>NC_091835.1:12645797-13895797 GCF_037783145.1 Equus przewalskii
CAGCATAACTCCCTCATCTAAAGTAATCCAGAGAAGCTTATAATGATGATCCTTGGGCCTGAACTACTAATATGATGTTGACTATATTCTACGTTACTTAATACGCAATGCTTATGGATACACTGCATTACTTACATTCAACACAGGGGATGAAGCCAAAGGAACTGTAACTAGTCAAAGGCAATAAAGTGAAGTCACGCAGGGCCGTGTCAAGCTCACTGGCCTCCGTTCACACAGGCATCACAAAGGTGCTGAACCTGCCAGCTATCTGTCAGGCTTTTTTTTTAAGGGTCTAAAGAAGAACAGAATGCTGACACATTCTAAAACACTTCAAATCAACCCCAAGCATTGTGGGTCATGAATGCACAGGTAGCTCAATAGAGGACCCTGTGTCCTCCTGAAAGAAGAGAAATACAGTCAGGTGTCACTTAACGACAGGGATCTGTTCCGAGAAATGCATCGTTCGGGGACTCTGCAGTCATGCGAATGCCACAGAGTGCACTTACACAAACTAGATGGTACAGCCTATACACACCCAGGCTCTGTGGTACTGCTCTTACGGGACCACCGTCGTATATGCGGTCTGTCCCTGACTGAAACGTATTATGCGGTGCATGACTGTACTCAGAGAGCAGGGAAGTCCATTGAGTGGAAACCTTAAAGCTCACCTCTTCCAACCAAGCATCTAAAAAGTCAAATTTTAGTTTCACGTAGTTTCAGAATGATATTTCAAGTAGCCCAAGGTCAAAGCGGAACCTACCCAGCCTCCAGCATTTTTGAAACACAGCATTATCTCCTTTGGAGGACGGACATCAGCACTACGACGTGGTCTGGATCCCGCTGACACACTGGAAAACTGGCAGGACTTAAATGATCTCTTGGGGTGTTTCATCTGAAAACTGTTTATCACATCCAGGCTAAGAGAAGACCATCCTTGATTGGAAGCCGGCTTCCAAATTAGGCTCTTGACCTTGATAGTCATCTCTACCTCAGTATTCACGCCTTCTCTCTGTAATTTCCTTCCTTCTCTTTTTCACAGGAAGAACTCTTTCCCTTCCTGGCATTAAAACCTCCCACTTTCAAGATTAAATCAAAGCCATGTTAAGTTTAACCTCTAACACTCCAGCACTCCCAAGAACCTATGTGCTAAAGAAAGTTGCGTCATTTCTACTAAGTAACATAGGAATTTGTTTTGTATAGTGTTCAGAATATGTCTCATTGGTTTAACAGCTTAATGGTTGTGAAAACAGGCTTAAGTTGGGCTGCTTATTAAAAAATCAACAAATTCCAAGGACTAAAAAAATTTTCTGTTTAGTAAATTGGAAATAAAATCTACTATTCAGTAAGTTGAAAGCAACACAATATATTTTAGTAACATTTTACAGAAGCAAACTATTAAAAACATCTAGGATGATATTAATAAACCATATAAGCACTAAAGTGTTAAGATCAGATGGTTTTATTTTTATGAAAAGCACAATATTTTCTGCCTAGATGAATATCAGAGCTGTTCTCTTCACTAAGATAAAACAGCTTAACTTTTCCTTTCATATTTTGACAACTTGCCACCCACACACCTAAACTCTTTTTCTTGCCGCTTACTCTAAGCGTTTTGCTAGTGGATGGATTATCTCTGATATTCTAAGACCATGTCAATCCGAAGAAAAAGTGTTCCCTTAAAACCAAAACCTTAGAAACAGGTTCATTCCTTGCCAAGCTCTGTTTTTAAGTTATTTTAAAACAATAGTCTGATATTTTTCCAAAAGGTGCTTAGAAAGGAAATGTGTCATTTCTTTTAGAGCTTACAGAAATGTTGTTCAAACTTCCCCAAGCTACCACGATTCCTGTGGAGGGCTGTGCCATCAATTCCCCTGGCCTCCTGGTTAGAGACACACAGACTCATATACGGCTGCAGTATTTCCAAGGACAGACGGGGAAAGGTGTCTGCGGAAGACTGCAGTGTTATATACACACAGAGACGCTGTACACACAACGCCACCGCCACTTTACTCTCCACGGTCGTTCAGCATGGTGGGTGATCCGCGTGGCTTCTAGATAAATGCAATGTCCGAGTTGGCTTGTATTTATTGTAAATATTCCAGACTGAAATGTTTTTAAGATGTATCACTGTGCAGGGACAAGCAAAGGAACAGCTGAAAATAATAAGAAAGTGCCATTTCTAGGGCTCTCATAATTTTTGTCAGCACCGTAAATTAGAACTCAGTCTTCGGCAAGAATTTTGCTGCATATAGTGAGAAACACATTTCCTGCCTAATAAGAATAATGATAATAGTAATAGAAATAACAAGGATAAATTGACTTAGGAATTCCAGGTTTGCCAATTGATTCTGAAGAAAGTATTTAAAAGGAAAAAAAAAAGGAACTACACATAAAAAAAAATTCTTAACACCATCATTCAAAGGAGTGAAAACTGGGGGAAAAATGTTAAATAATGAAATGGGTTAATGACATGTTAATTCAATAGCTTATACAGTCATTAAAAATAGTTATGAAGAAGATGGAGCTGTGAGAAAATGTTTATGAAATGTTATTTTTTTTTTAAAAAGCCTAATATAAAGTGATAGAGCTAAATTCTATAAGTACTCTAAGTCGGGCCAGGCAGGGCAGTGAGGAGGCTGCTTAGGGAGAAGGAGGGATGGGGACACCCCTGAGAGGCTCTGACTCTGGGTCCTCATGAGGGGTCCCTGGAGGAAGGACATGGAATGGCCGAGAAGCGGGAACACAGGGTCGCAGCTCCGCTCAGTAAGCACTAAGAACAAGCCAGCCATGAAATACCTCCTCGTGAGCACTTGAGGACTTACCGTCTGATTTTCAAGCGCATCTATCTAAAATTCTAAATACAAAAACTGGCCACGGTCTAAGAGTGTGTCTGCTAAATCGTCACCACTGAGGGCAACGAGGCTGAGGATTAACAGCAGTCAGCTGTAGGCAGGGTGCAGCCACTTTTCTTTCCTCAGTTTGGCAGATTCTAAGAGGCTCTGGGGACCCTCCCTGAGGATTCCCCCTTTGAGATCTGTGCTGCCCTCCACCTGAACTCAAGCCATGGGGCAGGCCTGCAAGTCTGGAGACCGTCCTGCCTCCAGGGGTCTATAGGGGCTTCAGTGCCTCCCTGGGGCAGTGCAGAGAGTGAGGAAGCCCAGCGCCATCAGGAGACACGGACCTGGACACACATCACTCCCGAGGAGAAGTATGCAGGGGCAGAGAGAGCAGAGGCGGGCAAAGAGATCAGATGGAGAAAGGCAGGCAGCCACCAGAGACACCCAAAGGCACAGGGCTCAGGGGCCTCAAAGATGCAAGCAGGCAGCAAACCGTGACTCTTCATCAACGTGTCCCTGCTCCTCTTCTTACAAGTTCACAGCGGAGAACCGTCGTGGCACAGACAATGCTGCTTCCTGCCTTCCACACGCAATCAGGAGTGAAGAAAGAGTTGTGATCCTCTGAGAACGTGAGGCCACATCCTCGTGGCAAAAACGACAGCCAAGACCTCCGTTTTAATACTTAGAGAGGCAGAAGCAAGGAGGGAGAAAGTCGCAAAATCAAACCAACCAACGCCAGCGCTGGATTAATTTTATGACTCGACCTACTGGTTCCGTCCAATTTTATTGCTCTCTTCTCAGAAGACAATGACAATTCACATCTCAAAACATTACAAAGGTAATTCATTCAAAGCAAAGCGGCTTTATATGGTAAATAATAAGTAAAACCATTTTTTTTAAAAAAAGGCTATTCAGAAAATTCCACATTTTATCCTTCAAAGCACTAATTCCTAAACAATAAGAAAACATGAAGCATTAAATTACTTTTTTTCTCCAAATAAATCCAGAGTGTAGAAAAGCATAGGTCTAACTTCAAAGCTCTCATTTAGTTCAAAGAAATCCTGAGTTTTATGCTAAATAGGAACAGTGAGTCTAACAAAATCTCTCCCAACCTCAAGGTCTAGATGTGGCTGAGCCCAACTAGAGTATGCAAGATAATACGTAAGTGCTTGCAGGAGATAGTTGCAAAATTGTGCCCAATCCTCTCGCCCTCCCTGGACGCACGCCTCCGCAATGTGGCTCTGCAGCTCTTCCCATCGAGAGGTGAGATCTCTTTCTCTGACCCTTGAATATGGGCTGGCTTGTGACTTGCTTCGGCCAACAGAATGTGGCTACAGAGACGGAGGGCCAGGGCTGGGTAAAGAGGCACTTTCTTGGAAGCCTGCCACAGTTACATGAACAAGAGGGGCCAGCCCGCTGGAGGATGAGAGATCGTACAGAACGGAGCCCAGCCGTCCGAGCTGAAGCCATCCTCCACCAGCCTGCAGCCAGCTAAACCCCAGACATGTGACAGAGATCAGCTAAGTTCAGAGGAGCTGATCCACACCCAGAGCTGACCACAGATGTGGGAGTGAGCCTGGGTGTGACCAGAAGGCCTGTCCAGGTGACCCACAGGTTCATGAGCAATGATAATGCTTGCTGTCTTAAGCCACTGAATTTTAAGGTGGTTTGTTACATAGCAATAGCTAACTGCTATGATGCTATCTGTTCCAAAAATAGTATACCTTTAAGAATACTTAGGAATCTGACCTTAAAAGTAAAAATTAAAAATAGGGGCCGGCCCAGCAGCATAGCATAGCAGTTAAGTTCACATGCTCCGCTTTGGTGGCCTGGGGTTTGCCAGTTCAGATCCCGGCTGTGGACCTACACAACGCTTATCAAGCCATGCCGTGGCAGGCATCCCGCATATAAAGTAGAGGAAGATGGGCATGAACATTAGCTCAGGGCCAGTCTTCCTCAGCAAAAAGAGGAGGATTGGTGGCAGATGTTAGCTCAGAGCTAATCTTTCTCAAAAGAATAAACAAATAAATAAATAAAAAAATAAAAATAGCATGTGGCATCTACTGAGTGCGAAGGATTTCAAATGACCTAGCAAACAAATCACTCTGCTGTAACCTTTTTTTTTTTTTTTGCAGGGAAGGATTTGCCCTGAGCTAATATGTTGCCAATCTTCTCTTTTTTTTTCCTTCTCTCCAAAGCCCCCCAGTGCATGGTTCTATATCCTAGTTGTAAGTTGTTCTAGTTCTTCTATGTGAGCCACCGCCACAGCATGGCTACTGACAGATGAGGGGTGTGGGTCCATTTGGACTTGGAAATGAACCTGGTCCACCGAGGCAGAGAGCACTGAACTGTACCCACCAGACCATCAGGGCCGGCTCTGTAACTTTTCACTGAAATACAGGATCCTCACTTTACACAAGATGCTACTGTGAATCCCAAGAAACTGAAGAAGTTACCGTAAAAGCACAAATGGAGTTATTACTCTTAAATATTGTTCCACATTTTTCAGCCTGTCTACGAAGAATAATAATTCTGTATATTCTTTTATCCTATTACAGTAGATACATGAAAAGCAGACTAAAAACCACAGTTCTGATCGAGAATAAAGTCTTTATTCCCGGGAGATTAATCTTTGATCTGCTCAAAGATCTGCCTGGTGAGCAGGGTAGGTAGAGAGGCTCCTTTTTATTTCTTCCAGTCCCTTTAACTCTCTCAAAGAGCTGATTAAAAGGAAGTTAAAAATACATTTTAGGGAATCGCCAAGTCCATAAAGTCGCATCTACTTAAGCCACCACACAATAGGAGCAAAGACAGATTCAAAGCATGATTTTTCTTCGGAAAGACAAAGGCTCTTGAACCAGGGGGCTCCTTGAGGGGTCGTGGGTTGTATCATTTTTAAACCTGTAACTCCATGAGAACATACATTTGGGTTCAGCACATAGTATTTTCCAGTCTGACTGCCTTGAAAATCAAGCCCACACTCGGATAAATAGATTCAAATGGCACAAAAGTGTTTACGTAAAATCACAAGGTCAAGTTCTACCTCACCTGCCACATCAGCGCTTTTAAAATGAGGTCTTCTCTAAGATTGCTCAAAAAACACCCTAATCATCCCCAAACAGCTAAATTAAAGCAATTTAACCATCTTTAAGTTGTCAAATGATATACAGGGAGTCTTCAATTAATCAATTAAGAAAACACAGAGTTCAGCATATGTTACAAATTAAGCCCAAGGCCTGATTTCTTTTAAACTCTGAACAAATAATAAGTTTGAGGAAATGTGATTTTCTAGTCACTCCTTGGGCTGCTCATACGATTTCATATTTGGTAAATCTCCAAACATTTCTGTTACCTACAGCAAGGAATACTTTTTTCCTAGTCTGACAGTACCTTCAGGGGCTACAGACAAAAAGGTATAATTCTGGAAGCCTGAGTGGTTTCCATAACATAAGATGTTAGTCCGAAAGGGCGAGGAAAGGATTGGTCGTCAGGGCCATGTCCTGTTATCACATAAAGAGCTTCCTTGCAGCCCAGGCTCCTGAACTCTGCCCCCTTCGCTCCTGCTGCAGAAAGAAGGCTTTCTCCTTTGGTAACAAAGAGGGAGCACAGGAGATTTTTACTGAACTGATTATCTAAACTGAAAGGCAGAGAAACCAGCTTCTTTTTACAGAGAATTAGATGGGCTAACAAATAATTAGATGGAAAAATAAAAATTTCCATCCTCTTCTACCATCGAGGGAAGGAATCTTGGACAGTTTCAAGGGTCCGTGACAAGGATGACTTTCAGACTGATTTCGTCACAGGCAGATTTTTATCCCGGGAGGAAGGCCACTGCATGACCTCTGCACCAGCCCCTAAATGAGCAATGTCTCTCCAGAAGCCAGATGGCTGGTTTCTACTTGCAGATGTTTTCTGTTTTACTCAAGGCACCACTCGTGCTGTTATCTTTTCACTGTGAGCATCAAAATTATTTTTGTGACCTCTGTGCCACCATGAAGGCTAAAACCTATCAAACTCTGAAGAGCAGGAGTAATCGAGACTGGACGGAGTCAATGTGGGGTCTGTGCAACACTATTTCTTAACTTAGCAAAAAAAAAAACGAAAAACACTCAAACGTTATGCATAGCCTAGAAGTCCTGAAACACAAGGTTTAAACTAACCCCAAAGAAGCACATTTCGGGGCAGAAAGGAAGAGTAGCCTATTTTTAATTCTGTTCCATGCTTCTTCATTCCCAACAGGTTTGTTTATTGATTCACTCAAACTAACATTTGGGAGACCCCTGAACACCTGCGTTCTTTCTGGGAGTGTGGAATTTTGGCACATGCTAGGCAGAGGGTGCCGACGTGACCAGCCCCTAATAAAACCCTGGGTACTGGGTCTCTCATCAGCTTCCTGGGAGACACTATTTCACACACGTGGTCATAACTCAGTGCTGGAGGAACGACACTCCCGCGTGACTCCACGGAGCGAGGACTCTGGGAAGCTTCTGCCTGCTTCCCTCTGGACTTCACTCCATACCTTTCCTTTCGCCAATTTTGTTTCGTGTCTTTTCTCTGTAATAAATCATGGTCATGAGGACAAACATGGTGGCAGTCCTCCTGGGGAATCAACAAACCTGGGGTTGGTCTTGTGGACCCCTAACACAGCAGGGCAAAGATTTTATAAGGGAAAACTAACGACTGCCAAGACTTGCAAGTAATCCAAGAGGAAAATGAAGAAGAGGCCTCACTCAAAGACAGATCTGTCAGTGACCCACAAACGGTACTGTCCTATACAGACAGGAAAGTTTTTATTTTATTTAAACACACACACTAAGTAGGGACACCTTTAGGTTTTGATGAGATTAAAGTAATCAAATGGAAAATAAACAGGAATGACAATAACAGCCAACACCTATACACTGCGTTCTCTACGCTGGGTGCTGTTCAGTGTGCCTTGTGTATATCGAGTCATCTAATTCTCACAAAGACCTGTGAGGTAGGTACTATTATCATCTCCATTTCGCAAATGAGAAAACTACGATGTTGAGATAAGAAGTCACTTGGCCCAAGGTCACGTGGCTGGGATTCTAACTCAGGCATTCTGAATCCCGAATCTGTTCTCAACCATGCTGTAAAAAGAAAATGATCATAACAAGGAAGGGCCACCCTAACAACCAAGGAATAAACGCATTCCCACGGGAGGCGGCCTGCCTCCTCACTTCTTCACTTCATTGTGTAACACAAAATAAAGAGTCTACTGTTAGGCACTGCATGACAACACGAATACAACACTTAACACCCTGGTTTTCTGTGTAAACTCCCAACTTGCAGCTACGCCAGGTTAAAAAACAAGCTATTTAAGATTGTTTCCACACACAGTACAGTTAGTAAATATACGACTTATCCTTCAAAGCATCTTGATATGCTTAGAAATGTCTAAGAGGAAACGAATGTACTCAAGTAAATAGCTGGTATCACAACGAAAAAAGGGAAGATGCTATCAAACATTTTTTAAAGTTGGTTTTCTGTAATTTTTATCATTTACCAGCCTCAGTGCAACATCCTAAAATATTTTAAAACACAGGAGATCTGTCTTTTTTGACTTAGGCCAGACAAAACTGAGTTTCTTGAAGAAACCAGTCTTGGCCTTCAGGCCCCTGAAGCCCTAGCATGCAAGCACGCTCCACTCCAAACTCAAAAATGAAGACAGCGGGCCCACAGCCTTATTGACAAGGCTTTATAATAACGTTTTTACCTTTTAAAAATTCTATCCTTCAACCCATGGTCTAAATTTTGGACGCCGTCCACAGCAAAGAAGTTCAAAAAGCTAAAGTGTCTAGGGAATTAGTTCCTGCTGCCTCACCTCACCACGTTTCAGTTCTATTTTGAAAGCCGCATCTCGCTTCTGTTTCCCCCGTTAGAAAAACGACTTCTGTCGTTCAAATTCTTAAACTTACTACCAAGGTTATTTTGTTTTTACAGCTTCCTCACTAGAGACGCAGTCACGCTTCATTGATTCGAGAATATTTTTTTTAAGGTTTACAAATTTATCACTCGCCTACTTTGCAGGCTCAAATACTCTAGTTACAGAGTGCAGGCAACTTAAAGCTAAGGTTAAAAACACTAATTTAGGTTTAGCGGATGAAGGAAGTTTAAACAAAAGAGCTTAGGGTATTTATTACTCCAACAAAATATGAATGAATGCATCAAAAGAGTAACACCATTCTTGGTTAAGCCCTCACAGCACAGTCATTGCCGAAGGTTTCTGACCAGACCCCTAAGTTCACTGCCCCAATCACCACCAATGACTCCAGGTGTGATGGAATTAAGCCTTGCTATTCCACACTGGTTAAATACTCTTTGGAGGGATAATTTCTACTTAGCTCTGTCATATACAGTTTGGTTTTATTGGGAAATAGGTGAGTACATGTGAATGACTCCAAGCAAATATATCCCAGAAACTGACAAAAAAGGAGGACAAAGCGTAAACAGTATTCTCTCCCAGTAGGTCTACACACGCAAGCACAGCGACAAAGGTCTCCTTTCTTGTCTAGCAGTGGTTCTCAAAGCATGGTTCCTGGACCAGTGGCATCAGCACCAACATTACTGGGAACTCGGCAGAAACGTCAACTCTCAGACCCCACCCTAGACTGACTGAAACAGAATCTCTGGGTGGGACCCGCCCAACTGGGTTTTAACAAGGCCTGCATGCGATTGCGATGCCTGCTCAAGTTGGAGAACCACTGTCTAGAGAGACCAGGTAAACAAGTACATTAAGCCTACCAGGGTTTCTCAACCTTGACACTATCGACATTTGGGGCCAGATAATCCTTTATGTGAGGGACTGTCCTGTGCGTTATAGGAGGTTAAGCAGCATCCATGGCCTCTACCCGCTAGGTACCAATAGCACCCTCCTCCAGTCGTGACAAGCAAAATGTCTCCAGATCCTGCCAAATGTCCCTTGGGAGGGGCAAAATCACTCCTGGCTGAGAACCACTGCTCTAGAGTTTAGAAAAACGGACACTAAACTCAGGACAACCCTCACATCTTCCATTTTCCCTCTCAAAATGCTCTCAGCTTTTTCTCACTGCTTTTGGCTTTTATAAATGAATTAACTTCAGCTGGACCCTACTTTGTTAAAAGTTACTTTTCTGAGCGTTAGAGCAGAAGTTGTACAGAAAAGGTGCAAGCCGATTTTTTTTAAACCCTGAAAACTAGCAGAAAGGAAGGAAAGATGATTGAATCACAGCAAAAGGAAGAATCCTAGCCTTTTACACTTGCTGCCGGAGTAGTCAATCATTAACTGGTACGGTGTGGACTCCATTTCTCCAAAGGTGTAGAAAAACTGGGTGCATGGCAGAAAGAATTAAAGCCTCAGTGTCAGACCTGGGTTCAAATCTCAGTCCTATCATCTGCTACAGCGTCTTCTGAGCCTCAGTCTTCTAAGCTGTCAATGGCCATTGCAATAGGATGTTCCCTAACACTCCCAGCGGGGCTGGGGACAGCACCGCCAATTCAATGCATTGCTAATTCTGCAGTAAATAAACGAATATTCACACCACATGGGAGAAATAAAGATCACAGCCTCATCTGTTCAGTTTTAACACCAAATGAGTTTTCAGGCCCAACTTACATAAAAAAACCACTTTTGACTTTTAGAATGCATTGAATTTTGGAAATGTTGATAAGGGAAGGTGAATGCGTGCACCCGGTGGGGAGGTGTGAGGACTGGATGTGGCAGCATACATACGGTCCAATTCTGTACCGACACAGAGAAGGGACTTTTAAAAGGTTAGCTCCCGTCATTTCTAAAGTACAAATTCTGTCATCTGCTTGCTCTGAACTCTCCAATGGTTCCTTGGCACCTGCAAAATGAAACCCAAATTCCTAAGAGTGGTACACAAGGAAGGTCCCTCCAAAACCGGACACGGGGCTTCCCAGCTCTCAGTAGTCTCTCCTGCCACGGCCACCTACACCCCTTTTGCTCCTGTCACCTAGAAGTAACTGTGGTTCTTTACCCTTCGCTATTCCCTCCTGTCCTTTCCTCTGCCTGGAACAGGGATGTGCACCCGTCCTTCCCTCACACGGACCACTCCTTTATCCAGTGACATCTTCCCTCAGAGATTTTCCTGGAATGCTGGCTCTCGCCCAAGGACACTCGTTCCTCTGTGTCTCCCCAGCACCCTGGAGGTTGAGAGCACAAGGCCATCTCTTCACCACACCATCTCAGCCTTTTGGAAGTAGGGATTTTGGTGTCAGCTGTCTTTCTATTCTGCAGGTCTAGCACAGGCCGGGCACACAGTAAGCATCCAATAAATGCTTATTTGATGAGTAAGGGTGGTCAGTGTTCTGTTTCTTCAACATGCTGGTTCCATCAGGTCGGGCGCCATAAAAATCAATGAATCAGAAGTTACATGAGGCCAGGTATTGTGGCTGTGGGTCCCTGTTGTAACCCGAAGGCCTGGCGCTCCATAAGTACAGTATTTCTAAATACATGAATGAATGAATGATTGACTGATTGATTGAAGAGTATGACACCCACTTCTGACAATATAAAAACAAACCACCACCACCAATAACCCAAAAAACCCCACAGCTATGTACTTTCATCAAATCTCATCAAGTGTGGAATCTGCTAAAAAGATTGTCCTGCCTTCAAGGAAGTCCCATGGGCCTGAAACACAAACTAGAAACCCAAGGTGCCAACTCCCACCTGGTCCAACCACCTGCCAGGGCCCTGCCGTGCCCAAGTGAAAATATGAGCTGATTGCAGGCGCCCCCACAACACTGCAGACCCAGAGCAGCTAAGTAATCATTTTCCATAAAACATTTATCAGCACTGCTCTCAGCCAGTAATCTCAAATATTCAGCAATTTACCCAATACACATGAGTCATAAATAAAATATTTTACAAAATAAAGACAGCAAACTTTCATAAAGTGTCTGCATCTATGTTGATATCATGCAAATATCGTTATTCTGCCCTTTGCCTTTTCTTCACACTCCCATCTTCTCCCATGGCTCATGCCCCCTCGCTCTCCCACTCCCTTCCTGCTTACACACACCCACACCCAGCTACTACCAACCACTCCTCACCTTGTTTAAGGTCAGCTACATGTAAACTGGCAGGGAGAGGCCACTGCCTGCCCACAATAAACTCACTCCATAGCAAAATACAAAGGTCAAGTAGGCACTGGGGGCTTCAGGTTTTCTCTTCCCATTCAGGACAGGCCCCCAGTGTTCCTTACTTCAAAAGATATGATTACAAAAAGCTGGAGTGTGCCTTCAGCTTTAAGAGAACAGCAGTCCGTCCCATGTTCCAGAAAGCCTTTTGATTTCTGGAATATCCCCATTCAAGACCACTCATTGTATCACGGAAACAAAGTTTCACTCAATAAACATCAGTCATTTCCTCCAAATTCCCACAGGAAAGCTACTAACCTTTTAAACTTTTAGGGTTTTGAAAACGCTGAAGTTTTAAAACAAATAATCTCTCTGCAATGCAATCATACAGCCCTGGGAAGACCAGAGAGCTGGAGTGGCCAGGGGAGGGGTGGGGGGCCGCCCACAGGGGCCTCTCCAACTTCACCCATATCTCTGTGACTGACTCTCCATGGGCCTCAGTTTCCCCTTGGGTAAAATAAAAAATCCGATCACACCAGTGTCTCCCAAAGTGTAGTGGGTATTTAATGCAAGACCTTAGTACAAGAAAAAGGCGACTTTCGGCGCAGACAGATTAACATGTTTAGCTATTACTTAAATTTTTTATGGCAAGCAATATTGATTTTTCATTAATGGTAGAAATATAAAATTTTCCTTAAAGTAAAAGCATCTAAGTCTCTGTAAAAATAAGTCTCTTTTAGAAAACAAACTATTTAGTAATTAAGAGTTGAGGTGGTCCTAGCAGCTGTGGAAAAATAACTGTTCTAGGAACCTGGGGATGTGTGAAACAGAGCTGTAAACCCAAAGTAAGGCAGAAGGAAGAGCGGAAGCCCCGGAGGTTCGTTCCAAGAAGGGAATCCCGGGCACCTGGACCGGTAACCGGCCGCCAGTCCTCCTGGCTCCCAGAGAGGGCGGCGTAGAAGCGACCGCGGAGGGCCAAGAAACCCCCCCGAGGTCGGGAAGCCTCCGAGAGCCGGGCAAAACCCCACAAAGGAGAAGCCAAGGCGGGGGGTCCCCAGCAGAAGACGGGCGGTGGGACGGAGGCTGGAAAAAACGAGGGTCCCAGACTAGAGGGGCACGTGGGGATCCCTGGTTGGAGGGGCGCGGAGGGGACGGGAGTCTCGGGTTGGAGGGGCGCAGTGGCACGGGGATCCCTGGTTGGAGGGGCGCGCAGGGGACGGGAGTCTCGGGTTGGAGGGGCGCGGTGGGACGGGGATCCCTGGCTGGAGGGGCGCGGTGGGACGGGGATCCCTGGCTGGAGGGGTGCGGTGGGACGGGGATCCCTGGCTGGAGGGGTGAGGTGGGACGGGGGTCCCTGGCTGGAAGGGCGCGGTGGGACGGGGGTCCCTGGCTGGAGGGGCGCGGTGGGATGGGGGTCCCTGGCTGGAGGGGCGCGGTGGGAAGGGGTTCCTTGGCTGGAGAGGCACGCTGGAACGGAGGTAACAGGCTAGAGGATTACAGTGGGGGTCTCGGACTGGAGAAGCGAGGCAGGGGCGGGGTCCTGGACGGAGAAGCCCAGCAGGGGTCGAGACTGGAGGACCCGCGGGTGGGAACCGGGGGTCCCAGCGGACAGAGGGGCGCGGCGGGGGCGTCGGGCTGCGCGTCCCGGGGCCCGAGGACGCCCCCACGCGGAGAGGGACCCGGCCGCGGACCCCACGCCCCTCCATCCCGTAGCTGGCCGGCGTACGGGCCGCCCCCGCCGCGCCTCGGCCCCGCGCGCGACCGCCCGCCCTACCGGTCCTCGCTGGCCGTGATCACGCCGTCCTCCTTGGGGATGAGCAGCGCGGCCGTGACGGCGTCCTGGTGGCCCTCGATCTTGCTCAGCAGCACCGGGCGGCTGCTCTGCGGCCTGGAGTGGATCTCGGCCGCCATGATCGCGCGGCGGCGGCGGCCTCCCCGGCGGGCGGCCCATCAGCTGACGGCCGGGCGGGCGGGGACGCGCCGGTTTCGCTTCGGCTCCCGGGCCTTGGGCGCCGCGCCGCCGTAAGCTCCCGAGCGCTGCCGCCGCGGGCCGTATTGCCTGGCGAAGCCGCGCGAGTAAAATTACGTGGCCGGAAGAGGGCCACAGGGGGCGCCTGCCGAGAAGGGAGGAAAGTTACAAAGATTGAAAAGTAAAGTCAGTCACCCAGGAATGATTGGGCAGTTGGCGGGGAAGAGAATAGTCCCCCCACACCAGAGCCTCCGCAAAATAATAATACTACATTGTATCCATTTTAAGAAGCCATTGTTTGGAAGACATGCCCATTGCAGAGATGTTGAAGTGTGAAAAAGCAGGGTGCAATTTAGAATCTTTGAAAGACAGTGACACTCATTGATGGTGACTATGTACCAGGCACTATTCTAATTTCTTTACATGGATTATCTCCTTTAATAGTGATAACCTTAAGAGATGGAGAGAGAAGTGCTCTTGTATTATTCTCATTTTAGAGATGAGAAAATTAAACTATGAAGAAGTTAAATTACTTGCTTAAGGTCACATAGATATGAGAAAGAGAAAAGCAGCCCTTGACCCCCAGAAGCTTGCCTGGTCCTGTCAGCCAGGCTTCATTGTTGCCAGGAGCTGGCTGGGTGCTCAGAGCTCCTTCCTGTGGAACACAAACAGCAGACGAGGCTGCTCCATAATCATATCTAAACACAGCCAAACATGAACGCTGTCTGAACCACGAAAATGACTAAGCATCCCCCATTCTGACTAACAGGAGGGACTCCTGTTTCTTTACCAGTTACAGCTTTAGCCCCTAGTCTTCCACCCTCTAGGCAAGATTTATTAAGACGTCCAGTCGTAGAATTACACCCACTTCCTGACAGTATCCAGTCCAGAGGGAAGCCCGTCTTCCTTAAACCTTCTTTAAAATCACCTACTACAAATCTAAATCCTATAATAAGTCCTATCACCAGTGCCCCATAGTTCCCAAGATATGTCTTCTCCTTCCAACAAGCAATCAACCCAACTTGTTCGACTGCAGGTGTGTTCCTGGTGGCTTTTGGCTGGAGGACATCAGCAGCTAGTAAGTTAAAGAGTCATGATGGGGACCCAGGAAGCCGTTGACTCCAGAGACCTCCCCTGTCCAACCCACCCTTTCTCACCGCTATATTATTCTGACTCCTGGACTGCAGAATTGCACTAGAACTGTAGTGTCCACATGGCTATCCAGCACCTGAAATGTAGCTAGTCCAAACTGAGTTGTGGTATGAGTGCAAAATACACACCAGATTTTAAAGACTTTGTACAAAACAAAAAGAATGTAAGATATTTCGTTAATAATTTTTATACTGATTACACGTTGAGATGATAAAAATTAGATATATTGAGTTAAATAAGATATTATTAAAATTCATCTTACCTGTTTCTTCTTATTTTTTAATACGGGCTAACAAATTTTAAACTACATGTGTGGCTCACATAGTATTTCTTTTTTTTTTTTTTGAGGAAGATTAGCCCTGAGAGAACTACTGCCAGTCCTCCTCTTTTTTGCTGAGGAAGCCTGGCCCTGAGCTAACATCTGTGCCAATCTTCCTCTACTTTATATGCGGGACACCTACCACAGCATGGCGTGCCAAGCGGTGCCATGTCCGCACCCGGGATCCAAACCGGTGAACCCCGGGCTGCCGAGAAGCAGAATGTGCGAACTTAACCGCTGCGCCACCGGGCCAGCCCCACACATAGTATTTGTATTGGACAGTGCTGCACTAGTACTTTCTTATGATGAAGTTAATAACATCCGTTCATGGAGGCATTTATTCATCTATTCAACAAACATATATTCTACACCTACTATGTGCCATATGCTGACAAGATGCATAAGACATGTTCTTGCAAGGCTGGGACAGTATAATGACTAGACTGGCTACTGAACAACTTTTTTCAAACAACAAATACTTATTGTGAGCCAGGGACCATAAATGCAGCCATGTTCCAGAGAGACAAAAATCGCTCTACCATTAGAACTCACATTCCAGTGAAGGAACCAGATAATCAACAAAATAAGTCGCTAAATTACATCGTATATTAGAAGATGTTAAGGGTTGTGAAAAAAATAAAGCGAAGAAGGGTGGTAGAGACTCTAGGGGGTGTGCCAATTTTAAATAGGCTGGTGTGGTAGATCCGGAGATACACTACACAGATCCGCCATCTCAGAAGGAAGGAACTCAGCAGACAGTCTCCAGCTTTCAGCTACCTCAGGGTCTGTCTCAGCCGCAAAAAGGCACCGTGGGTTGGCCATGCCCTTTACAGGGCAGCCCATAAAGCTCTAAATGAGACAATAATATAAAGGCCTGGCCATTTCAACCTGATACAGGACACACTGATAGGAGATTCTTGCTCGGGCACTCTCTTCTGGCTTGGATGAGGCTTTGTCAGGCCCGTGTTGCTGTTATCTTCTGCCTAATCCTGTTACATCTCCCTCCCTTCACAGCTATTGATCCCTGATAAGTACCCCGTGCATCAAACTTTGTTTCAGCATCTTCCTCCAGAGAATGCAGCCTGAGGAAAGGCCTCATGGGAAAGGTGACATTGAGCCAAGAAGGAGAGGAGGGAGTAAGCCATGTGGAAATATGGGAGAAATGCTGTCCAGAAAAGGGGAACAGCAAGTGCTAAGGGCCTGAGGTGACAGCATGCCTGGGGTTTTCTAGGAATGGCAAGGCAGCTAGTGTGGCTGGAGCTGAGTGAGTGAGGGATGAAGACAGAGGCATCACCAGAACATGTCGAGCCCTGAGGCCATGGTAAGGACTTTGATTTTTACTTTAAGTGAGATAAGAAGCCATTGGAGGGTTTTGAGCAGAAGACTGGCTTCATCTGCCTTCGGTTTTAAAAGGCAAGGGTGAAAGCAAGGTGTCAGTCAGGAGGCTAATGAAATACGGCAGTTGAGAAATGATGGTGGCTTAGAACAGAGTGCCGGTGGGAGAAGACGTCAGATTCCAGATATTTCTGGAAGGTGGAGCCAATGAGATTTGTTGAATATGGAATATGAAAGAAAGAGAAGGGTCAAAAATGACACCAGGATTTGTGGGCTGAGCAACTGGAAGAATGGAGCTGCCCTTTACGGATCTGGGGAAGACGTGGGAGGAGCAAGTTTGGAAGAGAAGACAGAGAGTTCACTTTTGGACATACGAAGCTTGAGACGCCATTAGATGTCCAAGTGCAGGTGTTAGAAGACAATTAGGTACAGGAGTTTTGTATACACGACTGAATAGTGAAGAGGTCTGGACCAAAGACAACTTTGGGATTTGAAGGCATGTACGTGGAGTATACCGCAGCCCTTGGCGGGGTCAGCACATGCTCACTGGTTGGCAGCAGAGGAAAGGGACCGCGTTATCCTTGACCTTAAAGCAGTAGAATGATCGGAGTTAAGTGAGAGGCTGTTTACAAGGGTTAGCATTCACAAATTTTAATCAGGCTTTTGACCTCATGTCCCAAGTTGCCCCACAGGCAGAGAAAATGAATCATCACCCAGAATGGCTCAATGTGTACAACAAGGTCTAGATAACTCTCACCTCACATGACTGTGGTGGACTCACCAAAAGAGAGTGTAAGTGGCCCAGTTTACTGAAAAAGCAGCTGCTCCTGTGTGATTTCTTCCAAAATGCGTGTAAAATCATACACACATCTTAGCTGCAACATATCTTGATGGCAATTTATGTGAACAAATTAAGTTATAAATTTAGTTCACCTTTATGCCACATTTGTAAAATCAATGCTTAAATATAAAATGATTTTTTTAAGCATATAGATGGTACTTACAGCCACATGAGAGTACATGAAGTCCAGCAGGGGCTGGGGGAAGAGTGTAAATAAAGAAGAGACACAAGGAAACACGAACATGTAGACGTCTACAAGAGGAGGAGGAATCAGAAGGGACACTGAGAAGGAGCCACTATAAGGCAGGAAGAAATGGATACAGTATGTGTTGTCCTGAAGGCAAGAAAGCAGATATTGTTCTGAGAAGAAGGGAGTGGTTAACTGTGTCAAATGCTGCAGATTAGCCAAATGAGATGACTGGAAGTTTCCATGGAATGGCAGGGGCAAAGGCGATAATAGTAGAAGGTCGTTAATAGAGTTTCTCGGAACTGATGGACCATAGGTACACAGACAGAATTGATTTCTGAGCTGCCTTGTTGAGTTGGAAGGTGGACTCTATTAATAAAGTTCTACTATTGACTGCCAGCTCTGTGAGCTTGGGCAAGCCACTTAACCCTACCCATGGAAAGAAAGCGACCTTTAGAGTCAGAAAGCTTTGCCCTTTACCAGCAGAGAAATCTTTGGCAAGCCCATTAGTGTCTTTACCTGTTTGCATCTCTAAGGTGAGAATCATAGTATTACCTTTGATGGGTGGTATAGGAAGCAGAGATTATGCATGGTAGCTGTTATTGTTAATTCACGTTCCTTACCTTGGACCTGATCATCTCTAAACAACTGTCAGGCTATCACTTTCTCTGATTCTAAATACCTATGTCTTATGCTAGAGTTTCTCAAGGGGATATTTTATAGTTTTATTATAATAATGATAATAAATATTATTATTTGTTCTTTTAACAAAGAGTTCCTGCTTTGAACATTTGGATCAACTAAGGTATGTCAGCTTAACGGGTCAGCGTTCTAATTTGGTGTTGACTTTCTACTCTTCACCTTGCTGAAACTTTAAATGTAATTACCATGCCAGTCATTTGCCTGTTTGCCATCAGATCCACTCGCCCTCTACCTTTCTCCTGCTCATTCTATATTACAGGAGGCTGACTTCTGCAAACTACATTTTCCAGATTCCCTTGCCAACTTGCTTCCAGAAAAGTTTGTACAATGGGAGGCAGTGGTGGGAGATTGGAGGGCAGGAGGAAAGGAGAAACCAGGGTTTTTCTCCTCCTTTCTCTCTGCTTAGAGAGGGTGTCTCCTCCGCTGCTCTAGTTCCCACTGGATGTAACTTCCCTCTTCTGTTTCAGTTGTCAGCAGGCAGTCTCTGCTGGGGTTCCAGATCCCACTGGGCTTCCGTCCTGCGGTTGCTAAGGTTGCTAATCTCTAGGTTACCCCATGGTAACCTCTTTGGCTTTTCAGTTCTTCTAACAGCTTTGTAACTAGTTCCTTTTATTAAATTCTTTTCATTGAACCAGCTGGTGTGGGTTCTGTTTGCTCAATTGGACCCTGACTAGTACAACAAATAGCATCATGAGGACTATATGTAGAACTCACTGGAACTATGACATGATATAGTTAAATTATAATGCAATATTAACTAATTGAGTATTTTTAAAAATAGATATCAACAATATGACCAATATAAATGATAGTCTCATAGAGAGTCACTTATTCACATGCAATATCCAGATTCTTTAATTTACAACTTTTAATGGCTCTAATCTGATTGACTCTAATCAAAAGGAGGTACTTTTCTAAAAAACTTTATCAGCATCTTTCAGCAGACGTTGTTATATATACCTAATCAATGTTTAGCTGTTCAAAACATGTTAAATCTGTGGAGTAGACTGAAAATGGGATCTACATGATTTCTTGTTTTTAGATAAGCTTCATCTCCTTAGACTTTGCCAGAAGCTCTGGAGACATCGTTTCATCTCAGAGAGGAAAAAAGACTGGATGATCCTTTCCAGTAGTTGTTCCAGGAGTTCATTTAAGCTGTTCTCTGGGTTTTACCCACGCTGACACTGTAGGCCAGCATAATAATCCGATTGCTAAAAGTTCAAACCACTTCTATAATGTTTTATTTATTGAAAAAAAACAAAAACATTACCAAAGCTCATATAAGTTAAAATAGTACATTAGAATTGTTGATATATATTTAATATTAATATTATTAACCTCCTATAATTCCAGGCCCAGATTGCTTCACTGATGTGTTCTACCAAATATTTAAGGTGGGAATAGCATCTCTCTTTACATAAACTCTAATAGTGAATACGAAAAGAAGAGAAGAAATATTTCTCAACTCTTTTTATGAAATCAGCACCACTTGATATCAAAACTTGACAAGGTCAGGATAATAAAAGTAGAAGCCAATCTTATTCATCAACTTAGAAGCAAAAATCCTAAACAAATATCAGTCAGCAAAATTCAATGCTATAAAGAGGCTGTTACATCAAGAGCCAAGTAGGGCGTATTTCAGGAATTCAGAATGGCTTGCTATTTGAAAATCTATAAATGTAGTTCATTATGTTAACAGAATAATGATACTAAAATGACGTAATTCTCTCAAAGAAAAAACAAAAGCAGGGATTGAAGTTTCAGGACTCTAACCATATAGTCTAATATCTTTATTTTTATCACCCTTTAAAATATTTCCCTTCACAAAATATGTCCTCTCTCTCACTCAGATCCAAGCTTTGCTCAGTTTAGCTGAATCATGAGGAAACATTTATGTAAAGTGGAGATCCCGCCCTTAAAATCTTCTACCCAAGATTTCTCAAACTTGTTTCTCAAAAGTGTCTCTAGCAACAAGAAACAGAATCTGTACCTACAGAGATTAAAGGGTGGGGCCATGTCTACTTTCTAGAGCTAACATATGCTGCCAATCATCCTCTTTTTGCTTGAGGAAGGTTGTCGCTGAGCTAACATCCGTGCCAATCTTCCTCTATTTTATGTGGGATGCCACCACAGTGTGGCTTGACAAGTGGTGCTAGGTCCACACCCGGGATCCGAACCTGGAAACCCCAGGCAGCCAAAGCAGAGAGTGCGAACTTGACCACTACACCACTGGGCTGGCCCCTTCTCCATCCTTTTTGTGTCTAGCAATATCCCCTGCATCTATCTAGACCCACCATTCTGAGGCCTTCTCCTAAGTCTCACGAGTATAGAACATTTTTTATCTTGTCATTTTGATCAAATTGATTTGATGTCACATATATTAGTTATCTATTGCTGTATAACAAATTACCCCCAAAACTTAGTGGCTTAAAGCCACAAACATTTATCATTTCATACAGTTCTTGAGGGTCAGGAATTGGGAAGCAGTTCAGCTGGGTGATTCTGGCTCAGGCTCTCTCACGAGGTTACAGTCAAGATGTTAGCCAGGGCTGCAGTCATCTGAAGGTTTGACTGGGGCTGGAGGACCTGCTTTTAAGATGACTCAGCCACGTGGCTATCAGCAGGAATCCTGAGTTCCTCACTGGCTGTTGGCAGAAGGCCTCAGTTACTCACCACCTAGGGCCTTTTCACTGTTTCTTGAGCATCATCACAACAGGGCATCTAGCTTCCCCATGAGAGAGTGATCCAAGAAACACAAGGCATGCAACCAAAATGGAAGCTACAACGTATTTTATCATCAAACCTGAGAAATGATATAACATCTGCATTCTATTGGTTATACAGAGCAACCCTAGTACAATGTGGGAGGGGACTATATAAAAGCGTGAATACCAGGAGGTGGGGATCATTGCGAGCCATCTTGGTGGCTGCTACCTCACCAAGGAAGTTTTACTTCCATAATTATGAATTAAAGTGTTTATATCAGACTTACACTAACATTGATACATTTTTTTATATGATGATGTTCAAATGTCAGTGCACTAAACTTATTTCTCTTGTATACCTTTTTCTTTTTTTTTTTTTTTGTTTGGTCCTGAGCTAACATCTATTGCCAGTCTTCCTCTTTTTTAAAAAATTTTCTCCCCAGAGCCCCAGTACATAGTTGTATATTCTAGTTGTAAGTCATTCTTGTTCTTCTGTGTGGCATGCCACCACAGCATGGCTTGATGAGCTGTGCACAGGTCCACACCCAGGGTCCAAACTGGCAAACCCTGGGCCACTGAAGTGGAGCACATGAACTTAATCACCTGGCCATGGGGCCAGCCCCTGATACTTTTATTTTTTTGAGCAAGACTAGCCCTGAGCTAACATCCACCACCAATCCTCCTCTTTTTGCTGAGGAAGATTGGCCTTGAGCTAACTTCTGTGTCCATCTTCCTCTATTTTATATGTGGGATACCACCACAGCATGGCTTTGATAAGTGGTGCGTGGGTCTGTGCCTGGATCTGAACCAGCAAACCCTGGGCTGCCAAAGCAGAGTGCACAAACTGAACAGCTATGCCACGGGGCCAGCCCCCTGATACATTTTTTTTCACAGAGCATTCTCTGGAGAGAACTCCATCAAGCCAATTTAATTCCTTGATCAATTTTCTATATAGCACAAGTAGCCTACTTCTAATCATTTGCATTTTCATTTTTTATTGCTTACTTAATGTATTTTCATGTCTTTTTTTCACATTTATTTCATAACTAAAATTTTATTGCTCAGTTTTACCATGTGCTTTTTGCTAATTAGTTTTACTATCATGAGTTTTGTTTTATTTTTGGGCCCATTATATCCACTAAGTCAAATTTTCCAAAGCTAAATTTTGCAGATGTAAGTTTGGTGAAGAAGACTTGATTTTCTATCTGTATTTATCTATAAACCAAACTTTTTTATTTTGAAAAATTCTAACTGTAGTTAAGTTTCATTTAATGGTAATTATTTCCTTCTCCAACTTTTCTCATGAGTTGGATTAAAGACCAATACTTGGTGGTTATTCCTTAGTTATTTTATAAGGCATTTGCAAGTCATTTCAGATAGTTCGGAATTGCTCTACTGTCCAGTCGGGTCCTGTCACAGATCTCACTGACCTTGTTCTCCTCCAGCTTTCTCTGCACAGGTTCTAACTGCCTACATCGTTGCTGAAGGAATATGTGAACAATATCCCTGGCATCAAAACACAAAGGGCTCAAGTGTTCCCCAGGGGTTAAAGTGAACCACTTCACCTCGTCTTCTGCTCGTCCTAAGGGTGACTTCATCCGCTCTTCCACCTGACCCCTGACCCACTGAAAATCAGAAAGTTGTTGACACTTTCGTGACCTTTAATCAAATTAGGGATCCCATCATGTTCAAAGAAAATTGGGTTTTTTTTTTTTTTTGAGGAAGATTAGCCCTGAGCTAACTACTGCCAATACTCCTCTTTTCGCTGAGGAAGACTGGCCCTGAGCTGACATCCGTGCCCATCTTCCTCTACTTTATATGTGGGACGCCTACCACAGCCTGGCTCGCCAAGCGGTGCCATGTGCGCACCCAGGATCCCAACTGGCGAACCCCGGGCCTCCGAAGCAGAACGTGTGCACTTAACCGCTGCACCACTGGGCCAGCCCAAAAATTGGCTTCTTGAGGGAAAAAAATTATTGGCCTCTTCCCCCCTTAAAGTTTTTTGAGTCTGGGTCCTGGAACCAAGTAGTCCCCTTAATATGTGTTAACTGAATAAATGAACAAATGAATTAATCAATTTAAAAAACATGGTTAATTCCTGAGCTCCATGAGTTACACCGGTGGCAGAAATCTACTGAAACTCTATAATTTTGGTCTGTAAGCAACCCCCTTGTTGAATTCCTGAGAAACTCTTGACACACGTCATTTAACATTGTCATGCTCCAATGAGATTACTAGATTATTTCTCCCTCAAAATGGGATATTGCAAAATAATGGTTCCCTGTGCTTTCTTCTAATCCATTTATACAACTGATGGTCCACGAATTTTCAATACTTCACATATAGGATAATACAAAGGCCAACCATGATCCCCTCTCACACCTTCTTAGAGAATTTGCTTCACCCAGAAATCTATCAGCTTGTTTTGTGATATGTGCCAAAACCCCTTTTCCTCTCTCCCTCCCCATAGGGAACCCTTTTATAGGCTGGAATGAACCATTCAGATTCTTCCTCTTAAAGGGTTAAGCTAAGAAACCTAGACTGAGCTGTATGATCTGTGAAAGAAAAACCAGAGCTGGACAGTAGCTAAAAACAGACTTTATTCAGGAACTATTGCAAGAGGGGGAAAGAGACCTCAATAGAACTGAGCTCAGTTCCCAGTACTGCATGGACAAGTGGGAATTTATAGCCAAGCACCACGGTGGAGGTCAGTGGGTGGAATATTACTAAGAGGAAACATCAGCGGTAAGGAGGGTTCTGGCTAAACCACCTTGACAGGATTCTTGCTGAAGGCAGGCCAAGGTGATCAGACATAACCTGCAGGGTGGCAAATTTGATTAGATATCAAGAGTGAACAGATATTGAGAGCGGAAGATTCTTTTTAAACTGACTTAACAGGATTCTTGCTGAAACTGGGTGATGCAGCTCTAACAAGGATGGACATGAAGCCTAAGATTGAAGTCTAGTTGAGAAGAGGGCTGAGAGGAGCCTGACTAAAGTTTGGTGAAGAGGAGCTTTGTAAGGTCCTGGCACTGGAGAATCTTGAGCTAAGTAGTAATGTGCTTTGGTCAGTGTTTCAGGGAGATGAATGGAGGTGAGCTGTGTCCAGGGAAGGGAGGAAAGCATGAGACTCGTTTGGAGGTCGTCTATCATAACCTGGGAGAGAGGTAAGGATAGCCATCGGGTAGCTGCTGTGGAAATAAATAGAAAAAGGACTCGGCAGCTGGACAAAAGAGGATGTTTGTAGAAATAGGAACAATTGAAGACGTAGGAGTTCCATCTGGGTAACTGGGAGGACACTGATGCTGAGTCTAGATGTTCAGCAGACAACTCAAAATTGGGAATTCAGATAAGACTTCTTTTGGGAACTAATATTAGATTTTTAAAAAATTATATTAACAGTTTGGTAGGAAAGCAATACAATGATATTGCTAAAGAGCATAAGAGAAAGAAAAAAAACACGACTTAGAATTCCACTGTTCCTATTTTGATGTTTTTTTCTGCTTTAAAAAAAGTTTGTGCTGTTAGATTGTTTTTAACTAAAAAACTTAATTTTGGGTAAGTCAATATCTCTTAGTCTGGGGCTCCTGAAAGGAAGGCTTTCGGAGATGTGTTGGGTAAGTATTTGCTCATAAATAGTGGCTGGATTCATGGTCGGGAACACTAAGACTGAACGTATATTGACAAGAGGTGGTTTCCTTTAAACTGAATGTGGAACAGGTATTTTGTTCTGCTTTAATAAGAAAGTAAGGAACAAGAGAGCAACTGACAGGTGAGGCAACTTCTTCGAGAGATGTCTGGATCCTGAAGTCCCTGAAACTCACCGGAGAGTAACCCCAGGCAGGCCAGAACTAGCTATTGCGCGTGCGCAGTAGAACAGCCGCAGCCGCCTCGCCGTCCGCGTGCTGGCCCCGCCCCGGCCTCTCTCAGCTCTCCACCCCCAATTCCGGGGGGAAGGTGTTACCGCGATACTGGTCCGATTTGTTTCCTTCCGCCCTCCATTGCTTTCTCCTCGGCCATGGCGTCCGGGTTGGTGAGGTTGCTGCTGCCGGCGCCTCGCCTCCTCCTGAGTCCGGCCGCCCCCGCACTCGCCCCACCGGTTCGGGGAGTGAAGAAGGGATTCCGCGCCGCCTTCCGCTTCCAGAAGGAGTTAGAGCGGTGGCGCCTCCTCCGGTGCCCTCCGCCGCCGGTGCGCCGGTAGGAGCGGCCGCGGGCAGGGGTCGGGCTGGGTCGGGGACGCGGAGCGCCTCCCCGATGGCTTCGGTACGGCGGCGCGAGGGCTGCTCGTCGCTCATGTGCGCTGGGCTCGTGCTCGGGAGTTTTGCGATATAGACCCGCGTGGGCCGGGGACGCAGGCCCCGGGGTAAAGGAAGTGGATTTCTGCCGCCGGGTTGAGCCCCCGACACCTCGGACTCCCGTTTAGAATCCCATCAACGGAGAGTTGCGAGCAAGGAGGCCACCCGGAGGGTAACCTTTAGGGGGCTTGGGTGTTGTAGCCCCCATTTTGCAATACCCGAGCAGTCTTTGGGTCCGGGTGAGAGGGAAGAAAGCGTGTCTTTGACCTGTAGTCGTGGCAGAATGGATGCACCTCAGACTTCTATGGCTCCATTTATGGGTACATTTTTGAATTCCATATTATTGCTATTACAGCGAATAACAGTGATTGCTTTGAAGTTATTTCTCCTTTGGAAATTTAGTATGAAATTTTGGTAACTAATATTTGCCCCCCAAAAAAACGATCCAGTTTATATACCTACCAATGGGAATGTACGTGTTCATGTTCCTATACTCTTGGAACACAGAATATTAACTTCTTTTCCTAATAGGCAAAAAATAGCATTTTTTCTTAATTCACATTTCTTTGATTGTAAGGTGAGTCATCCTAGGCTTTTATATATATATGTGTGTGTGTATGTATGTGTGTATATATATAAAATCTGTAATTTAGATTATATGTGTCTTATGACATACTACCCAGATCTTTATACTTTACTGACCTTTTTTAGTTGAGAGTTTTATTTTGGGTTTGTTGTCTTTCTTTAAAAAAGGCCTTTTAGTCATTCTTGGGGATGATTATGAACTTTTAACCTACTTATAATATTGATACTAGATTATTTAATAGTGAATTTAAATGGATGTTTTCAAAACTTACATCGATAAAATACACGATAAATATAGTACAGGCATACCTCATTTTATTGCGTTTCGTAGATGCTGTCTTTTTTACAGGACCTTCCACCAGCAAAAAGATTACCGCTCACTAAAGGCTCAGATGATTGTTAGCAGTTTTTAGCAATAAACTATTTTGAAATTAAGGCATATACATTATTTTTTTAGACATAATGCTGTGGCACACTTAATAGACTACAGTAGAGTGTAAACATAACTTTCATATGCACTAGGAAACCAAAAATCCGTGTGACTTGCTTTATCGCATTATTCATCTTATTGCAGTGGTCTGGAACTGAACCTGGAACATCTCCGGGGTATGCCTGTACTTATCGTTTATGCCTTGAACCTGTGAAATGATGTTTTATTTCATACTCAGGTATAAAGCATAGTTCCATGGTTAGAGCAGAAATTGGGAACCTAATAGTTAGGATGATGGTTTAGTCTCTGATGTTGAAGAGCAGCTGTAATGTGGCAGTTGGCTCAGAGGGAAACTTAATCCAGCGGTGTATGCAGCGAAGAACCAGAAGTAATCATCTGAGTTTTAACTTATTGAAAATCAAAGCCTGGCATTAAAATGAAACTCAAGTCTGTATTTCCTCTGTATAATTAAAATTGTATCACAATGAAGAATGTTTGCATCATAGTAACATCTTGTTATTCTCCACACCATCTCTTAGTGTCTTCCGTTTTACATTTTCAGTTCAGAGAAGCCCAATTGGGACTACCATGCTGAAATACAAGCATTTGGACACCGGTTACAGGAAACCTTCTCCTTAGATCTTCTCAAAACTGCATTTGTTAATAGCTGCTACATTAAAAGTGAGGAGGCCAAGCGTGAAAAACTTGGAATCGAGAAAGAAGCTGTTCTTCTGAATCTTGAAGATAATCGAGAACTATCTGAACAAGGGTCATCTTTTTCACAAACTTGCCTCACGCAGTTTCTTGAGGAGGCGTTCCCAGACTTGCCCACTGAAGGCCTTCAGAGTCTTGTTGGCTTTCTCACGGGTGAAGAAGTGGTGTGTCATGTGGCTAGAAACTTGGCTGTGGAGCAGTTAACGCTGAGTGCAGAGTTTCCCGTCCCCCCGACCGTGTTACAGCGGACTTTCTTTGCGGTAGTTGGAGCCCTGCTGCAGAGCAGTGGCGCCGCGAGGGCTGCACTCTTCATCAGGGTAGGTAGTTATTAATTACACGTGCTGGGACGCACTTGATGTGCACAGAAGGCAAATTTTTGGTAATTCATTTCTTATGTGACCTTGGAAGAATATGTGTGAATAATTCTACCTGCAAAAATCTGAGAACGACCTAAAGATTTTTTGTCGATGGTGTCTTAATGATTCTAGTTGTCTCTTATTGAGGACATTCTCAGAGATGAATATTAAATTCCTGGTTGTGCATTTGTAAGGACTGCGAGCCGTGTCTTTAGCTTTATGTTCTTTGGTCCACAGATAGTGCCTCCATGGTAGATGCTCGGTGGGTGTTTAGTGAAGAAATGAAGCTGGAGGGCACATTTGAGGGCCCAGTGCAGTTAGGGAGCTTCGTGCTTAAGTACCAGCTGCTGCTCTGCTCTTACAGGTGATAAAATGTTGGATTTCTGAGTCCCCGTGATGTACATCTAACTCCTTGTTAGCCAGTAGCTTAGGTAATTAAAGTACTTTTATAATTGGTATAACTTGTCTTCCCCTGTCCTGTTAGAATTTGTCAACTGGGCGAATTTTTATCCTCTGCATTGGATGAAAACACGAGTTTTTGGTCACTCTTATGTAATGGAAAGTCACACACTCACTTTGTCACAAAAACAGTCTTCATCCAAACATTTGACTGTTGGGTCCTTTAAACCAGCATCCCTTGCTGTGGGAATTTGTTCATTTAGTTTTGATACTGAGGTCGATAGTTTGACAGAGAAGGATACCTGTATTAACGAGCACTCAGGCTTCCTTCATAGGTAAGGCTGTCTTCCTCCTAACCCGGGTAGGGCCTGTATTCGGTGGGCTGTGTGTCTGCCCTTGGGAAGCAGGTATGTCACCTGACCCCTCTGGAGAGGGAGCTCAGGGAATGAGGAGAAGGGAGAGCAGAAGCTTTGACTTGACCTGATGGCTGTATGCAGGTTTAGTGCTTTCTGAGCCTGGTTGATGTTTAAAACAGATTCTGGTGGGCACTCTGTCCCCTGCTGGAACCTGCGAGCCATGTCCCTTGACATGGATCTTGGCTACTCCTTCCATTCTCAGCTTCCAGTTTCCTGGATAGGATTCCTTTAAAAGTGACATCCCTTCTTGGAGTTCCACATCAGCTCTCAAGGGTTTTTATATCCTTGACATCAGTTGCAGACTTGTACCCCACTACTACAGGCAGCTTCTGCCGGCCTGTTTCCTTTAAGCAAGGAATGCGTGTTGGCTTCCCGTTGACTGTACATCCCTTGCCCCAGATTCAGAGGCCACTGGACGCTTTAAAGCCCTCTGGGCCTGAGGTGAAAAGGAAAGCCTTCTCCCTGACCCCCCAGTTAAGTAGCTTTTTCTAAAGCAGAGTCCTCCCTTGATTTCCATTCTCTTTATCCTTGTAACTTCCGTGGAGTCTTAGAAGCAGCGTCTAAACAATTTTTGGTCACCTATTTGAAACTTTCACAAGGTAGTCATGAGACTCTTTTGGAAATAATTGTTTACCATATTTTGGTGCCTCTGTTGACAGTTCCAATTATATATGAGATAGATCATTCAAATATCTAAGTCAGGAGCTTTCATGTCCTATTACTGCATCTCCCATACTGGAACTGACAGGTTTGAACTGTCTTATTTCATTCATTTGTCCACTTGACATTTGTTGTCTACTGGGTGCCAGGCACTGCTCAGCACTGGATCCATAGCTAAATAGGGTGTGATCTTTGCCTTCAGGGTCCTACTCACAGCTAATGGGCGGATGGAGTGGAGTGTGTGAGGTGCTCTTATAGACATTATAAAGGTGCAGAGGGAAGTCAGCAGAGGTGTCAACCAACTCTAATAGGGTTAAGGAATGTTCTACAGAAATGACACTTGCCCCTAAAAAAGACATTCCGGAAAGAAGCCTTGAGGACAAGCTTGTGCTTCGGGGAACTGCAGGTCATTTTGTGTGGCCACATCATATTGTATCTGGGGAAGTGGGAGATGAGTGTGGACCTTTAAGAGCCAGTGTAGGGATGCTCTTTTAAAGTGGAGCTCCTTAGAAAGTGGTTTGGGTCAATAGTATTAGCATCACTGAGAACTTGATAGAAATGCAGATTCAGGCACCACTTCAGACTACAGAATCGGAGTCTCTGGGAGTAGGGCTCAGGAAGCTGCTGTACCCAGCTCTCCAGGTGATGTTCCTGCAGCCGGAAATTTGAGCAGCACTCTTCGTAGCCATGCTAAGGAGTATGCATTTGATTGTCTTGTAAAGCCTAATGTAGTGGCAGCTGGAGGAGTTTCAACTGGGAAATCTCCATGATCAAATGTGTATTTTAGAAACATTTCTTCCTACTGCCTCCCTTTTCTGGGGAGATGAGATTGGAGTATTCAACTCACACCCTACTGAAAGTTCTAATAATAAACTAATAAGAACAGGAACCAATAGTTAAAAATAGAACGAGGCATAAGTAATCACCCCAGAAAATTGAGATTTCTTTCTGTATTCCTACTAATATCTTAGGCATTAGAATTGTTGTTCCTTACTCTATAATTGGTTATTCTGTATGGCAAATAACAATCCAGTGATCCATACATAGGTGAATAACCATCTTTGTCTCATAAGGCATCTCTATCTCTATACATTAAAAAATTCAAAATCCCCACCTGAGAATGGACTTATAAAAGCTTGTTATTAACGAAGCTGAAGTAGACTTCCGCTACTTGGGGAAGTCTTGTAATGAAATTGACCCTGTTTCGTGAACTAAGGGATCTTTGCTTTTTTAATTTCTCCCCTCCTGCTCCCATTTGCCCATCCTGTTATTGTATACTGTATTTTTTAACGTGAGTAATTGCAATATGCTGTTGTAAAAATTAGTGTTTCTTCCCATATTCTCTGTACAACGTAATTTTTTTTACTGGCAAAATGAATTCTTTTCTGCTTTGGATGTTCATAATTTATTTCTCAGTTTTCTCAGTCTTATAAGTTGACACTCTTATCAAGTCATGAACAGTTTTAAAAGGCAGTTAATATGAAATTATTTAAAAGATCTTTTTAAATCATGAATTTAGTCAATGAAGTAGCATTATCTAGAGGTCCTTAGTGTCTTTTTACAAGAGTTTCTGCCAGAAGTTATTACGGTTTATTCACTGTCACCTCATTTTAAAGATATTTTTCTTACTCATAAGAATATATTTCTAAATTATGAGATTGGATTTCACCTTCAACTATGATTTTTTTTTTAATAAAAGTTTTATGAAAAAACTATATGGGAATGAAAAAGAATAATACATTATGTCTTTCATTTCCCATTAAGTTTTTAATTTTGGTTAAAAGTGTACTTTGAATTCTGGTCCTTACTTTCTTTATACTAATTTAAATGTATAAATTGTATTTTCATATGCAGGACTTCTTAATTACTCAAATGACTGGAAAAGAACTCTTTGAGATTTGGAAGATAATAAATCCCATGGGGCTGCTGGTAGAAGAACTGAAGAAAAGGAATATTCCAGCTCCTGAATCTCGGCTAACGAGGCAGTCTGGGAGCACCACAGCTTTGCCTTTGTATTTTGTTGGCTTATATTGGTTAGTAAAATTTTAATCTTAACTTCACAACATTGATTAGAAGCCTTAAAAACTGACTTTTCACAATCCTATACAACCTCTGATTGCATTAAGATTTTTAAAAATCTCATTCCCACGATTATGTATTTACTCTGTCCTTCCCTACTCATCATTCTTAGGGGAAGGTAAGTAGTCTATGGTTTGCTAATAGCAGCTTTTGTTAACCAGCTATTCACTGTAGAATTTCATGAAGTATATGTTAATCTAAATATTTCTGTAGAAAAATAAAAGTTTCGATCTGTAAGTGTTACAGATTTTAACCCTAATGCACACTTGTATTGGTTCAACTGACCGTAGAGCTGGAAAAGAAAGGGTTTAGTTGTCTATCAAAATGTATATTGATTTCAGGTGGATTGAAGTGGTAAATGTACACAGTGAGTATCTCAGATAACTAGATTAAAATTTAGGTAAATATTTTTCTAATCTTTATATGCTGTAGGACTTTATAGGTCTATGAGCAGTGGAAGACATCTCAAAGGAGAAAATGGATAGTGTTGTAAAAAGTTTCAACTTTAATTTTAATTGAAGTGCAAACTACAACCATGAGATATGCTTTTGTTTATCAGATTGGCAAACCTTAAACACATCCTTTATCAGTGGTTCATCTACTGCTGGTAGGAAGGAAAAAATGGTACAGTATTTCTGTTACTTCTGGTGTGAATATTATTGACAAAATAAGATTTAGAAGATAAAAAGGGTTTGTGGACTGTGTTTTGTGATGCACCATGTGATTGCAGACTGCTCTTGTTTTTTCCAGTGATAAAAAGTTGATTGCAGAAGGCCCTGGGGAGACAGTGCTGGTTGCGGAAGAAGAAGCTGCTCGCGTGGCGCTTCGGAAACTCTATGGGTTCGCTGAGAATAGACGGCCCTGGGACTATTCCAAGCCCAAAGAGGGTGTGAGAGCTGGAAAGGCCGCCGCTGCCAGCTAACCAGCCAAAGACGTGGCAGCCTGAAATTTGTGAGCAGGACAATGAGACAAGTGTCAGAGATGTTCAAAGCTGGACATTTTTCAAATTGTAAAGAAATATGTCTAATTCCTCATACTGAGTTCCGAGTTCCTAAAATTAAGTAAGTATCCATCAGATCACTTTTTTTTTCTTTTTAACTATTTTTGTTTTATCAAAAGTCTTTTTTGATGTTTTTCCAATGAACTTTTCCTAAAGTCTCTGATTTTATTATTGTGTATAACTTGTACAGTTAGGTGTATTTTATTCCCTTCTGGCTTTCAGGTACCATAATTTGTATGTTTTATGAACTTTGCTGTAATACCAATAAAAAAGTTACTCTTTCTCTAAATATTTCGTTATAGTTTAATTGGATATATCCAGATTAGTGAATTTTTGCCTTTTTAATATAATTTTATCTAAAATAGTAACGTTATAACTCTTAACCTTTAGAAATGTAAGATGCAGATTGTAACAATTAGGTATTTACATGATCTCTACATTCTGTCTAGGTTTAAAATTCTGTATACTAACTCATTTCATAGTTATTCAGTTTCCGTAAAACAAATAAATGACAGTAAAGGTAAGTTTTATGCTTTTAGAAGAAAACATTAAAAAAGCAGCCTAAATTGTTGATGCTAATGGAAAAACTATGTATTTATCAACTTAATATTCTGTAATCATAAGCATAGATACTATGTACCAAGCACTGCTCTGAGTGTTTTGCTGTAACACATTTAATTCAGTAGAGGACAAATCTTAAGAGAGTGTCCTTCTGGTTCCTTAATCCTTAGAGTTCAATTCAGTAATCCTCCCACTGCAAATTCGCTTTGATTTCTTTCTTTCTTTCTTTTTTAGTGAAGAAGATTGGCCCTGAGCCAACGTCTGTTGCCAGTCTTCCTCTTTTTGCTTGAGGAAGTTTGTGCCTGAGCTAATAACATCTGTGGCAGTCTTCGTCTGTTTTGTATGTGGGATGCTGCCACAGCATGGCTCAATGAGTGGTGTAGGTCTGCATCTGAGATCTGAACCTGCTAAGCCCGGGCCACTGAAGCAGAGCGTGTGAACTTAACCACTGCCACCTGGCTAGCCCCCTGATTTCTTTTTAACTTTTTGGCAACAGTCATAGTTTTTAGTTTCAGTCCACCAGTAGTCAGACTCCCAGGGGTTGACAAGAAAAGTGGGACTTGGGAGTTGAGAATAGAAAAGAGGTAAAATGTTTAAACTGACAGCACTTTTGCCATGAAATCTTTTTATAAAGGAAGATGAAGGACCTTTGAAACTCCTCTCCTGAGATAGGTTAGGAAAGTGGGTCTTAACTTCATAGGTGAGGGATCTTACAGCTGTCACAGCTAACGCAGACACTGGAGGGGAAGGTTTGAGAACTACCCAGTTGACTGAATTGATAGTTAAATGTAAATTATTTCACCTTTCTTCTGAGAGTTAACCTCCAACTCCTAGTAATTGAATACAGGGATGGAGGACCAAACCCAGTGGTAAAATACCACACTTAGTGTATCATCCACAAGTCAACAAGATTTGATAAGCATCTCATTGACCGCATAGGAGAAAAGAGATTATGGAAAGTTTCTGGGAAGCAAAAGATAGTAAGTGGTGTTCACCTACTTACTCATCCAGCAAAGTGTCGGATTCTAGCCAAAGTATTTTATTTTAGCTGAGCGTTTTTTCAAAAGCTCTTTAGAGAATTCAGTTGCAAACTCAGTAATCCTATTTTTCCCCGTAAGTAGTGCTGATATTGTGATCCCAGATTTCTCCTGTTCAGGGCAGTTTACAGGACCTTAACCTACAAGTTTGGAGGGCAGCTGTGCTCACCCTTAGGTTTTCAAGCTTGTAAACCTTGAATGCTTTTAGATTTACATATGGAACAAATCTAGCTCTAGTTCATAAAAACTACTTTGCAAGTAAAGGGATCCAAATCCCTTAAAAAGAATATGATTTCAACACGTTTCTAGGTGAAGTCGTGTTTGAACCGAAATTAAGTTGTACTTTTTAAAATCATCCATTAAAATATGATGGGCTGGAATGCAGGAAACGAATTATTAACATACTTTCGCAGTTCCATATGTTGAGAAGACAGTTGTTATGACCATAGGAATTTGATGGGATATAAAAGCACCAATGCTTGAACTTGGCACCACAGAAAGTAACGTCGTTTACTTTGAAATTCTGACCCCCTTTCCCACCTTGTCCCACTCTAGTTTCCTGAGCCCAAAGTCTAATTGCACCAAAAAAAAAATATCCCCAGCCAAAAATGTAAGATTAATGTCTGAAGACTTAATTACGTAAGCCTTATTCTTTTTAGTTCATACTGTGTTTTTATTTTATGCATATAAAATAGGGAATATTTTCAAAATGTTTTATGTGGTCATGAAAAAGTGAACTATAACTAGCAGCTCCGAGGGGCTGTGTGTTCAGCATGGTCTAAGTGTTGACCACAGGGTGGTGCTCTAATCCCGCTTCACTGTTAAGTGGCAGGCAGAGTGCCATTACGGGGAGCACTGTGCTTTCTCCCTATACAGGAAAGATTATATACGGGGCATATGCTCTCAGTGAAACATGACTTTTCTGGGACCCTTACAGCTCTGATAGTCTTTGAATATGTCTGCAGAATATAGCTTACCCTCTCTCCTGATGCCAAGGAATGGATGTTCGAGCTCTTTTGTATTTACTGGAAAGAGGGAAAATTGCGGGGCTGACATAGATAAAACTTTTAAAAGACATTTCTTTGGCTCCTTCTTGCTATCTTTTCCTCCTGTTTCTCTCTGTGACGGGAGAAAATGCACTGCAGAGGCAAGGGAATCTTAGTGTCCACCTTGACACGTCGTAAAACCAGATGTGGATAGTCTCACAGTGGGGGCTCAGCTCACGACATTCCCCAGCTGAGGGATGCCCAGCTGGCAGCATGCCGCCCATGTCTGCACCCTAAACCTCACTTTGTAAAGCCCGCCATCGTTGTGCCCCAGGACCTGGAGCCACATGGCTCACAACGTTGGTTGGCTATCAGCGCTAGACAGCTATGGTTCTCTTTGTAGAACACCAAGAATGCTGATGAAATCCCAGCTTTCTTGGGATTCCAGGAGAAAACTCATTCAGTTAAGTCATAACCACAAGCACACGTGCTCCTGAAAAAAGCAGGCCGTTTCGGCGGCGGTGGCGTCTGCTTTCCACTAACACTCATTGTTCATGGTCATCGATAGTGTTTGTTAGTGCTCACTAACGACAGAAGAGTAAGAATTTTAAGAAATATTTCTGAGAAAGAATTGAGAAAATTAAAAACATTAACTACTTCCCCCTTCAACTGAGGAAGAACTCCATTATTTGATTATTCGCAGAATACCTTTTTACCACATCTGTTGTACATTAATTTGCAAAATGAATTAATGAGTTCTAATGAGTTTTGCAGGAGAGATGAATAAGGAGGTCATTGACAGCTAGAGAAGGATGTTTCTAGGCAGAGGAGGAAGGGTTTGCCTGACTGTCCAATGACACTCCCTCTACAGAAGTTACTGATACAGCGTCTCCACGGCAAGACAACATGTCCGTAAGGGCCAGGAGACGATACAGTTAATAAGACAAATACAGTCAAAAACCAGCTGACCATCCTCAGATTAACTGACGACAGTGATGCCCATGGGGCTCCTGACAGCCTGTCACTGGCACTCAGTTCTGGGTCCTGGGATCATTGTCTGGAAAGGACAGGCACAAAGGCCTTCCACCTTCTCTTTACCTTTGGTAGCAGGGATTGTAAACTTCAGATGAAGGAGGCATAGCACTAAGAAATTTAAAACTCACTGCCACCTTGCTACCTCATATTCAATCATTTAATCTGCAGAGACTAATGTACTTGACTATCATGTAAAACTGATTTCTCATTTAGCACATTTCTCCTATAAATCACAATATCAGCATCCCTTTTTCTTCAAGATTTGGGAGAGGGGTCAAGGGCAGTTTGGGGAATCTCAAGAGAAATGGCGTGTTAGAGCCAGTGGTGTCTTCCACTCTGGCCGCCCGAAGTGGACTCTCGGTAGGACACAGTGTCGTTCAGCATTCACAGGAGACCAAGGACATAGAAGTCATCCATCCACCAGCTTCTCTGGCTCGCCTCTCCCGGCAGTCACCACTGATCAGTCCTCAAGTGGCGCTTGCTCCTCTCCTGGCTCACAGCAAATCCCTCCCCTGCCTCTTGCGGGTTCTTAGACCCCTTAATATGGGGCTCATGTGGCATTCAGCTTTTCATTATCAGAAAAACAAAGACTTATGGTACAACAGCCACTTCCTTGTGTCTTTGTAAAGTTCTCTTATGATTGGCATTTTTTTCAGGTCACCTGTCATCAAAAGACTCAAAGGCCAATAAGACAAAGAGTTTTCACCTTATTTGGGTCAGTGCCTACTCTTTTTTTGCATTGTGTCTCAGACAGAATTCAAAGTCCTCATCTCATTAAGTGTCAAAAGAGTGACTACTTGTTCTTGGCCTCAGTGTTTCCATTGGTCTACCATTTTGTTTACAAAACTTGCAGCCTGTCTCCTGTCTAAACTCAGTGTGACATCTAATCTATATGATAAATTGTTGGTTCACACATGTCTACATAGCAAATAAAGATTCTGACACCCTGTTCCAACATGTGGGTTTTTTTCCTCACACCACCAATTCTTGGATACCAGATGGGTGTCCTACAATTCAACCCAATTCTGATGCTGAGGAGGGCTCAGGCCCACAAGACTGCCAATCCCAAATCCAGTTGGTGGTTTATGCTGCTGACCAACTGGCTATGAACCAGAGATGCCCACAACTCCCATCCTTGAGTTCAGTTAATTTGCTAGAGCAGCTCACAGAACTCAGAAACATCTTACTAGATCACTGGTTTATTATAAAAGGATATAACTTGGGAACAGCCAGATGGAAGAGATGCACAGGGCAAGGTCTGAGGAAAGGACATGAAGCTTCTGTGTCCTTTCGCAGCACACCACACTCCCCACGTCTGCCCTTATTCACCAACCCAGCTCTCGAAACCCTGTCCTTTTGGAGTTTTTACGGGGGTTGGGGGGGGGCGGGGGGGGGGCGGGGAGGGGGGGCTTCATTACATATGCAGGCTTGATTAAATCATTGGCCATTGATTCAACTTTCAGCCCCTCTCCCCTCCCCAGAGGTCAGGAGGATGGGACTGAAAGTTCCAACCCTCTAACCGCATGGTTGGTTCTCCTGTGGACCAGCCCCCATCCTTGGTGGGGGGGTGGTTCCAAAACTCACCTTATTAACATAACGAAAGACACATTTACCGTTCTCTTCACTTAGGAAATTCCAAGGGTTTTGGGAGTTCTGTGCCTGAAACTGGGATGAAGACCAAATATGTATTTATTATAAATCACACTATCACAGCAAACACGATCTTTTACCACAGGTCTGTAATTTTGGTGGTGATCTCCATATCTTAAATTTATTCCAGTCTACCTCAAGTAAAGGAGTTTCCATAAATTTTATCTTTTTGAAGTTAAGACAAGGCCTACTGACGTGTATCAAATGATAAAAGTTGAATTGTATAAAAATAATAATTTGAGGGGCCGGCGCAGTGGTTACATTCGCACGTTCCACTTTTCGGCAGCCCAGGGTTCACTGGTTCAGATCCCAGGTGTGGACATGGCAAAAGTCATGCTGTGGTAGGTGTCCCACATATAAAGTAGAGGAAGATGGGCATGGATGTTAGCTCAGGGCCAGTCTTCCTCAGCAAAAAGAGGATTGGCAGTAGTTAGCTCAGGGCTAATCTTCCTCAAAAAAAAATAATTTGAGAGGAACTATTTCCCCCAGTCCAGAGACTACAAACAGGTTCTAAAAGTCAGCTAGGGTGAGAATCTAGGTATTGACTGCTGAGGATGGGCTAAAGACAGCAAACTGGAAGGGTCAAGTGAAAAATAGAGGGTCCATAGTCTGGGAACCTTGATATGATTTTTCGACATTTCCAAATTCTTTTTATCATGTATTTGAAATTTTACTATCTAATATATTGAAGAGGCATTAAGAAATGGGACCAGATACATCAAAGTTTAATGTGCCCAATAAAATGTGACCAATTTATATTATAGGGGAGTAGCCTATCTGAATCATACAATAGGGTTATTCTATTAGGCAATATTAGAAAGGCAAACTCTTCTGGTCCTTTCTGGACTGATATGTGCTGGAGTCAAGAGCCCAGGGATCTAGTCTCAGGCCTGCAGCCATTTGAATCTCCTCTCGAACTAAAGCCTACTTGGTTCTACTTCCATATCTTGTGAACACACTTGCAATAGTTAGACACTTTGCTGTGCTAGGATTCTCTCCTTCAAAATTAACTTACTCAGGGAAAGGACATATTTATCACTGTGACCCCTAGTATTTGGTACCCAGTAGGGACTTGAATGAATGAATGAATGAATGGAGTGCATATTCTCAGATTACTGGTAACACTATTCCTATTTTAAACTATTCAAAATAATATAACTGAATGGGATCAGAAAACTGGAGAACCAGTAAAACTGGCTCTAAAAGGCATTAATAACTATACCAGGATGTTTGCTAGAGTACGAGTGGCCTGAGGTAACCCTTCAAAATAATTTTTTGGCATTTACTCTTAAATAAGGGCATGAGTCTCCCCTTCTCCTTTCTTTCTTGGTTAACCACAGTATCCATTGTTAAATAGTCAAAAACAGCAAGGCTCAGCCCACTTGACAAATAGGGATCATAAATGGCAAATTGGTGGAGTGTTCAATGTGAGGTTTTAATGTTTCATTCAAGAGTGACAGTACAGGGGCCAGCGCCGTGTCTGAGTGGTTAAGTTCGTGCGCTCCACTTAGGCAGACGGGTTCACCAGTTCGGATCCTGGTTAGCACTGCTCATCAAGCCATGCTGAGGCAGCGTCTCACAGAGAAGAACTAGAAGGACCTACAAGTATGTACTGGGGGGGCTTCGGAGAGAAAAAAAAGGGGGAGAGAAGTGGAGCTCATGGATTAGAACAAATTTTTTTTAAGTTTTGATAAAAAATGTTTTAAACCATTCTGATTTAGGTGAAACTAACCAAATCTTTAGGAAATTACTGGGGAAAAACCCCAGGCAGATCAAAAATGCTAACATTAGAATTGTGATGAGTTATCCAAAACCAAAAGATAAAAAATCTTATTTCAAAAAATAAACACTCCAGCCTATCACAAAAATGAAACATCCACTGTTCACTCAGATTTCCAAAGTCTATTAGGACCCGACCCGACTTCTTTCTGCACTTGCTACAAATCCCCACCTTTGCTGAGAATACTCGGCCCTCGTTTGTGGGAGTGCAGCTGAGATTAGAGGTGACACTGATTAGAGGCAAGATTTCTCGAGAGTTCCTCCTCTGAGGGGCTCTGCCCCTGGACAAGTGTTGAAACGGACTGATGTTTGCAGGTTCAGAGGCAAAGCGGAGGAAAAGGCCAGGGGTCTGGATGTTCTGCTGTTTACCCTAGTGCAACGGTTTATTGCAAGAGGCTGAAGGACTTTAAAAAGGCTCCATTTCTTTTGTTGTATTTTCAAATAGCAGAGAAGAGGTTTTGTGGTTTTTTTTTTTTTTTTTTTTTTTACTACTCATAACACTTTATTTTTACTTTGTACAAAATACAAAAATGCAAATCCAAAGAGTACAGACCAGTAGTGACAGGCACACTGCACAACAGCAAACCTTGTCTAGCAAGACATTAGTTTTTCAAACTTTATTTTAGTGAATACATGCATTATATAAAACAACAACAACAACAACAAAAACACACAAAGAGGCTAGAGATTTTTCTATTTCTACCCCCAAAATAATGCTTACTATCGAGACTTTGGATAGTAGTCTTTTTTGGGACAAAAAAAAAAATTTAAAAGGCCAATAATACTTTTCTCATAAAAAAGTAAAAGCTACCATAAAATGTCTTTTTTTTTTATCACATTGATTAAATTTCTTCTGAAAAGCCACACATATAAACAAAACAGAACGAAAATCCTGAACTGGACAGTAAATACTCAAGAGGGTTGTTAACCTAGGTGACCACTCAGTAGTTTAAAGAATCTTTTAGACACTTCGAAGCCTTTCCATTCATTTCTCAGTACAGTGTTCCAGCCATCCTGCCCTTTTTTTCCTTGAATACATCCCGTTACAGAAATGCTTGCATCGTTGAGTCTCTGTTCCTAAGAACTAGTTTTGAAAAAGAAAGTAATGTACAAAAATATTTAACAGAACTATGAAAGATGTAGGAAAGGATCTTCATAGCAAAGTAGCCTTTGCTTTGCATGGTTTCTTTTGCATTCTCTTCAGGGTTTGTTTATCTGCCCCATGAATAAGACAGCACCTACAAGATTAAAAGGAAACAATGCATAAGTCTCTAAAAAACAGTCCTTAAAATAAGATGGAACGTATACTTAGGGGAAGGTCTCTAGGCTCTGTTTAACGTAATGCTCCCAGGCAGTGCTATCCAATAGAACTTCCTGCAATGACAGAAATGGTCCACATCTTCATTGTCCAACATGGCAGCCACTAGTCACATGTGGCTACTGAGCCTTTGAAACGTGGCTAGTATGACTGAGAAATTGAATTTTTAATTATACTTCATTTTAATTAATTAAAAAGTTAAAGTTAAATAGCCACGTGTGGCTAGAGGCTCCCATGTTGGACTGTTCTGCTGGGGAGCACACTTATTATGATATTAAAGATGCAGTGAGACCAAAGGATAAGGAGTTATCTTATATCATTGATTCAAAAAAGAGTAAAAGCTAAAATTTATTAGTTTCTACTTTCTTACAACATGAAGCAACCCCTCCACAAAGACAATCTTATTTATCCTCATGATTGTACTAAGTGATAGAAACAATTGTTAGCCTTAAAGATGAAGCTAAGGGACAGATCCAAGTTTGAACCCATGACTCACAGAGCAAGAGCCACTGAATGAACAATTCTCAGGGCATAGCAATAGAGCGGGCTTACGAAGGTTGAAGACAGGTTACCTCCTGCAAAATTTAACTACAGCATTTATTAAAAAAAAAAGATGTCAACAGTGCCCCCAAAGGGTTGCAGAGCTCTCCGTAAGTTAAAAAAACAAAACAAAACAAACCTAAAATCCTGTTGGAGTTTAAAAGATTCCCCAACATAGTTTGTAAACACAGCCTTGAATTTCCTCTCTTCAAGGTGGGTGCTCATATTATTCAAAGTGTTTGCAATTGTTGACACAAGGGAAACGAATTAAGAACAGCACTGTTGGGTCTAACTATGATTGCCATATACCTTTCTGAACTCTAACAGCTACTGAACAGTCAAAGAAGAGACTCACTTACCCGTCGGATTATGTCGGATGAAAAAGAGAAAAGGTCTGTCTACTATAAACCAGGGAGGCGACGACCGTGCGATTAAAATGGCAGCTATGGGGAGAAAAGGAGAATGCGTTGAGGCCAGCAAGGCAGCTGACTGGTTGGATCTTTGATGCTGGACACACTTAGTTCCTGTCCCGTAGGCTGGCCATGTTATGCCAGGTCCAGTGGTCACCATTCACTGAACATCTACCACAGGCCAGGCCATTTACATTTACTGTCTCATTTAGTCTGTACAAGCACCAGCTTCTGTAATCAGTGCGCTTACTCCTCGTAGGGTTTTTACGAGGATTAAGTGACATAAAAGCTCTTACAATCTCAGAACGATATTTGCCACTTAATAAACACCCAATGCATCGTCACTTTTCTTACTAGCTGTTTTTCATTCATACCATCCACCTAGCTGAGGAAGGGTCCCTGGGCCTTTTAGCCCATCCAAATCCCTCTGGACATCAAGGCCCAGCTCACTTCTCAGCCATTTTGTCTGTGGCTTCTCCTTTGGCGCATCATCTAGATTTTCTTTGCACTGGCAGTGTAGACCACTCATTTGGGACCAACTACCTTATGTTGCTGTTCAACTCATCTGGTGTAGACACTGGACTTAGAAAGCAAACTTCTTTAGGCTCTTGGTCTTAGACATACGTACTCTGCCCTGCTTCCCAAAAGTGCTTTGACTTAACAAACCCATGAGAAGGCCATGCAGGAGGGCAGGTGTCAGGCATAAGTGCCCCATGCTTGCTGCAATGGCCCAGGCTGCTTGCTCAAACCCCGAGAGAGTAATAACGACTTAGGCTTGATGTTACAAAGGAAACACCTGCAGCCATGCTGGGGTAAACCACTCAACCAATCCAAGGTTGTTAAAAAGAAATCAATAGTTGGCAGGGGTTATGGACTGAACTGTACACCCTCCAGATGCGTAGAAGCCCTAACCCCCGGTGTGAGTACATTTGGACATAAAGCTTTAAGGAGCGATTTCAGTTTAAATGAGGTCATGCAGGCAGGGTCCTAATGCAATAGAACTGGTGTCCTTTGAAGAAGAGAGGAGACAGCAGGGATGTGCGCTCACAGAGAGAAGGCCATGTGAGGACACAGTGAGAAGACGGCCATCTGCCAGCCAAGGAGAGAGGCCTCAGGAGAAGCCAAACCTGCCAAACCCTTGAACTTGGACTTCCAGCCTCCAGAACTGTGAGAAATAAATTCCTGTTGCTTAAGCCACCCAGCCTGTGGTACCTTGTAATGGCAGCCCCAGCAGACTAACCCAGCAGGGCTGGCTTCCTGGGCATGTGTCCTGGGCAGTCACTCAGGGCCCCACAGTCCCAAGGGCCCTACAGTTGGTTTAGCGCTCTGCTGTTGCTGTCTTGAAACTCTTAATAAGTTTTGAATAGGGGCTCCATATCTTCATTTTACAGAGGGCCCTGCAAATGATCTAGCCAGTCCCGACAGCTATACTAGTTAGCAAAATTGGTCAATAACTTTGGCAAAATTTAGATGTCACGAATAACTACCTAGAAAAGACAAAAAGCATTAAAAAAAATTCCAAGCCCTCTTATTCTAGATCTTTGTTTTAAATGCCATTTTAAAGGAATAAAAATTAAATGTTTATTTTAGAGAGGCAATAAAGTGTCTGTTGAGAGTATAAATGGTACCTTTTAATGACCAGAAATATTTGACCCAGTTACAAGGGTAGCTAAAATATTCACTTTATGAGTTCACAGAGTTTAGCCATATCTATTCATCCAATCTCATATGGATAATTAAGGGGTAAAAAAAAAAAATCAGTCTAAGATTGTTCTATTTTCCCCTTCATCGTATAAGCCACCGAGGAGAAAGCAGACGTACCAATTATTAAGGAAGGTGGCATGGCAATCCTGCAGTCATTTTATAGTTGCTAATCCTTCACTTTATTCTAGATAGACCTGACTGGCTATTTTCCTATCTTATGCTCTTATTGTATGTTTCAATCTAAAGACTGGTCTTTTCTGCCAATAAGAAGCCAGAATGTGCTTTAGCCTCCCAAGAACAGGGGTCAGCAAACTGCCATCCTCAGGCCAAGACTGAGGGGTCAGATCCTATTTCTACAAGTAAAGTTTCATTGGAACACACCCATTTGCTTGTACTGCCTATGCTGCTTTCACGCTACAGCAGGAGAATTGAGAAGCTGCGATGGACACTTCATGGCCTACAAAGTAGAAAATATATACTATCTGGCTCTTTACAGAAAAAGTTTGCTGACTTCTGTCCTAGAGGAATTTCTCACTGAAGTGCATTCCTTAATGAAACGGACTCTGAGCTTTGAGGACACAGGTCCTCAGTCTGTCTAAATTCACCACTGTCTCCCAAGGGTAGACTCACAGGGCCTGGCTGGAAATAGGGCTCACTATGTATTTGCTCAGTTGGTGAATGAACCAGAACATGCTTGCTCCCCTACACCAGAGCCAGCCCTGCCGTGTGACCCAGGGCTTACTTGTTGCTGCTGAAGCTTTGGTTCCATCTTCACTGACTTCAATTTTTGCTTTTTGCAAGATGTGAGAAACATGAAGGTTTTCTGATCCTGTTTCCAGAAAACAAAACAGAAACAGCATTTGTTTGATAGGCCAGCTACATGTTTGGTTGCAGAAGTAACCTCAAAGCCACGGCAAATTCCAATTCTTAAAAGGTGTTAGGAGAAGCGACCTCTTATGGTCCCATGATTGAAGGCTGTAGGATGACTGTCACCTGCAGTGAATTTCACCCTCTGCTAAGTGAACGGTGATGTCACTTCAGAGGAGGGAGTCCCAGACCCCATATGTTAGTGCCTCTATCATTTCAACTCTGATCACTAAGAATTTTATTTAAAAGAATATAAAAAGAGCAGAGCTTTAAAAAGGAAGACTAGTTTTCCAGAAGCAGCAAGCCAACAATACTATTTCTCAGTTACAAAATGTCAGGTCGCGAAAGGATTTCAGATGGCATTTACAGATGGAGAAACTGAGGCCCCGAGTGTTAAGAAATCTGCCCTCAAATCACATGGCTAGTTAGTGGCAGAGTAAGTGCTGGCTTGTCACAACAGAGGCCACTCATCTGTTCTGGGCTGTTAGTGAGAGAAGAGTCTCGAGTTCAGACAGTTGTGGAGGGCGGGACTCAGAAACGCAGCTGTGCCTCTGGGGCCTTCTAGGGAATTCACTTCTCAGCAAATCCTCACCACTCAAGCAATACCCCCTGCATGCAGCTTGCAGGGAGAATGCAAACGGAACTTAATGTTAGCCTTGACGGGACAAAGCTCTGGAGGCAAAGGGAAAAAGTGCTTTTTGTGTCGTCTGGTTTTATATTGCACTGATGCTCAGCTCTACTATTACCGATGGTGAATGAGTCACCTTTGCAGGGCCCAAGTCACCTGCAGGGTTAAACAGAACATCTCAGGAGAACTTCCCGTGCCTGGTCCTCCCTCTGAACACCTGTGAACTCCCTGGGAACACTACCTATTTAGTCTTTAGGCTACAGAGGATAACCGGAAGCAGAAAGTGCAGGTTAAAACAGTGCTTCTTGAACTTCATGGGGCTGAGGAATCGTGTTAAAATGGATTCTGATTCAGTAGGTCTGGGTCAAACCCAAGACCACACATTTCAAACAAGCTCCAGGGGATGCGAATGCTGCTGGACAGGGGATGAGAGTTTGATTAGCAGAGGATGAGAGTACCAGAACATCCATGGAGCGGCAATTTCACGAGGGGCGTCGTGTTTATGCCCAGGACGACACTTGGGTGTTCACCCACAGGCAACTGAGGTTGGTAAGGAATTAATTTCTTATCACTAAAGGTGAATATTACAAAATGGAGTACAAATAAAGTTTAAGTCATGATTTTCTTTGCAGGAGGTTGCTGTGGTCTCAATGAAAAAGATGAGGGACTGATCATTCAAAATAACCCTAGGAAAAGGCACATATGTTGGCAAATGAGCGGCTGTACTACTAGCTGTGTCCCAGATGCTTTGGCAAAAAAATGTTCTAATCAGACTCCTTTGAATTTATATTATTTCAAATTAATGAGCATGAAATGGCAAAACACATTCTGGATATAGCGCATGCCTGCTGTTTGATGGAAGTAAGCAAGTATCTGAGAGCTTAAAAATCTTGATTTTTCAAACACAGGGGAAAAGTCTGCATTTGGAAAAAGAGACTAATATCTAATTAAGAGCCAAATTTTGGGGTAATAGAGAAAATACATGAAATGCTTCTTTGTGTGGAGTCAATTGGGCTTCCCGTGAAATGTACCTGTGAAATGTAGAGATGAATGACATGCTGATTTAAATGGTTAAGGATCAAGAGCAGCATTTGGTGATATAGCAAATTAAATCGTGGAGAGTTTTAGGGCAATGCATTCCTAATTTTGACCTTTTCTTTCAGAACAAATCGGAAACTCAGTTTGTAACATAATCTTTAAGTTTAAGAACAAATTTGAAATTGAACGTACTTGTTATTTTTGCAAAATTTGCCTTTGATGGCTCAAACATCTCGGTGATGCCAAGAACTTTCAGCGGCTCCTTCAAATCTGTCTGTGCTACAGCTGTGAACCTAGCATGAGAGCAGAAAACAGAGAGGAAAATCATTAAACTGTAAATGATATAATCAGTGCCAGTGGGAACATGTTCACAAAGATTCTTTTTTAAGTATGCTCGGAACACCAAGCTAAATTGTAATCCCAAGATTCAAGGACCAGGTAAGTAGAGAACAACTCATTTCTCAGATACTTAGCTGGCAAAGTGAGCAGCACTTTGAGTAGTAAGAGCAAGTAGGAACATTTTCCACCTCACGGGCAACAGGCTCCCCATTCCAGCACCTAGGAAGATCTACGGAAGCACCTCCTCTTATTAACAGGGAGATGCAGGGTGTTGACAAGTGTCTGGGATTCTGGAATATCCGCAGTTCTTCCCCACGTCCAAGCAAAGAGCCATCACCTTGGCTGCTGAAAGAACCACTATCCTTACTGGGATTGGGAATGGTCAAAAGAGAGGAGATACATTCCTGCCAGTTCATGTTGGGATTCTGAAAGCATCTATTAAAACAGAGGCAAACATTAGGAGTAGGTGGCATGGTGTTATATGCGGGTGTTATATGGGTTTCTTGATATCTGTAGGCTATCTGGCCTTACAGCTGTACATATGTAAAAGTCAGTCATTAACCCTGTCATCAGAGGATGTTTTACTAGATTTTATCACATCCTGTGGGAGAGCAACAAAGCCAAGGGAGTGTATTCTCATCACAGATGGGCTATAATAAGGGTAATTTACCATTATAATTGTAATTTACCTACAATGTCACGATCTTATTCATTTATATCAAGCATTGCCTATGTGAAGGCTTATTTTACAATAAAAAATAATCTTGGGAGGATTACTAATACTTATTATGAATGTACACCTCTAATTACTTAACTCAGTGACTGGAGAATTAACAGCTATTAGAATAGGAGGTATCTCCACCTCCACTGAGGGTAGTGAACAGCCCTGGATACTGGCAGAAAGGTTGAAAAGTTCATAGAAAGGGGACATTCCTTGCCTCCTTCACAGATCTGGGCAAGGCATTCTCTGACCTGTGAGAAAACTGAGGATTCGGACAGAATTTGGGATTAGTTTTCCCTTAGTTTCAGGTCATAACAGCTCAAATTCCATCTGGATTATACTTTTAGGGAATAAAAGTATCTATGGGCAGAAAGACTGCCCTAGATTCTAATGCAAGAATTCTACTGGGTGGTTTCAACATATTTCCTTACCACCCAGCTTTTGGACCTCAGTCTTCAGCAACTCCCAGCTAAAACTTAAGAAGTAACAAAAATAAAACTCCTTATCAAAATGTGAGGAGTGCTACTAAACTTTATTGTACTTTCCCCATATTATAGGATGATACGCATGTGTTTTTCAGTCTTTTGAACAGAGGGAGGTGTGTTAAAAGCCCTTGCAGTGGCACGGGAGCTTGTGGTCCTGTGGTGGCTCAGAGGCCAGGCTGCCTTCTCTCCTTCCCCCTTATCATTATCCTGCCATATAAGAGGCACAGGGATTGGGGAAAAAAAGCTTTTACAAAAGCACAGCCTGGTATTCCCACCATGCAATTTCTGCAAAATAAAATGGGCTTCACGATGCGCCATGTTGTAGCCTCATGTGGTCTGGTATCTGACACAGCTGCTCCCAGGGACTGAGCATCCCCCCTTGTGTTCTCTTTCAGGGAAAGGGGCTACTTACTTGGGCAGGATGACCTGCACCCTCTTGGGCACCATGGTGCTCATCCAGCTGTCTATGGTCTTGGTGCTGATGTGAGGGATGATGGCAGAGAGGGGCGTGGAGCTCTCCGTGGGCAGTGCGATCAGCATGCTGATGCTCTCCCCGTGGTAGGGCAGTTCGATGAAGTTGTACCATAAATCACTGGGGGTGCTTGTAGACCCTAAAGAAATCAGAGGCAGGTTCAGTGTATCCTTGATGACTTCCAGAAGTGGCATGAGTGGTTTCTGATCACCAGGTAGCTTGAGAGGGAAGACAGAAACTCAGTTAGAAAACTTCCCTTTTCCAAGTAATGCTTCCTTAGAAGGACAACGAAAAGGATAATTATTTTCTTCCTTCTTGGCAAAGAATTCCCTTTTTTCAGTCTAGACATGTCAACAGAATGCCTTTGGGTGTCACTAAATTTACATTAATTCTTTTGAGTAGAATTTAAGTAGATCATAAGGCTTAGAATACAGTGCTCTGCAAGAAGTTGACCCTTAGCATATGAATAAAGGAATGAATTTGAGCTGCCTTAGTGTAATTCTTTTGGCTGAGCCTATGTGTGCTACTGAAAAGAGGGGATAAACAGCATCCATGCGCTAGGCTCATGTCAACCACTCAACACACTTAGAATCTACAGCGCCCCACGAGGTCAGCAGCCCCATTTTACAGTTGGGGAGCTACAATTACAGAAATTAACTAACTTGCCAAGGGACACATGGCTAAGAAGTGGAGTGCTTGGACTCTGGCTCAGTATGCTAACACCAAAGATGATCTTCCTACTTCACTAGCCTGACTCCCTGCTCAGTCTTCACCCATTTCAGTAACTCTCACTAGGGCTTTTAGACACTTTATGGTACCTGTGCATACTAATGAACACCCAAGAAGGCTTTAGACCAGCATTTCTGAAAATGTTGGTTGTCTAGAGAACACACAACCTGCAAGATGCTCTGTCGACAAAAGAGATTCCATATCACAGCAAGTTTAGGAAGCACCGGACACTTGATGCTTCTTGCAGATTCATAGACACCAGCGCTATAAAGGCTCTGAGACATTCGGAAGTAAAGAACTGTTTAATTCTAGTTATCCCCAGGTTTCCCAAACTAATGTGATCAGAGAGCCCTTTGATCCCAGGTAAAATAGTCAAAACATTTAGCAACTGAGCATCACAGCTGAGCACTCTTGATTAGGGTGGGTGAAAGCACAGTCCTGAAGGGCACCGGCCAGGAGCCTGGTGCATGGATACGGGGCCCAGAGAGGCTATCAACTCCCCGGGGAGAGTCTTCACCAAGCTTGCCTTAGGATCCTGTGAACCCTTTCCACAAGGCATGAAATAGTTATAAAAATTAACTAGGTGACTAGAAGACCAGCATTTCCAGATTTATGGTGGATTTCTGAAATGTTTTATTAAACACTTTAAACTTTTTAAGAACTTGGGGACCTTGGTGAGGTTACTTAACCTCTGGGTGCCTGCTAGTATGGAGAATGGAGATTTCAGGGATATTATTAAAAGTGTGCAGCACACAGGGCTGTTGTGATGATTAAATGAGAAAAATATGTAAGGTATTTAGCAGGGCCTGGCCCATGGTGGGGCCCAAGAATGTTGGCTCCTTCCTTGTCCTCCTCTGAATGAACTAGAAAGACAACATATTTAAGAAAGAGAGAGGGGCTGGCCAAGGGCGCAGTGGTTAATCGCGCACGTTCCGCTTCTCCGTGGCCTGGGGTTCACTGGTTTGGATCCTGGGTGCAGACATGGCACCACTTGGCACGCCATGCTGTGGTAGGCGTCCCACATATAAAGTAGAGGAAGATGGCCACGGATGTCAGCTCAGGGCCAGTCTTCCTGAGCAAAAAGAGGAGGATTGGCAGTAGTTTAGCTCAGGGCTAATCTTCCTCAAAAAAAAAAAAGAGAGAAAAGAGAGAGTGAGTTTCTCTCATGATTTTCATTTCTCTTCTCTTTGGCGACAACTTTTGCCAACCACTGCATGACAGGGGGAACTTCAATAAGCCTGTTCCCCAAAGATGGGGGTTGGGAGGGAGGGACTGAAGACAGAGAGAGAGAGACGGTGAATTTTGTTACATAATGAACACAGTATAAAATATGATAAAAATAATGAAGCTATCAGGATATATGACACTACAGGACGACATGACAGTTTCCTCTTAAGGAAGAAACTGTGGGCGATGGGTGGAGAGCTCGGTGTATACTGCTCCATGTTGTCCCACTGGCCGGCAGGCTGCTCAGGAACCCAGGCAGCCGGCCCAGAGCAGGACATATGTGCACACTCCCTCTGGCCTGGTTCCGTCTTGGGGCTGCCTCAGAATCAAGGATAGGACTCTTCGACTTTACCTTTACCCTGCATGATAAAATGGTCTCAGTAGATACTAAAAAATCAATGGGAAAGTCAGAAAAAATATCACTTCCTAATGAGCCCTTTAATCCTCAAAGAAAACATCAGGTCCTTCTCTGGCAGAGCTAATCTTTAGAAACTGTGGAATTTGGGAAGTGGTTAATAAACGATTACTCCAAGGCATGAAAGAAGGACCTGGAGGCATTCGTTAGCTGTGAACTAGAAGTGTTTACTGTTCCGATAAGAAGGATGGGGTTATAAATCATGAAAAATTATGAGCTGGGCTGTTTGAGGTCGGGGGACAGCCTCTGTTTCCACCAGTTCATCCTCCTTGACTGGATGCATTGACTGCTCGGTAATATGGATAACTGCTAGCCATTTTGCACCCAGCCACTGTCAACTTTCCCCCAAACCCTCTGCACTTCAGCCTACAATACAGACTACTACATGCAGTAGATCTATTTTTTTTTTCCAAATATATATTTCAGTTTCTACTGAAGGATAGGCTGAACAGTTCCTTAAGAGCTTAGGCAATCCATAAAGCGACTTGAAGTAGGAAGTAATTAGACTTTTATCTTTAAGTTTTGCTGTGATGAAACATTCAAAATATTCTTTCTGATTCTACAGGCTGAGAAGAGCTCTTGACATTTCCCTGAGCCTAGTCATTGCCTCCTGTGTAGGACTTGAAGTAGGAATGATGGGCTTTCAGAAAGAACGGATCATGCCCACCCTGCTGCTTAAAGAAAGTTCTAAATCTTCTCCATATTTTTAATACTTGATTCTTTGCCTATCATTTCTCATTAAAGGTTTTGCTGATCACCATTCATCTAGGAGAAAAGACTTCTTTTCCCCTTTTCATCTCTTTCCTTCTTTTTAGAATGAGCGAACCCGCTTCATTCACATTTTTATGTACTCCAGAAATCAATCTTGTTAAAGAATATTCAGTCTACTTCCCAGACGTTAAAGAATGGAGAGCCTGGGGCAGGCTTAATCAGCTGCGAGAGTAATGGTGCCATTTGCTGAGCTAAGGAACACAAGGGTGGTGGGAGGGAACAAGACTGGCGAGGGCAATAACACAGTTATCCATGGAACTAGAACTTACTAACAACCAAGCAGAGAAGTAACATGGATGGGTGGGTAGGTATGCGCTGGAAGCTCAGAGGAGAGTGGAAGCTGAAAATATACTGTATATTCATATATATCTCTCTGCATCTGGAATTCCTTATGGGCCTTTTCAGAATAAAAAAGGCTCTCAAGTCTATTCGTAACCATAAAAACAAAATTTGTAACAATTTGGACTCAGCAATTTCTCTTCAAGGAAATTAGCTTTATAAGTTCTGACACGGTATCTAAAAATTTATGTATGAGAATGCTCACTGAAGTGTTTATTATGGGAAAAAAGTAAATGGCTACCCATAGGATATTATGATACATTTATAACAGGGAATATTATGCAGCTGATAAAAGGATCAAGTAGATCCACATAAATTGATATAAAACGTTTTCCATGATATACTGTCTAATGAATAAAGCAGATTATAGAACCAAAATTACAGTGTAATCCTACTTATGCAAAAACGTTTCACAGACATATTTCATCTATCCATAGAACATATATGGATGTGTCTATCCATAGCACATATACCTAGGACTTAATAAGGGTATTCATGCTGGGAAATGAGATTACAGGGGACCATTTACTTTCTTCCTTATATACTGTTGTATACGAGGGTTTTGCAATGAGCATGAAATATACTTTTACTAAAAAAAAATCTTAAGCCTTTTTTTCTAATAGAAAAGTTTCTATCCTCAAGGTGCTTCTATTTTATGGGATGTTAAGTCAGAACAGTTTTCCTCTTTAATTTTTCACCCTCTCTCCTTAATATTACTAAGTGAATCTTCTGATGACATCTTGGAGGAAAAGTAAGGAAGAGAGACAAGTGGAAAGGCGATGTTTCGGCAGAGTGACCAAGAACAGTGAGGCTTGGTGAGGCCCAGGAAACCTTCGACAGGTGGCACTGGAGGCTGTGTGAGTGAGTTTGGGCAGAGCAGGTGGTGCTTCCCGGCAGCCTGGCCCACCTCAGCTGGGACTGCCTATCCATAAGCCCTGGTGGTCGTGTTGGCCAGACTGTGACGAGACAGGTGGAAAATGGGTGACCAGCTAAGCGGTCTGCAGTCATGAAAACGAATGCCCGCTTGGACCCACCACAGACGGCTGTGCTTCCTCACAGCCCCAACAAGACAAGCTGTCCTGCTGCCCAAAGTGGGAAACCAGGGACCATACGACACCCTCGTCCTCTGCCACATGGCCAGTGAAAGGAGCTGGGTGCCAATTCCCATTATCAGGAAGACCAGCTGACAGGCAAGAAAGGAGAGCAAGAAGGACGACACCAAACTGTTGACCATTTGCTTGAGAGGGAATGAGAATGGTGCAGAGAAGGAGACTTCCACATTCTGCTCTGAATTCAGAACAGCCGAATTCAACAGGAAATGGACGGGACACCAAATTCGGTCATTTAAGTGGAGTTTAAGAAGGAAATTATAAAGCATGGGTAGAGCACAGAGATACCATTAAGGACAGTACCCTGGGCTACAAACACGATGATCATCCTTAGGCTGGGAGGGGTGAGGGGAGGCAATGGTGACCCAGAGAGAAGAGCTCGTGGGCACACCGTGCTGGTAGGAGCTGAGACCTTTGGTGGAGGATGCAGTGGCCCTGGTGACTTCAGAGAGAGGGCAGGGAAGTCAATGTCCCAACCCATCTCCACCCTTACCCCATCACCTGCTGGTTCATCCCACTAGCCAACCCAAGATGATGCCAGAGGGCAAGGGAGCCCACTGATGCCGCCTCCTGGGGGCTCAGAACAGGGTGGAAGAGGGTAGAGAAGGGAGGGCACGAAGCAGGGGAGGTGGAGGAAGATAGCCAGCACAGCGTAGTTCTGTAGACTTTGAATCTTTGATGATAAGAATGGATTTGTGCATGACTTTTTATAAAACACACATGTATATATTCTAAGACACATCAGTTCTTAATTGAAGAGCTACCCGGAGATGTAACTCCGTCTCCGAGAACATCCTATATGCTCAAGCATGTTACATTCCTATAAAAACAAACATTTTAATCTTTCAGGGAAATGTCTACGAAATCCTTGCATTTTAATCCTTAACTACTGACTTGTCTATTTTTCAGCAACAGAAATATACAGTAATTGAGGCCCCTTCATTTTTTCTTTTATTAGAATGCAGAAAGGGTACAAAGATTGACTGAAAATAAAATAGCTTTGCTTTGGATATGAGCTGGGGACCATGCTGGCATTGTGATGAAGTCTTCCTGGGCAATACAACCTGAGAAGGACTTATGGGCAAAAAGAGCCTTTTATTATTTTCAGTTCCTTAGCACGATACCGTTCCACAGGATTTTTAAATACCTATTATCTTTTAAAAGAATTTTATTGAGTGAATGACAAAATTTTACCCAGAAGCTTGAGCTTGATGAATGACAAGCAAGAAGGAAAGTGACTGTTCATTGTGTACCTCACCTGAGCCGTCCCTTAATTTGAAAAATCAGGCAGCTGGCAAAATGGTGAACAGTGCTTACATTTTTCTTAAAAAAAACTGAACATATATTTCGCAAAGGTAATAACTTGGGACAGACACGTCCAGATAGAGACTGGAGACAGAAAGGCTAGCTTACACAGGAAAAAGATTAACTTATATCAGAGCACAAGTGCTTCAAATGAAACCAGGTTGAAAAAACAGTCGCCAGACTTAGTTATCTATGCTGTGTCAACGGTAACAGGGATGGGTCATTATTTTTCCCGATTATAAAACTGATACATGCTTATTTCAAAAAATTTCAAATTCAAATAAAGAAAAATAATCATTGGAAATACTATTACTGTTAACATTTTACTGAACATCCTCCAAGGCATGTCTCCACAGACGTATGAATATATGGAAAGTATTTTACGTAAATGAGATGAATCAGCATCTGCTGTTCTGTAACTTGTTTTCTGAAATCAACCATATATTGTGTGATCTTTCTACTTATGTAAATCTAAACCTAATTATCATGTGTGTTCCACTGTATGTACATATCTGGCTTCTGTTTATTTGCTGGTGTTTGATTATCTTCATGATATAAATTCCCGGTATGGGACTGATGGGGAAGGGTTCCCCGGAAGTCCCCCAGACCAGGGCTCTCCCCACCACCAGTGTTCAGGGCGCTCCCTCCCTCTGACACCAGAGCCACGACTGGGTTTTGTCGATCTCTGTGATTTTTGCTAATCTGGTAAATGGAAAAGCAATCTAATTTTTCCTTTTATTTTTAATTTGGTAATATAAGATTGCTAATGATGAGTTGATAATGCTTCTATATATTTAACGCCCACTGACATTTCTTATTTTGAACTGTCCTTTCATCTTTAAATTTTCAACCTGAAAGTCTGTATGTGTTATATATTAATACATAACCTTTCTCAGTAATACAAAGACTTACCCGTGAGCTTTTAAAAAACCCTGCCCCTCCAGCCCCTGCCCTCCCCTTATTAAAAAATTGAAAGTCAGATTCACGCTTGAACGAGTGAAAGCACTCAGGGGCCTTTCTGCGGCTGGCACATTCTAGAACGGAGCCTCGCCAGGCGGGAACTTACCGCAGCGGAACACGGAGAGCTGGGCGAGCATCGGCACTTGATAGGACTTCCCGTCAGCGGCCACGAATGTTCGCTTCTTTGTGTTCTCAGGCTGAAACCGAGATTTCCACAAACCCTTAAAATACACCGCATTGACCAGGACCAGTCTGGTGAGCACACCGTCGATAAGATCTGGGGACAGCAGGTTGTCGATCATACCTGTGAAGTCAAAGAACAAACAAGGAAGAAACTCAGGACTGGCGGTCTGTTTGAGGGCAAGAGGCAGCTGTTGGATCACACAGAATGAAAAATCAGAGGCTGGGGCCGCCCCGTGGTTGAGTGGTTAAGTTCGTGTGCTCTGTTCCAGTGGCCTAGGGTTTGCTGGTTTGGATGCTGGGCACAAACCTATGCAGTGCTCATCAAGCCACACTGAGGCAGCATCCCACACAGAAGAACTAGAAGGACTTACAACTAGAATACACAACGATGTACTGGGGCTCTGGGGAGAAAAAACAAAAGTGGAAGATTGGCAACAGACGTTAACTCAGGGCCAATCTTCCTCACCAAAAAATAAAGGAAAAAAATTGATTTCTAAAAAAAAAAATCAGAGGAATTTTTAAAAGATTAAAAACGAAACTTTTACAACACCCTTTTGTACCTTATAATTTTTTTCCTCACTAAAAATTAAAGCTGAAAATAAGTTAAAAATCAGAGAACCAGAAAAGACTTTAGAGATCTTCTATTTAGGCGTTAACAAACTTTTCACCAAGAAATTCTTTTATAACTAATTCCCTAGAAACCCCATGTTTTAGAAAATTCTACTCATCCAAGTAAGCTGTAATTAATTAATAATTAATTTCCCTATTTTTGCTAATCACGGACATGTATGACTGCCAGTGAGGGGTTTTGGTCAGCACAAGAAAAAGCAGTTGCTGTTTTGTTTTTAACCACTGGGTTGATTGAATCCCAGTGAAAACTAAATGAACGCTTCAGCCTGTGCAAAGATACCAAAGGTAAATGCTTAATTTCTCCTAAGATTTTAGGAATGTTGAGCATTAGTTTGGAATCCCTGGTTATCAGAAGACCTCATGGCTAAAGGAGAGTTGAAACTAAAACCGGTATCTATATTTATGGGTCAGCCATTGAGCTCGGTGCAAATATTACAGAGACAAAAAGAAATGGAGACAGTCCTAGAAGAACTCCTAATTGTGAAGGAAAACGCTCTTCACAAGATGTTGGGGGTGGTCCATCCTGTTTGTGTCGGGAGGAAAGGAGCAAGTACAACTGCTAGAGTTTCACGATGCTCTTGTGAAGTCACGAAGACCCTTCTGAAGTGCCGTCTGTGCCTGAAGCTTTGGTTTTTCATTTAGTTTTCTTTTGCTCAGTGTTTGCAGGTTCAGCTGTGTGGGTGTGTAAAGAGCGATCACCAATACACAAAGCTATTAAAAATGAGTTCAATGTAGCTTTTAGCCCAGGCATATTAAAAAAAGTAGTGCATAATACAAATGCAAGTTGTAAGACATTAAATGGTGAAAGTAAAAACAATGGTTTCTGAAGAAGCAAGAATGTCTATTTCAGCAGAGAGAGCTTTACGTCCTTTTAAATGATGCTCTAGAAGATTCTGATGTACAATAAACAAACGTTTAAATAAGTCACGGTAAAAGAAAAAAAAAAAACAAAAAAAACCCGGCACATCAGGGGGTTCCCCTGAGCCACAGGGTGCTGAGTAAGGCAGTTTCATCAATGCTCGTTAGTTCCACAAGGGGGCACCAACGCCATCTTACAGCGAGATCTGGAAGGAAAATACACAAGCTATAAATAGCCATCATTCAGTCAGTACAAGGCGGGCCTCTGCCAAGAGGAAGTTAGAACTCTGTGCGCCAGCGATAGCAAGCTCCTTAGCGTTGATTCCTCAATAGTGAATGTTTCTTGCCTTTGCTGGGAACACTACCCAATCCAACCCTTACTTGCCTTTGATACATAGCTCAGTGGTCCTCTGCCTCCTCTGACCCTCCTCCCGACCTCCCAGAAGTTTCCAAAAAGCCCAATGCTCAGCACAACCACTACACCGTGGTATTTTATTCTAGCCAAATTTAAGGTGTCTGTCTCCCCCAACGGAACCATGAACTGCACAGGAGCAAAGACCCTGTCATTCATTTTTCTGTCATGCCTAGCTCTATGTTCAGCATACAGTCAGTCCTCACCAAGTGTCTGAAGAAATCTCTTCAGCCCTGTTTTTCTGCAGTAAATAAAGCCTCTGGTTGCCACTGGTAGGACTAAGATATAATAAGGAAGCATGAAGAAATAAAAATAGAGGGGAGAGAAAGGTACGAAGTGAATAGTTTAGAGGCAAGGAGGCACATGGGGGAACTGCCATCAATGACTGCCATAAATATGCATCCATCATCCACCCACTCACCCACCCACCCACTCACCCACCCACCCATCCAGCCACCCACCCATCCACCCAACCCATCCATCCACCCAACCATCCATCTATCCACCCATCCATCCATCCATCCACTCACCCATCCATCCACCCACCCATTGGTGGATGCCTACCTACCACGTGCCAGGTACTCTTTTAGATAAGAGAACAAATAAACAAAACACTGAACCCTACCCTCAAAAAGCTATGGATTAGAGAGAGTTGAAGGCTGACATAACTGACCGGGAAAAGTGTAAAGCTGTAACTGTAACAAACACACCTTGAAGTGGAAGTACTCAAAGAGGTGAGTGCAAATAAGAAGGGGATCTGATCTGGTCAGCGAGGTCATGGGTAGATGGGTCCTTTGAGGGAGGATGACTTGAGCTAACAGCTATAAAAATAGCTCACACTTGTTGAACATTTGCTAAGTGACAGGCACTTTGCTAAAAGCGTTATATGTAAGATTTACATCCCCATAACAAGTTACTGTAGTTGTAACTATTCCAGTAGGTGGCACTATTATATCTCCATGTTACCGATAAGGACTCTGAAGCACAGGGAGCTTAAGTAACTTGCCCAGGGTTACACAGCCAGGAAGTGGCAGAACTGAGATTCAAACTAGAACTTATGCTTTTAAGGATGATGCCATTCATTTGACAGTGTGCAAATGAACAGGCATTAACAAGGGGAAAGGGGAAGGAGAGCATGCCGGGTAACAGGATGCACGTGTGGGCATCTGTGAGCGGCGAGAGGATGGTGAGTAGGAGGGACTTTGAGAAAGCCAGAGTGGCTGGAGCACAGAACATGGGGAGAAGAGGCTGAGACTGCAGACAGTGGCAGGGAGCCCAGCTGGGCCATCCTGACCTCCCAACACCCTGGAAAGGGCCTTCATGTTGGTTCTCCCACCCTGAGGACAGGAGCCATCGTCATCAACACGGACGGACTAGGCAGTCTTTGCATGTGGCCTGTTCGATCTGCAGGGTCCTTCTGAGCTCCACTAGGTAGGCAGGTCCCTCTCAATGGGGCAGGTCCCCCCCAGGGGGGCAGTGTGGAAATCTGGGGAAGCGTTTCTGGTGATGTGGGCAGTGGCCAGCGAAGCTCCATGCCCTGCAATGTTCTAAACACTCCCACACAGTGACGAAGTGCCCTGCTTCCTGCGTCACTTTCAAATGCCCCACTGGATATTGAAGAAACCAGCTTATGGTCATGGAGCCCAGAACCTCACTGTTTTTCACAAGTAAATACAAAGTATCTTTTATTCTGCATACTTTGAATGTACCCTGAATCTGCCAGGAATGTGACCACCTTGCAAACCGGGTGGAGCCTGTATTTGTTTTGTTCCGAAATTTACCAAGAGTTTTCCCGATCTCAGAAAAAACTGCATCAACGATGGTAACGCACCTCATGGTTTTTATGTCACCAGTACAACACACCTGTCTTGGTCTGCTTTTGTAGCTGTCCCTTCACACAATTATTCTAGGAATATGACTGCGTGGGTACATATTCAGATGTAGCTGTGCCCAAGGGTTTACCTGCGGAACTACATATATACATTCCTTCTGTTTTTCCTTGTGTTACAGTTTGGCATTATATTAATTTTAAAAAATTTGTGTATGTGCGCATAGGTTATATGAACTATGCATTTCATTTCAGGATAGTAAAGAAAGTATTCAAAATAATTTGTTTAAAAAGAGGGAGTTGGGTCTGTAGGGTTGAAAAGCACTGGTCAAGTCTCATCGATCTCCCTTCCCCAGAAGCAGGAAGCAATTGACTGAGTCAATGTGTGTTCAAGTGCTTTGCAAACTGTCAAGCAGTATACGAATGGGATTTAATACTCCTAGTATATAGGTAAAGAAGAGGGCTCAGTGACATGTTAGTCATACGGCCACCTAGCCTCGGAGTGCCATCAGCTTTCCATCTCTGTTCTCAGGCCTAGAGGCTAAGAAAAACCACTTCAGCCCTCCCACTTGTGGTCTCTGGATGGTTTTAAGGTTTCAGCAGGGAGCCCAGACTGCAGCGTCCAGGATCCTGTTGAGAAGGAGTGCCGTGCATCTGCCACAATCATCCTGGCTCTCCCCCACCCTCCAGAGCATTGCTTGTCCACCTCTGCACTCGTCCCTGGAATGGGTCTCAAACATTCGTGTGTGTGTGTGTGTGCGCATCTGCTGTCAGGTGGTGGAGGTGGCCTGGGGGAGAACTTGTTTTGATGCAGAATACTAGGCCTCTCTCTGAGATTCTGACTCAGCAGGTTGGCGTCCAGCGATCTGCATTCTAAACACACCCCAGGCAGTTCTGATGCAGGCACTTCAGAAACCCTGCTTTGAGAACATGACTTGAAAAGCCAGCGTTTCCCCAAAATTTGTCTTCGGGCCTCTTCTCCCCATTGAGGCTCTTTTCCTTCCGTTCTCATGACCTTAACCCTCCCTTCTGGGAAAAATGGCTCCCAAATTTCTCTCTCTCACTTAAACCTTCCCCCATTGTTCTACACCTGCCTTTCCTCCTGAGTGTTTTCACTTGGACCTCCAGTTTACAAATTAGCAGGTTTAAAACACCGACGTTAGACATTTCCTCAGTTTAGCAGAAGAGACACACGTAAACAAGTAATCATTTCGAGTGTGGAAAGTGTTATAATGAAGGGCATAAAAAGGCATAATCATATGCCCATCACAACCCAAGAGGAGGCGCCCACTTTGCGGAGATGACAGGAGTAAGAGGCAAGGAAGGCGAGGAGAGAGCTCAATCTTGAATCTTAAAGGCTGAGAAGGACATTCCAGGAAAGGGGACAGCAGGTACAAAAGCAGGAAGGAAAGAGCAATAAAACTTTCAACACAGACAACGGCCTGTGGGCAGGGACTCCGGGGACGAGACGCAATGAGGAAAGAAGAGAGTCGGTGGGGCTGCATTCTGCTCTGCTGACCCTGCGGCAGGGAGCAAAATCCCCAAGGGGCACAAGAGCAGTGGTGGCAGAAGAAGGGAAGGAAGGTAGACTGAGTCATGGGGCCTGGGAAGAAAGAAAAGACAGGCCAGTCAGCTGGGTCCAGGCCTTTCACAATGGAATTGCCACTGGACTTGCAGACACCGGTGGAATCCTGGAGTCTACGCACACTTTCATTCAAAAGGACAGAGTCCTCCAACATAGTTCCCTGGGAACTGGGGCCACTCACCCCTGGTTTCGTTTTTAACCCACACGTTGATGGAATCACAGGCGGAGGGTGGATCCTCAAAGTTCACGTTCCGGACTTCACACTGAAACACATCTTTGTTCCTCGTGACAAAAGGCACTTCCATTTTGAAGCCGTTCTTCACAAACACTGCATTAGCCACCGTCACAATATCTTTATTCTTCTTAGAGACGATGGCTTTGTTGATCTTCTTTAACACTTTACCAACTCCTAAAGGAGATGAGAGAAAAATGCAGCAATATTTCCGCAAGAATTTAGAAAAGTGTTTTTTTTTTTAAAAAAATATCTTTCATAGGATAGCAAATAAGAGCAGTGTACACAAGATAATAACAGGAGACTAAGTCTTTTGCTTTCTCAGGGGCCTCGTGTTAAGAAGGAGAGGAGAATAAAGCATAACTATTAACAGCTCTTAAAAATCAATTAATTGTGCTTCGAGCATCAAAACAAGCATACACTCAAGGCATCCTCGACACCTTCCCCACGCAGACCTCGCTCTCCTGGAAGACTTTGTTGGCACCGGCTCAACAGAAAGAGCAGCAACCTCCTCAATTACGTAGCCAAGGGGGGATAAATCGAAGGAATCTTCCTAATTCATTCTCTCTTTCTTTCTTATTAATCTTAAGCACTATTTCTTTTCCCGCCAAAGATTTAACAGTGCAATTTCTTTTTTCTATTTTGGGGAAAAAAAATGAATAAAAGAAGCATTAGAAAGACTATAAAAAATTGCTATGTGCCACCATCCAAGAACAATGTGATTTTTACTTGATATCAAGCTCAGAGAGTCAGGGGATTAATTTTATGGCAACGTAAGCTTTATTTTACACGAGCCGTTCATACATGCCCCATTTATTTTAGAGCATGGAAAAGAGGAAAATAAGTTATAAGGGTGGAATGCGTTTCTATAGAGAGCTTGAATTACAGATCTGTCTTACTCGCTTGGGGTCTTTTCAAAATGTCACTGTCCTAAAACATCCTGCAGGGTCACCTTGATGGTCTCCTGGAGAGCCAGTTGACTTGTCACTCTCGGAGTGTCTCTTCTTCAGACCCCTTAAATAAGGGTGGGGAAAAGCCTCTCATGATCCACAAAGAGGCGACCCCTAGGCCCTTTGTTAGGCCTCTCATGACTCCACCCCTCACCCTGTCTGTGGGGCAGGTCCTGGAGGAGTGGGCAGGGCCACTCTATAAGTAAGGGAACAGCGGACTTCAGAGGCCAAGTCCCAGGACCCGTCCCTTTCAGCCACACTGCCTCCTCCACACGCCTTGGTCTCCTGCCAGGAGAAGAGGAGGGCAGACCTTCCTCCACTGCCCCAAACCATCCTGCCTCCATCCTCAAGGGGAGCATCGCTATCGTGAGTTTTCAGAAGCTGAGCCTAAACGAAGGCATGAAAAAGCACTCAGGCTCCCCTAGATGAGGGTGTCACACACACTGAAGTCACTCACATTCTACAGCACATTCTGCTATCGATTTTGGAGGCAGATAGGGTGGGGGTGGGGGATGTTGCCAACAGGCCAATATCGTCAAAACTTTAGAAATACTGCTTAAAATGGATGTGGCTCAGCATTAAAACCAACAACAAAACTCCAGTTGCTGTTTTGGAATCATATAGGCCGTCAGGGCCTGGGTGGCTCTGGGAAAGGCCATAAATTCCAGCAGTGATTCACTATGAAGATATAAATCACCAAGAGTTTTCTGAACTTCCAAGCAAGGGACAGAACAGTGTGTTCCAAGTATTTAGTCCTTTCATGCTTCCAACAGGTGAACAAATTGCAAACTCATGCAAAAGTTTAATGCCATGTAAACAGAGCAGGCTGGTTAGGTATTTGGTGCTGACAGCTCTGGAAGCTACGCTCAGAACACAGTCAACAAGCGCGATGAGCGAGGCATGCAGTGCATGAGTCCCCATCTCTCTCGTCTTCTTCCAGCTGGAGGCATTAATGCAGTCAAGATTCCTAGAACTTTATGGCTAGCAGTGGAAGAACATGGGGAGGAAAATTCTCTCGTTTTCCAATACAGTAACAAAGAGCTAGATGTGAAGAGTGACTTGCTCAGGGTCATGGTGCATGCTGGCCCCAAAGAAGGGCTCTGAGGCCAGCTCTGCTCCCTGATACACTCACTGTGCTGTGGAAGAGGCAGGTGGAAGGTGACTGGCTGAGAAAACCTGAACTAAAGCTCAGCAACAGTGGCAGGAGATGTAAGCTCTTGGGTTGAAACAGGTCATTAAAAATAGGCCTTTCTTTCAAGAAAACTAAATCCTTTCCAGTGGGCTTTACTTAAAAATTTTTTTTTTATCTTTTTATCTTAAAATAATGATTGATTCAATCCCAGGTGCAGACCTACACACTGCTCATCAAGCCATGCTGTGGCAGCATCCCACATAAAATAGAGGAAGATGGCCTCAGATGTTAGCTCAGCGACAATCTTCCTCAAGCAAAAAGAGGAAGATTGGCAACAGATATTAGCTCACAGCCAATGTTACTCACACACACAAAAATAATAAAATAAAATAAAATGATGATAGATTCACAGAAAGTTGTAAAACAATGTAGAGGGTGGTCCCATGTGGTCCCTTCTCCCAGTTTCCCAGTGACACTATCTTGTATGACTGTCGTACTGCACCACAACCCAGAAATTGCCACTGATGTAGTCCACCGGGCTCATTCAGACTGCCCTTGATTTACATGCGTGTGTGAGTGTCTGTGTAACTCTATGCAATTTTATCCCCAGGTAGATTCATGTGTCCATCACCTCAGTCCACACACACAACAGCTGCATCACCGCAAGGCTCCCCAGTGCTGCCCGCCACGGCCACCGCTCCAACCTGGCTTATAGGTTTTAAAAGGCCATCCACAACCACAATGCATTTTGAGCCCTGGACACCAGGGAGGTGGGGCAGAAGGGAAGTTTCCTTTTAGAGATAAGAAAACTGCAGCATTGGAAGATCAAGTGAGCGACCCAAAGCCCCACAGCTGCCCGAGAGACCAGAGTCCAGTTCTCTAACTCCCAGCATTGCAGCGTCTGTTCTTTAGAGGAGACTGGCCCTAAAGCTCAAATTGTGCCAGTGAAACCCCTCCTGGCTGCTCTGCGTGCTTCTCGGGGCTGTAAGCGAAGAGCCAGCAAGGAACCCTCCCAAGGCCAGGTCCCAGCCAGAGCTGCGAGCGCACGCACCGTTCACGCCGTATCTCATCACCGTGGTGAGCTGCTTCTTAGTCCTGCCGTCGGCTCCCAGCTGAAGCATCCCCAGCACGGATGCAATGCCATGGGGGGAAATGACGATGTTGTCATGAGGCCGCGATTTGACAATCTGGTTGAAAACCTGGATTCCTGTGTCAGAGCCTAGCTCCTCCAGAGACAGAGGATTGAACTGGGAGCAGACGGAGGGCAGAGTCACTGTGGCCACGAGGAAGAAGGGAAAATGCCAACTCATGGTTCCTTCCGGCAAGGACAACCTGAAAAATTAGATTAAAAAAAATTTTTTAATTCTACTTAAATGAACACTTTTTTGGGGTCTACTTTGTACTCAACTAAGTATGATTTATTATACTCAGTATAACTGAATGCCGTTAACATATTTAAGATAGAACAGTGTAGATTAAATCAGTTTTCACTGTATTTTGTTAGGGGGATGGGAGGGAGGGAGAGGGAACCTCCACTTGGTAGGTCACAACTACATTCCAGACACTATTCTAATCATTATTTATTTCTCATAAGCACCTTTCATTCCATTAAACCAATATTCACTGAGGGCCTACTGTGTACCAGACTCTTGTCTAAGTGCTGGGCATACACCTGTAAATAAGACAGACAAGACCCCTGCCCTCCTGGAGCTGACATTCTAGAGGGGAGACAGAAAATAAACCAGTAAGCATAAAGTCATTTCAGAGGGCTAAGGACCGCAATTAACATAGTGACGTGAATGAATGAAGAGCTGGGGGTGGGGTCACATGAGATCGGGTAGTTGTGGAAGCCATTTCTGCAGAGCAGACACATATGATGAGGCCCGAATGATGAGAAGGAGCCACCCCTGCACTGACGGGAAGGGCATGCCAGCCAAGGTGGATGTTAGAAGTCGGCGTGGCTGTGAGGTAAGGAATGTGGAGGAGACAGGCGGGGCAGGAGGTGAAGAGGAAGGAAGGGCCAGATCCTGAAGGGCCCATAGAGCCTAGGGTGGCTCTTGGAATTCATTCTAAGGGTTACACGAAACCAACGAGGGTCTGAAACAAGGGAGCAAATCCCTTGGGTTGCTATGATTATCTTATAATTACATGTACTCGATTTTTTTTTTACCATAAGCATATTACTTTCTTAATTAGAGAACTGTTATTAAAATAAAATTGAGTGACGCCCTTAGACCTACAATAGGGCAGAACAATGGGTAAATTTATCAATTGTGAGGCTGGCATTGTTTACCCTGATATCCTCAATTACAGTGATTCGTTTGAGAGCTGCTTTCTTCCTTGATTACCACTTACTGAGCTTTCTTTGGCTGTGACATGTAAGAGGTAGGACATTTGCATGTGTTCACAGAAAAGCAAATTCTTTCATTAAACAGAACTTAAAAGCGGCAGCTGGTAAAACAAAAGCAGAATTGGTGAGGTGGCTGATTTGGTTCCTGAGGAGCCAATTTGTCCTCCTGTTGTGTGCATTTACATGTGGGAGGTTGGGAGTGTCTGCAGAGTGCAAGAAAGAGGGGAGCCTTGTAAGTGACAGGTGACCTACAGCGAGGGGTAAATGCATGTGCTCCAGAGAAAAGCAAGGGTTCCAGGACAGCATCAGGCAGAGCTGGCATTTGGTATTTCCTCATCTTCCTTTCTAGTCACTTGTCCTACTTCCCATGCCAGGTCATAGTAGATGTTCAATAAATACATGTGGGATTAAACCTGATGGCTTACACTTTCTATTTTTGTTAATTATTTTTTATTGCATCAAAAGAATGTTTATTGAGCATGATTAAGAAAATGGTTGTATTTAGTCCTGAGCCTCAGTGTTTGTTCCAAACACGTTCCATGGAGAGCGAAATTCACTCGGGTGTGAAGAGGAGTGTCATGGAAAGCAGACTGCCCCCACTGTCCCCCCAACACACACACCCTGGGCCACAAGGCGAACCACTCAGGCCATCATTCAAGGTGATGGGCAATCTTCTTATAGATTGTGAAACAAGCATATTTTAAAAATTCAGAACATTCAGAGTTTCTCCAGAGTTTAATTGTAAAATAATTGTGTAAACGCAGCCTGTCTAAATTCAAAACGTGTAAGTGACCTACATACGCTCCTACTTGGGGCTTTCGTATGGCCAGTGTGGCCTATTTTGACTTTGGCACCTAGGACTGGCTCTAATACCATGACAATCCCTTGCGTTTCTTTGAGCTTGCCGGACACTGGAGAACTTCCAAATCCTGACTATGGAAGCTTTACTCATTTCATCTAAAATGTTGACATTGTGCCCTCCCTCCCTCTTTCCTCTCTTCTTCATTTCTTTCAGGAAGTAAATTTCCTCTTTAAAATTTAACAGATCACAGAGCCATCATAAGTATAAAAACAATTCGTACGATCTCTGTTACAAATGGTCAAATCCTGTGACTGGTGCCAACTTCATCAATCTGAACTGTTGACTCTTGCTCTATAGTCTATTCCAGCACTTACCTTCAGCATCCCATAATCTCCACTCCCCAAGCCTCCCAGAGAAATCCATCTGGAGTAGCAAATATCTGAATAAATATTTGAACCTGCACACTCAGAAAGCATAAAGGACGTCAAACTGCTTTTGCCTCTGATAGCTTAAAGTTGATTCACCCAAATGCTACAGATTTATGTAGAAGGTCGTAAAACAGGTAGAAAGGATCGTAACAGAGAGAAATTTAACAGCTCCAATGTCTTAGAGTCAGCAAAGACAGTCTCCTAAATAAATAGCTATCTTATTCAGCAGAATTTTGCTTGGTTATGCATTTTTGCTAAAAGAACAGTTTCATTATGAAGTGAGGGAAGGCTGCCATGGGTGTTTTTCTTGGTTTCCTGGGTTTGTGAAGTTTTTGAGAGATGTCTATGAGTGGTTTCATAACAGTGCATTGGGACGGTGTCAGAGCTGTGCAGAACTTGGAATCAGAGCGACTTCTGATTGATGCTCTGGGCCTAACTTCTTCTTGGTCTCGCTTTCCTAGGCTAAATGCTCACCCGTCTAAACCCACCAGGCTTATGTACACGTCTGACACTAGGCTCTTGCTTCTCGCCAAAGTTCAGTAGCCAAGACAGTGGGTGCTGACCCATAAATTACTTTAGGCTTATAAATGCCTAATATTGACATATTCACGTCCAAATAGATAATCTTTTACATGAAATAACTATTGGCGTTATCAGGCTTTGAAATGCTAACTCTCTAGGACAAGCAGATTCTCATTACGGGAAGACCCTAGTAACCTCGTGTTTATTTTTATTTTTAAGAGAAATTACACTTTCAACTTTCAACTAAGAGAGAAAGAATAAAGCTGTTGCCCAAATGTACTGCACAGCATCAATACAGAAGATCATAAGTCTGTTTAAATGCTTCCGTTTCTTAAATAATCTTTTCATAACAGTGAAAAAAGTCTGGAGTTTAGGCTATCTTTGGAGGGAGATCGTAAAGCTATAAATAAAGCCATCATCACAGGCTTATCCTTCCAACTGTGGATTTCTCTTTCCCCACTTACTTGTAGTTTCTCTTACTCCAAACCTTTCCTTTCCTGTGTAGGGTATGTTTTTGAGGTACCTGGGTACTTCTTTGAGCTTTAAGTGAGATTTAGTATAGTAAATAATGGGTTGGCAGTCTTGCAAACGCCAGACTCAGAGCGCGTCCCTACATGTATAGAGGCACCACTTGCCAATGGTAGACATTAGAGAAACACACTCCCTACAGACCCCATGACTTCAACCATCACCTCTACACAGCTGATGCTCAAATCCATAGCTCAAATGCTCAGCTGGATTTCAGTGCCATACTTCCAACTGTTTGCTGTCAAGTTTCACCTGATTCTTCAGAACACCATCTTGACCTGAAAAATCCTCGCTGGATGGGTTATGCAGAGCCACTAAAGTGTGAAATCTACCACCTCTCCTCTTAAAGGGTCATACTTTCTGTTGTAGCCTTGGTCTTGCCCACACCTTTGCCTCCTCCCCGCACCCTCCACCTACTGGGCACCAGCGCGTCCCCTGACTCCTTCCGCGGCTTGTGGGAAGCCTTCCCTGATGGCCCCAGATGGGGCTACTCACGCTCTTCTCTGAATTTCCATAGCATCTCCCAGCTGCACCTCTCATTTTATTTTTCAAGTATGTTTCTGCCTCCCAACTAGACTGGAAGCTCACAGAAAGCAGGGCTGCGGGACTTGAGAATCCTAGTGCCCACGGCGTCTTATTTATTTGGGGCCTTATCACTGGCAGGCAGTAAATCAGAGGTTGACCCATGGGATAATCCAGCTGCTCAAGTGTTTGGTTTGGAATACAAGGCGTTCTAAAAATATATTAAGCAACCCAAAGTTAGAAGATGTCACATACAATCTAGATGGAGAGTTATTCTCAGTAAAAATGAAAACGAATGGGAGTTCTGGTAACACGGGGCCCTTATTCCCACGGCAAACATCCTGCACAGTGGGCCTGTGCTTTCCCATCTGCCACAGCTCCCTCTGCTCCCTGGGGCCTCCGGCCCAGCCGGCTGCCATCACTCACATTACCTCTCCAAGCTGTGCAAGCACTCATGGTCAGACCCCCCGCCTGAACGAATGCTACTCCATTAAAAAAGGGGGGACTTGTATAGCCAGCCACAAAAGATCAAGCTCATTTTCAACCCAATAAATTCTTTTTTACAAAATAAAATGAATTTTACATATAACACATGAGCAAATGATAAATAATACAGTATCTGTCAGCTCAAATGATAAATAATATGATATCTGTTGGCTCTATTTAGTATAACAAATAAGATATATGTAAACAGTTTGGGGAAAAAACTCTGGAAAGACTCTTCTGGCTCCTGCTCTTAGCCAGATGATTCCCATCTGTTTTAGGAGGACCCAGGAGTGTCCAACAAATGGAAAGTACTCCATCTCTTTCATTCTCTAAAAAACGTTTAGAGCGATATATTTTATAAAATACATATTTTTTTAACATCTTTATGTCATGTAAGATTTCAAATATATGCAAAAATAAAACAAATCTCCAGTTTGCAACATCCGGATAAAATTATCAACTCATGGTTTATTTTATTTCTTCTAAAACCAAAGATTATTTTGAAGCAAATTCTAGACATCATACATGTAACTCAAAATATTTTCAACACATACTCTAAACCTAAGGAATTTATATATATATATACACACACACACATCATCATGATCCCACTCAAAAAGTAATAACTCCAGGGGCCGACCCCGTGGCTGCATGGTTAAGTTCATGCGCTCCGCTTTGGTAGCCCAGGGTTTCACCAGTTTGGATCCTGGGTGTGGACCTAGCACCACTCATCAAGCCATGCTGAGGTGGTGTCCCACATAGCACAACCAGAAGGACCTATAACTAGAATATACAACTACGTACTGGGGGTCTTTGGGGAGAAGAAAAAAAATTAATAACTCTTTTACATGTTAAATATCTAGTCAGTGTTCAAATTTTCCTGATTGCCTTCAAATTTTTTTTTATAGGGTCTTTGAATCAGGACCTCAATCAGCTGCACACATTGCAACTGGTTGATATGTCTCTGGGCTTTTTTAAAATCTTCCCCTGGTTGCTTTATTTTTAACTTTTTCCTTGGAACTTTTTTGTTGAAGAAATCAGGTTATTTGTCCTGTGGAGTTTCCCACAGTCTAGAGTTTGCTAATTGCCTTCATGTGATGCTGTTTAACAAGTTCCTGTCTTCTGACTTCCTGTCGTCAGACCTAGCGCGGGGCTGTACAAACTCCTGGGCCGGATTGGGCCACATTCTGTTTTGTCTGTGGCTGCATTCGAGCTTCTAGAGTGAGCTGAGCAGAGCTGCCCAGTTGCAAGAGAGACCATATGGCCAGCAAAGCCAGAAACATTCACTATCTGGCCCTTTACAGGAAGTCTGTCACCTCTGCTCTAGAGGTGGATCAGATTCCAATTTCTTATTTTGCAAGAATATTTCATAGAGGTGTTGCACTGGGTGCTGGAAGCAGGAGACAGCGGCCATCTCTCTTTTTTGTGATGTTAGCAGCTACTCATGATCATTGCCCAAGTGCATTGTTTCATTAGGGGTTGCCAAATGGTGCTTTTGTAATTCTAACTTTCCTTCTTCATTTATTCGATGGAGTACCTCTGAAAAAGGATATTTCCACAACCAGCTGTTTGGTTATCTTGAGGTTCAGGTTGCACAGCAAACACAGGATAAATATGTCATTCCCTAGATCATTCTTAAAATAATGAGTGGGTGACCTCAAATTCTTAGAGTTGACCAGAGGGGATGTTTAGTTTGTTTGCTTAGTATAATTACGAACTCATGTTTTTCAACATATTTGAAGGGTCTGGGTCCATTGAAATTTCACCTTTTTTTTTTTCTGCTTTATTTCCCAAAAGTCCCCGGTACATTAGTTGTATATCTTAGTTGCAGGTCCTTCTAGTTGTTGGATGTGGGATTCCGCCTCAACGTGGCCTGACGAGCACTGCCATGTCCGCGCCCAGGATCTGAACCCTGGGCCACCGCAGCAGAGCACGCGAACTTAACCACTCGGCCACGGAGCCGGCCCCTAAATTTCATTATTTTGATTGACAATCAATATGAGCCTCTTCAGCCTGGCTCCTAAACCTTTCACATGACCCTGGGGACCCAAGAGCTTCCCTGTTTTCTGGTTTGACAAGATGTTCTGGCTCATTTTGCACACTTCCTGTCCCAGGTGGAACTGGCCGCTTCTCCAGGGACCTCTGGTTCCTTTTAGTGGGAGACAGTATGTAGAGATCGCAATCTGAGTATCCTCACCTAACAAACTCTAAATCCACCATGGGAATACTGGGCAACAGTGATGTGGAAAGTCCTAAATCCATTTACATCATTCTCTGGACTATACCCAAAGATTGAAACTGAAATTATGAAAGATTTAGACTGCTTACACATGAATTAGTTTGCCTCCTATAGCCATACAGTCCAGGGGAGGCACACTGGATGATGGAAAGATGGATAGTGAGCTGGGCATTAAAAGTTGGGCTAGGAAAATTAAAATGGATCATCCTCATGGGAAGGCAGTGAGTCTCCTGGATCAAGCCCACCCTGAGGGTGGGATTCTAACAATGCAGCACCTGGAACCAACAACTAGCACAGATCTTGTCAAGGAGAGTCCCCTAGTTTATCTCAAGGGGGAAGGTATGACAACCAGCCCCCTCCCCTCAATGACATTTTCTCAAGCACTGGGAAAGTGTTGATATCCTTCTGGTCTCTGTGTTTCTAGGATCCTGGTTCTTAGAACCTAAGGCCCCTTATTATGTATTCTGTCTTTGGACTAATCATTTCTTCAGAGGAGCTACAGCAGGTAGAGGAAAATAGCACATCAGATTATATTAACCTCATGACATCCCCCAACAGTCTTCTTGACATAGCTTTTCAAAGAAATAAATGTGAAGGAAAGGTCCCGAGCTGCCAAACTGAAACTTCTAAGTGGCCTTAAATAGGACTGTGCACCCTAGCACTCAGGCCAACTGTTTCTCACCAATACTTTGCCAACAGGCCAAGGTCTAGTGACAGTAGTTGTTCATGCACAAATAAATGACGTTAAGCCTCAAATATGGTCCTACAAGGGTGAGAGGAGGACTCTTGTCTCTCAAACCTCTACAAACATTACTGAAATATGTCCGCCCAAACCCATCTTTATTTTCCAAACATCTACCACATTCTCCTAAGATAGAAAATCAGATGAACAAGCAAAACTAGCTGCATCTTGATACCTTTCAGAAGTGTACAGAGTGTTACCAGAATGAGTCAGCATCTTTAAAACCGAAAGAAGAAACAGGAAATGCCACCTGATCAGAGTGACAGCAGCCTGGTGGTTTCAAAATGAGCCCTTTCCGGTTACTGAGGAGAAGCTTAGAGATCTCTGCGAAGTCTTAAAAAATTTTTATCAAGCTTAGAGATCTCTCTGAAGTCTTAAAAAATTTTTATCAGACTTCAAAGTGTACGCTCAATCTATGGCACTAATTAATTTTGCCAAAAAGGAAGCTAAAAATACTTCAGAAAGAAATCTTCCACCACTGAAATGTATGGCAACCACATCCTACAGGTTCCTTCTATGAAGAGACACTTTTTTTTTTTTTTGAGGAAGATCAGCCCTGAGCTAACATCTGCTGCCAATCCTCCTCTTTTTGCTGAGGAAGACTGGCCCTGAGCTAACATCCGTGCCCACCTTCCTCTACTTTATATGTAGGACGCCTACCACAGCATGGCTTGCCAAGCAGTGCCATGTTCGCACCCGAGATCCAAACTGGTGGACCCCGGGCCACTGAAGTGGAACGTGCGCAGTTCACGGCTGCGCCACTGGGCTGGCCCCGTGAAGAGACACATATTTTGTTACATACACTCTAACAGACATCCAAGTGCCTTTCATCCACATATTGTTCATTCTGAAATCTCTTGTGGGAAGGGGGAAGGTTATGAGGAAGAAGGCGACTGGGGCTTTGTTAGTTGTCTATCTTTTAAAATACAAGATTATATAGGCCAGCCCGGTGGCGTAGTGGTTAAGTCTGTGCACTCTGCTTTGGCGGCCTGGGGTTCACCAGTTCAGATCCCGGGCATGGACCTACCCACTGCTTATCAAGCCATGCTGTGGTAGGCGTCCCACATATAAAATAGAGGAAGACAGGCACGGATATTAGCTCAGGGCTAACCTTCCTCAAAAAAAGAAACAAGATTATGGGACACGTATTGTATTCTCCTATAAGTGTCAGGGAAAATTAATCTATGGTTTAAATCCCAATTCTACCATCCACTTTCTAACAGATCCAAGGCAAGGCACAATCTTTATCAACCTCAGCTTTCTCCTCTACCTTCCTAGAAATCAAATTTCAAGGGTGGTCATGAGAATTCCATACGCACAAACAGAAAGACAGTAACCAGCACAGTACCTGACTCAGACTAGATGCTCAGTAAATGTTGGCTTCCTTCCCGTCTTCCTCAATGCTCAAGACCTGAAACGGTCCCTGATTTTCATTTCAACAGCTATTCAGAAAGTCTCAAGAGATAAGCTAAGAAAAGGGGTCAAACGCAACACTTCCACCTTGATAAAGCCCTCTCTCTATCTTTATAGCTTCCTTAGACTATTTAAGACATAGAACAAGACAATCCTGGTGTGTTTCAATGTCTCTGTAACAGAGTGGAGGAATGGATCATGGTAGAGGTGGGTGAATATGTTCCAAAAACTGTTAATGGCTCTGAGATATGTTTTTCAGTCTGTTGACTTAGGTCATTAAATCTGTTTTACTTATGGTATCAACTCTATAGATTTTCTTATTGACAATCTTTAAGATGCAACAGTTCAAATGGGTGATTCCCTAATCAATAGCCAAGGGATGACCTAACACATTATAGTGATATTGACCACTGGTTCTCAATGTTTAAAACAAGGTAGCACCTTTGTAGACATGAAAAGTATTAGATACTTTATGGCTAATTATATTTTTAGTACCTGTGAAAATACAGGATAAAACTTCCATGAATTCATAAATACTTTAATAAAATGCAAATTCTTTTTATCTATAAGAGCATCTGGATACATTTCAAAAAAACCAGATTTTGAGATATTATTTATTCACTCAGTCTATACTCAAGCTGGACCATGAACATGACTCTTCTGACCCCTTGGAATAATTTTGATGTTGTCTATGGGTCCTCAACTCATAGGAGAGAAATCGATGCTCTCTAGATTGTTGCTAGTAAAAAATAAACAGTAAGTGTTGGAAGTGTAAATTGATAAACATCTTTCTGAAAGGCAATTTTTTGTTTGTACAATCTTGAAAATGTGCATACCTACTGGAACAATAATACTCCTATTAATCGATCCGATGATAATAAAAAGATCTGGGTCTAAAAATGTTCACTGTGGTATTATTTCTAGTAGCAAAACCATTGCAATATTCTTTGCAATAAATATTGCAATAGCAATGATCACTGAAACCTAAATTTCCAATGGAGGGAACACTGTGGATGCTGTTTTACCAGCTTTGTGAACTAATCCTCTAGCTTCTGTGTGTTCTGTTGCTAGCAGTTTGCACTTGTTATGGCCAAAGGATTGCTATTGGGAATTGGAGCCCGTTTTCTTAGTGGGCTCTCCGTGCCTGGGAGTTTACGTACATCATTCCTCCACCCCAGAGGCCCACAGCCGCTGACCACTGGTCTGGGAGTACAGAAGCCCAGCTCCTTTGCCTGGAGGTGGCACAGACCACCTGAAGGTGTAGCTGATGCTCCAGAGCTCCCCTTGGGATCAGGCTGAGGGAGGTACTTCACCTGACATCACCCCCTTGATTGGCCGCTTCTCTTTCTCATTCTCACTCCTCCCACTCCCTTACTGTTTGACCACTTCTTCAATGACTCATTTGCACTTTATCCTTGGCTCAGGGACCTTGTCTGGGAGAGCACGACCTACAAGATCCAACAACAAGGGTCAGTTCATGACTCCATCCAACACAGTATCATCCACGGCTAGGAAACTATCTTTGAAGAAAACTTAAAGATACGGGAATATATTTTGGATATATCTTAACTGAAAAAAAGAAAACTACGGTATGATTGACTGTGTAAAAATTATACACGGGCACAGAAGAAAGACCAGAAAGAGATATTAAGATATTATTTATATAATTATTTCTGATGACAGGAATATGAGTATACTTTATTATTCTTTATACTGTTCTGTATTTTTCAAAATTTCTGCAATGACCATATCACTTAAAACAAACATCCCTTTTCAATTTATAAAAACATAGCAGCAGGAATGTAGAGCAGATGAAAACGTGTAGTAAGAGGGAGAAGGGTACAAAGCACGAGAACAGTGGGTAAATCTCGGGATTATAAAAACTTGAATAAAAAATGGTAGTTATTAGGAAAGGAGAAAACTGAGAAATAATACAGTGGGATCCCTTTACATACACTAAAATGAATGTTACACCCCATTATAACCCATAGGCCGTTCACGTTAAGTTTTTTCCAGTAAGTGGTGGCTCTATTTTGGTGAACATTATTTGACCCATTTATGTGGCTAAATCTACATATTAGATATTTAATGGCACGGATTACAGTTTATTAGTTTTTTTAGTCTCTGCATTTAGCATACTATCTGGTATATGGTAAGAACTCAATAACGTTTATAAGATAAACTGTAGTTCAATGGAAATTGTTTCCATTACTATTCTGTGGAGTGGCAGCAACAGTTACTGCTAACTTTTAAAAAAATTCCAATTTGCTTAAAACTTGTGGAATTCATTCTTAAGTACTCAAGAATAAGAGCCACCATTTATTGAATGTCTACTATATGCCAGGCACTGTCCCTGGAGATTTATAATTTCAACATCTAGCTGAATCCTCAACTGGAGAAGAAGGCATTAGTATATACATTTTACAGATGATGAAAACTGAAGCTCTGAAAACGAAACAACTTTCTCAGATCATACAGACGGCACATGGTAAAGAGATGTCTGAAAAGTGACCCTCTGAGCCAGGATGTCACGCTGCCTCTTGCAACAGAGTTTAAAGGGTCAACTGAGGAAAGGTGAAGAAACACTGCCTTCTTTCTACTTCCACCTCTCTGTCCTGTGCTTAAATCATCAAATTCTCAGAGTAAACAAGTGACCGCAGCTTTGCAAGGCACAAGAATTGAATAGAATGCTTGTTACTCAAGTGCAGCTGGTTCTCGACTGGAAGGGAGGGGGGCGACATTGCCCCCCAGGGGACATTTGGCAATGTCTGGAGACATCTTTGATTCCCATACCTGGGACAGGGTGCTGCTGGCACCCAGTGTGTTGAGGTCAGGGATGCTGCTAAATGTCCTCTGGTGCACAAGACAGTTCCCCACCACAAGGAATTATCTGGCCCCAAACGTTCATGCCAAGCATGAGAAACTCTGCTGGAGCATAAGAAAGCACACATTCCTGCTCTCCCCCAAGGTGTCACACGATGATACCACCGACTTTCCTTAATTTAGAATCAAAGCTTCAGTCTGAGGTCAGACTGTTTCTTGTCAAAGCAACAATGGCACTGGCACCAATTGTCATCATGGTTCTCCCTGGAATTTTTGATGCAAGGCTTCTCTCTGTGGGAGACGAAGGAATCCAGCAGATTGACTTCTGTGAATCCCCGAGGGGAAGGATTGTGTGACAGGTAATGAAAGCGTTGGGCTGCCAGCCCACCTTAGCAAATCAGGCTCATCTACAGCCTGTTGAAAAGAAGTTGTGTGGCTGGAGGGGGGACGCCCCGTTCAGGGAAGTCACTCGCACCAGGCCTAGTCAATGCAGGAGGAAGATGGGCCCCAGCTTCCTAATGCCGGGGACCCTTTGTGCACCCCTGACATCCTTCCCATAAAGTAGCAGCAGGGAATCGGGCTGACACAACCAGTCATTGCCTCCCATCCCTCCCATCGGCCTGTCCTTCCCACCCCCAGCCTGGTCTCTCCCCACCCCCAATGGCAGTCTCGTCTTTTTTTTTTTTTTTTTTTCTTTTTTGCTGAACCAAAGTTAGCCCTATCATTCAGGTTCAGGGAACAGAACTACCAGGTACAGAGAGAAAAACCTAAAACGCTCACTCATACCCTAAATTATTCTTAAGACCACTGTACTTACTCCCTAGGAACTTTCTGAACTAATTATACGCAGTTGCGTGCTTAGCTATGCAAAACTGAGCCCAAACCCCTTCTCTCCTTGCTTTCCTCATGAAAAGGGAGCAGGGCCCAGCAGGAGAGGGAAGGCTACTCAGCAGGTGAATGCTGAATTGGGTCTCCAATATTACCCTGCACCAAATTACCCTAAAAATGCCACCTGCAGGAGGCCCCATTCTGCCTGCTGAGATGCCTTCTTTCCTCCGGAGCTTCAGAATTAGCGGGAGGCCTCCAGCCCCACCAATGATGGAGATGCTTTTCCAGGCCATGAGGGCCCCTGCTTTGGCCGTGTGAAGAGACGATGTGGCCTTTAATCGGGCAGGAGCTTGAGACTCTTGCATCCTTATATCAGTCAGCCACGGAGGAGGGCAAGGAGGCCCGTATTCAACTGTGTAGACAGGGACTATTGATTTCCAGGGCTCAAATTCACAACTAAACCCACATGGTTCTTTTCAAATCAGGGTGTATTCCCAAGGTCACCATGTAAAGAACTGTCTGATAGTAGGTACAGCTGTCCATTTACGTAATTCACAAACATTAATGGAGCACCATTCTGCCGAGCCTGGTGCTGAGGTGAGAATACGGACAGAAATGGACCTGGCACCCACTCCCCCGGAGCTGAGAGTCTAGAGCCGTGGTCCTCAACCTGGACAGTGTTGTCCCTCAGGAAACATCTGGCAACATCCACAGACATTTTTGGTTGTCACGACTGGGTATGGGGGGACGGTGCTACTGGCATCAGGTGGACAGAGGCCAGAGATGCTGCTCAGCATCCTACAGGGCTCAGGACAGCTCTGCACAACAAGGCACACTGTCCACTCCAAATGTCAACAGAGCTGAGGAGGCACTCCGAGGAAGGGCCGCAAAGGTGGACATCAGAGGGTGAGCTGGATATGACCAGACAAAGGGGGCAGGGAAGAGCCTTCCAGACAGAGGATCGCAAGTGCAAAAAGGCCTTGTGTTAGGAGGTACCATAGATGGTTCCAGAAACTGAGATTCTGGAAATATTTTTCTCTTCACACTGTCATCATCTTACGGTCTTCAGAAGACAAGGTCTATCCTGGGGCCATGATCTTGACGGATGGCTCACGATGACACACACCAGAGTCCAAACTAGACAGAATCTGGAAGGACCATTCACCCTCCAGTGTCTATCCTGTCGCACATCTTTCTTTCTCAACGACCAGATACAGCACATTAGAAGAGGCAGGAAGCGAAATGCCATTTTTTCTTAGACTTAATACTAAAAGCAAGACCCGAAAAAGAAAAACTGATAAACCAGACCTCATCAAAATTAAAAATAGTTGCTCTGCAAAAGACTCTGCAAAGATGATGAAAAGACAAGCTACAGACTAGGATAAAAATATTTGCAAATCACACATCTGACAAAGGACTAGTATCAAGAATATATAAAGAACTCTCATAATGCAACAGTGAAAAAAACCCCAAACAATCCAATCAAAAAATGGCCAAAAGACATGGTCTGACGTGTCACTGAAGAGCATACACAGATGGCAAATGAAAAGATGTTCAACATCTTCTGCCATTAGGGAAATGCAAATTAAAACCACAATGGGCTATCACTACACACCTATCAGAACGGCTAAAATAAAAACTAGTGATAATGCCAAATGCTGGAGAAGATGCAAAGAAACTGGGTAACTCATACATTGCTGGTGGGAACGTAAAATGTTATAGCCACTCTGGAAAACAGTTTGGCAGTTTCTTACAACACTAAGTATGCATTTAACCATATGATCCAGCAATCCTGGACATCTATTTCAGAGAAATGAAAACGCATGTTCACACAAAAACCTGTACACCAGTGTTCATAGCACCTTTATTTGTAACACCTCCAAACTGGAAACGACCCGGTGTCCTTCAATGAATGAATGGCTAAACTAACTGTGGCACAGCCACACCATAAAACACTATTCAGCAATAAAAAGAAATGAACTATTGACACACACAGCATCTTGAACGGATCTCAAGGGAATTATGCTGAGTGAAAAAAGGTCAATTCCAAAAGGTTACGTACCGTATGATTCCATTTATAAAATATTCTTAAAATGACAAAAGTATAGAGTTAGAGAACACATTAGTGGTTACCAGGAGTTAGGGAGGATGGAAGGGAGATGGGTGGGAGTGACTGTAAAAGGGTGACACAGGGGTCCTTGGGATGGAACTGTGCTCTATCTTGATTGTGGGGTCACACAAATATACACGTGATAAAATTGCACAGAAGTGAGTACACACACACAAATGAGGACACGTAAAACTGCTGATACGTGAATAAGGTGGATGGAGTGTACCAATGTCACTTTCCTGGTTGTAGTATTTACCGTTGTGTACCACAGTTATGGAAGATGTTACCTTTGGGGGACCTAAGGGGGGGGGTATATGGGATCACTCTGTATTATTTTTTATAACTGCATATGAATCTACAACTATCTCAAAATAAAGAAGTAAAAAAAAAACTTTATTTTAAAATTTTAGTCAACAGACAAATACACCTTAAGACAGATCTTTTTATGAGTCACTTTAATTCTTCTCCCAATACTGCAAGCACACTAAAAATGTCAATATTCTAAAAAAAAATTAAAAATATGCTTTTGCACAATTGTGCCTTTTCATAATTCTCTTATTTGTGACAGCATCAATTCTTAGACTTCTTGGCCTCTGCCGTCTCCTGAGACAAACCACCCAGGTTCAAATCCTGGCTCTACTACCAAGTGACTGTATGACATTTGACAAGTACTAAACTTCACTCTGCCTCAGTTTCCTCATCTGTAAAATGGGTATAATATTAGTCCCTACCCTACAGCCTGTTGTAAGGAATAAAAGAGGGTAATACAGGGGCCAGGCCAGTGACGTAGTGGTTAAGTTTGCACGCTCCACTTCAGCAGCCTGGTGGTGGCCCGGGGTTCACAAGTTTGGATCCTGGGTGTGGACAGATATACCGCTCATCAAGTTATGCTGTGGTGGCGACCCACATACAAAATGGAGGAAGATGGGCACAGTGTTAGCTCAGGGCCAAGCTTCCTCAGCCAAAAAAAAAAAAAAAAGGGTAATACATCTCAGGTTCTTTGGACGGTTCTTGAACACACTGGGCTCAAACAAAGTTGGCTCCACCATTCTGCAGTTTATTACCATTATCATGAAGAGTCAAGAGTCCTCAGGTCCCTCTCCTCAGCCTCTCAAGGTCTACACACCAGCCCATCTTAACAGTTCCCACAGCTGCAAAATACCCCCCAATTCCAATTTCTAAAAATCAAAAGGAACTTTAACAGCTCTCTTTTTCTCTTCACTTGTGGTCTTTTTTCAATTGTGGCCCATTTCCTTCACTTCTCTGCTGTAGGAGGGATTCAACCGGTCTAGTATGCGAGTTTAATCTGAGTTTCACCTCTGGTCACAAGCCCTCGGGGAAGGTGGCCTTGTGCTCCTAGGGGCAACAGCTGGTCCCCATGCAGCCTCCATGCACGGTCCTGGTGATGGGTCAGGAAACGACGGATGGTCACTGGGTGATTTAGGAAACGGGCATCAGCTCTGGTGACTTTCCTGTCTTCTTTCCAAGACTGCTAAGCTCATGAATAAAGAAAAGCGTTTTTCTACCAGCTGGAACTGAAATAGGGTGGAATTAGACTAAAACAATGGAAAAAAAAATGTTAGTGTGGCAAACCCAGACAAGACCTGTCTGAGTGGTCAGGAGACTCAAGGGTAGAAGGCTGCATCGTAAACCGACTCTCACCACTGTCCTCTATTCGCTCAGGTGGAGGAAACACCTAACACAGAAAATGCTTGATGATCGCTCAGAGAAGCCATTTAGAAATAATGCTGAGCCATACTGGAAAGCCTATTATGATGGTAACTGGAGAGAAGAGGTGATCTAGGAGAGATCTTAAATTTTAGCAAGGACTCTAAAACTGTTTCTTTTTAAAAAAAAAAAATTGTGTAGAAAGTTCTATAGAAGTCTCTTTATCCATTTTCACAGAAATTCTAGGATTGGAGGAAAAAGTACTCCTCATCCCTAAACTAGCTGTTCCTACAGGTCCTATATCTCAATCAGCGTGGCACCCCATCCATCCAAGGGTCTAAGCTGAGAGTCTGGGAGTCATCCTTCATCGTTTCTCCCGCACAACTGGAACCATGGGCAAGCTCTCTCATTCTCTCTCTGAGGCTGTTTCTGCACGGTCTACTCTCTCCACCTCCTTTGCCCCTAGTCAAGCCACCAACATTCCTGAAAGAGGACATTAGTGTCCTATCCCCGACTCACTGCCTGCACTGCCCCAGTGACAGAGAAAGCTGACCACGACCCTTGGCCCTAAGACCTGAGTCAAAACCTCCAATGGCTTCCCTATGCTCTTACGATGAAAAGTCCACGAGTTGGCCTGCTGGGTCTGGATCTGGCTTCCTTCTTGAGATACACTCTCCACACAGCAGTTTGCAGAAGGTGCCAGGCTCTTTCCAGGCTTTAGTTGTCTCCCCTTCCCTTTGTGCCTTTGGGTAGGGAGGAGACCTTGTCTGTCCTATTTATCACTCTTCTCCAGCATCCAACACGGCACACGGGACACCAAGGTACCAAGATGCTCTCTGCATCATCAAGGCATTGCAGAAGAAGCCAGATCTTCAGTGATCAACTTAATTCCCTTTGTGTACTAATGTCAATTACAGTAGCAACCATCTTACAAGCATGTTGTGAACTAAAGTATTTAACTGAGTCTTTTTTTTTTTTTAAAGAAATTCTAGAGCAAGGTTTCACAACGTTGGCACTATTGACATTTTGGGCTGGACAATTCTTTGCTGTAGGTTGTAGGATGTTTAACAGAATCCCTGGCCTCTACCCATTAGACGCTAGTAGCACCTGCCACCCAGTTGTGACAACCAAATGACCAGAGACACTGATAAATGTTTCTGGGAGAGAAGGAGGATCACCTTGGGTAGAGAACCATTGATCCAGAGAAAAATTAGAAATGGGTGGTTAGGATTTTAATTTTGCCCACAAAACGCCTAATTAACCCATACTTTGTCTGAATTACATGAGAAATAATGCATCTTAATATCATATTACCAACTACCATTTATATCATCATTTCAGTAGGAACATGCATCTAAATCTCTAGCAATGTTTATGAACCACCATAGGGGCTTGGTTGGTCCGTCCCGAGAGAGTCTGCTTAGCTTTCTGCACCAGTCCTCTGGCTGATGTCTGACATAAAACAGGTAGCAGAGATGGTGGGGAAGCAAGAGGAGGTCAGAGAAGAGTTAGGGAAAGGATGGGGCTCCTCATATCTGAGCTGACCTTTCACCTGTGTCTGGTGCGTGAAAACAGGAGAAAGAAACAAGATATCAGGTTAGTGCTTCAGGTCCTTCCTGAGAGCACCATCCCACAGAATCCTCAGGCAGTGGAGTATCCTTTCTTTCTTTCCATGGTGTGGCACAACTCAGAAATGAAACGTGAAGGATGGCCTCTCAATACTGCTCTAACCCCCTGTCCATGGCCGGCCCCTTTGACTAATGTAACATTGTTATTGAGCTTGGAGCACCTCTTCAGGAATGCCAAATGACTTCCTACTTTTACCTGCCACATTGCAACGATATTTTCAATTATTGGTTAAACCACAAATGCCCCATGAGTCATTTAAATAAATCTCACATGTCTGAAACAGTCAACTGTGTTCTCAGAGCAATTCCCAGCTGTAAAAATAGAGCCACACGGAACGTATTTTTTTCTGCAGCTAATTGAAAATACTGCACATATAATGCATGATTTAAAGCACCCAGGAGGAATTTCCATTTGCATTCCCTATTTTAAAAAGTACAATCAAGTCCTGTCTTAAAGTGTTCTGCACATTTAAGTCAATATTGCTCGCCTGAAGCCCCAATCACTCCTAAATTTTCACACTACGAATTGATGACCTGAGGTTTTTAATGCTCCAAGTGACTTTTAAAACAATAGCTTTAATAGGGCTGTTTCCTGAGAAAAGAAACACTCCTAGACTTGACTGATGCAAACCTCTGTGGCCCAGAGGAAATCTCCAAAAGAGCAGCAAGATGCCTGCCAGGAGGAAGGGACCACGCATAACATCACTCACTCTGGAGTCTGAGCTGTGATCTCTTATGTGTCCACAGCGCTGCCCTGGAGGGAGAAAGGATGCCTCCATGTTCTTGATGGTTGAGCAAATGGTAGCTGGCAGAGTCTCTGGCGATGAAGAAAGGGGTTGTGAAGGTGGCAAGTGCCAAAGAAGGAGTGCCCAGACTCTGGGGGTCCCCAAAAAGGAGAGTTACGAGATTCATCATCATCTTTCATTTCTAACAGAGCTTTACAGGCTGCACAAACACTCTTTGCTTTCCTAGTCCACAAGACAGTTCCTGGGGCCCTACGCCACAACTCAAGCACCACGGCAGAAATTACAAAGATGAAGGGAAAGCACAGCCTGACCTTAAGAGCCACAGACTAACAGAAGACAGAAGCATTTAAAGGACCAAGAAACAAGCTGGGACGTGATAAGAGTCTTAAGATTTCCTGGCAAATGAGGAAGGTGTCCATCTGCCTTTACTTTACACGCAATAACGTTAAATTTGATCGTGAGTGTCCCTCCAGACAGCAAATTAATAAGAAGGGAAAACGAGAAGAGCACCCGTAACTTACCCTAAAAGCAAGACATGAGAGTGACCAGCAAGTGTGGCAAGCGACAAGTGAAAATCAAACTAGCAAAGAATCAAAAGCATAGGAATTTAAAGTCAAATAACACAGTGGACACTCAATGCATATTTTGAAGGAACGAGAGTGCTACTCACAACTTAGCGTTATTCCTTAGATATGCAAACTTTAACCCTTAGCCTTTGTTCCACAAATTAAGAAATAGAATTAGAAATAATGGAAGGACACAGAAATCATCTATATCAATAACCTGTCACCAAGGGCTAATGTCTTATACTATCTATAACTAAGACATAGAGATCCCCCAATGTTTGGGGATGAAGACACCTGCTGTGTGGAACCCTGTTGATAGTACTGAGCCTCCTGTGCTCTAACTGACTAGAACTTCTCTACAGGCCATATGGGATTAACCCAGGTTGAGTTCTATGACTAGAGCCATCAACTATGTCACGTGCTTTCCTATCGTACCTATCAACTAACCTTCCCATAACAAGTGGGCTTCCCATGACAATTTTATCAATATGGGGCACATGCTAATTGGCCAGAGGACCATCTTTTCATGCTTCCATCTCTTATGAGTTTGGGAACTGTTAGTCTCTCTGACCTGCAACAGCCGTGGGGGTCTCGACAAAATCTAGTGTTTCTTCTGTGGTTCATGCTGTGGAGCCCCCACAGCGTTGCCATCGCAGGAGAGCCCACCTAAGCAGTCAGCTTCTCTGACATCATGTAAATAAAATGCATGATGACCCATCAAGTGTTTTTCTTCTCCTTTTGGCAACACTGAGTATTCACTAACAATCTTTCTTCCCCAAGGCAAACAGAGGGAAGATAGGAAAGTGCTGAGCTTGTGTTACAGAATCTGAGAAGGATGAAGGGAAAGGAAGAGTACAGTGTAATTCAATCAGCTTCCTCGCACACGCGCGTCTCCAAGTAGGTTCCTTCACGCAGTTCAGGAATGAATGGTTTGGGAAAACAGACAAGGAAGCAACATCTTTCCTACCCTCCCTCCAAATACATTAAAGACTGGTTTAAAAAATGGATTCTAGCGTGGACACACCCATTATATTCCATTTTTCCCTGGATGACCAGGGGATGCTTTGAACTAAGTTTTGCCATCCACAGAAGTGATCCCGTGATGCCTGGGCAAACTTTCATCTCTTCAATCTCAGTTTCTCATTCCAGTTCTCATCAGTAAGTCCCTCTCTACTCAGGCTTGGTGCAAGACACCCAAACAGGTCCAGTCCACCCACATCCTTCGGCGTAAGTTCTTGGCATGCATGACAACCAGTAAGACAGCTACGCAGAGGAAGCTGGGAGTGAGTATAGGAGGTCATGGGTCCCAGATTCCCTCATTTTAATTTCTGGGGGGAAATTATATGAGAGAGACATCTTCCAAAAGAAATTAAACAAGTAAATAAAAATATATGTATCTATAGGCACGGATTTGGAAATACTTCTAAAGTAGGAAGAGGGAAGGAGGGATGGGAAAGAGAAGACAGTTAAAAACTTCCACTTCAAGAAGGGCTCGTTGGCTTTTATCTCCAATCCTTTGCTCGCTTCTTTCAGTACAAAGAGTTTGTAAACAAATAAAACCCCAAAGGAACATTTTAAAAGCTGACCACTCTATATTTATATGTTTTTATTTCCCCAGCAAGCAACCATCTAACCAGCAAAGGTCTGCAAAGCTTAGAAACCATCTGAATTCACAGGAAGAATGTTCCAAACTTAGCTTTAGTCACCTAAATATTGAGGTTCTTTCTTTAGCCTGACTTAACTTTTGCTGATGTCCCCGCTGGTGCCTTCTGAAGGGACCTGATGAGGGGAGGGGAGCTGTTCACTTTAACATAATTGTGGAATAGGCCTGTCGGCTGGTCCAGGCCTGCCTGCATCAGACAGATCACGCACTTGCTCTGTGACTCAGTTTCCTCATCTATAAAATCAATGAAAACCTCTCTCCCCCACCCTGACCTCAGAATGTTGCTATGAAGATTGCATGAGACACTGTCCTGGCAAAATGATGTGACAACTCAGGCACCACGGAACTTTTCCTCATAGGACCAGCCTTTATAGCTCCCCATATCCAGAGCTAAGGCAGAAGAACAAGGACTTCTGGAATCAATGGCTTAATGAAAGTTGACCTTTGTCTGACCTCTGCTACATGATACTGCACCGAGGGATCTTCAGAGATGGGGGACACCCAGCCTCTTTTTATCATGAAGTCACATTTCACAGGGGGAGGACATTTCCCCAGTCTCTCACGGCCAGTTACGGAGACAACGTTCACCAACAATGGAGCTGGTGAGTAGCTGCACAGGAGATGGGGGTGAGGGGGCATTTATAAAGCTCCTACTGTGTGCACAGCCCTGTGAACATGCCATCTCACTGAATCTCACATGAGCCCTTCAGGATACAGTTGAGTTAAAAGAGACGCACAGAGGTTGATGTCATCTACCCATGTCACACAGCAAGAGGTGAGACCACGTGAATATGCCCACCGCCATGAGACGGACATTGCCAGAGGCTTCCCCAGAGAGAGGGCAGCGATGCTCCTGTCGCCCGCCTCTCCCTTGTCCACTCCCTGCAGGTCCCTTTTCATTCCCTCAGTCAGAGCTCAGGATTGACACTGGTCCCCTTCCCAAGCTTTCGCCTCTCCTTTTGCTCCCAGATGCACAATGATCTTTTCAGCATAACTGACGACCCTCTCCCACACTCTAAGAGGCATCCCTTGTCCGGGACAAAATCCTTTCTTTAAGTTCCAATGACCACATGTGCTCGGATATCTGGTATCTCTCAAATACAGCCCTCCTCTTTTCCCAACGAGAAGATCCCAATCTCTGCTCCCCTGCCACCCAAGTTTTGGTCAACCGGACTAAATAAACTTTACGACAAATATGTGAAATCACATATATTATGATTTAGAAATAGTACTTTGCTCTCCATTCCCACCTTCTAGGAAGCAATTGAATTCCAAGTTTTCCCAGACATCTTCTACATGCCTGTCATCACTTTCTGAGTTGTCTAACAATTTTCCCAAGCACATCATCTCCTTTTCTTCCACGATGCCTATGATACAGCACTTCTCAAATCTATGTGCAACGCTGTCACTGAAAAATCTATCCTAGGCCATAAGAAGCCTTTCAAAGAGCATCAGGACGTTGTCCTCATGGGTAAAAATATATTCACCATCCCCACAGCATATTGCTGACTGTGTTACTTTTTAAAGTGACCCTTAATAGACTTGATAAAATTTCATTTGACAGACAGTAGCCACCTCCTCACAAATCCATTTCCTCTTCTTCCCAAACACAGAGCTGGACTACATTTCCTAGCCTCTGCTGTAGGGCAGAGTGACCATAAGACTGACATGTAGTCAATGAAATAGGAATAGAAGTGATGGACACCACTCTCAGGCCTGGCCCATCAAAACCTGCCAAACGCAATCCTCCATGATCTTTCTGGTCCACCAGCTTGAGGCTGACAAGCACCATGCCCTTGGAAACCGCCTGTTAACTAAAGCGGAGCCATAAAATGGAAAGAGGGTGGGTCCCTGAATCTCCAGGTTTGAGACAGACACACCATTTTGGGCTTTATGCAAGTGGAAAATAACCTTCCATCATGTTGGAGCCATGGTACACATTTGGACTTACTCATTATAGCAACTAGCATCCCCTTAACTGATATGACATTTAACATTTGGCACTTGTGAAGTCATGACCTCAGGCATAATTACTAAATCTGTATTGAATTTCTATGCTTTTTTCTTTTTTAACTCTTTTTCATCATAAAACCTCTATAAACATTCATAATAAGTATTGATACAGAGGATTTCAGGCTAATGTGCCTTCCCCATCTGTTCTCAACCAGTCACTCGAGAGTCTCATTCATCCACTGCTTTTGGTCCTGATAAACTTATCAGGACCTTTGTAAAGTGGAAGATTCTGTAAGGACCCTGGTATACAGCAACTCCCTCTTTCTCTGAGTGACAATTTTGGGGAAATTCTTCACTTCATATTCATGAAATTCAACAGTTTTTAAAGTAGGACACTCTCTTTTTCACAGAGAAAATTCTACATTTTAGTGCCTTTTAATGACTTATTGGGGCATCGCTCAGGCACCATTTTGGTCTTCGTGCCCAACCCAGACCCAGAGAGAGCAGGCCTCGATGCAGTTTTGTACGCTCCAGTGTCTTGTAGTCATGAATGTTTAATGAAAGTAAAAGTTACATGTGAGTAATGTTTCACACCCTCTCAAAGTCGTCCACTAAACCCTTCATCTTCTTTTTTAAGAGATCTGACCTCTCTCCCGTAAAGGAGTTATCTCCTTGTATTTAGCCAAAGGCCAATTCTTATTATTATCGGTACAAATCAATAAATAGTGATTCAACAAAATGTAGGGTAAGAAGGGTTTTGTGGAGAGTAACATGAAAGAAAACAAAAAAAAGGACTGCATGACCCACGAGGGCTATCTGGACATTCGTGTTTATCAGCCACGAGCCAACACCTCACATTGTGCAGACTCCCCTGTCGCACACGCTACCATTGGGAGAGACTGTCATTTGAGAAAATTCCATGTGTCAAGGGCTTTAGCATTAGCTCTGCTGAGCCAACTGGACTCCTGGAAAGCTGGGCATGGAAGCCCATGGGAGGAAACTGAGTCCTGGAGATGGTCCATCACTTACCCACATCCCTGCACCTTGTGAAGACTCTGGGTTCCTCATCTACGGAACAATCTTGGGCTCCCAGCCTTTCAAGGCTGCCAAGAGGATGGAGGGGAGCAATGTACGCAAACGGTTCATGGCCCATGAACCCATTACAGCTTGTGCTGGCGCCAGTGACTGCTCCCGTCATTAGGGTCACACACTGTTCTCCTGGAGCCCTTTCAAACCAAAAGGGAGGGGAAAGGACTTTTATGCATTCTTCCCAATGATTCAGTCCACACCAACCACTCCAGCATGACCTCCTGAATACCTCATCCACAGACTACTGACCCAGGGCAGTACTGAGGGTCAGCACGATGGATCCACTCTGACGGAAGAAGTTTATCACCATGGTGCACGATGATGATAAAAAGCAAACCAATTCTGAGGCAATTTCACGGCTGTGTTTAAATCCTCTGTAGACTATACACCTCCTTGGTGCCTCCCCCAGTACGATATGCCACCATTCTAGACTACTCCGAATTGTTAAAATATCATGGATGTCCCTTTTCTACCTAAATATAGAAGATCCTCAAAGGTCAACCTGTTTTGTGGATACTTCTGTGTCATTCAAAGCACTTATTACAGAGTAAGTGCTCAAATACTAGCTCTTAAACTGAATGCCACCCAAATACAATAGGGCTGCCACTTTCTTTTGAAGTCCTGTGTGGGGCAGATTCCTCAAGAGTGAGACTTGGGGAATCTCTACCCTCTGGGAATAATCTTCTTTGAGAACATGGGAATAAACAACATAGAGAAAAGGAGACATGAATGAGCCAAGGGGCTCTAAGGAATGGCTGGTAATAGCCCCCAAGTCAGTGGGGTACTCATGTGGGGGCCAATCAAGGGTGGGTGACAGGTGATGGCAGTTCTGTCACCAAAATGTACCCAGACTTGGCATCTGGAGAGGTGATAAGTGACAGGAGCAGAGAGGTGAGTTCTCAACCCGCCACAGCCCTGACCTTGCCAAGGGACTTAAGTCACTGTACTTCCTATTTCCCTGTCTATAAAACGGGAACAACACTATCGTTCTCTGCAAGAAAGAGAACATCCTCACCATCTCCATTCTAGCTTTGGAAATGGAGCAGAGAGGGAAGGATTTTGTGCCCATAAAAAAACTAAGTGTAGAGCTGGGGTTTAAACCTAGGTTCACTTGACTCCCAAATTCATCCTCTGTGCAGCAATGTTCCAACCTTTCGTCTGTGGGTGCCCTCACTCTTGCTCAGCCACCACTGTCTAGCCTCAGTCATTCACTGAAAACATGTTTCAGAATCAAAAATTTCTACCGTTGACACGCAGATCTGGAGAGAACATTCCTGATGGGAATCTCAGAAGGGTGCTCTGCACACCTGAACCTCAGTTTTCTTCCCTGTAAAGTAGGACTAAGCTCTGCCTTACAAGGGCTCTTAAGATTCAACAAGAGCATATATAAAATGTGCCTAACCGTACCTGACACACTGATGATCCATGATCTCTCATTTCTTTCTCCCCTTTCAAGCATTTTTTGGGCAGGTGCTATGGAAGGAGCCCAGAGGGATAAAAGAGACCACAAAATCCCTGAACCTTCCTAACAGGGTGGATAGGACACACACATAACTAGAAGACATGGTTGAGAGTAAGAAAAAAGCATAATTTTGCCATTGTCCATGTAAAAAAAATGTACTTATCCTACTCAAAGAAATTTTAGGCTAATAAGTGATATACATGCATGGCAACAGCTATGTTTTCAGTGCCTGCTGGATGAATTCACATTAGTGTGATTAGCACTTTGATATTCATGATTTACCACCTTGCTGCACAAAACAGGGTTACTAGGAACACTTGGGTATCTCTGGCCAATCCTCCAAATGGCTATTTTCATTAACATGTCACTAAGAAATGAACACAGGTTTGGCATAAGATGATAGGAGTCTATCAGTAAATTAATTCCAAAGAGAAAATCCAGACCTTTAGAAAGAATGCTCTCTTTCTAATTGTCATCACACAGAATTCTCCCTGGTCTGCCCCATCCCATTACCTGAGCAGTGGGCATACACTGAGTGCTGTATAAAATCCCAAAGGAATGTTTGCCAGTAAAATCCTAAAAAATCATAGTCATGGCAGCAGAAAATACATTTCCTATCTGGAAACGTTTGCTGAGGTTAATCCAACATTCAGAGAACTCTTTTGTATAGTGAGGGAATCAAATCACAATTAAATGACCACACATTTTAAATACATTTAGCATGTGTTTAAGATGGTTATTTCTGGGTATCTGGACATCAGTGGCTATAGCAGAATGACTATTTCACAGTCTGAAAAACAAGAACAAAATGAGAAGACTCTGGATGCTACACCTGCCAAGACCAAAATATTAAACCAAATAGATTATGTGCCTACTGCATAGACATTTATTCATTCTTCATAACTAACAGATGAGGGGGAAAAGGGCATCCAGCCTGACAGGGCTAGCCTGCAATGTGCCCTGGAAAGACCTCCTGGTAGCAAAGCTGTTTACATTTGCTCACACAGGTGGAATAAGAGGGAGTTGATTTCACGCATCAGCCATCCTTTGCTCCACGGCCAGTCCTCAAAGAGCCGGGAGCCTGTGGAAGGACAGATGACCAGCTATCACTGGGAGTCCTGCCCACCGAAAGTGTTACAGGAAAGGAGTCTGGGAATCCAAGCAAGTGAACACACAGAGCGAGTCCCTCATCCAAAGATACAATGAAAACATGAGTCCTGGAGGAGGTCAATGCCCGCCTGGACCACTGTGACAAAGGGAACCCCACTGCCACCTCGTGCCCTGAAAGTCAGCTCCATTCTAGCCCCTGTGCTCAGCACCTAAACTATAGTCTCCACTTCACCCTCACACTTAAGATGTGGTTACCTTCATGCCCAGCTCACAGATGAAGAAAGTGAGGCTTGGAGAACTTCAATAAATTGGCTATGGCCTCCTGGCCTCCAGCTAGTAACGGACAGAATCTAGATTCAGACCAAAGCCCGTTGGCCTCAAAATCCTCCATACTCGTAATTACTACACTACACTAAGGAAGAGGAGGAGGAGGAGGAGGGGGAGGAGGAGGGGGAGGAGTATAATATATACTATTTAGATGTGACAAATTTTGAAATAAAAGTAACTATTAAAAAAAGAACTATAAAAACTATAAGAAGAAAAGTGAAATCTCATACAGTGTTCTGAGCTAGTCCCCACACATTGTGGGCTTCAATCAGGGATCTTTTAAAAATCACGTCACACTTGTTCTTTGGTGATGTTGAGTTTATCCAGTTCAGCCTAAGGCGTTCCCTTAGACTCTGGGTAAATGCGCTCTACCTTTCCAATCGAAAGGTCAGCACTAATTTTAGATCAGAGGCCCAGAAAGAAAATAAGTGTGTAAGGACTGAACTGGGGGACCAAAAGGCATAAAAACATTACTTCAAACATAACACCAAAATATGAGCTTCTTTCCACCTCGTGTGTTTTGGTTTTGTTACTGAAAGATACTATGCAGCAAAGTGAGAGGATGGTCTTTTGAAAGAAGCTGTCTCCTTGGACAGGAATTTCTTTCTGAGAAGTTATAAATATTGACGAGACATAGATCTTCAAAAATTCATGGTATCAGCCCACAGTTCACACATTTACAGACCTGAGTTCAGGCTCTGGCACTGAGACATACAGGTTGGATGTGTGACTGGACACCTCCGTTACTCCACCTTTTTCTTTCTCGACTGTCCGGGCGGAATGATATGAGTTGAGTATCTGTCCTACAGGAAAGCATGAGGCTCGTGGACACAACACAGGGCCTCTGTCAACCGAAAGCAAATACTAATGGCAGTTGGGGTAACTTGCCTGCCCAGCACATCCCTCTCAAGACTCCCTCCCTTCCTGACCACAGGCTTGAACATGTGATTCACACTCTGGCCAATCAGAGTATCTCATTCCATGCACCACAGCCATTGGTCCAAGGAAAGGCACATGACCCAAACTGAGCCAATCAGAGTGCCTCCCTAGGGTTTTTCCCCCTGGAACTGGCAGGAAGCCCCTCTTTCCTCTTTGATGGTGAAGCTGTAAGGAGGTAAGCCTGGAGCCTCCCGCAGTCATGGTCCCTGAGAGAACAAAGGGCCTGCAGAGAGGAGGAGAGACCAGAGACATGGAGGGAGAGAAGAGAGCCCCAAGGCCCTGAGTTTCTGGTTCCAGTTACCTCTAGGGCCATGCCCCAGGGTCAGCACTATATGCCAAGATCCCCTTTGCATCCCATGTTTTTGCCACAGTTATTCTGCTGCAGGTTTCTGCACTTGTAACCAAAAGATAATGCAGTAGTTAAAGCTCATATAGTCCAAACAGTGACCAAATCCTCAATAAAAATCATTTCTTCCTGGGGCTGGCCCTGTGGCCGAGTGGTTAAGTTCGCGTGCTCTGCAGCAGGCAGCCCAGTGTTGCGTTGGTTCAAATCCTGGGCGCGGACATGGCACTGTTCATCATACCACGATGAGGCAGCGTCCCACATGCCACAACTAGAAGGACCCACAACAAAGAATATACAACTATGTACCAGGGGGCTTTGGGGAGAAAAAGGAAAAAAAAAATTATTTCTTCCTAAGTGGATTCCTTAAAGAATTGGTGAAAAAATTTAGTAGAGGAAGGAGGCACTGCCGCTATTTATACAGAATTTTCTCAAAAGAAAAAAAGAAAAATCTGTTTTCATTTGCAGTCACCTTATTCATTTTTGAGTGGGCTTCATATGTGGTGGTAAATTCTTACCAACCCACACCCTCTTTCAAGATTTTGTCCATTAAAAACTTAGCCTAAAAACAAGTGGTTATTTTTTCTATAGCTATATTAGTTGGCATTAAATGGAGGGGGAAAGTAGGGGGGAGAAAGTGCTGATGCTATTTTTGGTACGCTCTTCAGAGAAATTCCCCAGGTTACCAGAGTTCTCGCTGTGGGGGAGTGGGAGGTACAACACCAACGTACATTTACCAAGATTTGCAGCCACTACAAGAAATTCTTTCTGCCTCTTCATAGGATCTTTTTTTCCCCTTTACATTAAAATCTCCTCCACATTATCTTTCTCCCAAGAATTAACTGATAAAAACAGAAAGGCACAGTGGATTCTAATTCTCGAATTATCTTCTGAAGCAAAGGGCAAAATCTGAGGTCAAACTGAAGCAAGAGCATGGGGTGTTCCTGATCTGATCTTGAACTAGGGTGCCCACTCCAACCTTTGAAGGAATTCAAGGATTAAACAGGGGACGTTTGTCAAAATACAGGAATGGAATTACAAATAGAGGCTTGCTTAGGCTCGGTGGCCATCCCTATGCACAAAAAGAGCCCCAGAAGGAACGCCAACTTCTCTGGACTGGGCTTACATCCAGACCCAGAAATCTAACAGCAGAATAAGGGGAGAATCATTGACTGTATAAATAGACTCAGCCCGTTGGGTAAAAGGCGGCATTTCTCAAAGGAGAAATAAAATCGCACTAAGCTTTCAGTGTTCTTAGACAAATTGTGAGCTCATAGATAAGCAATAACCTATAGTTTATTGCATTTGACTCCATTCCACACCTGAGGGTTTTTTTTTTAAAAACCCAACATTGATTTTCAGATCAGACATGCAATCCACTCATGAGGCGAGATGGTTTTGGAAAGAGAAGATGGGCACATTTATGGGTGGAGACAGTGGTTTACCAAGAAGATCCAAGTATATGGGACCCAATTTATTTAACATTTTTAAAAAAAAAGCCTCCAAGTGGGAATATCAACTAAATCTTCCTGTTGGCCCTCAATGCTATTTCTGAGTACTATAGAGCCAAGCTGAATGATTTCACAGGTTTGAAAGAGAAAGAAAGAGAGAGATAAGAATATCATGTAGATGAAGACAAAACATTTTTAAAAATTTTATTTAGGTCTGATATTTATGAGAAAGCTGGATCAGAAAGGAAAATAAGCCAAGCAGTTTTTTTTTTTTTAATAAGACAAAAAAATCTTTGAGGTCATTATTTCAACACACTCATTGTATAGACAAGGAAATTAAGTTCTAGATGGTCACCTATACAAATGCTTGGTGGCACAGCCCAGACTCTCTCCCAACCCACGGTTCTTTCCACCAAACTTGGCTGAAGACATTAGCCAAAAAACAATCACGGCAATAAAAAAAAAGAAAAGAGGCCAGCAAGAATCCATGCATCACTATCATTGATGGAAATAAACCAGAAAGCATTCGCCTACCTTATACAAAGCATGCAATGTGGAGTGCAGCCCGGCCAATGGACCTCAAGGAAGACAGAACCAAGCCAAGAAGAGTTCAGATGAGGGTAACCAGAGTGAACACACACACAGAAGCACTTCTGTATTAGACTTCTGCTGTTTTCTAAGGAATATTCTATCTCAAAAGACAGGGTTGATTAAAGATTCCTTTAAAATGTGAAGATACACATTAAACGCAGAAGTACCGGAACCAGGGGTAGGGATCCAGGAGGAGAGCTCCCCTTTAAGCACGAAACACAAGCACTCTTTCATAGTGTGCAGTAAACTTGTGAAAAATATGAATATGGTTTAGTTCAGACATCCATTAAATGCTTCTGGGTCACGCACCACTGCTGGTGCAAATGAAACTAAAACACAGACACATCTTCATGGTGCTTAGACTCTAGTGGGGAAAGCATGTTGCTGTAACTCTAACTGCCATCAGAGAGGCATCCACGGGGAAGGTGCATGTGTGTGTGCACACCACACACGTGCCATAGACGATTGGGGTAGGGATTGTCAAGGGTGACTGTCAGGTAAGAATTTTTCGAAGATGTGACACTAGACCTGAGTGTTGAAATGGGGCAAGTTAGCCAGACAATGAATACAGAAGATGGAGAAAGAATTCCAGGCAGAGGTCCAGCAGGAGGAAAGGGAAGGAGGCACAGGCAGCACCATGGTGTGAGGAGTCTGCAGGAAGCTCAGTTTTGCAAGAAAATAAAGTTTTGGGAAGGGCACAAGGCAGGGAGGTGGGAGGAGGCTGAAGAAAACTTAGACTAGTCTCATTACAAATGGCCAGCAGCCTAGGGAGTTCCTGGGGAGGAGAGTGGAGCATTGTGGAAAGCTCCCTGGCTGAGTGCTGAGGGGTTCTGGACCTGTTCTGTCCAAAGGCCAGAGTGACCTTGGGAACACACTGTATGACTCTTGGCACCATGTGTGAAATGGGGCCCACCATGTTCCAGGGGCTCAGGGCTCCTGGGGCAGCCTGAACTTCCATATTTATAGACGTCCCCCTGCTGTTTGGATGTGGAAATCCGCCCTGTCCCATCTCCTCCCATGGTGGCTGTGAGAAAGTGGCGGGGTGATGAGGTCTATGCAAATAGTTTGTAAACAGCAGGGACTACATCTCAACACAGGTGAGGTAAGACTAGAATTAGGTGTTAACCACCCACCTTAGGCAAGTTCAAAAGCATGTTGTGAAACCCTGGGCCACCGCAGTGGAGCGCGCGAACCCAACCACTCGGCCACGGGGCCAGCCCCAATTTTTGTATACTTCGTTCAGGCCAACAACACATCTGCCAGCTGGAAATGGCACACTGGCCACCATTTTGCCACTTTTGGACTCAAAAGCGGAGCAGGGCCAGCATGACTAGAGCGGAGGTTTATGGGATTTCACAGCACAGAGAAGCGACAGGACTTAGCAAGTGTCTGGAGGTGGGGAATGTCCCAGAGTCTAGCATTACTATGAGGTTCCTGCCTTAACACCTGGTGAAGGATGGAGCCACCACCAAAAGAAGAAGGGACAAATGTGGGCTAAGGATGAAATGGGTATGGGGTGGATGGTGAGAACTAAAATCAGTTTGGGATGTATTGTAGGTTTTCTGCCTAAAGGCCATGGGTAAGCCACTAGACCTTAGGTAAGTAGCAATTACAAAATGCCAATCCAGGACTCACTTTGTACTGGTGATAGTTGAAGCTGTGGCACATGGTTCACCCAAAGAGCAGAAGAGGGTAAGAACAGAGCCCTGCGTAAGCCCAGGAGATGGGCTGGAGATTCCAGGGGGGCAGAAGGAAATCAGAAGAAGATGGCAGCTAGGGAAGGAAAAGGCATCAGAAAGGAAGAAAGGATCTGCATTTGATGCCACAGAGGGGTCCAGAGAGCATCCGTGGGATCATTCGGTTCAGGAATCATGGGTCTCCTACTGTGGAGAGACTGGCCAGCTCACAGAGCTCAGAAGGAAAGGGAGAGTGGGAGCGTTAAGCCGTTTAAGAAGCCAGGGGAGACCCGTGGTCACTGGAGACGAGATGGGGATGCAGGCACACGGGAGGTTAAGGCATTTAAAAAATATTGTTAAAAAAGAAAAGAGTTCACAGGGAGAGACTGAAGATAAAAGTGAGAGAAGGGAGCAAAATTCCTTAGGAGGATCCTGGGCGCCACTGGAGACATCGGGCACTGCCCCAGGGAGGCCTTCTCTCGAACCTTCTCTAAGTTCCCCGCCCAACTTGATTCTTCTGTTATTCTCCCCTGTTCATTTTTTGTCACACATTTCCTCATATCATAATTATATTTGCTTCTTGTCTGTTTCCTCCCACAGGAACAAGAGCTCCAAGAGAGCAAAGACCCGGGATGTTCACCACACATCAGGGCCTAGCAAGGCACCAAGACACAGTAGATGCTTAAGAAGATTTCCTGGATGCCTGGGTAAATTCAGAAAAGTAGGAAGGAAACAGGGTAAGACATGGAGAGACTTCAATCCAGTGGCCTCCACTTTCTCGGTAGAGTGGACCATGAAGTCACCTGCCAAACTCGAAGGAGGGAAGGGAAGAGATCTCCTGTGTCAAAAAAGAGGTTGCAATGGGAGTACCAGCTTGCAACCTGCAAGGAAGGGACCTGTGGTTCAGAGACACTGAGATGCTGACATTTCTGATTTCAGAAATTGAGCATCCCTGGGTGAGGGCAAGACTTGGATGTAGTTAACAGGACTCAGTCTCTAGAGTGGGTGCAGGTCGCTAGATTTGATATGGTCAAGGAAGTGGGAATTGAGAGCTTCTCCCACATGGACTTTGGGACTAGAGAAGGAGAGAAAGCCCATGAGCCAAAGACCCTCATGCTGTGGGAGAATGACTGGCTGACAAAGAATGGCCACACAGAGGTGTAGCCAGGAGCTGGCTGGGCCACCACCTCATTTCCAACTCTAACACCTCAAACAATCTCTGGCTAGTATCTAGTCACCCACATGTGGAACTGAAAATTAATGTCCTTTGGAGATTGAGTCACTTTTGTCCTTTTAAAATTACACTAATATGTGAAGTTCACGGGAGGCAGAGATTTTCTGCATAGATTCATTTTTTTTTAGAATAAAAGATAGATGACATCTTTATGACCTTCAATAATTGCCCTGCACTGTGCAATATTTTCAAACATGATTTTATTAAAGAATCAAAACTTGGGAGTTGAAAGAAACCTTAGATTATTTAGGCTAACACCTTCATTTGCATAGCTGAAGAAAATTTTTGCTGAAATATTGCAAACTGCACATAATTACTGATTTAGATATGCAGACAGCGTTAAAATTATCTTCAACTTTGGAAGCGCGCTTTAGATAGAGAAATTAGCAATGCTTACATTTCTTCCAGTTATGTGTTCAACTTTTGATATAAAATCTCCAAAGTGCAAAATTAGCAAGTAAATTATTCCTGAACAGTTCAGAGAGGTAAACTGCTTCCTGCATTGAAAGAGGAAGTCAAACCTTCAAACACCTTTTTATGTGGATGCTAAATACAAGAATGTTCTCTGCAAAGTAGTCAAAGCAAGGCACAGCAGCTTCGATTTCTCAAGAGACACACACGAAGATTCTTTTTCGTTCATTAAAACACTAAAACCTTCAATAGCATCTTCCATCATACCTGAAGGTGGAGTGCTGTCTTATGTAACAGAAGCCTTCCCTCCCCGCTCCGTTTTTGGCCAAATTAAATACCTAATTGCGCCCAGAATTTCTGAGTATTTCACCTTGCCTCAGTCACTAATCAGCACCGCAATTCCCATTTCTACAGATGATGAAAATCGCAAAGACCTGCTCCAGAAGGGTTAAATCGGGTGCCAGAAGCCAATTTAAAGGCTCTCCCGCAAACCACTGGTCACCCCCACCCTGCTCAGCCGCTGGTAACAAGTAAGAGTCCGTTTGTCTTTCCCTATCCTGGCGGCGCACACCCGAAGTACCGGGTAGGGGACGCCCGCGAGTACCTGGGTACCTCAGGTTCAGGGTCACGGGCGCCAGCCTGGATGGACCGGCAGAAGCCACGCCGGCGCCAGGACTCCCAGCTGCGGGCACACCTGGGCGCCACGGCCGGCGCGGCCCCTCCTCGCCCTGCCCGCGTCCTGCTCGGGGTCCCCGCGGGCACCGGGCGCGCACGCAGCTTTGGCCGAGGCAGCCGAGGGCGGCGAGAAAGTTCCTCCGCCTCGACGTCGGCGCCCGGGCCCCGCCGCCCCGCAGCCTGCAGGCCGGGCGCAAGGTCGCGGCGCGGAGCCCCGGGACCGTCCCCGGCGCAGGGGCAGAGCCCGGCGCGCCCCCCGCCCCCGGGCGCCCGTCTCGGCCGCGGGGCGCGCAGCCCGTACTCACCGCCCCTCGCTCACGATCCCAGGTGGCGGCCGCGGAGGGCGGCGCGGCCCGAGCCGGAGCCGGGTGTCGGCGGGGCGGGGAGTCGGCGGAGGGAGGGCGGCGGCGGCGGCGGCGAGGAGGGTCCGGGAGCAACGAGGCGGTGGCGACTGCAGACGCCGAGCAGCCCGTCACCCCGCGGCGCGAGCTGGGCGGCCGCGGCGGCGGGGGCTTTATCACCGCCCGCCCGCCCCCGCCCCTTCCTGCCGCCCCCGCCCCCGGCCCGCCCGGCCCCGCCTTCCCGCCGCCTCCTTTGTGTGCCAGCCGGCCGCAGCGTCCCCGCGCCGGCGCTCCGGGACGCCCCGAGTCCCGTTGCAGCCTCGCGGGGGCCGCCCCAAAGGGGTCCCCGTCGTGGGGCTGCGTCCAGAAAGCGCCGGGAGAAGCGGCGACCCCGAGGTGCGGCGCCAGCGGCGGTCGGGCTGCACGTGGGTCGCCGGGATCCGGGGTGTGTGGGAGGGGGAGGGACGCGAGGGCTCGCGGCGCGTCTCAGGGCTGCAGGACAAGTCGTCTTGGTCGCCCTCTGAGACAGACGGGGGGCGCCTCGGGACGGTGCCCACCGGTCCGAGTGATGGTGATAACGATGCCAGCTCGCGGCCGGAGAGCGGCAGATCACCCTTCGAGGCGCTTCGCAGGGCTCCCCAGAGCCGACTTCTCCCGGCCTCGGGGACAGAGGAGCGGGAGCTGGTCGCAGTAGGCAGATGGCAGACGAGGGAACCCAGAAAACTGGATTCCTGACTGCGGTGACAGCATGAGGTACCCGCAGAGTCCTGGGAATACAGCCCTGCCCAATGGGTAACCACAGCTGCTGGGACCCTGTGCGCAGCAGAAAGGCGCAGACCCCAGAGGCCGGCAACAGATTACCATCCGGCTCCCCACTGTATTACAGGGATCTCCCGTTCAGTTCTCCTTTACGTCCACTTAGGTTTCTGGGGACCCAACTTTAATGACAAAATTTATGTTGGCCTTAGTGCAGAACGCTCGCCTGCGGCCCCATGGCCCCAACTGTGATAAGGAAATGTGGTAAATCTCAAAGACATAGCCTTGAAATAGGGGTGCTTTCTACTGATTAGAGCAACGTGGATGATCTACAATTGGCATGTAGGCGGCCATGCTAGATACTGTGTGTGTTGAGGTGAGGAGGCCGCTTTTAAAAGTATAAGATCTGGGCCAGGCCAAGGGTGTTCACAGCCTCTCTTATAGGGAAACAAGCTATGGGAGGTTTGGCTCTAAAATTAAAAGGAAACACAGTTTGCAAAAAGAAAACCTGTTTCTTTATTTTACAGTCATGCCTAATATTCGTATTCAGTTACAGGGCAGGATGTAAATCTTTTTTCCTGTTGTTCCCTCTGCCTGAAATGCCTTTCTCCCCCAGGACCCTTTCATGACTGCCTCCTTATACTTTGGGTCACAATTCAGATGTCACCTTCTCTAGGAAACCTTCCCAGATCAATTGAGCTAAAGTCACTTTCTCCTTTCTCCAACCTATTACTTTCTTCATAGGCCTCAACGTGATCTGAAATTTTTTTTTTTTTTGCTTGTTTCTTAGCTAGTTTTCTTTCACCCTTCTTTGTTGTGTCCCCAGAAAGCAGAGAAGAGAAACCAGTTCAATGTGGTTTCCAATTCACCCCGTCCCTAGTCCCCAAAGGCAAGACAGTACACACACTTCTTGCTCAATAAATATGTGTTGACGGGTGGGTGAACTAGTGCCAAGTGTCGTATTGACTTGGTAAGTACTGCTCCAGGGACAGTGTTGTGGCTTGATCTAGGAGCTGGGAAGAATGAGGTGGGATGGGGAAGCTGGAGAAGAAAAGACCAGAGGTGGGAATGAGTGTGGTGTGTTTGACAAGCTGGTAGCAGCCTCTTCCAGGTGGAAGGGAATCATTCAGGAGACTAGTGGAGAAATAGACTAGGACAAAGAAGTGTGGGTGAACCCGGGTTATGAAAGCCTGCCTGATTCCTGGCATCCACTTCTAACTCAATCGCTTTTTAAAAATTGATTATTAAGATAATTGTAGGTTCACATGCAGTTGTAAGAAATCACACAGAGAGGTCCCTTGTATACTTTGCCCAGTTTCCCCAATGGTAACATTTTGCAAAATTATCATATGATGTCACAATCAGGGTATTAACATTGATGCATTGATTCATATCTCAAACACTTTGGTTAATTTTGTAATTTTAAATTTTTAGTAAAGTTACTTTAAGTTTTTGAAAGAAAGGCACAAATATTATTTGAAAGGGATTCAATCTGTTGTTTTAGTGGAACCGACTTTTTTTAGGGGAAAAATTGTTTTATTTTCCCAATTAGAGCATAATTAGAGTCTGGATTCTTCATCTCTAAAAGACAGTCAGAAGCCTTTGGAATTAACTCTTTTGTTTGCACTTTGATGACTGCCATTCACTTCCCTGTTCTATACAGGACTGGCGAAGGAACGTTTTTGAGCAATACTGTACATGACTTGTCAATTCTGAAGTCAGACAGGATGCAGTGTTAACTAATATGCTAAACTAAGCCCAACCACTAATGTGCCTTTCTCTCTCCTTGGACATTGGATGGGACTGCCAATGAGTGTCTCCCAAAGGGAAGTGATTCAAGACAAAGACCCATTCTGCCAGTGGGATATGCCAGGAATACCAACTGTGCTTGTTGCAGAACGTGCATGGCTGGTGTTGGCCAGCCTTCCTGATGCCAGCAAGGGGATACAGACGCAACCTCCCAAGCTTTCCATGATGTTCAAGTGACCAGGCACTTCGACACCCATCATTAGAGGGCTGCCCCAAAGATGCTGTGTCCTGTGTTGGTTGGTGGCCATGAGCAGCGGTCCTTGCAGTGTTTGACCCACTTTGAAATGTGTTTCTCATAGATGTGCACTTTCAATCAGCGTTTCCCTCGTCTCTATCTCAGTCTTGTTTGAGAAATCCAAACCGTTTAATGCTCCTACCTGCCTCTTCCCATTCACAGCAGAATGTCATTTTGTCCTTCAATTGTGTGGCTTGCCTTAATTGTCAGATAGAGCTTCAAATTGTTTATTCCTTCAAAAAATTTTAAAAAGTGACCTGGAGTTTTGCCAGCTCCAGCCAGTCTCTGAGTTTGGCTTTGTGTCCATAAGCTGCAGTTGGGAGAAACGCAAGAAATGCCCAAACAGAATAAAACAAATGATCTATTTAGTCTCGTTTCCTCTCTTGGACGAGGTCCAGTGTTGAGTGCTTTGGAAGAAGATGAAAATCCCCCGCCCCGCCCCCGCTGCTCCCCATACACCCAAACAGTATGACCTTGTATCTAAGTAAAAACTATCCTTAGCTCCCAATGGGTGATGGTGTTTTGTCTGGAAGAGTGACTGATGTTATGATAATAAGATGATAGTAGTTGCCTCTCTCCTGTCTAACCCCTATTTAAAACACATTACACCACAGCAGTACTTGTTACACAATATTACAGAAGCAAATGCTGTTATGTAAGATTGTTTCAACCAGGGGAAAGTAGACTGCTTATAAAAGTTGGCTTATACAATTAGTTTCTGGGACTGTTGGGTTCGTATGATTTTTTCGTTCGTATGATTTTTTTTTTTTTAGCTTATAAAAGGCGTTTGTCTTTTGATTTCCCTTTCAAGTTGGCTTTCAAATAAATCTAATTTCCTCTTTCTGTAAGTTCTGAAACAGATTAAACCAGAGCATCAATTCACACTGTCCTATTATTGTCACTACGTTTCACCAAGAGCTTCAGAGAAAAGACGTTACTAAGTGCTGGGCTGAATATTATTGTCTGCTTAATATTTGACCAGATAGGATGGAAAGCCCTAGGTGCTGAGGATCATGGAGATACTGACCCTTTCAAATGACAACCTAGCTCATCTTCCTTTTACCATAAAACAGTAGAAGCTGCCTCCCTTCTTCCAGACATCCCTCTGACCTACCTTCTTACCTGCATCTCTGTGTGTCCTCCATCTCTCCCCCTCTTCCCCTCTCCCCATTCTCTCTCAAAGGTTACCAATACTTCCAATGCCATCACCAGTAGTTTTTCATCATTCTTTATCACCCTTGATCTCTTGGCAGCATTTAACTCTGGTGTTTGCCCATTTTTGAAACTCCTTTGCCTGTTCTCTGTCCTCCAATTCCTTAGCTGGCCTTTATCTTTCCCTCATCAAATTCTCCTCCTCCTACACATGGGTGCTATGCAACTGTCTGCCCACAGCTCTCTCCTCTCCTTCGAACCCTCTCCTAGTGGAGTGAACATGGATTGATTTGTGGCCACCCTGCGTCTATTCCCCTGTCTTTTGATAGCAGAATCTGGTTTCCTTTGAGAATCACCTCTCCTTGTTGGGAAAGAAAGGCAAGTTGTCCTTCCTTCCTCTCGCCTGGGGCGGACATATGACCAAGCTAACTAGATCCCCTCCTAGGACTCTGAATCCTGAAGGGAGTGGGGAAAGTCATGGAAACAGACTCATCTTAACTTGAGATTGTTTGAGTTCTTCCCATGTGGGTCCCCAGAACCACCTTAGTCTCTGCCCTTCTGAGTAGAGGTCCAGAGCAGACTCTGGTTCCTTGAGCCTTTTCTACTTTTAGCCAGATTTGGTTTCTGTTGCTTGTAACCTAGGACCCCTAATGGACACACCCTGGATGTGTGTGATTTTGCTTAGTTCTGGATGAATTCTGAGCCCGTATCTACAGATGGTCTTGACCAGCGTCCTATGTTCCCACTCACATATTTCCAAATGCCTGGCAGACACTTCCACTTAATGTCCCACCATCGCCTCCCACCTAACACATCTAAAGCCAATTTATTCTCTTCCTCCTGTGCTCCCTAAGTGCTTTACAGGAATGACTGCCATCTCAGTCACTGAAGCCAGAAATGTGGGAATGCATTCTGACCCTCCTCTTCCCTTTATTCATCCGATATCCAGCCATTCCCTGGGTGCTATTCATAGTCTCTTACCCAAATCCCTTTTATTCACCCCTCTCCCATTTTTTTCCAAACTAGTTCAGACCCTTATTGCTTCATAACTGGACCACTCCAATAGCACCCTATTTTCTCAGCTTCCAGAGTCTATCCACCACTGCTAGCTTAATCTTTCTGAAGTACTTTAATCATGCCACCTTCTTGCTTAAAATAATTCCATGTTTGTCACTAAGGTCCAAATTCCTTGGCTTCAGCAACCTACTGTAGAGGTTATGGTCACAGCCTCTGGAGTCAGACTGTCTGCGTTCAAATTCCACTCTCATCACTATGTAAATCTTTTTTTGAGTAGCTCAACCTCTGAGCCTCAGTTTCCTTATCTGTAAAATGGCAGATAATAATAGTATAACCTACTCGTAGGGTTATGTGAGAGTTCAGTTGTTAATCCATGAAAAGGGTTTAGCTGAGCATCCCATAGTAAGTGCTCAATAAAAAATTACTGCAATGAAAGCTCCCACAGTCTAACTCCAACCTGCCTCGCTAGTCTTACCTTCTCATTTCCTCTCATTTGTTCCTAAAGTTTTACCAATCAGAATCACTCAAAATGTGTTTTTCTACCACTGTGCCATTGTTCAGGCCATTCTCTCCATCCTGAATAGCCTTCTCTTACTCCACCTGTATCAGTTGTTTAGTCCTTCATTTCAAACTACCCCAATCTTAATGGCTTAAAGTAACCATTTCACTTCTTCACGATTCTATGGGTTGGCTGGGCAGGGTTCAGCCAGGGTGGTTCATCTCTGACCCACCCAGGTTGTCTGACCTCACTCACAGCTGCAGGATTCAAGATGGCCTCCCTCACGTGTAGGCCCTCAGTGGGCATGGCTGGAACCCTCAGTCTTCTCTCTCCTCCATTTATTTCATCTCCATGGGCCTTTGTCCCCTCATCCTATTTCGGACGGAAAGGCTTCTCTCTACGTGGGTTTTCCAGCAGTACTCAGACTTCTTTACATGGTGGCTCAAGACTATGAGAGGGTGAAAACAGAAGCTGCAAGACCTCTTAAGGACTAGCCCTGGATTTGGCACAATGTCACTTCTGTTGCATTCAAACCAAGTCACAAAGCTGTGTTAGATTCAGGTAGGAGAAGCAGACTCTATGTCTTGCTGGGATTCATAGTAGTCACCTTGAGCTGCCATGACAAGATACCACAGATCAGGTGGCTTAGACAACAGACATTTATTCTTTCACAGTTCTGGAGGCCAGAAATCTAAGATCAAGGTACCATCAGGGCTGGCTTCTGGTGGGGCCTCTCTTCTTGGCTTGTAGATGGCAACCTTCTCACTATATCCTCACATGGTCTTTCCGAGAGCAGAGAATGTGAGAGAGAGAGAGAGAGACCCATGGTGTCTCTTCCTCTTCTTATAAGGACGCCAGTCCTATCGGATTAGAGTCTCGTACTTAGGTTCTCACTTAACCTTAATTACTTCCTTAAAAGCCCTGTCTCCAAATACAGTCACATTGCGGGTTAGAGCTTCAATGTATGAACTTTGGAGGGACACAATTCAGTCAATAACAAAACAAAATGAGTGGAAAAATCACATTGTAAAAGGGCGTGCTGATGGAAGGGGTTGCTGTGCCCATTTTTGGACATAATCCATCACCCTTCTCTGCCACTGAAATAATTTTCATCCTTCACAACCTTCCCCCCTCTCAGCCAGGCCAACGTTGACATCTCCTCACTCAGCAGTCTGTGGCTCTAAGTATGGGTTGCTTCTTTCACACGACCACATCCTGCCTTGGTTATAAGCATTTGGTTTAGGTTCTAACCTCAAGGCAATGGCCATGGTTTGGTTTTTGTATCTTTAGGTTCTCACACAGCGTCTTGCACAGAGAAGGCCATAGAAAATGTTTGTTGAATGAATGAAAAATGCGATCAATTTTATATACTGTGCCAAAAAGTGACAGCCACTCAAAGACGAAGCTAGGTTTGGTGCCTGGGCAGTTTGCATACTTTCACTGCTTCTTATATGTCCTCAGTCCGCCACCTCTTCCAGCTCTCTAGCCCATGGCATGAGGGAAGAACTCAGAAGACTAGATACTGGGAACCAGGAGGCCTGGGTTCCTGTCCCATTTCTGCCACCTCTTAATTGTGATCGTGGGCAAGTCGTTTTATTTCTCTGGGCCTCGGTTTCCTCATGTCTAAAAGAAGAATAACAATACCCTTTATAGGGTGGTTGTGAGAAAGGAATATGACAACATAGGTGAAAGCACTTTCAAGTCCAAAGAGCTTCACAGATATTATTTCTTGTATTGGTCTGGTTGGGCTGCCTTAACAAAATACCATGGCCTGGGGGGCTTAACCAATAGAAATTTATTTTCTCACAGTTCTGGAGGCTGGAAGTCCAAGATCAGATATTCTGTCTGGTGAGGCTCTCCTCTTGGGCTGCATATGGCTGCGTTCTCACTGTGCGCTCACATGGCCTCTACTTTGTGAGCATTTGCAGGGGAAAGGGCGGAAGAGAGAGAGAGACTTTACTGAACAACTATTGGATCAATGAAGACATCAAAGGAGAAATCAAAAAATTCTTGGACACAGGTGAAAATGAAAACAACATACCAAAATTGACGAGAGAGAAAGCTCTCTGATGTCTCTTCTTATGAGGACACTAATTCTATCAGATCAGGGCTCCTCTTTCATGACCTCATTTAACCTTAATTACTTCTGTAAAGGTCTTGTCTCCAAAGTCTGTCACACTGGGGGTTAGGGCTGCAACAGATGAATTTTCGGGGGACACGAACACTCAGTCCATAACATTGCTATTGTTAATTCTGAAGCACGCGGGTGATCTTCATTGGTCTAGCCTGGTTTCTTGCTGATTCTGCTCTATACCAACTCTCTGACGTGCCTTCTGCAGTGCCTGGTGCATTGTAGAAATCAATAAATGATAGCATTTATTGTTGTTATTCCCAGTCACTACCTACAGGTGTTGGGGGAGTGGAAACTGAAGACAAGTGTTCTAAGATGTCCAGTTCTAAATAGAAGGAAAGGATTTGTCCTCTTAAGTTCCTATCTTCATACCAGGTTAGAAAATCTTCCTAAGAACTATGTTGGTTTGTCTCCAAATGCTCAGGAAGACCCTTGAATCATCAAAGCTGGTTCAGATTGCAGAGTGCGAATAACCAGCCTTTAAACTTTCAAGAATGGTTTCTGAGTAGAAAAGGAAAAAAAAATTGCGATCTTCAAAAATTGCAGGCTGGGGACTAGCTCCGTGGTATAGTGGTTGGGTTTGGTGTGCTCCACTTTGGCGGCCCAGAATTTGCAGCTTTGGATCCCAGGCATGGACCTACACCACTCATCAGCCATTCTGTGGTGGTGAACCACATATAAAGTGGGGAAAAATTGGCACAGATGTTAGCTCAGGGCCACTCTTCCTCAAGCAAAAAGAGAGGAAGATTGGCAACAGATGATAGCTCAGGGCTAGTCTTCTTCAACAACAACAGCAACAAAAAAGCAGGCTGTTTAACTAGCTCTGTAGCTGGTGACAGGGCAAGGACTGATGTGTGCTGCAACTTGAATCACTGTAGAGTAGTTCTTGCCACTCCAGGCCACTAGCGTCTCCATTGTGGGGAAGGACCGGTGTCCCACCTCCCTCATCTGCTTCCATTTACTGCCTCTCCTTATATAGCATTTTAGATTTAATGAGGATAACAATGCCCCAAATTTATTAGACCCTGAGAAAAGACTGGTTTTCGTTAAAGAATAGAAGCTGATTCTAACTTACACCAGGTATAGAGATCCTTTGTCACTTTTTAAGCAATAATTCCTCCAAGGACCACTGAAGAACCCTCTTCAGCCTCGCCAGTCTACACTTTGTAGACTTCTATCCTAAAGGATCTAGGAACAACCAACTCAACAGTGAGGAAGTCTGTAAGTGTGAACTTTGACTGACTATATCCATGAACATGATGTTGATGGTGATGCCTGCATCATCTTAGCATTGAACATCTCTTTAAAGATTTCTAGAGTAAGGAAGGGACCTTACAGAGGACCAACATCTCAGCATTTCTTAAAGTCCAAAGATAGCCTACATGGCCATCTTCGAGATTCTTGTTAAAAACACACCTGGGGATCCATCCCAAGATCTACTCATTCAGCATCCGTCTGAATCTGATTTTTTTTTTTTTTACAAGCCTGCCAGATATCACTTATACACATGCATCCAGACACCGATGTAGTCCAAGTCCTTACTTCTGAAGGTGTCGTCCTTGGATCAGGGGTATAAAGCCACTCAGGAGCTTGTTAGGGCTGCAGAATCTCAGGCCCTGCCCCAGACCTGCTGAATCAGAACTTATATTTTAACGAGATCTGCACTTGAGTCGTATGAACATTAAAGCTTAGGAAGACGGGCTAAGCCACTTATCTAATATAAAGGCAGCTGGGGTCCAAGAACCCAACCGACTTGCCTAAGATCACATAAGTAAGCCAGGAGGCCGTGTGGGTAACTGGGGAAGAGGCTGTGCTTGGAGTCAGGTAGGCCAGTGTTCAAATCCAGGCTCTCCTCTTTGCTAGGCTAAAATCTCAGGTAATTCCCTGAATATCTCTAAGCCTCAAATTATTTGTTGTCAAAGAAGTAGTAATACTCTCTCATAGGCTTCTTGAGAAGATAAAATGAAAGCATCTAAAAAGCACGTAGAAAGCTCTCAAGAAACAGCTCTTATGATCATTATTCTAACTTAGATTTCCTGATTCTGTGTTGCCTCCTAGGCATCCCGTGTTGCTTGCAAGAAATGGGAAATACTGCTTTAGAGAAATTGGGTCTTTTTGAGACTGTTACATCTAATTTAGGTTCTAGGGTTTGAAAGAATGAGGACAAAGGCGGGGGCCCTTTGGAGGAAAGTAAACAGAATGTGGTACAGCCATGAGATTTCTCCTGCCCTCCCGACTCCTCGCGGCTTGACTTGTTGGTGATGACCTGCAGACCCAACCAGTTCCTGGAGAAACACCCAGCTAGGTGAAGCATTTGCCCATGCTTTGCCTCAGCTTTCGGAACTTCTTTCTTTCCTCATCACTGTGGGCATCCCTTCTCTGGCCCCAGAGTTCTCACGCAGGCTCCTTAGAGCCTTCCTCATTGGGGCTCATCTTCTTCCTGCCTCCTAGGAAGCCCTATAAACTCGGGGCCTTCCCTCCACACATCAAAAGTCACTTGCCCTGTGCCTTATTCTAGAGCACTGGCCAGCTAAGCTGATAAATCAAATTTAACACTCAAGTTGGAGTCAGTCAGACGTCCTGGGTTCAAATCCGAACTCTGCCGTTTGCCCTCTCTGTGATTCAATGAGTTGTTTCACCTCCCTGTGCCTCAGTTTCTTTACCTGTACAATGGGGTCGATGACAGTAGCTACTTTATCAGGTTGTTAGGGAGTTTACAGGAGTTAACATCTGGAAAGAGTTTGAAGAGTGCCTGGCACAGAGTAAGCGCCGTGTGAGTTGCTGCTGAGTCAGGCATGGAGCTGGGTGCTTGTGGGTCTGCAGATGAAGGGCCCAACCCCTATTTGGAGATTCGAGTGAAGGGCAAATAACGGTAAGATGGTAACATGGAGCTAAGAATGAGGAGAGTCCACAAGGTACATGTCTGAAGTCCTGAAACTCCTGGAGGTGAGTGGCAGATTTGGCTCTAAGCTTCCTTGCCACTGGGGAATTTAAGATACATTGTTTAGGAGAAATGTGACTATCCTTGACACTAAGTCTAAAAGGTATCTCTTCTGGATCTTCATGGAGATGACACTATGTCATGTGCCAACAGTAAGTCAATCAATTTTATGTTATAATGTTAAAATATCTGTCTTAGTTTGTTCAGACTGCTATAATGAAATGCTACAGACTGGGTGGCTTATAAGCAATAGAAATTTATTTCTCACAGTTCTGGAGGCTAGAAGTCTAAGATCACAGTGCCAGCATGGTTGGGGAAGGGCCCTCTTACAAGTCGCAGACTTCTTGCTGTGTCCTCACAAGGTGGAATGGTCTAGGGAGCTCTCTGGGGCCTCTGTTATAAGAACACTGATCCCGTTCATGAGGGCTCCACCCTCATGATCTAATCACCTCCAAAGGCCCCACCTCCTCATACGATCACATTGAGGGTTAGGTTTTCAACATATGAATTTTGGGGGGATGCAAACATTCAGACCATAGCAATATCCTTTAATATGGGTTGATGGCATTATTCCCAAGGGTAATCAGAAAATTCTATAACGGAGGGAGTGAAGGCAGAGTAGCAATACCATTTGCTTCAGGACCCATGCAATCCAGCTCTTCAATATTGCTGCCTGATCCAAGGAGAGATTTTACAGCAGTGGGTCTTAACCCATTTTTTTAACTGTACCTTTTTTTTTTTACTTTTTATTTTGGAATAATTTTAGTTTTACAGAAAAGTTACAAAGATAATGTGAAAAGTCCATCTTACATTTGTCAAAACTTAGAAATTAACATATCACTAAATAAACTCCAGACTTTCTTTGGATTTCATTAGGTTTTTTCCCTAAGGTCCACTTTCTGTTCCAGGATCCCACGCAGGATATCCACTGCATTTAGTCATCACGTCTCCCTAGTTTCCTCTGGTCTGTGACAGATTCTCAGTCGTTCCTAGTTTTTCGTGACCTTGACAGTTTTGAGGAGTACTGGTCAGGTGTTTTGTAGACTATCCCTCAGTTTGGGTTTGTTTGATGTTTTCCTCATGGCTAGACTGGAGTTAAGGGTCTGAGGGAAGAAGACCACAGATGTGAGGTGCCCTTCTCGTCACATGATATCTGGACTGAGTTCTGTCAATATCATCGCCGGTGAAGTTAACCTTGATTATGTGGTTAAGGTGGTGTTTTCCAGGTTTCTCCACTGTTAAGTTACTATTCTTCCTCTTTCCATATTGTCTTCTTTGGATACAAGTCACTAAGTCCAGCTCACACTCAGGGAGTTCAAGCTCCACCTTCTGGAGGTGGCAGTATCTACTTCTATTAAATGGGGTTCTGCTGTAGGCAAGATTTGTCCCTTCTCCCCGTGTATTTTTTTTAACTCGATTATTTATTTAGATTAATATACACTTATGTATGTTTATTTTATATTTTGGGTTGTAATACAATACCACACTACTCATTCTGTTGCTCACATTTGTTCAGATGTAGCCACTGGGAAGCTCTTCCTATGTCCCTTTGACATGTGCCCATCCTTTTGTCTTTTGATCACTTCCTTGCTTTCTGGAATTACAAGATGCTTCAGGCTCATCTTATATTTTTCTCTACCCAGTCCTAGAATCAGTCATTTTTTCAAGGAGTCCTTGTTCCTTTTATTGGAGAAAAGCACATAGAAACCAAGATCTAAAGCTGAAGTTTTTACATTTTTTTTCCTGAGGAAGATTTGCCCTGAGCTAACATCCATGCTAATTTTCCTCTATTTTTTAGTGTGTGGGCCACCAGGACATAATGGCTGCTAACAGAGTGGTGCAGGTCTGCACCCAGCAACTAAACCTAGGCCACTGAAGTGGAACAGGCCAAACTTAACCGCTAGGCCACCAGAGCTGGCCCTAAAGCTAAAGTTTTGGTACACAAATTATATCCATGGGACTAAACTGATCCACTTGGTCCCTCTTTAGCCTTATGTCTCCATTGTCCTGAATGCTTACTCTGATTTACTCATGAGAAAAGGTTTTCATGTATTCCAGTACATATATCTTGGTAATATTTGATGCCTCCTGCCTCTATTCATGGGAAAGTATCTCCCGTACCAAACCATAGCAATACAATTAGCTCATTATAGCATTTCTATCTGATACCTATTAATGTATCAAGATGGGTATTTATATAATAAATTCTTTACTCCGGATCAAAATCTGGCAACATACCAATATACTGGTTGCCAACCAGTGTGTAGCAGATGTGGTTATTTATCTATAAATGACATCCCCTTTCTTGCTCGCAAAATCTGAATTTTGTTCAGCCATCTATCCCTCTCTCTTTCTGATACCTGCCTTAGGAGTAAATCCTGGTTAATGTTGGCCAATCATGACAATTCCACCCTCTTTGCCAATGCTTGATTTAGAGGTAGAGATGGTCTGCAGGGCAGTCAATTGACAGGAGAGCTTCTGAGAAAGATTGTCTTGATGATACAAAGAGATTCATACTAAAGGAGGAGATCACTTTTTCTACTTGTTGTCCAAAACTACAGTAGCCATCTTGTGACCATGTGAGGAACTAAGGCAACATGCTGAGGATGGAAGACAAAAGAGGAAAGAACTTGAGTCTTTGATGATGTCATGAAGCCGCTGAATTAACCAACCCAAGAGGCCCCCTATGTAGGAACCCCCTTTTATATAAGATAATAGATATTCTTTATTGTCTTGGCAATTTGAGTTATTTCTTTTACTTGTAGCCAAAAGCATCATAATAAGCATGTCCTACTTCAGAATATTTAAAGGCAATTATTAACTCTTTTTTGATCCAAGGCCCTTTTCAGAACTCATCCATTCATTTATTTTTCACAAATATTTACTGAGAAATGGCAGCAAAAGAGAGAGAGAGATTGATCAAGTAATCACATGCACGTGTAACAACAAACAATGATAAATATGAAAAAGGGAAAGTAGAAGGAACATGTGAGAATAACGGAAGAATACAATTTAGAATGGGAAGGTGGTATTAAGGTACAACTTCACTTAGCAAGTGTTGTGTGAACTGACGTCTGAAAAGAAGTGTAGGAGTGGGAAGATATTAGGGATGGAGTACTGTGCATGCAAACCCTTTGGGTGGGAAGCAGCATGAAGTCCTGGAGGAACCTGAAGAAGGTCTGGGGGCGGGGGAGGGAGGCTGGGGGAAAGAGTGGCAAATCTAAGGCTGAAGAGGTCAGCAGGGTCCAGACCACATAGGGTCCATCTTGGAGACCACAGTAATTGATACCGGCTCAACACAATGTTGACATAAGGGAAGCCATATTGTAGAAAAGAAACCATATTGTAACTTTAAATGACCTCTGACTAACTAGCCCAGGTATGCTCTGTAGATTTTCTGGCCCCTCCCGGCTGCTATAAGTTGATAATTTTGTTCTTTTGAGTTCCTTAGGAAAGTGATGACCCCCAGGCAGAGAGCCTATGCTGATAGCTATCATCAATGACAACTGAAAGATCAGGGTATAGGGTATTGCTCCATCCTTTGATGCATATGCGGTAATACAAAGAATGGTCAGGAACTGGGACCAGATGTCTGCCCCCACCCGGAGCCCAGCCGCCTCCCCCACCTGGAGAATAGCCCCATCTATGACGGGCCTGTAGTCTTTGTTCTGGGAGAGATGGTTCTTTCAGACATGAGTCGGCCATCTTCCCTCTTGCTAGCAAGCTGTAATAAAGTCCTTTCTCTCCTACCACCTTGCCTTCTGACTATTGGCATGTCTTGCAGCAAGCAGACAACCCCCCTCGGGCGATAACATAAGGATTTTTCTTTCTCTCCTAAGAGAGAAAAAAAACACAATGAAGAGCTCTAATCTGGGAATGATATGATTACACAACCTAACCAGTTCCTTCTGGGCACCTTAGGGCTCTGTCTTGCCATAGTCTTGCATTCAAATGCAAAACACTGTCAATGAATTACAATTAAAGATCCTTCTAATAGCGACTTGTACCTTTTAAAGGGGATCTTTGGCGGAGGGTATTAGAGCTTGCCCACTTTCTATGTGCTCTTCATTTTCCAGCCTTCCTTGCAGTTTGGTTAGGATCATGAACTTGGGCTTGACAGTAATGATGTAAGTCATTTCCAGGTCCGACTCTTAAAAATATCTCTGTGACTTTTCATTCCTTGCTTCACCTACCACAGTGATCTTGGAGGTCATCTCTCTGGATGAGAAGATGTGGGAGGGCTGGTGGTGACCTGCATGAGACTTTGGATGAGAGAGAAATAAAATCTCCTTCCAGATGTTTCAGGGTTCATTTGTTACTGTGGTGTAACTTAACTGTATTAGCTTCTGAGGGCTACTGTAACAAATTACTACAAACTGGGTGGCAGCAGAAATGTACACTCTCACAATTCTAGAGGCTAGAAGTCTGAAATCCAGGTGTCAGCAGGGCCGTGCTCCCTCTGCAGGGTCTAGGCAACAATCCTTCCTTGCCTCTTCCTGGTTGCTGCTGGTTCTGGCAATCCTTGGTGTTCTTGGCTTGTGGCTGCATATCTCCACTCTCTGCTTCCATCTTCACATGGCCTTCTTCTCTGTGTGTCTGTGTCTCTGTCTGTGTCTTCAGATGGCCTTCTTACAAGGACAGCAGCATTGGATTTAGGGCTACCCTAATCCAGTAGGATCTCATCTTGACTAATCACATCTGCAAAGGCCCTATTTCCAAATAAGGTCACATTCTGAGGTTCCTGGGAGACATGCATTTTCGGGGGACAGTCTTCAACCCACTACAATGACTAATCAAGGATATAATTTATAACCCACAGCAGCACTTCTTAAAACCACCCTTTCTATCCTCCCCAGTTCTAGGGCAGCTCTGGAACCTCTCACCTCTTCATTCCGTCTTCCCTCTTTCACTCTTACTCTTCCCCAGATTCCAGCCTGCAGGGCCATTGCTTTATCATGACCTCATCTTTTTCTCCCACCTCTCCGTGTACCATCTCTCCACACATTCATCTTGATTCAGGATCACAACCATGGGGACTGGGCTGGCAAAAACAGAACATCCAAAGAGAGCAGAGCAAGGGGGAAGAAATTAAGCAGCAGAAGCCACATATTTTAGTGGATGAGCCGAAGTGGAAAGGTGGAACACTCTCAAGTGAATAGGCTGTCTCCACGAAATCTGCATTTTAAAGGGTCGTTCCAGCTGTGGCGGAGTCTGATGGCTGGGGACAGGCAAGAGCATAGTCAGAAGGCCACTGGAAGGCTGTTGGAGCAGTTCAGAGAGCTTGGACCAGGGTGACGGTGGAGAGATGAAGGTGCAGATATATTACAAGGACACATTGATAGGACGGAGGAAGAGTGGGTGAGGGAGAGAATCTGATCCAAGCTATGGACCCTATTTTCAGGACAATGCACATCCCCAAATTTTTATACAAATATAATTACTCCTGAAACCCACTCTCATTCCTGAGGTTAACAGTACTGGCTCTAGGGCAAGAGTCACAGACCTTTGGAAAAACTGCTTCCCTCATCCGGGCTTCTCATAGCTATTGTGCAGCAGCCAGGCTGGACTTATTCTTTCTGAGGGTTGTCCGGAGTGGTTCAGCGTTGCCCAAAATAAGTGAAGCCATCAGCTTCAACAGCTGGCTGCCTGAATGCAGCAGGGTCCCACCTGTGTGGGGATGGGCCAAGCAGACAGCCACAGAAAGGGCTTTCATAGCTTTTTTCCAAAAACTATTTGCAGAGAAGAGACAGTTTCAAAATGGGAAAAACTGGTGATATCCAGAAAACCTAGGGCAGAGGTCAGAGGAGGCAGGTTCCCAGTAGCAGAACCTCCAGTACAGATGCCAACAAGTGGGAGGGCATGTAAGAGGGAGTGGGGCCATGTCAGTCCCCCGGACCCCCAGCCCAGCTTGTGCGAAGTCAGGCAGCTCACAGCAGCCCTATTCCTTGTGACCTGCGCTGCAGGTGAGTGCTGTGCATCTGCATGAACACTCATTACAGCCCTCCCCACACCACCCGGGGCTGGTCCCTAAAGTCACGCTTCTGCTTTGCAAGCTGTGTTACGATGACGTGTTCAAGCTTGGTCCTCAGGTATGTGGGAACCCCACTCACAGGCTGGGAGGGAGGGGGAGTAAGCTGACTTAGACTGGGCTGGGGCCACAGGGACTGATGCAACTGGGGGTGATCATTTGGGAGATCCTGCCCAAGGAGGGGAGCCAGCCATCTTGATTACCATGTAAGGCTGGGTTTAATCTGGCCTGGCATCAGGAGCCAAGTGGTCCAGTTTGGGCAATGAAGGTGTAGTAGTAAGATCTCTGAGTAGTCATGGTAGCCAGCATCAATGGATAGTAGAATCTTGAACCCATGGAGGATGGATTTGGAATGAAACAGTGTTACTGACAAATGTATGCTGGGTTGAGGAACAGGGTTCAACTCACTGGAGAAAGAAGGGGGCAGGAAGGGTTTAGGCAGTTTTTAGGGTTCTGGTCCAGCAGGGAATGGAGCCTGGATGCATACAGTGACTGGGCATACACAGAACTTGTTGTGAGCAGGGCTGTAGTGGGTAGGCAGTACATAGTTTCTGGTTCTGGTTCTGGTCTCAGAGACTGTTGGGTGATTATTTATCTAAGCTCCAGGCCAGGCACTGAGCATGGCCTTAGTGGTTTGGCAACTGCTGATATGTTGCCAGGCCTGTCTATCTTTGGCTTGTGAACTCTGCCTGAAGGACCATCAGGTAACAGGTCTCTGGTCTTCATCCTGGGCATGCCTGAGGCAGTCAGGCACTGACATTGTTTAACACATGGATTCTGCTGAGACTTGAGCCGAGGCCCACGCCCCGCCAGGGCCCGGCAGGCTTGACTGGATTTCCCATATCCTGTCTAGTCCTCATCCAACCCCTCTCCTGGGAAGCCGGCCTTCCACCTTCCCCCAGAACTCCAGGCGGCCGCTCACCAGCCTGGGCACTCCATCTCCACCTCCAGCATTGGGCATTGCCCTCGGGAGGACAGCAATTTCCAGCCTGGGCCCTGAGCCAGATTACCGGGTCTGAATTCTGGCTCTGATACTTCTCACAAATGCAACCTTGACTAAATTTCTTCACCCTCTGAGCCCTAGCTTCTTCATCTGTGGGTAAGAAAAATAACCCTAAAGCAAGGATGGATAAGAGAGTTATGTGAGATCATGCATGTAAAGCACTTGACCTAAAGTCCAGCACATACAAATACTACCTGATATTATTATTATAGTTTATGTTTGGCTGATTTGGTTGGGGGCTGGTCTTACAGCTGGGGCTGCTCCCTGACGTTGCCCTGGCTCCTGCTTACTATGGCCTCTGCCCCTTCTCTTCCAATCTGGGATGCTGAGATGCTAACATAGCTCTAGAGTGAGGTGCCTTAATCTTCTCTAGGACACAGTGCCATTGCATTTGTGTGAGAGGATGTTCAAATGCATATATTTTAAAGGATGGATGGGGATCAAACCCAAGTCAGTTCAGTTTGACTCTTCCTTTTTTAAAAATCATTTCCACTCTGAATGGAGGACAACCAGACCTCTGCTTCTTCTGGGAACACAGTGAGGGTGACACCTCTTCTTTCAGAAAAGCTTGTTAAAGGCTGAGTACATAGGACTGATGGAAGAAGCTTGTTTGATCATTCAGCTTGATTCATGGCAGGCTTGCGGATACGTTTAAGAATGGTAAGCCGATGAGAAGATATTTATAGGAAGGATAATGACATGTTATTCTCCACCATCACTAATAATAGTATAAGATTAAATTAATTGAATTAGAAGAGGAAAGAGTCAGTTTAGGTACAAAGAAAAGAGAACAGAGATTTTCCTGGTAAAATCAGCTTAGAAAATACAAAAATTAGAATTGTCTAAGTATCCTTGAAATCATACTTAAGACGTAGAACGCAGTGGTGTTAACACAGGCCAGCACCCACTCTGGTCTGTTTGGTCTATATGGTTTCATAGGGAAGTATTTGTTATTATGGCATTTTTCCTGATAATGGATTTATTTTCTTCTCCTTTGCTTTTTATTGTCTGTGTTCATTTTCCCTTCATATCCTCTGCTCCTTTTTCCATCTTGCCTTCATGACCATGACAGGATCTTCTTTATGCCCGATTAAGCTGAAAGCTAATACCCTCTGCCTTTCCAAATTGCCCTTAAAATGCTTTGTCTCCACCTTCACTGCAGGCCTTGTCTATGTAGAGTTTTTAATAATATTTACAAGTCTCTGCATAGAGCTGAAGATGATAGTGGAACAGGGGAAAGGGTCTTTACTTTAGGTTTTATTCAGCTTCCTGAAGTCTTTTGAGTGTGGACGTCTGAGTAGACTTCTGCTGTCTGGTTTCCCAGCACCCATTTCTCATTCTTCAGGTTATGGAGCCCGGATGTGACTGTGGAGAATGGCCTCCTTGCCCTCCATTGAGGCCGCACAGCCCTCCCTTGGGCAAGATTGAGTAGGTGACACAAGGTAGGCCAGGTAGATACTCTCTTCCTGGATTGGAATCATAAGCAAAATGGTACCAAGAGACTGAAAACATCTGTCGATTGTTCATCATGACAATGTCAATTTGAAGAAGCGACACATTAATTAGTTCCTGACACCTCATACCTGGAGCTACTCTGTTCCTTGTCCTTTCTGGAGTCTTTTTTTTTTTTTTTTTTTAAGCTTTTCTTCTGATTATGAGAGCCGTCCCTTATCCTTCCCAATAGGTTCTTTCTGCTTAATGCAGTTTAGGTTGATTTCTGTGTTGTAAACAAAGAACACCTAAAGACTTCAATAAACTGTTCTTTATGAGATTACCAAACACTGCAAAACATTTCCCATATGCCCTCTTAAAAATGATCTTTTCTTGCTTTAAGGCATTAATAAAATGTTGATTATTGGCATGGAGATAGTTGTAACATTTTGGGGGAGTCACCAGATGGTGACATAACATATTATTTCCTAATTCAATTTATCTCGAAATGCATGTATGTGTTGCATCTGGAGGAAGTGCTTTATCATCATTATTATGTTATAGCTCTGCTTTTTAAAAACTATGCTATAGACTGCGTATCTCGTGGGGATAGAATTTGGATGCGATGAAAGCACTTCTTTGGCAATATCTCAGAGGTATATACCGTAACTTCAAGACATTTTATGTCCAAAATGTCTGAAAGCAAACAAATATCCTCAGAAGGGGAATATTTCCTAAGTGGATACAGCCAATACATAGATTTTATTACAGCTCTGTCAGGAACCAATGACTTATACATTGCTGTTGCTCGCACATAAACCTTTCATAGATTATGATAAATGGTTCTCTGATATGTAGGCACTGCTTTCAGCAAAACCCTCAAGCAGTGGACTCTGACCAGAAGCCACATGAGTAGTGGAAAAAGACCTTTGCTTTGGACTATAAAGGTGATTGCAGATTAAATTGTTATGATCAAGCAGGAACTAGAAAAGATTTCTATATTTGTAGTAGGAAGCCCGTGGATAGTTGTTAAAATTTTGACCCAAGTTATTTTGGTAGATCAGACCAAAAGAAGAAGGAAATAGTAACACTGAACCCCAATATTGCTGACTGTTAGAAACTCTCACTGATAAATCTCAGCTTCTACAAAAAGGAAACAAAATTTATTTATAGGTGAGTATTTTCTATTTCCACCCTGCTTCCAGCTCTAATTTTCCCTCTTCCACTAATGTATCAGTTAGCTAGTGCTGTGTAACAAACCACTCCAAAAGGTAGCGGCTTAAAATAGCAAACATTGGGGTCGGCCCAGTGGTGCAGTGATTAAGTGTGCATGTTCCGCTTCGGCGGCCTGGGGTTCGCTGATTCGGATCCTGGGTGCAGACACGGCACTGCTTGGCAAGCCATGCTGTGGTAGGTGTCCCACATATAAAGTGGAGGAAGATGGGCATGGATGTTAGCTCAGGGCCAATCTTCCTCAGCAAAAAGAGGAGGATTGGCAGCAGATGTGAGCTCAGGGCTAATCTTCCTCAAAAAAAAAAAAAAAACAGCAAACATTAATTAGCTCATGAGTTTGTGGGTTGGCTGGGAGGTTCTTCTGGTCTTGGCTGGGCTTGCTCATACTATGTGATGAGTTAGTGGGCTAGCTTCTGGCGGGCTTCGCTGATCTTAGCTGTATTCTCACACATTTGGTGGTTGTTTGGCTATATGCTGATGTAAGATGTTCTGAGCTGGAACAACTAGGCTTTCTTCTACTCATCTTCCAACAGCCTAGCCTGTGCTTGTTCACATAGCCATGTCTGGGTTCTGAGAGAGAGAGGGGACAGATGAGGCATTTTTTTGAAGTCTAAGCTCAGAGCTGGCACACAGTCACTACCTCAACAGGAGGAGCTACAAAATCACATTGCAAAAGGTATGGATAAAGAGAAGCATGAAAAGCTGTGGCCATTTTCAATTTCCCATACTTAGGGATGTTGCGACTCTGCTAGTCTGGGTTTTTTTTCTTGTGGTGTCAGATGAGAAGAATCGGCAGAGAGGAATAATGGACGAAAGAGGAGAGAAGTGGAAGAGAGAGAGTTCATGTGAGTTGAATGTCAGAAAGAATTTTGGGGATTTGGCAAATGAGAGGCTTTGAAACAACTTTAGTATAGAGAGAGAAGGGTGTCAGAGGAAGTAGGGTTTGGATACGTGTTCCTATGGTTGAGGAATTTGATCCCTTCAATATTCTACAAGAGATGCAAGTAAAGAATGGAATTTCCATTAGTTACTTTCTTGGCTATTGAGTTACACATTTTTCAATGTGACTGTGTAAGAATGAGCTATGTGGAGTCCCAGGACTTATTTAGATGAAACATTTAGATCTCTAAAGGAAGACCTTAAAAAGAAAACAAAAAAGCTCTACCAAACTAGAGGAAAACTATAACATTGATTGTTCCCCGCTAAGGAGGACAATCAATCACGTTTAGATGTTCAATATTTCCTGAGCACCATCAGGTTCAGCATGTCAAAATTTTGAGCAAATGTGGTGTTCTCTGAAGACTTTGTGATTTTAGTTTATTCAAACATCCATGGAAATGTAAGGAAATAATGTATTGACTAACTCCTAGGTGTATGATGCTGCCAGTTTATCTGAACATTTGACAGATGGCGCCTCTGAGCCCACACCCTTTGGTTCATCCATTTCTATCCAAATGGTGTTGATGCTTGAGACCTATAATACCTACAGAATGAATGGGAGATGCCCTGGGAGCCAAAACTTGCAGGCTTGAAAGTTAGCCCAGTCCATATTCAAACCCCAACTTCACTCTCTGCTATGTCAACTTGGGCACATTTCTTACCTGATTAAGCTTTTTAAAAATCTTAACATGAAGATAACAATCCTTTTGCATAAGTTTGTTATAAGGGCTAAAGATAATACATAGTGAGTGTTGAGCACTAATGTTTATTTTTGACTCCTCAAAAAGAGGCTCTATATATAGACCAGCCTCTATAGAGCCAGTGGCAAGATACTGTGGATTCCCCCAAATTTGGTCCAATAAGCTTGTCTAAAGTCCAGTGTCAGGAGGCCATTGAACCAACAAAGGCCTCTCTTCTTCTGATTGCTTGTAGGAGAGAAGCAAAGGTAGAGCTACTAACTTAGGTGTCGGTGTTGGGTGTTAGGCGTTGTGCCACTGGGGCCACTTAAAAATAAATCAATCATCAGATGTAGGTTTTCTTTTTCATATAGTTATTTAACAGCTAAAGGCACTTACAATTTAGTTGGAGCGAAATGACAGCAGAAAACTTTAAAACACAGCAAGCATGTAATCAAATGCTAAACTGGGAGGTTTAGGGCCTTCAAGGAGAGATCAATAAAGGCTGAAGTGGGTGTGGAAGGCGAGGCAAGTTTCAGGGTATAGAGATGACAAAGGAACACTCTGGAAGAATGCCTGGAGGTGCATGTAGACTAGAAAAGAAGGGAGAAGTTAGAGAGATGGGGTGAGTGTGGAGGCTGGTCAGGCAGGGACAAGGTAGATGGTGGAGGGTTTTGAAAGCCAGGCAGAAGACTTTTGGGGGCAGAGGCTAGAGCATCACTAACGATTTCTGAACAATGGAAAAAATCATGAAGATTAGTCCCTGGCAGGGACCTCCAGGCTCCTGAGGCAGAGCCTGGAATCAAGTGTCGGTTGGCAGGAAGTCAGGCACATGGTGACGGAACAGGCCTAATGTGGTGGTGGTGGTAGGGGCAGAGAAAGTCACAAAGACTCTTCACTATTGAGGCTTTGGGGAGCTGTAGGTTCTTCTGAGCCCCGTTTAGCCCAGACTGACCAGTGCTACACTGGCTCAAACATCTGCTTCGAGCAAAGATTCAGAAGGGAAAAGCTGTCAAAAAGCTGCGTGAGCTGAGATTGCCTTTCTGTGTTGTCTTACAAACGGGATGCTTCCCATGATGCTTACAAACAATGCCTCATCTTTCAAGTGCTTGAGAAGTAAGAATGAGAACAGTGCCTCACCTGGCAGCTTGTCCAACAACTACAATTTTCTCTCTCTCTGAACTCTGTGATAAAGCAGAAGGCAATTTCTCTCCCCAGCCCTGGGCAGGGAACAAATACAAAAGTGGAACATGGGACGGAATAACACGGATCTCCCCTGTGATTAGTAATGTTCATTTTTGCCTTACCCAGATTGTCAATTACAGGTAAATTGGCCCACACAATGTTCTAGGGAAAACTCAAGGTCAAACAAGTCCTCTGATTCAAATATCAGTGGGATTTCTAATGCTGTACTTTTCTGCCAACTAAAGGACGAGAACTTAAATGTTTTTCTGTGACTTCTAAATAAATACATCTATGTCTCCAAGCTGGCAGTCAGCATGGAACGAAGGAGGGAGAAAGGTTGAACTGAAGAAGCCCAAGAGTCAAGTGGATTCCCTTCTCCTTTGAGATGTTTTCTTGTTGAGAGGGTCCGTCATCATGGGTGAAGGGGAGGGTGAGAGGGACTCTTACTCTCGAAAGAGAGAGAGATTAAAATTTAACAGAACTTTACTGCAAATAGTCTCTATAGAAATCAACAATTTAAAGCAAATTATAAGCTATTCAAATTTATTTATTCAAGAAGTAGTTACTAAGGGCCAATCCTGTGCCAGACCCTGACCCAGGAATGAGGAACCTATCAGTAAATGAAACAAGTCTCTGCTCATATGGGGTTGACATGCCAGTGGGGGAAGGTGGACAACAGCCTATAAAAATATCCTCTGTCAGGTTGTCATAAGTGCTAAGAGGAGTTGGTCCAGGGATGGAGATACAGAGGGATAGAGTTGGTGATGGTAGTGCACGCTTTTAGACAGAGTGCGAAGGGCAGGCCTCTCTAATGAGGTGAGACCTGAAGGAAGTGAGGGACTGTGGACACGTAGGGAAAGAGGGGTCCATGCAGAGGGATCAGCACATAAGATTGTCAGATAAAATACAGGACATTCAGTTCAAGTTGAACTTCAGTTAAAAAACCAAAAATTTTTTAGTATAGTTGTGTGCCGCATAATGATGTTTTGGTCAACGATGGACTGCATATAAGATGGTGGTCCCGTTAGATTAGTACCATATAGTACCATTAGCACCATTTAGCTTAGGAATGTAGTGGGCTATACCATATAGGTTTATGTAAGTGCACTCTACGATGTTTGCACAACAACAGTATCACCAAATGACGCATTTCTTAGAACTATCCCTGTCACTAGGTGATGCATGACTGGATAAGTATATCCCACATATTGCATCAGACATACTTATACTAAAAAAAAATCATTTATCTAAAATTCAACTTGAGCTGGATATGCTATATTTTCATTTAGTGAATCTGACAACTCTCGCCAGGTCTTGAGGAAAGAGTCAGCTTGCTATGTTTAAGGAACAACAGGAAGGTAAGGAGATGTGAGCAAGGGGAAGACTGATAGGCAATGAGGTCCTCGAGGTGGCAGATGGCTGGGTCACAGAGGACCTGTGAGCCACTGTAAAGACTTTGGCTTTTCCTTTGAGTGTGATAGGAAGCCAATGGGAAGCTTCAAATGGGAAGTGTCAAGTCTTATTCATTTTTTCCTGTTTAAGAGTTTCATTCAATACTGATTCAAACAAATTATTGAATACCTGTTAGATTTAAAGATCTAGGACAAAGTTAGGATCTGTTCCTGCTTTCCAGGTGCCCATACACTATCTAGGGAAGATAACACTTAACAAAACAGCTAAGTAACAATGTAAATATTTGGGTCAGCATGGGTGGTTCAGCCCAGAGTACCACAGGTGGATGGATTACTTGGGCCGTAAATGTCTAGGAAGCATTTTGGAAGAGGTTGGGCTAACTGGTCCAGGAAGGATGGGTGGGAAGGATCATATTTTCCTCCTCTTTCAAGCCTGCAAATGTTATCTCGAAGGTGAATGGCGCTCTGGGGGGCATTGCAGCCTCTGCATCCAATGTCCCCTGGGGACAGTTCTCCCCTAGCACGTCATGCCTAGGCAGTGCATTCAGAACCAAATGGATTGCAGGAGGAGCATCAGTCCCCAAGTAAAGTGTCAGAGGGCCAGGACTCTGAACAGAGTCAAGGTGGGTCTTCTCCGCCCTGACATACCACGCGCACAGCCCTTGTCTGGAGTAGGAATGTGGACCTCAATAAACGTGCATTTAAAAAGCAACCATTACTTTTCCTTAGGGATTCCTGCGTCTGAGATGTTAGCACCCAGAAAACTTCCTATAACACCAGAGAAGCTAATAAATGTTTGTGGAAAAAATATCCAACTTGTGCATTAATTTGCAGAAAGCATTTTGATTTGTTTCTAATAGAGTAATCAGCTTCATCAATTAGCTTTAATTTAACTCATTTTTTCAGTCTCCTTCTGTGAGTACAGAAGAGATTGTACATCTTGTGGCTTCTCTGAAATGGCTAGAGAACCTCAGAGAGGGCTTATGCTTGTAGTCTGGAGGCAGAGGACCAGAGGGGACCAGAGCCTAGGTCTTCAGTCCCGGAGCACCAGTGCCAGCCTGGGCGATGCAGTTGGTATAGGTCCTCCGAGCAAGAACTTGGTTATGCCTGGAAGACTGGGCTGTGTGCAAGCCTCTCTCTTCTTCAGTAAAAAGCCAAATTACTGTAATGGCTGCTGGCATTCTCTGAAGAAGGGTCAGAAACAAATTCAGGGGAACTCCCTGTTCACGTCCTAGACCTGCTGTAACACATTAGCTCAAGCTGGGTGGCTTGAAACAGCAGAAATTGATTCTTGCACAGTTCCAGAGGCCAGAAGCCCAAAACCAAGGTGTCGGCAGGGCAGTGCCCCCTTCGGTCTCTCAGAGAGAATCCTTCCTAGCCTCTTCCATCTTCCAGTGGCTCCAGGTGTTCTTTAGCCATGGCAGGCAGCATCTTACTCTAATCCCTGACCCTGTGCTCACATTGCCTCTTCTCCTACCTGAAAACTCTGCCTCTCTCTTATAAGGACACTTGCCATTGGATTTTGGCTCATCTTATCTCAAGATCCTTAACTTAATTACATCAGGAAAGACCTTTTCTCCAAATAAGGTCACATTCACAGGTTCCAGGGGTTAACATGTAGACATGTTTTGGGGGGATACCATTCAACTCACTACTGTCCCCAAAATATAAAAGCAAGAGAATCAAGAGAAAAGGAAAGTGTATGAATAAAGTGGAAATGTGTGAAAGATTGCTGGTGTTGTATAATAGGTACAAGCACACGCTGCTGCAAATGCTGTCATTGCCCTGTCCATATCCCCTTGGCGGTCGCCATTTTTGCACACCAATGGCTTCTACCTGCATGTACCTCTCACTCTCTGCCTAAGGGTTTTCTCTGGTTGTTGGATTGCATTTGGCCCAAAAGCAGGTGAGGCACACTGAAATTACCCAAGAATTAATGCTCCAGGAAAAGCCTTCAACTGATGATGGATGGGATTTGGGGGTAAATGCTCCAGCTTCCTTACTCTCTGGTGGTACAACTTGAGGAAAGCAAGTTCCACCCAGTCTTTCAGAGGCCTCTGAAACAGTAACTTTCTCATTAACATACCCAATATTGACTTCCTTCCTTTCTCTATCACAATGCCTTCTCCCATTTGAGTGCTTCCTGAGATCAGCTCCCCAATAAACTACCTGCACCCCAATACTTGGCTCAGGGTCTGCTTCAGGAGGAACCCAACAGAAGACATACTTAAATACATGCATTTCCATTTATTGAGTACTTATTATGCCAAACATTGTTCGAAGAACTATGTCATATCTAATTTACTCATCAACAATAGCCATTCAAGTGCCACATTATTATCATTTTACAGATGCAGAAACAGAAGCTCAGAGAATGTCAGCATCTTGCTTAAGAGTTCACAGGTGGTGGTACATGGAAAGCTGGGATTTGAACTAGCTCTATGGTACTTCAAAATCCATACCCTTAAACTCTACATAATACCTTCTTCCTACATTGAGGCTCCTGTCTTATGTTCTCCAGGAAACAGACACTGAGACGGAGATTGGTGTGTAGAAAGTTCGCTGGGAAGTGTTACCAATATCAATAATCATGGAGGATTGATGAAAGCCAGGTTGGTCAGAAGGAGAAGTTGGACTATGATACAGTCACAAAGGTTTCTTCCTATTCCATGGGGAGCTCAGAAACTGGAATGGCCCTTCAGGGTTGTCCTGCCTTGAGGCAAAGAGGATGGTTCTTTATACCCTCCCAGGACTCTCCAGTCATTGGATGTGGGCTGCCAGCGAGAAGAAGGCATGACCTTGTGTGAGGTGGCTTTACTTAACATAAGGCAATTTCTGGAGGAAAACTCATCTGAAAGTCTTCTGCTGTCAACACTCCCAGCAAGTGGGGGAATGGGTGCTTTAATCTTGAGAGGGAGGATCTGGATGGTACACTGAAACGTGCATTTCTGCCTACCCTTTATGCTGCTTGGATCCAATTTTATAATGTAATACCTTCTGAGAAGAACTTCCCCAGGATTCTGGTTGATCCCTTTCCCTGTGTAAACTTATGAAAGATTAGTAGGATGAACCACAGTTTCCACCGCTGTAGCTGGTCTCAAAGCTGCAACTCATCTGCCCATTCTGGATTTATCTCCACCTCAGCTGTCACTTCTGCTGGTTTAGGTGCGTTAGTTAGTAAGATAACCCAGAACCTCAACCCTGAGGGGTTTGAACACTGGTCAGTATGCCCTTCTTAGCCTGTGGCTGCTACATTTATCCACTCACTATCAAAATTGGATAAGGGAGTATCAAGAGAAGCTTAAGTGGGTTTCCCGGGTGCCAAACATAGTCCTCCCTCTCCCTACTGTGTAACAGCAGTGTTAACTCCTCCTGATGATCCTAATCAATCACTCCTATCAGGGTGGAGACAACTTGCTTCGCCTTCTTGTCTCCTGGTGTGAGAAGACTGAAGTGACTGGGTGTAGTCCAGTAGCTTAAAGTTTAATGAGACTCTTGCTTTGCCCCTTGGTGCAAGTGTTTCCACTCTGGGAACTAGGACCTTGAAATTCATAGAAACTAGAGTTATTGGGACCAAAAACACATCACTGGGCATGATGGTGGATGAGACCACTCCTACTTCCGTCTCTTGGTTCTAGATACATGTAGTCTACCTTCTGTGGACCCAACATCATATAATGGTGACTGATTTAGATTATACGCTGAATCCTGGGGTTGGGGTGGGGGCACGCTTGCTCAGTATCATCTCCAATTTGGAACCTCAATTGGATGTTCAAAAGTCCATTCTGTTGTTCCATCAGGCCAGCAACTTCTGGGTGGTGCAGTAGGTAACTGGACCAGTAGATCCCTGGTCAGGTGACCACAGCCACACCTCTTTGCTAAAGTGAGTTCTTTGGTCCAATATGGTGTTACGTAGGACCCACATCAGTGGTTCAGATGCTCTGTAAGCACTTGGATAATGTTGCTGGCTGAGGCCCTGTGGGAAGGAAAAGCAAATCCAGACCCACCAAAATGTGTTTATAAGTCCATCAGAATCAATCATTGTCCCTTCCATGGTGGAAAGAGTCCAATGCAGCCCTCATCAAGGGATGGTGTCATACTATGGCAGTTGCAACAAAGGCTTCAGTCAATCCTATGGGGAGCTTGGGAACAAGGATGGCCCCTCAGGGTTGTCTTGATTTAAGGCAAGAGAGGTGAACCTTTATACTCACCCCACCAGCAACCAGTCCTTAGATCTTGGCTGTCCCCAGAAAGGCACAAGACTTTGAGAGAGACAGCTTCCTTCAGCTGACATGGATTCCCAAAGAGCAACTCAGCTGAGACCCTTCGGCCTCCAACTGCCTAGCAACTGAGGAAGAATCTGGAAGCACAGCATCCACTAGGACTCATTTATCTTCCACGTGTGGGACTATGTTTGCCGTTGTTTTACCTCCCTGGAGATATGGATTGGCCCTGAATGGTCATCATTCAGGGCAGTTAGCAGATCGTTGGTAGTTTTGGCGAGAATTATTTCAACAGAGTGTTGGGAGGAGGAAGGACTCCAGACATTTAAAAAATAACTCTGAAATAAGGAGGCTGAGTGAATGAGTCTAAACCTCTCTTGCAAGAAACTTTGTGGTGAAGAAGAGGGATTCTGTAGATTTGGGGAGAGTGAATTAGAACACCCTTCCTTCCCCAGTGGGTGTTCTTCCAAAATAGATGGCTGAGGTTATGAAGGAAATTTGGAAGAATTTTTTCACTGTATGAAGCTAATTGGTCCCCAGGGGAACTGAATCTGTAGTTCCAGCTTCATTAGTATCATTCTAGCTGAATCAAATGGCTGGAGAACAACCAGACCAGGCAAGTCATTGCAGTCAAATCCAAGATTATCCAAGAGGTCAAGTTGTTTACTAAGTCAGACAGACAGGGTGGCTTTACATTCATGTTATCTGCAAAACGTTTATATCATAGTCTGTGAGGTTTGACACTAGGGAGTCTAGTGAGGGTTGGCTGAAACTTTGAGAAAGTATTTATATTTATACCCAAAAGAGAGAATTTAAAAAAATTTTTTAAATAAAGATGAACATTAGTGGCTCTGGAATGTTTTAATGGGACAGATTTGAAGAAGGTCAATGGATTCAGATGCAATCAGGAAGTTTTATGTCATCAAATCAGCAGATCCAATGCAACTGTACTTTCAAAGCATCATTTTTTTGTTACACATCTGTTTAGTGTGTAAAATATGGAGAACTCAGTTCATTATGCTATAAGCATAACTGATGAGGGCAGGTGGAATGCTCATCCACTCATAAACCATTTGAATAACTTCCTGAGTCCTATGTTTTATTATTTTTTCCCCTGCTAGGAAGATCTGTCCTCAATTTAATCAGGAAGGAGTCAAGCTTCCTTGAGAGGGCTAGGAGTAGGAATCTGAGCCACTTCAGTCTCTGTCCTTATGTTGTTTGTGACAGACTGATGGGGTGGGGGAGATGATGGATAAGAGCGTGGGTTTCATTCTTAATAACAAGAGGAACCCCCTGCTTATGAATATAAGAAGTGTCGTCTTGAGTTGAATGAAGAGTTGAACCAGGCATGAGTGGTAGTCAGGCATCCTTCATCTTTGGACATTGTATTTCCTTTATTAGAGAACATTCTAGATTGGCCTCATGCTCAACAACATTGAAAGCACTTCTGTATGCCTGAAATCTTCTTCTCATGCCCCGTCAAACTCTTCCATGGCTATCTCTTTTCCGTCCTTCAAATCTCTGAGCTTAAACGCTACTTCTGTCGAAAAGTGGGAGCTATCATTTGGTAGGTTACTGCTGTATCTAGAGTGGACATTTCCCTGTTATTCTCTCTCAGCCCCTCAATTGTTTCCTTTATAACACATATCCTGATTTGTAATGATTTTATTTATTAATTCATCTATTTCATCCACTTGAATGTAAGCTCCATGAGGGCAGGCACCAACTGTGCATTATTTCATAGCCAAATCCCAGTGCCTGGTGCCTCTGGATCAGTCAATAAATTCATGTTGATTGAATAAACCATAATGAATAGATTTGGCTTGAAAACGATCATAAGGCAAAGGTAATACTTCATTCTAAAGACAAGGTATAGAGGTTGGCCTTAGCTCTGCCATTAACTAGCTCTGGCACTTTGGACAAGACTTTCAGCCTCTCTGGGCCTCATCAGTAAAATGGGAGGTTAGAAGAGATTCCTTCTAACTCCAGAGTTACGTGACTAGAACTAAAACTGACAGCATGCATTGTGGAGTTTTGTATTAGCTCACACTGTAGCCTCACCTCAGGAGTTTCTTTTTCTAACTGGTTTATCTATCTTAGTTTTCATAGAGTAGCTTATTTTGACCCAAAGCATATCTATGGCCCAAACTGAATAAGCCCTTATTGGAAAAATATGTCCATGTAATTAAATTCCCATATTCAGGATTTCCAAAACCACTTTACAGAGAGAATATGGTCAGTCAGTGTAGAAATCCGCAATACAAATTAAATTAAGCACTAGGGTCTCTTCGAGATGGTTACAAATGATCCAGGAAACTCAAAGCTTTTATGGCCTACTCGAAACACTTCAAATGCTTCAGGAAATGCCAGTATTTACTGAGGTATCAACTTGTTCTTTCGTGCTAAGAGCAGAAGCATTGAGAAGTTGAGAAATTCTCTTGACAGGCTTGCTGATGGGGACAAAGACATGAAATTACTATTATACTTGTTCTTTGACCTCAGAAAAATGGTCATCAGGGTTCATGGAAACACAAGGCCCAGACATGAGCTGCCAGTTGAGCACTGGCCTCAGATCTCCTTGTACGATTGATGCCATTTTCACCAGTATCACAGTAGAAGGAAGTCGTGTCTGATTCTCTTGCTGTCTGTGGTATCAGCAAGTCTTTTCTAGCATTGAGATGTTTGCTGGTACCCAGCTATTCATTTCATCACCTTTAAATCTCTAGTGGTGGCTTCCAGAAGGGGAAAACAAAGAGCACGTCCCAGTACCTATAATTGTTAGTAGCAATATTTACATTTTCCTAAGTAAGTTGAAATCAAGTATTTTGTTGACTTCGTGGTATAAATACTACTCATAGCACTGAACCGCTGAGTTGGAGAGATTGGTAACAGGTTGGAAGCGAGTTCAGCTGCAAGGACTCAAAAGACCACATCAGCTGAGAATGGCTGGTCTAGAAATGAGAGCCTTGACACAAAGCAGCCAGGCTACTGTTGTAAAGACTTCATCCATGTGATGGTGGATGACCTAGTGCCTCTATTAATAGTGTACTATGACAAGGCCTTCTTGGACCCACACCCAGAGATGAAATGCATTTCTGCATTTTAAAAGAGATTAAAAACCTGTAAACCAACGGGGTGTGTCCCAGAAGGGACAGACCTCTTTAGAAACCTGAATTCCATCAGTATTGGCTAGACAGCTCTTTGAGCCGGCTGTTAAGGACGGATTTATTCAGACCTCAACTTCAAGTCTTAATAAGAACAAAGAAAAAATAATGTTCTTACGTGTAAGTAAACACATTTTAAACTCTGGTTAATCCTTTCCAGGCAAAAACATTTCTTTCCAACCTCACTGTTAGAACTCATCAAGATTAAGAGGTCTTTTGTCCTCCTCCACCTCCCATTTTGTGTCTTCCCACTCTTTCATTCTTTCCCATACCCCACAGTCTTTTATAAAAATTTCTTCAAGGTGCTAGATGTTTTGCCTTCCCCCATCTTTACTTCTAGTCAAGAAGACCTCATTTTCTCTCAGCCCCAGAATCCTTCTAAAAGTGTAGGTTTTAAAGATGCCTTTCCTTTATATACATAATACATTACAGGAAATATGTGTGTACATAGAAAATATGGAAATGTCCATTCAGTATAGAAACATGGATAATATTACATTATTTCTTTATAAATTTAGGATATTGTAGACAACATTTTGTCTATTTTTCCTTTTTCTAGACTCTAAGGATACCCTACATATTGCCTATCCTCCCCAGCCTCCATGGCGAAAGTCTATCAATAAGATTTTGAGCCTTTAGTGTATAGTAAAAGGTTATCATGTTAAGCTCTTCTTAGTCATGTACAACACAGTGAAAGAGTTTGTTTGCTTCTCCCTAAGAGTAAGTTTTGCTAGGGCAGAGAGTGGAAAATACGTACTGAAATGGGAACTGGAGGATGGGAGGAACCACAGATGATGGTAAGGCAGAGGCTCTGCTCCCCTCCCCCTACTCCAGCCCATTACATTCCCGGTTTCTGCCAGAAAGAAATGATCCTTCTCTGCTAGGTTAGTCTCCCCCTGTTTTTCCCAGCCTGGTGGACAACTGAGAAGCCCTGAGTTACTTCTTTCCTCTGGTATGCTTTATTCAGTCATTTTTCCATCTCTACAATGTGCCAGGCAGTATGCTAGTTGCTGGATGGGCCTTGGCAAATAAAGCACACCCATATCTTCTCCTGGGGCTTACAATCTAAGACCAATAGGATACAGACAAATCCAAATATACATGCAATCAGCTGTGATTAACACCATGAGGGAAGCAACTGGAGCTCTGTGATAGAGAATAACTGATGAATGACTTATTAGAGATGGGACAGGAGAGCTTCTCTGTGGAGGTGAAAGTGGAGAAGGGAAGGCGTCAGCCACAAGTGGGCAGGGAGACCACTGCTCCGGGCAGGGGAACAGCAAGTGTGAAAACCGTGACTCAGAGGGCAAGTCAGAATTTTAAGAAGAATGTTAAACTATGAATCATTGATCCTACCTGAGTCTTCAGCAAATGTTTTTAAGCATTGAGTGTTCATGCATAATGTGATCTGTAGTTCTCAAGCCAGTTAGTGTCTTGGGCAGGCCATCCCTCATGTGTGCCTGCCAGCCTCTCTTCCTTTGGAAAACTGTGCCTCCCACCATGGTGGTAAGACATCGGCCCTGTTTGCCTTGACTCTAGGGTGGGCACATGACCTAAGATTGACCAATCAGAATAGTCTGTTACTCTGGCCACAGTGATTGGTTCAGTGTGATCACATGACTCAAGCAAGGCCCACTAGAGCCCTTCCATGAGATTTGATATGTAAAAGCTGGAAGACAGTCTCTCTCTTCTTCTAAGATCAGGAGCTATAAGGAGGAAGTGGGCTTGGGACCGTGAGCAGATATCTTGCTGCCGGATGGAGAAAGAGCCTGAAATTAAAACGCAGCAGAGGTGAGTGGAGAGATGAAGATGGAGAGAGAGAGAGTGCGGGCATCACAAATTGGGCCCTGATGTCACCATACTTGAAGCAACATGCACATCTCAGGCTCCCCAGCCAACACCTTGTCTTTTTCTCGTCAGTGCTAGTTTGAGCTGAATTTCCATCTCTTGCCACCAATAGATATGGATTAAGACAACTTCCCAAAGCTATGTTTTTTTCTGTTCCCACAAATCCTTGCTAGAAAATTAGATATAAATTCATGTAAACTTTCCATCGACCACCAAACATTGTCAATTTCTCTTGTAGGACAGTTAGGTAGCTTTCCTGGACTCGCTCAAACTTATAACAGAAGACTTTTAATTCTTCAAGCATAGATTATTATCCAGAAGAAAAGTCAAAGCATATGTTTACACCTTTATAGGAACAAACAGTATTAAGAATGAGTTGCTGAATGGGAATTAATTTTCCTTTTGAATGTGCTTTATTACCACCTTATTACCTAATTAGAGGTATTATTTTCACACAAAGCTCTGTTCTTATTCATAACCAGAAAACCTATTTTTTCTTAGGTTGAGAGACAAGCAGAATTTTTTTTTTTTATTTCTTGGATTTAAAAAGAGTCATAAATCAGAGAGTTTGGTCGCCTGTATTTATGACTTGTACAAACTGCTTCTACTTCTTCCTGAACCATCACAAGACAAATCATTGTTGAAAATAGTGAGGTTGTTTGCCAGGCCACTTAAGCCAATCTTGAAGATGAGTCATTAGATTTAAACCCCAGGAAGTGAAGACTCAGAAGCAGAGCAGATGGGCTCATGACCTTCTTTTCCACCCTCATTCACCACAGTAAAGAAAGAAAACTCAACACGTGGATAAACTGGAAACCCCGGAGAGGGCCTGACTTCAGAACTACTTCTAGCAGGGTAAAGCACCGAATAATAAAGTCCTGTAGTCTTTCTTGGTTTCCTCAGTGAAGTCAGACTGTCTCATGCTTCTGGTGATAATTCCAAAAAACTCTTGGACTGGTGAAGCAGCCAACAGGAGGCATTTTTAGTGATCTTCACACTCAACGGCTTGAAGTGCCACTTAAGGAAAATGCAATGAGTCTCTGGGAAAGTAGTAACTGTTTGACCTTGGGATCCTAATTGTGTGTCTGCATAGTCAGGTGGGCCTGGGAAGTCCTGGAACTCTGTTTTATAGAGTAGTACTCTTTTTTTCTTCCCCTATAGTCATTTAGTGAAAAGGACCAAATACAATATTATAAAGCTCTGGGGCAAATCAGAAACTGTTTGAACTAGAGAACCTATTCACTTTCTCGATGAAGAAAGAGTGAGTCACCCCAGTTCTGAGACTTGCTCAAGGTCTCCTAAAGGTCTAAGAGTTTTTAACGGTGACTCAGTCACCAGGATATACTGAAATATTACATATTTGTCACAAATTCTGCCCACTAGCATACATTAGCCTTTCTTAAAGTATGTGCCTTGGAATGCTGGTGAACAGATGTTCTCTGCCCAGATTTTGCCAGACAAATGAATTTGGGAAATAACATGTACTGTAGCTCTTCTTGGAGCATACTAATGACCCAGATACTATAGTAAAAGAAAAAAAAAAAGATTATTTATGTTTATCAGAGATTTTTCCCAATATTTGACCAAGGAATCCTTGTTCTGTAGACCCCTACCAACCTGAATAGATCAAATTTTCCACATGGGAAAGACTCATAGGTCTGTTTGGTGTTTATTCTGCCACATAAACTTAAGCTGCTGGGTACATTTTTAACTTTGTTCTGGATCTTTTTGGGCAAGCTTAGATTTTATTTAAAATGCTGATGTAAAAAATTAGGTATTCTACTGAGGGAAAATTTCAAGCATATTGTTTCTGGTATTTTTACAACACAACTTAGGAAATACCAAAGTGCCATCACTGAATGAAATTTAGCATTTGGTTCTTGGAATCAAACAATCTGCCTATTAACTGTCTGAGTAAACTTGAAATATGAATCCGTGAGTCAGGATGACCAAGCCAGCTCTGCATGGGTGTGCCTAGCAGACTAGGAGTTATTAGTAACCTTAAGTGGACCTATTAGTCAACACTACTACGGGTCTTGCAGTGAAATTGCTACATCTCTTCAAGACTCACCAATTCAAATGCCTTCAGGCAATGGCACAAATAAGTAAAAATGCAGTAGAGAGTGGTAGGGACCATGGTGAACTGGGGAGCACTTGAACTCTAAAAGCAAAAAAAAGAGTTTTTACACTACGTCTTCCAAACAGAATTCATTTGGGGGCTAAATTAGTTACATGAGATGTCAGTGTGTAATCCCTGTCTTGACCTTATAAAGGAAGGCAAGATTTAAGTAATAGCAGCTAGAATGATCCTAGAAAATAGTGGCATTCTCCTATCTAGTAAGATTAGGGAACTGAATAATTGGCATATCAACATCATGATATGTGATTCATGGTTATAATCCATGAGCGGTACCTTACAAGCAGTATGCAGATTTGCCATTCCCATGAAATTGGCAGAGAAGGAAATACATTTAGCGTTCAAACTAGACTGATCATTTTTTATTCTTTTAATGATTCAGAAGACACTAGAAGAGCCCAGAAATGCTTCTGGGGCATCATTTTGGCCAGGAGTCACATTGTACCAGGGAGTAACTCAAAACGGGTCACAAGTAGAGGTTTTTCATTTGCTAGGACAAGTGCTAATAGACAGTTTGCAGTGGTGGGGTTAGACCTGTAGAATTTGCTGGCCAAATCAAAATACCGCTCTTAAAACAAGAGAAGATTGCTAAAAAGTGACCGAGTGGTGGGAAATCAGTAATCACATGGAAAATCAGAAGGAGATGGGCTTATTTCGTTTGTAAGAATTGCCGGGAAGCTGATACAGAAAGCAGGTTTTCAGAAGAGAAATGGTTGTTATTGAAAGGTAATATCTTTTTGGAAGAGGTTTTAAATTAGGAGAAATATCCGTCATCAGTGACGGTGAAAGTGCATGCCTTCCTGGACATGGAAAGAGCCGTGATCCACGAAGGTCGCGTTCTGATTCAAGGGCATTACTAAACCTTCTTCCTCTAAGAATTTCAAAACATGGAAAAGTCCATTTGTCAGCTCTCTGAGGGCCATGATGTTTCTCCTCTGGCCTCAGAAAAACTCCCACAATGTCTGTTAAATTGTGCTGTGCCTAGAACAGGAACTCAATACACACAGACGAAATGTATTCCCCGGAAGGACAGCAATACTGGCTGGCATTGACTGAGCCCTTGCCATATATGAGCAAGGTGCTGAGCTGGGTCTTTTATACACAATGTCACTAATTCTTCTGGAAAATCCTGTTTTATAGATATGAAGACTGAACCCCAGAGAGGGTGGGTACCTCATCCAAGGTGATGTGACAAAGCTGTAAGTGACAGGGTCGGGATCTAAAGCCCGTATACTTTTCAATGTACTCTGTAACTGGATATGAATTTGTAAAAATGGAGACATCTGAGGAACAAGTGGGTTTTGGGGAGGGGTGGCTGAAATCTATAGAAATTATTGGGAAGAGATTTGAAGAAAGGATAGAATAGGGCTTTAGAGAGGGGAAGGGGCATTACAGATAGAAAGGGCTCAATGCCATCCACCCTGTCTGTGCTTTAAAACCAAATAACGCAAATATTTGTGCCCATGAGGTTGGGAGCCCACTGAGAGCTCAGTTTAAGAGTGTGTAGTGGGTTGAACAATGTCCCCCCCCCCCCCAAATATGTTCAAGTCCTAACCCCTGATACTTTAGAATGTGATCTTATTTGGAATAAGTGTCTTTGCAGATGTCATCAAGGTACGAATCTGCAGATGAGATCGTTAAACCCAGTGATGAGTGTTCTATAAGAGGCAGAAAAGAAGACAGAGAGACAAAGGGGACAGCCATGTGAAGGCAGAGGCAGATATTATAATGATTCATCCATAAGCCAAGGAATACCAAGGGTTGCCAGAGCCACTAGAAGCCAGGAGAGAGGGACAGAACGGATGCTCCCTCAGAGCCTCTAGAAGGAGCCAACTTTGCTGATGCCTTGATGTCAGACTTCTGGCCTCCAGAACTATGAGAGAACATGTTTCTATGTTTTAAGCCACCAAGTTTGTGACAATTTGTACGGCTGCCCTAGGTGACTAACACAGAGTGCCTATCAAATTTGTTTCTGTGGACCTGCTTCCTCTAGCTCTCAGGTTTCCTTTAGGGGTTCATGTGCATCGTCAGAGAAATGGTTTGATCATGGGGAAAGTGAGCTGGATATTCTGGTTTGGAAGCTGGAAATGTGTCCCTGAATGTGACCTCTTAGGTGACAGCTGTCATGTTCTTGCTGTGGAATTATCTAACCTGGCACTAAAAAACAGACCACTAGTTTGAATTCCTGAACTCCTTATTTTGATTCTCCTTGAACTCCTCCCGTTACCTGATCTTAAACAATTTATTCAATATCAGCTTCCTGGTCAGTAAACCAGGACTGCACCGTCAGTTGCTTTGTTCAGCCACTGGTCACAAAGGCCGAGTAGTCTGCATTTAAGATATGTCACAGACAAGAGATATGCTAAGCTCAAGAAGCAGATATCATGACTGCTTCCCAGTTCTCCTGTCCCAGAGGCTGTTGTAGAGTTTTTCTTTGGTGTTCCAGAGTTAGTGATGATCCCCCATAAAGGGTTAATGTTCTGGCATCAAAATATTCCAGCACAGACTCATGATGCAATGTCTCAGTGGGCACCAGCAGCAAGCCTGCTATGGAAACAAACCCACAGAGCTCTTACAAGATGCTCTGAGATATACCTTTAGTGTTGCCTCAGATTCAAAACACACATCATGGGTCTGTAATGAACTGAATCCCCTTTTCCCAATGGATAGATTTACCTAACCTATGCTACACTAACAGGTTCCTCTGGGTGAGAGGCGCTCAAATCCAATACATAGATACGAACAGGTATGAAAATGAGCCATGTCCACCATGTTAGAGATTCTGGACTCTGCAGTGTCCCAAGTCACCTACCATCATCACATCATTTTATTTCCTGTCCCGCTCTGTTCTCATGGGGTTTAAGTAAGGTGTTATCCCTGCAGTATTTCGTCTCTGCCACCTTTTGAAAACATCTGCTGTCTTTGCTGGTAAAGGGGAGAGATGGTAAGCTTTCAGCTATGAAGAGCAATGCTGTTTTCACTCTTATTAGCACTAAAAAAAAAATCCCTGTTTACTCACTCATTCAAAATGTTCAGCAAATCTATATCAATAGCCTCTTTGTGCAGCCCTCTTTCAGGTGTTAGAAAGAGGGCAGTGATTATAACAGACAAAGTTTCTCCTCATGGGGATGTAGTCTGGAGCGGAGAGATTGACAACATATAAATAACAAATAAACACGTAATTGTCCAGGCGGTAATAAGGGGCTATGAAGAAAAACTAGGCAGGGTAGGTGGGCAGAGGATGTTGGCGGGTGTCTTAGTCAGCTCAGGCTGCCATAACAAATACCACAGACTGAGGACCATAGACAGAAATTTATTTTCTTGTAGATGTGGAGTCTGGGAAATCCAGGATCAGGGTACTAGCTGATTCAGTCCCTGGGGAGGACTCTGTTTCTGGCTTGTAGACAGCTACCTTCTTCACACTGTGGAGAGAGAGAGAGTGCTTTTATAAGGACACTAATCAGATTAGGTCCCCATTTTTCTTTTTAAAGATTGGCCCTGAGCCTGTTGCAAAACTTCTTTCTTTTTTTTCTTGTTCTCTCCAAAGTCCCCCAGTACATAGTTGTGTATTCTAGCTGTAGGTCCTTCTGGTTATGCTGTGTGGGACACTGCCTCAGCATGGCTTGATGAGTGGTACTAGGTCTGCACCCAGGATCCGAACTGGCAAAACCCTGGGCTGCCTAAACGGAGCCCGTGAACTTAACCACTCATCCACAGGGCTGGCCTGTAGCTCCCCAATCTTATGAACTCATTTAACATTAATTATTTCCTTACTGCAAATACAGTCCTCTTGGGGGTTAGGTCTTCAGCAGAAGAATACTAGGGGGACACAATTCAGTCCATAGCAGTGGGACGATGGAGGGTGCTTTTTATCTAGGATGATCAGGACAAGCATCCCTGACATTTGATCTAAGAGCTAAAAGAAGTGAGGGAAAGAACCTCGTAGATGACAGGAGAATGCTTTCCAGACAGACAAAAGAGCAAGGGCAAAATCCTGGAGATAAGAATGTGCTTGAGGAGTTTGAGAAACAGCTAGGAGATCAATGGGTCTGGAGAGCAATGAGCCAGGGAGAGAGGGCAAGAATTCAGACTCAGGAGAAGCTGATTGAACACCACTTTGTAGATCGTTGTCCTACAGTACCCTGAGAGGAGGATCTTGGGGACCATCTTAGAATTGTTGGAGGCAGTGCCACAACTTGATAATTATTAGTGTTTTGAAAGACTTGGCTCTTTGTGGAGCAGAAGGGCCAGAGAATGAAGCAGAAGTCTACTTGGACCATGCTTGAGTGCTCCTTGACTACTTGAGCTGATATGCACAGAGACTCGTTTTTTGACTGAAGGAGAAAAGAGGAGAGCTTTTGTTCTGTTTTGGCTTTGTCAGTGGGTGTCCAAGAGTGAGGGAAGAGAGGAAGAGAGCAACTCAGCCTGTTCATTCCCATTACCACCACCACCGTGAATAGACTGTGAGGCCCTTAGGGAGAAAGAGCGCAGGTGAGAAGCTCAACAACTGAGTTCAGGGAATCAGGAAGACACTGATTCTATAAATACTGCTTCAGGATCTCAGTAACAGAGTGTAGAGCGCCTCAACTGCCCTTCAGGCATACCCCACACCCCTCCACACTTATTTCAGCTTTGGCCTCTAGTGTGGAAGTGCTTAAAAGAGCAGCGTGTGGCCAAAACTCCAGGCCCTCATAACAGCAGGGGAATGGGGTTGTCTGAGGCAGCGAATCCTAGTCTTGGCTCTGCACTGGGGAGACGAGTTTGAGTGGCTCTTCAAAAATTTTTTTTTTTGAAAATGAAAATTTCATTAAAAAACTATCAATGGCATTTTATAATTCTAGCTCAGAAAGGGAATCATGAAATTAATTTCTATTTCACCACCTCTTATTCCTAGAAATATTTTTATTGCTTCCTTTCCTAGAAATTTCAATGAAATGGTCACAAGTCATAATTTGTTGATGGATGATCATTATTTGTTGCTAATAACATGCATATTGTGAAACATTTTTCTTTGTCTGGTTCATCCAATTGTTTCAAGCCTTCCTGATTACATTACTCAGACTTGTAGACTGCTGCCTCCTGGATACCAGGGACCTTTATGAAAACTTCAATTAGTTCCTTCATTTTAAAGGATGTCCAGACACAAACAGAAGATAATTGCGCCATGTTGTGTTTCCAGTTGTATATAAATCACATAAAAGCAGACAAGAAGGATTTTTACATTAGTGATATCTAGGGATCCAACATTTAATTATGTGCTTATGTCAAAGTTGGTTCTAGGTCATTCTTTCTAAGAATGGCTTCACTGAGCATCCCCTGTTCCCTCTCTTCATTGTGAGGAGAGGCTCTGCAATGTACTCTCATTGATCAATGAGTAGTTTCATTTGGGTAGCAGACTGAGGATGGGGGTGTTGTCTTGACCATGCCTAGGCAAAATACGTGTAAAGAACATTGGCTTTCTCTCTGTTTCTCAAAATTGTCAAGCTTGCTCTTACCTCAGAGTCTTTGCACATGCTATTCCCTTTGCTTGAAATCTTCCCCTGGTCTCCAGAGGGCTTGGTGATTCCTATCATTCCAAGGGGTGCTCAGGTACCACCTCCTCAAAGAGACTGTCCTTGACCTTCATGTCTGAAGGGGACACCTGTGGCTGTTGATCATGTTATCCTATTTTGTTTTCTTCATAACACTTATAACTATGTGAAATCATTGCGTTTGTTTTCTTTTGTAACCTGTTGTTGACTGAGACCTTTTACACTATTTTTAAGTAGCTGACTTAAGTTCAAAGTTGAGAACAAGCAAGTTGTTATATACCCCTGAATTCTAAAAATTGTCATAAAAAATCAGGGCCAGGCCCCTCCCCTGGGTCTAACTAAATAGCCACAAATATGGCCCTGTTACCCTCAACAGATTGTGAGGAGGTTCTGGAAAAGGAAGGGGAGAGGGAGAGAGAGATAGGGAGTCAGGGCCACTGGCCTCGTGAAATGGTGGGAGGTTACTTCCTCCATCCCCACCACCATCCTGCCCAGCCAAGTGACCCTGGAATCTCCAAGATGCTTGTTCCCAGAGATGAGGGTTTTAGCTGACGGGAGGCTGGCGTAGATGATTGACTGGCTGCAGAATGGGCGGGTTCGCCTTGGTACAGCTATCTGTGTGGAATGGAGTGCAGTGAGAGAGTTACTATAGGAGTTTACTCAGTGTTCTTGGGGGTCTGAGGTCATCAACAAACACAGAAAGTGTAAACTGCTCCTCACCTGGAATTATTTGAAGGTGGGAAGCTTACTGCAGCAGATGGTGCCCAAAGTATGAGCACAGACTGTGGTCTGGGGTCCCTGGGATGACTAGTATTTCAGGTGGCCCTTGCAGGGCCTGGACGAGGAGCTTGGGGGCTCCAGTTGCTCCAGGTCAAGGAGCACAACAGTTAGAGGAGACCACAGGGTTGCAGTCCTGACTAGGTAACAAAGGAGGTGATGCCTACTTGGAGAATGTCGGAAGGGGCTCAACATCTCAAAACACATGCCCATGGTCTATGGTGGGACACCATCATCTGCAGACGACTTGGTCCACAGATGCCTTTCTAATGGAGATCTATAAAACCAGCTGAGCTCACAAGTAAGGTATGATAGTGACGGGCTCTTTCAGCACTGTGCCACCAGCTGGAAGGTTTGTGTGCCTAAAGCAGCATATCTGGTCACTTCTTGGCATGCTTTGATGACCATTTCATTGCTTGGAAGGAATTCTAGACATAGTAAAACATGTGTCCAAGATTTTACTAGAGCAGATATTTCTTAAATGTGAAGAAAAGATTCTAGACAGAATTATGACTCAAGAGGGAAGGGCACTTCTAAAAGTGCGTGAGGCAGAAAAGGAAGTCTCTAAAAGAACCAAGATAGTCCCTCAGGGAGTTCTCCAGTGAGTGTACATTTTAAAAGGTCACATAGAAAAAAACTGAATGAGCAAGAGAGAACCAAGAATGAAATTCAAAAGAATGTGTTGTGAAAGCTAATGAATGGGCTCAGTTAACACTTGTGAAAAATGAAGGAAACAAAGATATCATATCTATTTTCAGAACAGAATAGGAGAAAAATGGCCCAGAACAATGTTTTGGCAAGATGGTACAACATTAGCAGGTAAAAGATGTTAGAATTTCCTTGCTCGTGTCTTCTTTCCATGTCTTTGCCCAGAGCCCATGGACATCAATCTGGGTGAGTATGGGAGAAGCCTTACTGAAAGAGATTTGACTTTTTCATAAATGGAGAGATTTATCATGTTCCTGGATCAAAGAGGATAAGTATTCAATTCTTGCCAAAGTTACGTATAGAGTTAATAAAAATCCTCATTAAAATCCCCTTGGGTCTATGTTCCCCAAAACATATGTTCAAGAATGATTGTAGCAGCATAACTCATCATAGCTAAAACCTGGAAATAATCCATCAGAATGTGTAAATGAATTGTTGTGGATTCACACAATGGAATACTATACAGCAATGGGAATAAACAACCACACAGTACGACATGGCTGAATTTCAGTAACATAATGTTGTGTAAAATAAGCCAGACACAAAATAGTACATAGTGTACGACTCCATTTATGTGAAGTTCAAACACAGGCAAAAACCAATCTATGGTGTTAGAGGTCAGAATGTGGCTACCGTTCGGGGAATAGAGACTAGAAGGAGCAGGAGGGACTCTTGAGTTGGGAACTGGTCGGGGAAGTATTAATAATACAAAGCATAAGGTCACAGAACAGGAAGCAGAAATTTTGCTAGTGGGTCACTAGGGGTCATAGTGAGGGGTGACACTTGAATTTTCATCCCTTGATTCCCAGACTTTTGAATCCTGGCTATGGGCAAAATCACACCACATATTGGGTGCTGATTCAGAACACATGTAGCCTTTTGGAGAACACCGCCCTGACTCTGGAAGGTATTGCCGCCTAGCTAGTGCTGTAACTGCATCTTCAAAAGACCGTACTACTGTTCCATCAAGCCAGCTGCTTCAGGATGGTGGGGAACACGCTAAGACCAGTGAGTTCCATGAGCATGGGCCCATTGCCGCACTTCATTTGCTGTGCAGTGAGTTTCTTGATCAGAAGCAATGCTGTGTGGAATACCACGACAGTGGGAAAGGCATTCTGTAAGTCCACAGCTGGTAGTCTTGGCAGAAGCATTGCATGTAGGAAAGGCACATCTCAATCCAGAGTAGTCTATTCTATTAAGAACAGAACAGTGTCTCCTCTCTGATGGAAGTGGTCCAATGTAATCAACCTGTTACCAGGGAGCTGCTGATCAACCCGGGGAATGGTGCCATCCTGGGGACACAGGGCTGTTCTCTGCTGCTGGCAGGTTGGGCAGTCAGCAGTGGCCATAGCCAGGCTGGCTTTGGTGAGTGAGTGAAAGTCCACGTTCCTAAGCCTATGCACAACCTCCATGCCTGCCACCATGGGCACTTTGCTCATGAGCCCATTAAGTCCTGACACGGATAGCTGGGGAAAGAGGCTAGCTGGTATCCACACAATGGGTCATCTTATCCACTTGATCATTATTATTAAATCCCCCTCCGCTGAGGTCACCTTTTGGTGAGCATTCACATGAGACAAAAATATCTTCATGTTTTTTGCCCATTCAAAGAAGTCTGTCTGCAAACCTCTTCCACACATTTCCATGTCACCAGTCATGTTCCTTCCAAGTACCCAGCATCCAGCCAAACCAATGCCTTCAGCTCATGAACTGGAATATAATCACACATCTGTCCATTTCTCCTTCCAAGCAAAGTGACCAACCAAGTGCACTGCTCCAAGTTCTACCCACTGGGAAGATTTCCCTTCACCACCATCCTTAATGGATGTCCCAGTAAGGGGCCATAATGCTGCAGCTGTCCACTTTTGGGTGGTACCTGCATATTGTACAAAACCATCTGTAAAACAGGCCCAGGTCTTCTCTTCCTCTGTCAGCTGACCATAGAGCACTCCCCATGAGGTGCAGGCTGGGAGAGAGAAGGCAGTGTAGCAGGAGTGGGCACCATGGAATTTTAGCCACTTCTTCATGTAACTTACTTATGCTTTCAGGGCCTACTCAGGCCCAGTCACATATATACCACTTCCACTTGATGATGGAGTGTTTCTGTGCACACTTAACTTTATGGCTTAGTCAGCCAGATAACACCTGGTTTATGATGGGCAGCTCAGGTCACATGGTAACTTGGTGGCCTATGGTTAAGCATTCAGTCTCTACAAAGGCCCGATAGCAGGGCACGAGCTCATTCTCAAAAGGGGAGTAGTTATCTGCAGAGGATGGCAGGGCTTTGCTCCAAACCCAAAGGGCCTGCACTGCGATTCAGCTATAGGAGCCTGCCTAAGACTCCAAACAGCATCCCTATCTGCCACTGATACTTCCAGAATCATCGCATCTGCTGGATCACATGGCCCAAGTGGCAGCACCATTTGCACAACAGCCTGGACTGTTGCAGAGGCTTCTCTTGTTCTGGGCCCCACCCAAAACTAGCAGCTTTTGAGTCACTCAGCAAACGGGCCTGAGTAACTCACCCCAGGAGGAATATGTTGCCTCTAAAATCCAAAAAGGCCCACTACATATTGTATTTCTTTTTTGGTTGTAGGAGTGTCTAGAGGCAACAACTTATTCCTCACCTTAGAAGGGGTATCTCGATGTGCTCCTCATCTCTGGACCCCTAGAAATTTCACTGAGGTAGAAGGCTCTTGATTTTGGTTGGATTTATTTCCCACACTTTGATATGCAAATGTATTACCAATAAGTCTAGAGCAATTGTTACGTCTTGTTCACTAGGTCCAATAAGCATAATGTCATCAGTGTCATGGACCATTGTGATATTTTGTGGATGGGAAAGATGATCAAGATCATAGTAGATTATGACATAGGGCTTGAGAGTTGATAAACCCCCAAGGTAGGACAGTGAAGGTGTATTGCTGGCCTTGCCAGCTGAAAGCAAACTGCTTCTGATGGGTGTTATGGACAAGGATGGGGAAAAAGGCATTTACCAGATCAATAGCTGCTTACCAGGTACCAGGGGATGTTTTAATTTGCTTAAACAATGAAGTCACATCTGTTATAGCAGCTGCAGTTGGAGCTACCATCTGGTTAAACTTGGAATAATCCACTGTCATTCTCCAGGATCCATCCGTCTTCTGCACAGGCTGAACAGGCGAGTTGAACGGGGATGGGGTGGGAATCATCACCCCTGCATCTCTCAAGCCCTTGATGGTTGCACCAATCTCTGCAATCCCTCCAGGAATGAAGTATTACTCTTGGTTTACTATTTTTCTAGGTAGAGAAAGTTCTAGTGGCTTCTCTTGGCCTTCCCCACCATGATAGCCCTCACTCCGTAGGTCAGGGAACCAATGTGCGGGTTCTGCCAGCTGCTGAGTATGTCTTCTCCAATTATACTCTTGATCTGGGGAAAAAACCATAGGATGGGTTCGGGAATGCACTGGCCCCACTGTGGAATGGACCTGAACTAAACCTCCATGGTCAGCTGACCTCCTTCAGCCCCTACTCTAACTCGTGGGCCACAGTGACATTTTGGGTCTCCTGGAATCAGTGTCAGTTCAGAGCCAGTGTCCCGTAGTCCCCAAAAGATCTGGTTATTTCCTTTTCCCCAGTGTACTGTTACCCCGGTAAAAGGCTGTAGGTTCCTTTTGAGAAGGCTGGAGAAAGATTAACAGTATAAATTTCTGGCGGTACATCAGTCTTTCTCCAAAGGCCCTTCCTCATCGCTGCCTTCATTCAGGGGGTTCTGGGTCTGCAAACTGGCTCAAGTCTTGGCATTGAATGAGGGGCTATGACTCTGTGTTTTTATGATTCAAGGTACACTTTCGTTCACTTAACCTGGAACTTTTCTGCTTATATGAATCAAGTAAGAATTCAGCAGGCTTCCTATCTCTTTCCTTTCTAGGAAAATCGCGATCAACTAGCCGACACCGTAGGTCTGCACAAGTTAGACTATTCTGGCTGCTGCTTTGACTCTGCTGTCCACCCCAGTAGCCACTCCCACCTTGCCTTTGTCAGTTGAGTGCTCCACTTGACGCCCGCCACCCCAGGATCCAATTATCCCCACTACATTTAGGTTTCCCAATTCAGTTCACACTGTAAGGTCCAGACTACAGGGATGAGCAACCGCAGAGCTCTTTAAGGATGCCCCTCATGAATTTATTTTTCATAGTAGTGGTGAAAGGTACCTCTTCCGGACCCTCCCAGTGTGGTCGAGTAAGTCTTAACAAATCCACTCTAACACTGATTTTCAGCAACCCCAGCCCTGCAGCTGTACGTTGGGTTCTCCTTCAGGGCACATAGAGAAGCTTCAGATCATTTATGCGGCACTTGAGCTGGGCATTCAAATCCCTGAGCTCCTCCTTTTCTTTCCTCACTTTGTCCATCCAAATGAAGGGAAACCAGCCTATCTCACTATATTCGTCAGTTTGGCAAAAACGTTTAAAAGTGTTCGAAAATGTTTAAATGTTCGAAAGTACAAAAATGTCTGAGTGACACTCCGCGGTCACTCAGATCCTTGCATCTCATAAGTCGTTGATTAGGAGTATTAAATGGTGATATTTTGCTTATCTCTACTGCCAGGTCACATCATGGACTATTAGTGCTCTCTTTACTACTGGGAGTGCAGTCACGTAGCCACAAGGAATTAATTCTCTAACAGCCAGTGAGCTTGGAAGAGGATTGCAACCCTCAGATGAGCATCACAGCCCTACTGACACCTTGAAACCCTTCCAGCCTTGTAAAATTCTGACCCCCTAAGACTGTGAGATAGTAAATTTGTGTTGTTTTACAAGCCAGCCCTGATTGCCTAGTGCTTAAATTTTGGTGTGCTCCATTTCGGCGGCCCAGGTTCACTTCCTGGGCACAGAAGCACACCACCAGTCCGTCAGTAGCCATGCTGTGGTGGCAGCTCACATAGAAGAACTAGAAGGACTTAGAACTAGAATATACAACTAGGTACTTGGGGAGGGAAAAAAAAAAAAAAGAGAGGGAGACTGGCAACAGATGTGAGCTCAGGGCTAATCTTTTCCAGCAAGAAAAAAAAATTGTGTTGTTTTAAGCCACTAAGTTAGTGGTAATTTAATCTATTGCACAGAAGTAGAAAATTAATACAGTAAGAATTTCTTAGAAAGTTTTGAAAAAGAAGAGTAGTAAGAAGCGATGTATTGTATTAGATATTAAAATTCACTTTAAAACTTTGATAATCAAAACAATGTCATTCTTAGCACCAAAAAGCAATCTAAAAAAATCACCAGAAGAAAACAAGTACTTCTGTAACCTATTGAGCATGTGCATATATAGATATTGCACCTAACATAAAGGAATGGTTTTCAATAACATTGTTGGGAAAATTGACTAAATATCTGACAGTAAAATCAAGTTTATATTCTTGCTTTACAGCAATGACAAGAATGTTGAAGAGTTAAATCTAAGAAATGAAATTATGAAAAAAGTGTAAATGGAAAACAATTTGCAAGTGACATATAGGGTGTCATATGGTGACATACACCATGAGCTTTAAGAAAATTCATATTCCTAGATCTAGCAATTCCACTTTTAGGAAAACATTCTCAGAAAACTAGGAAATGAAATAAAGAGTTTTGAATAAGAATTTTTCTTTTAGCATCACTTATAATACCAAAAATATTCAACAACAGGGAAATGTTTAAGTAAATTATGATATAGTAATATATATAATATAATATAATGTATATATTTTATATATAAAAATAATAATTTATAATAATATGTACACAGTCTTCAAAAAAAACAGTCTAAATGCATTGGATAAAACATTTTTCTAACAGCATTTACTATAAAAAACTTTTCTAACTTATACTATGATATGAAATAGTGGAAAACCAGGAAAATAATATAAAATTGCTTCAAGGAAAAAAATATAGGGCCAGCCCTGCGGCCAAGTGGTTAAGTTCATGTGCTCCACTTGCTTCAGTGGCCCAGGGTCTCGCCGGTTCGGATCTTGGGCGCGGACATGGCACGGTTCTTCAGGCCACACTTAGGCGGCGTCCCACATGCCACAACCAGAAGGACCCACGACTAAAATATACAACTATGTACTGGGGGATTTGGGGAGGAAAAGCAGAAAAAAAAAGAAGATTGGCAACAGTTGTTAGCTCAGGTGCCAATCTTTAAAAAAAATATACATAATTACTTAAATATAGCCTGTTTATAGAAAAAATTTAGAAAACATAAAAAAAGAAAGACAGATAATATAAACTACATAATCTCAGCACCCAGGGCCAACCACTGTCACCATTTTATTGAGTATCTTTTTAGACTTTTCTCAATACATATATACATATTTAAGTATAACTTTTAAATAAAAACTCTAGTGATGTCCTATATTTTGTAACTTACTTCTTCACTCTATAGTATAGGCTAGGGGCCAGCCTGGTGGTGTAGTGGTTAGGTTTGCATGTTCTGCTTTGGCGGCCCGCGGTTCGCCAGTTTGGATCCCAGGTAAGGATCTACACACCACTCATCAAGCCACGCTGTGGTAGTCGTCCCACATTTACATGTGTAGAGGAACATGGGCATGGATGTTAGTTCAGGGCCAGTCTTCTTGGCAAAAAGAGGAGGATTGGCAGCAGATGTTAGCTCAGAGCTAATCTTCCTCAAAATAAAGAAATAATACAGGATAAACATATGTTTATGAAAATAAACTTTATTCTAAAAATTTGACTGGCTGCATAGCATTTCGTTTTACACAAGTGATTTATTTAATCATTTCCATATTGTTATTTTTTTCCAACTTGTCTTTTGCTATAATATTTAATGCTGTGAAGATCAGTCTGGTAACTAATTCACATCCTTAAAAAGTGATTTTAGGGGGCTGGCCCTGTAGCTGAGTGGTTAAGTTCACGTGCTCTGCTTCGGAGGCCCATGGTTCGAGGCTTTGGAGGCCCAGGGTTCGTCGGTTTGGATCCTGGGTGCGGACCTAAGCACAGCTCATCAAGCCATGGTATGGTGGCGTCCCACATAGAGGAACTAGAATGACCTACAACTAGGATATACAACGATGTAGTGGGACTTTGGGGAGAAAAAAAGTTATTTTAGGGTATGTGTTTTTTTTTAAAGCCAGAAAAAATTATTAATGTTAGGATTTATAATTCATAGGAAATTATAAACCTAAATGGGAAATGAGTTCTAAGGTGATAGAGAATTTAATAAGAGAGTTACTTTAGTTTTTAATTTCCAAGTTTATGAAGACAACTTTTCAAAGTTAAAAAAAATAAATGTGTGTGGTTAAAAAGTCAAATATCCCGGAAAGGTTTTCGGGAAAGTGGCTCCATGGAGTAGGGTGAAGTTTAAGGTTATTGTCTCATTTAGGATGTAAGAGTGGTGCTCCAGCTCTTCGGCTTTGGAAACCCTAATGTTAGAATGTGCAGAACATTTTGGGGGTACTATCTCTCACAACGATGGCCTTAGTTCTCTCGAATCTTCCATTTAGTTTTTAAGAAAGGAACTCTCCTTACTGAAACGGTAAATGCCTGTCTACTATGGCAACTCCTCCTGGGGTAAAGGTTGGCTTGACCTGTTGTGGGTCAACTATCCCATATTTAGCCTCATGATCCACCCTCACCCTCTGTTGTACCTAGAATTCCAAAATTCAAGCTTCCTGTGGTTCTGGAAATCAGGGCAGATCAACTTCCCTCTCAGATGCTCACCCATCTCTACCTATTCTTGGCCACACGTTCCTCCACTTGGATCATCCTCCACCCTTCCATCTGATTTCCATTTTTCTAGAAATTTATTGAAATCTTTAATCTACTGATAGTCCCCTCTTTCTCTTCTTTGTTTTGTGAGTTTATACCTTTTTTAATTATTATTATTCCCTTGCAATAAACTGGTGGAGGCACGGGCAGGAGAATAGATAGATGCATATTTCTAATACACCACTTTGAACAGGAAGTTGCCTACTTGTTTTAAATGTGCTTGACTATTGGTTCTAGCATGTGCAATATAGCCTGTGTATTTAGCAAGTTGATATCACCGAACCTCAATTTCTTCATCTGTAAAATGGGTGTAATAAAAAATGCCCTATCTACTTCCTGCATGAGATCAAAGGAAATTGTCACATGCATGCAAAAGAGCTGTACGAGGGGTCGGCTCCGTGGTCGAGTGGTTAAGTTCGCGCGCTCCGCTGCAGCGTCCCAGGGTTCAGATCCTGGGCACAGACATGGCACCGTTCGTCAGGCCACGTTGAGGCGGCGTCCCACATCCCACAACTAGAAGGACCTGCAACTAAAGATATACAACTGTGTACAGGGAGGGTTTGGGGAGATAAGCAGAAAAAAAAAAAGAAGATTGGCAACAGTTGTTAGCCCAGGTGCCAATCTTTAAAAGAAAAAGAAAAAAAAAGAGCTGTATGAAGCACAAAATCTACACAGCTCTAAGGTTTCTTTTATTCTTTTATTCTCTCAGTCTTCTCTCATTTGAGATATAGTTATTTCATCTTACAACGTGGACCATCAAGAAGGTTTCTCAGATATAGACTCTTTCTCTTCTAAACCTATTTGTTAATAAAGAAAACATAATATGATTTTTTTAATGGCCAAGCAAATTTGTTCAAAAAGGGGTTACCTTTTGGATCACCTTAATGGTGCTATTTTTTTTTTTTAATTTCAAAATGTATATTTCTTAGTGAAATATTATAATAGGCGAGATCATGCCAGGCTGCTTTTTTTTCCCCCCAATAAAAAAACCTGTTAGCTGGTGAAAGGAAAATAAAAGTACTTGTGAAATTTTTAATCAATGTGCTAATTTAAAAAGTAGTTTGCTTTTCTTGCTGTTGTCAGATCCTTAGGATCATGTTGTCCATCGTTCATCAGCTTCTGAAGAGGAAGAAAAATGTGAGATCGCTCAGGGAACTTGACTTCTGGTGTTCTTACTAGACGTAACTTTCCCATAATGCCTTCTCTTATCATTCCAGCTGACTGAAAGGCAAATTAAAAATGATCAATGTCACTTAGCTTTTACTCTCTCTCTCTCTTGCTGCAGTGACTCAGGGCGGTTCACTTTTTGGTGATTAATAACTAGCTAAGGCAACTTGCCTGGGGACATGCACAGGATTTCCGGTCCAGTCATCAAGTCATTAATCTGCATGTATCAGCAATAGGCATTAATCATTAATACTCAAATATAGTGTTGTTATTAGGCAAGGGGTTAGAAGGAGTGCAGGAGGTGTCTATTGCTAGAAAACAAAGAATTCATTAACTATTTCCAGGCCCTTAATTTATGGATTTGAAAATCATTGCTGCTGTTCTAGGATAACACAATGAAGTGTTATGTCAATTCTGCCCTTCATCTCTGGGGATGAGAAAACTAAAATGCATTTTTTAGAGAGTTTGAGATGATCATATATCATACACCTCAGTATTAGTGGTTATTTTCATAACCTAATCCCAAGCCTCAAGAGGTCATAATTTTTGGTTATTTTTGACAGTGGATTTTTTAAGCTATTAAAAGTTAATATAGGGGGGATCCCATGGCTGAATGATTGGAGTTCTGTGCCCTTGGCTTCTGCAGCCTGGGTTTCGGGGGTTCAGATCCCAGATGCAGACCGACTCCACTCATCAGCTATACTGTGGAGGTGTCTCACATACAAAGAAGAGGAAGATTGGCACAGACGTTAGCTCAGGGCTAATCTTCCTCAAGCAAAAAAAAAAAGGAGGATTGGCAACAGATGTTAGCTTAGGGCAAATCTTCCTCACATACACATACACACACAAAATTTAATATAGGGGGCCAGCCCCGCTTGCCTAGTGGTTAAGTTCAGTGTGCTCCACTTTGGCAGCCCAGGTTTGGTTCCCAGGTGCAGACCTACACCACTTGTCAGTAGCCATGCTGTGGCAGTGGCTCACATACAAAAAAAAAACAAGAGGAAAATTGGAGGGGCTGGCCCCTTGCCCTAGTGGTTCAATTCAGTGCACTCTGCTTCAGTGACCCAGGTTTGGTTCCTGGGTGGGGACCTATACCACTTGTTGGTGGCTGCACTGTGGCAGCGACCCACATACAAAATAGAGGAAGATTGGCACAGATGTTAGCTCAGGGCAAATCTTCCTCAGCCAAAAAAGACAAAAAAATTTAATGTAAACTTTTCCTAATTATATTTTCATTTTTGTTCAATTAGTGGGGCAGAAGAGCCAAATACCAAGGGATTTACAGAGATTGGCGTTCGGATTTATCTCTTTATTCCAAGAAAGCTGCAGAAATCTTCTAGACTAACGTTTCCTAAGCTTGCTTGATTATAGGAATTATTTAACAAGTGCGTTGGTTAGCTACCCCAAAACTCACTTGTTTAAAACAGTCATGTATTATTGCCTGCAAATCTATGGCTAACAACGTGGTTCTGCCAGTCAACCCTGCCTGGCTGATCTTGGGCAGGCTCAATTGTGTGTCTGCAGTCAGCTCTCAGGTACATGTGCATGGTCTCACTCATATGTCTGGTGGGTGACTGGCTGTGACTGGGGTAAAAAATCTCCCTCAGGGCACAGGTTTAAAAAGACAGGTTCCTAGGCCCTTCCCAGATATCACTGTCTCTCTTAAGACCAAACAAGCTTGTCAATCCTGTTCAACACCACGCCCAGCCAGTGCTCTCAGCAAACCTAGGGAACTTTCTAGTCTGCTCCATCTTAGCCATACCCTCTGCCCTCTCTGAGATTGATGAAATAGATGAAGACCTCTCGCAATCCATTTTCTGCAAAATAAAATAAGGAACTTATCTACTATTAGAACTTCTTAGAACTAGGCTGAACTTTTAGCTCTCTTTTGAAATACTGGATGTTCCAGGGATAGATTATAGCTCATGGGGTTTGTATGCCAGCGTTACCGGCCATTTGGTCAAATTTAGCCTTCAAAATATGATACTATTAACCCAATGACAAAGTATCACTAAATATTTATTGAAATCTATTATGTCCCAGGCTCTATAAACATAAAGATATTAAACACAGCCTTTTTGCTAAACATTGGGTTTACTAGAAGAAAGAGAAGGAGAGGGGGCTGGCCCCGTGGCCGAGTGGTTAAGTTCGCACGCTCTGCTGCAGGCGGCCCAGTGTTTCGTTGGTTCGAGTCCTGGATGTGGACATGGCACTGCTCATCAGACCACGCTGAGGCGGCGTCCCACATGCCACAACTAGAAGGACCCACAACGAAGAATATACAACTATGTACCGGGAGGCTTTGGGGAGAAAAAGGAAAAAATAAAATCTTTAAAAAAAAAAAAAAAAAAAAAGAGAAGGAGAAAGTTTTCTTTAGTGCCAGAAAACTTTCCAGGAATGACTAGGAATTAGCGATATTAAGCAAAGAGTATATTTTATTACATATACTTTTGACCTACACACTAACAAAATGTTTCTTGAAAACATTTTGAAAAATCAGGGATCTTGAAAAATCTTGAAAAATCAGGTAAATTTGCACTATAGGAGTACAAAAAAAAGAGAATTTAATGTTCAGATTCAAAATTAGCACCTTTAAATTTTGTATTCTTGTGAGTTTTTTCTTTGTCGGAGTGTCTTGCTTATTTGAAATTCAGTAAAATAAGGAGTAGAGTAGATCTTAAAATAACCTAAATTGACAGTGGGACTGCAGATTGAAGAGAAAATTTTATTTCTTGGCAAGGACATTGGTATAGATGAGACCATCTCAAGGTTTATACTTAATGGGCCATCTCCATGGGTCTCATATATATTTCCTAGTCTAGATTAATGGTTCCTAAACAAGAGACCTTTCCTCCCTTTAGTAAACTTTTTCCTGAGTGCCTATGAAATGCTAAGCACTTGGAATATATCAGAACACAAAACACAGGGCCCTGCCTTTGTAGCATTGAATGCTAGCATATTGAAATCCAAAGGGTTCCCCCAATTTTAAGCATTTTCAGCGCTGCGAACAGTCCCTTGAACTTAAAGGAAAAAACAAAAATTAGGGAGAAGGTGAGGTAAGTACCATGTAATACGAGTGCTCATTTTATAGACTTCCCCCAGAAGGTTTTGATTTCAGAAGATATCAATTGCATCTCCCATGAAAAATAAGCTATTTAAATTATGAAGTGATGGAAAATAAAGATAGGAAATACTCTCCAAGGAGACGGGGATCTGACAGTGTCTGGGGAGGAGCATGGGAATTTGGGTATTCAAGGTTCCCAGCGAGGAGGCGAGCAGGAGCCTCGGGGAGGAGGCAGCCCTCCCTCCGCCAGCTGTGGGGCTCTCCAGCCAGGACCCACAGGAAGCTGAGGGCGTGGCTGGCTAAGGCTGAAGGAAAATTCCAGAGCCCAGAGGCTGTGGCTTGGGAACACCACAGTGTCTTCAGCCTGGGCTTTATTAAACAAACAATAAACCAAGAAGGCCTCAGAAAACAACAACAATAAAAATCAACCCTGAAATGGGAGTCTTCAGAAATGAAATAAAATAAATAACGCAGAAGTCGTCTATTTTGTTAAAAAACGATTTCAGCCTTCAGGCCTTGTTAATAAAGGAGCCGTCAGAAGGGAGAAAAGATACTGCAGAGGAAGCAGGAAAGACGCCATGACCTCGAGGGGGCTGCCGTCTGGGGAGAATCCAAGTTCGGATGAAGCAGAGGCTGGAGAGGATGGTCTGGGAGGGACTGGCCTGAAACGTCGCCAGGAACCTGAGCAGAGAAAGAAGGCTCTGAGAGGATTCTGAGAAGCCTGCCTTAGCGTGTGGTTTGGGCCAGAGCACATGTCATGTCCAAAAAGCCAGGAGGTTTAGAAGCTTGTGGTCTCCCTGACAGCCACATCCATCTGTCCCCACGCCCTTTGCAGCCACTTACTCGTGGAACAAGTCATGGCTCATTTCCACCAAACGGCTGCCAATGTCTGTAGCTTAGTTTTTCTGCTCTTTAAGGCCCTTGCAGTTTGGACAGATGAGAAAATATTTAATCTGATCCTTGGGAGATATAGAAAGATGTATATGTATCTATACTTGCTAATGGACCTATAAAATGTGGCTTACACAGTATATTATAAATATAAAATTCACTACTTATGATGCCGAGCTGTAGGTGCAGTGTGCATGTACATATGGTGAGAAAAACTTGTGAGGCTAGAATGGAACCAGGTAGTCAACCAGAAAAAGGATCACAAAATTAGAAATGCTCTAAAGTGAAGGCCCGTCTGGCCAATCTTAAAGGCAGAGTGGATTAGAAGTCAGGCACTGGGATTCCAGAGTCAACCCTTTTTAGTTTTCCTTGGATTACTGCCGCTTACAGTTGTGTGACTTTCAGCAAATCACTGAACTTCTTTTGCCTCAGTTTCCCCTTTTGTAATCTGTGGATGCTGATAGGATACACCTCGTGCACTTGTTGGAGGGTTAAATGAGTTAATATATGCAAAGAGCTCAGAAAGGTGTCTGGCCCATTGTAAGCACTTGATAAATGATGTCTGTTATTCTCTGCTTTGAACTGATTGTCAAAATGGTCAGAGCAGTTTGTCACCAATTTGATGCTTTCAAAGGAGAGGCAGGTAAGGCCCGAGCATGAAATCAGGTAGAGAATTAGAGAGTGTGTGACCAGCCTGAACAGGCAGGTGCGGCTCAGATCTAACCCCTTCTTGTCAGTATTGCCAGAAATTCTAATTTATCAAGAGAAGTTGGATATCAAGATTTTTGTATAAAACCTCCCAGTTTTCAAATACCGGAAACTTTTAAAATTTTTTGAACAGTTCTGTGCAGGCTCAATGAAATGTGCCTGTGGCCTGCATCCTGCCCGTGGGCCAGATGTTTGCCCCTGCTGATGAAAATTCTGGCACAGTCTCAGATACTTGAGCAAGAGGCCTCTTTGGAAAGATCTCTGTAGGGGAGCACAGGCAAGACATCATCGAGGTTGGATGTTGGAGTCGGTTAATGTCAATCCACACCCCCAGCAAATAATGTCTCCTTCTTGTTCTGTCTAGTAAAGGAGCAGGACAGTTATCCAACACATACTGCTGCACTGCCACCACACCTTTAAACGAAACCTGAAGGCCAGTGGTGTTTATCTCTTCTCTAAACCAGGTTGATTTCACCAGGCCACCCTACTAGTCATCCCCCTTTGTAACTAGAGCACATCTCAGCACATTTCTATCGGACCACTGCTCTGTCCAGGGCCTTGTCTGGGGCCTTGTGTTGGTCACAAAGAGGAAACAGATGTCTGTTTGGCCCATGAAGGACCTCCACCCAAAGGCATTAAAAGGTAGATATAGTTCAGATGTTTGAGAACTGATTCAGGCCCAACCTTGTGGGCCAGCAAACACTGCCATGAAACTCAGATACTGGGGTTTGGGTTTGGTTTGGACAAATTTCCTTAAGTATGGTCTTCGTCCCAGTACTTGTTAATGATACTGACTCTGAACTTGTGAGGTTTTGCAGATGGGTGGTAAGCCATAGGAAAGTGCTAAGTCCACATAAGAGAAGCCCTGTTGTATGCTAAATGTATATAACAAAAAGCGTTTCTACATTTGAGAATTTAGTATGCTAGTTGTTTCTTGGCTAGGGGCCAGCTTTTGTTTAGCTGCGTGAACCCATTCAAGTTATTACTGTAGCTTGCAGTGAAATGAATCAATATTAAAACCACAGAGATCCGCACAGCAAATCAGGAGCTCATCGAATAACCTTGGCTGCATTCTCCCTAGTTTCTAATTTGTTCTTGAAACTACTTATACCTGCTGGTTCACAAAACTTTTTGTACCTGCCCTTCTTGCAGCCTTCTTCTGAAGAGTGTGTCTTAGGAGGTCCAATCTTCAGTTCCTCTTGTGTGCTCCCGGGGACCCTGTCACCCTGACCACAACAGACTGGCCCTCTAGTCTTCATCATAACAGCGAGGAGCCATAAGGAAATTCAACAGTGAGGTAGCTTGGTGTGATGCTGCCTAAGAGTGGAGTTCCATAGTGAAAGGTGCCATGTTGGCTCAAATAGATCTTCTCTCTTGGGGACAGAGAATGGGAAATTCACCAGGGAGGGAAGCAGGGAGCAAGAGGTATGCCTGTTCTGGGGCACAAGATGTGCAAACTGCTTGGAAGATGGTAGGTACTCAATTTGTGAGAGCGATTTAAGCCATAATTTCTCAGAGGAGAGTGTTTCATTTATTCATCATTCGTTCACTCACTCATTCATTCATCCAAATTGCTTGAGCATGTAAATGTCTGTTAATATCCAAGCACTGTGGTGGACACCTCTGAAGTCATTCTGAAAACATTTAAGTCTACTTGGGCAATGACATATAAAGTCAAATTTAAAAGTGTTCTGATTTCTTAGCTTTCCCAGAACCAGCCTTCTTTTGGGTTTTTCAAACATCAGAGAGTTTTTCCTTTGAGTACAAAACTTTTGTTATGTCTTGCCTGAGTAGTCTACTTAAAATCGCAACCTATCTCTCTCCTCCCCCACCTCTCCTGACTTCAATCACCCCTGCCTTATATTTCTGTCATCACACTTAGCACCTTGTAACATAGTGAATTGCTTACTTCTTTGCTGTATTCATTGTTTATTGCCTGTTTCTCCCTGCAAAAATTTAAGCTCTCAAGGACAGAGATTTCTGTCTGTTTGGCTTACTATTTATTCCAAGTATAGAAAAGTGTCTGGAATGTGACAGGTGCTCAATAAAGATTTGGTGGATGTTGAATAAATGAAACTTGAAAAATCATGGATGTTTCCAAAAATCTTTCTTCCTGCCTTCTTAACTACAATATTCTGGATAGAATGTAAACTTTGGGGGCAAAGGTTGTCATGCTGAACCACTTTTATTTTGCCAAGTTTTTATATTACTCTCAAGGCCTACTGAGGAGGGTCAGACTACTTTATCCTAATCTGGGCCAAGAGATTCCACATAGATGCACCATTTGAGTTCTAGCTTCAGCATTTTATTTGATATCAGCTGACCGGGGTCACTTGTCACCATGACCTCTGGGAACTTCTTGCTGCTTCAAATTCTTGACTTATTCAGTGAATAATTTCTTGGGGAAATCCAGACAAGATGATTTGCTGTATTGGTGTTGGAAATAAGACTAAATAAGTAAGGCTTAACTTTGAGATCTTCTTTTCTATTTTCTAATCATATCGACAATCTTTTAAGCTAAGTTACATACTGCTCATTTACAGAGGGAGAAAATGAGAACAAGGGATGGCCTCTTACCCAAACTTTTTCAGATTCACATGGTTGATCAATGGAAGGGACGAGACTTGACTGAGATCTGCCTAGCTTCAGAGTTAGTATGATTTTCTTACCATCGTTTTGCTTCTGTGAAGATCTGGAAATGCGTTCCTTCAAGTAATGTGTAAAATTCCATTCATGAAACTTACACTATGACTCCTGGCTGCTTATGGGGTTTTTACTTCCCGGTTCTCACTTTTTTCTTTTTCTTTGTTTTTTAAATCTTTCTTATAAAGTTGCGGTTTCGGGTGGTTGAATTCTAGTCAGAGATGCTTTATAGCATATGCCAATGAGTGGTACATACCCTTGTTTCTAGAAGGCGTTGGGGGGGGGTGGCATCCATTTCAAAAGCCAAATGCAAATTTGCAAAGTAGTGTTTGAGTCCAGAGCAGCATGAAAGAGCAGACATTTGGACAAACAGCTCCCTTCGGCATGGGATAGCCGCCTATGATTACACTAATGACAATGACTTTGACCAATAATCGATAGAGACCAGCTCTTTCATGCTTTTCCAGATTGGAAGGCAACACTCCCTCCCGAGACGAACGGTTGTGGATCTGTTCCTGGCATCACTTTAGAGGTTGAAGAGAAAAAGAAAATTAATTACTAAGCTTCCTGCACAGTGAGTTAGGAAAATGAAAGAGAAAATGACTTAATGAGATCAGGGTAACAATAACACCATTTTTTATTATCAAAAGTATAAACAGACGTTTCCTAAATTTGTCTTGGAGGAGGCTCTTCGCGTCGAATTGGTCCCAGCTTGACTCCCAGCACTGAGACCCATGGAAATGCCTCCCTCGGCCCCCAGGGGTCTATCAGGGACAAATAGCCCTAAGGCTTGGGGGCAAAGACGCACGCTGGGCTGGGAAAACAAACAAACTTACTTAGGCAGAGCCCAAGAGTTCAGATTTCCTCTCACCATTTCTAGAATAAGATTTTACTCTTAATGATTATGCCTGGCTTCTCACCAAACTAAAGAATTCAACTCCTGCTTTTTCTACGGCCAGCACTATCTTTCCATGATTCCTATTCTCTCCTTCCATCTTCATTTCCTCTTCTCTTTCCCAACGTTGCCCTTATTTTTCAGATAATTTGGCCCCAGACTTTTGGTCTCCACATCCAAGAGGCTGTTTTCTTACTGACTTCCTCTTGACTGTCCTTGGTGACAGGTGGTCCTTTGGGATTGCCCATGGAAAGAGCTTTTCTTATCCTAGAGCAGTGGGAAGAGGAGGTGGGACATCAGACTCATTAGGCAGATTCAATGACTTTCAGATTAAGTTCTTTGGCTGATAATATAGAGGCATGAGGCAGTTTTCAGAACTCCAGTGCCTCTGGTATCATTTATTCATTAAATTCCTCATTCATTCACTTATGCCTTCAATCTCCCAACAGATAGATTCATGCCTCTATTTGTCAGAGCTTAGAGATAAATAAAGGCAGGACATTCTGTCCTATTGAGAATGCTTCCTCCTCTCTTCACATAGTTAACTCTTATTCATACTTTAGATTTCAGCCCAGTTATCACTTCTTCAAAGAATCCTTCCCCAGCCTATAGTTTTATGCACTCATAGAAACCTTTTCTTTTCCTCAATAGCACTTAACAGAGTCAGTGCTTTTATTTTTATATGTGATAATTTGATTGTTGATTTTCTTCACTAGACCATAAGGTTGATGTTCGTTTTGCTCACCACTGAATATTCAATATCTAGCAAGCACTCAAAAAATAATTGTGTAATATACAGAGAGTGGACAGACAAGCCAGAAGATGATTACAATATTTAGTGTCATGGCAGCATAAACCCTGGTGTTCAGCTAATCCAGGTTGGGTTTGGGGGTGGAGAGAGTAAAGGAAAAACTTCTGGAAATGACACTTGACTTAAGTCCTAGATTGTGAGGGGTGGCCCAACAAAGAACACAGGGATGGGAGCTTGTGGTGACACCATTCCAGGTTGGGGCAATGTCTCGAGCCAGACCTTGGAAGTGGGAGAGAACATGACTGACCTGAGTGAGTAAAGGCAAAAAGCCCAGTGCGTCCGAGGTACAGGGCGAGAGATGGGGAGAAGGGATTTGACAGTTGAGACTAGACGTGTAGGCTGAGGGCATATCAAGAAGGTCTTGCATGACGTGCTAAAAAGTTCTGACCTTATCATGTAGGTGATGTGGAAACCATTGAAGAATTTTAGGTAGGGTGGAGGCATGAACAGACATGCTTCATGCTCAGATGGGTATGTGGATCCTAACTTGCATCTTGGGCTACTGGCACAGGTCAGGCAATTCCTACTCTTGCCAGTCCTGGAGGTAAATTGCCAGGAGAAGTGGGAGTCTCAGAAAAGATGGGGGAGCTGTTGCCTTAGCTCTCTGCAGAGATGCCGGAAGAAATCTGGATAAGATTAATAAAGGGAGAGACTTATTTCTACTTCAAAAGTGAGGATTTTAGAAACTCATCTTTCATTTTCTGGGAAAGAATTATTTTGGAGAATTTGGAGGGCACCTTAGGAAACAGGCACCCAGGATGGTAGACATCACTACTTTTTTCCAGTTCAGAGTGAGGTTTAGTGATTACGCTTCATTTCATGTAATGCTCAAGGGGACCAGCCACTTTCTAATCTTACCACAATGCTTGGTGTTTTAGACAAATGCGCACAAAAGAAATTCTAGAACATGATGCGTGACGGAATGAAATACATTGCATTTCACTGCAGAAACTATTTATGACTCAATCATCATGGTTTAATTAAGACTCCCTTGAAGTTTCTCCTTCTGGGATGTCTCAACACTCATTTTTCATTCTTCTGAAGAATTCTTCTTTTACACACTAACTTATTTTTACCGCTTGCCAAGCTGCCTCTCCTCTCACCACAGGATTACCTCAAACCCTCTCTCTTCTGAGCTAGGGTCCCTAACCCTGTCTTGACTCACCAGATTTTCCAATTCTCCTACGCTCCTGTGCCTGCTCTGTGGGAAGGATTCCAACCTGTGAAAATTCTTGCTTCAAACTCCTGTAATGATCCACATTCCCAAATGTCTCACCAGCCTCAGCTACAGGCTAGGCAACACTCCTCAGGGGCAAAGTTGAGGACTGTGCTTTCTGTGTCGGAATAAGATGCCAGCTCTTTGTGTGGGACTCCCTAAATGGGCTGGCAATGTGTGACCAGTTCCAGGGGAAATTGTAAAATTAATGACCTTTGGCTTTTCCTCACATCTTAATTTGTCTCCAAATTTTATTTCCTGTCCATTTTAGCCTCATTCCTTACCAATCACACAGCCTTGCCCTGGGAAGACCCTGTATTTAAAATAATAAGATTTGGATTCAACTCCCAACTGTAGTACAAACCGTATGGACATTGGGTAAGTTCTTTCCCAGACTTTTCATTCATTTGTAAAAGCAGAATCCTAGCACCTACCAGCCAAGTTGGCTATGAGAATCAAATTTTATAGTACATTTACAGGTACTTTGCAAACTATAGAGTGCTGTGTAAATGTGAAGGATATCGTTAATGGCGATGCCTAAAGCGTAGAACCTGCTGGGCTGCTTCCTCAACCTTCTCCTATTTATTCTAAGTCATCACTGAGGCACTTAGCCTGGACAAATCCCTCTAGGTCTCATGTGTTTGTCCCTATTCTCCCTTCTTCCAAAAATGGTTCTGTATATTTTCCCCTTAGGTTCATATTTTCTCCTTTCAGTATTCCACCTAAATAGTCAGATAAACTTATGTATATCAATGAACTAGTAAAAAGAAACAAGGCAGCTGTGATATCCTGTGTGGTGTATTATGTATATTGTGAATAAACTTATGTACGTTATGAAAAACATATATTAATGAACTAATAAAAGAAGGTATCCTATGAGGTATGCTGTGTGAAAATCAGAAGGCCCCAGATTCCCACTTCTCCCCTCCCTCTTACTTGTTCTTCTTCTATGATTTAGGTCACCATTTCCAAAAGTGTTATATAGGAACAGAGAGATCACAGTCTGAGTCAAAGTTAAATAAGTTTCTTTATTGCAGGATTCACGTGCACCGGGAATATTCAAGAAGGGGACTTAGGCATCTTTTTTCAAATATGTTTGATCTCAGAATACTTTTTTCAAAATGAAGCATTTGGGTGACTAATGTTTTATGGGACGTACCTAGGGAAAATCTGCCTTTAGCAAATTCTGAAAAATGGGATAATGATAATTGGCCCCCTGGTAGTTATAGGGATTAAATGAAATCAGACGTGAAAGTGTAAGCAAGGGTTCTGGGCATGGAAGGCTTAAAAAGCAATGTCTCAGCAGCTTTTGTCTAGGAGATGTTAAATGGGATGCTTAGGAAATGTCACAGTGTCAAGAAGCAGGGGCTGCAATCTTGATGGACTCTGAGCAGGAAGTGATTCCCCCCCCCACCCCCCCAGCTTCCTCCAAAGGGGCTTACAGACCTTTCCCATCATCCAGCACCCCATAAATCTTCTCCCTGATCAGACTGTGGGTGGCCCAGAAAGTGCAGACAGGATTTCAGGTCAAAGAGTGCAGATTAACAAAGACTGAAGACTCTCTGTGATCAAACTAAGGACTCTCCAGCAGGAAGGGGAGCTTGGAAGACAACAGCAACATGGAGCCCTCAAGAAAGGAGAGAGAGGTGACCCACGCCCCACTGGTTGAGTCAGATACTAGCTTTGTGGTGAAAAGGAACTAAAAACCAATATAAAACCCACTGTGTCTCTTTCATAGTTTCTCATGTGTGACTATATTTAAGACTCTGGAACTTGTGCACATTAGGGGCATGGGATTGGTCATCCCCAATCCTCATCGATGGCTTTTATCTTTGTCATAAATCTCAAATTAAGAACCCCTCAGGTGTGCTCTCAAGTCGATATCTGGTGTGGGTGGACTGGACTTGAGCTATTAGAGTCAGATTCTGACATCCAGAAGGGGCAAAAATAGGTTAGTGGTGCTTTACAGAATGTTGGCTTACAATTAATAATATTAGTCACAGAAGGTATACACTAGATAGTATACACTAGACACTCAATGCATTATCTCATTCATTCATTTGTTCATTCCACATGCACTGATTGAACAATATCCCTCAAGCACCTTTTCTCTGACAGACACTGTGATAAGAGCTCAGAATTCAAGGTGAACATGACAGAAAAGGTCTTGACTCTCACGGGCCTATTCCAATAATAGAAAATATTTTTTTTACTTAATCCAGGAGGAAGGATGGAAAGAGAATACTCCATCCCATCCAGACGGCTTTTGTCAGTTAGGGTTGTAACCTGTCAAAGGCATAGCGTTCTTGCCGTTGTCCAAAGGAGTGGCTCTAACAGGATTTCCAGGCAGCTCCATGTCAGTGGACAGCAGTCCCCAGGTCAGGCTTCTGCGGAAGGTGTTGGGAAAGGCAGGGTCTTCTGAAACACTCAGTTCTTAGCAGGTAAGTGCCTGTTGTGCCAGTAAATGGCCTGGGTGCAGTGAAAGATCACATTTATTTTTCATTCTCTGGATGAGAGTCATTACTCTAGAAGGCAAGGCCCCTTTGCCCTGATTTGAGTTGGGAGCTTGGTCCAGATCTACCCAAGATGACTGGCCATTCTCAGGAAAGTAGACAAGCTGGACTTTGAGTCAGATTCCCACTGAGGAATGTTCCTAGCACACAATCTTCTCCCCACCTCCTGGTGTTAAATACAAGAGGATATTTGAGCTAAGCTGTCTCTGAAGAATCTAAAAAAAACAATAAAGCCTAATTTCCCATTTTGTACTATAGTCCTTACTTTGTTTCCAAGTCATCTTGATTGTACTAAAAATGGATTCAAGTTTTTCATCAACTATAATTCTCATTAGGAAGAGAACTGTTATAAATGGATGAAGGGTGATGCCAACAGTCATGTAAAAGTTCAAATATCACAGAAAATACATTGTTTCAACTTTCCTGGATGAGAGCACGAAGCAGATATAAAAGAAAAAAGAGAAATAAAAAGAATGGTTGCAATAAAAGGCCTCTTGACAAATGGCGGACATTTCCCATAAGCTTGATCTTCTAGGACTCAATAATAAGCACAGAGAGATTGAATACAATTGCGAAAAGTTAAGGAGGCTGGGAAAATAAGAGATGGCTCTCAGTCCACAGGGATGCGTCTCAGTCTGAAGTGCCTTTTTCCTTAAACTATTCTGATACTATTTGCTACCTTATTGTCAGTTTTCTTTTTATGAATATGTGCAATGTTATATTTGTACAAATGCCTTCAAAAACTTTCTGCCTAGCTCTGGTGACTCTCTGAGTTTTTTTATTCATTCATTCATTCACTAGATAGCAGGACACCTCGTAGGTCCAAGGCACTGAGAATTCAAGAGTCTGTTTTCAGAGTTTATAATCTAGAGGGGGAAATGAAATATTGTATCTTCCAATAGAAGATACAATGCAAAATATTCAGAAAAAAAGTAATTGGAATGTAGAGGAGAGAGAAACCATTTTTCGCTTCACACTCTCATTCCTGCTCAAGCTTTTATCCGAGGTCTCAGCCAGGGAAGTGTTTAAGAGTGTGGCTTTGAATCAAACAGGTGGGTTCAGCTCTCAACTCTATCATTGGCTGGCTGGGTCACCTTGGGCAGATTATTTACCCTCTTTAAGTCTCGGCTTTCCCATATGTAAAATGGAGATAATAATAATACATTCATGCATCGCTTAATGATGGGGATACATTCTGAGAAATGCGTCATTAGGTGATGTCATCATTGTGTGAACACCATAAAGTATTTACAGAAACCTGGATGGTATAGCCTAGGCGTTACACGCCTAGGCTATATGGTGCTAATCTCATGGGACCACCATCCTATATGTGGTCCGTCGTTGACTGAGATGTCGTTATGTGATGCATGACTGTAATAATGATAATAATATCCATTCTAATGTTGAGGACTGAATAAGACAGTGGCTATGAAGCACAAAGCAGAGACAGTGGCACAGAGTAAATGCTAAATAAAATGAATTACATGTTCTATCATAACTCACCCTTCCTCCTGAAGTCCCTGTGTACATCGATGGCGCCCCTTTCCTCCTGGTCATGGCACTTGAACCTCAGGAATTTTCCTCCTTCTTTCTTTTTGACCCTCTACATCTAGCCCCCAATCTGTGTATGAATTGTCCCTGCATGAGGTCTCTTCATCCCCCTCACTCATTTCCATGCTGCCACTTGAATTTTGGTCCTCATTTAATGTTAGCTACCAGTTAACGTATCGGAGAGTTGACTCTGCATCTGTTGTTTATCTATAATAGTACCTGTATAAGGTGAGTACTATTATTTTCATGCCCTTGTACAGAAGGGAAGCTAAAGCTTAAAGAAGTTGATTACCCAGCTCCAGATCACACAGCCAGGAAGTGTCGGCACCAGAGCTGGACTAGACCTGTTTGCTCAGTGTGTCCCAAGTCCTCCCCCATGCCCCTTGCCCTGGAAGGAAAACACCAGTATCTTCGCTCACATGGCAAGCTCTTCTCCAGCCCTCAGCTCTGCTTGTCAAAATCCTTTCCAAGAATTAGGTAGATCCATGGTTGTCCCTATGAGACATGCACACAGTAGAACATACTCTTTGAAGATCCAGGCACTAAAGCTTGACTTTCTGAGTTCAAATCCTGATCCACCATTTACTAACTGTCTGACCTTGAACAATCAACTTGTCTCAGATTCTTTATTATTTTTCCCAGCTTTATTGAGGTGTAATTGGCAAATAAAATTATATGATATTTAAAGTGGACATGGTGGTGAATTGATATACGTATTATGAAAGGATTTCTACCATCGAGTTAATTAACATATCCATCACCTCTCATATTTACCTTTTTTGTGTTAAGTTCTACAGTTAAGTTCTACTCTCTCAGCAAGTTTCAATTATACAACGTCATTGTCAACTATAGTCACCATGTTATACATTAGATCCTCAGACCCTATTCATCTTATAGCTGAAAGTTTGTACCCTTTTACCAACCTCTCCCTAATCCTGCCCCAAGACCCTGGCAACCACCAATCTGCTTGATGTTCCTATGAGTTTGACTTTGATTTTGTTTTGTTTTAGATTCCACAAATGACTGATACTGTGCACTATTTGTCTTTCTCCATCTGGCTTATTTCATGTAACATAATGCCTTCCAGGTTCATCCATGTTGGTTGTTGCAAATGGTGAAGTTTCCTGCTTTTTAAAGGCTGAATAATATTCATATATACACCACATTTTCTTTATCAATTCATCCACCAACAGACATTTAGGTTGTTTTCATACCTTGGTCATTGTAAATTATGCTGCAATGAGCATGGGAATACATATATCTTTTTGAGATAGTGATTTCTTCTCCTTTGGATATATACCCAGAAGTGGGATTGCTGGGTAACGTGATGTTCTATTTTTAACTTCTTGTCTTAAATGTTTTTTTTTTTTTGAGGAAGATTAGCCCTGAGCTAACTGCTGCCAATCCTCCTCTTTTTGCTGAGGAAGACTGGCCCTGAGCTAACATCCATGCCATCTTCCTCTACTTTATATGTGAGACATCTACCACAGCATGGCTTGCCAAGGGGTTCCGTGTCCGCACCGGGATCCAAACCAGCGATCCCTGGGCCGCTGAAGCAGAATGTGTCCACTTAACCACTGCGCCACTTGGCCGGCCCCTATTTTTATCTTCTTAAGGAACTTCCATACTATTTTCCATAGTGGCTGTACTGGTTTACATCCCCATCAAAAGTGCACAAGGTTCCCTTTTCTCCTCACCAACATTTGTTATCTCTTGTCTTTTTGATAATACACACCCTAGCAGATGTGAGGTGATATTTTATTGTGGTTTTGATTTGTGTTTCCCTGATGGTTAGCGATATTTTGCACATTTTAATGTAACTGTTGGCCATTTGTATGTTTTCTCTGGTCTATTCAGGTCCTTTGCCCTTTCTTAATTATGTTATTTGTTCTTTTGCTATTGAGTTGTATGAGTTCTTTGTGTATTTTGGATATTAACCCCTTATCAGACATGTGGTTTGCAAATATTTTCTCCCATTCCATAGGTTACCTTTTCATTTTCTTGATGGTTTCCTTTGCTGTGCAGAAGCTGTTTAGTTGGATGTCTTTCTTAAACTTTAAAAAATGGAGATTATAGTAACCACTCCAGAGGGTTACTGTAAAAATCCAAAGAGGTAAAATATATAGAGTATCAAGAAAAATGCTTGGCACATGGTAGGCATTCAACTTCTGCCTGTGTTGCAGGACAAAAACAGTATTTTCTGCTTTTTGCTTCATCACTGACCTAGGACTCTGACTCGGCCATAATCAGTACTCAAAACACAGTTGATTAATATGGTAACCTTGACATTCTTCTGAACAAATTACGAAGATTGTGAAATTACTAGTGAGGGAATCAGAATATCAATGAGAAAACTATAAAAGCATAGTAAGTAAAGCCATTTAAATTAATAGTGTTGTCTTTTTCCCTGGCTGATCTTTCAGATAATGATTTTTTTTTAAGTAGTAAATAAGTGTTGTTAAGTAGTAAATGAGTCGTGTTAACTAGTCAGGAATTATGAGATTTAATCTACTTCTGGACTTGTTTAGGGGAGTTGAAATTAGCCCTTGGGCTACATGTTAGAGCTGCTAAGCAAGCAATTGCACCTGGACTGGGGGGGAAAGATGATATCAAGCAGAAATTTTCACGGATATTCCTAAATCATTTGACTGTACCTCCTGGCCTACTGGAACAACTGAGTGTCTCATCCATCCCTGAACAGGTGACGAATTGCCCAGTGAATGCTATTGGCTAGCCTTGCGATTCTGAGTGGTCACAGACCAACAGCAGCAGCAACAGCTCCTGGAAACTTGTTATAAATACAGCATCTGGATCCCACCCCAAACTAAACCACAATCTGCATTTTAAGAAGATCCTCAGAAGCTTAGCGTGCACATCTGTTTGAAAAGCAATGATGTAGAGATTAAAGGGATAAGAGGATTAGAAGTTGTGGCTCAGTAATATTACGTGTTGTCAGCTTCCCTGCTGCACATGGAGAAATAGAGCTCCAATGTAAGATGAAAGAGATGACATTCTATACCCGGATCCTCTTTTGAAGATGAACCAACTTCTGGCATTCAAAAGCAACTGGACTGCTTAAAGTACCTCACTGTTCAAAACATACACCCCACTACAAACTGTAATCATTGGCCAGATTGGAAAGGACACTCTTAGTTTCCTTGTTAATTTCCAGAGAACTTCAATGATTGGGAAACATACCAGCTTGGCCAAGTTGTCCACAGAACACAGTTACCATGCCCAGCCGTGAAGAAAGCAGATTGAATGAGATTGCTTAGTGGGTGTAGCTCAGAGAAGATTCTTCTATAAAAATAGAGCCCATTCAAGGATTTTAAATAACTGTAAGAAAGGCTTGTTCTGGGTTTTCAAGGCTATTGGAGATTACAGGGCTTTAGGTAATTGCAATTTACTTATTATGGAATATATAATGCTAATAAAGGAAGTAATGGTAAAACTTCCTTCTAATGCAGTGGTGCTAGCCTGCCTGGAGACTGCAGAATTGGTTCTGGTTAGAGTTTTAGCTGGGTGGCAAATAAAAATATGAGGCATCCAGTTAAATTTGAATTTCAGATAAATAGCGAATAATTTTTTAGTGTAAGTCTATCCTGGGCATTCGTTGGGTCCTGTATTTTATCTGGCAACCCTCATGCCAGCCTTTGGGGCTGGATATTAGAAATTTAACTAGCATCTAACATGAGAATTGTATCCAAGAAAAGTATGTCACCCCCATGCCTTCCCGAAAAACCTGCGTTTCTGGCAAAAGGATTACACAGTTTATGTTTTCCAACCAACCTTTGAGATCCTCAATCTTGTTTTTCTGTTTCACAAAGATTACGTGACTTGCCCAGGGCAACAGGGCTGATTATTTCTGGATCTTCTTTCCTTTATGAGTCATCTGGAATACTGTAACCTCGAACCTCAAGGTACTAAATTTGACGTAGAAACTGTCCTTATAAATGGTCCAAAAGTAATAAGAGGGGAAATAATGACAAGCAAAACAAAATAAGGAAAGTAATAAAACTAGACATCAACTATGGAGACAAATGTACTAAAATCCTTAAAATATGACTTAAATTAAGGTTGTCATGATAGTTGAAGCATGTAAAATTTTTATGTTGAATCGGAGCTATGAAACGTAATTGGAATTTTGTTGACTATTAAAAAAAGTCATATTAATCAAATTACTGCAAATGTGTCATTGACTCACTGAGTACAAGAAGCAGGAGATTTGTAATTAGAGAAAATGTTGCTGAACCATAAAATCTGAGTTGCACAAAAGTAGATACTGTTATTCTGGGAAGTGTATAACAGAGAGAAAAACTTTAGCCAAAAGTGAGACCCAAGATTCCAGGAAACAATTTACAAAAGCAATTCTTAATATATACACATCAGTTCCAGGGAAAGAAAATAATAGGAGTTATCTATTGGAATTCCACTTCTGGCCAGTAAATGGTGACAGAAAATTCAAGACTAAATAACATCTGGAGAATAACAAAGGTGCAAAAAAATAATAAATATATTTGGACTTTAAAAGAAAAATTAAAACAAAGTTGTTTCACTGTATCAGATGAAAAATTTTTGCAACATGAGGACTTCATTTTCTCCTATCTCTTGTCTGCTGTATGTATAAATGAAGGGAAAATGTGTAATAATCTCCACAGATACTTCAAAGCAACAAGTAAACCCTTTTTTCTTTTGGGGCAGGAGGAGAGCAAGGAATGCATTTCTTTCTAAATATCCAGAAAATTGGACTATATGAATTCCAGAAGCAATATCTTGTCATTCATCTTCATAAATATTTGTACTTTGTTGGGTGTCTTCTTGGCACTCTCCCATGAAGATTTCCTTTTGTGCTCCTATTAACACTAATTTTGGGGATTACGGATGCCAGTGAACTAAACCAATAGACCCTAAACCAAAGCCAAAATCTCATCAGTCAATGGAGCCACACTGCTAAGTAATACATCCTTTTACTCCTGTTCCTTAAGCCAGTCTAGGAATCACCACCCACCTAGAAACCACATCACAAATAATTTCCAAGTCTTCTGGGTACAGCCTCACATGGATGTTTCTGGAATTACTACTCAGCATTTAAGGAGTCCTCCAAACAGGCAATGATGAGTCCTATCACTAACCCCCAATCTTGTGACCAGATCAGGATAGTAGCACATGTGTTGAGGGGTCGGGAGGTTGATGAAGATGATGTGTATTTCAGTTAAGAAATGTATCGAGAATATCCTACTAAGTAAGGTTTCTATTGGAACATATTGCCACAATATTTTTTTGAGATTTTATGTCTCTGAATTTGAAAATATTAAAATCTTAACAAAATATTCTAAAGGTGGTAAGACTATGGCAAAGTAACTCCATTGTGAGAGCCCAGTTATGCATTTTTCAGGGGTTAAATTCAAGGAATTACTGATTGCCTTGCTTATTGACTTAAAAGAGGGCTGCTCCATGGAAGTAAATTCAGATTGAGCATGTAAGAAAGACCCAGGGTCAAAGCTTTGTAAATTGCTTTGTAAGAGACACTCCTAATAACACTGGGGAAAACATTAGAAATCATCAGAACCTGTGCAATTCCACATAGTGAAGAAAGAGAACAGAAGTCTGTTACTTGACTCTACTGATGTTAAATACTGCTTAAAATGAACACTCTTTACAGAAAAAACAAATTTGAGGCATTACATCAAGGCTCTTGTTACCAGAATAAGTTTAAATAGAATAGATCTTCCTTTGAAAGACCGCTTGCCAACAAGAGTCCTTTGACAATAGGTGGTTAAAGCCCTTGGGATATCTTCTGTGTAGGTCATATTGTCTTTCTCTGATAACCACCAATTTAAAAAAAAGAAAGAGAGAAACTTTCTAAAACCCAGGTAAAAATTCAATTAAAAATTTGATATTAAGTGAACTTCACTTGAGAATGTTGTGCTTTCCCCTCTACTTATGCTGGCGGTGATACCAGTTCTCACCCAAGATTACAAGAGTGGACAACAATCCATTGTTTAATAAATTAGGTAAGAGGTATAAATGCGAATGAAAGTGAGTTTGAGCTTGGGTGTATCTAGACTCTCAAAATGAGTTGTAAAAAGAATATCCAGTTGAATCCAATCAAATCTTATTATGAAAATGCCCTGCTATAGACATTGGTATGTTGGGTGTGTGTGTATATGTGTTTTGGTGGTAGAGGAATGTTAACGGAAAATGAGGGATAGGGGAAACAGCCCCATTCAACCAACCTATAGTATCTAAAATAATTGCATATCAAATAGAAAGAAATGAACTTGTACATAGGCACAGAGTCTTTAAGATCTTGCAAGACATGACATGGTTTTTAAAAAGTAATTATGTAAATGACAAATTACAGAAATCTCCAGATGAGCACTTGGATTTCTCTCTTTATTTAATTCCTTCCCTAAAAAGTAGTACAAAGCCCAAGAAAGCCCCAAGTTTTCCAGGGAGTTTCATTAAAAGCTGATTTTTTTTTCAAGTCATCAAGCCTGAGATATTGGCCTGATTAACTTTACGTGGCCCATATGACTTCCTTCGTATTTATAAAATATATTCTTTCTCCATATTTAAAGAAACATTTAATAAGAGCCCACTGTGTTCCAGGCACTATGGTCAGTGGTAGGGGGTGTTCACTTGCTTGCTTTTGGCAGAGTTGACAATCCCTGGAAAGCCTTCCCCTTGAATTCTGGCAATTTTCTCCTTTTAGCCATTCATTTTCTTCTTTGATCATCACCTTGTGGGGGTGACTAACATGTTGTAAGAAATGTAAAACCCCAGACCAACATCTCCATCACCATCCAGCTCATCCCCAAGTACCCGCAGTATTGCAACCTGATGTGAATTCAAAAACAGAAGCGAATTTTACCATAGTCTTAAGCAAAATGGAGGTAGAGGGCTACGTCTCTGCATAACACCATAGGGCACATTCCGTGGTAAAATATGCCCTTTGTGTGGTTGTTTGCAATTTGTTATATCTGGCCCAAGCTTTCCTTTGTCGGTATGTAAAACTGAGACTTCTCTTTCTTGGGAATGAATCACATCCTGCTTTGGTAACGTGGTAGGATGTCTTGAAAAGCACATGGCCCATGAGAACTTGGTTTGGCCAGAAATTCGGTTGCTCTATATTGGAATATCCTCTTTCATTTCCATCTTCAGAAAGTTACCAGAGGCTGTATAAGAGCTCTGTGGGTGAGTGGTCAGAGATATGAGGGGGATTGGGTGAGTCAAGGTCTGCATGAAGGGTAGGAGGTAATTCTGGAAGGCCAATGGGAGGGAGCGGAAGAGAGGAGTATTGACTGCAGCCAGAATGAGCTGGAGTGGAGCAAAGAGGGCACCAAAAAGTAGCTGATGTGAAGGTGAAAGGGGCTTTCCTTAAACAAGAGAAGTTTCAGAATGGAGAAGGCATAGGCAACACTTTTAAAAGAAAAATAAGTCTATATTTTTAGACTCCAAAAATTATAACTGTGTTCCAGCCCAAGACTCTGCTCTGAGCCAATCCATTTGCTTCGAATTACCTTGAAATGACTGTACTAGAACAAGGGAAGGAGCATCTCCGTCCCCAAAAGGTCAGAGAATTTTATGCAGATAGAGCAGAGGGGGGACCTGATTGAACAAGCATTAAAAAACTGAATTTCAAAGCCTTTCTGGGAGGTGAGTGGAAGTGATCCTCAGCAGACTGGGAAGTAAGTGGAAGTGATAATCGACAGAATGCTCCTCATGCTTCCAACTTAAAGCGTCTAAAGTAGCACAAGAGAAGGGACCTCTAGTTTCAGCACATGGAATTGTGGTTGTGGTGCACCTGTTGATGTCATCCTTGGTATACAGAGCAAGTTAAGGAACCCTAAGCACAGGCTCTGACTCATAGGGGTTCATCCAACCGATAGTAAAATATTTTATAAAGGTGTAAGAGCAATATGACATAGTTAAGGAAAAAACCAATAAATAGAATATAAAGTCCAGAAATAAACCCAAGGTATATAAAACATTAGAGAGGCAGGATAGGGTCGTACTTAGTGAGTGTGGGCTTGGGAGCTAACCTCAGTGGGGTTGATTTCTGGCTTGCCACTTCCTACGTGTGTGATCACCGAACACTTCTGTGCCTATCTCCCCTTCAATAAAAAGATAATAATAGCAGCATCTCATGGGGTGAGGATGAAATGAGTTCATACATGAAAAGCACTTAGTATAGTTTCTGGAATACAGTTATCACGGAACAAAGATATACTATCATTATTGCATGGAAAAAGTAGCATTTTAAACAAGAGAATATAATGACTTATTTGATAAAAGGTGTTGTGACAGCTTGTTAGGTACATGGGAATAAACATTTGACCTTTCTTTATTTTCTACACCAAAATGAAGTCCAACTGCATTAAGAATCATTACTCTTCTTGAAGAATATATAAGCGAATATTTAAATAATCTTGTCGTAGAGAGGTCCTTACTAAAAAAATAGAGAGAAAGCTGGAAGGGAAAGGAAAATGGATAGACTTGATTATATTAAAATTGAAAACTTCTGGGCTTCTAAGCAAAGCTAAACAAAAACCAACCCAGTCTAAGCAAAATTAGAAAATAAATGATAATCTACGAAAAATATTTGCAATATTCACAACATCTAAGGCAGACAAGGGTAATGTACTTCATGTATAAAAAAATATACGATACTCTTTATACTGATATTATTATGCAATAAAAAATCTTATATATCAATAAATACAAACCAATAAATAAAAGTTTAACACTTCTGCTAGAAAAATAGGCACAGGACATTATGAATACGTAATTCATAAAGAAAAAAATATAAAAGGACCAAAAACATAAGAAGATGATGAGTTTAATGAGCAATTAAAGGGATGTGATTTAAAATGACATAGCATTTTTCACTTCTTAAATTGACAATGATTTTTAAATGACCATATCCAGTCTTGATGAGGCTGCAAGAAGCAGCCCTTCTCCCATATTGTGGGTAGAAAAATGTCTCAACTACTCTGTACGGCAAATTTTTAATATCTATCTAATGTACCTAACCTTTGACCTAAATGTTTCCTTCCAAGAATTTAATTTAAAAAGATATTTTGAGATGTGAAAAGAAAAAAATATCTAGAACTATATTTTGCAGCAATTTAAAAAATAGCAAACAGTAAGATCACCTTGATATCTGTAACACATGGCAGACAAACAAATGTTAGTACATTCTTGGGACCCTTGAGAATCAACGTCTCATTTCTCCGGCTCCAGGGAGCAAAGTTGACTGAGGCCCCCAGCAGCTGCACTCTGAAATGCGTTACCTGCTTAGAGAGAACTAGAGAAACACGACAGCCATACAATATATTACTAAACAGGCATTTAAATGATGTGGCAGGAGAATACATGTAATAACATAGAAAGATGTTCTAACTATATTAAGTGGTATGTATACACACACACAAATAGGTTAACAAATGTTATGTACATTATGATCACATTACAAAGAAACATAAATGTAAATATATGCATAGACACAATATTAATATTGTTCCTCAGAGGTGAAATTGAATAATTTTTATTTTCTTTTCTTCACCTATCCAAACTTAATTTTTTCCCTATAAGAGACTTGTGTTACTTTATAAAGAGAAAAGAAAATGGTTAAGATTGTTTACAAATGTGACTGTGTTTCTTTGCCTTATTTGACTTGCCTTTTAATTTCTATTTTTCTCTATGGTCTAGTATTCATTTATTTGCTGGCAACTTAACACTGGTGTGGGAAGTGAGATATTTTAAAGAAATAACTAATTTCTGAGTCAGAATGAGAGTTTGATGCCTATGAGTGTGAATGTTGAGTCATTCTCAAAGACTTCATTAAGCTATTAGATGAGATAGATGGTGTTATGCGCAAATATTTTCTTTAAGGGGGCTGCCCAGTTGTGTAGTGGTTGAGTTTGTGTGCTCTGCTTCAGTGGCCCAAGGTTCATAGGTTCATATCCCTGGCACAGACCTAGCACCACTCATCAAGCCACGTTGCAGCAGCATCCCACATAAAACAGAGGAAGATTGGCACAGATGTTAGCTCAGGGCCAATCTTCCTCACAAACACACACACACAAAATATGCTTTTAATTTTCTTGTAAAGTTGTCTTGGTGATAAACAACAAATGCATTCACTATGAAACCAATGAGATGATATTCACTGGACCCCCGGGATTTCCTGCCTGGCCCAGGGGATTTGAGCCAAAGCACAGACAGTCTTCCTGTCCTGGGACAGTGCTCTGGCCTCTGGCTTCCTCTTGGTGCCTGGAGTCAAGTTTCTTCCCACTCGTGGCCTCAAAATGATTTTGCATTTGCTCAGGGCCCCTAAGCCCACAGCTGCCTCTCTCTCCCACAGTGTGGATGCCCTCCCAACTCAGCCTTTAGAATGATTCCTGCCTTCTCCCTCCCTCCCTGGCCCTTGCCATAAGGTGCTTCTCAGAGGTATTTTTACGCTTCATGATCGTGAATAGGCTTTCAATCTTCTTATTTTATTTTCTGTCAAAATGGTTTTCTAAAAATCCTTTCTTAGCTCTTTATAGCCCTGACAGGTGGAAACAGTCCATCTGGATAGCCTCACCTGACACATCCCTCTTTAACCTTCTGAAGAAAAATTCCATTTGGCCTTGAGATGCCTCACTGATGGCCCCTTAAACTACTGAGAATACTAAAGAGTCCACATTGACCAGTGGATACATACGTCTCCAAAGGCTAGCCTTGTGCCTTAGACAGCGCACTTCCTAGTGGAGAGGAGGGTATGTTTTTCTCTATGCTGCCCCTTCTTACCATCCCCAGGTCTCAAAGGATAGGTACCTCTCTCTGGTTTCCCATGATCCTTTGCTTGCCATGCTCTGACCTTTCTCTTCTCTAGGTGTATCCAGTTCCCTCCAGCACCAATTTGTGGACCATGATGTCTCAAGCAGACAAACCCAAGATGTTGTGTATATCAGAATCACACTAGGCAGATTTTCAAAAGTCAGTTGCCCCAACTCATCCATGAAAATTCTAATTCGGTAGGTCTAGGTGGTGCCAAGCCTGAGGGCTTCAGTGGTCCTCACGTTTCAGTGCACATCAAAATAACTAGGGGAATTTTAGGAAACACATGTGCTCAGATGCCATCCTCGACCTCGTGCAGTGTTCAATAAATAAAGGCAAGGATTTATAACCTTGCTTGTCATTATATCTCTTGTTCAATGTCTAACATGCTTCAGCAGAGTGGTCTAGTATGGTCGTATAGACTGAACAACGTCAGAGGGGAATGTCATTTCCATAGATTATTGATTTGTGCAATGTGGTGGTCTTGCAAAATAGAATCATCTAAAAATTATTGAGTAAATGAACAGGTGATGGGGAAAGGAAGTCTTCCTAAAACATCTTGCTGCCTCTGAAGTAGCAAAAAATGTTAAAATTAAAAACAGACCACACTTAGGGAAGCCGCTTACAGTAGGCTGAAAAATGGCCACCAAAGAGGTCCACATCCTGATCTTTAAAAGCTGTGCATACATTACATGGCAAAAGCAACGTTGCAGATGTGATTAAGGGTTTTTAAAAAATTTCAGCTTTAGGAGCCAGCCTGGTGGCACAGCGGTTAAGTGCTCACGTTCTGCTTCGGCGGCCCGGGGTTCACTGGTTCGGATCCTGGGTGCAGACATGGCACCGCTTGGCAAGCCATGCTGCGGCAGGCATCCCACATATAAAGTAGAGGAAGATGGGTACAGATGTTAGCTCAAGGCCAGTCTTCCTCAGCAAAAAGAGGAGGATTGGCAGCAGATGTTAGCTCAGGGCTAATCTTCCAAAAAAAAAAAAAAATTCAGCTTTATTGAGATATAATTGACATATAAAACTGTAAGACATTTAAGTGTACATTGTGGTGATATGTATACATTGTGAAAGGCTGCATCCATCCAGTTAACGAACACGTCCGTCATGTCACATGTTTATCCTGTTGTCATTGTTGTTGAGAACATTTATGTTCTACTCTTTTAGCAAATTTCAACTATACAGTACAGTGTTATTAACTATAGTCAGTGTGTTATACGTTAGATCCTCAGACTTTATTTGTCTTATAACCAAAAGTTTGTATCCTGTGAACAATGTCTCCATATTTCTCCACACTTGGTCCCTGGCAACCACTTTTCTACTCCGTTTCTACGAGTTTGGCTATTTTTTTTTTTATTCATTGATTTTAATCATTAGGACTTTCTTTTTTGCATATTCTCAGTTTTTAGATGACTAAAATTCCATTAGTATTCACTTGGCCTGGCAGAAATGTCTGCACTGTACAATAAGGGACTTGAGTCAAACCCAACTTTCCTCCCTCCTTGCTGTTCTTCCCTCTCCCTGCCCAGACCACTCCCTTATCAGTAGACTAAAAGGATACTCCTTTTGGCACCAAATATAATCAAAGTCCCATTGTGAATCAGATTCCTATGCAAATTGAAGTACTGTAAAGAAAACAGGAAGAAGACTGCAGAACATATGAAATCTTCCTTAAGCAAGTCCTTTATTTTCTTTAAGCAGTGGATTCCTACCCATTTGACCAGGCTGATTCACTTTTGGTTTTTGAAAAATCATTGGACTTTCAATCCCATCCATTTTCATGTGGCTTAGAAATCTTCTGAGAGCCAGCAATTTCTTCATTCACTCTACCCGAAGTAATTTTTTATTCCATTTCTAAGCTATGGGGTTTTCTGACTTTCTGCCTTCAAAGCGATTTGGTAGACAGGGGTCACAGAAGCCTCTTCTCACCTCATTTTGTCCCAAAGTTCTGCCACCCACCCAGAGCCTTTGGAGGAATTGGTGCTATTTTTGTCCTGTCTAGTTAATGGCAAAGAACAATGCTCTTGTCCCACCGCTGAAGCTCTCGGGAACATCTGCTAAGGTAATTTTGTATTCTTCACTTCCTGTTTTTTTTCTGTCATGTCTTGCATCTTTGCAAGGTTATTCAGTTTAAAATTCCCGATGTGTTTTCTGATATTTGCCTATTCCCCTGAACAGGAGGATTTTAGCTCCTCTCTCCTAAAGCAAATTGATTGATGCCTGGATCTTTAATACCTCTCTCCACCCCCACCTTCCCCATGAAAATCTGAAAAGTTGTAAATGGGATGGTTACACCAGTTCTCATCAATAGCCTCCCAGTATACATTTCAAAAAGGAATATTTTGGAAATTATTTTTGTAAACGTGTAAAACAAGCTGGTAAGAATTTAATTGCCACGTATGAGCACGTAATAGAAGCCCAGGAAGTTTCTTCATGACACGCTCAAGTATCATGGAGTGGTAGGAATTGGAGCACATGCTTCTTCTGTTGCCCTTTATTCTCCTCGTTCTAAGCTTACAGTATTCATTTGGATGCAAACATTTTCTCAATCATTTTCCAACTTCACACGGCAGTCACTCATGGTGGGTACTTGATAGTATTTGAAAAATCTAGGAAGAGCTGAATTCTCTTTGCTCCTCAAGTGTGCTTTCTTCCATGGGGCTGTCCAGGGAACAAGAAAAATGAGAACCCATTTACCATTTTATTACAAATTATCCCAGAGCCCAATTACTCCACAACGAAGCCCTCTGGAAAGGCTTGGAAGCCCTCCCCTCCCCACCTCAGGACTGGGTGTGTCTGTGTGAAGACAGAGTCAGAGGAAAAGATGGCACGGTCTGTTCAAAGATTCAGGCCCTGCCTCCTCTGAGCCAGCCAGCTGCAGGACGAAAAGAAATTTGGGGGTGCACAATTTTGTGATGGATCCCCTTCCATCCTCTTGCTTTTTCACTACTGGTCTTCTTTCTATCCTTAAAATACACCAAGTTCTTCTCTCTTTCTGGACCTTGTATTTGTTAACAATGCTCTTCCTCAAGAAAGTCACTCCCTCCTCAACCTCAGGTCATAACTTAGATGTCACTTCCTCTGAGAGTTCTTCCTCACTTATCCTAGCCAAAGCATCATTCCTGCCCCTCTACACCGATTAGTCCATTTCACATTCTTGATAGCACTTTTCAGCAAGGTGTGCTTATTGCCTGCCTCCTCCCATTAGAACGTCAGGGGTAATGTCTTATTCATCTCCAGCACCTAAAACGTGGCTCATGATAGAAACTGAGAAAGTACTGGTTGACCAGTTGCCAGTGACCCCATTCACCAGTAAACACAAGCCAATCAATGTCATGAAATCTGGCCAATCAGATCAACATTACCTGTTCCAGGGGAGGAATGAGGAAGAAGGTGGGAAGCCTTTTTGTACCAGTTTTCTATTGCACATAGCAAATTACCCAAAAAGGTAATGGCTTAAAACAATGAACATTAATTATCTTAGTTTCTGTGGGCAGAAATTCAGAACCAGCTCAGCTAGATGGTTCTTGCTCTGGGTCTCTCATGAGACTGCAGTCAAGATATCGGCTGGAGCTACAGCCATCTAAAGGCTTAATGGAGCTGGTGGACCTGCTTCCAGGAGGGCTCACTCACACGGCTGTTGGCAAGGGGGCTCGGTTCTTCCTCACACAGACCTTACCATAGGGCTATGTAAGTGTCCTAACAGCATGGCAGCTGGCTTCTTTTGAGCCTATGATACAGAGAGAGAGGCAGAAACCACAAAGGCTTTATGACCTAGCCTTGAAAGTAGCATAGCATCACTTCTGCCATAATCTATGGCCACACAGACCACCCTGGTATAGTATGGGAGGGAACTACGCAAAGGTGTGAATACCAAGAGGCAAGGTTCATTGGGGGCCTTCTCGGAAACTACCTACCGCAACTTTCTTCACCCCTACATTGTTTAGATTTTTTTTCTGTCTGCAGAACTGACTTACTGTGACAGAATAGGTTGGAGTAGACCAGGCAAAGTGAAGACTGGGAACTTAAGCACAGACTGTTGGATTGAGGGTGGAATGTGCCTATATGCAGGAAGCAGAGAAAATTCCAATTCGGCAGGTAGTGCAAAGTATATGGAGAAAATGACAATAGATAACAGTGTCACTTGTAGAAAATTGTTGACAAGATGTAGAGGAGGCCACACAATGTACCAAAGGGTGCCAAAAAGTGCATGGAGCCCCGTGATGGGGATCCCCTATAACGAGTAGACGATATTGAAGATTAAGGCAAAACGACACTGAAATCCAGAAAGTCTATAAAGGAATATCAGGTTCCAGCCCCATACTTAGGGTACCAAAACAGGATTCTGATCCCAGAGAGACTTCCATCAAGTCCTTTACTGGTTCTTGGTCCACCCCCCCCTCCCCCCGCCATTCTGTTCCCCTCAAAAATGATTTCAAAGGTCACTGCTCACATCCATTTCCTGAGTCACAGAACATTCCCTGCCTCTTACTTGAGTGAGAAATTTGAAGGCAATGTTCTTTTTTCACTGGCTCCCTTCCTGTAGCCAACAGAAGTGTGCAAATCTCTCTGACACTAAACAAAAAAACATAAAACCTTCCTTTACATTCTAAAACCAATAAGAACTATCCAGCATCTTTGCTCCCTTTGTCATCCAAACTCCACACAGAAGTCCAACCCAGCCTTTCTCTGTCTTCACATCCCATTTACTCTGAAATCTGCTGTTCTGATACTACTCTCAGTGAGGTCCTCAATGACATCCATATTTCACTACAAAAGCTGTTTCCAACCCTGATCATCTAGTGCCTCTGTTATACCCAACAGGACGCCATGGACCACACTTTTTTTACCGAGCTCCCTCAGCCTTAAGCTTTCACGACATCCCTCCATCCTGGCTCTCCTCGTTTCTCTAACTGCTCCTTTTGAAAGCCCTTTAATGCTTTGCTTTTGGATCGCTGCTCTTTTCCCTCTTATGAGCTCCATCTGAGTGATAGAGTGCACTCTCATGATTAAATTGTGACTTATATGCTTATAAGGGCCACTAGAGCTCCTAGGCCAGACCTTTCCCCCGAGCTTCAGACTCCTACATTCAACAGTCTGTCTGACTTCTCCACCTGCATCTCCCCAAACTCAGCACCCTCAATTGTCCACAACATAACGCATCACCTTCCTCCCTAAATCTGCTTCTCACACACACTTGCTATCCCATTGGTTGGCAGCACCCTCTACCCAGGCCCATGCTAGAAAGCAGGTGTCATCCATGATGGCTTTCTTTTCCTCATCCTCCTATTCAATCAAACATCAGACCTACTAGTTTGACATCTTTGATACTGAATGATCCTTTTCTTTCCATCTCCCTTACCCAACTCTAGTTCAGGCTATCATTATTTCTCTCTTGATTACCTCAATAGCCTCCTATCTCCCCACTTCTCTTTGCCCCTCCTTAAAACTTTCTTCACAGAGCTACCAGAATGCTCTATCTGCAAATGCAAATTTGGCTGTGTCATGGACTGAAGCCTTTTGCTGGCTTCCCATTGTCTTCAATCTAGAATGAAACTTGTATTTCACCATACAAGATGGTCCAGGAGTTGGTGCCTGCTTTCTTGTCTTTCCAATTTCATCTTCTTGCATTTCCAGCAATGCCAAATAGCACGTACTTGCGTGAACACACCGTACTTTTTTCTTTCTCTTTATTTTCGGTAATGCTAAACCTTCTTCATGGAATACACATTTCCATTGTGCCAGACTAATCCTTGCTCCTCTTCCAAAGTTCATTTCAGGCTAACCTCTTCCAGGGTGACTTACCTGACCCCCTCCATCTGCCCTGACAGTCCAGACACCCTCTCCCAGAGCCCCCTTTAACCTTCCACTCACTCCGATATTGCACTCACTCCTGTCTCCCCTGGGGCCTCTGAGCTCTGTGAGCTCTGAGATCTCTGCCTGGACCTTTTATCACTGGATCCTCAACACCTTGCCCAGTACTTGGCACATCAGAGGCCTCATTAACATCTTTGTTGATTAACGAAATGAATTGCCTGAGACGCTTTCCCCCCCTTTATACTGCCGTGTCAGAAAAGAGGACGTCCTCTGCCACGCCTTAGGGGAATTGATAACAAGTGAGTGTTCTCAGGGACTCAGTCCCAGATCAGCGTCCAGGATTGCACAAGACATGACTCTGCAGATGCTGTAACAGCCGAGGCAGGAAGGAAGCATTATCTCAGAAGGCAGCATCTCCGGGCAGTGACATGCATGTGGAGGCCACCAGGCCTACAGGATGTGCAAGTCAGCAGGGCTGAGGAAAACTCACAATAACCTAAAAGTGAAAACACACCTGGATAAAAGGCTACACTTCACAATCTTCCTTGCAGAAAGATGTGGTCATGTGACTAGATTCGGGTCAGCAGGACTTCAGGGGAAATTTTGCATTACATTTATGTAAAGCGTCCTTAAACGGATCGTGTGCTCTTCCCCTTTCCTCCTTTCCCCTGGCAGGAATATGGACATGTTGACTGGAACTGGAGCCACCATCTTAGACCCTGAGCTAACCATGAACTCAGGCCACTCAGGGAAGAGCAATAAAACAGTCAGGGATAAAACAGAGCCAGGGTCAATGACACCTGCAGCTCCATGCTAGCCTCGGACCACTCGCCTCAGACCTTTATACGAGGGAGAAACACAGTTCTACCTTATTTAGGCCCTCTTTTTCTCATGTGTAGCCAAACCTAATCCTAAGAAATATTGACAGTTTCTACATTATCCCCAGGGAATTTTGAGCTTCTTAATTTCAGACAATCCAGCTATATTCCTGGACTCGAATGCATAACATTTTTACTTATTAAGATTTTACTCATTCAAGATCTGTGGAAGAGGAGACATTTGTACAGCCAGGGTGAGCTTAGGAATAGACAACAGTTGCAGATGGACAACACAGGAACATTCTTTAGCATTTTTAGGCACAATGATGCTCGTGAATTGTCTCATGGCTTCTGATGGGGTCATACCGTCTTTACACTGGTCAACAATCTCCTCCCAGGAATGTCTATGTATTTAACTCTGGTGTGGTGTGATATACAGCTACAGGCAAAACTGACCAACGAAGGAGATGGGATGGCGATCATGAGCTTGAGAGATCAATTTTGGGCTAAGGAGTTTTCTGGAATAGTCAGGGAGCCCAGAAGGCCCTCCAAACCACAAAGATCCATCTCTTGAATCCATTTTGCCGCTTAGAGATGTATTTGAATTGACAAATACTCCCTGAAATATTTGAAATGCACCAATTAACCATACTTTAGTGATAATGGCTTTAATCAGACCAACCATTAGCAGTGGCCAGCTTCAAAAGAATGGAGTTTGCGAGAAGGCAATGGTGAGAAGAAAATGACAGTGGTTCACTTGAGAACAGACAGGCTTGCATGGGACTTGGCTGTTCAGAGTCTGCAGGGCTGGGAGGAGAAGAGTGTGAGAAGCCTGGGGAAAGACTTGGTCTGCTTCCCAGTTGGGCTCAGGGCCCCATAAGGGCCAGAGTGCCCTGAAAATCACCTCAATGCTGCCCTGGCACATCTTTGGGGCATGGGAATGCCAGAGCTAACATGTCAGGAGTTGTCTGGAGGCTGGAAACCGTGGCCTCCTTTCAGTTGGCCTGGGCCCATGAGCTGATGGTGGCAGCCATGTAGTGAGTGCTTTTTTTTTTTTTTTTTAATTTTTTAAAGATTTTTTATTTTTTTCCTTTTTCTCCCCAAAGCCCCCCGGTACATAGTTGTATATTCTTCATTGTGGGTCCTTCTAGTTGTGGCATGTGGGACGCTGCCTCAGCGTGGTTTGATGAGCGGTACCATGTCTGCGCCCAGGATTCGAACCAACGAAACACTGGGCCGCCTGCAGCGGAGCGCGTGAACTTAACCACTAGGCCACGGGGCCAGCCCCTAGTGAGTGCTATTGATGAGGAAACTGAGGCTCAGTGAATTTAGGTAATTCACACTGGTCACAAATAGCCAAGCAGTCTGACCCCACTGCATCTGACCCCAAAATGCAGACGTGCTTAGTGCAGGGAAGCCAAGGGCCTTTCCACTCAGCTTCCTTCACTCTTTGCAGATGAGAAGAAGCAGAGAACTAGAAGTGCCAGCTTCCTGCTGCAGAAAGACACAGAGAGACAGCCAGGCTCCTTCTCCCACTTGACCCCTGCCCCCAGTCCCCTCGCTTCTTCCTCCTCCATCTCTTCTGTCACTCTTGGGGATTTTCAGTGCTTCCCAAATCTGATTGCTCAGGGAAATTTTGAAAATACAGATTTCAGACCCCAAGCCAAGGAGACTCTAATTCTGATGGCTTTGGTCACCGTGACCTGCAGCTCAGGCTGAGGATGGGAGGAGATTGGGGTAGGGAGACACCTCAGAAATCTCCTTCTCATATGCAAAGGCCTCCTGCATGTGGAAATTCTTCATGATCCCGAAACACACCACCCCTTTGTAAAGCCAGTGAGGTGGGTTGAGAGAAACTCCATCTTATTTGGTGGCTGACGATGAAAATTTAGTTATTTCAACAGACCTGGAAACCAAGCATTTCTTAAAAGGTTTCCAGGGTTTTCTTAAAAAGTTATTCCCCTTGGATAATAAGGAAGCAACTGAGCTGAATTAGGAAAACAGAGAAAAGTAGGTGAAGTTTGCCTTCGTCTTCCTTCACCTTTGCTTTCCTCTAAACAGGTGCCCAGGACTCTCATTCCGTCCTTGCTCCAAGTGCTGCATCCTATACCCCTTCCCCACCTTGTGTTTTACAGGTAATGTCTCTTCCTCATCTCTCCACCTTCTTCACCCTCAGACTCGCCTCAAACTTAAATATCCTCATGTTTGCTTAGGCCAGGAGAGCAGTCACTTGCAAAGCAAGCCAGTGAGTGCACGACCTTTGAGGTACTGGTGACTACAACACAGGACGCTTGGTATTTTTGATGTCTAGCCATTGGTGAGTAAAGATGAAGTGTAGGCTAGGACAACAAGCCAGTTCTTCCGCGTCACCCTGAATTTAGTATTGAAGCATTTTTGAGTAACATAATTGCATATTGTGCTCTATTCAAATGACATAGCAGTCGTCTGTTATTGCGTTCAAGGATGTGGAAAGATGAGCAGAGCACCCTCCTGATTATTCCCATTCAGAGAGGGAGCTGTGAGATGGGTCATTCAAAGTCAAACCCTACTTAATTTAAGGACACACACTATGATTGGGGTACCAGGAGTGTTGCTTTATGATTACAGAATGTGAAAGTCAGAAGGGACTCGACAGGGTGTGCTTTTCTTTGGCTCATGGCAAAATTGGTTTGCCATCTCTGAGCACCCCTGCCAGCTCACAGGAGAAAGAAGTAGCTCTAGTGATCGCCATGTGTTGCGGGCTGGGGAGAGAGGTTAAAGACTTTCAAAACAAATGGAGAAGAGCTGAGGCTGGCTATCCTCCAGAGCCTTCTTCCTGTGCCCTTCAATCACCAGCAAAATTGAATCAAGGAACCTACTGGTGTTCCCAAAAGGAGACATTCAGTGCTCCACGTATGGAAAATGTCGTCAGATCCCAGGAGACCAGTTCTTCCTGCAACTGTTTGTTCAGGATCCACCACCCTTGATGAAGACCAGGCTTACAGGATGGTATGTTATACCCAAGACACAATGAGCAAGTCCAGTTAATACTCATCCTGCTAGTGGAAGGACAACTGCAGGCATCACAGCAAATTCACACATTGTTGGGTAGACCTCTTTGTGAATATGAGGCAACGGCAAGACGCCCCTTCAATTCTTGCCCCAGTGGTCTCTCTAATATCTGTGTGTCTACAGCCTTTTCTCTGTTTGGCTATTGTGACCTGGACATCACATAATAGCTCAAAGTCCTCTGGCAACTCACTTCCCCTCACACTCAACTTTGACTGCCAGTTGTGACACTTGAATGGTTGGTCCCACCATGTAGGTTTTTATTTTTAATCCAGACATTCCCATAAGTCACAAGATACTAGAGTTTCCCCGCCGTGATCCACGCTTTGATTGGACCTCTGTGTTTATAATGCAGCTGTTGTTTTAGGAGCATATTGGAAATGGGCCCAAAGCACCAAATCTACAAAGTTTAAGTTTAATCCCCCGATCATAAGACAGGAGCTCAGTCTGTTCTTGGACCTTCTTGATGTTGGCCAGACAGAGACATGGGTTTTGAGAGACAGTGTTTTAACTTCTCATTGCGTCAGGCTTCAGCCGGCAGTGGGAGTTGTTGGAGGCCTGACAGCCAGTGCAGAGTCTTGGGATGGTTTCCTGACAGTGCTGTTGTGAAAACAAACCAGGGAAAGAGATGTTTTTCCCTCATGCATCACTTTTTATCAGATGAACTTGTAATCAAGCCTTTCCCTTTATATCACGCTCCATCCTTCTCAAAGCACATTCACACAGGGCACCCCTCCTCTTCTCTGCCGTGAGTAGGCTTGAAGAGGGTGAAAGCATGAAGAGCTTTCTTGGGTGCCTGTAACAGGATTCCCACCCACCTCCTAATCCTCACAACGTCTTTACCTCCATCTGCCAAGAGACCATCAGGACAAACCTCTTCATCAGCCACCATTAGGAAGTTGGGATCTCCCCAGGTCTTCCCTCATTTTCCAGACTCTCGCCCACATCCAGCACTGTACATCTCCTATAATGGCCCCATCTCCCACTCCTGCCCCCAAAGCAAAACCTTTCCATAAGACCCTCTGGAACTCAACAGCAATCATCAGCAAAATTTCCTATATCCTTTTACTTGAATATTTCCTCACCTTCGTACCCTCTCTGAATCCTGGATCCACCCAAGCGCACTATCTTCACTGCGGTCTATTGAGTGGTGGCTATTCTACCTTCCTCAGCTGTTGTATTTGTCTGAAGACTCTCCATTTGGTTAAATGCACCTCTCTGAATTTTGAAAGCCTGCCCCAGGGAGCTGGGTGTGGCTGGAGAAAAGCGCATATCTCTGTGGACAGTTTCACTTCAAATTCCTAACCACTAACTTCATGTGACCCAAGCAAGCCCACCATAATTCCCTGGTTTATCCACTTACTCACGCTCCTAGATGATTATTACACTCCCATCCCTCCTGTTTTGGGCTGATGTCCTTGATTCTTATTTCACTGAGAGATGGAAGCAATCTGGAATATCCCATCAGTCAGTAACCAACTGGGCCCTCTCTACGCACATAGACATTTTGCTTTCCCTCCAGTACTGTGGAAGAATGACTTTGTTTCTGTGGAAGACAAAGCCACCCCTCCTACTATTCATTGGGTCCCATCCCTCTCTTCAGGACGTTGCACCAGGACATGTCCTCCCTCTAGCATGCACTTTCATTTCCCCTGTGCTAATGTATCATTCCCATCAGCACTCAGTACTAGAATATTTCCCACCTTATAACAAAAATAGTACAATTTTGACCACCTCCTCCATGTGTCACCATTTCTCTGTTCTCCCTCTAGCAAAACTCATCGAAAGATTTGTCTACACTGTCTCTACTTCTCTCCTGCAAGGCTGCTACTATGGCCTATGGTGCATGATGTGAATTTTTAAAAGCTTTGTATTGATTAGCTATTGCTGTGTAACAAAGTACCACAAATTTAGTGGCTCAAAACAATACAAATTATTTATCTCACAGTTTTTGTAAGTCAGGGGCTCCAGCACAGCATAGCCTGATTCTCTGCTCAGGGTGTCCCTGGGATGATATCAAGATGTTGGCCAGGATTGTGGTTTCATCTGTGCTTAGGGTCCTCTTCCAAGCTCACTGATTGTTGTTAGCACCCTGTTTCTTGTGGTCACAGGGCTGAGGTCCTTGTTTTCCTTCTAGCCATTGCTTGGGGACCTCTCACAGTTCCTAGAGACACCCATGTTTCCTCCCCTTTGGCCCTCATAAGCGATTCACAATCTGGGTGTTTGCTTTTTGCAAGCCAGTTGGAGTGTGTCTCTCTGACTTCCTCATTTCTGACTAACAGGAGAAAACTTTCTACTTTTAAAGGACCCATGTGACTAAGCCAGGTCCACCCAAGTAATCTCCCAAAAGGTCAACTAATGTGAGGACTTATTACAGCTACAAATTTCACAGCAGTACCTTAGTACTTAGTTTTTGATTGAATAACTGGGAGAGGGTGTGTGTATACTAGGGGCCAGAATCTTGGGGGCTTAGAATTCTGCTTACTCCAGGTAGATAAATTACAAAAAGAAAATTGTCCTTTCCTCTGCACTGACACAGCCCATCCAGGGTGGAGGACTTGGCCGGTGAAGTTCCAGCTGGATAGACTTGATCCCCACTTGACCCTAAGCTGAGTGCCTTTGTGAAAAATACAACCTGTTATCTTTCCATGGTGGTGCTTTCTCCCATGCTTTCTAATCGAGGGTGTCCCACGACATCACTAAAACTACCCTTTTCAACATCAACAGGGACTTTCATGTTGCCAAACCCAATGCTCAATTCTCCTCGTTATACTGCTGTGGACTGAATGTTTGTGTCGCCCCAAAACTCATGTATTGAAGCCCTAACCCCTCAATGTGATGGTATTAGGAGGAGGGGTCTTTGGGAGGTAATTAGGTTTAGATGAGGTCAGGAGAGAGGAGCGCCCATGATGAGATCAGTGTCCTTATAAGAAGAGGAAGAGGAAGAGACATCAGAGCTTCCTCTCTTTGCCATGTGAGGGCACAGCAAGAAAGTGTCCATCTCCAAACCAGGAGGTGGGTTCTCAAAAAGAATTGAATCTGCTGGCACTTGATCTTAGACTTGCCAGCCTCCAGAACTGTGAGAAATAAATGTCTGTTATTTAAGTCACTCAGTCTAGCTATTTTGTTATAGCAGCCTGAGCTCTAAGACTAAATCTGACCTACAGCATCATTTGACAGTTGATCAATCTCTCCCTCCAGACACACTTTCTTCTCTTAACTTTGGGAAACTATTCTATTTTGGTTCTTCTTCCACACGCCTAGCTATTCTTTGTCAGTCTCATTTGCTGAATTCTCTTCATCTCCCTTTCCTCTAAACCTTGGGGATCCTTAGGGCTCAATCCTTAAACTTCTTTTCTCCATCCAACATGACTTTGCCTTTAAACACCATCTAACACTGAGGATTCCAAAATGTGTATCTCCTGCTCACATTTGTACATCCAGTTGGCTCCTGAGCATCTTAGACATTTCCAGTTGGACTACAGTTGCTCTCTTGAGCTTAACATGTACCATATCGAACTCATACATCACCCCATGACCAAAAAAAAGCAATAACAAAAATAACGTTAAAAAACCTGTTCTTCTTGAAACATTCCCCTTTCAGTAAATGGCAACTTCATTTTGGTCAGGCTAAACACCTGAAAATCATTCCTGAGCCCTTTTTTCTTTCATTCCCCACATCCAATCCATCGGCAAATCCTAACGTCTCTACCTACAGAATATATCCAGAATCTAATCATTTCTCCACCTGGACCCAACCCACCACTGTCTTAGCCTGGATTATTGCACTAGGTTTCTGAAAGTTCTTGCTGTTCTACTATTGCCTCTGTATGGTCTTTTTCCCACAAAGCAACAAGAGCGAACCTTTTAATAAGTACATCACATCTTCTAAAGGCCAGCAATCACTTCCGAAGAAAAGCCAAAATTCTTACAAAGGTCTCCAAGGCCCTACACCTCTGTAACCTCAGGACTGACCCACCCTCCCCTCAACTCACTCTGCTCTGGTCCTGCAGGGCCCTTGCTGTTCCCAGCTCCTCCAACTGAAATCTTTCTCCAGGATCTTTGCTTTTACTGATCTTCCTGCCTTAACCGTTTTTCCTTCCAGATACCTGCATAGCTTGTCCTTTCACGGCAGGTCTGTGCTCAAAAGTTACCCTTGATGTCACATCCTATCTCTTATCTTGCTTTTTCTTTGTCTGTCGCCGTCAGTCATGGAGTATTTTGTTTGTCTGGTTTGTCTCTTCCAACCATCTCCACTAACTGGTCTAGATATTAACCTCCATGAGGGTCGAAAGTTATTTGTTTTGTTCATTGACATGTCCATCATGATTTAACAGAGTGGGTGCTAATAAATACTAGTTGCATTAGTAAATACATTTTAATCTTATCACTATTTTTCTAAATCAATGCAGGTAGGGAAACTAATACTTTCTAAAAGGCCAGGCGTTGTATTTGACATTGCTCTAGAGTTTTCAGATGGTTCTGACAAAAATACTAGATGGAAACAATTTCTCAGATAAAAATTATATTATGGAACATTTAATAATGACAATCAGCATTATATTCTTTTTCTTACCAAATAAGTAAAAGTATTTTAAAAATCTCCAACAAACCATGAAGTTTGGCTTTTCTGACTCAAGACTGGTTCTGTTATAGACATTAAACCAAGATTACTCATAGCACAAAAAATTATTTTCAATCTGGTATCTAGTACAGAAGTTAGAGCAATTATCAAAGTGGTTTTTACACAGAGCTGCAGCTTCCGTGTGGAAAACACATTTCCACTTATCAAGAAACGACATTTTCTCAAAGCATTTGAACATCATGTCCCAAAAAACGACTCTCCTGAGGAGAATTTGGAGGGAGCCCCTTTTTTTCATGTTGACAACCTCCAGATTTGAGTTACTCATCAAAAGATTGATTATGATTAGCCAAACGAGAAAGACTCAGTGCACGGCATCATGACTTCTAACTACTCCTTCTAGAACTCGCGACTCCTTAAATTCACATATGTGCCTGCACAATCAATTTACGATCTGCGTAAAGAAGAAACTCATTTTTCTGCAAGTTGAATATGGCCTTGATGCCAAAAACTTGTAGCATCAATTTTTGAAAGGCACTTGGGAGCTAAATTAAATCTTTAAAATTCTTGATTCGAGCTTGATGAAGTTACCAAAAGTGCCTGTCTTTAAAAAGTTCTGCAACAAATAATTTAAAATTTTGCATGTTCTGTGATTTAGAAATCCCACTTCTAGAACATTATCCTAAGGAAATAGTTCTGTAAATGGAACTTAAATGGAAAGTGTGCAGACTTTGGAAATAGACAGACCTAGGTTCTGCCCTGGCTCAGCATCAACACCAAGTGCATTTGTATAACTCTCTCTGTGTCTCGGTTTTCCTGTCTGTAAAATGGGAATGACATTATACACCTTTCAAGACTGCTGTGAGAATTAGAGATATGAGGAATATTGCCCCCTAGGCAGGTCTATATGTGGTGTATACACAAATGGAATATTATTCAGTCATAAAAAAGAATGAAGTACTGATACATGCTAGAGCCTGGATGAACTTTGAAAACATTGTGCTAAGGGGAAGATGAAGGACAAAAAAATCGCAATTATGATTCCATTTATATGAAACATCTAGAATAGGTAAATCCCCAGAGACAGAAAGCAGATTAGTGGATGCCATGGGGCGTGAGGAGTGAGGAATGAAGAGTGACTGCTTAACGGAGATGGGTTTTTTTCCTGGGGTTTTGAAAAAGTTCTGGAATTAAATAGCGGTGATGGCTGCAAAAGATTGTGAATGTGTTCTTGCTGCTGAATTGTACACGTTAAAATGGTAAAATGGTAAATTTTATGTTGTGTGTATTTTACTGCAGTAAAAAAAGCTTACCTAAAAAAAATAAATTGCAAAATTGTGTTTACAGCAAAATTTTATTTACAGTCATCTATATCTATCTACACACGCACAGACACACACACACTGGAATTTATACACCCACATATTAGTGGTGGTGATTTCTGAGTATGGCAGCACAAGTGTTTTTTTAAAAAATCATCTATGTTAAAAATTTTTTTGATAAATATGTATTATTTTTATAATAGGAAATGAAGTTTAAGAACAAAAAATCAAGAAAACAAAAGTGCTGAATAAATGAGAAAGATGAAAGCAGACCCAAGACCGACTTGCACTGTATGTTTATAAAATGAAAGTGTTCAGCACTATTTCTTCATTGGACCTGCCTGCTCGCAGGTCTGAACGGCTCTTCGCTGCATAGCGCCATTCTACGTTGTGCACCAGAATTTACGAGGAACCAAGTCTCATACTTAACATCTAATTTGCAAATCAGCAAAGCAAGGCACAAGCCGAGAGAGTAAGCAGAAATATTTGCACCTAAATCATGACAAGATAAGATCACTCTAACACTTACCCCAACAGTATATATAACTATCAAGGCCCCATTAAAAAAATTCCCTCTCAGTGAAGGGTTCAAATACTGGACAACGAGGTTCAAAGCAGAATGTTTGGCAACTCTACTCATAATTGCCTTTATTTCTCTCAACAACCCCATGAAGAAGATATCATTATTCGTATTTTACACACAATAAAATTTGAACTCAGGGTGTGTAACTTCCTTGGTTCAGAATGCTCATAAATGGTGGACCCGGAATTCAGACCCAGTCTCGTGAGAACCTATGGCTCACGCTCTGTCCACAATGACATTCTGCCTCTTGTCATTTGATGGGTGGGGAAGCAGATGTTCAGAGAGGAAACCCGACTGAGCCGAAGTCACAGCAAATGTGTGGCAGACCTGGGATTCGATCCGAAGTTTCCCAGTGAAATGACATTCCATAAAACTTGGCTGCCTCCCACGCATTTCTCAGGGGTACCAACTATATAGACGCCATTGCTTCAGGAAGGACAACCGAAGACCATAGTAGAGCACAACCTCAAAGAAATGGTAAAAAGATAACTGGCGCTTTAGGATAAATGCATCTCACATGCCGAGAGAATAAGCATTCAACTAAGAATAAACTTCTGACATGACGCTATAAAACATTCCGAGTTCAAGCACATGCAGATACTTTATTTTACATGGTAGGATGATGTAGGGATAACACTGAAATGAGATCTACATTAAAAGTTGAGCTGTCATGCAAAATGAATGAGCCCTCTTAAAGACAGAACGAGCCTCGCCAGGAGAGCCCACAGCCAGCCTGGTGAGCCATCCGGAGCCTCTGTTCGGAGGATGCAATCTGTGTGCGAGCCGATATTGATATTCAAGCCACATCCCACTTGCCTCCACGGGTAGCCTAAAGGTGAAGTTTAGCTAGACCATGTTCTCTAGCCACATTTGTAGGAATGTGTTCAGTGTGGAACTTTTCAGCCTAAAGAGAAAATAGAAATCATTTTTCTTCATTTGCAATCATTATAACATAGCAGATTATTCACCCAGACAAATCTATGCTGGGTTCTATTTTGCATGCTCCCTTGCGCTTCTGAATCTCTTTCAAACCCAGCTCAGAGCCCGTCCAGGGGGCTCTCCAAGCCCCATGTCAGTCAGGTGGCCTTTGGTACCCTCGCTGCCTCATTACAGGCATTGGTGCTAAAATTACATTTCTTTTCTGAGTCTCTGACCACATCACCCCTTCTTTAAATACCTGACCTACTCTTTTTCTTCAATAAATTCTAAATACATTCAAATTCGCTGACTTGACCTCTTGATTCTCCCATGTGTCACTTTCATGTTCTGCCAGCCTGTGCCTCCTATTGTCGTTTTGCCTCACACCTGCCTTCTCTTTTGTTCAGGCTCTCCCTCTCAGTTGCCCCTGTATTTCTGTTCTCAGGCTTTCTCACGTGCTTCCAGGCATGACAGCCCTTATGCCAGAAACACCTTCCGTCTCAGACGCCGGCCTCGCCCTCAGTCTTATACCTCAGTCTCTGTGACGTTCACTTCCTTTGTGAAGCCTCACTATGTGCCAACTTAGGGGTGCCACCATCATCTCAGAACCACACTTGGGTTCCATTCTCTTGTCCCCAGCCTGTCCTTTGAAAGGTTGGAATTAAGTTAACCAAGAAGGCTCCAAAGTGAGATGAGAAACTTGAACACACTTCCAAGCATGAGAAGGCAAGCCAAGCTTCTTCGCTCATTCATTCATTCATTCCTCAATATATCTGCTGAGAAATTATTATACATCTGACACTGCGCTGGGTTATTTGTATGTGTATGTATATAATTCTGCTTATATGTGTGTCACAGAGTCATGGCAGAGATTCTCAAACTTCCTTGGTCATGGCACCCTTAGTGTCTCAGTAATATTTTCATGACACCCCTAGGCTGAAAGTAATAACTAACAGTTAGGTTTTTTTTCAATAGTTAGGTTAAAAGAACTTAATAAATACTTATGGATTAACAATTTAGTATTCATTTATTTGAGCTACACACAAATTCAAAGAAAATAATATTTTTATTTCATTTCGAAATAACCACAATTACTTACTCATGGGATGTATGTGCCTGTTGGGCACTGCGCAGATTCTCAATCTTTGGAATCCAATCAGACACTGCCATCCTCATTTTTTATCCCATATTGACTTTGTGCTTACTTGCATTTTATGACACTGATCACTAAACTCAGCTTTGCAAAAAATATATTACGAACAGAAATGCAACATAATCTAAATTTGAAGCAGAGCTACTTCAAGCTAGAAGTTCTTGTGATATCTGATGAAATGTTGCTGTGTTTCTCTCAAAATTTCAAAATATCACGCAGCACAGGGTGCCTGGGTGCACAGGTTGGGAACGATGGGGACATGGTTTCTGTTCCCCTGGTCTTTATAGTCTGAAAGAGGAAAGAAGTCATATAAATAAGGCAGGATGGATTAAGTGCCACAAAAATTCACCAAGTTAGAGCAGAGGTTCTATATGTGATTTCATGGACCAATATGACGTCAAAGTAAAATTCTGGTGACGATGAGCAGTTGCCTACTTTTTACGTTACCCAAAAGGACTTTAAATTTAAAAATATATATCATCATCTACTATTATAGTTATCTTAACTATTTTTTAAAATTGAGGTATAAATTACAAAGCCAGCCCTGGTAGTCTAGTGGTTAAGAGTTGGACTCTCACATCACGGCCTGGATTCATTTCCCAGTCCGGAACCACATCATCCATCTATTGCTTATTATACTCTGGCAGCTGCGAGTTGCTGTGATGCTGAAAGCTATGCCACCGGGATTTCAAATACCAGCAGAGCCATCCATGGTGGACAGGTTTCAGCAGAGCTTCCAGACTAAGACAGACTAGGAAGAAGGACCTGGCCACCTGCTTCCGAAAACGTGTCCATGAAAACCCTACAAAACAGCAACAGGGCATTGTCTGATAGAGCTCCAGAATGTGAGAAGGTGGTGCAAAAAGAGTGGGCAGGGATCCGCTCTACTGTACACAGGGTGACAAGGGGACAGAATCCACTCCATGGCACTAACAACAGAAGTAACTTCTGTGTAGTCAAATACACACATCTTAAGTGTTCAGTTTGATGAAATTTTACATATGTAAACGTCCATGAACAATCACACTGGTCAAGAGGTAGAATCACCTCAGAGGTTCCCTCAGGTGCTTTCCCAGTGGATTTCCCAGTTAACACCTCAAATCCTCACTCCCCAGCCCAAACTTCCCCAGTGAGGTAACCATTACATTGATCTTTATCTCTACAGTGTTTTTTACTGTTCTTGGGCTTCACGTAAATGGAATTGTACAGTGTGTACTCTTCTCATCTTGCTTCTTTCTCAGAATAATGTTTGTGAGATTCCTCCGCATTGCTGTATGCATCAGTAATTTGTTCCTTTCTCTTGCTGAATTATATTCCATTGTATGAACATCTCACACCACCTCTTTTTTTTAAAGAAAGACTTCTCAAATTGGAAAAAATTATGTTTTTTACTTTCTTTATAGATGTATTGCATATAAATGCTTCCATAAGCAATATATTATTGAATTTTGCCTGCTTATGAAGTTCAGAAAATTCTCTCATACCATTTTATTGAATTGAATTGAATTCTTTTCAACTTCCTTTTTTCGCATAATACTCTGTTTCTGAGAGTCATCACATTCAAGATGAACCTATTGTTCATTCATTTTTAGTGCTGTGTATTACTCCATTTATGAAAATGTCGCTATCTATCTATTGTCTGTTGATAGACAGGGGCAAGTCATTTGTATCCTAGACACATGAGACTTTTCTTTCATTGGACATGTTTAGCTTTCAAATTAATACAAAACATTTGCATAATTTTTAAACCACCCGTTTCTCCTTTAAATAATTTTTTAAACGCTGTCTCATTGAGGCTATTTTAGGAAAAGTCTGCAGACCTAAGGCAGTCTGCTGTAGTTGTTATGCAGTGTGTTCAAAGTGGCTGGTCTTGGTTCCTGGAGGACTTTTTGGCCCACGGGTTAATGGTCACGTGGCCCCAAACAGGCATTGACCTCCCTATTAACAATACCCATACCTAAGAGCAATGCACGGTGCCAAGTGAGGAGCCTTTCATCTTAGTTAATGTCAAGCATGAACCCCAGTGAAAGAGGGGTCATGGAGTGACATGCAGCTAGTTGGAGAAAAGTGGAAAGATTTTTCAGCTACAAGAGAAGGGTGTTAACAAATGGAATGCACTCTGAAATTAAAGAATTCTATATGCCTTCAGCATCCTCCTAGTTTCTTCATCTAATGGGAATGGTTTTGCCCTTAGGCTTTACAAAATTCTCAAACTAATCCCCAAAGGTTTACTGACAGAAAATAATCAGAGCTAAGCTAACCCAACTGCTATTGAATGTTTCCTAAGTAACAGGCATTCATAGAGCTAAGTGCTTTTAAATGGTTTATCTCATTCATTTCTCACAGCAAGCATATTAGACGGCTACTGTCACTGTCTCGTTCATTCCTCACAACAAGATTATTAGATGGCTGCTGTCATGATCAGCCTTGTTTTATGGAGGAAGTGGAAATAATTTGCCCAAAGTCCTACGGCTAGTGTATAGCAACATTGGGTTTAAAACTAGCTCATTTGAGTTCCTAGCCAGACACTATTGTGTCCCCAGGCACTTGCCTGCCCAGTTGCCAAGAAGTCTACGGGCACTGTTGATATTTTGAATATTGGGACTGGAGACTGAGTGAGGCCGTGTTCAGGGGACAGTTTGCCTCTTTTTGGAGTGATAGGTCGATATTTCAGTGTTATGAGGAAGTCTTGACTCACGTTCAAACATTTTAGTTCAGGAACATGCTGCGGGACACAGAAGGAACATAACTCTCAGTTACTGAGGTACTAGTTCTAGACATTCTATTAGGAGCTTTCACAGATATGGTCTTACTTAATTATGACACCAACCCTGTGAAATCGAGCATAAAATCCCCATTTTGTGGCTGAGAAAACGAACGCTCAGAGAGGTTAATTGAAGCATAGTCTTGGAGATGGGCGTCAAGGATTCACCACTTACCCAACTCTTTTTGAGATTTTGCACTATTTTAAAAACTCAGTATTTGTGACTTTTTAGGCTGTCGGAAACCAGATTTTATTTAGTTCTTTTTCGAATCTGTATTTACATTGGCTTTAGGATGTGGTTAGGTTGGGAAAGGAAGATGCGCGCTCCAAGGTAAATCTCATGGGCCATAGTTCTTAGGGCATCTGTGAATTTGCCTCCTTCTTACTCAGAGACATCACCTGCCTTCTTTCTGCCAGGATTAAAAGGGAAAACACGAAAGCCCAAGATTAACACTCATTTCCTAAGAACCATTTTGAGGACACCCCTTTGACTTTACCACTACAACCAACACTAACTACATTAAGTGGACAAACCTCGGAGCTTTGAAAAGCTGAAAAGAAACTTCCTGCTAAACCTTTGACTTGAATTGAGGAGAAGGAGCTGCCATTTTGTACAGCATGGTCCCGCCCTCTGCCTCAGTTGATTGGACAGGGGTAGCCACATGACTCAGGCTGGGCCAATTAGACTTCCTTTCTCAGGAATCCGTAACTGGGGCTAAGAGAGATTCGTTTTCATCAGGTGACTGTACCTGCACGGTCTAAGCTCTGGAGCCGTGCGGTAGGGTCCTGAGGAGCAGTGAAGCCACTGTAGAAAAAGACGAATGAAGTGAGTGTTCTGCGTGTATCAGTCAAGTTCAGTCAGGAAAACAGAAACCACACCAGATATTTTAACAGAAGATTTAACAATGGCAATTGACCAAAAGGCACTGGAGGGTTATAAAGGCAAAAGGGAACACTGAAGTTAGAGAGAGTAACGTCAGGAAGGAAGTACCTAACATCCCTAGGGCTGGAGGAACAAAGGGAAGAATTTGGAGTTATCAGAACCTGACCTCTTACCTGCGACACAGGAAGTCCTAAAAGCTATCCTAACATTTGCTAAGATCTTCAACATGCCTCAGGCCCTGTGCACTGATAGGCATCATTTCAAGGCTCAAACCTAATAGTTTAGAAGAGGGTGTGCAGAGCTAGGACTCAGATTGTCCTGCTGATTTTGGTGCCTCTGGAAGTCTCCATGGACTGACCTCAGGGACAGAATGCTGGCGGCTCTTGCTGATATCTCTGAAGGGTCACCATGAGGTGGATTATGGGTGTGCAGAACAAAGCTGAAAACTGGAATCTATCACTACTGGAACCAGTTGGGTGCTGGGTTGAAGACCTGTCACCAGGTGACACAGTCAGGAACCACAAACCAATTGGCACAAGCAAGTCCCTTTCCCCTCTTCCAGCCTTTGTAGACTCTCTCCAGCATCCCTTGCCCTTGACAGAGCCTGGCAAGGAACCAGTTAGCAAAGCCAGAAATGCGGTTTGCAGAGACTCAGCTCCAGTATCACCAAGAAAAGGAGACAAGAGTGTGTTTGGCACTAAAAGCTTAATGGCCAGGACACACTGACAGGTGTGGCTTTGAGGGTCCATGTGACTCTCAAGCTCCTGGCCTGGGTTTCTCAATAGCAAGACTGTTGACATATGGGGCCAGATGATTCTTTGTTGTGGGGGCTGTCCCGTGCCTTGTAGGATGTTGAGTAGCATCTCTGGCTTCTACCCACTAGATGCCAGTACCACCTCCCTAGTTGTGACAACCAAAAATTGTCTCTAGACATTGCCAAATATCCCCTGGAGGGCAAACCACCCCCACTTGGACCACTTGGAGAAGTTCCTTCTTTGTGTTCTGTGAGGCATCTTTGTTTTTCTAATAATCCCTTTTCCCCTTAAGCTGTTTCAGTTTAGCTCTTACTAGCTGCACACAGGGAGTCCTAAAAGCTACTGTAACATTTACTAAGATCTTAAATATGCCCCAGGCCCTGTGCACTGACAAGCATCATCTGTTTCAAGGCTCGCAACAATCCTGTGAGGGAGGTACAAGTTTTGTCCTCATTTCACAGAAGAGGAACCTGAGGGTCCAAGAAGAAACTTGTCCCAGTCACGAAGTGGAGTGGGCACTTCGTGACTGCACTATGTTACCACTCACCAGTGTGACAGGCAGCCACGCTCTTGCTCCAGGCCCTTTGCTTATATTGGGCATATGAAATTGCCACTTTGGGGGCCAAAATGATGAATCAGGTATCAACAATTTCATTTGGTTCAAGTGAATATCCCCTGCCCTTTGCTAGAAATGCCTGCCCCCATCCACAGATCGTACCCATCCTTCAGGATGATTTCTATTCCTTCGTCCTCCACAATGCTTAGCTGCACCATTCCAGCTCGCAGAGACGTACTCGCTTGTTAGGACCACCATAACAAAGTACCACTGAGTGAGCGGCTTACACAATGGAAATTTGTTTGCTCACCTTTCTGGAGACTAGAAGTCTGAGATCAAGGTGTTGGAAGGGCTGGTTCTTCTGAGGCTTCTCTGTCTCCTTGGCTTGTAGATGGCCATCTTCTCCCTGTGTCTTCACATGATCTTTGCTCTGTGCTTGTGTGTCTAGGTCCTAATTTCCTCTTCTTATAAGACTACCAGTCAGGGGCCAGCCCTGTGGTACAGTGGTTAAATATGAGTGCTCTGCTTCAGTGGCCTGGGGTTCATGGGTTCAGATTCTGGGTGCAGACCTATGCACTGCTCATCAAGCTATGCAGTGGTGGCATCTCACATAAAAAATAGAGGAAGATGGGTACAGATACTAGCTCGGCAAGAATCTTCCCCAGCAAAAAGAGGGAGATTGGCAAAGGATGTTAGCTCAGGGGCCAATCTTCCTCACCCAAAGAAAAAAGAAAAAGACCACCAGTCATATCAGATTAGAGCCCACCTTAATGACCTAATTTTAACTTATTCACTTCTTGAAAGACCTTATCTCCAAATATAGACCTTATCTCTGAAATCCCTGAGTTACAGGGATTTAAGACTTCAACATATGAATTTTTTGGGGTGGGGAGAGGGACACAATTTGACTCATAACAGGAGACCTTGCCCTCCTGGAATCGCCAAGCACTTGCTCTCTGTGAGATTCATTTGTCTCTCAATCATTTCTGTTTCATTTGGCTCTCGAAGCGTTTTGCCATCCACGTGCGATATCCTGCCCCTTCAAGAAGTCCACATGCTTACTAAAAGCACTTCCTTTCCTAAACCGGGCACGGTGCTAGTCCCAGATCAGTAAAATATATAAGGTTATCATAGCTTGAACATTCCTGCTGTATTAAAGCAGGAACATTGATTAAAAAAAAAACAAGATTTCTTCCAGCTTGAAGTTTCCATGGCTCACTGGCCTTTAAAACCAATTTTTATGCAGTTAAAACACACTTTGAGGTCTCTTGAAAACCTTTATTATTACCTTAATTTTGCTCATGATGAGCCAGTACTACTGCTATCAAGAACTGAGGTTTACAAACACTCGAAACCGATTTCCCCCGCTGGAGGCCCTCGAGGTTTTCAGTTCTAACTGCTAATGAAGTAAACATGGCATCTAAGACTAAGGGAAGAGAAAGAAAAATATCAGGACCGAAACAGAATATGTAAATCTCTTGGGGCTCCAACCCACAGGCCAGCTGAAAATAGAGCCGTGGCATGACCACTCTCTTAGCCCAGCAAGAGTGACTTTGAAGAGTGGCTGAAGGATGTCATTGCTTGGAAAGGAAGCAGCCGTTTATGGAATAAATGTAAATGTATTCATTCTAGGGAGTTCTTTTCAGATTCATATTGGCTTTTGGCTCTGGTCCATAGCATGTCTGGACACAGAAGGATTTAGAGCTCTGTGCTCAGAACAGTCATTGTTCCTTCTAGAATATGCAAAAATTTCCCATTTATAACATTTTTATTTGACTGGGAGAATATGGCAAACAGCCCCCAAATCATTTCCCTGATGAATTGCCTCTGTGTGTGGTTTTATTAATCATGTTTTTGCATTTATTTGTTTGCCTTCTTTCAGCAAATATTTATTGGGTGCCTGCTCTGTGCTGGTTTGTGATATGACTCTCCCATCGTTGTCAGCTACGCTGGGTCTAGGGTGAGCCACAAGATGTAGGAAGGCAATAGGGGTTCTGGTTAAAAGTGGATTCTGGGGTCAGCCGGCCTGGGTTCCCAGCAGACTCTGACACCGCCATGGCTGCAGGCAACGTTGCCCGGGGCCTCTTGTAATACAAGGATAATAATCTAACTTACCTCATGGGTTGTTATGATAATGAATCTATGTAAGGCATATGAATTACTTATTGTAATTCCTGGCTCATTAGAAGAGCTAAGAAGTAATTAGCTACTATCGCTAGTACTGTTTTTCGGTAATATTTCTGCAATTTACATTCTTGGTATTTTCTGGTACTCTCCCTCCTTTCCTATTTGGGTCATTACCCTTACAAACCACCGCTTTGAGGAAATGTTGCTGCGGCAGAAGGGAATGTGAAAGGCTTTTGACATTCACATTCAAAAGGAGAGGCAGAAAGAATCCACAGAGCTGGAACAGCTTTCCACCTTCTGAGCCTGGAAACTTATCCCTCAGTGTGGGGAGGGGGTGGCAAAGACAATCTGGGAGACTGAGAAAGGAGGACCCTCGTGCCTTGGGGTGGAAGGAGGGGACAATCCAGAAGGCGTGGTGCATGGCTTAACCCTCCAATAAGATCAGATACCAGTGCCCTAAAGGGACTGGAAGCAGACAAGGTCTCAGTCAGTCTCTCAGGGTTTCCTGTGGCCAATAGTTGGGGTGAGGAGAGAAGAATGAGTCTTTATGCCAAGCGCCAGCTTTAAAGACACAGAAAGTCTGACTCCAAGGGGCCTTCCATACGAGGCTCCCAGGACCAAGGAGCTGGGGACCTACATGGACAATAACTGAACATGAGACCCTCCTGCCCAACCCTATACCTCAGCACAACATAGGACCCCAAACCTTAGATGCAATCATGATGTGGGTAGGGGGTGGGGTTGGGGGAACTTGCGACAATTATTACCATTATTGAAAGTTTTTGAGGGCAACAGACTATTATTTTATATCCATAGTGTGTAGCACAGGGCCTTGTATGTAGTAGGTGCTCAATAAAATTTACATGTGACTGGCAGGCACTGAATTAATTGTTAGGGCTCTACAGATGAGAAGGCATGGTCCTCGCTCTGCAGGAACGCAGAGTCTCTTGGAGACACACACACACACACAATGAGGTAAAGATATAACAGAGGTGCAATGAAAACTTGGTGGAAAGAGCCCCCAAACCTTATTGCAAAGCTTCAGAGATGGGAGCTGTTGGCACTAACTTATGCAAGGGCATCGCCAGCAGAAAGAGTAACGTACACAAACGCAAAAACACGGAACAGCATGGTCCTGAAGATCAGAAGGAACCAAACCTAGCCGCCATTTTACTGGCTGCTAGTGTGAAGGGGAGACTGGCACAGGACACTGATGCCCTACAGGGCTCTCCAGAGCAGCTCTTGATTGGTTAGATTTAAAATCTTCTCTGAATGCATTGATATTTCACGCAGCTCCCTCCTAAGACATGGGATTTTTGCAACAAATGACTTCGGAAGCAGGAAGGAGACATAGCCTGGAGCCTGGACAGCTGGACGCTGGTTCTGGCTCCATCACTTACTAACTCTGTGATTTTGACCAAGTGAATTAACTTCCTCCTGCCTCTGAAAGAACCAATCCATCCATTACCTGAGACTGAACAGAAAAACTGCGAAACTTGCCTGCGATTTTGTCTTAGTGGTCAGAATGGCTCTGAGCAATGGGTTTGAAGAGACAGTGGAAGGGTAGAGTAGAGTTGCTTTCGGCAGAAATCTCCCCGCCGAGTCAGACATGTTCACTCAACCAGTTAGAATAAGCCCACAAGCCTTAAGGCAGGAAAATGCAGAATGCACTAGCAGAGCTGAAGGGAGACCAGTGGGATTGGTGAACTAATATTTATTGAACTACTTTGTACCAGGCGTTATTAGGGAGGATGGAAAAATATAGATCCACAAGCTGCAATTACTAATCTTTAAAAAAAATCACAATTGTTCATGGGAGAAAAGCCTGTGAAAGCAAGTGGGTATGGAACAGTGGGATATATATTTTCCAAAGACAGAGAAGGTAACAGTATATCTGCCTGAGGGGGGCACCTAGGGGGAGCCACATAGAGGAATGGCATTGGGTCTGGAAGACTCTTTCATAGATGTGAAACCAAGAGAGAAGCAGAGAAGAGTTTGCCATCAAGCATTAAATTGTATTTTAGTGGATATTTAGCCCTGAGGTGTGACAGTAATCTGATAAAACATGAGTGATCCATCATTTTGTATAGATTTCTGTATATTATTGCTTTTTCCTTCTTTATTTTTCCCCCACACGTTTTTGCATAAAATGTTCTTCCAGTGTTACGGGCATTTGCTGATACTCAGTGAAGAGTATCAGGCATGCCTGTTGTCCAATTCAGGAAATCTGAGTCTAGTTCTTGGTTCTGGTGGGGAGACACTAGGTGAATAGAATAGCAACAGCAATAGAAACTGCTAGAAGAGGTGGAGAAAGACCAGAAGATGCGCTTTGGGCTTGTGGCCAGGGTCAAAGGGGTTTCAGAGAATTCCCCTCGGACCTCAGTGTCTGACCTCACCAAGCCCTTCCATCTGTCAGTCATCCTACAGAGGAGGGAGAAAGAGCAAAGGGAGAAAAGAGGGGAGACAGAGAATTTGGCCGATATCACGGGTAAGTAGTTGGGTGGCTAGATCTGGGATCAGCCCATCTGGGTTCAAATCCTGTCTCTGCTATTCACATATATTAGCCATTAGCATTTGTCCACTCAGCCCCCTCCTGGCTCCCTTTCTTGGCAATAGACTTTGAAGGAGGAGGAACAGGAGTTGGGCAGGACCACAGGATTACCTATAAGGTAGTACTTATAGTACTACCTGTAAGTACTGATTTACTTAGAGCCTCGGTAACGGACTCAGGGATAGACCTGTGACACAAATGGCTCAGAGTCCTTACCTGGGTTTTCCCATTGCAGCTGAGCTCTCCTTTCAGATCTTGGACCCCTGTACCCCTGGGGTGGATAGCTGCTGTGTCCGCCCACATGGAGAGGGCCTGTCTGTGATTGCAGAGGATGAAACCTCATAGAAAAGGAGAATGCGGTAGTGTACGCTGGATCCAGATCCGGAGGTCCCACAGTTTTCATTCCATAGGTTCTCAGTTCTTGCTTGCATTTGGAGTTCTATCCCCATCATTCTTGCAGTAAACTCTCTTTTTGCTTCGGCCAGTGTGAACTGGGTAGAAGTCAGACCTGAACAGTCTTGACTGATGCAAAAAAGCAAGGGAAGGAGCCAAGAGAGACAGGAGATGTCTGCAAACAGCTTGACTTTGCTTAGAAGAGGACAGGGAAGGTGAAGCCCGTGTAACAAGGACTAAAGCAGCATTCCCAGACATCTTGGGCTGATTGATTACCAAGAGGTTTAGGTTGATGGCTAGCTTTCCATAAGATGCTCATAAGGCTGTTCTACTTAAGCTTTTTAGGGTGATAGAGACCATTTTAAACCCTGCATTTGCAATTTCTATTCTCGGAAGTCTTTCTAATGCCCCGTGGTCTTTGGACCACTTGTTCTGAAGGTTTAGGTTGGTTACTGTTATGATGAAGTTTTCCTAATAAATCAAATATAGAACAAAGATCTCATGATCCCTACATTTCTGTTTCAGCTGGATGATTCATTTAGTTCAGACTATATATCAAATGTATTATGCAAAAGTAGAGTAAAGTGTTAACAGAATAATCATTAAGAAACCTAGTGCCATCCATTATACTTTAAAAAAAAAAACTATTAAAGATGTGGTTTTAATTGATGCCCCTTGTTAACTTAGCTTTTGTCCTTTGAAGCTAAGAAATGTATTTGCAATAGCAGCAAGATTTGCATTTGTAAGACTTCTGCTTCTCTTCTTTGCAGCTTCTCCCTTCAGTCAGGGACATTCTGGCCACCAAAAGGACAAATGATCTTAGCCCACAGGAGACCTAATTAGCAATAACAAGTTACCAGTGCGGGAAATGCCTTAAGGGCAAGCACTCAGGGAGAGAGACAGCATCAGAACGAGCCTGCCAGTGAGAGCTGGAGAGGGCGTGTGTAGAAACTGAGCTGGACCATCCCTTAACTGCATCTGCCCTACACAGTCGGGCAAGATGAAATAAAAATTAGTCTGGCCATCCATCAACACTGTCAGTTTGAATTTTGAAAGGGTATGGCGTGGGTGGCTTTTCCTGAAATGTAATTTTTAACATTAAAAACAGCTATCAGGGGTCCAGCCCAGTGGCACAGCGGTTAAGTGCTCACATTCCACTTCTCGGCAGCCCGGGGTTTGCCAGTTTGGATCCCAGGTGCGGACATAGCACCGCTTGGCAAGCCATGATGTGGTTGGCGTCCCACATATAAAGTAGAGAAAGAGGGGCATGGATGTTAGCTCAGGGCCAGTCTTCTTCAGCAAAAAGAGGAGGATTGACAGCAAATGTTAGCGCAGTGCTAATCGTCCTCAAAAAAAAAAAAAAAAAGAACAGCTATCAGGGCCAGACCCATGGCCTAGTGGTTAAGTTTGGCATGTTCTGCTTTGGTGGCCCAGGTTCGGTTCCCAGGTGTGGACCTACACCACTCATCAGCCATGCTGTGGCAGCAACCTACATACAAAATAGAGGGAGATTGGCACAGATGTTAGCTCAGGGCAAATCTTTCTCAGCAAAAGAAAGCCAAAAAAACCCAGTTATCATTATAATGTCATTAGAATTACCAAAAAAGAAAAAGAAACCCCACAAAATCCACTTCTATGTTGGCATTCTTCATAAGGATGGAGATGGTTAAATTTCTTTAGGACTAAAATTAATTATTTCAAGGCTAAGATTATTCATTCATCCATGCCAGGAAGTAGCCATGTAGTGACGGTGGTTTTAATCTTGTTAATGACTAATTTTCTAGTCCTAAAGGTGAACATAAGGGTGAGTTGTTGAAAACAGTAAGACTTGGCAGATCTGAGTAACGCAAAATGGACCTTTCTTACTCCCTCGGTTGCCTTAGACCAAGTCTGGGAGGAAGGCAAGGGTCCCCGGCTTAGCCGCTATCAGAGGTGGGTTACACTGAAGGCTGAAACAAAGAGAAGAGGGTTGGGATAAAGAAAAGAAATTATCTGAGCAACTCATGGGTCCCCTAGGAGCAATGAATTTACCTTATTCGATTAAAGAGGAGCAGCTAATTTCATCTTTGGGTTCCTCTTTGGGGGGTCTCATTACACAAGGCTGTCCCAGAGAGAAGCTTAAAGGGCTCCTTCTAGGGTCACTCACTGTCCCCATTTGCTGGGAATGAGGGTTCCTGGATTCAGTACAGTACCCATGACAGCTGGTCTCCCCAGCTCCTCCGTTGACCTTTGCCAGGAATAACCAGGAATCCTCCTCTCTTAATGCAAGAGGCTAGGTTTTCATAAGCTCGGAGTTATTCTTACAATAGCCCCATAAATTCATTTATTTTACATTTTAAAATTCTAATTGCATTCTTAAAATTCAACATAGCCTTTGAACCTAAATACAAACTACTAAATTCAACCAAAGTTCATCATCATGCTCGTACCTTGGGTTCCGTCAGGAAGGGGAGAGAGTTACTTGTGAGAGGAAGGAAGTTACCTGGAATGGTGAGAAAGAGGAGCAAGAGACCAAAGTCAGTATGACTCGGGATTTGGGAGAAGAGGGCAAGGGGCATTTTGAGAGAAGGAAGAGGAGGTTAGGGGTAGCTGCTTGGACCTGCGAGAAATTTGGAGATGACTTTAAGAAGTTTTGCCATGTGTGTGCTTGGTGGGATTTACCCTGGTGTCTCTTAGAGAGATTTCTCTAAAGATGTTATTGTAGCTGTGGGCCCTCCAGGGGCCCATCTCTTATCAACAGACCCCATCTCTTATCAACAGAGTGATTAAGGACTGTCTTTCAGAAAATCTGCAAAGTCTCGTAGCCAGAGCATGCGCAAAAGAAGAAATCTTGACCTGAAGAGACCATGGAATCAAAGATCCTTCTTCCCATGGAACCCAAGGACTGGAACACAACCAGAACTTGAAAGTCAGACTCTTATCAGAGGTGAGGGGAGGTCCCTCATTCAGGAAGATCTAATGTTAAAATTCCTTCCCCACCTCATTGAAAATGCTTGGAACCCTGCCATAAATGTTTAAAACCTTACCATAAATGCTTGAAACCCACCAGTCAAAACCTGTCCCACCAGCATTTCTGCATGCCTGCCTGTTCTTCCCAACCTCTTAAATTTTGCTCCAAATCCTAAACTGGGGAGACCGATCTGAGGACACATGACCCCTGCCTCCCTGCAGGTTGATCTTGCAGAATAAAGTTGATCTCTTTTCCCAAAGGCTGATGTCGTAATTAATGGGTCATTTAGGCATGTCGAGCAAGAGAACCCCAATTTTGTGCAATAACACTATCATGTTATCTGCTTATCAGTGTTCTGTTGGGTGACAAAATGGGCTCTGAAGAATTTGGATTCTATTGGGTGACACTTTCATTTCCTCGTAGCATGATCGATTGCAGTGGGTATTTGAATTCCCTCTTCTTCACCTGTCATCATTATTAGTCATTTCCCAGAACACATCTGCGTAGCGTTGTAATGGACAGAGTGTATCTGATAGATTTTAAAACATAACCCCATTTCAAATATTGTCTCCCCCACTCAAGGAAACCAGATGCAGTACAAACTCTACACCCTGGTTTTACTCTAAGCAATCTTTGAAAGCTAATTAACAGTGTCTTCCTGGAAACCAAAGCCACATTTCCAGCTGAGAGGTTGCTTTAAAATGACAGAGATTGCTTTGATTGTTCAAAAAAAGGAAACTTGTACACATCTCATACCAAACTGTGAGAAAGTAAATTTGCTCAGCAAAAGAAGAAGGCCAGAGGGAGCTAGAAATGAAAAAAAATTTAAGGGCCAAATCCATACTCGTGATAAGTGTTATAAATGCTCAGATTTCTGCTTTTCATCTAAATTCATTTCCTTGAAGTTTGAGACAATCTATGTTGGGGTTTAGCTTTTATTTTGACCTTGTCTTTTATTCAGGTCATATATTTTAATCCCCAAGCATATCAAATATGCTGAGGCAAGACTAGGGAAGAATTTTTAAATTTCATGGTTTTTAAAGTTAAGAAAATTATGTTACCATATTGAAACTACTAAAGAGTATAATGATATTTAAAGTGTGGGGCGATTGTAACAATTCATACTCACAGTTGATGGGATTCAGACATCAATAACATAAAATACATCGTGTAAACTGCATTTCAGCACATCGGGCATAAGAACAAATTTTCCTGGGATGGAGAATCTTGGTTGTTTAGGAGAGAAGGCTAAAGAGACCCAGGAATACTTGAGTGTGAGCTGCATTCTACGCCCAGCAAATGAAAACCACTGGAGACAACGCAAACCCGATCCGAGGATGTTTATCATGAAAAACGAAGGGCAGCCCATGGCAGTGAGCCAAATTGTTAGTTATCACTAAGGAGAATATCTGTCATCACCTTCCCATCTCAAAAGTAGGTTTGCATAAGCATCACCTGATGAATTTAAATTGTTAAAATTCAGATCCCAGGGCAGCACCCCAAGGGATTTTAATCCGGTAAATTTTACACGGCTTCAAGTAATCTGCACTCAAGTATCCTTCTCCACCCATTTCAGCGGGGTGAGGTGGCGTTTCTGAGGCTGCACTTCCAGAGAAATTTAACTCTTTCATGAACACGACACAGTGGGACTAACACCCAGATCATTCATATAAAAATAGATTCTTTCATGATTACACCCATTGGCCATTCTAACGATTTAGCTCTAACACATTTGATGAGAGGATGCAGAATGGAAAGGAAAGATGGTGTGGAGGAGACAAGCTGTGACAGATGTCCCCAAAATGCTATATTATTGACGCTAAAATATCGTTAGGGGCTCTGGAGTGAGCTAGTAGCTTGATTTTCCAAAATAGATTTTTTTTTCCTACTTCTCTTTCTAGTAGCAAAATAGCCCCTGGGAGTCCTCTCTCCATAAGACGTGCCCTAAAGAGTTCTCTCCTCAACACCCTGCCCCTTGATCTGCCTCATTCATTTTCCTGGTCTGCACTAAGGATGCGGTGAGTCCTTGCTTCAGAGCGCAAGCTCTCCTGTTTCCTCTTTAATATGTGTCATCTTACTTCAAGGAAGGGCTGGCTTCCGCATCTCACTAACCTCCTCCCCTGAGTTGTCATTTTCATAAAACACATAAGCACTGCCTTTTTATAAAATTATTCAGAACAACGTTCACTTGACATCAAAGGATGTTCTGAATTTCCCTGTGAGATTTAAATTCACTGAGGATGAATTTAATACTCGCTTTTGGCTTATTGCCTCGAATGAAGGAAACAAAGACAGCAGTGAAGTGGTATTGAGCCTCTACGCTCAATTATATATTTATGACTTAAACGTGTTTCTTAGTCTAAGAGGACTAAGGGACTTGGGGCCCCTTATGCAATGGCAGACATTGAAGCCCCTTAGCAATCTGGCCCAGCACACGTTCCTATCATCTATTTCTGTGACAGTGAGTTGAAGAATCTCTTCTTTATTGTGAAGAAAACTGGCTGTGTTTGCTGAGTTCTCACTGTTCGCCTGGAGCTGGTAGAAGGTAAGTAACCTGAGCAAGGGCTTCCTGGAGGCCAGTGACCAAGCCAAGTCTTAAATTCCTAAGTTCCCAGTAGCTCGTATACTGATTCATATCATCTTCTCATCTTGGGAAATCACACACACACATGTCTTTCAGCATCTCTGAACTCTAAGAAGATGATTCCAATTAAGAGTTTAAAATATTGCCCCTATTGGCACTGAGAAAAACCCATCTTTGTCCCATATGAAGATAAGTTTTATTTCAGAAAATTATTAAGTTAGCTTCTTTCCAAAGAAATGGGACACGTCAGCAAATAAAAACCAAAGATGAGAGCAAAAAAAGGGAAAGAGCCACATTTTAAGAGAAGACTGGTTTCAGAATCCTGCAATTTATCTAGAAATCAGACAGAGATGGGAAAATTTCCAAGTTCAGAAACCCACTTAAAATTCTATAATTGGATTTCTTAACTCTCAGTTCTCCCTACTACTGATTTTATTTGGATTCTAAGAAACTGAAGTTTTAAAAGTGATGTGTATGTGCATTTCACCATATAATCTATGTCTTTTTGACCAGGCTTCCTGAGTGCAAATCCTGGCTCCACACTAATGGCTGTGCAATCTTGGGCAAATTAATTTCTCTGTGCCTCAATTTCCTTCCTCTATGAGGTGCCTACCTTATAGAAATGTTGTGAGTGATAAATGAGCTAGTTTATATAAAATACCTGGTACCTAATAAGCATTCAATGGTTAACCAAGATTATTATGTGCTAACGAGAGAATACGACACAGAGGAAGACAGAAGCTCTGCCCTCAGAGGACTTTCAATCCAACAGAGGAGACATATGTTAAGCAGTCGATCAATAATTATTTCCTTAGAATTTTCATTTGTGTTGCGAAAGAAGAATGCCTTTCGGAGTGCTATGAAAGTGGTCAATAAGGGAACTCTGGGGAAACAGGAGAGATGCCTCAATGAAGAGATTTTAGACTGAGGCTTGAAGAAGAGGGAGAAGCTTCCCTCAAGGAGAAGGATGAGCTTGTGCAGAAGGATTTGGGGCACATAAGAGAAAACAGTAGCAGTATGACAGTGGGAGAGAGTCATAGTCATGTGGAAGGACCACCCTCTGCCTGTGGGATGAGTCTGGGGGATGAGCCCTGTCCAGTTAAGGGAAGAAGCTTTGTTTTGCACTCAGGATCAGGATGGGGGCAAACTTCTCTAGTAAAATAAGCTCACATTTGGGTGCAGAGGTGAAATGTAAATAGAGAAAAGTCAATAAGGTTTGGGGAAGGACATTAATCTTTTGGGGTAAAAATTTTTTTTGCTTGTTTTTGGTTGGTTTGTTTCGTGGATTCATGGAGAAAACTACAAAATGCAATCCAGATGTTCTTCCTTCCCAACGCAGAGCATCTAAAGCTGACTCTTCCCTCTACCCTGGAGGAGAGAAGAACAATGGCGTTCATTCACCTAAGACCCTGGAAGTCTTCAAAAATAGACTCAAGGAGGGACGTGGGACTTGCTGACTTCTGAGGGAGGGCAGTATATCCAGGAAAATGAGGAGACAGAGATTTCAGAAAGATGGAAGGGCAAAAGCAGAGAGACAGATGAAGAGGGAATAAGGACCGTGTTAGAGTGTGTAAGGGGGCAACACCCTGAAGGTCTGGGCAGGGTGTGAACTTGCTCTTTGATTAGGCAACAGGAGTGAGGTGCCTGGAGTAATGGAGTAAGTCAGGATGCTCAGAATTACATCCTTCACTAGTGTCAACTCTATTCGGATTTATTACCAAACTCTGTGAAGAATGGCTTTGGCCTTTCCAGGGTTCCTGTGTGTGTTTGCCTCTAGAACAGAGGCCAATGGGATAGCTAGAATAGAGAAGGGAATAGTCATTGGCAAGTACAAGAGATGCTTTTGTCATGGGCTATGTTATGGGCAAAGGGTCCATCTGTAGACAGTACTTGGCTGGAAGAACCATAAGTGTACACCGCAGTTGTCTCTTCTCCCCAAAAGATAGCTAGGAGATTGTCTCTTCTCCTGCCCTGACCCCACTGTGCAACAAAGGAAAAGATCCCATCACACACTGTGTGCCTTTAAAAGGAGCTCTGGCTGCCATGCAATGAATCATGTGAAAAATAATGGTAGTTGACTAGGCTGGTGGCAGTAGAGAAGGGAAGAAGTGGATGGACTTGTATTATTTTTAGGAATCTAATAAACAGGACTTGATGACTGCTTGAATGTGTGGGATGAGAGAGGAAGCTGTGATGCGAGCATCACTGATGGCATCCAATTGGTGGTACAGCTTCTCCTGGAGTAACTGCAAGGATTAGTCAGGGCTATCGTTTACTCAAATGAGAACCACTGTAGGAGGAGCAGATTCCTAGGAAGATGACAGGATCTGTTTTGAAAATGTGGAGCAGGATGTGTTGATGAGCCAGCCCACAAGATGTAGAGTAGGTAGTTGAATATAAGGATAGAGAACTTACTAGAGCAAGCGGCTGGGGTAGAGTAGTGAAGAAGATCACTGATGGGGATGAGGACAAATGTGTTGGGTGGTTCTTCCAAGAGGATGTCGGAGGGAAGAGGAAGAGTTTGCAGGAATAAACCGTCAGTGAGGAAGGAGGGATTTGGAGGTTGGTAGATGACTCAATGGGGAATGGGGTGGTTGCTAAAGCAAGACGGTATGCATTTTAAAAGAACAGGGGATTGAACAAGGAGGGATGCAGAGCAACTTCCTGGAAGTAGTGGTTGTGGGTAGGGAAGATTTCCACCCCACTTCCTGGACTTGAGGTATTTGGACCTGGAAGAAATAAAAGAACATCATCGTGGAGCAGCCACATAGGAAGCTGTGTCCTTAAAGGACAGTTACTTTTCACTTAAAGGCAAGGAACTATAGGGCATCTTTGGGGAAGAAGTTGGGCTTAGAAGGGAGCTGTGATCAGCACATTTGCTCAGGTGGATGGGTTGGGGAGCGGAAAAGTGAGAGAAGGGTCAGGAGGTGATAGAAGATGGGGAGGTACACTGGGTACTTACGTCTAACAAGGCTCAATGTGGCCAGGAAATGATGCCCATGGTCAAAGCATGGGGCTCAACTTCCTCATGGTCAACTGACACTAGCCACTTCCCTGGGCATGGTAGCAGCTGATGCCAATGAACAGGTCGCTTGGTTTTTTCAAAGCACAATCCGATTATGTCACATATGCCCCTCTTCCCAACTTCAAGTCATGAAGATAGAACTTCTTAGTGTGCTTTACGGGGTTCTATATGGTCATCCTTCTGCCTGCCAATGCACTCCACTCTCTCTAGCCATCTTCCCTTACTCTCTTAAACTTACCACTTTTTGTCTGTCACAGGGCCTTTGCATATACTGCTTGTTCTGATTGGAATACTACTCCCTCCACGTATCATCTAGTTAACTCTTATTCAGATTTTCTGAAATCTCAGCTCAAATTTCTCTTACTCCAAGCAGACTTACCTGACCTCCCTAACTGGGTCAATCCCCTTTCTATGGATGAGCATTGAGTATCTTTCTGACACTTATCACAGTTACAATTTTATATTGTTCATGAGATTATTTTATTAACATCTCTTTCCCCCATAGGACTAAATTCCATGAGGGCAGGAACCATGTTTGCTCCTTGTGCAAACTGTTTCTCCCACCACATAGCACCGTGTCTGGCATTTATTCCTGATTTCAGTAAATACTTGCTTAATGGATGGAAAGAGTGGTCTTCACTGGTTGGCACTGGGCGAGGGTGCTGCAGCTTGTCAAGGCCCTGGTCCAGCTGGTGAGTTGCTTCTCTTCAGAGTTGCAGGACTGGAACTTCTCCTGGCCTCCCACTGGCGATGGGGGTGCCATCAGGGATGGGAGCTGGGCTCTAAAAACTCCCATGTCCCTTTAATTAATTTACTTATTCCTTAAAAAAAAAATTTGAGGCTATTTTAGCAGCTGATTTTTGTGGTTTGGCTGTGATTCAGTAATTTTCGTGAAAGACGAGGGCCCTGGATAGTTTCCCTGAGAAGAGGCAATCCCATCCCTCTTGGATAAGAAGAGCACATTGTCTATTCACAAGGGGCCTTCAGAGCTCTGGTTCTTGGGGGAGAGCCCAGGAGATGCAACAGCTGCAGACTCAGTGCCCCCGGGGTGTCAAAGGGCAAAAGGTCAAGAGTCTCTTTCTCTGGAAGGATATCTCAATCAATGAAGGCTAGCCAAAGAATTGCCCCTTTCCCAACTCCTAAATGGAACTTCCTGCCCTAGGCTGAGGGCACTGCTTCTTCTAAGGCTTTACTGAGGCATGATTTGAGGTATAAATGGACATGAGCTTTGAGCTCTCTTGTCTCTAGGGGGACTTGGGAGAGGGGCCCTCCTAGCTTAGTGACTAGTGGATTTTGTGCTTCTTTCAATCAGTGCTGCTCAGCCTCCAAAGGACCTATTGTCTCAGAGAAACAGAACCTAAAATTAGTTTGTTCCTCACCAGGAACCTAGGTTCCCTGCGAACAGGATCCTTGTCATCTCCAGGCCTCTGTGTTGAGTCAGCACACAAATATGACACCAACAAATACCACATGCTTACACAGTTGCTAGGCAGGACTCCATCCCTCATTGGGTCACCTTCAGCTCTTCAATCCAAATAACTGGATTCTAAGGTGGTACAAAACATTCACGAAGAAGGAATTCACTCACAGGAAAAACATGAGTCACTGCTGTCTCAATTATGACCAGCAGGGCCTCCAAACAAGAGGTAACATTGGAAGCAAATGTGGCGCATGATATGGAGCTGTGTAGCCTCCAAGAAAAGCTACTTTCTCCGTAGGAGCTGGAATCCTGGCAGGGACAGGCCCTCCAGCCACCAGAAAGTCATGCCGTAGAGTCATACATTCTGACAAGAATGCCAGTTTCTTAATTGGCCCTCTGGGGCTCACCAGGCAAAAGGCAATGGGTCAGATGAATTTATTATGAAAAATAGAGTAGATGAAGTGAAGCACACATTGAGCTGCCTGGTTGCAGAACTCTCCATTTACACAAAGAAAGGATGCTTCATTCATTCAGTCAGTCGGTCGGTCCTTCGTTCCTTTGTTTAACAGTAATTCACTGAGTGCCTAAAATTGTGTGCAGCACTACACCAGGCACTGGGGCTATGAGGTAAATTAGGCAGATCTTCTCTATTCCCCCACATTTGCTCTTCCAAGACATTTCAGACCTGTTCACATTATTCATGGGTTCGAGACTAATATTAATAACTTTTCTAATTTATTCTCAGAAAGCCAAGATTAATAAAATAAGAGAGTGATGAAGGAGAAAACATGAAAGAGAAAACTTTGATGGCTATTCAACTCTTCAGACTTCAGTTTCCTCATCCGTAAAATATTGGGATCAATTACGTGTTATATAAAGTCTATTCTGTTTTATAAACACAAAGTGAAACCAAGTTTTTTAAAGAGATCTGATTGACCACTGTTCCACTAAAAACAGTAACTGTTGGGGCCAGCCCTGTGGCCTAGTGGTTAAGTTTGGTGCGTTCCACTTCAGGGGCCTGGGTTTGGTTCCTGGGTGCGGACTTACACCACTCGTTGGCAGGCATGCTGTGGTGGTGATCCACATACAAAATAGAGGTAGATTGGCACAGATGCTAGCTCAGAGCAAATCTTCCTCAGCAAAAAAAAAAAAGTAAGTGTTTTTACTGTTTTGTGATTGTTTAAACCAAAGCTTAGTGACTTAAAACAACAACCACTTTGTCATATCTCACAATTTTGTCAATAAGGAACTCAAATGACTCTTCATGAGGCACATCTACTACTCCATGTGGTGTTGACTAAGGTCACTCACAGTATTCAGTTGGCAGATGGGCTTGGTACTAAAAGTACCAAGATATAAATCCCAAAATGGGTCTTAGTTGAGATGCCTGGGAGACTGGGCTCAGCCGGAATAGTCATTGGAGTGCCTAGAAGTGGCCTTTCCAGCATGGCCGTCTCAGGGGAGTTGAACATCTTACAGGGCAGCTCAGCACTCCAAGAGACCCGGGCAGGAGACAAAAGCTTCTTTTGAACTAGACTTAAAGTCCCAGAATACAACTTCTGCCACATTTTATTATGTAGCCCAGATTCCAGGGGAGGGGAGAAACAGACTTGACCTCTCCATGGGGGACTTTTAAGAACCACATGGAGAAAGTCATTGATGACAGCCATCTTGGAGACAAGCTACCACTGTCACCATGAGAGTTTAAACCTTAGAGGCTCTGAGACCTGGCGATTAGAAGTGCTAAACCTCTCTATGATCTTTGATTTCTTCTTCTCTTCCTATAAGTCTTCCTACAAGAGGTTCTCAATCGTTATTTGCTGAATGAACACAAACTCTCTCGTGGGTTTTCAGGGAAAGCTGGAAGTAGCATAAAGAATAGGGTGATAGCCGCTCCTGGTAGTAGAAGAAGGGAATTCCATTATCTCTAACGGCTAATGTTCAACAGTTCGTCAACGTTCTCTAATGGGCAATAAAAGTGAAAACATCCATTGGGTGGTTGGTTTCTGGCCTGTGTCTTGGTAAATTAAATAGCTCACACTTCATGGCAGGAGACAGGAAGGGGTTGTGCTGCTCGTTTTCACAAAGAACTAACCTTGATCTCTTTGCCTGCACACAAACCACTCTTGGCCCCGGGGTTGGCTTTGCAAGATGGTGTTGGCACAGGGTGAGAATCCCACATGACACGGATGGGGGAGGGTGGTTGGTGTCCAAGGAAGATTAATGATCACCTTTACGACAAGTTTAATTAGTATGAAAATAGAGGAACACTGGGGAAAAAGCAGAGGCTTCCTTATTTACATCCTATTGGAGAATCCATTTCAGGATCATAAAAAAATAAGATGTGAATTGCAGACCCGGAAAAGATAAGAACACCATGTTTTTCCATAAAATGTGGATACCACTTAAGCAAGAGCCTACTTGTATTTACTAAAGCCAGCCCAGATTCAAGGGGAGGGGAGAAATAGACTATAAACTATAATCTTTCATTTCTTTTCCATTATAAAAGAAGTGTTTTAAAGGTAATGTCATCAGAACCCTCCAAGGAGCCACAAAATATTTTTATGACTATATAATAGCTAAATTATATATATATATATATATATATATATATATATATATATATATAAAACTATATAATAACCAGTGCTCCCACTTTTTCTTTCTTACTTTCTACTCATTCCCTCAGTTGAAATCCTGGCTCAATCTCTCTCTTGCAGTGTGTCCTTAGGCTAATTCAAACGTCTCTGTTCCTTAATTTCCTCAATGTTAAAATGCAGTTAATAATAATACACATGCATCTGGCAGTTTTGGCACACAGTATGTGCTCAATATGTATACTCTGAAATCAATGAGCATTTTGCCTACATTTTCTCATTTAATCTTCAAAACAAGCTAAGCAGTATTAGGGAAAATCAACCACATTAGGAGCTAGGGGCCTGCATTCTGAAGTCAGACTATGTGGGATTGAATCCTGGTTCCCTCTCTTACTAGCTGCACAATCTTGGCAAGTTACTAAACTAGTCTGGGCCTTAGTTTTCTCATCTGCAAAATGGGCATCACCACAATCCTGTTTCATCAGTTAAATGTGATATTCCACTCAAAGCACTTAGAGGAGTCCCTGGCACGTGGTAGGTGCCTCTATTTTATCTACCTTGCTGAATGGCTGCAGATTGTGCTGGGCTGGCATAAAGGTCCACTGTCTGCACAGACATCCTGGCGTACCCAGGCCCCCATTCAGGGCTGGTTTCACAGGGCGAATAGGGCCCCATGCTCAGAAGGTCCTTACACTTGGCTTAATGCTCTGCTGTCATCATCTCACAATTTGTCATAAATTTTTGAACAAGGGGCGCTGAACTTTCATTTTGCTCTGGGCCCTGCAAATTATGTAGCTGGTCCTACCCCAATTTTTTAGAATTAATTCAAGAGCGCCGCCACCCGTAGGCCATTATCATGCACACTCATAGGAGAAATTTGCATTTATTTTAGGACATCCTTAACATCTGAGCTTTTGTAACAGAAGTTGCAAATGTATTTCTGTGCATTGAGCTTTGTTCCTGTGGTCGGATAAAGGAGCTGGGGGTCAGCTGGGTTCTAGTCCAGTTCTGTGCTTCTCCTCGGATCCGGGGTGTAACTTGGAGATGGAATTATCACAAAGGGATGACAAATCTGTTCTTCTCATATTGTACGGAAGAGGGAACGCGTTTCAGACACGCATTTACTGTTATGTAGTAACATTATGTAGAAGTCACTGCCTTAATACAAAAATGCATAAAAAGTGTTATTGGATGTATAGTAGCTTCTTGTCATTACATAGTTTCTCAATGAATGACTATTAAATATACTAAAGTATTATTAGGCAGGAGATTGAGAATTTTTCTTGTAATAGAGGTCTGCATACTTGAAACAATTGGGAAACTCCATATTAGGCAGTAAATTCCTGAGCTGCCAGGCCCATCTCAACTCATATTTGAGCTGTCTTTGCTCCTCATTCAGAACCTTGCACACAGCAAGTGTACAATAAACGTGTGTGCGATGAATGATTTACGTTTGCTGGTTTTAATCAGATTTCCGCCTAAATGTATTGATAGCAGGAAATGCATTAGGTTGAGTTAGAAATAAAAAGGGGCGGTGAATTCAGAGGAGATATTGGAAGATATGTGAGATTAAGAGGGGGACCACAGAATGTTTACTATCTTAGAAACATAAGGAGCCGAGAGGAAGCAAGTGCACAACTGGAGTCCACGTCCCATAGAACAGAGGTTGGTTTGACATGGAAGCAGGCAGACGCTACGCCCAGTGCTCCAGAATGGCCTGCCTCCTCCATCCAGTTATACATGTCGTTCCTCTGCTCAAAATGTTCCAGGAACTTCCCAGCCGCCAAAGTCCTACATCATCTGGCTCCCAATCTCGCTCCTGTCTAATTCCTACCTACTCTGTCCACCTCGCTCTGTTCCATTCGTATTGTTTTTCAAGCTGCTCCTTGAACATGCCTTGCACATCCCTGTCCAGCTGAGGTTCCCTTTGACTGGAAGCTACAGATTCCAGACTGGGAGTCACGTTCAGCCCTCTTGAGGCCAATCTGCAGTCAGAAGCAGAACTACCCCAGATAATCTGCAGGCTTGTGAGTGAGAATAAGAAATGCATGTTATTGTAAACCACAGAGATTTGGAGTTTGTTTGTTATGCCATAGAAACTTGACGAAGACATTTTTTGAACATTTTCGGCAACGTTTCTGATCATTGTGCCCTACTTGTCAAACATAGGTGCTATGGCTTAGTTATGTTTCACACTCATTTTGACCAAATCCTGCATCAAAGAATAAGGGTCAGATTTTTCATTTGTAGGATGACTTGGGGATAAACAGTCCTTCTTGTACTGTTCCAAGGAGCTTGTCCACTTTAGGAATCCATCCTGATGAACCAGCACCTAGGACGTTTCCTCAGCAGAAAAGATCCAATTCTTTTGCATCTTCTCTTACTCTCCTTTGCACAGAGTAGGTACTCAATAAATGGAACTGACTATCTAGCTGCACTGCCCAATAAGGTAGCCATTAACCACATGTGGCTATTTAAATATAAATTAATTAGAATGAAATAAGGTAAAATTTTATTTCAAGTTCTCAATAAGCGCATATGACCATTGGCCACCATATTAGACAGCACAGATATAGACCCTTTCCATTATCACCTAAAGTTCTGTTGGACAGTGGCTAACTCTAGAGTCTAGAGATTTGGTAATTTATTAATCTTGAAGTTTGGGAGAAGTAAATTCCTTGCGGTTTAATTATATGTGTGTTGGGACGATAGGGTGGAAGAAGAGGAGAGGAAGCAGAAGGAAAGATGAGCTCTATAATCACCTTTCACCTCTGGTTTAGACATAAATAATATTTATAAACTATCACCTGGTATGTTAGTCTTTTTCATATTGCTGAGTCTTCTGGAAACACTCTAAGGTGCACAGTTCAGCAATCACATTTACCATTAAACGGATATGAGCATGTGTTCTTCCAGGGTGTGTCTCCACACATCAACTGTATTTCAGTTCATCTCCCAAAGGCAGGAAATGTGTCAATAAGAATACTTGTAAATTCATGACCTCGAACTCCTCCAAAACAAAGAAACCAAAAGAATGATGGAAAAATCCAAGGAGAAAGGGTGTTTTTTGCTGAGGTTAGCACTCCCAGCCCCAGTTCAGTTAGAGTGGTGGCAGGCATTATATTTGTCTCCCCAAGATTCATCACACTGTACTGGCAAAGACTCAGCGAGTAGAAAGCAACAGAGCATGGACTAAGATCAGCAATTTATCTGAGGCCAAATACCAAGAAACAAAGCAAGATTCATTATGTACGCCTGCTACAGGTGTATTAGTTCCGTTTCAGAGACTTCCAACAGGTCTTCATTTATTTCTACATTTAACATCACTATCAACCTTAATATAAGAAACAATACAGTCATTTTTTATAGTACTTGGAAGGGAAAATTCTCAGGAGGAATTTTTCAAAGGATTTTTCAGGTCCATTTTTCTTATAGGAAAGTTTTACATTTGAAGTAATACAATCTGTTCCCAACAGAGTGGAAAGTCTTTGTCTCTGGTCTTTGGTGCCAATTGGTTGACTTTTTAGTACTTAGGCTTCCTTCGTTGGCAACAGTCCCCGGACTCTGTCATCCCCAGTAGCTGTCATGCACAATACCCAGAACTCTTCAGCTAACTCTTTCCCTTCTTCCAACCCATTAAGCTAAATCTTACATCAAACTATAAGGGTCAGATTCTTATAGAGCCTCTAGAACTTCTACTGCAACATATTTTCAGCTTCATTGAGACCACCAGCCTCAGGAGAGCTTTTTCTCGTTGTTTTGTCTTCCCTTCATAGTGTCTGTCCCATGATCCATTTTATAATTACTATCTTACTAACACCCTTAGATTTCATGCCTTCTCTCTGATGTACCTTCTCGGGGAAACCTTGGACAACCTGGTTTTACCAAATTATTATCTTTTTCTACACTGCCAACTGAATGGCTGAGCAGGTCAACCTCCACTTTGGATTGAACACTGCCCAGCATTTGTACCTCTGCTCCATCCGATATCAGCTGGGCAGCTTGAAGTTGGGAACTAGAATTGTCTGAAGGCTCACTCATTCACACATCTGGCGGTAGATGCTGGGAAGATTGGACTTCTCAAAACACGATGGGTGGACTCCAGGGGCAAGCTTCAAGCGAGAAAGAGTGAGACAGAGAGAGACTGAGAGTGACTAAGGGTAAAGCATTTTATGACCTACCTTTGGACGACTACATATGAAGTCTCTATCTTGGGATTTCTCTCCCACGTTAAATTCTCCTACAGGACAAAACTGTACACTCATAGGGTTTAAATATTGTATTTGTGCTGACGTCTCCAAGAACTTATTCCAGCTCTAGAGCATTACCCCAAGCTTTGACATCTCAAATTGGATGTCTGATAGTCCTTTCAAGCTTACCAAGTCCAAAAGCATAACTCTTGATCTCCCCTGTCCTTCTCTAGCCATCCCCCTTTCAGTAACTATCATCGTCAAGTCCAAATCCTGAGAATCATCCTTGTATTTTCCATTTCCTTCAATTCTCCTCCTTCAGCCCCTCAGCAAGTCCTGTTGGTTCCATCTACAAAATGAATCTAGTTCTTCCTATCTGTTCCGTAATCACCTTAGTCCAAAACATCTTTTCCCTGGATTGTTGTGTAGCCTCCGAACTTGTAGAGAGCATCAGGAACAATTGCTGTTGTGGAAGTTTAAATCTTTCATATCATTTAATCACTCTTCCTTCAAATGTTATCTAAAAAAACACCTGGGACTATGTTGAAGTGAAAGCTCCCAGCCTGGGTGCAGCACCAGCTTCCACCTACCAATGACTCTGATGACAGGAGCCCAAAGAAATGGCTCCCTGTTATATTTGCCTCCAAGGAATTACACTGTACTATCAGTAAAGAACACTAACCTTGTCTAGAAAAATATGATGGATATGGAAAGTGTTGCATCTTTTTTCTCTGTTAAACTAACCATGTCTTCAAGATGTACAGATCTTGTTAATAAGGTACAGGCCCTGTGATTTAATAATTTATTAAAAATAAGTGTTGGGGCCAGCCCCAGTGGCCTAGTGGTTAAGCTCAGAGTGCTCCACTTTGGCAGCCCAGGGTTCAGGTCCCTGTTGTGGACATATACCACTAGTCAGCAGCCATGCTGTGGCAGTGACCCACATACAACCTAGAGGAAGACTGGCACAGATGTTAGCTCAGGGCAAATTTTCCTCAGGAAAAAGAGGAAGATTAGCAACAGATGTTAGCTCAGGGTGAATCTTCCTCAGCAAAAAAAAAAAGTATTACACGTCTCTCATATGCCAAGCATTGTTCCAGTTGCTGAGGAAACTGGTAAACAAAACAGAGCTTCTAGCAAAGAAAGGCAGACAATAAAGAACAAACATAAAATATGTCAGAAGGTGGTAAGGGCTGTGCAGAAAACTGAAGCAGGGTGAGGGAGATGGAACATGAAGGACAAACTGCAGGGCCCTGAGCTGCTTTCTATCTGATGGTCAGGGGGTGCCTCCCCTTAAGATGATGCTTAAGATGAACCACGTGAAGGGGCAGCCATGCGGGTATCTGAGGAAAAGTGTTCTAGGCAAAAAGAACAGCAGGTTCAAGCGCCTTGAGTATGATGTGTTTGGCATATTCAAGGAACCGAAAGGAAGCCAGTGCAGCTGGAGTGGTGTGAGCAAGGAGGAAGGTGGCAGGAGATGAGGCCGGAGAGGGAGAGCATGACGTTGATGGTTGATCGGGCAGCTTGTGTGACAAGGCTGAGAGAATTTTGGTGGAAGGGGCAGTCCTGTTAGAAGCACAGGCCAAAGGTAGAGAGGGCATTATCAGAAACAAAAAAGCTCTGGGGAAGTGGATGCCTGTATGATGTAGGTTTCCCTTAGAAACCCCAACATCTATTCAATATATGCAAAGCACACGGCAGGTGCCCAATAAATGAAAGCTGTTCCTGTTTCTGTCAAGTTTGGTGTTAATTGGAAAGGTGGTCAGCCTGGCTTCAAATCCTAAGTCCAGCCACGGTTCAAGTCTTGTCTGTGTGACCTCCAGCCAATCACCTAACTTCTCTGGACCTCTCTTATTCTGTGTTATTGTGCTGACAAATAAGTTGCTTGGGAAAGTGCATGGGAAATGCTTAGCAGAATGCTTAACGCATGTTAAGGGCTCAATAAATGTTGCTTATTATTATTATGAGGGATTTTGTAAGCCCCTCCGTTTGTTGTAACAGCATGGAGATGAGAGAGATCCTAAAGACACAGTTAATGTTATTTTGTGTCTATTTCTAGACTCTCTTCTCCATTGCTGTCTTCCTTGCTTGGTTCACATCTCTGTTCATCTGACCCCCACCACTCTGCATCCATTTTCTCCGTTTTATTTACCCACCATCGCAATGATCAACAGACGACATGCCACATGTTTACTTCATCATCCTTTTTCTCCTCCAACTAAAATGTAAGCTCCGTGAGAGCAGGAATTTTTTCTTCTTTAGTTCATTGATGTCTCTCCAGCGCCTAGCACAGTGTCTGGTACACAGTAAACTCACAATTAACACTTGAACAAATATCAGGGGAGCTCTTCAGCTGTCAGAAAGAATGGGTACCACCCCAAACCACAGGTCCTCGCATTGGAATTCAGAGTGTTGAACTTTCTAATCCAGAGCATCGCTCTGTGACATTACTGTTATGAACATTCGGGAACTAAACATCTTGGATTTCAAGCCTGACAATTTGGAGAGCTCCAGAATTTAGACCAATTTCCTTTCTCAGGAACAAGTAGCCAGACCTACTTTGACTAAAGCCCTGGGAAGCCCGCTGGGACCTCACCCTGCCCGCCACTCTGCACACTGAGCGGGTATGTGCGTTCTGTAAATTTCTGTCATTAGTAATTGCCAAACAGCCCTTTGCTCGACTGACTTGGCTCCTCACTTAAGTTGCATATTTCGACTTGTAATTTCTCCAAAGGGCCATTTCAGACGTTTTACTTCCTGAAATTATAGTGCTTGTATTTTTTAAGCCATTTGCAGTCCTGTCTTATCCACCGGAGGTTAGGCTTGGAAAGATGGAAGAGACATAAGATTTTCTTCAGCCACATTTGGTTTAACCAGTATGAACTTCACAAAGAATATCTTGTTCATTTCCCCAGGGCCAAGAGAAACTTATGGAAGGTGTTCTATAAAATAGAAATTGTATTTTGTTTGTCATCCCTGTATTTCCTTGGGAAAGCACAGCCTGGGGATACTTTTGCATTGGATTGCAAGTTTGATTTAAATCTCTGCATATACTTCCTGGGGGTAGGGATTTGGGGCAGCAAGTGGCAAGGAGCAGGTCTCTAACAATTACTGTGACAAAAACTTTAACTTTGGAGATTTGAGGGGTTTTCGGTAATTCTGATCAACTAAGACACGTTTGTGACACCCAGTTGGTCAGCTCCTTTTTTTCTCTAAGGCTTAAAAGTCAACCATCAAGGGTCACACGTGTAAATAACCAGTGTTGGCAAAACGTGTCCGAGAAAGCAATTTTACCTTTTAATTCCTCCTAAAATGAAAAGAATGACCTTTCTGCTCACACTTCATCTGAGTATGAAAACCCGGCCTAGCAAATGCTGATCTTCACCCTGGTGGGATGAGAGACTTTGAGCCAGGAGCCACCCCAGGAAAGCTGTGTTCCAGAGACTCCGGCTGGCACATTTCTGAAGAGCACCAGGAGGCTCTGCTCCCTTCCTCCAGGCAGGCAAGGTTTTGGGGGATGAGATCAGCTTTCCTGAATAAGGTCTAATTTAAATAATGGTGGATTTAAATAATAGTGATTCATTTGCTCCCACTAGATCAGGACTGCCAGAAACTGCAAGGGGGAGGTTTGCATTTATAAGAAGCCTGAGGGTGCGGGGGGGGGGGGGTGCTGGTTGTTTCCACTAAAAGAAATGTCACTCATCCTGGAATAGGAAATGTGGGCATCCCTTGGGATTGAAAGGGAGAGTTAGCTCAGGGCAAGAGGTCATGGGATGGGGTAATAGTGTTGACGTGTGGCTGTGATCAGAGAAACCTCCGGACCATTAGGGATGTGCCTTGGGGAAAATGGTGGGTGAATTGCTACGTGGGTTTTTAAAAGTTGAGTAAGTAAAACACTACAATGCTGGCCCAGCTCCAAGGTGGTGGGAAGCCAGCATAGATGAGTGTAGCAATGAGGGAGAGACTTCCTCTGTCAACCATCCCAGAGACACTGCAGCGAGGTGATCCAGGACCTCAGAAAAGAGTGGAAAGATGGAGAGCGCCATCACTGAGCAACTCCCATCCTCACTGGATGTGTTTCCTTCCCTGTTCCCCAAAGTAGCCTAGGGGAAGGAATGTTTAGGATAATTCACTTACATTAGGTTGACAGGCAAGAAATAATAAAAAGAGATTCAATTAGCCATGAAAGTGTGTGTGTGTCTGTGTGACTGAGAGGGTGATCAAGAGAAAGCCGTGGGGCAGCTGAGAAGATTGACTGTGCCGTCCGACACTCTGGATAGGTGAAATCACCTTCAGAGAATCCCAGGTATTTACGAGGTTCTTCCCGAATAGAAAGGATGCAGTACAACTTCAGAAATTGCTTTAGTCCTCATAACAGATGCTGCCCCGAAGCTGAAACCTAGGCTAGTACCCTGCAGCAATACTGGCTCTTTTATGTTGTTCTAAATTAAATTCAGAGCCATTCAACCCGTGCCACAAGTACTATTATGTGGGCTTACTTGTGCTAAATCTATGTTTATGGGAACATAAAATACATGTTGTTCTTGTCGTCAGATTTTATTATTGACGATGATTTCTAATATGTGCCCATCAGTTGCCCTTTTAATCACTGTCAATCATTCTTTTCTATTGCAGTCAGATTTAAAACAGCAGTGATGGTTTCAAAATAAGGCCCTTCCTCTGCTCAACTGTATTTAGGGCTAATTAAGATTAAATAACTATTCCCAGCAAGGAGGGCAGAACCCAAGCAAATCTTTGACAAATGCACCCTTCCCCTTAGAGGAACATATTCTTGTCTGCTGCCAGTAAATATTTCCATTATAATCATAAGAAAGTTTGTTTTTCTGCCCATTGAGAACATCATGCTGCTTCGATACAAGTGGAGAAAAATATACCAGTCAAGACCAGGAAGGAAAACACAAGAAACATTTAATTAAGAAAAAAGTATATAATTCCCTGTTTCTTTCAGTTTATCTCAGTTCCATTTGGTTGTGATCACAGGCTCTTAGCTCCCACTCAAGTCTGACATTTCCCCTAAGTCTTCCCACCTTCTTCACTCCCACACCCTCAGTGATGCAACACAATTCATTCACTATAATTTGAAGGTTATAGTCAATTGCTCCAAGACGAGAATGCAGAATGGATCGGATCAGACTTCCTGCATTACGAAGGTTCATCTTGATTTTGCTTCTGTAGACTCTCCTGCAATGTCTTGCCCAAAGGACTCTCTGTTCAACTTTGCTTTGACTGGGCCTTTTAATTTCTCCTTTCATTTAAAGATGAGAGTTACCGTCACTTTGCAAATGATAGATTTTAATATTTCTTATATTTTCACTTCCCGTTGGAATCTTACAGTTACTTTTATGAAATTCCTCTAACTGATAAAAGTTAAAATGAAGTGTCTTCCCAGCCCAGGGAAGGAGAAGGAAGAAGTGTATTGAAAGATGTATTTGCTCTGAAAAATTGGACTGGGTGAGAAAAGTAAACTTTGAGCTACCTAAATGGAAATATAATAGATAAATTCATCCCAATTTTTGGAAATATAAGAAAATTCTATCATAAAATATAGAGTTGAAAGAAATTAACATAGTGAAGAAACAAGCAAGGGTATAGTTTTTTAAAATACAAACACACTTAAATAAGAATTTCTTGTGTGCATTCAACACAGAATGGTTGAACATCAACATTGTAATGTTCTGTTCAGTCCTCCTTACTAATTTCTCCAGCTAAAATTTCTTAACTCCAGTTTTTGCTGATTTTCCGAGGGGACTAGAAACATTAACAATCTTCAAAATAATTTTTAATTAATCTACTTAAGAGTTATTGGTAGACCCTAGTTAACTAATTGCTCCTTGGTACCAGTGAACTACACTATATACAGTTTTGCTGTGTATACTATGGTATCTAAACTCATTTATTCTTTCCAGAACTGTTTATTGAGCACCTATCGTATATCAAGTCGAGTTCTAGGTGCTGAGGATGCAGGAGTAAAAAAGATGAATGTAAACCTGAGCCTGCAGAGCTTACATTATAATAAGCAAGATAGTCAACAACAAATAGATACAACACTTTTCGGGAGTAAGACATGCTATGAATAAGGGGATAGATATTATCAGATGGGGCCAGCTAGTTTAGAGAGAGAGTCACCAGGGAAGTCTTCTCTGAGGACGTGACTTTTGAACAAAGACTATAATGGGCAAGACAGAGGGAAGTGGGAGAAGAGGTTGGAGATATGAGGATGGCAGCCTTGTAGGCCACGGCAAGGACTTGGAACTCTGGTTTGAAGGAGACAGAAGCTCTGGCTCAGAGAAGTAGCATGATCTAGTTTACATTTTACAAAGATCTCGCTGGCTATATGGAGAAGGGACTCTTGGAAAAGATTGCCAGATAAAACACAAGATGCCCTGTTAAATTTGAATTCCAGATAGACAACAAATAATTTTAGTGGAAGTATGTCTCATATGTTGCATGGGGCATACTTCTACTGAAAAGAATATTACTGTGAGGCCAGAATCCCTGAAATAAAATGCTGCTACCACTAACCAACTTGGAAGTAATTCTTGTGTGGGCCACTCTTCTCCTCTTCTACCACCTTCCAAGTAAACTACCCAGACCTGTTGCTCCTGGATTTCCAGCCTGACTCAGAGGCTCACAGAAAAGAGCGGGGAGGCGGGAGGAAAAGGTGGTGGGCCTTTGGCCAATGGCTCCTTTGCCATCTATCTCTGACAAGCCCCCTCCGACCTCCTCTTTCCACAGTCATCACGTAGTGCTTCTTACCAGTGGCTCTGTCCTCCCTGAGCCTACTTCAGAACACACTAAAATAGAGTATTGAGACTATCCTTTTACCCCTAAGGCAAAGCCACTGGAAGTTTGTGAGGAAACACACACACACGCACAAACCTAGATTAAGCAGCCAGTCTTCATTTCCCCAACACCCAGGGCTAACATGCTAAGTGTGCTTGGGTATGCTTATGCCTTGACTCTCTCTCCCCATCATTATTAACTCTGAGAACAAGATGATCCTCCACCTAATAGCAATATGATTGACAAATAAGATGATCACAAACACTTGCCAACAATAGGTCATTCTGAAGACTATGATTAATAGAGGGAGAGGCAACAGAAACTTTCCAAGGAGGAACGACAGAGACACTTTTCTGTTTCTTAGGACTTAAGAAAACCAAAAACTATAGACAGTTGAAGAACTAAGGCTAGTTTTCTAGAGTGATACATTAGTTTGCTAGGGCTGTTGTAACAAAATGCCACAGATGGAATGACTTAAGCAACAGAAATTTATTTTCTTGCAGCCCTGGAAGCTGGAAGTCCAAGATCAAGGCGTCTGCAGGGCTGGTTTCTCCTGAGGCCTCTCTCATTGGCTTGCCAACTGCTGTCTTCTTGCTGTGTCTTCACGTGGTCTTTCCTCAATGCACATGCGTCCCTGGTATCTCTTTGTGTGTCCAGATTTCCTCTTCCTATAAAGACTCCAGTCATGTGGGATTAGGGACCACTCTAAAGGCCTCATTTTAACTTAATCACTGCTTCTAAGGCCCTATCTCCAAATATGGTCACATTCTGAGATACTAGGGGTTAGGGCTTGAACATACAAATTTTGGCAGGATACAAGTCAGCTCATAAAAGGTGAGGATATGTTTGTAATGGCAGTTGAAGTCATCAACACTGAGGGACCAAAGGAACAAATTGGGTTCTCCAAACAGCAGACTAGTAGGGCTCTGCTGGTGGTAGGGGTGAGAAACGAATGCATGAACAGAGGGTCAGATGGTAAACTGGGTCCAACTCCCTCTAACTGTGAATGTGAATCATCAATTTTCTCAGTAGATGAGGGGTTGCCCGCTTTTTCTCATTGGGGGTAGATTAGACCATAAGGAATATAGAGGGTTTATGAAAGCAAACATAACACTGTATTAGAAATTTAATTCTCAATATCCCCTAATCTGAAAAGTTTGATAGTCGTCAACCATAGATTGTGTTTAAAATGACTTTTTGACATGGCAAGGGGTATAGCAAGGCTTTTGATGATGGAAGAGTAGTAAGCACAAAAGAGAAATTTGGAAACCACTGGCCAGAGTAGAGCTTTTTAAACTTTTCAAACAATATAAATTTGATGTCGGAGGAGAGTGAACCCCTGGCTGGGAGAGAAGAGAGAAATGGATGTTGTGTTAACATTGAATATATTTGAACTTCACATTCTATTCTACAATATATTTCTTTTTATTTTGATTGAAAAACTATGTTACCTTTATCCCCCAAGTCCTCAAGAAAGTTCATGACCCAACAACAGACCTCATGCTTGTTGTGTAGCTTTTTCTGACCTCTGGCCTCACAGTTACAGACCTGGATTATTTGTGCCTGGATTTGAGAATCCAGGCCTCAAAGTCTTAAGTGTCCTCTTGTGGGGGGGAGTAGCCCTCTGGATAAAAAGTTTAACACACATCCTTACTAAGCCTTGGCCACAGGACTTGCTCCGGGCATGCTATGAGTGAATGAAAGTCTAGAGTCTCGGACAGACAAAGGCAGGATCTCTCCTTCCCAATCTCAAGGCAGCCCCTCCACAAATCTCCCTGACCACTACAGGAGTTCCCACCACTTCTCTGGCAGTAAATGTATAGTTATCTATTGCTACAATTATGATGCATAAAAAACCACAAAACCTCAGTGGCATAAAATACAAACATTTATTTTCACTCATGACTCTGAATTGGCTGAGTAGTTCTGCTGATCTTGGCTGGCTTGGCTAAGCAGTTCTTCTTCTTGTCTTGGCTGAGGGTCGCTTACATATCTGGCAGTCAACTGATTTTTGTTAATGTAGGATAGTCCTGGCTGGGATGACTGGCTTTGCTCCACGTGGTCTCTCATCCTCCAGGAAGCTAACACAAGCTTGTTCTCATGGTACAGGGAAGAGAGGGTAGTAGGCATGCAAGATCTCATAAGGGCTGGCTTCAGAGGTGAGGCCCCATTCTATCAACCAACAGTGAGATAAAAGAGCAGCCCAGATTCAGGGGACGGGAAAATAGATTACACTCTTTTTGGGAAAAGTGGCAAAGTCACATTGCAAAGGGCAGAGATTCAGGGAAAGTTGGAGAATTAAGGCATTTTCTCAATCAATGTATCACAAGAAGGCATCTGAGTCATCTTTTTTGTAAGCAAAACTCTGTAATCGTATTATCTTTTTCCATACTGTTTACTTACGGAGCCCAGAGAATCTCGCTGGAATCCAGGATGGAATATCGGGGTGAAAGGTTTTAAGCCCTCCTTGTATGTCAGTTTTAGCTACTTACACATACTCTTTGTTGGGAGAAGAAAAGGGTGCACATCCAAAATGACTTCTCTGAAGACTGGTGGTTGACTAGAGATGGGCTTGCTCTGTTACATTGAGCCAAATTCTTGATAAACATAAAATATATTAATAATAAATTTATTAGACTTGTGACAATTTGGCATCTGCTTGAGCAAAGATTTCAATCACGCAAAGAAAAAAAGTGTCAAAAATGTGGAGGAGAAAAATTACGCAAGTCAATAATGCTTAGATGTATAGAGGAAAAATTAATCATATTTTTGAAGCTAGTTCAAGAAACTTCAGTAATTATGAGGCAGATTTATAGCTCATAAAGTGTAGTTTTTCCATGGAATCATATGTCACAGTTAAAAGGATATATAAAAGATGCTTAGCTCTTCATTTTTAAAGTGTATATCGTTACCCTGCTCAGATATTTACTTACCTTTATCCATGACTAAAGATGAATACTCAGAGAAAGAGAAGGAGAACTCACATAGTTTCAGGAATAGCCATGCAAGGTGAATTTTGGAATCTACAATGAAGGGACACAGACAATGACATTGATTGGCCATTGCAATAGGCACATTATCTCATTTAATCTCCACCATAACATTGTGGGATAGTCATTAACAGCCTTTGATTTTATAGATAAGGAAGCTGAGATTCAGAGAGGATAAGCAGCTTGCCCTAATTCGCACTAGTGAAAGAGAAAGCCAAGAATTGAACCCTAATCTCACGGTTTCCATTTCTGGCTGTGATTTTTCCACTATAACGGGTCATTTCCATCTTGGGTAACCACATCTTTGTAATTTGAAAATAAAAAGGTACTGAGCTGATTTTTACTCTTTGGGGTGTTTTTTTTCCCTCAAAGGCAGAGAAAGAAAGCCTATTTCACGCTGTATGAATGAACACCTCACCCTTTGTTCATGGTCTTCCCTGGAATGATCTTTGTTAAACTGAATACAGAAAGACTAGTCTTCAGGGGAAAAAGCCAGCAGAAATGATAAACACAAACGATGCAGTGACTCCAGAGTTTACAAATTTGAGAAAGAACTTTGCTCCAGGTCAGGCTTGGGGGAGGGGAGGAACAGCCACCCACATGAGACACATGCCCAGGGCTCGGCTGCTGTGGGCACCCCATGCCAGTATCCATGAGGTAATTCTGGAGAACAGCAGGACTCATTCATCCCACATGCCTTCTCAGACAATTAGGGTAAACAACTTTCAGATGTGTTTCCTGTTAGCTTAAAAAAAAATTTCCATAGTGGTACTAGGCAAGCAGTATTTGAAAATTCCCTTTTGTGTTTCCTTTAAAAGTACTTTCTTTTGCAAGAGATTTCCCGGACATGATATCATCCTAATTATTCCTTGACCAATTTTATCACCAACCACTTCACATCTAGACAGTTTACCCAGCCTTACAAGGTGGTTAGGGTCACTCTGGGAATGTCTGAAATAGTGACGACAGGAACACTTTAATTCCGTGGCCAGATCCTACGTTTGGAGTAATACGTGACCTGTCTGCCTGAAGAACATTTACTGCAAAACTGGGAGACAGAACTAATTGGTTGTGGAGTCATGAGGCTAAAGTGGCTAAAAAAATCTGTGACTGGAAACGTGAAAGAAAATAATGAATTGACAGCTAGTTCTTACTCTGAGTTCTAAAAGCAAACTGTTCAGAATTGTTGCAGAAGCTGACACTTCCAAAATTGTCCCTTGGCTCCCTGAATAGAGTTCAGAGTTCAGTGCTCCCCACTTCCCTGTTTAGGCTTTTCTCAAGGATTTTCAAACAGAGGAAACAATCCCCCTTCTACCCCGGGCTCCCCAGAGGGTATAGACAGAGAAAAAGTTGAATCCAGATTTACATAGATCTGCTGTTCTATAAGATTCTTGCCTCAAAGATGAGATAAAATGAAAGAAATGTTGGCATTATGTTGATAAATCACTTGAGACAATGCTAGGTCATTCTTAGAAGAAGATAAGGAAATAGACATTCAAAACCAAAATTTGAAGTTAGAGATAGTTCCAGAACTTATTTTGGAAATGACGTTTGCCACAGATAAAGTCTACTTGAGAGAGACAAGTCTCTTATCATCAGATTTCAGGGTTGTGAAATTTTGCCAGTTTTTATCTAAAGAAGTGAGGTCAAGGCCAGCACCTCTGGCCATAGTGGCTAGTTATTTGTGTATGTATCCCACGTTCAAAGATCTTAGCTTTGTTCAAAGCAAATTCCAGCTGGTCTTGCCCACTCATGGGACTGGAGAGCCCTCGGCAGTCCACGGAGGTACCACTCATAACCGCAACAGCATGAGGATGAAGAGGGGAAGCCACACTATCCAGGGACAGAGAAAGGCCTGCGGGAGCCTTGGGACCCCTCAGCCTGGTAAACCTGGGAATCTGCTCCCTCCTGACCTAACCTAGATATCACAGGACAAGACTACAAACGGCCTTGGCATTTCACTGACACAGGGAAAAAGTGGGAAAGGGAACGAGGTGTGAGATCTTGGCAATCTTTCAGGTCAAACGAGGGTTAGCCCTATAGCTGCCAAGTGACTATTACTGTCTGAAATAGAAGAATCCCACTTTCCTTCTGGATGTAAGGCTGACTTGGCTTCAGTAGCCATCTCTTCATTGATCATCGGGGTTGAGCTGGCTCCCCTGGCTGGCTAAGAGAAGGCTCCTTCCTTCCCAAACCTGCATTCTCTCTACTGTAACCCTTTGCTCCCTCTGCGTACAACTTCTTTTCTAAACCTCCCAGGCTGTGAGACTGTCCTCCCCAGCTCCCCACTCCCACTTCTATAGGAAAGGCACCAAGATCACCATGGGCCTTTGAGCCACATTGCAGCTCTAAATGGCTGTGATTTATTTTTACAACAAGAGGAGGAGTGAGTGGGCACATGTTCCCTGGAATTTGAAAGAAATTTCCTTGCCTAGAGGGCTTCAATTCTTTCCTCCTAAAAACTCTCCTTAAGAAACAACCCAGAAAAAATGCCCTTAGTCATCAGCAATCAAATGTGTGAAAGTCATGACCTTGTCTGAATCACCTCTCTGGTGAGGACAGAACCAACCAGAAGTCAGTTTGAGGCAGCTGTTGAAGAATAGTAACCCTTGCCTTCAAGTTAGCTTGAAGAGCTTGTTTTAATTAGCATCAGAGCAGAAGAGTATGAATTAAGTCTAACGCTGGAAAAAACAAAAGAAAAAAATAGTACAGAAAAGAGAAAAAATGAACAAAATTATGAAAGCCTGACATTTTCATATTTTTTTAAATTCCATATATATATATATATATATATATTTTTTTTTTTTTTTTGGTAAGGAAGATTGACCCTGAGCTAACGTCCATGCCCATCTTCCTCTATTTTGTATGCGGGACGCCTGCCACAGCATGGCTTGATGAGCGGTGTGTATGTCCCTTCCCAGATCCGAACCCGCAAACCTTGGGCTGCCGAAGTGGAGCACACGAACTTAACATTTCACCGCCAGGCCAGCCCTGTAAATTCCATATTTGTATAAAATTCAGTTCAGCAAAGATTTTACTGTGCACTAGACAGTCTGCTAAGTTCAGGAGATAGAAAGATGAGTAACACCAAATCTCTCTCCTAGAAAACTATGCTAAGCACATGGTAAACTTTCAATAAATGTCAATTCTCTTCTTTCTGCTAGTGACAGAAATTCTAAATTAGTGAATATTGTGATTACTAAGAGTTTTTAAAAATAATATACTGTGGCAGAGAAGACTAGCTCTCCCCCAAAATCCATTCTTAGCCTCTTTGCCTGGGCATGTTAGTAGACTACATTTCCCAGCCTCCTTTGCAAACTTGTGACACGTGATTGAGTCCTAGCCAATGGCATGTGATCAGAAGCAATGAGTTGCTTCTGGGCTGAGGATTTTTAATAAGTGGCTGTCTCTTCTCCATGCCCAGTTTCTTGGCTACCACGGTATATAAAATAGATAGGTCTTTATCACAGCAAGTGAGAGTGGAAGGTGAGACCATCCCTAAGGTATTTTTAAACAAGGGGATGGATATGATCAAATTTGCTCAAGTAAAATCCTTCTGGTAACAGGATGGTTTGCTGCAGAGAAAGACCATAGGGCAAGAATACCAGTGAGCAAGCTATTGCAGGAATTTGGGTAAGAATATTGAGGCCCTGAATCAAACAGTGCCTCTGGGTGTGAAGAAAGGGGGCTAATTAATTATATCTTCAGACCTCTGTTGCTAAAAGTTATCTGAAGGCAGACGGGGTTGGGAAATCGCTCATAACTCGTGGACACAGTCAGGAAGGAAAGCGCCTACCACTTTTTCCACTCTCTCTCCTCCTCCTGTTCCTCATCCTCTCCACACTTGACAATTTTCCATTTTTCAAATATCAGGATACATCCCTGAGTGCACATACAAGAAAATCAATGTTAGCAAAAATTCCAAATCCCATAATTGCACTCCACATCCAAACCGTAGTCCAAGACCACTAAAAATTATTTGTAAAAATGTCTTTAGTCAGCAACTCCATGACTAGCCATTGGAAGGAATCTTACCAGAGAAAAATACTAATAAATAGAAAGCATACAAAGGGAACACTTATAAGGAAGTTTTAGTCTAGGACTGGGGAAAGTGGAAAAGAAAAAGGTAAGGAGGAAAAATATTTAAACATATAATTTATAAAGTTTTTTTGTAATGAAAGGAAAATGTGTAATTTGTAATGAGAAACAAATTGCAAAGGTTTAGGAACCAGGTTAGGCACCAGAAAATTACAAAAGGCTCTGATGACCTAAATCTTTGCCGGGGCACAGTAGAAGAAACACATTTACATCCTTGGTCTTAATTAGGCAACTAAATCTTTGCAATAATCCACTATAGCAAAGCGTACTAGCATTGTCAGTCTGAACCTCAGAAACTGAAATGATGTCTCTTAACCTTGATTTTATAAATGTTTTTCTTGGCTTCAACTGGGGGAGGTGGGGATGCCTTTGCAAAAGTTCACAAATGTCTTGTTTCCCAATAAGCAGTTTCAACATCTTTCCTTTGGCCTCACGTCCAGCTATAAGACTTGAGCTCTCTATTAACATTCCTGGCACTTAATACTTGATTGATTCGTGAATCCTAAATTAGCTACCCAAACTTTTAAGCAAAACTACAAGCCCAATGTACAACACTTTAACAAAATTGATTTAAGAAAGACAAACTATTTTGACAGTCTGAGAGATTCTAGCTTTGACTATAAGCAAAGGAAAATTTAAAAAAATACTTTTCTGTCTCATGGTGTTCTTAGTAGACAAAAAAATGGTTCATTCTTTGAAGATAAAATGTAGAGTCCAATTAAGAAAGGAAACATCTGCCAATAGAAACAGCAATGAGAATTAGTTACATATCCTGGAAAAATAAGATTTATCCCAACACTGTTGATGCTGCTTAGTAAGATTGGACACCAGAATTGGCAAAAACATTTCTTATTCAACTATTTTATGGAAATCCTATGAAAATAATTGAAAACAGAAACATGCAATTGCTTCAGCAGAGAGAGCGCACATTCCTTCTCTTCTACCTTCAATGGTTTTGCAAATCTATAGAGGGCTTGGAAGGAGAATACATTAAAAGAATCCTCAATATGTGGAACAGATATGGAAGTTAACTGTGAAGCAAGGTTTTATATAGCAAACTTTTTCCCACTGACTTTCTTCTTAAAATGGAATGAATACATTCTACTGCTTCAAAACAAAAATGACTTCCAAAAGGAAATAAAAATTGAACCCAAGAATGCAACACATCTCTATAGCATACATTTAAAGCAAGTTAAATTGGCTATGCTACTCATATTAACGCAAAAATACGTATGCCAAAAATGAAAATTATAAAAATGTGGAGCCATTGCGTAGAGGTGTAAAGCATTAGGATGGGGGCATTTGCAAGCATCCAAGCCTTAATAATGTGATCCTAATTCCCATGGACACATTTGCCCAATTCGAGTTTCTACTTTATGGCTGTTTTTAAGTTTACTGCCACTTACTGACCTCTATTGACTCAACTTGCATAGAATTTAGTGGTCAGTGCTCACAAAATTGTTTAGGACCAGTTAAAATAGCACTAAATGAAGGATCCACTGTGCAATGATGGTTGTTTACACCAGTGCTACATTAAGGTGTGGTCTGCACACCTTATGTTACCAGTCTTAGTACAAAAACTAAGACTAAGCATCAAGAAATGCTTATAGCAATTTAGTACTGCTGTGATATCTAAGCATGGGCTCTAAGTAGGAGCATTTTGTTCAAATATGAATAGACAAATAATCAGCCAAAGGTGGGTTGGAATTTTCTTTTTTAAAAACAGCCTTTCACCACAAATAGATTGAGAAGCATTGGTCTACTTTGAATTAGGATATAATCATAGTCTAAGTATGGTGACAGGAAGACGCCAGATGAAAGGGAAGAAATACTTTCATCATCTCAAAGTTTATTTTTTAAAAAAACTAGTTTCCAACGGGCAATGGAAACCACTAAAACCACGATTTACCTTCTACGTTTACTGTGATTCACCTCTGTATCTGTAACTTGGGCTACAGTCATAGGAAAGGTCCATAGCCCAATTGCCAGTCTGGCAGCTAATTTTCAAAATTGATGATTAATAATGGGTAGCACATACAACGCCAATAAAATCACCCAAAATCATGTCACCCGTAGATAATCATACTAATATTGGGGGTGGAGAAACTTTCCTAAATTCTTTCCCATATCATACAATTCACTTAATAGATCATGAATATTTCTCCAAGTCAGTAAAGATACTTCTCCATCAACATTGGTAATAACTGCAGAATATTCCATTTTATGAATATGCTATAATTTGTTTAACCAATCTACTCCTGTTGAGTATTTAGATTACTTATACCTAACATCATATCTTTTTCTATCTTTTTACCTTTAATTTCTGTCTTTATATGTAAAGTGTGTCTCTTGTAGGCACGTACAGTCTTACTTTTCAATCCAATCTGACAATATCTTCCTTTTAATTGGAGTGCTAGACTATCTACATTTAACATTATTATTGATATAACAATATATTGATATATCGGGGTTTAAATTTACTATCTTGCTTTTGTTTTCTATTTGTTCCTTTCTCCTATTTTTCTTCTTTCTATTGTACTATTTCTTACCATTCCATTTAGTTTTCTTTCTTGGCTTATTAGTTCTAGCTGTCTATTGTGTTACTATAGTCATTGTTTTAAGGTTCATAGTATCCATCCTTTACTTCTCACCGTCTCCATTGCAGTGATATTATACCATTTCACATATGGTATTAAAAATCTTACAATACCTCTCTCTTCCTGGCCTTGGTGTCATTTTTGTCATAGATTTAGCTCAGATGTGTGTCATAAACTCACATACGTTGTTATTATTTTTGCTTTAAACAATGATCTTTTAGAAAGACTCCAATGATGAAAAGAAAAGCTCTTTCATACTTACCCACATGCGTATGTTCCAGTGTTCTTTTGTTACCGTTTCTAGTGTTCTTTCTTTAGATCCCTTTGTTTGGATCCAGATTTCCATCTGTTATCATTTTCCCTCTGCCTGGAGGACTTGCTTCAACTTCCTTACAGGGTTGGTCTGATGGTGGGCACTTCTTTCAGTTTCTGTACATCTCAAAATGTCCTTGTTTTGCCTCGGTTTTTGAAAGATCATTTCACTGGGTGTGAAATTCTAGGCTGGCAGATTGGTTTTTTCTTTCAGTACATTAAACACAATAAAACGCTATCTTCTGACTTGAACTGCTTCTGGTGGGAAATCTTCCATCATCCTTAACCTTGTTCCTCTGTGTGTTAGGTATCTTTTTTCCTCTGGTGCTGTTAAGATTTACGTTTATCACTGTTTTTTGACAATATGGTTATGATGTACCTTGTATTTTTCTTCACGTTCTTGTGCTAGGGGTTTGTTGGACTTCTTGAATATATAAGTTTATAGTTTTTATCATATTTTCAGCCATTACTTTTTTAATATTTTTTCTCTGCTCCCTCCTACCCCTTCACAGACTCTGATTATATGCATATATATCTCCGCTTAACATGTCCCACATTTCACCCATGCTCTCTTTTCATTTTTAAAAAATTCTTTTCCCTCTCTGTTTTTCACTTCAGATAGTTTCTTCGCTGTGTCAAGTTCACCAGTTGTCTTAGCTCAAGCTGCCATAAAATGTCATAGACTGGGTAGCTCAAACAAGAGACATTTATTTCTCACAATCCTGGAGGCTGGGAGGTCTATTCAGTTCCTGGTGAGAGCTCTCTTCCTGGCTTGCAGAAAGCCACGTTCTCGCTGTGTGCTCACATGTTGCAGAAAGAGAGATCTCTCTTTCTTTCCCGTTTCATAAAGCTGATAATCTCATCATGAGGGCCCCACCCTTGTGACCTCACTTAACCCTAATTACCTTACAAAGGCCCCATGGCCCAAAGGCCATCACAGTGGGGGTTAGGTCTTCAACATATGAATTTTAAGGGACACAATCCGTGACACTAAACTTTTTCTGGGCAATATTTAATTTGTTATTAATCCCATCTAGTATGTTTTTTATCTCAGACATTGTAGTTTCATTTGTTTCTTTTTTTTTTTTTTTGAGGAAGATTAGCCCTGAGTTAACGTCTGCTGCCAATCCTCCTCTTTTTGCTGAGGAAGACTGGCCCTGAGCTAACATCCATGCCCATCTTCCTCTACTTTATATATGGGACGCCTACCACAGCATGGCTTTTGCCAAGCAGTGCCATGTCCGCACCCGGGATCCAAACTGGCGAACCCCAGGCCGTCGAGAAGCAGAACAGGCAAATTTAACCGCTGTGCCACCAGGCCGGCCCCCTGTAGTTTTCATTTCTAGAAGTTTGATTTGTTTCTATTTTATATCTTATATCTTTATATCTTCCAAGTGCAATCTTTTCTCTAGCTTCATAGCTCTATTATCTGGGCACTTCTGGGTTGATATCAATATTTTTTTTTATCACTAGGGGCATATTTTCCCACTTCTTAGCATGCCTTGGTTGAATGCCCAACATTGTGATTTTTAATTTGGTGGGTGCTGGATATTTTTGTATTCCTATAAATATTCTTGAGCTTTGGTCTGGAACACAGTTAAGGTACTTGAAAATAGTCTTTAATCCTTTCAGATCTTGCTTTTAAGTTTTGCCAGGTAGATCCAGAATAGTGTTTAGTCTGCCCCTCATTTTCTCCTACTACCGAGGGCTCATCTTACCCCAGTTATTTCACTGAGGCAAATGTCTTCTGAGGTTTTCCACCTTGGCTTGGTGGAACATCAAGTATTCCTAGCTATATGAGAACAGGTCAGAGTTTCCTCTGTATCTTTTCAGTGATCCTTTTCCTGGTCCTGATCAGTCCTCAGTTGAGGACTCAAGGGGAACCCACTGTAGATCTCCAGAGCTCTCTCTTTCTGTGGAGCTCGCTCATTTCTGGTACTCTGCCAGCAAACTCTAGCCACCTTGGCCTCCTCAGGCTCCTATCTCTGTATCCTCAACTCAAGTAGACTTCTGGACTCTGCCTTACTTTCCCTTCCTGTACTCATTCCTGAAACCTCTACCAAGCAGTAAGCTGGGGTAACTATAGGCCTCACTTCATTGGCTTCCCACTTCTCAAGGATCACTCGACTTTGTTGCCTGATGTCTAAAGTCTTAAAAAGCTTTGTTTCATTTTTTTTCCAGTGTTTTGATTGTTACAGGCTGATGGGTAAATCCAGTCCCTGTCACTCCATCTTGACCAGAAATGCCCTACTTATTGATTTTTAAATTACTTCACATATTAAGAACATTTCCATTTCTCTTATATATTGCAAACTGGAAATTATATTTAACTCAATCTTTGTGGAGTTAGTCCTGGAGCCCAGGTCAAGAGGAAGAAAACTGAGAAGGCACAAAACTTGCATGGGTCCAAACTCTGAGTCAGACATAAGCTAAACTGGTTCTCCGATCATGAAGTTGTATAATAGCGATACGTCTTGTACTCAATTGGATTTCCCTGGAATAGGAGACTTTGATAAATGTACACCTGGGACTAAACTTTCCTAGAAATAGGCCAGATCTATATGTTCAAGCAAACTGAAAACAAAATAGAAGAAGCTAAGTAGGAAAACATTAAGTTTAATTCATTCATTTCTTCATCTAATTAACGTAAGCACTTACTATGTGTCTAGGGCTTTTCCAGACACAATTAATATCATTTCATATTAAATATGAATTCCAAAATAAACTTTAGTTAACACATGGAGAAATGGAGGGAAATCATTGACACCTCCTAAATTTCTGTATTAATTTAGGAGGTGGCAGATATCAGGAGATATTTCAACCCTTTGAAGCACAGACTTATTTTCAAGTGCTGTTCGCCCTGAGAAGTTGAAGAAAAACAAAAGCAGGTTTTTCTAAAATGAGGGTAAAATAAGAGTTTATTGCAAATGTGTCACTCAAATATCAAAAGGCATTGGCTTAACAAAAGAACAATATGGAAATATTTTGCCTCTAGTAAATTATGTACAAGATTAGTGTATCAGATATTTGAGTTAAGAAATTTAGTACTCCAAAGATGGCTAATGCTGCCACTTAAATCTCCACGATGATTTGTTCAAAATGAATTTGTGACATTTCTAAAGTTGTAGAGGATGCAATCGATGGTAAAAACAGTCCAAAAATTGTAGGTTTGGATTATGAATTGGAAAATGCTTAAAATTCAGTATGAAATTCCAAAGTAAAGAGAGATTTCCAAAATTTCCCCAAATTATTTCCATTGCCTACCCAATACAATCAATACAGCACATATCAGTATCCACTACAATTAATTAATTAATCTCTTCCAATTAATGACCACAAATTACTTGTTAGTGAACTCTTTATTTTGGAATAATTTTAGAATTACAGAAAAATTGCAAAGCCAATGCAGAGTTCCCACATCTCCTCCTCCCCACACGCATAGTTTCCCTCAGTGTTAACATTTTACATTAATTACCAGGGTAACTTTGTCAACACCAAGAGACCAACTTTGGCACCTTACAATGAACAAAACTCCAGTTATATGGAATAACTTGAAAACTGTTCAAATAATGAATGCCAACGTCTTTTTTAAAGGAAAACATACTACCATTTTGGTTGATTGATAATACCCTAAAGTTAGGTAGTGACGTAGCTCTGTGTTGAGTTTCCTTCGGAAGAACTGAAAGCAAACTAATTTGAACGGAATTTGCTACAAATTCTCAGATGAGAGCTGTTGTATCTCTCACGTTGGGCTGACCTTGGACTCATACTAGCCATAGCAGCACCATTCTTCAAGTGCCGAGGACTCCAGGAAAGCTGGTTTTCGTTTTTCCAACAGTATTTTAAAGTGCTTTGGATTTATTTACTTTGCTTTTTTTTTTTTTTTAACTAATTCACTCAAATCATACCTATCAAATTTTCTTGACAAAGATGAGGGTTCATTATTTGGCAAAGTATTTTCTTCTGTTTGTGCATTAATGCACACATGAAAGTAAGCAAATCACACTTATATTTGCATTCTTATGAATGGCCTTTATTGAAAAGAATAAGATTTCATGAAATAGAGACCATCCTGGAAAATCCGGGATGTAGCGATTTTGTCTCCATGGCAACTGGCTAACTGGTTGCACCTGGTCCTCCAGGGTAATTAATTTCTTGTGCGCTGGGATAGTCTGCTGCTTCTCAAGGCCAGTGAAACAGAAGAAACAAGATGACCTTTCTTTAAAACAAAACAAACTTAAATCACACATAGAGAAATTAGACTTTTGTGTATGCTCTAATTTCACTTTTGCAGCGGGTTTTATATTTGAGGAATAAAATGGGAGGCCAGATGTTGAGTTCTGTGAAGCTTATTTTTCGGAGAGCTCTATTGCATTAGCCATATTTGTAGGATATTGAAGAGTTTTCTCTTGCTTGAATTAGTTCAGCTGAATCAATATCTGTTTATGGGTCCGTATTTGCACATCGTGCTTCACCTGAAAAGAGGAGGAGAAATGTCAGAAGACCTACATACTGACTATCCAAAGACTGGTGACCCTTCACTCTGGTAGCATATTAGAATCAGCTGTAACTCTTTTAAAACAACCAGTGTCTGAGCCCTGGGCGCCAGTAATTTTCAAAAGCTGATTAGAATGTGCAACCATAGTTAAGAATCAGAATCAGATAGTATAGTAACTTAGTTAACTTTGTCCCAATGAAGTAAACGTCTTTGTGGATAAAGGAGGGGTAAATATGTGCTATTTATTAAAGTGGGTTACTGTTTGTTACTTAATATTCCTTCCATGCTACAAACTAATGAAAGCTTCTGGGAATGCTTAAGGTAGTAGATCTAGAAGATAATGTTCTTGGTTTTCTTTTTTTCAATCCAAGTGTGGGATAACTTAAGCTTTTAGGATATACCATTCCGTCTGAGGAGGTTATAATGTCTGAATCTCAGCGAGCCGCACTTTAGAGTTTTCCCAGCCGTGCGCTGGAATCAAACTATCCTGGCTCCAAGAGCCGATGGTAAAATTTTCAGAAATTTTGCTGGCTAGCTGTTAAACCATTAGTGGCTTGAAAGTGACCCTCGTGGGCGTATCTACACCATGGTAATCAGCAAATGCTACAAATTAGGGCTTTGTTTCTCCTGGAGAGTGAGTTCTTAAACATCTACCTGCAAACCACCTGTTTTCACCTGTGTGATGAGATCAAAAGGACGAAATTTGACTGGGCTTCAAATATTTGTCACCTCTTTGTTTTTATAGATACAGAAACTGAGGCTTGGAGGGTTTAAGTGACTCGTGAAGAAAATTTCTGGTGGATCCAAGAATAGAAGTCAGTTCACCAGATTGTCTATCACGTCTGTCTTGATTCTAGTCTATATAGCAAACGCTTTCAAACAGCTCAGCATTGTACAAATAAGCACCCATCCATACAGTATTATTTTAAGGGCACAGGTATTTTTTGTTAAGATGCCAAAATTCTGTAATACCTATGATAAGTCTAGATAGTGGAGTATTATGCACCCATAAAAAATAATGAGAGACTTCTGTATATGTATACAGGAAGATCTCCAGTGTATATTGATAAGAGAAGCAAGCAAGGTATAGAATAGTGTATGTAATATGCTACCTTGTGTCTATGAAGGGAGAAATAAGAATATCCATGATTGTATTTGCAAAAAAAGAAATACTGAAACGACAAACAAGAACCTAATAAAGATGATTCCTGAACAGGGTGGGAGAGAAACAGGGCAGCAAGGGCAAGATGTCTCTGTGTTGAAAACCAAATGAAGGCTCTGACAACTGACAGCTGGTGACAACCCACAGTATTCCCTATAAACATAAACAATTTCACAGAATTTCAACATTAGATGAGGTCACACCATGACCATGATGGAACCAGGCCCAAATAAGACCACTCTGTAATCATGTCTGAACATAGACGAAAACAAGGACACTGCACAACCACAAAGGCAACAAAATATCCTTCTGCCCCCACGAGTGACTACTCTACGCTTTCTCTGCCATGACAACTCTAGCTTCACTTTCTTCCTCTTGCCTCCTAGAGAAAAATCAAGCTTCTCAATCATTGAATTTTCCCCCATTGCCTTCCAGCACCTAACTTGGTCAGTGGTTAAGTTTGAACTTCCAAAGGTATAACAGTTCTGAAACATACTGAAATTATGAATATCTAAGCATATATTATAAATTCATAAAAGAGAAAGCAGGTTATGATACCAACTTGATTTTATTATGATCTGATATGATGAGCCACATAACTGTATTCTCAAGGAGCATGAAGAAACTAACTGAGCGCAAGACCGATCAGAAGTGGCACAAGAAAGAGATGCTGAAATGGAGGTAAAGTGGAAAGGATATATTTGTTTATAAAATTTGGTTCACGGCTTGAAATTTTCTCTAGTCAATGATAAGTGATCTTTTCTTCAGCCAATATGAATAATCTCAGAACAAATCCTTCACTTTCTTGCTAGGTTCTTTTAACTTCATTTCTGTAATGAGATGAGTGTATTTTTCATTCAGCACCTAATCTCTGAACCTCAATCATGTACCAGGCAGAAAGGATTGAAAGACGAATAGGATCTGGTTGCAGCTACCAAGGAGTTTGCTTCCTAAAGTGTGAGCCTACATTCCTCCTCCTCCTTCTCAGTTCTGTTTAGACATCACCCAGGAAACCACCTCTACAGTGATTTGATCAATGTCTGTCTTCTGTCTCCATGCACGACTTGTGGCTCTTGGAAGGCGGGGACTATGTGCATCACATTCACCATTACATTCCTAGTGCCCAACAAAGCATCTGATACAAGTAGACTCGTGTACTGGGCTGAATAGCATCCTTCCCAAAATTCATGTCCACCCAGCACCTCAGAATGTGACCTTATTTGGAAGATGTAATTGGATAAGATGTAATTTGTAATTGGATGAGATCATACTGATTTAGGTGAGCCTTAAATCCAATACGACCGGTGTCCTTACAAGAAGAGGAGAAGATCCACAGAGGTGCACACACAGAGGGAAGAAGGCCATGTGATGACAGAGGCAGAGATTGGAGTGATGGAGCTGCAAGCCAAGGAAAGCCAAAGATTGCCAGAAAGCCCCAGAAGTTAGGAAGAGGCAAGGAACAAAAGAAAAGGAAGAATTTGAAATTGCTTTCTCAGTTGCCAAGATCTTTTTGAAAGCATAGGAACCTAGGTCTCCAAGCAACTTGGAATGCCTGTGGCACAGTGGTTAAGGATAGGACTTCCAATCAGGCTCTCTGGGTTTGAGTCCTGGTCCTTCCACTTATTACACTGTGAGCCTTAGGCCAGTTGACTTAACATCTGGGTGCCCAGTTTCCACATCTGTAAAATGACAAAAGTAATAATAACTACCCTTGGTTGTGAAGAGGACTTGATGAGATTATACCTGTAAAGTAAGAACCTGCGCTATTGAATAGGCGGCCATGAGCACATGTGGCTACTGAGCACTTGAAATATGGCTCCCCTACACTGAGATGTGCTGCAAGTGAAATTCACACTAGATTTTGAATACTTAGTATGAAGGAAAAAATGGAAACATCTTGCTAGTACTCCTTTTATATTAATTACATGTTCACATAAGAATATTTTTAATATATTAAGTCAAATAAAAATATTATTAAGGTTAACTTCACCTGTGTTTTGTGTGTGTGGCTACTAGAAAATTTAAAATTACATACGTGGTTCAAATCTACAGCTCACATTATACTTTTATTGGACAGACCTGGAATAAGTGGTGCCTGGGCACAAATAAAATTACCTCCACTTAAAAATATGTAGAATCATTGTAAAATTTAGTGTTGGACATTGATTCAGAAGTAGATATAAAAGATTGGCGTGGGGGCAGGAAAATAGTTCTATGCGTAAGAAAGGTTCTATAGTGTTCTTGGCTCCCTAGAGAGGTCTCTCCCAAGTCATTTATCTGCTTTTCCTCAGAGGTACCGTTTAGTGGCACTTGCTATGTGTCAGACTAGATACTAAGTTTTTTCATTCACTGTCTTATTGAATAATGTGGTCCTATAGTTTTTGAATATATATAACTTACAATACGTACGTTATTTAGAACAGATGTTAAGGTTTCTATTATGTTAAAATACATCATTCAGTCTTGAATTATGATAAGGAATGGCAGTCACAGCAAGTGTGTCCATGTCATAGCCATAGTGAGCACCTCTGACCTGGGTATGTCCACGGGAGTGTAATTCAGATCCGAACATTATCTGTTTCATCTTGGTGGGAAAAGGGCAAGAATCCCTTCTGGAGAGAAAGCAGAAACCTAGAAAACCTTCTAAAGCTTGGCATTTCCTGGAAGCACCACTGACCCTTTAAGTCATAAAGTCCCTGCCCTCCAGACATGAAATATGAACCTACTTAAATAGTATTTCTTCTCTTTTGAGTTGAGGTGCTGAAAAAAATTCTCCCCGCCCAGTCTTTTGACATTTCCATTGAATTAATCCCTAAAGGAATTGTAATCTCCCATTAAGAGGTGACCTAATTCTTGGCATCTACGCCGAGGCAAGAGAAAAGCAAGAACAGAGTGTCAATCTTGTCCCTGTTGGGGTCACATTTAGGCTGCATACTCTTTGCACAAACCATAAGGGGCATGAGATTTTCTTGGCACTAAACTTGTAGTTCCTGAGCCACTAGGAGCAAAATGATTGTGAGCTTTAGATAAGGCATTAAGCTTCTCCACCTCGAATTGATGTTAGGACTTAATCTCTGGAAGATACGAGAGTGATAGTGCCTCTTTCTGTTGTCATTAGGTACCCAAACGACCTCTTCTTCCTTGTTAAAAGATAGAGTGAGAGAACTTGCTGCGTCAGCTGGAGTGACAGTATGAAGGATACTGGTTAGATGACAAGACCAGCTCCCTGGGATACATGCACTCTCATATAATGCCATTGAGTATTCACTCTTTGCTCTTGCAGGCGTTTTCATTATTTCCCCTTAGGAGACATTTTAGACATTTTTTTCTACTCATCCCTTCCCCCAAGAAATTTTAATATCACAGATATACAGTATATCTGTTCATATACTGCATGTATATCTGAGCTTTACGCCTAAAAAAAGTAAAATTATTTCACTCTCCAAGAACAAATTATGGTTTCCTTGGGGGCAATACTGCCCCTGTTGAGAATGTATGGAATGGAGTGATTCTTTTAAGATATCAGTGCATGATCGACAAATTAATGAACACCGTTAAAATGACTGTCAGAGGACCGAAAGATGCAGACCGTGTCTTTGCTATCTTTCCACCTCTAGAAAGTTGTCTCTAGTTAACTGACTTGATAAATAGAGCAAATTATGTAGTCATGGTAGCACTCTGCTCCATGCCGGCACTGTAACTCAATCAATGCCGCCATTCAGGGATGGGAGGGTATTTCATCCAGAACTAATTGTTCTATATAGGATCTCCAAATTGCCGTAAACTGACTCCCTGGAATATTATTGAACAAAAAGCAAGTTAGAGAATATAATATAATATATTAGAGATATATATAAGTAATAATATAATATGTAATAATATAATATAATATTAGAGAACAGAATATAATAATGAATTTATTATCACAAAGGAAAAAATTTCTGGGTAGAAAGTGGGAAGTTTTTGCTCAGCTTAGTGTTGATTATTATAAAATAAAGAACAATGTAGGAAGTAACAAGTAGAACTTTAAGTGAATATATTTTTCCCAATAAAAACCCTATTACTCACCAATGATCAAATTACTAAACATCTAAGAGTCAACCATAGTTATCATTTGAATCTCTTCCTGCAATTGATACACTTGCTACATTTCCACTGCAAAAAATATTTCTCTTTGAGCCTTTTTTTATTATTATTATTCAAGGAACTTTTTAAAAATTAAGAACTGCATGCTTAGGAGTCAACTTTGCATTGACCAAGTCTTAAGGCTTTGGGGGACTCTGAGCTGGAAACCATGGTGATGGCTTTTGTAAATATCACATTAGCATAATAAGCAGCAGATTTTGATTTTGCAGTGGGAATACACATTTTATCCAGTACTAAAAATAGATTATTGAGATTATCTTGAAACTAACTTCAGTAATCCCAACACGTAAAATGGAACATTTGGAAAAATCTTGTGTTCCAAGGGAGTTTACTGCTCTAAGAGCTAAACAGGTGTGCAGTTGGACACAACATTTACCCAGCCTTCAGACCACTGCACAAAATGACTTTTAATCAGCAGTAAGATTCACAAAGGAAAATGACCTTATCTCATTTGATTATCTGAAAGTACATAATCTTCTTGGAAGAAAAGCAATAAGGACAACAGTAAACAAATGGCTCATTTTATATGCATCATTCTTTTCTCTGCTGAAGAGTATGTTCTTAAGGTGTTCTGTTTTAGGAGCAAGCATGATGGTGAAGTGCTTACTAGTGAAGACTAAAATTGCCTACTGATCACCTGCTTAGAGGTATTTTGTGTTTCTTGTCAACAACAAAGTCAAATTAAATTTATTAATACATCTTGATGTTTTCATCTCTTTTGTGGATCATTCACTAGTCACAACTGTGTTAACTTCGAGGAAAAGAGGAGGGAAATATTCATTGATATTCTTTATGATTTATAGAGCATGCTAAGGGTCAATGGAACTGTTGGAAAAATTATTTTGTTTCCCATCACATTCAGGCTACTGTAGAACTCATTGGTGGCCAGAGCATCTTGAGTCACTGAAACACCACTGAACTCGGAAACAAAGATATCTGAACATGCCTGAGGTAGAAACCGAAAAGAAAATGAGACAAAATTGTAGGTGCTATCCAAAGATGTACAAAAAGAATTATACACTACAATCAAGTGGGACACATCCCAGGTATGCAAGGCTAGCTCACCATTCAAAAATCAATTAATGTAATCCATCACATCAACAGACTTAAAAAAGAAAAATCACATGATCATATCAATAGATGCAGAAAAAGCATTTGAAAAATTCAGCACCCATTCATAATAAAAACTCTCAGTAAACTAAAATAGAGGGGATTTTTCTCAACTTGATAAAGATTGTCTACAAAAACCCTGACACTAACATCAGACTTAATGTTGAGAAATGCAAAGCTTTGCCACCAATATCAAGTACAAGGCAAGGATGTCCTCTCTCACGACTCTTTCTCAACATTACACTGGAAGTCCTTGCTAATGCAATAAGGTAAGAAAAGAAAACAAGAGATACATAGATTGGGAAGGAAGATATAAAACTACCTTTGTTCACAGATGACATAATCGTCTATGTAGAAAATCCAAAAGAATTGGCAAAAAATTCCTGGGATTAATAAATGATTATAGCAAGGTTGCAGGATACAAGGTTAACTTACAAAAGTCAATTGCTTTCATATATGCTAACAATGAAACAAGTGGAATTTGAAATTCAAAACACAATATCATTTACATTAGTCCCCAAATAAATGAAATACTTAGGTATAAATCTAACAAAATATGTACAACATCTATATGAAGAAAATTACAAAATTCTGATGAACAAAATCAAAGAAGATTTAAGTAAGTGGAAACACAGTCCATATTTATGGATAGGAAGACACAATTTTGTCAAGACGTCAGTTTTTCCCAACTTGATCTATAGATTCAATGCAATCCGAATCAAAATCCCAGCAAGTTATTTTGTGGATATTGACAAACTGATTCTAACGTTTATATGGAGAGGCAAAAGATCCAGAATAGCCAACACAATATTGAAGGAAAAGAACAAAGCTGGAGGACTGATGCTACCCAACTTCAAGACTTCATATAAAGTCACAGTAATCAAGACAATGTGGTATTGGTAAAAGAATAGACAAGCAGATCAATAGGACAGAATTGAGAGCCCAGAAATAGACCAGCATGAATATAGTCAACTAATCTTTGATAAAGGAGAATAGGCAATACAATGGAGCAAAGAAGTCTTTTCTACAAATGGTGCTTGAACAACTGGACATCCGCATAAAAAAAATCTAGATGAGAGTTTACATCTTTCACAAAAGTTAACTTAAAGTGGATCATAGACCTAAGTGTAAAATGCAAAACTATAAAACTCTGAGAAGATAACATTGGAGAAAACCTAGATGACCTTGGGTATGGTGATGACTTTTTAGATACACCACCCAAGACCTGACCCATGAAAGAAATAGTTGATAAGCAAAACTTCACTAAAATTAAAACCTTCTGCTCTGCAAAAGACAATATCAAAACAATCAGACAACAAGCCACAGACTCGGAGAAAATATCTGCAATCTGATAAAGGACTTTTAACCAAAATATACAAAAAACTCTTAAAATACAAAAATAAGAAAACAATCAACCAAGTTAAAAAACGGGCCAAAATCCTTAACAGACACCTCACTAAAGAACATATACACATGGTTAACTAAGCATAGGAAAAGATGCTCCACATCACACATCATCAGGGAAACACAAATTAACACAACAATGAGATATCACTGCACATGTAGTATTAGAATGGCCAAACTCTCGAACACTGAAAATACCAAATCCTGGCAAGGATATGAAGCAACAGGAACTCTCATACATTGCAGGTGGGAATGCAAAGTGGTACAGCCACTCTGAAGACAGTTTGCAGTTTCTCAAAACTCAACATACTCTTTCTGGGCTATTTAGCAATTGCACTCCTTGTTATTTACCCAAAGGAGTTGAAAACTTATGTCTACACAAAAACCTGGGCATGAATGTTTATAATACTTTTATTCATAATTGCCAAAACTTAAAAGCAACCAAGATGTCCTTCAGGATGTGAATGGATACATAAATTGTGGTACATCCAGACGAAGGACCATTATTGAGCACTAAAAAGAAATGAGCTACCACGTCATGAAAAATCATGGAGGAAACTTAACTGCATACTACTAAGTGAAAGAAGCCAATATGAAAAGGCTATATACTGCACAGTTCCAACTCCATGACATTCTGGAAAAGGCAAAACTATAGAGACAATAAAAAGATGAGTGGTTTCCAGGGGTGTTAGAGGTGAAAAGGCAGAGCACAGAGGATTTTTAGAGCAGTGAAAATACTCTGTATGTGATTATAATGACAGATATGTGTCATTATGCATTTGCCAAACCCATAGAACATACAATATCAAGAGGGAACCCTAAGGTAAACTATGCACTTTGGGTGACTATGATGTATCAATGTAGGTTCATCCTTGGTAAAAGAGATACCACTCCATATCAAAATTGGACATCTCCAGAAAGCCAAAAATAAGTAAGAACATACAAGAATTGAACAAGTTTACAGTAAGTAAACTCATGTATGTGTGTGTGCCTACCCATGTGTGCACATGCACTCATGTATATAGGAGAAAGATCCTCAGATCCTTTGAATAGACAAGACACACTTTCACCCCCATGTGTTCATGGGACATTTTAAATAGTTGATCCATATTTGACCACAAAGAAAATCTGATACATCTTTTCATTATTTCACTTTTGCAGCAATCATGTACTACTTTTATAATGTAAAAAACACCAAAATAAAGGAAAATTAAAAAAAAAAAAACCACTCTGGGGACTGATGTTGATAATAGGGAAGGCCATGCATGTGGGAAATCTGTACCTCTCTCTTAATTTTTTTGTAAATCTAAAACTGTTCTTAAAAAAATAGATAAAGTCAAAAAAATTGTAGGTGCCAGAGAACAAGGTTGTGGAGTGTAAGAAAGATATTCAAAGACTGTGGTGGTTGTTGAGTTTTAATTTGTTTTCTTTTCCCCTTAGAACCTGTATTACGTAAAATAGCTAAAAGAACTTCTTCAGTCTGAAAAGAAAATTATTGAAAACTTAATCTTCGGGGTTGGCCCCGTGGCCGAGTGGTTAAGTTCGCGCGCTCCGCTGCAGGAGGCCCAGTGTTTCGTTGGTTCGAATCCTGGGCGCAGACATGGCACTGCTCATCAAACCACGCTGAGGCAGCGTCCCACATGTCACAACTAGAAGGACCCACAACGAAGAATATACAACTATGTACTGGGGGGCTTTGGGGAGAAAAAGGAAAAAATAAAAAAAACAACAAAAAAAAGAAAACTTAATCTTCAAGTAAGTTATTTCTAACACATTAATTCTCACGCAAATTTATCTGATTTGCTGAAGTTATCAATTTCTTGATGTAGATCTATTTCTTTTTTGACAGTAAAGTAGAATCTTCATTTGATCCGTATACATAATATACTTCCTAACTCAGCCAACTGCATATTCCCTGGAACCGGCCTCCAATGACCAGAATCAAGATCTTGAATATGGAGCAAGAAGAGGGAAGAAAGAAATCCCTTTCCAAATCAAAAATATCAGTTTCTAAATGCTGTGAGTCATCGATATTGAATAGGAAGCCTAGTACCATCTCATTTGCGTTGTATTAATGACCCTGGCTTCTTTGAACAAGCCATTTATTCTTTTTCAATCTCTGTTCTGTCACTAAAATAAATAAAAACATGGCCGGCCCAGTGGCCTAGTGATTAAGTTCACGTGCTCTGCTTCAGCCGCTCAGGGTTTGCAGGTTCAGATCCCAGGTGCAGACCTACACACCATTCATCAAGCCACGCTGTGGAGGCATCCCACATACAAAGTAGAGGAAGATTGGCACAGATGTTAGCTCAGCAACAATCTTCCTCGCAAATAACTAAATAAATAAAAACAAGCCTAAGAATCATTCCCAGAATTCCTCTCAACATTAACAGAAATTTTAGTTTATATACATATATATATATATTTTTTAATACAGCTATTTGGACAGGATTGTGCTACTTAAGAGAAGTACAATTCCAAATGTTTGCAAGTTGAAATAACAAGCTGTATTTTTTGCAGCAGACTTTCAGGGAGAATAATAAATTTTACAAGGAAAATGGAAACTTTGGTTTGGTTTATAGATATATAACATACTAATATATTTGGGTCTTCAATATTTCCTATTATATCTCACTCCACTGAGCTCAAACAAAAGCTATTCATGTGTTTTTAAAACTTAGATTCTCTCATGAGTTGGAGAATATTAGAGATATTGGGCAAAGGTGCCAGGGATACTCACATTGTATCCTAGCCCAGCCGCTCTTCCTGTGAGGTCCTCTAGTAAGTAGTAAAGCATGGAGGAATGTTACAAGCGAAAGTACTTTCCTAGCTGGACTCTTGGCCCTAAACCCAAAGGGAGAGCATTGGTGAGGTAGGCTGTTGTGATCACGAGTTGCTGTTCCCTGAAAGCCACTTTGAAACGAGGAAAGGAAAAAAGCCTATTCTTTCCCGTTGCACCAAGCTGGTGCTTGCATCTTGACTGTAGACAATGCGGTGTGAAGAAAGCTCAAAGCAGAGCGTGCCGGTCTCTTCAAGGAGCAAGAGAGTACAGGAGCAGTGAGAGACACTGTCTCCAGGGCCAAGAGAGGCCCACTCCAGGGCTCCTCAAATCTACCCGTTCCAGGTCTAAGCCTGAGGATGAGAGAGCCCAAACAAAGACTGAAGAAGGGAGCCAAGGGGAAAGTGAGATTCCCGTGCCTGTATCCCAGGAATGAAATATACCCAAAGGAAACAAACTGTGGAAGGAGTGGATGGGCCTCCTCCCCACCTAGTGGAAAAGACACAGAAGGAAGTAAGGCTACAGCCAGCATTTGCTCCAATACAGGTGCCTTCACCATAGACACCACGTTAAAAAAATACATGGCCTAATTGACATCCTTGACTTTGACTAAGTCATAGCCACATTCTTCATCAGGGAATTTGAGAGTCTGGGGACTTTGATAGGAGAAACTACAGGCTTCAAGTCAAAATTTGTCACGATTTTACTCTCTACGGTATTTTTATGTATTATAATATCTTTGCATCTTCATGTACAAAATACCTACATGTGCACATATTCACAAAGTACCCTCCTCCCCTAATTGCGAGTATGAAATTACCTTTAAAGTCCTTCATATTTGTAAGCTTCTGTTTACAGTAGACAACCCTTGAGGTCAGGAACCATAACTTACTCTGCCAACCCACTAAATACGAGTATGAACCAATGAGAATAAAGCTGACTAAAGGCGATCTGTCCTGCTTCATATATCCAGCAAATCTTGGCTAACCTAAAATTCAAAACAGATGGGCAACTTGAATTCTTTTATTTCCATTTTTGCTGTACACCTACAGTAGTTCCTATTCTGTGAGAAGATAAATCGTGTTATAACAGATGTCTATTGTTTTGGGAATTGTTAAATTATCCTTGGCTGTGAAAGAAATGTGTGCTATATATAAGTGGTCAAATCAAAGAAGTCTATAATCCAGGATTGAACCTTAATCTTTTCCCAGGGCCTGAATCACTTCACCCAACATTTATCCACTGCCTATTCTGTGCCAGCCACTGCCATAAGTGTGGGAGATTTTGAGAGAAATTAAACACTCTCTCTGTCCTGAACAAATTTATAGAATATAGGGAAGACAAACAGAAACTCAGGGCTGTAACCTGACCTCTCCTAAGCAGCCTTTTTAAACTTAAGCCACGTATCTACATTGGCTGTGACTCCTTCTTCCACTGGCATCAATTGTCACTTCCAAGCTCCCCAACTGGAGACCTGAACCCCTTTCCCGGTATGCCTCCTTCTCACGCCCTTCTGAACACAACTAGGAATAAAATATTTCAAAAACCTATTAGCATGGGAATCTTTTTATGATTTTGGCTATAGTCTCCCTCACACCCAAAAGCTGTGAGAGCTTTTCCAGTAAAAGTGGCCTTAATACAAAGTCCTCAAAGCTATACCCCATGGCACACGTCAGAAGTTAGCAAGGAAGACGTCTTAAGTATCAGCTCTAAAATGTCCAAATTCTGATAATTATACAGAAGAGGTTCTTGACACTCACTTGCGCATCAGAACCATGAGACAGAGTTTTAAAACCTACAGATTCCGGGACCCCACTCCCAGACATTCCAGTTCAGTCAGTCTGAGAATGACTTCAGGTGTTGTTTTAAAATTTTTAAATCTCTAGGTCATTTTAGGGTGCCATCAGGTTTGAGAACTGCTCTATACAGAACTTGGGATGGGGTGAAGGATTTTCTCAGGATCAATGATGCTTGAAGGATGTTGAAAAAGACTAAGAGGTCGTCTTTCTTTATTCTGCTGCTTGAAACCCTGAGCGTTTGGTCTTTCTGCCCCTCTTATTAAAGTGATTTAATTTGTGGATGGCCAGCTCCTCAACTCATTCACTCACTCTTCTGTTGTAGACTGAATATTTGTGTGTCCCTCCCCACCCCCCACCCCCGCTCCCCCGAATTCATATGTTGAAGCCTAATTCCCAACATGATGTTATTTGGAGACTTTAGGAGGTAATTAGATTTAGAGTCATAAGGGTGGAGCCTCCATGATGGGATTGGTGTCCTTATGAGAAGAGGAAGAGGCGTGAGAACTTGCTTTGTCTTTGCCTGCCATGTGAGGACACAGGGAGAAAGTGGCTGTCCATAAGCCAGGAAGTGGGCTCTTGCCAGGAACCAAATCTTTAGGCACCTTGATCTTGGATTTCCCAGATTCCAAAACCGTGAAAAATAAATGTCTGTTAAGTCACCTAGTCTGTGATATTTGTTATAGCAGCCCAAGCTAAGATACTGCCCTCGTGCACAACCCTTACCCCCTGGTTTTTTTGTAGTGCCTCATGATGCTTAACGTAAGCTCACAACTTGCAGAGTGTTTAATGGATGTCATTGGTTTTCTATCTTCACGTTTCTCAACTCCAAAAGGAAAATTCAAATTCTTGCCAGGTGACACTTTATCTGCTCCCAAATTTTGCTGGTTCCAGGAATCAGGCAAGGATTCCATGAATTGATTGTAACTTGCAGAAATGCAAGATACACTATCCTTTTGGAGAGTTATTTTCATAACTGTTGCATATCTATGACATGGTGAAACCAATGAGGCCTTAGTCATCACTCCACAAAGAAGATCAAAGTTGACCTCAGACCCCAGCATTTCCTGCAAAAACCGAGACTCCAACTATTCTTAAAAATATAAACATACGATAGCTTTTGGCTCAGAATTGAATACAGCCCCCGAAATTATTTTAAATGCTGAAATTTTTTTGATTGCTTTTATTCAAGTAAGGTGCAAATATTTATTATTATTATAAATATTTATTCATTATTATTTAATTTTATTGCCTCTTTCTCTTTTTACAAGGGCACTAATCCCATCCTGGGGGTTCTACTCTCATGGCCCTGTCTACAGCTAAATTTTTCATTGCTTTTATTCAATTTCATTTCAATTTTTGATTGCTTTTATTCAGGTAAGATACAGATACTCTTTGCTCCCTTGCCTGGAGATCAACACATGAAAACTATCAACTTGCCTGCGTGGGTTGCAGAGTCTATTAGAAACAAACTGACATCCCTTGTGCATGGCACACAGCTCACAAAAACACTTGTTTTAGGAAGGGCGTTTTGGCATTCAGGTAGGAATTTGGTTTTGAAGGGTTTACAAATAAGAAATCTTTAATTGAGCACCTCGTATGTTGCCAGGACAGTGCTAGAGCCTTTGGGAGATGCAAAGATGTGAGCTCTGGTCCAAGACGAGAAATTCACAGTATGAAAATAATAATGAGCCGCTCTGGGGATTCTGATAACAGGGAGGTCAATGGGAGCTAGAATGACGAGGAAAGGCTTCTTGAAGGAGGCAAGCATTGACGTGGGCCTGGAAGGCTGTGTAAGATTTAAATAAAAATAGAGATAATAAGAGAGAAATGAGGTAAGAGGAGCAACATATCTCAAGAAGCCATGGGAGTAACATGCAGTGTTCAGGAGAACAAACAAACAGGCCTGAATGTGTGACCTTGAGCGTGTTACTTAACCATTCTGGGCCTAAGTTTGCTCATGTGTTCAATGGAGACAACAAGAATCAGCTAATCAGAATAGCTCATAAGGTTGTTGTGAGGATTAAGTGAAATCAGCCTTTAGAGTAGCAGCTAGAACAAAGGGCATTCAATAAAAAGTAGCCTTGTTGTTATACTTATTATTACGACTATACTTATTATTATGACTATACTTACTATCACTTAATCAAGAGAAGTACTCAAGAAAAAAAAGTGGAAATAACTATTGACTGTAGAATGTGGCTAGATTATGGAATACTATAAATTTGAGGAGAAAGAATGACAAGGAATCAAAGCGTTTGAACAGGTGGGTAACAATGGAAAAGACCATCAAGAAGGACCAGGAGGTGGGTTTCGGTTGTACTTATGGGAGAGCGAGAGACGTCCTAACACTTTGTCATTGACCAAGTTATTGACCTAAAGACATCCTTCATGAAAGAATACCCAACTGCAATGCCACCATCCACCTGCAAAGAGATTTGGGCAGCAATGTGCGACTTTTTTCACCTCACTTGTTAAAAATTATAACAGCCCGTTCTCAGTTATTCTTAGAAAGAAAAATATGTTTTGCCAACGCATACTATTTAGGAACTGGGAGTATTTTTTCTGAACACCTCTTTTAGTAAGGGTATTGTATTATTATGACATGCTGAGATCTCTATTTCTGGAGTTCTGGGGGGTTTTGTTTGGGTTTGGTTTTTTGAGGAGAGGAGAGGAAGTGACTTGACAGTAAAACCCTCTTTCATGACAGAAACAGATCATGTGGTTTTAATTAGGAAGCGGTGTAGTGTCCGTCGGGCTGAGCAGTAAATCAGGGTTTTGTGGGCATGGCAAGCTCTGACAACTGAGGCTCAGCTTTCCCACATTCGGGGGAAGTCGGCCGCTAGCCTTCACATTAACTGCAGACTTTACCGTAGAGTACGGCTTTGCTTTCCAGTCGCACTCCACCCTCCTTCCACCAGCAAATGCAGAAAAATAGAGCCAGCTACACCCCGTGGAGGCCGGGAAAGTCTCTGTATCACTTTCAGCCTTCATAATTCTCTCTCCGCCCATCATTTTGATTCACCCAGCAAGAAAATGCGCAAATCAACACCTATTATCTCCTGGGGAAAGAGTCTCAGAAATTACAAAATGCCCCAAACCTATGTCCTGTACTTTTATATAGAAAAAAAAAATTACCCTGGACAGAGGAATGCAGACTGGGTTCCTGCTCAATTACGTCCAATGGAATATTCCTAACTGAAGCCACTGAGGCAGGACACACACGCATGTGTAAGAATCCTCAGTTTGTTCTCTCATCCGAATGCCTAAATGTGACGCTTTTGTTGATTATCAGCATCAGAAGAATAAAGGGCCTTTGTAGGAATGTTTTTAAAAGAGTGATAAAACAATATTTCAAATTTGCTGCTTATTAAAAACTATGAAAGTTTTAGTGTGGATGAAGGTCAATGGTGACGGCTGAATTCTACTTTTCGAGTTATGCTTGTTGAATTGTCTGTAGATTTAGGCATTCCTAATGCCACCTTTGCAGAAAAGAACAGAAACTGCCTATTAATACATAAGGAGTTGCTAGAAAAACTGAATGCAATGCAAGGAAATGCAATTATCCTTTACAAATTTGTTTTCTCACGTGCAACAAGACTTTCTTTTTGTGGGATTAAGGTGAGGGGTGAGGACGGACATGAGTGGTTAGTACAGAAATAGGGGCTTAAACTCCACTCCGTATGAAAATCGCCTGGGGAACCCGCCCACAGCAAAGATTCTGAGGTAAGACCAAGGAATGCGCATTTTTACGTAAATTCAACATAGTTTTGATGCAAATTGTCTTTGATCCACAATTTGAGAAAGTCTGGTAGAGTTAAACCTCTTCAGTTGCTGGTTTTAAAAGACAGAACCACCTCCACCGAATGGTATATGGTGATATTTCAGGGGATTTGGTCTCATTTGGTAGAGCTGAAGCCCCTTATACAAGGCATGGATTAGCAGTGTTTGCTTGAGTGGGGAAAAAAGCCTAGACGTCTATAATTTACCAAGTGCTGGGTGTGTCCGTGACATCTCATTAGGTATCAAGGAATTAACAACTATTCCTCGTTTCTGCCAGGCTCTTCAAAGGACAAGTATTAATTTTCACATTAGAGCTATGTATTCGTTCGGGGAAAAAAAGAGTCACATGAATTTCAAACTATTCACTTTCCCTTAGAGTACATAAAAATCCCCTCTAATCTATTTTTGGTCTCCTCTGGGAATAAAAGTTAGATTTTTTACCTAAGAAAATTCCATGCTGTACAGATTTCAAATTTGTAGTTATCAACCCACATATTTCTAAGAATGTTAGGAAATTTTAGTCATGAAGCAAAAGGTATAATAAAGCCTCTTGTAAATAAAAATAATCTAGGAAACGTAAAAGATTAGGAATCAATGAGAAACTTTATCCTTGACCACGCTTCCTAACTTCAAAGCGCACCCCAAGAAATTATTGGGGATGATTCGTTAAAATCATCAAGCCAACAGGTGCTGAGGAAAAGAATCTGGAGTGTGAAGAATAAAGTTTGAATTTTAATGAGCACATGGGCTCCCTTTAAAAGTTCTTCTGCTGTTATCTGCAGAAAGAGCTTACATCCTGCCTCTGCCTCATATTGGCTGTGTGACCACAGGCAGGTTACTTGGCCTCTCTGAGCATCAATTTCTATATCTTTAAATGTGGAGATAACAATGCCTACCTACAAGTGTGATTATTAGGAGTAAATGAGATAAAGTGAGTGGAAGTGTCTAGCAGAGGGCCTGACTCATAGTGGATGCTCAGTAAATCTGATGCTTTCCCCATGAAAGTGTGACTATTTAATTTAGAAAGAAAAAAGCAAGGGAGAATGAAATAGTTTAATTATTTTGGAGTTTACAAGTAGTTTAAAAAATGTAATATATGAGATCACAATGGTTAATACATTGCTTTTTGTGAAAGTCAGTTTTAAATCCTGACTTAGCCTCTTAGTAACCTTGTGACTTCAGGCAAGTGACTTTTTAAGCTTGGGCCCCTCATTTGTCAAAATGAGACTAACATAGAGATACTGTGGGAATTTCCAGGAGAAAAAAGTATAAACTACTTAGTATAAAGTCTGGGACAAGATAAGCCTTTGGGTTGCAGCAGATGTTATTCATGTCACTATCTCATTATTATCATTATTATTCGTTAAAATATCAAACAGATCAAGGCCCTTGAATGTCCATTTCTAGGCAAACTTATTTTGGTACAAGTCCCATAAGTCTGCAAAAGGTCAAATTACATGATCTTGGCCTTCTGGCAGCAGAACTTTATCAGCCTCAAAAGTAACCTCTAAACTGTTTTCCAGATCACTGGAGGCGGGCCACGTGCTATTTGGCTTCCAAGCCCTCGAATGATTGTCATCTTTGCAGAGAGCTCCAGCCAGCCAAATGAAAGACCTGGCACAGAGCTTACAAAGTAAGCAAATCCCACAACCCTTTGAATAGGACGGTGGGCATACAGTTAACCCTCATAGTTTAAACCACAGGAAAGTGCCTGTGCCCCCAAGAATCCACTTAATGCTGGCAAAATGGGGACCTGGTAGACCCTTAAAGAAATAAACATGTATATAGATTCAACTTAATTATTCAGAGGCGTAAAAGAAAGGCTTATGCATGGTATGCAAATTAGGTAACAGATATGCAAATCATAAGCCAAGTCTTTCCTTGAATTAGAAACAATTAAGAATTGGCTCCAGTAGTTAAGAGGATAGGGAGGAAAGTGTGACCCTCCTCTGGTTCCACGCAGCTAAAATATCCAGGTATATGGAGGGAGAGAGGGCGGAAGATGGATATGAATGATTCTGCTATTTCAGACCCTTTGAAACGATGTTTGGGGGAGAGAAGTTGGGAGTTTCTCTCTGCAGCCTGACCTTGTTATTCCCAGCACATTGTGTAGTCAAGACAGGGGCAGCTCCTTTTTCAGAATGACTCTAGCTTTCAGGGGATTCTGAACTCAACACCCGTTTTAGATTTTTTGAAGCGATCACTAACCCAGGCACCTCTGATTCACTGGAAGACAACCATATTTATAAAACCTATTCTCTCATTTTTTGCAAAGATAATATTCCCCCCGTACTTGAAGATTTACTTTCCAAATATTGCCTGTGCCAGGCCCTGCGTGAGACACTCCACATACGTTACTGCATTGAATGCCCCATGACGTAGGTACATTAGCCCCAAGACACTTGGAACTAGTAATAACCGCCTCATGGGGTGTCCTGCTGCAGCCCGTATAGATATAGATCTATCTTGACCCCAAATCCATGTTCCTTCTCCAGACATTAAAGAAAAACTGAGAGCAATGCAGTCTCTGTGCTAAAGGAGGAAGGAGAATAGGATTTGCAGCAGAGTACTTATATGACACCAAACAAGGTGGAGAAAATAAACACAATAAGATTGCAAGCAAAATATGAAGTGGGGTGGTTAAAGAAAGAAGAAGCTGCATCCACCTGGAGCAATCAGGAGATTTTTCATGGAGGCGGTGGCGTTTGAAATTCACTTAACGTATCTCAATAGAGCGGGAGACGGGGAGGCATTCCAGAGGGCTAGAGAAGCAAAAACAGGCAGGGGGAGAACAGCACATTGTAGAGTTTGACTTGAGCATAAGTTGTGAACATTGGAAGGGTGGGGCGTTCTATAATTGTACTGGTGTACTAGTTATTGTACTAGTTAATTCTGTTCGTGAAGAAGAGTTTTCTGAAAGTACCGTTGCAAGAGAAGAATAATCTGGAGCTGCTCATGGGAACAAGTGGGTTGAGGGGAAACAGGAGGCTAGAAGAGTCAACAGAAGACCTAGTAAGGGTCTGAATGAGGATGGGGGCGTGAGTGGCAGTGGAGGAGAGACCAGCCATGACTGTCTGGCTTCACCGATCTTTCTAGCACATAGCACAGTTCCTGGTACTAAATTGGTTCTCACTGTGGAAGGATGGAAGCCAGGGTGGAAAGAGTGAGGGAGTGAGGGAAGGAAGCAGGCATGGAGGGAGGGGAAGTATTAGCGACATTGCCCCTTAAGACTTTGGGTACTTGTATTGAATGTTCTCAAGTTGTAAATGTCAATCCAGATACAAAAAAATAGAGTGCGTGTAAACACTGGTTAAATCCAGGTAAGTTCTGTTGTCTAGTTAACCGTACTCTGCCAAGGTCAATTTCCTGGTTTTGATACTATACTACAGCATGTAAGATGCTAACATGGGGGAAAGCTGGATGAAGAAAACATGGGACTTCTCTGTACATTTTTTGCAACTTCTAGTGAGTCCATAGCTAGTTTAAAATACAACGTTTTTTAAAAAGTCAAGACGAGTGGTAGAACACTTTCATCCCCTCTTCTATCGGACGGCTGTCCTTGCTCTTACTCTCTTTGGCAGTTGACGAGGCTGAGTTAGAACAGAGTGACCTGTGGGGTGAGCCTGCTCCGTTAAGGTTCCCAGTCTGAAGGACATGCCCCCTAATCTCTGACATTCCTCAAAACCCTTTATTTCTCTAATCTCCCAAAGAGTTGTTGTTTTTTTCTAGATGTATCAAAGTTCACAAGTTTTCCATTTCAAAACCTTTCCTATTCCATGGCCCAGTGCATCAAAATAACTAAAAAGTGTGATCTTTATATTCACATTCTTTTAAATTTCCGCATCTCAGAGTTGTTCAAATCATTAAATTCATCGCGTCTTACTCTTCAGTCCACATAAGTTATGATTCCACTCTTTTCTATTTACTTATAATTGTTACTATGTAATAGGTCAAGTTTAGGGTACTCATAATGGGACATCCTTCTAAAATTTTTGAAATAAAAGACAGCGAAGTAGTTAAATTCTGTCTTACAGTGAATCCATTATTCCATTATTTTGAAATAGCTTCTAAATATATTTAGAATAAAAAGTGTAAGAAAAGGAAATTGTAGGATTTTAAGATGATTTGGTAACACAAGTTTGGAACCCTACACTAAACAAATGGTATTTGGAACAAGAGGTTTGGATATTTTTAATTTTTAAGGAAATGCCCACACCGTGTATATCTTTCTCTATAACTGATTTATACCTGAACATCTAGTAAATACATTCTTGAACTTTTCTTTCTTTTTCTGCCTTTCTCCATCTCTCTTTCTCCCTTTTCTTTCTTCATTTTCTAACCTTAAAAAATGCGGTATCTTATTACAGCAAACACTTCCATGAAAGAAACTGGCAGGCTTTCTAGGAAATAGGCTCTGTCTATTTCTGAGTTAATTTCACAAGGTACACATAACCTTGGGAAAGAAAACAGGAAAACACATGTGAAGTCCCATTTCACTTGAACCTCAAAACCCAAATGTAGGAAACAGCCCAAAATGAATGAATACTAGATTTCTTCAAAATGTTTATTCTGTGGAAGGAATTATGGTCACTACTTTTAAGTTTTCCAAATATATTTATGAATATAATTCTACCCAGCATTTGTATAATGCTACTGTTTTCAAAATGCTTTCATTTAAACTGCTATGGTCTGACTGTTTGTGTCCCCCCAAAATTCACATGTTGGAATCTTTACACCCAGTGTGCTGGTGTTAGAATGTCCGGCCTTTGGGAGGTGATTAGGTTACGAGAGTGGAGGTTTCATGAACTAGATTAGTGCCCCACCGCGCTCCCTAGTTCCTTCCACCACATGAGGACACAACGAAGTCTGCAAACCGGAAGAGGACCCTGACCCAACCAGGATCTCAGACTTCCAGGATCTCAGATTTCCAGCCTCCAAAATTATGAGAAATAAATTTCTGTTGTTTACAAACCACTTAGTCTGCAGTATTTTGTTATAGCAGCCCAAATGGACTAACGCAGAAACCAACTCATTTGACCACAAAAATCACGTGACTGTCCTTAAATCTTAAAGAGATAGTGATGAGTGGATAAAGAAAAGGTAGTACATACATACCATGGAATATTATTCACCCTTAAAAAAGAAGGAAATCCTGCCATTTGTGACAACATGGATGAACCTCAAGGACGTTATGCCAAGGGAAATAAGCCGGTTACAGAGGGCAAACACTGCATGATTCCACTTACGTGAGGTGTCTAAAATAGTCAAACTCATTGAAGCAGAGAGCAGAATGATGGTTGCCAGGGGCTGGAGGAAGGGGAAATGGGAAGCTGTTGCTCAATGGATGTAAAGTTCCAGTTATACAGGATGAGTAAGTTTTAGAGATCTACTGTACAACATAGTGCCTATCGTTAACGAGGTAGTATTATGCACTTTAAAATATCCTAAGAGGACTGATCTTATGTTAAGTGTTCTTCACACAAAAGCGCACACACACATGCATACACACACACACATACATACACACACATGCAGATGCAAAAGAACAGACGCACATTTTCGGAGATGATAGATATATGTTTAGTACCTTGATCGTGGGGATAGTATCAGAGGTGTACGCATATGTCCAAACTCATCAAAATGTGTACATTAAATATGTGCAATTTTTTGTATACCAATTATAGCTCAATAAAGCTTAAAGAAAGATTTGAAAATATTCTGATACATTATCACTCAAGCAGTATAGTGACAAGGAGAAATTAAATAACGAAGTTTGGTATGCCGTTGATCAACATTCACGATTTTTTCCGAAAGCCATTTTTTTAACTGAATAAGTTATATAAGTTGACGTTTTATGATGGTATGATCTGAAACAGATCATGGTACATTACTCTCTAAATGCTCTGTGGGTCATTTTTCTTCCCTGATTCTCTTTCATGTCTGTGTGATTATTTCAACCACCAACTTTGCCACACAAAATCCACTTTCCAGCAGAACTCTTAGAATGCTATAAATTCCTACTTTCCATCTCCTTTTTAAGACTCCCTGATTATATGATAAAATAAGCATATTCATATAAAATGCTTAGAACAGTGTTTGTGTCAAAATGAGTACTTAATAAATTATAGATAGCGTTATTATCAATGTTTTATTTGCCACCTCCCATTAATGCTTTTTAGAAGTGTGATTTTTTAAATTCTTTAGCTTAAACTTTTAATTTTTATTTTTGATGTTATTTAATATTTTTCTTTATTTTAAATCTGCTGAAGACAAAAAGTGCAAAATAGAAAACAGAGAAAATACCACAGTAATCTCCCGTATTCAAAACTGGTTTTGATAAAAAAGCATTTTAAAATTCTCCAATCTCCATTGCCCACTGCCTCTAAACAAAGTCCAGAAAGATGTGGCATACCTCTATTTATTAGTCTATAGTTCAGCAAATATTCTAACTTAGGACAAATTAGCTTAAACAAATAAAAAAAAGCTGAGTCATCCTATTTGAAAACCAGGCCTTCCATTTTCATTTTGGGCATTCAAGCCTTGTTGCCTAGAGATAATGTTTACTGTGAAGTTAGAGAATTCTCATTTTCTTGGACTACTTCAGAGGAGGGGCCCACTCATCGGAAGGGTTAAGTCATTTTCAAAGTTAACTGGAAGAGAGGTGAGTCTCTAAGAACAGAAAGAAGAACTTAGATAGAACCCACGTGAGCAACAGGAAGGGGATCTTTCTTGGATTTCACCATGCAGGTATCACCATGGAGGCAGTGGTTCCCAAGTGAGAGGTATTAAGATGGTACCTCCAAATGGAAAAAGGCTGGAAGTTGAGCCCCTGAGAAATCCTTTGGAGCTGAAGCATATACTCTGTATTAGTCTGCTCAGGCTGCCACAACAAAATTCCATAGAGCAAGTGGCTTAAAGAACATTTATTTTCTCATAGTTCTGGAGGCCAAAAGTCCAAGATCAAGGTGCCAGCAGATTCAGTTTCTGGTGAGAGCTTTCTTCCTGGCCTGTAGATGGCCACCTTCTCTCTGGGTCTTTACGTGGTCTGTCCCCTGTGCATGCACTTGGAGAGAGAGAAAGAGAGAGCTCTCTGGTGTCTCTTATAAGGGCACTAGTCCTACGAGATCAGGGCCCCATCATTCTGACTTCATTTAACCTTAACTACTCCTTAGCAACCTCATCTCCAAATACAGCCACGTTGGAAGTTAGAGCTTCAACATATGAATTGGGTGGGGGAGGGGGGACACAAATATCCAGTCCATAACAACATCCTGAGACAGTGTGCAGAGCAGGTCACCTGGAAGTCATCACCCAGACATCATGACACCTTCACGATCATGTCCAAGGAAGAAAGATCCCCTCTCTGCATCCCACTTAGAGCTCTACCTAAGTTCTTGTTTTTGTTGTGAGAGGCACAGCTGGGTAGGATCAGAAAGTTACTCTTTAAAAACCATGCTGTGTTTAACCTTTATCTATAAACATCTGGATTTATTGCTCTTCTGCTCTCCCTTGGTATATGTAAAGTCTGCTCTGAGTTCCCCTATCCACATTCAGAGAAACCAAGGGGAGGAGTCTGAGCGATGGAACACTGGCTTCCTGGAATTAGCACATAGAATCACCACTGGGGATGACACTTAGGGGGTCCCAGTCAGGCCTGCTGCATCAGCCCCCAGCCCCATCTGGAGCATCTCCTCTCATGTCGAATCCTGACATTTCAGAACTTATTAATACAATAGGTTAGGAAGTGTTCTCTTCCATAGTTCCTCACTTTGCTTGCCTACAATTATTTCTACATTATTTTCCTTGTGCTTAGAGTATCCTGAGCATGTTTGCTGAATGTCGGCTGTTACAGGTTGAATTGTGCTTGCCCAAAAAAGAGATAGATTGAGTCCTAACCCCTAGTACCTCAGAATGTGATCTTATTTGGAGAGAGAGTTTTTAGAGAAGTACTCAGTTAAAATGAGGTCATCAGAGTGGCCCTAATCCAATATGACTTGTGTCCTTATAAAAAGGGGAAATTTGGACACTGAGAGAGACATCCACAGAGGGAAGATGATGTGAAGACACACACACAGGGAGAACACCATGTGAAGGTTGGAGTTATGGAGCCATGAGCCAAGGAACTACCAGAAGCTAGGCAAGAAGCATGGAACAGTTCCTTCCCTAGTCTCTTCAGAGGGAACATGGCCCTGTCAACACCTTGATCTCGGACTTCCAGCCTCCAGAACCGTGAGACAATAGATTTATGTTCTTTAAGTCACCCAGTGGGCTGTACTTTGTTGCAGCAGCTCCAGAAATACATCAGTGAAACCAGCTGAGTCAGGTTCTTGTTGGCATTAGATTATACAGACCTTGCTTTATTCGTTGCAGTATCAGCCACTGATAATCTGGGACCTTTATGACTGATTGGATCAAAGAACACTAGGCTTCAAAAAGGGAAAGACTGAGCAGGACCAGATGGGCATTTCAGAGAAGATGTGCCCCAAAACTATTGATTGCAAGGTGGTAAATGATGGCATTAAGACAAAATTGTAGCAATGATAAAATTATAGAAGTGGAGACTAGATCAGGGTTGTTAGGGTTTAGAGAAGGAGGGAAGGGAGTGACTATAAAGATATGGCACTGGGGAGTTCCCTCATGGTGACAGGGCAGTTCTGAATTTTGATCGCTGTGGTAGTTATATAAACCTATACATGAAATAAAATGTCATAGAACTATACACACACATACCAAAAAAAGAATGAGTGCATTCAAAAGCTGGTGAAATCCAAGTAGTAATATCTGTGGTCTAGCTAGTTGTATTGTTCTAATGTCAATTTCCTCATTTTGACTATGTACTGTAGTTACATAAGATGTTAGTTACCATTTGAGGAAGTTGGCTGATGGGTGCACAGGCCCTCTCTGTAATACTTTGCAATTTTTTGTGAATCTGTAATTATTTCAAAACAATCGATGTTTTACCAAAAAGAGCTTGGCTGGGAGATGAGATAGAGATTTGGTTCTTTCATTTCTCCTACCCACGTGGCCTCAGTCTTTGACCTCAATGGCCCCCATTTAATCATTTGTTAAACTAGAATCATACAATGTGAATACTCACAACCAATTTTGAAGAATAGATTTCAAGGGCAGAGAGAACAAAATACTACGCATGTATTGTGGAACTTGTTAGAATTTCACTTCTTAATCTAACATTGATTCAGCCTCGCCAATAATTTCTGCTCTAATTTGAATCCTGTTGAATAGTCAAAAATAATAAAAAAAAATGGAACCCCCTTGGAACTGTGACACAGATGCCCTCCAAAGTGACATCAGGTTTCATCAGTTGTCAGCTGGTGACTGCTGCAATTATCAAGTTCAGATTATCTCTAAACCTGTACCAGCATTATTTTTACTTTTAAAAAAATGAAATAATTGATTCAGAATAAATGGTTCCAGACTTAGTCATTAGTATCTTTTAAATTTCTCCCTGATGTTTTGTTAGAGAGCTAATCAGATCTAGTGCTCTTCAGTACAATTTTCAGGCAATATTCATATATTCTGTTTTCAAGATTTATTTTTAAAATGATGGTACTTAAGATACTTGGTCACTGAACAAACAAGGTCCAGAACAGGATTCTGGATAGTCACATTTCTGTGTGAAATATATATGCGTGGGTACATGCACATTATATTTATCTTAATATATGCATAGAAAGAATCTGGAAGAATAGATTCCACACTTTTAACAGTGCTCATCTCTGAAGGATTGAGATCACAGGAGACTCATTTTCTAAGGAATATGTTTCCATAGTATTTAATCAATAAAGATTAAATTATATTTGATGCCTTTCCCGATCCTACTGGCCAACAGTATGCATATGTTGATCCCACTCCTACCTACATCACTATACACACACACACATACACAGTGTATATTGGCAGATCACTAACCCTGCAATAATGATACAGAAGGAAGCTTATATTGTAGAGAAGAATTGCAGGCACTGTCCTTCTTGCCTCTTATGTGTTAATCCAGCCTAACCCGGCCGTACATCTCAATGCTGCTGGCCCATATTATCCTTTGAGCCCTTCTTTGTCTGCCTCAGAACCCTTGGGATGGTAACACTGACATCCGTCTCACCTGTAACCCCAGGAACTTGGTGTTCACAAGTAGTCTGTTGAGTTTGAACCTTAGCTTGGTTTACTCCTATGGCACAGAGTCTTTGTGGTAATTCTTCTCCCTGACCCCAGCCTTGGAAAAGGACCCCAATCCTTGAGCTCATCTGTTCTGCCAGCAGTGACTGGGGCAGAGATGCCCAGCAGCATGGGTAAAGTGTGAGGGAGAAAGAAGCATCGAAGTGCTAACAGCCTGAAAAATGTGCAGGAGGGACTGAAAATGCTTGCTCTTCGATAGAGCACGACCAAAGCACGATGACATCATTTATGTGAAAGAATTAAGGATGTCAAGATGAAAGAACAGGAGGTCGCCACCTAATGTGCTTTTATACATCCAAATTCAATACACGTGTATGGAAGTCTAAGAATTAAAGGGAGACCTAGAGTGCTCCATAAACAAAGGAAAGGGGAAGACAACATACATAATGTGTACCAATCTCCCAAGTAGGGGAGGTGTGGAAAAGGAGTGGGTTCTACCTTTGCAGATAAAGAATGGTGGGAGGGCAGGGGTTGCATGTTGAGAGGGTGCCTCAAAGTAGGGCAGTCTTCAAAGACTGTGTCATGCTGAGAAGTTGGCCCTTTGGAGGCCACTGACCCAGGACAGAAGATAAGTTTCTTGACAGTCTGGGCTCCGTTCTACTGAAATCCTCTCCAGTATATACAGAATTGAGACAAAAATCAAGATACAATCATGAAGAAAAGCTGTAGTCCTTACCCTCCGTGGGAGAAACCAAAGCTTGGTTCACTAATTGTCAACAGTATTGCAGTGAGGGGCCCACAACTCTGAAATGTTCATGCGTCATAAACTTGAACTCTGATGAGAACTATCACCCTCTCCCCTGGAAAATGTGTCTACGCACACACGTGGAAGTTTGCATAGTCTCAGGGGTTTCAAGAACCCAGTTTAAGAACTTTTAAATAGAACTTCTCCTTGGAGAATGTTAAAACTCAGTGGGAAAACAAGATGCTCTTAGTGTGGAATTTAGAATTCTAAAGAAAAATATGGGGGGAATGAAAAGAGGAAAACTAATAACAAAATGAAAGCCAAGATTAATAGGCTTAGTAAAATAGCAAAATCTCTTTGGACCAGACTTTAAACAGAAAAGTCATTTAGTAAAGCTGTGTTTCCTCAAAGGAACAATAGAAAGACCCCAAGGGTCAAGATGGGGGTGGGAAGCTACCTTATATGAAACAGAGAAGGAGCAGAAAGAAGGGGAATTGACTATGCAAACAATCTAAAATACAAATTAAAATTACAAAGAGAAACTTGGTCAGCTTACCCAAGAGAGCACAGGGAGATAGCAGGTAATTGAACTAAAATCAGACAAATAAAAGCCAGAAATGAGATGCAAATTGCAAGACACAAAGACATGTCCAAAGTTCTTTAAGTACATAAGGCTTGAGAGACAGTCACGGGGTTGTTGGCCCTTCCAAATTGCTTTTTAAGAAATGATTTAAAAAAATCTCTTAGCAACTTATAACTGTATAGGAATTCAGTTTGCAAAGTTTCTAGCAGTCAATAATAACAATAACAATAATGATAATAATAGTAATAATCGTGGTATTGCCAGTATGTCATAGGCATGAAACATAAGCCCTAGGCATGAAACTTTGTTTTCATTCATTTATTCCCTCAACATCAATTTTTGGAACATTTTAGTGGACATCTTAAATTAGTCAATTCATATAAAGCTCTCAATAAAAATTAGCTATTACTTCTCTTATCCTTATCAATATTTTTCTTGCCCAGCATCCATTCCCCCTGTTGTGGTACAGGAATCCCTCTTCTCTCTTTGGAAATCACTCTCATCCTACTCTCAATACATGTGGGTCAGAAAGGGCTCACCTCTGCTCCTAGTTTCTGGAAGGTCTACTGATCTCAACCAAGGCAGTCAGAGTGCCACACTCCTCAGTCATGGTGACAGACTCACGGCTGGGCCTGTGACCCAAGCAAACTGTCGACACAAATAATCCATAATCAATCTATAAATCAAAATTGGGGTGAGTTTATTATGAGCCAGATCTGGGGACTAGCCCAGGGCCTTCCTTCCCCAAGGAAGGCAAGGCACCAAAGAAGTGGGGTGTACAGAGTGGTGATATACCGTCTTGGAACAAAGAGCATACATCACATATAACAGGAATGTCCTTTTACAGTAGTCATGAGATAGCTTTGCTGGCACAACAGGTCAGTGGTCAGCAGGTCAGTGCTCACAAGGTGAGCACAGCAGGTCAGTAATTAATCCTTAGTTCCCAGGAAGAGATGCTTATTCTTAAAGAAATGCTAATATGGGGGGAAGTTACATCCCCACCTTTAGGGGCATCATTCTTGTCTTTGGGACATGGTAAATATTTAAAGCAGACATACAATGCATACTCAACAGGCCATGTCAGACCCTTTTGGAAAAACAAGGTCAGGCTAAATTAGTTTTAACCCAAATGGCTTCCTCAAATACGCCAATAAATTCTATTGCTTGTCATTTATTTATCAAAATCAATGAAAACCCTAAATGGGATATTTGCTAAAATGATGTCTTTCTAAGATATACAGTAGTGAGAATCAGATGAGCCTGGAACAACCAGAGCCATCTTGGCCCCTACAAAGGTAGAATATATCTAAGAGTAAAAGAAATAAAAGAAAAAATCATCCAAAGGACAAAATTTGAGTCCAGGGATACAGCTAGGATGAGACCACCCACTTCTGTCTCTAGACTTTTTAGTTACCAGATCCATTGATTCCTTTTTCTGGCATAAGTTCGTATGAATTACATTTCTATAGCTTGCAACTCGGAGTCCTGGACAGAAAAGTGCTAGCCATGTGTATGGTTTGTGCTGGAGAAATATTGGGGTCCCAGACAGATGAGGTCTCTGTCCTCATGGAGCCCAGAGTCTACTGAGGAAGCCTGGCACGAACAAGTCATTGCAAATGTGTTGAGGGTGATAAGGGGGGAGCATAGGTGTTTAATGGAAAAGTTTAATAAAATATGCATCTCACCTGATCTCAGAGATCAGGGAAGGCTTTCCCAAGGAAGTTTTATTCTGAGACACAAAGGACGAAAAAGAGTTCATCTGGTTTAATCAGATGACAGTGAAGAAAAAAATTCTTGCACAGATACAAAATCCTTGAACAGAATGTTTCCTCCACATATTCTATAAAAGGCAATTTTGAGTTGACTAATAAAACAAGCAGTATTAGAAATGCAAAGTCAAGGATACATATTATACATAAACCAAGGCCTCTATAGATTAAAAAGAAATATGTCAGATATATTAATTTCTGTAAACAATGAGAAATTACACATAAGGAGATGGCCAAAGAAATGTAGAAGTGTTCATGAATGCACAGGGTCAAAGATTATTCCAGTGATGGGTACTCTGGGGGACCTATTAGTATAGGAAAAGTTCAGGCGGTAGAATGGTATTTTGCTAAAGAGGGGAGACATTAGGAGTTCTGAGGACTGGAAATTATTTTCGTGGTCTTAGAAAAGTCATGCAAACTTTTCAGCATCAATTTTTTAAATCTAAAAGAAGACAGAGTTGTAATAGATGACCTCTAAGAAACCTTGCACAAATTAAATTCTATGATGTGTCTGCAGTCTACTTTGTTGAAGCTTAATTTTGACATATTAAAGTATCATTCAGAAACCTACCAAGGGCTCACTTTCCTGAGTTCATATCTCACTAGGGCCTTTACTGATTATTCTCTACTGGCAGGATTATAACTTATCTAGAGAACTTGACATCTAAAGAAAGATAGAAGCTAACGTCCATGTTTCCCATTGTAGAGCATAGGATGTCGGCACAGTGTGATGCTTTTAAAAATCAAACGGCACTCCCAAAGCTATTCACCGAAATGTGTCTGGATTGAGAAATGATGTGAAAGTAAATTAAATGCATGAGGTATGAATTTAAAATAACGTGTCTGGTTTCAAAAAAACGTACCAAGTGGGCATGATCTCTTTCAAAGAAGTCTTTTGGGAGATAAAACCCTCATCTCACAGATGTGCTCAGCCATACACGGGTACTTTTGGAAACTACTTTTTTGAATTGCCTTTAGAGACACTATTTGTTCTTTTGACTACCCTTAATAGTGATAAAATTTGTCCTTTGGGTGATTTTTGCAAACAATGAAAAGGTACTTAACTCCTTATCAGGTGAATCAAGTGGACAATCAAGGTGCAGAATTCCACTTTGATCTGAAACACGAAGCAGTGAGTTTTGTTCCCCTGTGCTCACACTGACTCTAGGGGAATTCCACAGAAGATCCAAAAAAGTAAAAGTTTTGAACCACGACAATATCTTGAGAATAAGGGTGTCTCCTGCTGGGGTGACCACTCAAATACATACTCTGGGCTGACCGATACATGAACAATTTTTTAATGACCTATTATACCAAATTGAATACAGGTAGAATTAAAATTGAGGACCCTCCAATAATTCTCTGTGAATTCATCATTCCAAAATACTTCGGAGCCTTTAGCAGGAGCCATGTCCGATACATAACAGGTGCTCAAAGACCAGGCACAGAATAAAGCAGGGCAGAAGCAAATAAGAAGGGGAACTTGTCCTTGAGTTTAAATTCCTACTGGGGGACCCTGAAAAGACAGCATCTGGCAATAGATGATGACGACAGGATGAAAATTCAAGACTATGGTGATGGGGCTTTTGGGAAATTAAACTTCATTTCTCAACAACGTTTTGAAAAATTAATGGGATCTAACTAAATATATTCATTTTCTGCTTAGGAGACAAGAAAATTGTCCTAAATTATATTTGGAGTAACATGTTTGAATAAACCGACTACTTCATATTATGTCTAAATCCCAAACCAAAGTCCTTTAAGAACTTGAGAAATCTAGACATTGTCTTTCCTGCATGTTTACTGCCACTAGTTGTAACTCTTTACAATTAAATTAATCATATTCAAATCCCACAATAGCTCACAATCCGTTTTTACCCTTGGAGAAAAGATATTTTGTCATTGACAATTTAAATCATTGTAGAAGTTCAAAGAAACTCACTAGTTGTTAACTTTAAAAACCATAATAAAAATAAGCTATGTTAGTGTCCTAGCGTTCCCAACTTACTTAGGCAACGCTCAAGAGCACAATGTGAACCAAAGTTTCCTGAATGATTTTAAATGATCGAAATGCTTGGGGGAAAAACTGGTGATAAATATTACAATGTGTTTTCTACTCTGTAACACATGCTGTGACATTATTAAGTACACATTAAACAAAGATATTTCAAATAACCTACTTGCAAGATGTATACTGAGGTAAATTATAAGATATACTAAGAAATGGGAGAAGATAAAAGACAACCGTTAAGATGAGCATATTTACTGTTAACAGAAGTCTCCCAATAACACACTACACACATTGACTCTGGCAACTAGTATCTTTAATTTCCACTTAGCAGAATTTAAATGCCCTCATATAATATTTACCTCAGGTCAGAAGCCATCTAAAAATGTTTCTCTAAATTTATCTTTAGCCTCTAAGGTTGAAGCCAACATTTCTCTTAAGCAAATATGGTAAGTACCAATAAGTGAAATAAAATTTTTTGTTCCTGAGACAAACGAAAACACACTTTACTTCATCCATTTTGTAAAACGACCTAACTCAAAATTGTGACTGCCTCAGCAAATTCATCTACCCAATTTTCTGTTAAAAGATTAGGGGTATGCCATTTCAGGGTGTAAATTCTACAAGAGAGCATGTATTGCTCTGCTTATATGGAATTGAGTTGAGCCAAAAAAGATTTTGTGCGCATAAAATTGTCATATTTTCTAGGTCAGCACAATCCCATAGAGCATAGCGGTCCTAGGGGCATGGGCCAATTTCTCCAAGAACCTCAATCTTGCCTTTAGAAAATGGTTCTCTTTCAGTTGAGATTTCCACCATTCCATCTCTTCCCTACCTTTAAATCCACATAGAAAATTAAGTATTTCAAAAACAAAGATTGAAGCTAAATTTGATACTTTCTTTTGTTGCTTAGTATTCTACAGTTAAACACTAAAACAATCTTGCACATTTTCACAATTCACATGTTTTCTCCACGTCTAATCAATTGATAAATACTAGTTGAGCTTACTAGGTGGGCCTATAAAATGGCCCTTGCTTTTGCTGGATTGAGGTCTAGTTGGGCAGACAGGAGACACATGGGAAAGAATAGCAAAACCTAGAAATAAGTGCTCATTTGTGGGGTTCAGACTGCATGTTCTGGGGGAGTTATGAAATGAGGGAGAGGTTTGGGAGCTGTACTGAGCAGTGAGCAAGGAAAGTGGTCTACATAGAGGGTGACAGATAAATGTCACCCTGGTGAGACAGCATCTTCAGACCCCATGTGTGTCACTTGCTTGCAGGGTGATGGCTAGGCTAGATAGCTCCCTTCTCTAAGCCTCCACATCCTCAGTTGTATCAGGAGATAAGAACAGTAGCTCCCCCATAGGTTATTATGAGGATTGCCGGAAGTGATGCTTAGCATCTGGCACACAGTTATGAGCTGCTATTCAGTCAGGAGATAGGACTTGATGAAGGTTTTGGCTGATGGATAGGATTTTGTTAATATAAAGGAGGAGAAGATTTCAGAACAGGAAGCAACGTGTGAACAAACCTAGAGGCAGAAATGATGATGCGGTTTAGAGATAAACACAAGTGAAATTTTTAAGCTTTCTACCAACTTACGCTAAGAAAACACAGCCTTTCAGAATAAATATTTTGTGTATTTAACCCCAGGAAGAATGTAGATTCCTACTCCGGTTTCCCTGGAGAATCTGATTCAGCATGTCTATAGAGAGATCCAGGAACCTGTATGTTGTAACACATTACATACATTACATGTGAGCATTTTGATCAATTTTGGGGTACTCTAAGCCAATAAAGTTATGCCTAGGAGTCATAACACCGTAACACTAGCTATTCTGTGATTCTATAAAATCACATTTTAACATAAGTTGTTAGATAATAATTTTCTTCTAATTTTAATAACTCAAGGCTGCATATTCTAGAGACCGAGTGTGGAGCAATTAAGAAGTAGGTGGAAAGCACAGAGAGAATCCCAGAATTTGTGGTGTGACGTTAGAAAACACCTCTTCATTTGAAAAAAACTAAGACCCAAAGGAATTAAACGACTTGTTTGTATATTCGCTATATGGTAGCTATAATATCTGAGGCCTTGGATGAGAGAAAGGGTGGTCTTCCACTTTGCATAAGCAGTTTAAGGAATTCAATATTGTTCAGTATGGAAGGGGGTCAGTTGGACAATAGAAAGGCCACAAATTTAGCAGATTTGCTAAAAAGTGGCTCTTCTTCTGCAGGGGCAGAGACAAGGTCTGGAAACCCATTAAAGAAAACACATATTGATTTCACTTGGACTCGATCAAAGGTGTATAAAAGCAGCTGGTCTCAGTGGAAAAACAAGTGGTCTTGCTGGGCCCCTTGAGAAGCACCAAAATCTGCGTCCTTAGCCCACTGTAAGAAAGTATCCGTGATTTCACCAGTATCTCCCCAGATAGTTGAAACTAGTCGGAATCTTATTTACCGGGTATGATTAGATATAAATTTGGCCCTCCCAACAGCCCAAGAAGAAACTTGAGCAATTCCATATCTCTAAGCAAAAACAATCTTTCATAATACTGAATACTCCATCCCATAAGTCAGGTTCGCTTTGGGCATTTGCATTTGGTCTTTGCTTGGAACATTTATTCATCCAAGGTCAGAATTTGATTACAAATACAAATGTCTTACCTATATCCTAAAACTTAACCATTTCTACCCACTTTTGATTTACAACTATTTAAAATTGGGATGTTCTATTAACTGCTTAATTTCTAAAATGTGTACATGCAAGGGGAGCACTTACTCTAGTCTTCTGAATGTTGTCTATTTTGGGGGCAGGGCGATCTTACTAGACTTGAGTCATAGTCTTCCTCATCTTTGAGCCCCGATGGTGCTTTAGGAGTAGTAAAGGCTGATAAGCTTCATTAAATTGTGCTCTTCTCTAAAATTTGGACAAATCCATTCCAGTTATAGAAGCCAGAAACCCAGGAGTTATTCATGACATCTACCTATTTCTCACATCTTATATCCAATTCGTCACTGATATTTACTCCCTAAATCCTTCCAAAATCTATTTTCCCCTCCCCATCTCTAGAGCAGTACCACTCCAGTTTATCCACATCTAGTAAGATCCTAAGATTGGGGCACATTCATGTATACCAACACCGTGTATACCAACAACCTCCTAGATAGCAAAGATAACTACTTACCAACTGTCAAATCAAGGTTCTTATGTCTTGGCAGTAATTAGGTCTCAGTGAATACGTTTTTCCTTGGGAAGTAGAAGACGGTAGGAATCATTTTGGAAGGAGGGGACTTTAGGAAAGGGCAGATGTTTAAGGCAAAGGATTTTAGAATACCGGAAAGAGTGAGAGCTTCTAAGACGAACTTCCGTGACTTAGCGATACTGCCCAGGACCCTGAAAACAGATGCTGTGCTGCTGAAAATCCCTGTGCAGCCAGCCTGGGGTGCCAGTGGCCAGGCTGGGATGTCATGATGCCTGTAATCCTCAGCTTCCCATTTTAATTGAGTCTTCCTAGCTCAGCCCAGTCTTCTTCAGCCTGATGTTCATTCCACCGCTCCTCTCCATCTAGGAGGAGAAGGGAAGGAAAGAAAAGGGAGAAAAGATCAAAGAGAAAAAAGATCAGAGAAAAAGATACATCTATGCCAGTTTTTATCAGTGGGGAGAAGAGGTTGAATTCGCTCTGTTACCAGCTTTTCTTTCCTTAGTGAAGTTCCCTTCCTTTACTATATTTACTTAACATTTAAGCCTCGCTTTTCCAAGGACCACATTCCTCTCGAACCTACCCTCTCCCTTCAGTGCACCCAAATGGCCTTGTAAGCTTTCTAGAAATACTACTGACGTCTAATCCAGTAAGCCTGGGGTGGGAGGAGGGAGTATAAACCTCTGTATTTTTAAAAAGTATCCTAAAATCTAACCTCTATCTAGGGCTGAGAATTACTGTTTTAGTGTGTTAAGGGTCTGTTGAATATTTTATTGTAGCTAGAATGGAGGAAAGGTTGGCAGAACAGAAAGAACTGGAAGGAAAGAGCAGAATGGCACTGCAGGAAAATAATAAATGAGAAAGAGAAAAGCTGAGAAAGTTTCATGTAGACTCCTAGAGAGATTCAGACACGTAAAGGGCTTCAGTGTGAGTGAGGCCTGGGGTGGTGCCTTGTTTAAGCCACGCAAGCATAGTTACGACTGGAGCCCTGCTCTTCAGAACCCTAGTCCACGCTTTTTTACCTAGAGGGCTTTGAAGGGTAAACCGAGCTTGAATAGGATTCCAGCTCCAGTGGTGGTCAGGGGAAGTATGGAGTGGGAGGCAGGTGGTCCTAACTTGGGAGCTTGGGCTCTGGAAGCCCAGAGAGTTCTAGTCCCTCCCATTCTGCTCTTGGAGCTGGGGTCACAGCCCAGCCAACTGGGTCAGAAGGGTCTGCTGAGGCTGCAGGGTTATAAAAGCCAGAAACCCAGGAGTTAGTCTCAGGGCCTGGGCAGGGAGGCAATGGGGCCATGGCAGCTGTGTCCCTAGTGTGAGCAGTGACATGCAGCAAGTCCCAAGACTGCAGCAGGCGGTGCCTTCCCTGCAAGTCTCAGCTCACACAGGGACCGCTGCCTGGGCCAGCCCAGAGCAAACTGGCTGAGTCTCCCAGGAGATCCCTGCAGTGGACCGATGTGATGCACTCAAAGAACATAAACAGCAACGTGAAGCAAACTGAAAAGGCTTGAAAAAATTATCTGCTAATAAGTTAACTGAATACCAGAATATGTAACGGCAAGCATGTCTTCCTTAATTCTGCAGTCTGAAGGTAAAATATGATTGATGAGTTAAAGACCTTCTTCCTTAAATGGTGTTTAAAATCTACAAACATAAGAAAAATCCAAATGATTTTGATTTAAAGGAAACAAACTTCTTGACTTTCCATTGGAAAACATGTTGAGATGGTTTTCCATTAAAGTTACTGGATTTCTATTAACCCATTCGCATGATCTTCTCCTGTCCCCTTGTGGCCAATGGTGGACAGTGGAGAGCCAGCTGCCTAGGGAAGACCTTCATAGCACAGAATGGAGCAGGTGGGGATGAAAGCTAGTGCTTCCATCTCATTAGGATAATACCGAATCTAGACAGTGTCATGCCCAAGAGACCTCAATTATTGGGTGAACTCACAATTAATCTACACTTGTCTGCAGAGACATAAAGCCTTTAAGATGACCTTTTAAGGTCCAGGAAAGGAAATTTGAGGAGATGGCACCCCCTGCTGGTAAATTTTATCACCACCAGATCTTAATAGCTATGAGCCAAAGGAATGGTTAATATGGTTAAAATGAGATATTCATGCTAATGAAGCACGGTTAATGAGACATTCATGCAAAACTGAAATTCCTCCCAGCAGGCCTCTGACGGTTCCAGAACTTCACCTCACCTCTCTTTAATAATTGCCCTGGTAAATTATTCATCTTCAGGTGGTCCCCATCTGCTTTCTTTTCTCTAATCTAAGCACCACTAAGAGTAAAACCACGTGATGCCTTTGGATGCCAGTCTCGCGCTACATCCACTCTCCCATTCTTCGAGGCAGAGACAAATGCCATCATTTCTTATCCTTCATTTATAGATTACCTTCTTTTTCCAAATTTAGTTTTGAGAGAAATCTCCTACTTCCAAAAAAAGAACTTCCACCACTACCATGGAAATCTCTAGTCTAGATGTAGGACAACAAAGACTTCCTTACTCAACGGAGAGGAATCTAAATACAAATACACTTCCGTTCAGTTCTTGACATGCTATGGAAAACCTCAGCATTGTTTGGTTCGCGGCCATGGCCAACTTCATTCTCAGGGTCTCCTCTTTAGTTAACCCCTCCTCCAGGATAAGTGTTTGGTGGTGTCCCTTGGCTGCCTAGGGATCCAATGAAGACACCTACCTTTTCTGGTCATTTGTGAGCCCCCTCTGTTTTGCCACAGTTTGTTTTTCTGATATCTATTCCCACCAGATTTAAAATCATCCCCAATGGTCCCAGTCCAACCTTTTTATGTGGTATAAGAAAATGCAACATAAACAATATCCAAAAGGAATCAAACTGTTCGGAATCTTCCCTTCTTCCCAGATAAACAGGCTTAATTTAAGGGAAGTTCATTAACGGTGTGAAATTCAAGTAAAAACTATTTTATGGCACAGATCCCCTCACACCAACCAGCCCACTCATGTGAGATCAACCGTGAGCTTTGTAAAGTTTTTCAGATAGCTTAGCACCTTCACAGTGATATCTGAAGTCTTTTTCTCTCCTTTTGGGTATTTGCTGTTACGAGTGGTTGGGAGACCTCTGAACTTCTTCAAAGTACGCTAAGAATATAAAAGACAAGGACGAAGGAAGAAGAAGAAAAAGCAGTGCATTTCGTGGTTTGATTGTAGTCATTCATAGAACGTAATTCTTCTAAGTTTGCAATTTTCCCTTTTTTATAATATGGCAAGTATTTAAGAAACTGTAAAATTAATTGATTTTGCCAGAATGCCAAGAAATCACTAGCAAACAGAGATTATTGACCACATTCTGCAAATCCTGATCCATCAACTGGGACATGGCATTTACTCTTTACAAGAGGCAGCGAGAGGGGCCAGCGGGGTGGTGTAGTGGTCAAGTTCACACTCTCTGCTTCAGTGGCCCAGGGTTTGCCAGTTGGGATCCCCGGCACGGATCTACACTCCGTTCATCAAGCCATGCTGAGGCGACATCTGACATACTAGAGGCGGACTGGCACAGATGTTAGCTCATGGCCAATCTTCCTCACCAAAAAAAGAAGCAGAGGGGGAAATGCCTCAATGTTCCAGCTTTCAGAGTCATTGGACCAGATAAGATTATATCAAAGTTACAGAAACTGGAATGGTAACAGAATACTTGAGCACCTCTGAAAAGTTCAAATATAACAGCAAATTTTACCCAGAATGTATCTCTGGGATTTTTTTTTTTTTTTCGGTTGTTCCATTTTGTTTTGTTTGGCAAGGAAAACTTAATCACATGTAAATTTTACGCCTTCCTCATTTTAACAGGAACCTGCCTGCAGAGGCACACACTGCCAATCGAGAGCACTTACCACCTGGGAAAATTCTCAGGACATTAGTTATAAATGGATTCTCAGCAAGTCAGATAGTTGAAAGGAGAATGGAAAAGCAACTCTGAAACAGGATATTTTACACCTCAAAAAACAAGAGCTTTTCCTTTCTCCTTTGGAAATAGCTAAATCTTGGATCCTTGCACTATCAAACCAACAGCTCAGACTTATCTTACCGTTTCCTCTCATTAAGAAGGTCTCACTAATCACCTATCTGTAAGTATGGAGAACAGCTACGTCAGATTCTCTTGTGGGATGCATCATGCGGGGGGATGGGCACAGATCCAACTCAAGTTGAGGTGACCCTGTGTGTTATTCGTCCACTTCTCAACGTAATTTACTCGTTGCAAAGTGTTTTCACTATTAAGTGCATACTCACAAGCAAAATCAGCTTTGGCTTGGCGTGGTGCGTGCTGTCCAAAGTTGCTGCAAACAGGTCAGTGTATTTTATTCCCCATCACACCGCAACGGATCCTGGTAAGAACCGCCAAGCACCACCCACGCACAGTTGGTGCGCTTCCTCGCTGTTGCCATCGGGATGTTGACAATGTCGGCCAAGGTTTGCTGCTGCTGACGTGGGAAAGGCTGGAAGTGCTTGGATTTCTACAAATACAGACAAACGCACTCTGTTTACCAAAACAAAACAGAACAATCAGCTGCCTAACATCAGCTTGACTCTAAAATAAAAATGCATATTTTTAAAAGCAGGCCTAATTGGGAACTCTTCTTAGGATCATCTGGATGACAGCGAGCCATAAATGCAGGAACTAGCAATAATCACTATCACTTTTTGAAGTCTCATTTTTATGTCATTTCCACTTGTCACCACTGTGAAGGAGTTTCAAATGCCGCTCTCATCCATACGGTGACATTTTCTCATACACTGAACTGAACCACAGCCGTCAAATTGTCACCCTGACTCAGAACAGCCCATTTTCGAAAGGGCTAAATTATCAATGATTCAACTCCTTCCAAGGAATTAAGAAAACTCACAGTTAATTGTACTTGATGTTATTTTCCAGTCTTTGTAGCTCGCCTGCTTCATCAGACAAAGCCATATTGGAATTCAAGTTTCCTCAGTCAAAAGAAAACTAAGTAAAAATGTGCTATTTCGTTACTTTTCAGTGATGTTTTCTCCATAAGAAGCTTTCCTATAAATTAAGGATTTTTTTAAAATCCTAATTTTTAGAAGGAAAAATCCCCCTCTCCCAATACACTCAACTCAAACTGCATAAGGCTGTATGTAACTAGCTGAATATCAATTTAAAATGGACGAAGGACTTACGATATTTACAAAAAGGAAATACAAATGGCCAGCCAATAGATGAAAAAGTTTAGCTCTTTTTATTATCAGAGTAATGGAAACAGAAATAAGATATTTTTTCCTCTACCAAACTGGCAAGGATTGTAATCCTGGATGGCAGCACTCAGTATTAGCATGGATGTGATGAAGCAGGCTTTCCCATGCACCATTGTGGAAGTATTGAGTAGTAGGACCTTTCTGGAAGCAGTTTGTACTCATATTACAAGGGCTTCAAAAGGCAAAAAATATAGCTTGGTTCAGGAATTTCACTGCTGAGAAGCCATGGCAGGTCTTGCCAATTTCCCCCTCTTATCCATTCTCTCTGTCATCTTCAGGTCATTAAATTCCTGAATTTTAGCTGGACACGTGGCTGCCCAGAATTAGTACTACATACCCCAGCTCCCTTACAGCCAGACACGGACTTACTGTTTAAGTTCAAGCCAATAGGATGTACTGGAAATATTATGTATGACCTCCCAAGAAATTAACTTAGAAGACAGCCAGTAAGTCTATTCTCTCTTCTTTCATGCTGCTTTAAATGTGGATGGCAGGCTACACCCTGGACCGTGAAGACGAGGTCTTCATCCTATTAGTGTCAGCTCAGAAAACCAGAAGTGGCCTGGGTTCCAGACAACTATGGTGTCACTATGCCACTCTCGAAGCTCAAAGTCCTTCTCCTTTGCCTTATCATGTCTCTAAAAGTTTGTTGTTTTTGTTAAGATGCTATATAAGCCCAAGTTCTAAGCACTCCTTTGAGTCACTCATCTCCACTTCCACGTGTATGTGCAATGCACATGATAATAAACTTCTCTTTGTTTTTTTTCTTGCTAGTCTACCTTTTGTCAGTCTAAATTCACAGGGTCCCAGCTGGAGAACCAATAAGGGTAGGAGGAAAAAGAATTTTTTCCTCCTTTACACTAGAATGTTACCTCACCACAAAAAGCTGAGTGACTTAGAATCCAAAAGCACTTTTGTTGAGACACAGCTAGAAAGAGGTTGGCGGAATCTCAAGTAATTATTGGTCTGTCATGATAAATGGTCCAAGGAATTATGCCTCATATAATAAAGGTATCACTTCACTGACACTAATCACATTCTCAGGGTTGTAAAAAGCAATTCTTACTTCTTATTTAAAAGAGAATAAAAGGCTTTGACATTACACTGGATTTTTTCATAACCTTCAGAGGCACTTTTTAAACTCCATTCTATTTGCTTGACGTCATGCAATGAACAGTTTATAATTATAAGCAAGTAAGCTAAAGATATATCTTTCAACTGACAAAAACAAAAATATAGGGAGCAAGAATAAGCTATTCAGTCAAAAATAGGCCTATATTCTTGCTTCTTGCTTTGCCACTACAGGTTGAATCTTAGCAGGACATCAGTTACCGTTGATAAGTTGTTTTAACAAAAGGGTCACCCTGCTTCCATGGGGAGAGAAATTTTCATGGCTTGAAATTCCAATAGAGTGGAAAAAAAGAACCAACAGGTATATCATTTTCCTTAAATCTGTGCAGGAAAAGCCAAAATTTTAGCATGCAATTATAGTACATGAGGAGTACATTTCATTCAAAAGAAACTTCATATGAATCTTTTTTCAGGAAGGTCACCCCATCACCGTCTTCTACCTACAGTTTTTTTTTTATATGTCATTTGAATTTTCAAATCTTCAGCTTCCTGAAAGAGGAGCATATTTCATAGTTAAAATTGCATGAAAAAAAAGAGAGAGAGAATAACCACAGCAACAAGAACATTCCCCAAAAGGAAACCCTTAAACTCACCCCACTGATTGGCTGTGTCCATAAAATCCATGTTCCAGAGCTAAGCAGAGGGATCTGAGGCTCTTGCATATGTCAGCCAGGTAACACTTGGTAGCATGATTCTCTACCGGCAGCTCGCTCCCCTTTAATCATTAGAAACGCTGGGCCATCAGGTTTATAGAAGTCACGATGAATGAAGTAGCTCTGTAAAAAGAAAACATTCTTTTAGCTCACTAACTACCCATGCCTTGCAATTTGTTTGTGACTTCTGCTAAGTGGGTGGCGGCACGATTTGGCCTGTCAGAACAGAGATTTGGGTTATGGGTCCTGACATCCCATCTAAATCAGTGACATTACAGAAGACTTTGTGCCCTCCCATTAGACAGATTTATTTTTTTGCTTTTTAATTTGAAAAGCTTTACCCTATACAATAGCACAGAGAATAAGATAATGAATCCCCATGTGCCCATCACCCAGCAAGGTAGGCTGAATAATAGCCCCCAAAGATACATGGCTCCTTAATCAGCGGAACGCATGAATGTTTCTTTATCTGGAAAAAGAGTCTTTCCAGATGTGATGAAGTTCAGGGTCTTGAGACAGACTGATTATCCTGGATTATCCAGGAGGACCCTACCATGTAATCACAAATATCCTTATAAGTGGGGGGTGCAGCGAGATTTGACTCAGACAAAAGGGAAGAAGGCCATGTGATGGATGCAGAGAGAAGCAGATGCTGTGCTGCTGGCTTTGAAGATGGAGCAAGGGGACCCGAACCAAGGGATACAAGGAAGGCTGCTTAAGACACTGGAAAAGGCAGAGAAATGGATTCCAGAGGCTTCTAGAGGGAGCAAGTCCCTGCAGCCACCTTGATTTCGGCCCAGGGAAAGTGATTTTGGACTTCTAACCTCTGGAGTTAACTGTAGGAGAATAAATGCGTGTTGTTTTAAGCCACCAAGTTTGTGGTAAAAGCAGCCATAAGAAACTAATACCACCAGTTTTGACAATCATTAACACACATCAACACACATCTTGGCCACACACACACACACACACGCACCCTCTCCACATTCATTCCTTCTATCCTAAACAATATATATTATATACACACATTAAAATAACAACTAAATATAGTATTAAGATATAGATTATTAATCTCTTATTGAGACTAACAATATGATTGTTGGAAAGTTTTAGTTCTTTACAACTGTGTGTGTGTGTGTCCTTAGGATTTATCCCATAAGAGCCATAAGTCAAAGTACTGTACTTTCAATTCATTGGAACAATTGTCTCTGGCTAAATCGCAGACTTAATAGACAACTAGCTTCATTTGTTTCATTTTATTTTCAATTTTTAATTGTTTTACAACTCTGTGAAAGCATCGCGTTGTTGCGAAGTTAAACCTGCACAAGAAAACACATTCAGAAAAGTGTGATGGCATTTCTGTTTCCTAAAGTTTACCTCTCTCATTGTATGTAACCATTTCTATTAACTTTCATTTCTCTTTACTTTTTGTAAAAAAAAAATATATATATATATATGCAAATATTTTATTTTTCTGTCTTTTTTTAGGTAAGGTGCCATGCTGTAGTTTACTGTCTTCATATAACAATGTATCTGGGAGATCACTATGCAGCAGTATGCAAAGATGTAGGGCTGTTCCTCACTTCTTTTTACAGAGCCACGGCATTTTCTAGTGTCAATTAATTAATTAAACTCATTCTATTTATAAACATTTGGCTCCTTTTCCATCTTTTCCTATTCTAACTGGAGCTGCAATGAATAGTTTGTGCATATAATCTTTTCATATTTTTGTTAGTGTATCCTTAGGCTAGATTCCTAGAAGTGTATATAACTTTGATAAACATCCCTAAGTTCCCCTCCAAAGGAGGTGTACCGTTTTTCATTCCTGCCTGCTGTGTATGAGAGTGCCTGTTTGCCAATAGGATATCTTATCGAACTGGAGAAATGGCACTGGAAAGCAGTTGATGATTGTAGCCAAAGGTTTTTCCCAAGAATTAAAAGAGCTTAATGACAAATCATCTCTGTAAAAAAAGAGATCCAGGGGCCTGCCTAGGGGTGTAGCAGTTAAGTTTGTGTGCTCTGCTTTGGCGGCCCAGGTTCACTGGGTCGGATCCCAGGCGCAAACCTATGCACCCCTTGTCAAGCCATGCAGTGGCAGGTATCCCACTTATAAAGTAGAGGAAGATGGGCATGGGTGTTACCTCAGGGCCAATCTTCCTCAGCAAAAAGAGGAGGATTGGCAGCAGATGTTAGTTCAGGGCTAACCTTCCTCAAAAACAAAAAGGCTACATTATAGGAAAAACCGACATCAAGCTGGCAACACCAAGATGTATCCCAGGAAATTTTATTTACTTCAAAGGAAAAAAGAAAAGACCTTTCAGGCATTGAGGCAAAAATCCCCTATTTGGCTGGACTCAACTTCCTATGTGCAATGCTGGAAGAGAGATTAACAGCGCACTTGACCACAGAGGAGAGAAACTGACACATATGGATTACGTACCTAACCAAACACACAATAGACAAGTATTAAAATTCATGAAATATAATTCCTACAGATCCTTTTCTAAGAAGATAAATGAGATAAATCTATTTATTTATAAAACTAAGCCTAAAACACCTTGAGATTCTGGTTACCAGATAGAATGTTAATGCCATAAAATATGAAAATTAGAAACAAAACTATCACCAACAAAAATAGGAAAGTAGAGAAAGTGGAAAGCTGCAGGGCAAATGGACTAAAGTCTTCATCTTTGATAAAGTTAGAAATATAAGCACTAAGAATAGTAACAGAATCACTCAAAATTTGGTTTATTAAAATATCTTGCTTTATAGATCTCACCTTATAACCATGTAAATACTTCAGATAATTATAAAACAAAATTAAATTTTATGAAACCTGTACTTAAAAATAAAAATAGACACAAATGGTATCTGACTGATGAAAAACCACCTAGGGAAGAACAATTCTGAGTGGCTATAAAACCAGTAATTTGTATGTCTTCAGTAGAACTGACTGAAGAGAAATAGAACCACAAAGGAAAAGTTTTAGCATTTTTTAGTAATTGTATTACTGGTGGTAGTGTTGGTATTGTTATTCTGAGACTGCTGGGTAATACAGGGTGAAGCAAAGAGTGATTACGTAATATAATCTAAGGAATTATTCCAAGTGTCTTTTTAAGATCTGGTAAATAAAGGGAATGAATCAAGCCTTAATCCCATCTTTCTGATACAAACTGTGCCACCATGTAACCCAATAAAAGATGATGAAAAGCCTCTTTTTTGTAGAAGTATTCCAGGTGATAAATGAAGAAGAATAGAATTAGAATGTCATCATTTTACAGCCCACAATGAATGAATAGATCTAAGCATTGGGTGTCAACACCTTCTACCACCTTAAAAAAGAGACACTCAGAGATTATGTATCTCTTCATGAAGACCGTGCATGCTGCCATCTACAAAGTGGTCTTGCCACCACCACCAACCCCCCAAAAATAAGAGCCAGAATATATAAATCCTATAGATCCAACAACTAATTTATTTGTGGGAGTATAGGTACCAGAGGAACATGTTGAACTATGACATTAGGAAGCAATCAGCAAAATCTAGACTGTGGAAAACATTACAGGAGAAATGACCCAAAAACTAAATTGCAAGGCGAAAGAGAGAGAGTTGAAGGGGCAGCTGAGAGCCTATAGATTAAAAGAGACTTAAACCCATCAAAATATGTGGATTTTATTTGAATCCTTATTGAAACAAAATTTTTATATCATTTATGAAATAATTGGAAAAAGGAAGAGAGAGAAGAGAGGAGGAGAAAGTGGAATAAACTAATTTCATAATGGGAAGTTAGTCCAAACTAGAGATTTAAAGGATTAAGTATATTACACAAAATTATAGTTAAAGTAATCCCTAGAAAGACTAAAAACTGAGTACAAACATTCCAAATTGCTAGCAGCCGTGTGCCCTTGAGTGCTCGTGTACACACACACATGCATGCACGGGAAACAAAGAACATTTCGCTTAGGAAAATACACTAAAATAAAGGAAGCATTAAAAAAATGAACAACATAATATAACTAAGATAAATTGTATTAGTCATACCAAATTTTAACAGGATAAACTCGTCTACCTCTGCAAAGAAAAGCTCTCAGCTGTGGTTCTAAGTAGAGCCCAACAGAAGGATGTGTGTAAGTGAAGACTCAAACTCAGGACAGTTGAAAATCAAAGAATGGACAAAGGTGCCCACATGCAAATGCAGACAAGGGGAAGCAAGCGTCACGGTCATAACATCAGACAAAGCGGAATTCAGGTACAGACACGATAAGAGAACCAAGAAAAGTGCTTTATGATGATGAGCGATAAAATACTCAAGGCAGATCTCATAGTGATGCATACCTGTGTGCCACGTATCATTGGACCAAAATGCACAGGGAAAGATGTACAGGAACACAAGGAGAAATACAGGCACATCAGCAAGGGAGACCAACGCACTGCTTTCAGATCGTGACACGTTGGGTAAGCAGACAAAATAAACAGATGACCCAAATCACATAAGAACAATGTAGATCTAATTAATATGCATCAAACTCTAAAGAGTGAAAACTAAGTATTCACCTTCTTTCCAAAGGCCAGTGAATGGCAGGCCTTCTAGTTATGGAATTTACCCTGAATATGTAACTCCAATATCACAGGAAAAAAACATTCACAGTAGTATTCATTGTGGCATTATTTGTAACAGCAAAATAATGGGAAAAACCGAAATCCCATACATATGAGATTGAATAAATAATTATGGTCATCATCCTGTCAAAGGAAAATGATGCTGATGTAGAGAAAAAGAAATCTCTATAAACTGATATGGAGTAATTTCAATGATGTATCACTAAGGCTGAGAAAGAAAAATCCAAGATACAAAAGATACACCCTTTGTATAGGAAAGAAGGAGAAATAAGAACCTACTATATATGTGCTTATTTTTGCATAAGGCTAAATCAGAAGCTAATACAATGTTACCTATTGAGAGTGAGTGGGAAGAGGTGGAAGAAATAGGGATGGGAACAAGGTTCCTCAGAATAGACCTTTACAAATAGTTTTGACTTTTGATCTATCTTAATGTTTTGCATATTCAAAAAACGAAATTAAATTAATATGAGTAGGGGAAAATCCTAAAACTAATTTTTAAAAACATGAACCTGGGGCTGGCCTGATGGCAGAGTGGTTAAGTTCACACAGTCCACTTTGGCAGCCCAGGGTTCACAGGTTCCTATCCTGGGCATGGATTTACACACCACTCATTAAGCCATGCTGTGGCGGCATCCCGCATATAAAATAGAGGAAGATTGGTACAGATGTTAGCTCAGGGCCAATCTTCCTTACCAAATAAATAAATAAATAAATAAAATTTAAAAATGAACCTGACTTTAGGAGAGGCAGATAATTTCACAGCTGAATTCTATCAAAATATTAAACAACAGTAACTTCAATGCTACTTAAACTACTCTAGCACATGGTAAGAAGAAAGAGTAAGAATCTCCCAGATTCTTTTCATAGCACCTAACACTAACATCTGACAGAGAGAGCACACACAAAAAAGAGAATTAGAGAACCGTTCAGTTATGAGTCTCAAGGCAAAAATAGTAAATGACCCATTTTCGAAAATAGATTTTAGCATCACATTAAAATAACAATGCCCGATGAGCAGGTGGGATTCATAGCAGGAATGCCAGGAATATTCATCTTAGGGAATAAAAGAATATATTTTGGCATTTTAGTAAATCAAGATAGGAATAGAAATCAAATTATCATCCTTATGGATGCCAGAAGACAGTGGGTAAAATTCAATATATATTTCTGTAATGGATGGGGAGGAACAGATGGGTGATTCCTTAATATTCGAATAAGAATATATACATCTTAATGATATAAATGTACTTATTTATTCATGTGTCTCTACAGAGTTGTATTCTATGTAAAAAGGAAGTATCTAATGACATGCAAAATGGGTGCCTCTTTCAAAATCTGGTTAATGAGCACATTCCATTTCCCTGGACACAGAAGAACCAGCAAAAGTTTAGGGCACAGCATAAGCCAATGAAATCTCAGCCCTAGATATTTGCTGGAGCTATTGAGAAAGAGGTTTCCCTCCTCTGAAGTGTTGTTAGTAGGATCTTTGAACTGTGACTACAGAGGCAGACCAACCTTGAGAGTTACGCAGAATCCAGCTGGAGCTGTCGAAATGAACTGGCGTTCAGAGAATCCTATCCAACCTCTGTGTCAACACACCTGGTCATAGACTGATCATGGTTTAATTAGCTCATTTCTAATAGGACTTGAAAGGCATTAAGCCAGATTCAGCACTTCCAGAATATATAAGAAATTCCTGTAAGTCAGCAAGACAAAGATAGGAAACCCAATTTTTAAAAAAAGATAAAGGATATTAACAGATAACTCACATAAAAACTAACGGGAGTAATGCTCCGCCTCTCTAATTATCAGGGAAAAACAAATTAAAACAAAACCAGGCACTATTTTACCCTCCTTGGTTCTCAATAATTAGAAATTTGAGAACCCTACACTCTGGTGAGGGTGTTGGAAAATAAGAGCCGTCATATACAGCTGGTGGGGCTACCAGTGTGCACAGCCATCGGAGAAGAACCCGGCAGTATTCTTGAAACTGAGTGTGCAGATGCCCTAGGGCACAGCAATTCCAGCCTGCATGGAAGTACCCCCACAATAACTGAGTCACGAGTGCAAAGAGAGATGTCAACTGGTGAGCGGTGCAAAGCACTGCTTCCAGCAGTAAGAGACTAGACATTTGGTGTCCATCCAAATGTGAACTGCAAATAAAATGGAACACTACGCAACGGTTAGATGAAATTAACCAGCATCAGGTTTAGCCAAGTGGATAGATCTCAAAAATAAAACATTGAGTGAAAAAGTAAGGAACAAAATGAGATTTAAAGCACAATGCTATTTAAGTAGGTTTTTCAAAACATAAAACACTATGCTTTTGAGGTGTACTTATACATGTAAATAAAAGGATGGAAGGTCAGTTGGAAGTGTGTACATTAAATATATGAAAAGAGGAAGAAAAATGAGACTGGGTATCATAAATGAAGGGAGAAATAAAATTTTAAAAATTTAAATAGCCATATACAGACTGAGGATATGCCATAAATCGAGGAATGTGATCAACTTGATCCCGTTCAACAAGGTCAAAAATCAATAATCTTTAGGTCATAAAGCCAATCTTGTTTTTCTAATTTAATTGAAATACCTATAAATAATGATAGTCGTGATTTGGAGTTACAAAACAAGAAACTAAAAATATTCCTCCAAAAATAAATGGACCGACAGAGGGTAACATATTAGCTCAATGAAATGTCTTCAGCCCCTGAAAATTGCTATTAAGATTATAACGTATAAGTAAAAGTTGTTAATTAATATATGGAGAACTAGTTTTGAAAATAGAATGCAAAGAATCACATTTCAACTGAGTAAAATGTTAAACGAAAGATTAAAATGCGCACAAACAAAACAACCCACTCAAAAATTTAAAATTTGTGAGCTTAATGGATGCGTGTGGGATCGTGGATGAAATTACCTTTAATGAAAAAATTTTTTAAAATTAATAACAAATGTGAGAATGAATAATAGCAAGAAAGAGGAATTAAAAATAAACTGAGAAATACATGAAAATTGGTTTTTGTAGCAACTCTTTCTGGGTTTTGTCTTGCTTGCTCATCTGACTGTTTTGTGTAATTGCGGAGAAATACATGTGACATGAAGTTTATCATCTTAACTATTTTTAAGTATACAATTCAGTGGCATTAAGTAGGCTCACATTTTTGTGCAGCCATTACCACCATCCATCTCTAGAGCTCTTCATCTTGCAAAACTGTAATTCTGTACCCGTTAAACAATAACTGTGTTTTCCGCTCCCCTCCGCCCCGGGCAACCACTTTCTCCTTTCTATCTCCGTGAATCTGACTACTCTAGGGATCTCATATAAGTGGAATCATGCATTTGTCCTTTTGTGACTGGCTTATGTCACTCAGCGTAATGTCCTTGAGGTTCATCCATGTGGTAGAATGGGTCAGAATTTCCTTCCCTTTTAAGGCTGAATAATATTTCATTGTATGTATGTACTACCCGTTCATCTGTCAGTGGACACTTGGGATGCTTCCCCCTCTTGGTTATCAGTGTCACTACCCACTACGAATGTATTCTGAGATCCCAAAACTCTAAAGGCCTCCTGAAGAGATAAGGCAGCATCTCTGCCTCTGGGATACTTTGTAATAGAGTTGAGAAGGCAACATATGCACAGGAGAGAAGAGAGGGAGGGACAGGAAAAGAGAAGGAAGGAAGGAAGGAAGGAAGGAAGGAAGAAGGGAGGGAGGGAGATAGAGAGGGAGTCAAACTAGGTTCCTAGTCTTGAAGCGCTTTGCTCACTCAAAATGCTCTTCAGGTTCAATGGCAGTGTGGAATTGGAGGGTTTTAAATAATACAAGGATTCCTATGGAGGTTGAGTGGGAGGTGGGGTCTTGAGTGCTCAATTAGAAGCATTTTTTCAAGTGCCTAGAGCCCAAAATTGACTAACACCACTGGCTCAGCTGCCAGACTGCATGGGTTTGAAACCCTATTATGCAACTTAATAACTGCGTGACCTTGGGCAAGTCATTTAATCTCTTTAGGCCTCAGTTTCTTCATCAGTAAAACGGAAATAATAATAATATCTACCTGTGTTGGAAAAACTCAGCCTTTCCTTCTGTGTTTTTCCTTTAGTCTCACATGACTACGACATTCACAACACTTCTGACACTTCTGGCCACCAAATGTGTGTGAGGGTTTTCCTACACCAAGCAATTCTGTGACACTGGCTGGGTGTCCTACAATTTAACTCATTCTGACACTATCTACCTAGAAATAGCATCAGATCCCCCAGGATAAGGGCTCAGTCCCACAAGACTGCCCCCAACTTCAGATGCCAATTGTAAGTAGTAGGTCTCTGGGTTACCCACAACTTCTGTCCAACTTGGCTACAAATTGGAGGTTCCTGTGACCTCCTTCCCCTTGAATTATTTGCTAGAACAGCCAACAGAACTCAGGGAAACACTTCATTTACCAGATTATTAAATGATATATAAAGGATACAGATGAACAGCCAGATAAAGAGATACATGGGGCGAGGTCTGGGAGGGTCCCAAGAGTGGGAGCTTCTGTCGCCATGGAGTTGGGGCGTGCCATCTTCCCACTATGTGGATATGTTTTCCAACCTGGAATCTCCCAGAACTCCATAGTATTGGGATATTATGGAGGCTTTCTCACATAAGCATAAGCAATTATTAAGTCCATTTCCAGCCCTTCTTTCTTTCCTAGAGAAGTAGGAGGGAGGGACGCTGAAAACTCCAAGCTTCTCATCATGGTCTTTCTGGTGATCAGCCCCAAGCCATCCAGGAACCCACCCAGAGTCACCTCATTAGAACAAGAGATGCTCTTAGTGCTTTTACCACTCAGGAATTTACAATGGTTTCAGGAGCCTGTGTCAGGAACCAGAGGCAGAGTCCAACATATAGATTTCTTATTATTTCACAATATCTTATAAGGGTGCTGTGAAAATTAAATGCGTTATCATATACAAAAGGACTTAGAACAGTGCTTGGCACATAGGAAGCCCTATGCATTAGCTACCATTTTAATTGTATGGAAGAATAGTGCTTACACTATAAGTTTCAGACATGTTCTCTTGGCACTGAATTTAGATCTCCTAAAATATATATCCAGATATCAAGCCCTCTCTGCAGAGAGAGAGATAAATTAAGAGCAGCAATAAATGCTTTCTCCCTAAGGAAACTTGCCTCTTCTACTATTTGACTTTCATCAGAGAGCATTCAATGATTTGCATCTTCCTGGTCCCCTTTCTACCCAGTCTTGGATATTCACAGAAGCTGGAAGTAAGGATTGGAAAACCGATCTTAGCTTAGTTTCCTGTTCTTGTCTTTTAATGTTTTCTCCTGAAGTTCAAAGTTACATAGTTGTTTGAAGACAGACTTCAGCCTAAGATTTCTGACTTTTTCAGTCAACGGATGAGGCAATCCTTCCTTCTGTAAGCCAAATAGCTATTTTCTTTTCGGTAATAATATTATAATGATGAGTCCTCTCTTTACTCTGTATAGCACTTAAAGTTAAGAATATCTGAATAGGCCTATTGTCTGATTTTTAACTGTCAAAAATAGAATGATCCCATATCCCTCTTGACCCCTTCCATGCCTGGTAAAGAATATTTTCTGTTCAACATCAGGAAATACCATTAAAATTTATGAGTGCCATGCGGGAAACTTTAGAGGTGATAAAGTATTCTAGATCTTGATTATAATGACGGTTACCCAACTGTAACCGTCTGTCCAAACATGGTAAAACTGTACACTTGAAAATGGTTAACTTTATTATATGTAAATTATTCCACAATAAAGTGAATTTTTGAAAAACTCATAGAACAGAATTCTTAGAATGTGAGCTTTTGATTGAATATAAATTATAACTCAATAAAGTTAACATAAAAATATTAAATCACTACCTACAAAAACAATGATGAGTTCTAGAGTCTAGAGCATTAAGGGAGGGAGTGAAATGGGTCAAACTTGGAAAAAGAAAAAGAGCAGGAAAAAATATTAGGAGGCCAGCAACCACTCCCACAAAAGTAGTGGCTGCCACCTAGTACAGAGCTCTGAGAGGCAGGCACTGTTACACAATGTAGATGCCATGTCAGCTACAGATGAGAAGAATTTAGCACACCTTGCATAGCGGCCCGATGATGTAAGTAGTATATCATCTTTCTAGTGTGTGATAAATCTCTGGTCCTGATACTTTCTTCAGTAATTAAAAAGTTTATGTTACAATGGAATACTACTCAGCCATAAAAAAGATGAAGTTGTGCCATTTGTGAAAACATGGATGGGCCTTGTGGGTATTATGCTAGCAAAATAAGTCAGACAGAAAGACAAATACTGTATGACTTCATTCATACATGGAAGATAAACAAAGAAACATGTAGATACAGGGAACAGATTTGTGGTTATCAGAGGGGAAGGGGGTGAAGAGAGCAAAAGGGGGAAAGGGGCACAAATGTATGGTGACAGATAAAAACTAGACTATAGGTGGCGAATACACAGTCTATACAGAAGCCAAAATATAATGATGTACCCCTGAAATTTATACAGTGTTATAAACGAATGTGACCTCAATAAAATAAATAAATACTTTTTAAAAATAAAAAGTTTGTATCACTTTTGGGGTGAACGTGATATTATTCCTGTGAAGGGTCTGTTGCATGTTTGTTTCACTTTCAGCTGGTGAGGAATGTTGGCTTCAGATGAACGTTGCCAAGGAACCGCTGAGCTTTGGCTCGAAGCTCTCCCGTGAAAGAAGTGCTGTGTTGAGTTCTTGGTTCCCTTGCTCAAGAGAAAGAAGGAAACTGCAGATAGCATTCTGGCGATTTCCCACAAGGAAATTTGAAGGATTTGCTTGCAAATGAATTCTAAAATGAGATTTATTTTAATAACTTGAGGGCATGGCTGTTTGCCCTAAAGATATCAAATTAGAGGCAGCCTGCTGACAGGTGGGCAGTGACCAGGGGCACTGAGACCTGGGAGAGGTGTGGAGTGGACAGGTACACCATGAACTCTATTTTCTGGAAATGTCTGGTCCACACTCAACATTTGTCAATTTATTGTTTGACCCTAAAGGGAATAAAGTGTTCTTAATCTAAAGTCTTGTAAATTCCTCTAAAGAACCAAAACAGGGAAGTGAAGAAAAAAGCTAAGGAGAGAGGATAATGTGCATTTTGGCAGGTATTACATAATCGCTTTTCCCTAGCGTTCAAGGGTAGAGCTCTCTCATAATGTGGATGAACTCAATTCAAAGGGAGTTTGCAAAGACAAAATATGACAAAAATGAATTGAGAGTGCTTACTCTAAAGAGAATAAATTATTATAAATATATGGTATCTTTTTCACGTTGAAGCTTACATTTTCCCATGTAATCAAATTAGCGGGATGACTCATGATTGGAAGTCTAGGGAGACTCAGGGATGCTTGGCTTGAGGTCGTCCTTTCACAGGTGCCCTCAACTCGACTGCCACAGGACCGTGGTTTCTAGAACAAGGTCAGATCTGCAGAAAGCACCCTCCCTTGGATGATTGATGGCTGAAGTGGCTTAGCGCTCCACAGTAGGCAGATCTGGGGATTTTTCCGTTTAATGCAGTCTGGAAACGCAGCTCCCCCAACCCCCGACAAGCTACCTATTTTGCAAACCACAGTGTTGTAGGGAAAAATCTCTGCTGTGGCGTTCTCCTGAGAGATGTCTGGCTTCATACCCCAACCAGCTAGTCAAACTCAGCCCCTAATTCCTCAGGTTGCATTGTGGCTACGGGGCACTCAAAACGTGGCTCGTGCAAGTTGAAACGTGCTATAAATATGCTGGATTTGGAAGACTCCATGGGAAAAAAAGAACGTAAAATATCTCACCGTATAGATTATATGTTGAGATGATCCTATTTTGGATACAGTGGGTTAAACTGAATATACTACTAAATTTAATATCACCTGCTTCATTATTTTTTAGTGTGGATATTAGAAAATTTTAATTACACATGTGCGTTGTATTATATTTATGTTGGACAACGCTGTCTGAAGGGGCTATAGGCCTTAATGGCCTCCAGTTTCTTCCTGAGCTTACTCACAAGTCCTTTTTTCCAGTATGTTCTCTGGCTGAGACAACCAGCATAGCAAACCTCTGTTGAGTCCATGTCTTCACATGATTTTCCTTAAAAAAATGAGTCTAAAGTAAGGTAATTAATTGGAGTCCAGTTGAATAAATAACAGAACAAAGTATCCTTTTCGGTCTAGATGAGTTTTGTGCTATATATTTTCTTTGATTAACTGTACTGTTTCATTTTCCTCTCTGCAAATATGAATCTGTGGTCTTTTATACACCTACCCTCCAACAAATCCATTTTCTCCTGGAACAAAATCCTAACACTTTCCACGACCTGCTGGGTCCTTCAAGCTCTGATGTCCACTTGTGTCTCCAGTCTCTTTTTAGGCCACTTTCTTTGCCCATCAAGCTCCTTGCACGTCAAGCTCCCTGCCCTTCTCTAAATGCACCAAAGCAGATCTCCAAACTAGGCTTTTTGCTCTCCTGGAATACTCAACCTTCCCCACCGGGACCCCACCATCCCTCCTCTCTTCTCCACCTGCTTATCTTAGCTGTATACACTGTAGCTTGTAGAGCAAGAGAAATCAAAAATTTTCCACAATAAAATAAATAAGAAATTAAAAATCTCATAGATGTAACAAAGATTTGATGAGTGAGATTCATGGCTAGAGTCCTTATTTTAAAAACGTATACCTTGCCCAGAATGTCATCCTATAGTAAGGACAGAGGGCACCTGTGTTAGGAAGTTACATCTGAAAATGAAGCAGAGATCTGAGATAGGAAGCTAAGTGTGGAAACGTGAAAAAAAAGGGGGGGGGGGAGAGAAAGATGCTCACAAGATGTTTGGGGAGTATTCTATTAACTGACTGTGGGTGATACTCCAAAAGTATATTGTTTATTTACATGTTTTGCTCGTTAAAAGATTTGTGTCATCCTTTGTAAGTGTCTTGTTAATTTCATTTATTTATTTGCTAAAGAGTTTTTACCCTGGTCTGAAAGTATCTTGTTTATTTACCTATTCAGTTGTTTCTTGCAAATCAGAATGTGTCACTTCTTTGCAGAAAATCATCCAATTAGTCCCTTGTCAACATGATGAGTAAAAGCCAATTCTTCACCCTGGCTTGCCAGCCTCTCTGACCTCATCACATCCCACTCACCCCTTGCCAACCACACTCCAGCCACAGAGGACTTCTTTCTTCTGCAGAACACTGAGAATTTATTCCTAAATTAGAACTTTGCACAGGCTGTTCCCTCAGCCATGAATGCACTTCTTCCTGATTTCAGCATGGCCCATGGTTGCTTGATAGTCAGATGCAGCTCAAAGGTCACCTCCTCAAGGAGGTGCTCCCTCACTCCCAGTCTATGGTAGTCACTTTCCACCACAGCATCTTCCCGGTGTCTTCTGTTCAACCCGATCTGATACTTTCTCATGTGTTCCTCTCCTGTTTCGTTGACTACAACGTAAGCTCCCACAGAGCAGGAACATTGCTCCATCTTCAGAACCTGAAAATAGCACAGGGGGAAACTGTACTTCCACTAAAGGGGTATAGGAATTGGAAAAGAGTCTGTCACGCTTAAAAGATGAAACGATAGTGTGCATAGAAAATCCATAGTTACTGATAGGAGAACTTAGCAAATTTGCTGGATACAAAAATCAATTTGCAGATGTCAATGATAGTCTATATTCTTGCAACACAACTTAGAAATGATGTTTTAGAAGATATCATCCACAATAGTATAAAAGATATGTTGTACAAGAAATGTGCTTTGTGATTAATAACCCAGGACAGAATCTTGTGAATAATTCACATTTTCTTTTAATTCGATAATATTCAAAGTCATCGCTACGACATCCCTTTAGTGAACATACATGCTGGTGTTTAAGGGGAGAGACTAGTCCTTATTTACTGAAGTGCGATTTTACAGCTAGATCTGCCTTTCTCCTAATTACTCTAACCATGGATAAAATTACATTAAGGAAGAAGGCCGAGGACAGAAGAACAAACTACAGATAGTGCATATGCATCTATGTTTTAGGGGGTGCAAAAATTATGCCACAAAAATCCCTTGTGGGATGACACTAAATAAAAATAACTAAATAAGAGACAAAGAAACAAGGCAAATTAGATTTGCAATAATGTTATTCAAGTTAAAATATTCTTAAAATTATAAATACCATATATTATAATTTAATCAAATGAGGTCTATTTAAGTTTATTTTAATAATATATTTTTGTTAGCCTTGCTAATATTGGCCATTGAGTCAAGGTGATATTACTCAACAAAATACTGATAACATTGAAATCACAATGACAAAATATGTAATGCTGTAAGTGGAGTCCCAGTTGTGTAAAATGCAGATTAAATTATTATCAGCATTATCGTCAGCTGTGTTCCTTAAGTGAGCACCATCTGTCTTGTGTGTCCTGTGATCCTGTGTTCAAATCTTGGCTTTGCTTCTTAGCAGCTGTGTGATCTTGTGCCAGCTATCTAACCTCTCTGGACCTCAGCTCCACATCTGTAAAAATGGAGTCATAACACCTACTTCATAGGGTTGTTGTGTGTGAAGACTAAATGAGTGAAAACATATAAAGCCCAGAAGAAGCCTGGCACATAGTAGGCATATGATAAATGTTAGCTATCACCGTCACACCACTGGAAATCTGAACACCACTGAGGGATCAAGTCCAGTTATCTGAGATGGAAGGCAACTCTCCCACTGAGCTTCAGGGAGCCTTGGTGGCTGCTTTCCCCGTATATAGAAGCAGCAGCTACTGCCACCACGGGCCACTTCGAGGGAAAGCCTAGCCTGGTGCTTCTTCCTCACTCCCCAGCTGTTTTTCCCAGAGAAAGGACCACAGGACCACTCACTCCTCACTCTGTGTGTCTCCTCTTCCACCTAAGAAAATCGCCAGCCCAGAGACTCGACGCTTCTTGTCCTTGCATCTTTCCTGTAGGAGAGACTGAACCAAACAGCACTGGTGGCCAGCGTCTCAGTTCTTCATCCTGCGACAGTTGACCTTGCCCGAGCTTCTTGTGACTGTAACGAAGCAGAAACTAAGAAGCAGTCACTTCATGGGGTAAAAACTGAGAGGCTGTAACACGCTTCTGAGAGCCTTACCCGACTCTGCCTCGCTGCTCGGCCCCTTCCTTCACAATCTCCATCAGTAGTGAACTTATTATCACAGCCACGTGTCAGTCGAGAGGCACACAGTAACTTATTAAATCTGCCATGCTGGGTCTCCCTAAAAAAAGTCATGCACGCACACAGACACACAGATAAAAAGACACACAAACAGAGTCACTGCCTAAAATCTAAGGTATTTATTATCTCAATCTTAGTGCAGGTGGGATAGAGCTATGAAGTTTTAAGGATAACTGAATGGCGCCCTCTCTATTTAGATCAAAAGGTGGTTGATGGAGCATTTTGAAAATTAAGAGACTATTCAGGAGACATCTAGACTTTTGTTTCTTTCCTAAATTATGGGACCATCATTTGGGAAAATTTTGTCTTAAGAAGCAGACTTCATCTCCCACCCCGGAACGTCTCCTTTCCATTTGCAAACTGAAAAAAATTCATGTAGCTAAATTATGCGTTAAATTTCTTTTGCTCCAAATGCACAGAGGCCTTCTCAGGTGTAACTGGAAACCAACTTTGGCTCATCACAACTGACAAGAATCAACTCAAGTAGGTGGCTTGCTCACTAATTGTGTTCCTGTCCTCAGAGTTCTGATCCCACGCTACTTTGCATTCTTTGAGATTGCCGTGTTAGGACTTGTAAAGTGAGGTCTACAGAAATATATTTGTGTTTTTGCACGTGGGGGGACATTCCCAGGGTGTTGGGCCCTTTTAAAGCTCTGTTCATTTGACATGATGATATGCAAAGCAATTGAAATAGCTCTCCAGTGTACACTTACCACTTTCTTCTGAATTTATGAGATATTCTCTGAGAACGGAGCTGCAGCAATTAATTTAACACCCTTGATCTTGAACGAGGGGAATACTTAAAAGTGTCTGGCACAGTCCTGCTTGCATGTCAGGACTCAAGAAATATTTGTTGATGGGCTGGTTGGAAATGATACACTGGACAAAGACAGACCCACACATGTCTCAAAGCTGCCAGAGGCACTGCTGCTGTGATGTCATTGTCTTTGCAGCTGTAAAAGTCTAAATGGAAACCACCCCATTAATATTAATTCCCAGTAAGCCTCCTAGATGAATGAGGCAGCTGCACGGGTTGCAGATTCCTAGCTGTGTGTTAATTATTAATTTTTTTTTTTACCTCTTACATTTAAGGCGGTCGAAAACAAATTTTAGTTCTCCGTTTTTCTGTTTAATTAGAATGTTTAGTGTTTATCTGGAATTTCTTTTTTGTGCCTCACCTGTTCAGAGCCAAATTAAGAAAATAGAAATACAGTCAGGATGATGCTCCGTTTGAAGGTAGAAAACTAAATTAAACAACAGCTTCCCAGCTAATGATCTCACATCCAACTTGACTGAGAAAATCTGAAACATCAAAAGAAAACTTCTCCCAATTCCAGCAGACCATATCTACCCACACACCCACATCCCTCCTGCTGATGTAGAATATTCAAGATCAGGTTATAAAAGCCATTGTGGCTTGTATTTAACGTGATTACCGATGTAGTTAGGTTTCAAGCTACCATCTTGTCTGTTTTCCATTTGTTCCATCTGTTACTTGTTCTATTTGTCCTCTTTTTCTGTTTGAAGTGCTTAATAATCTCACCTTTGAGTTTGTGTGAAGTCCCATGAGGGCATGCACAGGGGCTGGAGCCTCCACTCAGGTGTCCCACCTCCTGGTCCCTCCTGGGGACGGGTGTTGCGTCCCTCCCCTGGCTACACTTGCCCCGAGGCAGCCTGAGCATAGCCACCAGAGGGTCAAGTTGGGCACGTGTCCTGGGCTCTTGGGAAGTCTGCTTTCACTCCTCCGTGGTGCAAAGGGATCATGACATTAAATAACAAGTCAAAAACACCATGACGAGTTGAGAGTGGCCACAAGGGAAAGGGAAAGCTGTTGCCTGGATTTTTGAACTAGGAGCCCCACATTTTCAAGCTGTTACTGAGCAAGGGCTCGCTATCTGATGTGCACAGAAGCCAATACCATGGCACTGGCTTTTGAGAAAAGAGGAGGCTTTATTGCAAGGTCAACCAGCAAGGAGACAGAAGGCAAGGCTCTCAAATCTTCTCCCCAGTCCAAGGTTCAGGGTAAAACTTAAAGAGTTAGGAGCCACTAAGCTCAGCTGGGCCCATGTAAGCTGATCGGCTAGTCTTAAATCAGTGCTCAAGCTACTTGGGCTGCTGGAAGCCAGGTTTTCCTTACTGAAGGACTTTTTGTTTCATAAAGGGCTCCAGTGGCAAAATTTCTGAAGATTCTTAGTTCCGGGGTCACCCTGGGGCTCTAGGTTTCCACCTGGCACATGTGCGGGGCTGTCTCTGTTATTGAGCAAGGTTTGATTAGTCAACAACCTGTTTTAAGAAAGCAAAACTAGTTTAAGCTGGTCAATGTTTCATGTGCTGTTTCGACTTGGTACTGGGCCAGGCAAATTCTGTATCCAGCTCTGTATAGAGCTGATAGGAAAGAGAAGGAAAGCACAGCCGTGTGAATGGAGAAGGAGCAGGAGAGAGCGTGGTGTGGAGGGAGCTCCAGTACCCAGACAGTTATGGACACGGTTCATGGCTTGCCCTTGGCATCCAGGGCAGAGAAGCCTTTTCTTTGTCCCACCCTTGGCTGTGCATTAATTAAACAAAACATTAGAAACCAATTACAATGTGCCATGTACGGGACTGGGTACAGGAGCTGCTTTACTTTGTGCACTGTCACTGTCCCTTAAAAAGTGATATTTTATCTGAACCCAAAGTGACATCTGATCTGAAGGCAGCTTGAAAGATCCGCAGGAATGTTCTAAACAGAAGGAACAAAGCTAATGCAGGAAAATGCATCACTAACAGTAGTTTAACACTGATTTGTGGGCAGAAATAGTTTCACAAAATAATGACGGTTACCCATGATATTCAACTGAAGTCATGCTTCCTCTTTTTGACCTTAGAGTGGGAACTATTTAATCTACTAAGTTACAGGCTTGACCAACCCCTAATGGGTACTATCATTCACTTCGTCCACTGGAGAGCACTGATGAGCTCTTGAACGTTAGCTGTGACCTCTATTTACTACCATGACTTGAGATTAAGTGCCTCTTTGTTACCCTCTGCCCTCCCTAAAATACCATTTAGAACAAATGTATTCATTCAACAAATCTTGCTTAAGCACCTCTTATGTTCAAAGTCTCTGTAGGAGAAACGTCAAGGAATAAAACCTCCAGGTTCTTTAGAATCTAGCAGTGAGCAAAAGGTGCTTAACCTTGAGAATTTGATGAATCCTGCAGGAGGTACAAAATCAGTGCCTGCCTTTGGAGCCTAGCTGGGGTGGAATTGCTTTTACCTAGGGTTAAGTAGAGGGGGGTTCTATGAGCTGAGACAAGAAATCCATGTATGTCAAAGAACCAGTTAATATCAGGCTAAAAAAATAAAATCTTAAAGATACTAAAAAATTTAGCATCCTGTGTACCACGTTTTCCAAATTCTTCCTTAGTTGATTAGAAGCTTACCGAAAGCATTTTTTAAAAATTAGATTCCAAGTATGCTCATTTATTTTACCAAACTTCTCCATGAATCAGCTAACAAAAAGGGTGAGACAAAAGACAGAAGTCATAGAGACATTTAGCATTCTTTAAGTTTCCAGTTCTCAGAAACAATGCAATTTAAAACTCTCAAGGTGACTAACTCATAACCCTTATAGAATGTTGTTTTTGCACTGCTTCAAGATTCCTACGATTTAAATCTCAATATGCTTTATAGAATTCCTAATTTCATCCTGACATTTCCGAAACAATAAAACCAAGGTCCAAAGAGTCTATTGGCTTGTGTTAAGTTACATCCTTCTCTTTCACTGTCCTTTTGTGATTTTTTTTCTCAGAATCCATGTTGGCATATGATAAATTAGATACCCTTGTAAGTATTCCTGTCGTCAAAGCTGGCAATAAAGTGAAAGATAGGGAAATAGAAATGCGGATAGTGTTACTGGCCACAAGCACAGGTTCTTTACCTGCCATGCAAGAAGGGCCAAATAAAAACTGGAGGGCCAGGCTTATGGCAAGGAGGAAGTTTATCATCATCAAAAGACAGACAGACAAGGAGATGAGAGTTAGAGCTCAGATGCAGCTCCTTGAAGGGAAAAAGGTAGGGGTTTTTATCTGGGGTTTTAGGTACCGGAGGGAGAGTATGTGCTGGGGTTTTAGATGCAGGGGGTGGAGCATGTGGCATTGCTGGTTGTTGCCTTCCCACCAGCCTGTGTTTGGCCTTGAAGACTGAATTTCTTTTTCCTTGACTGCCTGGACTTTTCTGGTTAGTTTTCATCTTCAGCCTGTGTTTGGCCTTGTGAAGCTGCTTACAGAGAAGGGAATGGCGAGGTAAGGGAATCTGCAGGTGGATGCCCTTGGCTGTCTGTCTCCGTGGCAGATGGTGAATTCTGGTGCCAGGAAGCGAGGAGCTGGGGTCTGGGAAGCTTCAGCTTCTTGATATTCTCTGGATATCAGTTCCCCTGTAACAAACTTTAAGAACCAAAACTTCAGTGTGAGCCCAGCATGAGCCACCTAGACTTTTAATAATTTGTAACTTCTACTTGCCTTGTAAATTCAGGGATACAAAGGTTTGAAAAAAACGATATTTACATAGGAATGTAACTTAGAGAAGCAGAGAAAGGGGGTGAGTGCTTTTGGTTTTAACCCTATATATGCTGTGTTTAATGTACAGGAACTGATGTCAGAGCTGGTATCAACAGCACATCTCCAGGAGCAGAAAAGACCCTGCTTAAAGTTACCTTTATGGGCAGGGCTCCACACACAGTAGGACTCTTTGATTTTTGTCATTAGTGCCGTGGGATTGATTTGGACTCCTAGTGGCTCCGTGTACAGCAGAGTGGGACCCTGCCTGGTCTTTTTGCCCATCCTCTCACCTTCCGGTGCTACATCAGACAATGTTCTGCTGCTATTCACAGAGTTTTCATGGCCGATTTTTTTTTGGAAGTGGGTGGCCACGTCCTTCTTCCTAGTCTGTCTGGAAGCTCTGCTGAAACCTGTCCACTGTGGGTGACTCTGCTGGTATTTGCAATACCAGTGGCATAGCTTTCAGTATCATAGCAGCACACGGCCACCACAGTATGACAACTGACAGACAAGTGGTGTGGTTCCCTGACTGGGAAACAAACCCAGGCCATGGGGTGAAAGTGCCTGGTGAGAAAGTGGTGGTCTAACCACTAGATCACCATGGTGGTAGGAACCTGTGATAGGCAGGCAAAATAATGGTCCCCAAAGATGTCCACATCCTAATGCCCAGAATATCCCCAGGTTAAGTGGCAAAAGGGAATTAAGGTTGTAGATGGAATTATGAATCCTGGATCATCTGAGTGGGGATTTTATCTAGTAAGGTTGGTCAGGTAAGGCTTCTTGAGCAAGAGTTGTCTGAGCTGAGATCTCAAGGTGAATAGGCATTAACAAGGTCGTAAAAGTCAGGAGAAACATCCAACCGGTAAAAATAGGATAGGCAAACCTCCCGGGCCCCACAAAGCTTGAAGAGTATAAGGGATTGAAGAAGGCAGTGTGCCTGGAAGCGAGAAATAGGGAAACTGGTATGAAACAAGGGTGGGGATGCCAGTAGTGGGATGACCATGCAGAGTCCCATAAACCAGATGAACCAAGTCCACCTTCATTCTGGAAGAAATCGTAAACCATTGAATGACCTCCTCAGTTCAAATGGAGGTTAAAAACAATTTATTTTCAGGATACAAATTAACTTGGATAAAATGGATATTTAAGGAATGTTGCAAAATAATCCATATTGTTTTGGAAGGATTTCTCTTCAATCTTGAATTTTGAATAAATGTAACTTAATAATACCAGTATTGCTCTCTGTAGATGAATATGTAGTACAAAAATCCAAGATTTTTAAAAATTGAAAAATTCGTAGCATTTTGGTTAATTGCGTATATTTTCAGAAGAATTGAAAATAGACTGATCTGGACAGAATTTTAATGAAATGTTCCCATTGGCATCATTGTGAGTATATGACAGACATGCTATACCATTCTTCAAGCTCCAAGAGGATTGGAAACCAAAGTTTCCCAGAGATTCCAACACTTTATGAATTCTTTTTTGATTAGCTGATGTGGTCACAGGACATCTATGGCAAAATTTCCTGGTACAAGGAATGTATAAAGGGGCACCTGGGCTCAAACTGTTTTCCTAACCAAACACAAACACACACACGTGTAGACAGCTAACAACATGATTTAATCAAATCACACATGAACATTTCATGAATGGACTTTATTAAAAACAATAGAATTACATGAAATTGACATTATCCTAGGAAATCCAGTCTGTATGCTGTCTGTTTCTATGGCAACCAACAGTTAGGCCACACACCTGATTCTCCATTAATTTCTTATGTGTTGGGATGGATCAATGCCTTTAAACATCACAAAGAAGAACTTGATGAAATCTCCTTAAAATGTAAAACACACATTCACACACACACACTCTAAATCTAAAACTACTATCCTTTCATTTGCTCTAACTTCATCCTTGCAGTGATTTTGTGTTTTAGCGAGAAAATGGAGGGTAGATTGCTGATGTAGCTGAGCTTTTCTTTCTCAAAAATCTCTCGTGTTAGTTAGCCACTTTTGCAGAAACTAAAATTTTTTCTTGTGTATGAGTTAGTTCAGCTGAATCATTATTTTGGTTTAGATACGTATTTGCACAGTGGAATTCACCTAAAATGTGAAAATGTATCTAGGGAGATTTTAAAAATATGTATGCCCAGGGGAAGACCCCTGGCTGAGCAGTTAAGTTCGCGCGCTCTGCTGCAGGTGGCCCAGTGTTTTCTCAGTTCGAATCCTGGGCGCGGACATGGCACTGCTCATCGGGCCACGCTGAGGTGGCGTCCCACATGCCACAACTAGAAGGACCCAAAACTAAGAATATACAACTATGTACTGGGGGGCTTTGGGGAGAAAAAGGGAAAAAAAATAAAATCTTAAAAAAAAAAAAATGTATGCCCAGGGCAATTCCAAGAAATTCTCATTTAATTGGTCTGATATTGATTAAAAACACATTGTTCATCATTAATCACCAAGGGGTACAAATAAATGAAAGGTATAGGAAAATACCCGAGTTTGTCAATTTAGAGATTAATGTTTTTAATTAATCTCATTTGTCAATTTAGGAGTATGGTATAATTTAAGCTCCCCAGCTATGAATTTATTCCCTGGAAGTTACAAGCAGAAAGTTATCAACTACTGGGAACAAGAGCAAAAGGGTGATTTATAGTTTTATAGAATTTTAAGATATTAATTTTAATTAAATATGTTTGATTCCCTTATTTTACAGATAAAAAAATCTAAGATAGATTGTTTAATTGATTTGTAAAGACAATTGTTGATGAAGCCAGAACTGGAACCCAGTACGTCAGGCCTTGTGTCTTATCTGTCTTGACTTGATAGTGATCTAGAAATATATGGGCCCCTCCCCCATGCATACTGAATGCCTGACATTTCTTTGATTGATTTGCAAGGATGTAGGTGGTCTTGGGCTTGAAATCATGGCGATAGATTTGCAAATATCACATTAACATAATAAGTAGCAGATTTTGATTTTGCAAGGGGATAAAACTTGAACATCTCATCAAATACTAAAAGTGGATTATTTTGATTATTTTAAAGCTCACTTCAGTAATTTCCAACATGCAAAAGTTAATTTTTGATCAATAGATCCTTGCATCCCCCATGAATTTATTGCACCAAGAGCTAGGCAGACACATCGTCAGTCATTGATCATTGGACGCATCATTGGCCTAGCATTCAGGCATATCTAGAGAAAACAGTTCATTTTAATGAGTAATAGTATTCCTGAAAGAACGTGACCTCATATCACTTGATTACTGAAAGCACTTGTAGGAAAACCTTTAAGCCCAATAATTAACAAAATGGTTCCTTTTGTATCTCTGGCTATTCATGACTGTGTTACCTTCAATGTAAACAGCGGGCAAATCTTCCCTGATATCTTTTATGACTCCCAGAGCATTCCAAGGATCAATGAAATCATTGGGAAAGACAGTTTTTCTTCTCGTCACACTCAGGCCACTGTAGAACTCATTGGTGACCTGAACAGCTTGGGCCACTGAGAGGCCATTGAACTCAGACTCAAAGATATTTAAACATTGCTAAAGAAAAAAACTGCAAAAAAAGTTTGGGGGTTTAAAGAGGTTGCATTTTAGATCCTGGGGAGCAGAAATGAGGAGGTATAAAGAGAAAGATTGTGGGGACTTTATTTTGCTTTGTTTACTTCTGAAAATCTTGATTTGCTGAAAAAGTTAAAGGAACCTCTGCAATTTAAGAAAGGAATTATTGAAAATCCAGTTCTCTCTATTTCTTATAGAGAAATCTCTTTAATATGCTGAATTATGGGTTCCTTGCCACACCACCTAAAAACAGTATGACAAGCAAAATAGCTTTTCATTTGATGTATGCATATGTCTAGACAATAAAATTTACATACATAATATTCTTTCTTATGCAGCTGAAAGTGTGCACTGAGACCCTGTTCTCTAGAGCCTCAACTTCCTATGTGCCTAAAAGATGTTGGATTTAGACTAAGTAGAGAAACAGAAACATTTCTTGATCAAAGACGTCGTAGTCCCTCTTCCTTTTCCCTAAAAAAAAGTCATAGTCAAACTAAGATAAATCCCTAATATTCAACAAGTTAGCATTTGAGAAATGCAGTTCTTTCTAAATTAAGTTGCTTTACTGACCCTGTATGATCAAGTCCAGACTCCTCAGTAGGGTGTAAAGGCCTTTTATGATCTAGTCCCACCCACTGGTCCAACCTGTGATCTGGCCCCACCCACTGGTCCAACCTTATCTCCTGCCATTGTGACACCACCTCCACGTCCACTCATCTTTCAAGCTATATTTACTTCTGTGGTATACCCCCAGGTGGTTCCACAGCTGTCTGCCTTTTCCACTTCTGTTCTTTTCTACATAGAACAATACAGTTCTCTTTGTCTGATTTGCAAACTTCTGCTCATCCTTCTCTCTGAACTCAGAGACTACTTCTTCTGAATTTTTCCCTGATCTTTCCCCTATCGCCTTCCTGCTTCATTTTCAGAGCTTCCCCAACATCTTTGCACATGTTCCTGTTTAAACACTCATCCCCACATCTATCACAGTGTTTGGCTGGAGACTAAACCAAAGAATCAGAATTATGAATAACAGTTTAGAAATGTGATTTATCTAAAGTCTAGCATCAGAATTATGAATAACAGTTTAGAAATGTGATTTATCTAAAGTCTAGCAGTTATATCAAGAGTCTATGCATCATCATAATAGTTTATAGCCCCCTGCAAATAGGGAAAAAATACAGTAAAGTTGATCTACAGTGCCTGGAATGAGGTTGAGGAACAGATTACAATTTTAGATGGGGAGGACGGAGTGGGCGTCATCGGGAAGGTGGTTTGAGAAAAGCTTTGAAGGAGGTGAGGGAGTAAGGAAGATCATGTCTAGAACATCACAGAGCCAGTGTGCCTGCCCCAGAGTGACTGGGGCGAGGGTAGCGGGAGTGAGGTCAGACTGGGTGGGACCCGGCATGCTCTCGTCAGGACAATGGCATTTTCTCTAAGGGAAATAGCGAAGGTTGCATGGTTTTGAGCAGAGGATTGCGAGATCTGCTTTGTTCCTTAGGGGTCACTCCAGCTGCTGGGTTAGAATAAAGCTGCGGGCCAGAGGAAAGACATGGACACGGTGGAGGCTGTCCTACTAATCCAACTGAGAGCGGGTGACAGCCATGGAGACAGAGCAGGGAAGGCTTGGATTCTGGGAAATTATGGTTCCAAAAGACTAAAAACAATCTTGGAACTAGATTTTGGATTTTCCAAGTACGAACATCCTTGAGACATAGTCTCAAGAAATTTTCCAGCTCTGTCTTAGGCAAGATATTTGGGAACGTTGATGTGTGACAACTATATTAGGAACACTAAAGTGTCTCTTATTTTCCTGTCAACTTTCTTCTCCATAATTATCTTTTTATATTTACATTTGTATATTTGACAGGGATGTGCAATCAAACTACAGTAATTAAGTTACTGTAGGTTAAAAAAAGGATTATTCCTTCCCAAAGGCACGCAGAGATTGAGGAATGCACAACCTAGTGCCCTCTATGTCTCCATTTCTTAACCCCCAAATGTAAATTTCAGATGTCATCAGGCAGCACTCTACCGCCTTCGGCTACCCAGCCTTCTGAAGAAGCGTCAGCCAGTCCTTCCATGTATTTCTTGTAACTTGGCATGGAAGACCCTCCTTGTTAAATATTAGATATGCAGCCACTGCATATCTATCATAGATGGGTGAACCAAGGGAGGCATTGGTCATGATTGTACATGGATTCTCAGTAGTGACCTCTGATCCCCACACTCCCTAAAACCAAGATTCCAATAATTTCTAAGAGAATATGAAAGCCCAGAGATGAAAAGAAATAAACTACCAATACATGTAATGACATGGGTGAATCTCAAATGCATTAGGCTAAGTGGAAGAGGGCAGACTCAAAAGGCTACACACTGCATAATTCCATTTAGAACATTCTAGAAAAGGCAAAACTATAGTGACAGAAAACTGATCAGTGGTGGCCTGGGCATGGAGGAAGAGGTTAAATATAGAGGGCTGGGAGAATTTGGTGGGGTGGTGATGGAAATATTCTGTATCTTGTTTGTGGTGGTTGATATATGACTGCCTGTGTTTGTCAAAACTCAAAACTGCACGCTAAAAAGAGTGAAATTTACTGTGTGTAGATTATATCTCAATTTTTGAAATTTTTAAAAAATAACATGCAGGAAATTAACTTCAAGTCTAAACCAAATTTAAATTTGAAACTTATTTTTAAATATCTAAAGTGATTGCTGTTATTCAAGGTAGATACAAATTCAAATAATATGGATTCCTACAGGGTAGGATACCAGCTCACTTGGCCTGGAAGATGATTGTAAAGGCAATGGCCTGTTTGGATTTTTGCTTGTAGAAAATGACCAAAACAGTCTCAACTCGCTTAAGTGAGTTGTAAGGGTATTAAAAAAAAAAAAGTCAAAAGTCCGTTGTGTGAGACACATTTCTCACAGCTGCTCATTTGCTTTGGCAATGGCCCAGGATCCCTGGCTCGTTGGCTTGTGAGTAAATAATATATTTTCAAGAGTTTCTAAAGTTATAAGACTTTGACTATCATTTGCTGTATTCTCAGTACCGTGATACATAACAGAAGTGTAAGGCAGCATGCATGTCCCAGGCAAAGACAGTCTAGATAAAACGACAGGACGTAAGATAGCAAATACATGAAAACCAGCTGCTGCTGAAACTACAGATAGGAGATCACTGTGGGGTTGAGTAAGGGAAGCTCCTAGAGGAGCCAGGAATTGAGCTAAATCCGGAAGGTTGTGTAGAGACCATAAGAAAGTACATTTCCGGTGGCAGGAACGATCAGCATCCAAGGATAGTCCAAAGGAGGGAACAGAGAAAATGACGTGGCACGAAAATTGTCCTTCATCTCAGACGCAAGGTAGTCTTTTCAGCTAGGCAGTAAAAATGGGCTTTGATGGCTCTGGCAAACTCTGAAGCCTGAAACTCAGCTTACCTCCATTCAGAAGGGTTCAGCCGCCAAACCTACCTTCAGCCGGGTCAACATCCGCCCTGTAGCTGACACATGGAGGAGTGCCAGGGAGTAGGATCACAAGACATGGTTAAAGCTCCCTTGTTACACGGCATAGATTAGACGTTTTTGGTTGAAGGTTGAAGCCTTCAATAACATGTTTGGCGAGTGCACACTGCCTGAATGGCACTGTATCAGGTGACCTGGAAGAACTGGTTTTCCCTCAGTTCTCTGAGGCTCTCCAGGCACGAATGTCAATTTCCAAAGTAGAAATATACATTCGGGTCAAGATAAAGAAAACCATAAGGGTGTTCAAACAACTTTCCAGCCCTTAATGCAAGAGGAACCTCCATATTTAATTTTAGTGTATTCTCAGATGAGAGACTAATTTTTATTTTTTTTAAAAAGTAGCATGCCAGAAGATTTGAAGTCTGCAGTTACTGACCCACACATGTTCAAGGCTGTTCTGAGATTCTCTGTCCTAGACCAAAAGGTAGAGCTCCTTAAAAAACAACAACAATAACAACAGAAGTATACTTGGCAACTTAAAAAAAAATAAATTAGGGGCCAGGCCAGTGGCCTAGTGGTTAAAGATCAGTACACTCCACTTCAGCAGCCCAGGTTAGTGGATTCAGATCCTGAGTGCAGACCTACACCACTTTTCAACCATGCTGTGGCAGTGATCCACATACAAAATAGAGGAAGATTGGCATGGGTTTTTAGCTCAAGGCTAATCTTCATCAGCAAAAAAAGATTAAAATTAAAATTAATTAATTAATTAAGGATCAAAGAGAAAAGTCTAGTCTTTCAAATGTCTCCTTTAGTTACTTCCCATAAAAATCCACCTAGAATTATTGGATGTGGTTTGTTAAAAAACAAGCCAACATGTGCTGAAAAGAATGGGGCTGGTTGGTCAAGGGCAAAGTGTGAACATGAGTTAGAACTTTGGCTTTCATCAAATGACGCCATCGGCTCCAGGAAGACATTATTGTGGCAGGGGTGGGCTGATTCCTGGACCTGGCCCTGTTTGCTGTGTGACCAAAGATGGATTACTTCCCTGAATATCAATGTCCTTACCTAGAGTCGTGGAGACAATAATTCTCACCTCCAGAGCTATCATTACAAGTTTATAAGATAAAATATGTGGAACTGTCCAGCAGAATGTCTGGCACATAATCAGTTCTCAGAAAATTGATGCTGTCCTCATGATTGTGTGAACATTAATCTAGAAAAAGAAGGTAAGAATGAAATCATTGGATTAATATAGTCTTTAGTCTAATCTGACGACATGTGGAATTGATTAACAGGCCATCCATCAAGATAAGAACATAGTAGGGCAAGTAAGCCAGGGTTTGGAGGTCAGATAAGTTCAAATGCTGTCTTGGCCACTGTTCGGGTGACACTGGGCAAGCTACTGAAACTCCTTAAGTCTGGTTCCTCATCTGTAAAATGGGGTTAATATGGGGATGATGTAAGGATTGTATAACAGAAAGAGAAGAGATGACTTAGGGCTGAGGCCAGCTAAACCTTGGTTTATGTAAGGTGTTCTCAATATTATTCATTAATTATATGGAACTATTTAGGGAGCAAAAATGTTTATTTTGGGAAAATCTACTTTTTTACAAGTCCAATAAATTGGCAAAAGATGGAAGTGCATGCTCTTGGCCTTCTGGTAGAACAATTCTATCAGCACTGGAAAGTAACCTCTGAATGGTTTTCTAGATGACAGGGAAAGGCATTGATGGTAAATGTGGATCTTACATATCCATAAAGACATAAGAAATGCCTATCCAGTCAAGTCAGTTATTTAAAGTGATAGAAAAACTCAGGCCAAGCGTGCAAACTATGTGAAGAATATTCTAATTATATAGCATTTGTCAATTCTACTCTTAATTATCCTGGGGAAAAAATATCAAGGCTACTTCTAAAAGAAAAAAAAGGATAATCGTGAGCTTCATCAGTTGCACAAAATTATCCAGGTATATCTCATTGGGAATGAAAGTAAATGTTGATGATTTCATACATTTTTGCCCCTTTGAAGCTGCGTCTTTGGTGTGAAATTCTTGAAAGGGTCAGGTACACAGCACTAGTCTTTATGTGATAATTCTTTTCCATTGGCTGTACCCAGACAATGAACTTTCTCGTGAAAGGAACCCAAACATGGGAATTATTTAAAATACAGAATTAAGATAGAGGTTCATGGAGTTAAAAAAATATAGATGAACTTTATGGTCTCACATTCAATCAAGACAACTTTCTAAGTTTTTTAAATCAAAAGTACAAGAAGTGGCTGCATTTTGGAACAGAGTAATCATTATATGTTTTGAAATAGCTTTTAGATATTTTAATATAATAGATGAGTCAATGTGGAAATATAGAATTTTATGATAATGTGATAAAAGATATTCTCATCATTGAGCCTGTGCCAGTTCCACACTAAACAATTAGTGGTTCTCAAGACAGAAGATGCATTTTCATGAGTTTTATTTCTAAGGAGAAGCCCACACCCTGGATATCTGGAAAAGTAGACTCTTCAGCCCACTTTCTCTAATCTGCTGCTAATTTCTAAGCCGTCTCAGTAAGAGAACATTTGCTTATTCTTTTCTGCTCTTTCTCCATTTCTCAGTCCTTCTTTCTTTCTCCATTTGCTTACCTCAAAAGCCCTATTGTCTCTATTATACTGAGCAACCTCCATAAAATTACCCGCCAGACTTTCCACGAAATAGGTTGAATCCATTTCTGAGTTAATTTGGAGAGTTTCACACCCTCTAAGGAAAGAAAAGCATGAACACAATTTTTATTCCACTTCCTTGAAATTACAGATCCCAAATGTAGAAATAAAATGAACCAGTGCAGGAAGAAATGCTAGACTTGGAGCGGTTTATGTGGTTTCTAACAGGTTAGTGTTGACCAAGTTATTAGTTCTAGCCAATATTTTAAATTTTCAAAGAGAATGATTTGTAAATATAATTCCAGCTTACTTTATGTACCACTGCCATTTTTAAAGTGATTTCGTGAAAATTATAATAATTAGTAATAATACAGATTATAAAAGTGTTTTTGTACCACCATGAATTAAACCACACTGAGTGTGAATTAAATGACAGGTATATGAGCTATCACCACTTATTGAGTTATATATTTATTACTGAACAGATCGTATTTATACACAATTTATGACACCTGGTCTTGAAAAGATAATGACGGCATCTTCCCTAAACCCTCTGCACACTGCCAGTTCTCTCGGGCTCTTTCTTGGACTTTATGATGCTGTTAACTTCCTACTCCATCACACAGAGCTCCCTCTGTAATAGTCTTAAATTGCTATAAGTGTCTATAAGTTGCTCCCTGCTTTTTAGATTTCCTCATCACTGATTAAATGAACTAATTTCCGTAAATTGCTCAAAATGGGGCCTGACAGAGAATAAAAATTCAATAAATGTTACCTCTTCCTATTATCATCATTGCTACCAATGAGACCCATTTGCCCTCCTCACTGAAGAGTTTGTAGAAGTGTGATTTTTTGGTTCAGATTATGCTATAATTAGGTCTTTAATTTTTGTGTCTTAGCCTCATTTAATATTTTACTTTGTTTCCATTAAAAAAGAAATGAAAGGAAAACCTACCAAAGAAAATGAACTTCCATTATTTTAGACATTCAGTCCAATTGTTTAGAAATTGTGAAACAATATTTTGACCTGGTCTAATCCCTGTATAAAATACAAGTGCATTTATGTGTATACACGTTCATTTTATATTAGCAGTGCATAGAAAAAATTCTGGAAAAATAATAGACACCAGACTGTAAACAATGATTATCTCTAGGGTTGGGATTAGGATAGACCTATCTTTATTTCTTAAGCAATATAGTTCTATACAAATTTTAAAGTTTCAGTAGTTTATACCTTTTTATAATCATAAAAACAATGAAAAATTTAAAATATACTTGATTCTCTTGAGTCAATGCAATCCAAATTCCCTTTAGACAGCAACACCACTGTGAGAGTGTTTGTGTACACGAGTGTGCACAAATAGTACAGAGCCCTAGTCCCATTTAATAATGATGCAGAGATTATCGGGAAGAATGAAAAGTGCTGCCCATCTTGCCCATAGCCCTTTATTCCATCCTACCCCTGTTGCCCATGAAGGCTTGTTCCCCATTTGCTTTCCTGAGACTCCCACCCCATCTGGCCTAGAACACATGATCTCATCATTTTGACCCGGATCCTGCCTCTATCTCAGGGGACTTTGGGAGTAGACTGTGGTGTTGGACCCTTGATGTTTCTCCATGCACTTGGCTCACTTCTTTAGCCCTCAAACTTCTATGGGATCTCCCCTCCCTAGTTCCATCTTCATGGTAGGAATCCTATCCCCAAACCAAGCCATTCTTCATGGAACAGCTTGTTTGGAAGGATGGGTAAATTCTCAGGGGAAAAGAGAGATTGGAACAAAATAACTTGCAGCATTTGTACTTTATGTAAACGCCTAAAGCCTGGCAAATGTCTGGCATGAACTGAAAATGCTACTTCTTGACTAAAGCACAGCCAAGGCATGGTGTTTGGAAAAAGCCAGTCCTCCTGTTTCTCCTTTACTCTCACACTTTACCACACCCACAACACTTCTGACACCAGATGCATGTCCTACAATTTAACTCAATTCTGACACTACCTAGAGCTAGCATCAGATCCCACAGGTTAAGGGCCCAGTCCCGTGAAACTGCCCCCGACCTCAGATGTCAATTGCAAGGCGTAGGTCCCTAGGCTACACATAACTTCTGTCTGACTTGGCTACAAATCAAAGGTTCCTGTGACCTCTTCCTACTTGGATTTGATTATTTTCTCACAAAACACAGGGAAACACTTATTTATCTTAACAGTTTATTAAAAGATATGATAAAGGATACAGATAAACAGCCAGATGAAGAGATACGCAGGGTGAGGTATGGGAGGGCCCTGAGCACAGGAGCTTCTGTCCCTGAGGAGTTGGGGTGTGTCACCCTCCCAGGACGTGAAGGTGTTCACCAACCCGAAGGCTCCCTAAACCTCACGCTTTTGAGATTTTACGAAGCCTTCATCACTTAGGCGCGATTGATCATTCAAGCCATTTCCAGCCCTTCTCCCTTCCCGAGAGAATGGAGGTGGGGCTGAAAATCCCACGTGTCTAATTATGGCTTTGTCTTTCTGGTGACCAGCCCTCATCCAGGAGCCATCCAGAAGCCCACCAAGAGTCAACTCATTAGAACAAAAGACATAGCAATCACCCAGGAAATTGCAAAGGTTTCAGGAGCCCTGTGGCAGGGACCGGGGGCAAAGACCAATATATATTTTCTATTATCTCACACATGATGATATCATTTAAGTGATAAACATTAAATAATATAAAGATGAAAAAATAGGTAGCCATTGCCTGGTATTGCTTCTGGCTTTCAGCTGTCAACAAGAATGAAAGCAGAGGGAAAAGAATAGACTAATAAGGATAATGTGGAAGCTTCACCCTTAATGTCCCAAAAAAGAGACAATTAGGAACAGGGGGACCCAACTCTGCAGATTAAACATAGTGACGGGGGATGGGTCACCAAGAGGGTGCCCCAAAGTAGCAGGAGGGCCTCCAAAAACTGTCAAATCTACTTCACTGTGCGAAATCTGCCCCCAAGAACCGCTACCCAAACAAAATAAAAGTTTGTGGACAACGTGGGCTCCCTCCTGAAATCCATCTCACAGTAGGGACCAGGGACAAGACACAATAATCCAGGGAAGTCCTACCGCTCAGCACCCTGGGAAAATTCAAAGGTCGGGTCACAGATTATCAGCAGGTATTTGTGGTGAGGAGATCTTTTGCGTCTAACTTTTCTAAAGTTTTTCTAGGTCGCAGACCTACAATTTGACGAAAAAGCTACCTCTTGACATTCTCCCCAGGCAGTTGTGCGCATGAACGCTCCAATTTGCATTCAGTTTCCAAGACTTCAAAGACCTCCTGCTGCCTATGGATGCGAGGTAAGAACCTTTGGAATAGAAGCTAAGTCTCTTTGCAGAAAGGTAAAGCCTGGTGGGAGACTATCCTTTCACCTTTACCATATACAAGCAAGGAATTGTTAACATAGAATGTAAAAATAATTAAGAAGGTAGAAGGAAATGATGGCCTTTAATACCACCTTGTTAGATGGAGGGGTGAAGGGTCCTTAGAATAGCTCACATCTCATAGTCCCAGCCTTCAAAGTTCCTAGCCAATGGAAATAATAATGATAAAGTAAAAATCATTAATTGTATGCCTACAACACGCCAGGCCTCAGGCACAAAACCGTTCATTTATTTAACAAGTAGTTATTGAGAATTTTTGTGGTCATTTTAAATAAGTTAATACAGAGATCTTAGAAGAAATCTTGACACAGCAAATACTCAAGATCAGTTAGCTATTATTATGACAGTCAGGAAGTACAAAGTGTTGGTGGGTTTAAATAAAAAGACCCCCCAGGACACTTGACACTACCTCTCCCTGAAAAGCTATTGATCCATCCGAAGCATGAGAACCAAATATTCCCCTTAAAGCTCATGTGGTTAAGATTGCCAGGAAACTACATTTAGTGTAAATATCTAAAACCAATGCTGAAACCCGGGATCGAACCAGGGACCTTTAGATCTTCAGTCTAATGCTCTCCCAACTGAGCTATTTCAGCCTGTTCAGGTGTCTTCTCCTGCATAACTATAATGGAATAATATTTGTTTTACACTAACAAAAAAGGTCAATATTCAGGTTTAGCTGGAGGTAGGCGTTTAACAAATATTACGGAGATGATAAAAGAGGTGTTTACAAGCCAGAAGTAATACATAATTTCACTTTTCTCAGTTATGTTTTTAACTGCCCTGCAATCATTTTCCCATTTAAAAATAAATCACGGACTTCTTTCGTGTCAAAGAAAAATGTCTCTAGTTGGCATTTCCATCTAATATATGGTTATTTCCCAGAAAAAAAATGACAGCATGGTTCACTTAAATATTTAATTAAATGTCAATTTTCCATAAAAGCAATGTTCCCATAGACCCATAAACACAGCCAGGATTAGAAAGCAGTTGGAGACTGAAGCTCCAAGGAGATCACTCAGGAGCTGTGGCAGACGCAAAAAGTAGGAACAGGAAAGATGACATAAATCGAAAAGCTCTGTGGTAGCAGAATGATGGGCCTCCAAAGATGTCCATGTCCTAATTTCCAGAAAATACAGTATGTTAGGTTACCTGGCAAGGGAGAAGTAAGGTTGCAGATGGAATTAAGGTTGTTAATTAGTGTACTTTGAGATGAGGAGAGGACCCTGGATTAGCCAGGTGGGTCCAAGATAGTCACAACAGTCCTAATAAGTGGAAGAAAGAGGCAGATGAGAAAGAACTGGAGAGATGGCAGCGTGAGCGGGACTCAGCTTGGCATTGCTGGATTTGAAGATGGAAGAGCGCCGCAAGGAATGGGGGCAGCCTCTAGAAGCTGGAAAAGGCAGGAAAATGGATTCTGCCCTGGAGTCTCCACAAAGGACTGCAGCCCTGCTGACATCTTGATTTAACCCACTGAGGCTAATTTGGGTCATCTCACCTCTAGAACTGTAAGATAATAAATTTGTGTTGTTTTAAATCACTAAGTTTGTGGTAATTTGTTACAGCAGCAATAGGAAACTAATACAGGCTTGTGAAAAATGTATTTATTCGTACCCAAGGAAGGAACAAATTGGCAAGACTCCTCCCTATCCCCCCAAGGTTGGGAATCAGAGTTGGTTGAAGGAGGTGGTGGCGAAGTTCACTAGGGTGTCATGGGCCAGTTTGTCGGCAGTAGGCATGACATGCTGGGGCTGGTGATCAGGAAGCTGCCCACTGTAGGGGTGACACAATTCTCTGGAGAGTAAGCACCCATGGGCCTTCTGCAAGCCGCTGGCAGCTGTGTCTGAGCAGCACGAAGAGACGTCCCTTCTTCTGCTCTGCCTTGTGCCTTTAAGTTGTGGATACCAGTCTTCAGAGTTTGAGAGACCTAACCTTTTGAGTGAAAAATGAAGTGACAAAAACATTCTTAGCAAACCTCTTGAGGAAAAACACCTTTCACCAAAATGAAACAAATACACAAGAAAACGTCAGAATTAGAGGCCACAGGTCTTTAAAACAAATCTTATCCTTAAGTCTGTGACATTTTCTTGAACTGCTTTGCTCATATGGGCCTGTTTCCCAGAAGTGATTTTCCTCAGGGTAAGCCATGGCTGTGTTACTTTCTCCTCAGGATAAGCCATGGCCGTGTTACTCTCTCCTCAGGGTAAGCCACGGTGGTGTTACCATTTCCTCAGGAAGAGTCAAGATGGTGTCATCCTCTCCTCAGGATAAGCCTCAGCATAGGTCGTTGTAGTGTTACACTTATAATAACCACTGTATCTTGGATTTCTTTTAAAATCAGCTTCCTTTTCAAATGTATCTAGAGAGTTTCCCTCCTCCTATGTGGTTCTCCATCCCATTTATCCCAAATCCAAGTGAAACGATCAATTATGACACACCTTCAATCTGTTAAATTAATTCATAGCACCTGATAATCAGGTAGTTCAGAGCATTACCTGATTCTAATCAGGTAGTAGAAATTCTGCTGTTCACTTACTAATAAATGCTCTTTACGAAGCTGGCTTCTGTTGGCTTCATATTCCTGTCGATGGTCTTCAAGTGCATCGGTCCACTGTTGGGATCTCCTGGGAGACTCGGCCAGTTTGTTCCAGGCTGGTCCAGGCAGCGGTCCCCGTGTGAGCTGAGACTTGCAGGGAAAGCACTGCCTGCTGCAGTCTTGGGACTTGTTCCATGTCTCTGCTCACCCTAGGGACACAGCTGCCATGGCCCCATTGCCTCGCTGCCCAGGCCCTGAGACTTATAACCCTGCAGGCTCAGCAGACCCTCCTGACCCAGGTGGTCGGGCTGTGACCCCAGCTCCAAGAGCAGGACAATGGGACAAACCAGAACCATCTGGGCTTCTGGGGCCTATGCTTCAAAGTTTGAACCACATGACCATTCCTCCACATAACTGGAATCTGATTCAGGGTTCAGCTATCCTTCACACCAGAAGATTCTAGATTTCCCCAGAATATAACTTACTTTACTCCTAGAAAGCATAAGAAGTACTTTTTAGAAGCTGCATTTACTATTATGGTTTTCTAAATTCACCATGGATTTGCCATTCTAGGTTTGCTCATGGTGAACATGGCATTGTTATGGCTTTGATATTGTGTCCTTCACACAGCAGAACAAACTGTCCCTTGACCTTGGATCACGTTCTTAACCCCAATTAACCATGTTGAAACCTTACAGTCAAACATCTCTGGGCTTGAGTTTCCTTAGCTCTGAACAGGGCAAAACGTTCTTTAAGATATCTGCCAGGTCCAACTTCTAGGATTCCATAGGGCATTAGCCACCGTGTAGACCAGAAGAGGCAAGGGGGCTGACAGGTTGTTAAAAACCTTTAGGGACCAACCTTCAGGACTCAAGATAGTGCCCCCATCCCCGAAAGATTTGGTGTAGCTTCTACAAAAAGCCTTCACCCCCGAGCTGTGCTTCCTCTCGGTGTGTTTCTCTGTTGCAGCTGACACACCATCAGCAGGCTGTGTATTTTAAGCCAAGTTCTCATTAGAGGTGCTAGATTTACATCAATGCTCTCACAGTTGATGGGGCTAGAAGTTGTTTCGTGGCACAAAACAGAGCATCTCTCATGCTCTGAATCCATTAGAATGAGCCTTCAAGAGGCTCCACAGGACCCTGGTTTCCAATATATCAAGTCAAGTCTCAACGAATTCCAAAAAAAGCAGCTAAAATCTATGTTTCAAATACCAACGTAGGTTAAAAACTGCTTCCACCTAGAGAGTTTTAATTGGTCACGACACTGTTTTAAAGAGGTTGCGAAACTTTAAAAACAAGGTAAGAAGCAACTTCATTTGAGTAAAAGAAAAGGCTGCCCATCATGATTCTGCTGTGTTCAATGCCAGAGGGAAGTGCCTAGATCCAGAACCTTCGATTTGACCCATGGTAACTGTCCGATGTTCTTTGCCATCTAGAGAGTCATATTTAAGGAAATGACCTCCCCTCACCCCTCTTCCTCTCCCTGCTCCCTGCCACACTGGTGAATTTTATCAAAATTAATCCTTGGAAAACCAAAGGAGGGCCGAAACTGTGAGTAATGGTAACAAAGTCTGAACATGAGCTTTCTACATCTCAGGTCCCGTCATAACTAGCAAAATTCTCATTTTCCAAAGTAGGTCCTCAGACAGTTCCAGAACTGTCCCTTGACCTTTCCTTAGCATTTGAAGTACGAAACTGCTTCTTAAGCCCCATTAAAGTGTGCAGCTACGTGTAGCTTTTGAGGGGCTACTTCCCAAGACAGATGTGTAATCACTCTTCAAGGAAAATAAGAACCATTACTTTCTATCCTTTAATTGCATCTTATTTCTTCTTCCATATTCTTCTCTTCAACAGAACTCTGCTATTTTCTCTTAAGAACCTCTTTTCCTCTCCTTTGAAGCCACACTCAAAACAATCAACCATTCACAAGACTTTCATGTACAAGAGGAAAAACAATCTCAAATGTAAAGATGCTTGTACTCAGCTCCTGAGAGACTCCTAGAACCACGTCACAGTTTCAATAGCCCAAAGTCCTCACATCTAACAGCTAAGAGGAATATTGTGTGGGCTGGTGTCCAGGGTCATCCTTTTCTCTCAAGGTGCTTGGTCCTTTTCTAGGGGACTTTAAGGGACCCCTCAATTGTACCTACTCTCACCTGTCCTCCATGAGCTTCCTCCTGTGGGATCCAACATCTCTCTCTGACTGCCACCCCACCCAACTGAAAAGTATCTATTAAGGCTGGGATCTTACATGATGGTGATAAGCTATCAAAATATTTGGTAGGGCCAAACCTCAGTAAATTACCTCAAAGCAATTGGCCTTAACTTGATATGTTAGTAATGGCTGAAAATTCAAGTTAATGTCAGGTTTTTGGGGTCTAGACTCTCCTCTGCATTCTCTTGCACAAACCTTCACTTACTTGAAATTATTCAACAGCTCATCATAGCTTCCTGGGTTTTCCAGCATCTCCATCATGACTCAGAAAGCCTGTCTCACCATTTCTTGGCATTTCCTGTTACGTGCAGCCAGAGAATTTTGAACAACTTCAAGAACATAGAAAAAAAATTACACAAGGTCATTTAATATGACTTAATTTTGATAATTTGAACACCAGAGCAATGTAATTCTTTTAAGCTCTCTGTGACCTCCTTTTTAATATAGAGATGTAGAAATTGAAAAATTAAATGATTTTTGTTAGGAAGGAACAAAAAGTCAATATTAGAGCAGAGATGAAGAGCCATATTCTGCAAGTCTTGATCTATTAATCAACTGGGACACAGGTCTGCTGTCTAAAAGAGGCAGGAGAATAAAATTTTCAATTTGGGGGCTTTATTGACTTAAAAGAGAATAAAAATATGCAGCAAGGCTACAGAAACAGAAACTATCGTGCTATTTAATACTAGTTCATCACTGAAACATTTAAATGTTATAGCAAATTCCACCTAATGTGTAACCTGAGATTACTTGTTTCAGAAGTATCTATCTACTTAGAAGTTCTATGCCTTCCCCAGTTTAATGCGAATGACAGGTGTTTAGTCACATACAGCCAAAACTCCCAAGACAGTAATTATATGTAATTTACCATAAAATAGTTGATTATTGCTGGTTATAGAAAAGAGAATTAAAAGGCAACTCTGAAATTAGAAAGTTATACCTGTCAAAAATAAGAGCTTTACAGGGGCCAGCCCCATGGCTTAGTTGTTTGGTTTGACGCGCTCCACTTTGCAGCCTGGGTTCATGGGTTCGGATCCCAGACACAGACCTATACTACTCATCAACCATGCTGTGGCGGTGACCCACATACAAAATAGAGGAAGATGGGCACAGATGTTAGCTCAGGCCTAATCTTCCTCAGCAACAAAGATATATATTTATATAAGAGATTTTCTTTCATTTTTTTGGAAATTCTAGATTATAATTGACTTCACCATATAAGTCATAAAATTGAGATAAACCATTTTTAAAGCCAACACAGTCAGTTACCTCTAGAAATGGATAAATAACTAACAACTGTGTGTAGTCTGGGTATCTCTCATGGAGCTGTATCCAGGGTGGGGTCAGGGGTAGACACAGCTCAAATTAGGTGACCCTGAGGGTGAGCAATTGACTTGTCAACTGGTTCACCCACTTACAGAAATATATTTGTACATTAAATGTATACTCACCACAAAAATCAACTTTTGCTTGGATTGGCATGCTACTGCCTGTGACCGCAGCCAACAAGTGGGGTTATTTTATTCTCAAACACACTACAAGGGATCCTGCTTAAGAATGACCAAATGTGCCCCACGTATTGTCGGTGAGCTCAATTTTCTCTGCTATGATGTTTCGGAAGTTAGCAAGATCAGCCAAGGCTTGCCTGCTGTTGAGGTAGTGGAGGCGACAAGGACTCAGCTCTCTACAACTGAAGCACAAACACACTTTGCTTATGACAACACTTAGAGCAGAATGACAGGCCACTGCACACACGCTTGACTGTGAGGCCAAAATGCAACTGTTGCAGACATTGAGAGTTTTACCACCTTTCCATTTTGAACATTTGAATGAAGATGGGCAGAAGGACATTCTGGTTAATAGTGACACATAAATAAATGCAGGCAGCAGATAGTAAGAGATGGTACTACTTCTTAAGTCTCATTTTAAATGAGACTCTTCCCATCCTGGACACCAGGTAGGAGCTGCAGATAACCTCCCATTGCAAGATGGTCTTTCCTCCTGCGCTGTGCACACGTACCAGGCCAATCAACCATCAGCCTGATGCTTGTTTGAAAGAGATAAGCTGGTATTGCTTCACTGTTTTTCAAGAAATTTAGAGAATCCATGGTTAATCATGTGCAGGGTATTTTCTAGTCTTTCTGGTTTGCCTGCTGCATTTAGATAAAACCAATAGGAGCTTGGATTTCTTAAGTTATAAGGGAGCCAAATAACAATTTTCTGTTGAGCCGTTTTTCTGTGGGGTTTTCTATGAGCCTAAGGAGGTCTGTTGTTTGTGTTAAGGTTGTCTGTAATCCTCAACACTGAAAGAAACTACTCACCCTCTCCTTCCCTTGCTGGACATGCTAATTCAAGCAGCATGATGCCCCAAGTGGGTGAATGCAGATATCAAAAAATGGAGTAAAGATGTTAAAAGGGAATTCACAGAGAAGAAATGCAGATGGCTGATGAACATATGAAACAACTTAGTCATATGAATGCTCATAAATATGCAAATATAATTGTGACTTTTTTTCTCCTATCAAATTGTAAAATATTTCATTTCAATAATAATATTAAATGCTGATAAGAGCTAGATGAGGCAGACACTCTTGTGCTCTACTGGACAGAATAAAATAAGAAAACATTTCTTTTTTTTTTAAAGATTTTATTTTTTCCTTTTTCTCCCCAAAGCCCCCCGGTACATAGTTGTATATTCTTAGTTGTGGGTCCTTCTAGTTGTGGCATGTGGGAAGCTGCCTCAGCATGGCTTGATGAGCAGTGCCATGTCCGAGCCCAGGATTCGAACTGACAAAACACTGGGCCACCTGGAGCGGAGCGCGAGAACTTAACCACTCGGCCACAGGGCCGGCCCCAAGAAAACATTCCTAGGGAGCGTATTGGCCCTATATCAAGGGTCTTACAGAAGGTAAAGGAGCTTTTAATCCAGTAATTTCACTGCTGGGAGTCTGTGACAGGGACTGCTAAGAGGACCCAAATATCCACTCTCTCCTTCTTCTCTTAGAAAAAAAAAATCCAGCTATGTCATAGAATCAAAGATGCATTTCCAAGCCACAACAATGTTATTAGAGAAAAAATAGGCGATAAATCCTACAATACAGTTGGACTCTGTTTTGAAAAAAATTGTTCTGCATATTTAACCATAGAAAAAATGCAAACAATTGTAAGCCAAGTTCTTGGCAACAATTATCTCTGATAAGTCAGACTTCAAGTAAGCTTTCTTTCTTTCTTTCTAATCTTCTATACTTCCCCCCAGATACCAATTTTAAGATCAGGAAAAAGGGGTTGGCCCGGTGGTGCAGCAGTTAAGTTCGCATTCAGCTTCGGGGGCCCAGGGTTCGCCGGGTTGGATCCCAGGTGCAGACATACGCACCGCTTGTAAAGCCATGCTGTGGCAGGCATCCCACATATAAAATGGACAAAGATGGGCACAGATGTTGGCTTAGGGCCAGACTTCTTCAGCAAAAAGAGGAGGATTGGCAGCAGATGTTAGTTCAGGGCTAGTCTTCCTCAGAAAAATAAATAAATAAATAAATTTTAAATATCAGGAAAAAAATTGTCCAAAAAACCCACTAAAAAGCAGAGGACCATATTATATGATTCACAAATGTTAAACAAGGTTAATACAGTAAGAATTGCTATCATTTTACATTTTATATCATCTACCATAACAGAATGACAAATAAGTAACCCAGGGCAGAGTAACGCATGCTACAGAGTTTGCTCTTTAAAAAATTATTTCAGAAATAAATAGTGATTTCCTTAATCACTGTCAGCTTACAGTTTCCATTCTAGAGAGAGACAAAGATACTCTGAATAAGTGATGAAGGGGGGGTGTCACGTTGCTAAAGTTTCATTCTGTGAAGTCATATTTAAAGAAGTGCAATTCAACGAGCAATGGTAATTAAAAGGGAAGTCTGGTGTTGGCAGGTGCACCTCAAAGCACATTAAAGAACATAAAAGTCATAACCCATCTTAGCCCTTTCTGCTTCCTAATTCTATCTGGGAAACTCTCACGACCCAACCCTCCATACCCCCTCCTTAGCTCCAATCCAAGGACCCTTTTTTCCCTCTCTGCCCACGATTTTTTCTTTATGTGGCTCAGTCTATTCTCTTTCCTAGCTAGGATGGCAGTCTCCTCTTTGGTGATTGGCGGGTAGGGCAGCCATAGGGGAGGAAGTGACCTGGCAAATAAAGGATTTTCTGTAGCAAATGGGGAAGGAAGGAGTGCTTTACACACTTGAGCTAAGAAGTTTTATCCCAGCAAATAAAGAGCAATTCCACCCAAAACAATTGATTGGATCCCTTTGACGTATTACAGAATAATGAAACTAAGAGTTTGAGTCAATCATTGTTTCTGACCTCATCAATACAAGCTGTAAATTCGGTCTATACGAGTACTTCCCTTTCTGAAAAGCATTTCAGGACGCTATAGAAAACCCAGTCTTGAAACTTGTTATGGAATATCAAAATTCTGACAACACCCACACACAAAGTTTCTAATGGAAAAAGGTAGAGCTAGTGAAATTACTGGACTGTCACCACGTCATAAAAAAGTTACTGAGTTGGAATTCCAAGATCATATTTTTTGGAAGCTAGAAAGAGACCTATGCTGTTAACCTAAAGTTATGAATAGTTTTTCACTGTTAGTACCAAGAATTATGATTCATATAATAAAGATATCATTTCGCTGACATTAATAGCATTCTCAAGGTTGTAAAAAGCAATGCATACTTCTTGTTAAAATGAGAGCAAAAGACTTTGCACCAAATTTTTGATATTTTTTAAACTTTTAGAAACACTTTATAACTCATTTCGTTTCGTTGGTTTCATATAATGATATTAATTATAAATAAGTTTAAAAATTACAATTTCTACCACATAATATATAATAATACTAGGTAGGAAGGATAAGAAATTGAAGAACAGCCAGCTCTCCTTATCCTGTTCCTCTGTTGCCACTGCAAGCCAAAACTTGACATTACACTTAACAATGACAAACTGTTTTTAATAAAGTGGCCACTACTGCCTCCGAGTGGTGGGTTATTTTCAGAGATTAAATTTCATTAATTTCAAGTCCTCTCAGCCTAATTGGAGAAAATTTTGAGACTGATAGGATATACCTCATTTCAAGCTTAAATTTTGAACATGAGATTATAGTTTAAGAACACAAAGAGTATATTTTATTTAGAGAAAAAGAGAACAAAAACCTCATAAAAGTACGCGGTTGACAGGCTTTGTCCATAAAATCTGTGTTCTACAAAGAAGCAGAGGGCTCCAGTTTCTGGTGTTTTTCATCCAGGTGACGCTCCTTGACATCCACGTTTTGCTGGCAGCACTGTCACTTCCAATCATCAGAAACACTGGGCCACCCGGTTTATAGAACCCATCATTCATAACAAGCCTCTGGGGGAAAGACAAGGGTTATTTAAAACCATTAATGCATCACAGTTGGGATTTGTCTGTTTGCTATTTCTAATAATAGAGTGGTAGCGCAATTTGCTTTGTCAAAAATAAGGATCTGGAGGATGGTTCCGAGGGCGGATCTAAGCAGGTGACATTGGAAGTCACTGTTCCCACAAATCGCACAGACTTGTTGAAAATTACCAGCCAACGATATATTTGCCCACGTCAGACTCAACACAATTAAGATATTGGATTTTAGATTGTAGGATAGATTAAAGGTGCCTCTGCTCTCTTCTCCACCCTGAAATGAACCAAAGGCACAAAAGAAAATAAAGAGAAATGGCAACTCAATCTTTGAGGAGAACTGTAAACACTAAAAATCCAAGTCCTAGAAAGAGCTGGGAAGCTTGGGAAGAGCTGGCAAAGCACAGACTTCTCCAAACTGATGAAACATCCATGAACAAGCCAACGATCTCTAGTGTGGTACGAAAAGATCTGAGTGCACGGGCTGGGCTGTGGGATGCAGAAGCCCCCTTGAATCCCACCTCAAAGTGGCAGAAGTACAGATAAGAACAGCAACAAATGAATAGGCATCCAACCCAAGTGTTTAGACAAACATCAACGAAATGGATCCAAATAAAGCCCAAAAGAAATAATAAAGTTAAAAGCAGAAATCAATACATCAGGAGGTTGAAAAGTGGTAGAACTAAAGGAATAAATACGACAGCTGGTTCTTTTAACACAAAGTGATATTTTAAAAATCCGGATAAACCGTTATCTAATCTAGTAGAGTTCTCAACATGGGGAATTTTGCCCCACCCCCAGCGACATTTGGCAACGTCTGGAGATATTTTTGGTTGTCACGACTGAAGTGACAACTAGTGCTGCTGGTATCTGGTGGGTAGAGGTCAGGAATGCTGCTAAACGTACTATAAAATCAGAACAGCCCCTACAGCAAAGAATTATTTGACCCAAAACATCAGTAGTACCAAGGCTGAGAAACGCTAATCACGAAAAAGGGTAGAAAGTACATGTAAATAAAATAAGAATGAGAATGGAGAAATTATCTGACTCCAAGGTATGTTAAAAATTATAGAACACTTTACTCAAATCTAAGCAAATAACATTGAGAATCTGTATGTAATTAATGATTTTCTCAGACAATATGAATTACCAAAAGAGACTGCAGAAAAGATAGAACTTCTAAACACATTATCATAGAAGAAATAGAGAACGCTGAAAGAAAAGACAGAGAGAGAACGAAAAGAAATCATTCTATCAACATTTTAAGGAATAGATAGTTCCAATGTTATTTAAAATTGTTCCAGAGCAAAGAATAAGGAGGAAATCTTCCTTTTTTTCTTTTTTGTTTAATTGGAGTTATATATAATACAAAAACCGGACAAAATAAAACCCATAGAAAAGAAACTTCCAGGAGAATTTCAGTTGTAAACGTCAATACAGTAAAACAAAATATTAGCCAGAAGATTATATCAGTACTTTAAAACAACAATACATGGGATTCACATTAGTGATGGAATTTTCAATATTAGGAAATTTAATACAATTTACCACTTTGGTAATATAATTTACCACTTTAATAAATGATAGAAAAATAATATCACTTTTACTATGTCTGAAAAGCAATTGTTAAAATTCAACATCTGTCTTTTAAAAAAGAATATATAGATATTTTCATATCCTGATTTTATGCACCATGTAACTATCTACAAGATATACATACCTACATTTATATCTACTTATGTTTAGTTAATTATAAATATATGTTTTTCCTAATGTCACCATGAAGAAGAGAAAGCTTCTTCCCAAGATAGGTCAATCCAAATATTTCACATCCCAGGATACAGAGATTATTCCAGAAATGGGCACATGACATGGCACAAACAGAACCAAGTGAGTTCTCTCACCTAGAATTGTGGGTTTTACTTGAAAAGAGGCTTTTCTGCTGTGGAGCATCATTAGTATGACGTTGATCTGTGACCTGCAGAGCTTGACCAAACCTTTTCACGTTTGCAGAATCCAGTGGGATGTATTAACAAAATTGCAAGAGTTTTGGTCCTGCTAGATGAGAAGAATATGTAAAGAATTCAGAACAGAATCAAAGAGTTAATAGTTGAATCCAATCAAATGTTGAAAGCATCTGGGCAGGGGCTTATATTCTCAAATTTTGATTTCAGCATTAAGTAATGTATAATTTGAAGAGAGCTGTACGACCACCCCATTTGACAGTATGAACTTGAAGTCCCTTTTAGCTTAATGTCCATTAAGGAGGGCTCTGTTTGTCCCTCTGAATGGGGAGGAAAATACCCTCCCAGCATGTCACTCCAGATCTTATGTCCGATCCAAGACTTCAGGTTGTGTGCAACCTCATTAAATAAGGAAATAGCAATCTGTGCACATTGGCTATTTTAAGCACTGGTAATGCTTTAGAGAATATGAACACTTAAAAAATTAATCTAGTCATTCCAATATAAAAGAGCATTGGGGTAATTGATACAGACTTGAGTTTTTAAGATGAAAGGAATAAGAGAAGTTGACTAAGTTTGTAAATAGTATGAGAATATATAAGAGAATTTATGATTCTCCATACGTACAGTTTTGATATATTTGATTTATCAGAATGTCTAAGTAGAACTTAGGAAGCTTTGTTTGCTATCAGACATTTGAAGGACTTCAAAGAAAATTGAATATATTAAATTTATAAATGCAATTTAAATGTTCAAGGGAATTTTACTGGATTATAAAAGCACCTTTAAAAGTGACTGTTGAAATTTGCGAGGTTTATTAACAGATTATAAGATTTGTAATTTACTTTTTAAAGCATAAGGAAGAATTAGATTTCTAAATTTGTAACTTACTGAAGTTGCTAATGTGACTAGAGAGGAGTTTATAACTTATTCAAGTTACAAATTTTAGAAAAGTGAAATTTTGACTTATTAAAGTCAAATTTTAATTTTGTATATGCCGATTCGACTCTGAGGAATCTTGTTTGAGCACAAACTCCTCCCTTGATGACATCAAAATACTCTGACATGGCGATCACAGGCCCCAAAGACCCAGTAGCCTGGAGAGCCCAGGGGCCATTTTTGCTACTATAGAGAGGAATTCTGCCCAGGAGCAAGACCAGTTCAGAAGGAAGAACCAAGAGATGAAAAGATGACCTCTTTTAAACCTCTGTATCCCACCATGCCTGAAGCCTGAACTCTCTGAACTTTTGTGAGCCAAGACAGTCTTCCCTTCTGCTGAAACTAATTTGAGTTGAGTTTCTCTCGCTCGCAAATGAAAGCATCCTGACTGAGCTGGGGCAGCTCAGAGCAACTTCCTTCTTGTGATTTTCTCTTCAATCCCAGTTTTGAAATTGACAGATGGTATAGTGCAACAAGTACTTAACCTTATGTGTCAGTTTATTTAGACATAGACTAATTGTTGTGGTCCTTCTTTAATGTGAATAGAAAAGAACAGGCAAGTTACAGCACTTTTAGTGTATCTATGGAACTCCTACAAATAAGCAGGAAGAAAAGGCCAGACACCCAGCGGGAAAATGGACAGAGGATATTGATGTGCAGTTCACAAAAGAAAACTGACCCCTCACTAGTATCAGAGAAACGAAATTAAAACAGCCCTGAGGGGGCTGGCCTGGTAGCGCAGTGGTTAGTTTGCACCCTCTGCTTCGGTGGCCCGGGGTTCGCAGGTTCGGATCCCAGGCACGGACCTAGTGCCACTTGTCAGGCCACGCTGTGGCAACATCCCACGTACAATAGAGGAAGATTGGCACAGATGTTAGCTCAGGGCCAATCTTCCTCACACACACAGACAAAAAAAAAAAACCCCAACAACCCTGAGGTACTATTTTTACTTATCAGATTCTCCAAAATTCAGAATTTTGATAAAATCGTTTGTTGGTGGGGTGTGGAAGAACAAGAAGCCTTATGCACTGCTGTGGACGGAGCTTGTGTGTTCACCTGGAGAGCAATCCGGCAGGATTTTTGTGAAACTGAGTACACCTATACCCTCAGACCCAGACTCTACTCCAGAGTCTATATTCCAGAAAAGTTCCCTTACAGATGCTTAAGGAACCACGTAGTAATGGGTCAAGTACAGCATTGGGGTTTCCAGGATTGCCAGAGACCATGAAGACCATCAACATGGAAACAGATAAGTAAAATGTGCACCACACGTACAGTAGAATGTTATATAGAAGGAAGGAGATGGTATGGAAGGAACTGGCTGTCCATATGGCAACGTGGACAGATTTCAAAACCATATTTTGATGGAAAAAATAAAGAAACAGAATTGATTTAGGGCACAGTAACATTTAAGTACATTTTCTAAAACAGAAAGCAAGATTCTGTGTTTCTCATGAACACACACATATAAAGAAACTTAACTGAAAGCTGTTTGGAAAGGCAAATAGTAAATACACCAGACACAGCAGGGGAATGAGATTGGGGACCAGGAGTGAAAAGAGAGGGAAATAAAATAAAACAATAAAAGAGGGCTGCAGCATAGAATGATGGTGATTATACTCCATGAAATTAGGAGAATGATCAGCTTGATACTATGCATCTAAAAGATCTTCATGATCCTACTTTCAAAGTGAAAGAGGAACAAGCCAAAAGCCAGTAGAAATAACTAAATATTTTCCCCCAAAGGAAATTTGGGCATACGAGCTCAACGGAATGGCCGGCAAGCACTGCAATTACCATGGATGCTAAAATGGAAGTTTATGAAATAATATTTTGTGGCTCTGACAAAGGAGAAATAGAACTCAGAATACCATAGAAACTATGATTACACAGAAACTATGCAATTACATAAGAAGTATAAAAATGCAAGAAAGCATAGGGAAATAGAAACAGTTGCATAAGGAAGGAGAATTATGAGTAAAAAATTTCCTGTAATAAAAAATCACTAAAATATTTTTGAAAATGTCTTTAGAAGAATATACAAATAGATATTAAAAACAAGAACTGCGTCACACTTGGCCTTTTTGGAAGTCAAATATTTGTTTTGACTTGCATGCTTATTTGTTTTTAAAATTATGGTAGCCAGTGTTCTATCATATGCCCCCAAGAGACCCCTTCAAGGACTGAAGGCCCAGAAAAAGCTTCAAAAACTGAAGGCTGGAAAAGACCTCAGAAGAGGTGGGAAGAAATTGGACAAAACGTTGTCATCTCTTCTAGCTAGGTACAGTTACATGATTGTCCACAATGTTATTTTCTGTACTCTTTTGCATATTTGAAATATTTCATAATTAAAAGTAAAAATTAATCAGTGTGATAAGATGCAAAATTCCTAGCTCAGACGCTGGCCTGGAGGAGGCATGAGAAAGCTTTGGTTTCCTCCCCCATCCGTGCGTCTGTTCCTCCTGGATCTCTGTGGTACCCTCCATGAGGCCTCAGGCTTATGCCATCCCTCACCTGTCACCACCTGCCATACTGATCACTTTTTACCTTTTGCCAACTTGTTCACTATCATTGCCAAAATGGTCAAGCTTTTGCTGGAAACACTGGTCATTTTTGTCCTTCTCAGTGGATGGTGGAGCAGACCTATCTGTCTGGGTCTGACACTCTGGGCAGAGGAAAGAAGAGAAGCAGCAGCGAGGGCAGCAGCCACCAGGAGCTCAGCCCTGGTTGTTCCCCTTGGAACACAGCTGGCCCTGCTGCTCTTTCTACTGCCGCCACTGCCTGCCCTCCTACAGGGACTCCAGCTGTTGGCATTTTGTTCTTGGCCCCTGGGGCTTCTTGATGTTAACTGTTTAAGATATCTCTGACACTACCCTGTCACTTTGGGGACATTCTAGTAAAAAGGGTCTAAATGTAGAAAAGGGTGAAATCTGGAACATTCCCATTAGCAAGAGCCAAATATGCTTGATAGTGGCCTTTCACTGCTTCTTCCAGGAAGGAGACCCTGAGTCTGTGGCTCCACAGGCTGCAGGAGCTTTTGAGCGTGGGAGCCAAGGTGATGGCGAGAGATGGAAAGAAACGTCTCTATTGCCCTCTACTAAACAGTTTCTTTGACTTTTTTCCTAGCCTATGAACAATCCTGCCTCACTTTTTGTTGACTCCTTGTAGATACCCCAAAACTGCAAACATAAAATGACACGATGCAAACAAAGTCATTGTTAGGCCACAATTGCGATAGATGCCACCATCCTGCTTGAATCCAGGGCTTTTGAAACTTGAGTCTCTGTGTCACCCTTCAGGTTCCCTTGCTGACTTCTCCTCCTCCTCCTTTTCTTCCTCCTTCTCCTCATTCTTCATTACCTATCTGATCATCAACAGCAAACACATACTGAGTTCCTACAAGTTTCCAGGGCTTCCCCGAGAGCTAAAGAGAGTTGACAGGTTCCCTGCCTCTGAAAGCGCTTCCCATTTAGTTGGGAGAATAAGAACCACGTGAAAGGTTATAAAGCAAAGGGTGCATCTGTGCGGAGTATGAAGTGGGAGTCGTACACTAACCCTAAGTGTGACTGTCTTGGGACGCTCAGAGCCTCCTGGGACTGTCCCTGGAGACTTGTCCACTCAGCACCTCCTCACCACGCAGGAACTCAGCCAGGGCTTCGGGAGGGTTGAAGGGTCAGTGAGAAGGGTCAATGGTCAAGGTGGTAACGGAGGCTTTTCCATGACACAAGGATTCTTCCCCCTTGAGCACTCAATTCCTAGCCTTTTTTCCAAGCTAGAAACTAAAAGGAATGCTGTAATTATAAAGAAGAAGAGGGTGTGGTTTTAGGGAGGACCTCACACATACTCTCTTGGCACTGACCCAGTAGTCGATAATTATACCCAAGAAATCAACCTTGCCCTGATGGAGGGCTATGCAAGATGAGCAGGAATGTGGATGTCATGTCCTCAAGAAACCCTTATGAATCTGTTATCCACATATTATCCTGGAGCAGCTAAAGGATTCCCATCTTCCCAGTCCTAGTCCCACACAGGTTCCGACGAGCCATACTAAAACAGGAAGTAGTAGTTTTAACATTGGTCTCAGGATAAAATTTCTCATGAGTCCCCTAGTATTTTTTCCCAGAAGATTAGAACCATATAGCTGTTTAGCATACATTTCAAACTAACAGTTCAGATACCTTCATTTGGTCAGGCAACCTTTCCTTTTAAATACCAGGTAGCTTATATTATTTAGGATCTTGAGTTATTCTTTACTTCTCTGAGTTATTGCTTAGAACATCTGAATACGGCCTAGATTCTTATTTTTAACCAATAAAACCCAAAAGACCTGTGTTTGCCCCCTACAAATGCACACTCCTTCCATGCTCGGAAAAGAACATTTCTGTTCGATGTTGCATAACAACATTAAAAGTTATGGGCGTTGGAGATGAAGAAGTAGCGGGTGATGAGAGGGATCAAATTAGGGTTAATAAAAGACCAGAAAGGAGTATTATAAGGACAACGATTTTTCCTGAAAACAGTGTCACAGCCACCCATGGACAGCCTTCAAGAAGCAGACAAATTACAGAGGCAACTGATGAGACAGAAATGAGTGAAAATTGCATAGGAGGCGGATGGCATTTAGAATCCATGATCTTCCTATTTTAGGGGGAAAAAAAAGCTAGTTTCTGAAGCATAAAAAAAAAGGTTTATGTTAGTTTAGAATCAGTGTGAAGCCTTTCCTGGCAGTAATATTTCAGTTATTTTAATTTCCAGTGGTTGGGAATGTCTCTCTAGAAAAGGTTTACAAAACACGTAGACTGATTTTGTAAAAATCCTCTCATCCAAAAAAAAAAAAGTGCTAAATCAAACTAGGAGGCAGCTCCAATCATCTTTGACAATTAAACTCTGAGAGATTTTTAATATTTACCTTGAAGGAATGTCTAAAACAGTTTCAGGTCCCTAAGATTTAATCTAACAGGTGTCCTGCTATTTTAAGTGTTTGGCCCCAAAGATACCAGATTCAGCCCATCTGAGAAGAATAGGTGTGGGCTAGAGACGCTGGCCTGCCCCTTCCTGGCTTCTAATGGTTTGGAGTGGTTCTCAACCACTTCAGGTTAATGCAGAGCTGTTGTCGTTTGTTTCATTGTAGTACAAATTCATGTAAAGCAACAAAATGAGAAAATAAAAGAACTGGTCAAAAGTAGATGAGGGAAGCTAATTCGTATTTAAATGAAGTATTACATGATCACCTCCCAGAATAAAAACACTTCTATCTCTGCTCACAAGGTGGCAATAGAACCCTACTCATTTACTATGGCTGAAGCCAATGCTCTGGGAATTGGCAAATACTCATTAAAATGGTGAGAGTGTATATTGCAGATGTGTGGCACCTTTTCTTTATTCTGCTCAACATTTTTTCAATGAAATTGGTTAATTAGATGAATATTTACTGAACACTACTCTGAGGAAAGCCCAGGCTTCTTGGTTTTGATATAGACCTTCCAGGGTTATTTCAACACATAGTCCAGGCTTCCAAACAAGATGGAATCTTGAGTGGGTCCCTGGCATTGCCTGGGGTTGTATCGGCTTGGAGAGCTCCAATAGACATGAGTTTGGAAGCTTTCCAGAGGAGGATAATCTAAAATTGGCTCTTTGTGACAAATTACCACACGTGGCAGGGGTCCTTTAAAGCCAGCCTCATGCTCTCCCGTTCTTGCAGACGATGACGGAACTCTGTGCGGACTGGGTTAACCCAACCTCCCACTGTCGCATCACCTCCACACAGCCCCTACCTGACTCCTCGGAAGCCATATGCTCCCTCACTTGCAAATGGCTGTGACATTTTGAGACGTGATTTGAGGGTGCCAGCCTTATTTCCTCCATACCCATTGCCCTTACCATCAACTATGCTTTCTCCCTGGGCTGGCTCTTTCTGCTCCCATCCTGCTCGTTGGATGGGGACACTGGCATAGCCCACCCACTGGAAGCCCACCCACTTGCTGAAGTCAAGCCTTTAGACCATTTTTCCATTAAAAGTACATTTTAATGTAAAGCAACTAACTTGAGTCCATTTGAACAGATACCAGAATAGTCTATATTTGTTTCAGCTTGATGAAATTTTGTGTGTAGATATTTTTCATTCTTTCAAAACATAACCTTTCATTCTTCTCTCCGTTGAGAATTTATAGTCCATCTGCACCCACCTTCTCACCAAGCTCATTCCCTCTGCTGCTGTCATGTTCTTTTAACTGCTCCATGCCACCTCCATTAAAAAGTACCAGCCCCTTTGTGGTTCTTGGGAGCCAGACTGGCTAGGTTAGTAATCCTAATTTAGAAATTTACCAGCAGGATGCCCTCGGGCAAGTTATCTAACCTAGCTAAAACACCACCAACTCAGAAGGTTCTGAGTTCATACATGTAAGCACATGGCACATGGCCAGGCACAAAAAATGTGCAGTGAATGCTCGCCATTCATATTCTGACTGTTCTGTATATCTGGCAGTAGTTTCTCTGTTTGTATTAAGCATATCTTTTTATTCTGATGCTTTGACATCTGGGGACTTGCTGACCTCAGAGAGTCTGCCCCTCTCAGGGCTGGCCAATGCCTAGAGATGGTTAAAGATTCATCTGGGAGCGTGGCTTTCATATGCAAACCAACCAATCCAGAGCCCACATCCCAACTGTCTCCTGTATCTGGCTCTTACACTGGACCACTCTCCCTCTGTCCCAGTCACCCCTGAGCCAGGTCCCAGACAACAAGTACAGCCCCTACACTCCAAGCCTGCTGAAATTACTCAGACTAGCCAATCCTAAACCTGCTTACCCTGCCTCACTTGTTCCTTCCCACCCAAACCACAATAAAGGCTGCTGCCCACATTTTCTCCTCACTCCCTCAGCCTTCTGACCAACCCTGGTGCTTCCCCTGTGGCCCTGCATTGTGCGGCATGTCCCCTCCTCTTGGGCACCATGAGTAACAAACTATCTGTTCAGTGGCAGTCATCTCCTGGTCTGTTGGCCTCACCATGCCTACATAATAATAAAACCCATATTTTAAAATACCATTTTAACAAGGTTCAAGGCAGCCTTGAAATATTATTTTCAATGTTATTAAGAATAAAATTCTACCCATAGACATGATTGCCAATAGAATGCAAAGAATTATTATCTAGTGTCTATTATGAGCTAAACATCCTATTGGGTGATTTTGGGAATACAATAATTTAAGACAATCTTTAGTTTTCCTGATCTTATCATCTCTTAGAGGAATCAGATACATGTGCAACGTAAATAACAGGGATTACAGGACAAACTGTGATCGTTGCAATTACAGAGGTACCAAGAAGTCACGAAAGGGCAGGAAAAGTAAAGATTCACTCTAGGAAGAGATTTCTGTTATTGATGGAATCCAACATTTCTATTTTCTCTCATATGTTCTACGTTTCTTTATTTTGTACAACTAAGCCTTTTCAATGTTAACGTGGTGATTGGTAAAGACTTACATATCATTTTTTTGAAAGCTATCCCTTCCTTGATTAATTCAAGTAAACCATTGCCACCTGATTTTTGTGCATTGTGCCACCAAGATTTTTGTGCTCCTACAAAACAACTTATGAATCTTTACTGCACATAATTTCTTCTAAGACAGAAATAAAGCATCAGAACTTCTTCATATTTGGAAAACTCAACTGTACATTTGGGCAACTTGCATTTGGTTGCCAACTAACTTGGCCTAGTGACAATCTAGTAGGTTGCAAATTCACTTGGCAGAAAGTTTACCCAGCAATGATAATTAGCAAAAGTATTTGCAGATTTTTTTAATCCTTCTATTACATAATTTGACTGCCTTCATGGATTACCATTTTTCTCACTTAAGGCTGATTTTTATGATAAGTAAAGTATTACACAAGCATAGCATCTACTTCATGTTAATATTAATTAAGCATCTGCATGTTCCTATGACACAGGGGAGTCGCCTTACAGCTTACATCAAATTACCGCAGAGATTTTTAATATGGGATTTCTAGGTAGTTCTGTTAAGACTTCTTCTCGAAGCTCACTCCTAAAGGCAGGTGTCGCTCCTTCCTTCTCCCAGTTGCTGTCTCCACCTCTTTGGGGTCAACACAGCCCTGGGAAGACATGGCTTTCCATCCCCAGACCCTTATCCTTCTGTGCCTGTGCAAATGCTCTTGAGGTCCCTGCTAGCCCCTATGGTATCCTTGTGTAAATTAGAAAAAGGATGCCTTTCCTCACAACTCTCAATGCCACCTCTGGGAAATTCTCCCAACAAATACAAATCCACACGTGTTCAAACGACGAAGGCAGCCCGGCGAGTGTGCACACACAACCCGTACACCACATGAGGGGGACCTGTAAAAGAGACGTGTACCTTCCTTGCCAATCTCAATTAGCTGGGCGCCTATACCCATGGCTGTCTGACAAAAACACTAGTGTCTTGCAATCAATAATATAGGACCAAACTCTGTGAAGGTTTGCATTTTTTCTTAGTAAGCTTCCAGGCTATTCCAATCATATCCTCATTTGCATCCTGTCACTTGCATCCTCATCAACTTTCTGAACCAAAACAAAAAGGATGAAGTTTACGCTAGCAGAGCAAGATCCCCAGACCTCAACCGCTAAGGGTGGGCTGGGATTCGTGTGCTGAGCTGTCATTTTTGGTTTTCCCTCTCTTTCCTCATCCTTCTAACCATGGATACATTTTTATTAAGAAAAGGACAAGGGAAGATGAAAAAGCATGAGTAGGGGATTTCCCTCTATATTTTTGGGGCGCAGAATGACGCTGTGAAACATTTGTGTGGGTGTCAGTAGAAGTTAATCACCAGACTAAACTAATGAGGCAAAAAATAACGTATCTTATTACAAACAATCAAATTGTTTTATTAGGTTAATAAGATTAAAATTTTCTTTTTTTAAGTTTATTTTTTATTGAGGCAACATTGGTTTATAACATTCTATAAATTTCAGGCGTACATGATTATATTTCGATTTCTGTGTAGACTACGTCATGTTCACACCCAAAGACTAATTACCATCTGTCACCACACACTGTGCCCCTCCACCCCCTCCCCCTCCTCCACCTCCCTCTCTGGTAAGCACCAATGTAATCTCTGTATCTATGTGTTTGGTTGTTGTGGTTGTTGTATCTCCCATTTAGTAGTGAAATAATACAGTGTTTGTCTTTCTTTGACTTATTTCATTTAGCATAATACCCTCAAGGTCCATCCATCTTGTCGCAAATGGCAGGATTGCATCTTTTTTATGACTGAGTCATATTCTATTGTATATATATATACCACATCTTCTTTATTCGTTCATCCATTGATGGGCACTTAGGTTGTTTCCAACCTAATATTTTAATTTTTAAAAAGTGAATTTTGAGATCTTTTATCGTACTGAATCATATACTTAGAACATGTGTTTATTATGCCTTGCCCCCATCAAGTATACACACACACACACACACATATACATATACTATTTAATTTGGTGGGAGTTGACAGTGTCAAAATGTGAGTATGCTTATGGACACATGTTCCCCTTGAGGACATGATCTCCATGTGTTTCTGTGAAGAGAGTTGAGATCCATGGTGCATCGCGTCCTATGGCTGCTATAACAAATCACCATAAACACAGTGACTTAAAACAACATCAATTTATTATTTTACAATTCTGGAGGCCAGAAGTCAGAAACGGGTTTGACGGGGCTAAAACCAAGATGTTGGCCAGGCTGGCTCCTCCTGGAGGCTCTAGGGAAGAATCTGTCTCCTTGCCTTTTCCACCTTCTGGAAGCCCCCTGCATTCCTTGGCTCATGACTCCTTCTCCAGATCACCTTTCTCCCCCCTGCTTCCATCATCACATCACGTTCTGCCTCTCCTGGAGTCGGATGTCCCTCTGCCTCCCTCTCGTAAGGACACTTGTGATTACACTGAGGGCTCACTGGAGAGTCCAGAATAATCTCCCCGTCTTGAGAGCCTTAACTTCATCACATCTGCAAAGTCCCCTTTCACCACATCAAATCACATTTACAGATTCCGGGGACTAGAACCAGATATCTTTGGGGGCCATTGTTCAGCCGACCACACGTAGTGAGGTCATGAAGAATCAGGCGGCCTGGGCTTTACCTACTAGTTGTACCAGTTACTTATGCTCTGCCTCAGTTTCCTCATTTGTTGAAAGAAGATAATAACAGTACCTCCCTTGCAGGGTTTTTGTGAGGATTCAATGAGCTAATATATGTAAAAATCTTAGAATTTGAATTGTACACTTTAAAATAATCTTAGAACAGTGTCTCGGACGTACTGAGCACTCATGATGATGATTATCCTACTAAAGACCTGTGGGTCCCAGAGGCAGACAGACAGATACACACATACACACCCCAGTCTCACTTTCTCTCTTCCTCAAGAGTCTTACCTTCAGTCCAGGCCCAAAGCTGGAGACTCTGGCTCTGAGCCCATGTTGGCTAAGCTGCCATATCTAAGATGCTCAGGGTCCTACCCTTCTTCCCATGGCAACCCATCCTCAGAGCACCAGGGAACTCGGTTCAGCTCTTGTCACACTAAACAGAAGATCCTGTTGCTGTGGCCATTGGCAACTGAGAGCAAGATCTTGGACGGGTTCCTGGCCCCACCTGTGCTCCTATGATTTCCTTCCATCCCAACAGACTCACTCCTTCCTTCTCCCCTGGCCGCCCCTTGTTTAAGTAATAAAATTGCCAACCAGAGCCACAACACTCTTTTCTTCCTTCTGCCTCTCTCATGGGACAGACCGGTACCAACAGTCACTGCCAGCTCCCCAAGTTGCTTGCTCATCCTGTGGCAGTTGACCTCTCTGGATCTTTGTGCATCTGTGACCCAGGGATAACTAAGCAGAAACTACAGAGCTATTAACTTTAAGAGGAAAGTCCTTTGCCTTTGTGTGAAGACTGAGGTTCTGGGAGCTTGTTCTCAATAAATTTAAAAATATCTCTCATCATTGCCTTTTCCTGGGCCCCCATCTCTTCACTCCGCTTGGAGCAAGGGAACGGGTCACAGCCACATGTGACAGTCGAGAGGATATTAGTTTATTTCACTATGCACTTTTCTATTTTCACCCAGTTTTGAAGGTATTCTGCAGAGGTAACCTTAAAAAACCTCACATAGACACAGAAATTCATCATCTTAATTTTACGACATTATACAACAGAAATATGCCAGTCTGTAGTATAACTGAATGGTGTCCAAAATATTAAAATCAAGAGGTGGTAGGGGGCTCTGTTCAGACTTAACAAAAACTTCCCAGGACACGGTTATATTTTTGCCCCTTTCCTAAATTATGCTCACAACAAAAGGAAAAAAAACTCCTTGTGAAGTGAACTTCAATTGCCTCACTGGAATATCTCCCTTTTCTACAAACTGTAAATATTCCCAAAGACAAATTACTCATTGAGTTACTCAGCCTCATCAAGAGTTTCATGGTGTGACTGAAAACAGATTCTGGCCCACGTCCGCGTGGTCAAAACCGGTGAGCAGCCATTTAAGGAGATGATTTTCTCCCTAATCTGTATCTCGTGGATCTGCTCCCAAGCTGGTTTTCATTCCTTTGGAGTTCTGTGTTAGGTTTGGTGGGACATTATCTCCAGGAAGACGGTTAGGTTTTTATGCTTCTGCACTTGGGGAACATTTTTGTGGTGTCTACAGGGCCCTTTTACAACTTGCTCGTTTAGCACAGCAATGTGCAAAGTAATTGAAACCTGGTTCTCTTTCTTCAAAAACGTGAGAACGTTTCTCTCACGAGAAAGCTGCGAGAATCCATTTCAATCCCGCTGGTCCGGAACCAGGCAAATATCTCCGAAGTGTCCAGCTGTGTGCTGCTTGGTGGCAGGGGCTCAAGAAGGACTTGCTGACAGGCCGGTTGGAAACCCTCGGTGCACACACAGGTGGTCACACAGCAACCTTCAAGGCTGTGGGACATCACCGCCGTCATTTAATTATCTTTGTGGCTGTGAAATGCCTCAATAGGAATTACTCCATTAACAGCTCTTCCCAGTAGGTGTTTCAGACGGACGAGGCAGCTCCTTGGGTGGCAGGGCACGTTAATTATGATTTTTTTTTTCAATTAGATTCAAAGCAGTCACAAACAAGTCTTAGCCTCCTACATTTCAACCTGTTGGAACCAGTTAAGTGTCCGTCTCAGGCCTCCTTTTCTTTTTTTCTTTTTTTTTTTAATTAATTTTTTTATTGAGTTATTGATAGATTACAATCTTGTGAAATTTCAATTGTACATTAATGTTTGTCAGTCATGTTGTAGGTGCACCACTTCATCCTTTGTGCCCACCCCCCACCCCACCTTTCCCCTGGTATCCACTAAACTGTTCTCAGTCCATAGTTTTAAATTCCTCATATGAGTGGAGTCATACACAGATTATCTTTCTCTCGCTGGCTTATTTCACTTAACATAATTCTCTCAAGGTCCATCCATGTTATTGCAAATGGAATGATTTTGTTCTGTTTTGCAGCTGAGTAGTAGTCCATTGTATATATGTACCACATCTTCTTTATCCATTCGTCTGTTGATGGGCACTTAGGTTGCTTCCACGTCTTGGCTATTGTAAACAGTGCTGCAATAAACATTGGGGTGCACAGGACTTTTGGGATTGCTGACTTCAGGCTCTTTGGATAAATACCCAGTAGTGGGATGGCTGGATCGTATGGTAGTTCTATTTTTAGTTTTTTGAGGAATCTCCATACTGTTTTCCATAGTGGCTGCACCAGTTTGCATTCCCACCAGCAGTGTATGAGGGTTCCTTTTTCTCCGCAACCTCTCCAACATTTGTTGCTATTAGTTTTAGATATTTTTGTCATTCTAACGGGTGTAAGGTGATATCTTAGTGTAGTTTTGATTTGCATTTCCCTGATGATCAGCGATGATGAGCATCTTTTCATGTGCCTAGTGGTCAGGCCTCCTTTTCATATCTCAATTGTTCAAGGCCTAGTCAAGGAAATAAAAATCGAGGACGGTGACTGACTTAAAAAAGGAGAGTTAGAATGAAAAAGTTCTTAAAGGCTCTGAGCACACATGGTTGAATGACTGCTAGCTTAACCTGTAATTTGAGATGAGGAATATATTGGGAGGAGGGGAAAGCCAAAATTATTTACAGCTGGACAGGCAATTAAACTAAAACCCAAACTATGCAATATGTGTTTATATTTGTCTTCAGCCACTATTAATTCCTAGGGTGCATCTAGCATGATATTTGGCACATAAATTTCATTGTTCTGAATTAAAGGGCAGAAATGATCACCCAGAATTGTGAAAAACAGGCTTCAGAGAGTGCGTATTAAAATAAGGGATAGAGATACGTCCACACCCGACACTGATACAATGGGTCAAGAGCAGTACTAAATGCGTGGATGAAGTGCTAAGGGGACACAATTCAAGGAGATCAATTCTTTCATTCTTGTATTCAGTCAACTAACACTCACTGAGGGTCTGCTCTGGTTCAGGCACTGTTTCAGGCCTTATGGATACAGTTATGAACAGATAAGGCAGGTCCTAACTCTGATTGAGGTTATTATTTTTGTGTGTGCGTGTGTGTGTGTGTGAGAGAGAGAAAGAGAAGTAGGATGGCCTAAGAGAGGGTGACAGACATTGTAAATAAACAACTAAACCAGAAAAGATCACATAATTATAAGGGTTCCATAGTGGGTTGAATGGTGGCCCCCAAAAGATATGTCTATATCCCAACTCGCAGAAACTGTGAATGTGACCTCATTTGGAGAAAGAGTCTTTGCTGATGTAATTAGGTTAATGGTACTGAGTTGAGATTATTGTGGATTATCTGGGTAAACCCTAAATCCAACGACGAGTGTCACTATAAGACAGAGAGAGAAGCAAATAAGAGAAGTGTGTTCTGACCTGTTATGATTTCAAATCCACATTTTGAAAGCTTGTTTTGGACAAAGGTGTTTGTGGTTTGAAGTTGTTTGAAGGAAATTGTCTTGAAGTTGGGTATTGGGACTTTCTTATCGAACTCTCCCACCTGGAGTAGAGAGGGCCATTACGTCATTGACACCACAGTAACAGCAATGGTGTCCATCACACGATGGGCTTTTAAGCTTTAAAAACCAAGAAGTTTGACCAGCAATTCGAGAGTGTTCGGTCTGGGCAGGGCTACTGTTTGCTCATCTAAATAGCTCTCTGGAGATCTTCAGACACTCGCTCCTGTGGTGGCCGGGCTACTCTTGGTTGGGAGTGGTGTTGAACTGTTCAGTAGTCTTAGGAAGAGAAGGGACATCTGTTCCTGCCTTGGCGAGGCTACTCCTCGTAGCCAGTGAACCAAGCCATATAATGGTCCCTGGAGTGATAATTCAGAGCGGCCCACCATGCCTGCCAACACCGCTGCCGTTGCCCACCAGCTACGTGCCCTGGCAGTGAGGGACCTAAGCCGGCAGCTGATGCCCAGCTTTTAGTTGGAAGGACTGACTCTGCTCGTAGAAAGGTACACCTCAACTAAATTTGGACTTTATTTCTTTCATCTCCCTTTCGCCTGGAACAACAGTGTAATTAATCTATCATTGGTTTGGAGTCTGTTCTTTCTTTATTGGCTTATTAAGAGACATTATCCTGTGTGCCATTGGCTTGTGTTACCAGCTACAGCTTTGGCCAAGAGTGGATGCCTGTTTCCATTGCCAGCTGACATCTCTTCTCACTTCTGAGTAACAGAAAGTCTCTTTCCCATGGGGACCCTTTCCATGTTGTTCAGGTGAGACTGCCTCCCTCTCTCTCCCAAACTCTCATTCGCACAAACAGACACAGATCTGCAGTCTTACCAATCCCAGAAACCCATCATCTGGACACAGTGATTGGTCCGGAGATGGACATGTGACTCAAGCTGGGCCAATCAGAGTGCTCTCTAGAACTTTTCTTCTCCAGCTCTGAAAAAGATTCCCTCGCTGCCCTAGGGGGCTAGCCTGGTGGGACGTGATGCTGGGGTTGCGGTTCCCTGACAGAGTCTTTTAGTTAAATGACCTAGTGGCTTTTCTTCTTTCTCCATTTTGTTTAAATTAGTTCTCAGTCTCTCCTGCTTATAAATGGAAGGGCTCTAACCAATTCGAGGCCCTGTCCTGGTGATCTAAGCCAGACCACATGTAGCCCACAGGATTCTTCTTGTCTAGTCTGGACAAAAGTCTAGAGGAAGAGCTGAGTCTCAGAAGGGACTCTGTCCCCGCTCTGTGAGTCCCACCTGGTTTCCTTCTTCGCCTGCTAAAGGGGCGGGGGCGCGTCTTCTTACTGGCACAGCCACGAGGGAGAAGAGAGAAGCAATCCAACAGGAAAAAAGCCAAGAGAATCAAAGCCAAGAGAACTTCAAAGAGATACCGAGCCCCCCAATGAACAGTTTTAACATCTTTGTTTATCCCTTTGAAAATTCAATTCCCTGACCCAGTGCCCCAATTTTGCACTTGGCCTTAACCCTTATCAGCGTTTCACTCTGTATCAATCTCAGTTATCTGGTGCAAGAACAGAACTGATTCTGGCTGATTCTAGCTGCGAACGAATTTATCAGAAGGCTGGAGAATCAGGCTCCGAAAATGCACAAGAACAAAAGGAGGGTGAACGGGCAGAATCACAATGAAATCCAGGCCTGAGGCCAACGTGGGCTAAGGGCTCCCTGGCCAAAGACTGACATCACTTCTCCCCGGGACCAGAGCGCGGCTGGCTGCCTCCCGCCACCCTGAGGACGTCTTCCCATCCCCACGTGGGAGCGGCAGAACTCCAGCAGAGAACGCCTGATTGGTCAAGTCTGTGTCTCTCCCGAGTCAGAGGAGGTGGGGGTGGGATGTGATTTAGATGCGCTCTGCCTCTCACTGAGATTCCTAAGGGGAAATTTCCTGAACATAAATTAATTTAAAAACATCTACTTTGTCCTCTCTTGGAGTGAAGCAGAGAAAAACAGGAGCTTGGAGACGCCCCCGGTGATTCGATTGTGTCGCCACAGCGCCCTCTAGCGACAGCCTCGTGATAGGGTGAGAACAGCGTAACTATTTACACACCCCATTGAAAAGGCCTGCTGAAATTCAGTTATGCTTAGTTTTACGATTTAGACTATTGTGCAAAGCGAGAGAAAATTCCAAGATGCAAATGCTATCCCGGGAGAGGCATATAAAAAGGACCATGACTTACAATGGATGTTAGCTTGAATCAACCACCGTCGGTGCCGGGGGAATTCAAACAGCCCTTGTGATGAGAGCATTTCTGCTGTGACCGTCCAGGAGCGCTACGTCTCTTGAAGACAAAATCTGTTCCTTTGAAGTGAGGCTCGCAGGTCAAGACACTGGGAGCCTGGACAAGCTCCTGGAGATGGAGGCAGGAGGTTCATGGTACCTAACGTCCACATCCATGGGGCCTGGCACACAGGTGATGCTTGTGGAATGGATGGACGAGCCCAAACCTTGGGAGTGAGTGTCAGATAGAGCACAGCAGCACAAAAATTGAAGGAAATGTACAGGGATGCTCATACACAAAGAGGACCAATGAAATGAGGAGGGAGCTGCTGCAGGCTGTAACAGTCAGCAGGCAAGTGAGGAAAAGTACACACCGGAGAAATGGAGAAACACGGATGAGAAGGGCTGTCCCGAGCACACCGGAACACAGACAGTTATGAAATGGTTCATCTCTGCTGTGGAATGAATGTTTGTGTCCCCCTAAATTCATATGTTGTAGCCCTAATCCCCAGTGCGGTGGTAGTTGGAAGTGAGGACTTTGGCAACTAATTAGGTCAAAACAGTGGCATCCTTGTGAATGGGATTAGTGCCCTTCTAGGAGACACAAGAAAATAAGTCCTGGGGACGTAATGTCCAACATGGTGACCGTAGCTAATGCTACTGTACTCCATGTTTGAAAGTTGCTAAGAGAGTAAATCTTAAAAGTCCTCATCACAAGAAAAACAAATTGGGAGTAACTATATATGCTGACTGATATTAACTAGACATTGTGGTGATCATTTTGCAATACATATAAATGTCGAATCATTATGTTATACACCTGAAACTAATATAATGTTTTATGTCCATTATATTTCAATAAAAATATAGAAAAGAGAGAGACACATACAAAAGAGCTCTCTCTCTGCCATATGAGGGCACAGTGAGAAAGTGGCCTTCTACAAGACACAAAGAGGGTTCTCACTAGAGACAGACCATGTTATCACCTTGATCTTGGACTTCCGAGACCCCCGAGCTGCAAGAAGTAAATGCCTGCTATTTAAGCCACCCAGTCTCTGGTGTTTTGTTATGGCAGCCCCAGCTGACCAAGATCACCTCTTACCTCTGGCATCTAGAGAATGGAAGGTTATTTGTGCTCCCATCCCTTGCTGTGCATTCATTGAGCAAAATATTTGTAAAAGCACCTACTCTGGTCCTGACACTGCAATAGGGGCTGCCTGCCAAGACTGCTTCGATAGGGTGTCATCTGGGGGTCCCTCATGTTGTCAAACCTAACCAACAAGGAGCCCACCAGGGCTGGGGCAGACAGAAGAAGTGGGGCATGCTTGAGGAGCAGAAAGGAAGCCAGGGCAGTGCACCAGTTGTTCAGATTGAGGCAGCGTGGGCACCATTCCAAAGCTAAGATCACCCTTCTGGCACCCCCCTTCAAGGAGCAGGATGGTAGAGGGGTTGGGGCATAGACTTTAGCCTGACAGCCTGGACTCTGTTCCCAACTGTGCCACTTACTCATTGTGCAATTCTGGGTTAGGCCCTTGACCTCTCTGTGCTTCAGTTTTCTCATCCGTAAAATGGGGATAATCTTAGCACCAACCTCACAGAATTGAGGTAAAGATCAAAATACTTAGGAAAGTACCTCGCCTGCAAGAAGTGCCACAAGGGGCAGCCATCATCCTCAGCTCAGATTTAGTGTTACTGTCCCTCTTTAGAATGATTGTCCTTAAAAAGAAACATTGCTGTCAGAAGGGGAATTTGCAAATAGAATATATTCTTCTCACACTAAGCAGAGACCTTGTCATGTCATGTCTTCAGTAGCCCAGATAGATTTTCTGGAATAACTAGACTTCTTTAACAACATATTTGAAAATAAAGTTTAACACAACCAAGTTCTCAATAACATAAATCGTAATTATGTGCTCACTGGGGCCATAAGCGCCTTTTGTTTTGCCATCACATACTACAGCTAATTTTTACAATTGCTAATTGTGAGTGAGCTCAAGAAACATCTCAGGCCTCAGAGAAAGGTTTAGTAGGGGTGAAAGGAGTGAGTTGTGGGTGGAGAGACCAGCTGGTTTCTAAGCAATGTGGATTTAGTAATCCCAGAGGAAAATCCTGAGGATGGACTGGGAAGTGGGGAGAAGTTCCTCAGAGAAGGAGCATCTCTTCTTCCTCATTCTCTCAGAGCTCAGCCAAGGGGCCATTTAGAAGTTGCAGCTGTTTGTCAGCCCCTTGAGGAATTCCTGGAGAGGACAGAGTGAAGAATGAAGAGAGTATCAAATTCACACACAAAAAAGGAGGGAGGAAGAGAGGGAGGAGAGAGAAAAGAAGAGAAGGAAAGAAAAATGAATGAAAAGGGAGGGGAAAGGGGAAGGAAGAAAGAAGGAAAAGGGAGAAGAAGCCCAAACAATAGGGTTCAGAGAAGATTCCAGAAAGCCAAAGGGCGTTAAGTTTTTCAAGAATATCTGAATAGGTTTTATGACATGGAGATGACATTGAGAAGTTTCTCATCAACAGAAAATGGGGTCCGTGTGCTTGGGCTCCATTCTCTTCTCGTCTTTCTCTTCCTTTTTCTCCAGCTTTCTCTGGGAGGGAGGAAAGGGGCTGTCACCTCTCCCCACACTTGGTTCCGTTCCTCTTGGTGGTGGTTGTGCCTGTGCCTCCAGGGGGTAACTGGACGGGCGAGTAGATTGTTGGAGGTTGTGGAAGGACCAAGATGGCCTCCACAAAGTCCCATCCGAGCAGAAGGAGGATGGGGATGCAGCTGAGGCGCCCGCTCCACCTCCCTTCCTGAATCAAGGTGTGTCCCACTCCCCAGCCCCCTGCTCTTCCTCCCCTAGTGAACAAATATGGGCAAATTTGTTTTCCAGTTTCCAAATGTTACCACTTCTATTAATGTTTACCAGTGTTCAAACAATGCTTGCCAAAAAGCATGGGATACTATTAATAAGGTTAAAAAATAGCCAAACAAATCCAATGCAACTGATTTTTAATAGGCATACCCATAAAGATATATAAAATAATCTGATGATCAAGAGTCCCTTGGATTTAAAAAGTGAAACATTTTAAGGAATATAATATAATTAATAGTCTGGCTAACTTCATAAATTAGATTAAACTAGTTCATAGTTTATCTTTGTTGCATACAATCTCTTTTGGACTTTAGGATATACTCGTTTCTTTCTATCCATAATTTTCCTCCTAGATATATGAACATAAATGGCACACATAGTCAAAATCTTAGAGAGTTAAGTTTATTGTTCTCACTGATTTTACTAAAAGTTGTTTCGGAAAACAATCTTTTGTTGCCATGATATTTTAAAAACTGTGGGTCTGAAGGACCATTTGTAATAATACTATCTTACATATTTATAGTACTTAACAATATCCACATGCTTTCCTACGCATAATCTTGATTCTCCTAACAACCTTTTTTACAGCAGTTGAGGCAACAGAGGATCAAAGAGGCTGACAGTTCAAGGTCACATAAATAGTAAATTTAAAAGCTGAGACCCCGCTCTGGGCCTCTCCCACCTCACCCACTGGAATTTCCATCCATCACGTTGTAAATCAAATTCCTGTGTTGAGAAGGAGGATAGAATATGTAGCATTTTAAGAGTGCCTTATTTTACAAGTCAATTTTGTACGGTACTCATTCAAATTTCTCAGTATTCTTCATAATTTCCATGTACTTATGTTCTTACCCATGAGCTATGTTAAAGAAATTTAGGTAGCCTCAAAAAAAGTGGGAGAGAAATTTCAGAACTTCCCTTGCTGTGCTTTTCAAGGCAGTTCAATAGTTCAATAAGACTTTCACTTTTTTTTACTCTTATTATAGAAAACTACACCAAAATTAAGTTCTTCATTCCACTTTCTAAGATCTAACTTTAATCTGAGGGAGAGAAAGAAAATGAGAATGAGAATATACTGAAGTTGTAAGGACAAAAACAAAAGTCAATTTCGAAGGCTTCTCTTTGTCCATTGCAACTCCTGACCATCTCTGTTCTTTCAGCGGGGCAGAGCACCCCGGCTCAGCCCAGTCTCGCTGCCAGAAGATTCGTCTTTAGGCCTGAACTCATCCTCCTCTCCAGTGGGGTGTACTAAGTATCAGAGTCGCCAAAAGATCCAGCTAAAGCAGCATTTATAGTCTACGTAACATCTGTCCTGGAGAATGAAGTTCATGGAGTCGAACAGCCTTATCAATTAACTGAAACACACAGATCTCAGATTTTTTTTAATGTCTGTATAGACCCAACCAAAATATGCTGCTGAGAGAGAGGAGCAATTGAGAATTTGTCCATTAAGAGTATAGTTGTAATTTATGGTATACTCAGACTCCATCTGCAGGCTGCGACTGCTTACTGCAGCCTGGTGCAGCAGCTGTGGGAATCAATGGTGGAAAAAGGTCCCAGAGGAATAAGTTTGGACTTCAACATATTCTTAAGAGTTGATAGAATGGATTTATCACACTGGTGAGACCACAAACACTTTTTGGGCTTGATGGCCATAGAAGGTATGTGTACCATACATCAATGTCTTATTCAAATTTAGACGCTCAATCAATACTTGTTGGATGAATGTATAAATGAATGAATGAATGAATGAATGAATGAATATTGCAAAGGAATTTAGGAATTTGAACATGGTCGGAAGAATCCAAGTTCTGCTCCAGAGATCCAACCAATCCAATCTTCCTGCCCTACTCAGTGGAGATCTCGAATCTTCCAGTCATGTCACATTCCTCTCTGTTAATAACATGAACCACTGGCCCCATTGGAGCGGTGCCAAAGCAAATGAGAAATGAAGCAGGAAAACCCTAGGGCCTAGCTTTCATTTTTAACCTGATTTTCTGGCTTCCAGGGTTTCTGCTCATTAAACATGAAAAAAATAAATTGTTTGTAATTTTCAAAACACTTTGCATGTTAACTCATTCCAGAGGCAAACAGTTTTAAAGGCAAAATCTCTAGAGTGTAGGTGGTGAATGGGGCCTCTTTACCAAAGGAGGTCACATAAAAATGAAAAAATACTAAAGAATAACTAGTCCATGCTGTCCAGGGGGATGAGCTATGCAATCTAAGTAAAAATTAAAACCAAATTACATACACTAATCAGCATTGTGTTGCACATCTGACTCATTTGCATACAATGCAATTATCCTGATGGGTGCCAAATTCGACACACCCAGCTGGGTTAGTGCGTCTCCAAGGACACAGGCTTTTCCCTGGAGGGTTGGCTGTGTTCCCGTATGACCATGACAGCAAATAAACAACCACGGCACTGTTAGACTTTGAGCATTTGAAATAAAAGCAGTACAGATCTATGCATGGCCAGCATTCAGCTTCCCTCAGCTGAACAAGACACAGGCTGATTCTGAGTCAGTGCTCCATTTCTAGAACATTCTATCTGATCTTGCATTTTAGAAAACCACATTTCTTTTATGCTATATAAAGAATTCTTCTTCTTCTTTTTCTTCACCTTGGACTGGCAGATGAAGGGGACATTTTGAGATCATCTTCCTTGCTCCAAGGTCCCTTGGGCCAGCAAGGGACAAAGGATGAACACTTTCCTTAAAGATTCTGCTGGTTTTGGGAGCAGCCGCCCCTAAGGAGAAGGGTGGCAAGCAGGATGGTGGCTGGCTGGTCCGCAGATGCCCTGGAAACCTGCTCAGAAAAGATTGCCTGGGTTCAGAACTGACCATGGTGAACCCTGTGTCAACATTCGTCTCTGCCTCCAGTTTCTCGGAACTGTTTTCCCAGCTGAGGACCTTCATTCTGGCCCCAGGGTCGAGGTGGGGAGAAGGCAGATGCAGCTGGGTGCCCATGGCCACACTGTTGGCCTGGACCGAGCGGCCACGACTTTTCCATGAAGTGCCACTAGGGCTGTGTGACGCTGGGCTCCCGCTGGGGTCAGGGTGCTCCACGGAATCCTCCTTGAACTTCCTGTCCTGGCTCCTTCGGCTTCTCAGCTCTAAGGTCCTTCTTGCAGAGGCAGAGGTCAGCCTGGAGCCCTGGGGAATCGTGTCAGCTCCCGAGGCGCCATTCAGAAAGGAAAGCTCATCATTCCTGACACCAAGTCCTGGATTCAATTGGACCTATGGGACAAGGAAAAGAGGAAGAAATGCAACAGATGTTTTCCATTAACTAAGTGCCGAGAACAGACTCTGATCCTATTCATCCTCCACCGTGTGTGCCCACAGCAGACTTTCAATAGAGTTGGTTGAATTGAATAGAAGTAATAAATGCAATCTAATCATGAGGTGTGTAATCAGCATCAGCTCGGAACATCTCTCTTGGACTCCCTAAGTTAATATTTTGACAAGGCTAAGACTGAGAATCAAATGACCCCTTGACAACAACACAGTTCTGGTAGATCGTTGTTCAAATGATGCAAAGGTGTTCATACATATTATTCGGTGGCTTCGATCCATGTTGTAAATGATTGACCATGCCAACCACGGCGTTGCCAACCGTGAAAAAAATTCTAAAAATCCACCAAAACGTGGTTATAATCAAGATAAAGTGGAACAAGAATTCAATCTTCCAAAGCTGGTAGTCCTTTTGAATCATGCTAATACTGATATATATCTTGGGCTATAGCAGGACATGTGGGCACTCCAGGCAGGCCAATCATTTGACACATTTTAAACCAATATGCTTTAAATTTGGGGCCACCATTTATTTAGAGTGGAGCCCTAATAGTATGTGGAAAAACAAAGAAGGTGGGCACTACTTATTTGGGGTCTCTGGTGTCTTAACCCCTCACAATTCTATTCTGGTTCCAAACTTACAGATCCTACTGAACAACACCCCGCCACAGTTAAGTGTTCTCGCCCTCCGCAGGGGGAGTTTGCTGGCCCGTCTGCCTTCCTCACACTCTTGGGAGCCTTATCCCCTACTCCTTATATGATACTCTCGCCAAAAGGATTTCTGGAAAAGACAATTTTCTCCATCTTGTCAGTAGCCCTTAGAAACTGGTATCCAGGGCCCAGCCCTACCTGGCCTAGTCCTTAACTAAATATCAAAAAGAATGGTAGAAAGAATTTTAAATGCATTTAAGTGAAAGAAGCCAATCTGAAAAGGCTACATACTCTATGATTCCAACTGTATGACATTCTGGAAAATGCAAAACTATGGAAATGGTAAAAAGGTTAGTGGTTAGGGAGTTATGGGGTTAAGTGGGAGGCAGGGATGAATAAGTGAAGAAGCACAGAGGCCTTAGAAGGCAATGAACTATTCTGTATGCTATTCTGTGTGATACTACAATAGTGGATACATATCATTATTCCCTTGTCCAAACTCATGTAATGTACACCACTAAGAGTGACCCCTAAGGTAAACTATGGACTCTGGGTGGTAATGATACGTCAGCGTAGGTTCATCATCATAATGAATGTACCACTCTAGTGCAGGATGTTGACAGTGGCGGAGGCTGTGTGTGTCGGCGGGGAAGAGAGGCTATGAGATTCTCTGTACTTTCTGCTCTATTTTGCTGTGAACTTAACACTGCTCTAAAAAAAAGTCTATTAAAAGAAAAAGACGTACATATTTATCTCACAAGGCAAGAAGGTAGAACAGTGAGAAACCAGGTCTAGAAATGTGTCCATCACCATACACACACATGCAGTATGTGTTTATATAGATGATACACAGATACGTCCTCTTCTCAATTTTCTCTCTGATCTAGAAACGGTGAGAGGATTATTACTAAGCTGCAAAAAGCAAAAAGCAAAAAAAGGGATTTCCATGAATTCCTTTAGCATAGAATTGGCAAATATTTTCTGTAAAGGGCCGTAGAGTAAGGACGTGAGGTTTTGCGGCCATGTGGTCTTTACTGCAATGACTCGACTCTGCCACAAAGCAGCTGTGGACAGCTCACAGATGAATGGGCATGGCTGTGTTTCACTGAAACTCTATGAACACTGAAATTGGAATCTCACACATTTTCATGCGTCATGAAATTTTTTTTCCAACCATTTAAATATGGAAAAACTATTCTTAGCTCCCAGGCCACAGTTGGCTGATCCTGGCTTACATCAATGATTCTCATTCATTCATTCTCTCCCTCCCTCTCTTGCTCTCTCTCTCTCTTAAGAATACAAAACCTTTTTTCAAACAAAATCTCTTCCCAAACTATGAAGCAGACTGGGCAGAGCAGCCCTGGCTGAAGCACCAGAGATATCCCCCCCACCCCCCGAGGTGCTGGGCCTCCCTTTCTTGTTCTCCCCTCCCCCTCCTGTGGTGGCTCTGACCCCCTCACCAGGTCCCTAGGGCTCCTCAGAACACAGTTTGAAAACCACTATTCTAGAATCTCCAGATTCTACCCCTGGACCGAGGCAGTTCTCTAGAGAGCTGCATTTACCTGAACCCTCCCTCCACAAGTGTGCTTGCACTGAGTCACACCTGAGCACCGTGCACCACTGTGCTGAGGAGAGCTTCCGCCAGCATCAGAAACTCTCTCTAGTGGGGGTGCTGTCAAAGGGAGGCCCATCGCATCACGGGATGCGCCCTCTGTGCAAACCCAAAGGAGCAATTTCTGTCGCAAACTTTGCTGCACATTGGAACCCCCTGGGGAGCTTTAAAAATCACTGGTGTCTGGGGCTCCCACCCTCAGACATTCTAATTCCATTGGGCCAGGCGCAATCTGGGCATCAGGAATTTTTAAGTCTCCCTAGGTGATTCTAACGTGCAACAAAGTTTGAGAACTGCTGCCATAGATCCGGAAAATGTGGGTCTCACATAGCACATTATCTTGTGATCACTGTGAATCTGTTTCTCAGTGCATAAAGCTGACCCCCTGCTCCACACTTCAGATATTTCCTTTGCCCTCCCTCCCCCCGTTTCTCCCTCCCTCCCTCCCTTCCCCTCTCTCTTCCTTCGCCTCTCCCTCTCTCCAGCCCTCTCTCCCTTCCTTCCTTCCTTCTTCTTCCTTCCCTCCTTCCTCCTGCCCTCCCTTCCTTTCCTTTCTTCCCTTTTCATCTGAGTGTTAGTTTTTAATAAAAATATCTTATTATAACAGTAGTAATTGCTCACTATAAAAGTAATTGTATTGTAGAAGAGTATAAAATCAATAGTAAAGGCTTCTCCCCCACCCCAACCTCAAATCACCCCAAATTCTCTTCTCCAAAGGAAAGTCCTTATTTATCCTTTCAAAATCAAGGGGAAAATACTACCTCCTAGTTGTAAGCAGGGGCCTCCCTTCCCCCGGAGAACAAACTCCCCCAGTCCTTCAAAGGGCTGACCTCTTTGCCTCTTGGAGAATCATTTGACATAATAGTCTGCCTTTTTATTTGATCTAAGGAAGATTTTTTCTTCTGGAAATGGAAACTGGCATGGTCATTTCCATATTCAGAAATCGTTCAGAGTTGATATTAGACTGCAATCTGGGAGAGGAAATCCATAGGTTTGTTTTTGAACTCATTTGAGTAAATATCAAGAAGCGTGATTGCCAGATCTGATGGTAAGAGTAGGTTTAGTTTTGTAAGAAACTGCCAAACTATCTTCTAAAGTGGCTGTCCCATTTTGCATTCCCACCAGCAATGAATGGGAGCGCCCATTGCTCCACATCTTCACCAGCATTTGGTGTTGATGGCTTATGTTCAACCATTTCCTAATTGACTATATTTAAATGTATGGTATGAAACATCAAAAAATAGTTAACTTCTAAGACCTAATTTTCAACAGCAAAACGATAAATGTGTCTGTGATATATGAAGAAAAATTATTCAGTCCTTTTGATTCTTGGAAGTGAAGATGGGGAAATCCACAAGGTGGACTCTGGGGCTCCTATGTAATTTTCTAGCAATAGAAAGAGAGGCCTGAGTAAGTTCCCCTTTGCCTCCTAAATCAATCTCAGATCAGAACAAAATTGGTCCTGAAGCTACAACCTAGACATCTCAGGACACCCATGAAGTGCCCTCCAGAGTCGGGTCCACAGTCAGTGGGCCCAGCTGAGCCAGCCCAGGGTCTCCCTGCACTCAATTTTGCTCGCCCAGTCCCACGGCCCCTCCAGTGGGTCTCGTCCTCCTTACAATGCTCCACCTCCAAAGGATGTAATTTAAACCTAGCACCCTCAGGCCATCACCCACTGTTTCCAGCTCCAGCACTCAATTCTCCGTTACACTTGCTCTTCCATATCAACATCTCCCTCCCTACTTTCTCCCCTCAGCCCCATTCTATCTTCACTGCCTTCCATAGTCAACTTGAGTCCAAAGACCAACGCTTCAAGCATTTCCTCACCAATACCTCCAACTCCCCTGCACTCCTCCCTTTCTGTCATAGCCTCCCTCCATCCCTCCCAAACCGGGATCCATCACCTGCCCACATCTTCTGAACCAGTGCCCAGGCTGCTGGAGAAAAGCAAACGACTGTTCAGATTGGTGCCACCATGCAGGCTGGTTTCCAACTCCACCCAGGCTACCTGCCAGTCCTCCTGCTTCCCTAGTCACCTCTCTCCATTCACCACAAGCAGCTGTTTTGACTCTTCTGAACTGTCCTCAAACCTTCAGGGGCACCACCTCCCCCTCGCACTCCCATCAGATGGTCTCACCATCTAGATTCCAGAGAAAACAAAAGCCATCATTAGGTAGCAGCTTTCCCTGTTTCCTTCCACCAAACTTACCCGTAACTTCACCCACTCTCTCCACAAGGAAAATGACCAGTCTCTCTCCGTGCTGTGAATTCCACCACCTCTTGCATGGAGACCCCAACCTATCCATTATTCATTTTCTCCCACTTTATTATCTTGTTTCTTCTATCTTTCCCTCTCTCCCTCTCTCTCTTTCTGTGCCTACTCCTTTCCAATAACAATTAAACATGCATAAGTCTATAGTGAAAAACAGTCCTTCAACCCTCTCTCCCTGTCCAGCTCTCCTCTCCTTCACAGTCAAATCTGTTTATAAAATTGGTCCATGCTCATTTTTCATACTAGCCTTCCCTCATTTCCCTTACCCGTGGCGTTGACTTTTCCTCTTACCATTTCACTGAAATAGCTCTTGCCAAGATCATCTATAAGCAGCCTCTTTGCCACTCATTTTTACTTGAGCTCTGGTAGAATTTTACAAGACTGACTTTCTACTTCCCTTTGGAAGTCTTCTTCTCCTTAAGCTTCTATGTTAACATGTTCTGAATTTTCTCCTTCCTGTCCATCCACTCCTTTCCAGTTTCCTTTGGAGGAGCCCCTTCCCCTGTCAGTGCATTATACCCTGTAGCTCTTCAGTGCTGACCGGGGCCGTCTTCTCTTCTCACTCTACACACTCTCCCAGGGCAATCTCAACACCCACGCTTTCAAGTATTATCTCAATGACTAAGGCTCCCAGAAGTCTAACTACAGCTCAGATCTGTCTCTTAAGCTTCATACCTACCTATCCAACTGCCTTTCAGGCACCAGCTCCTCAAACTCAACATGTCCAAAATTGAACTCATCTCCCTCCTTACACCAAATCTGTTTTACTTACTCTTTTCCCTGTCTTAGAAGATGGCATCATTAGTCCCTTGTTACTCAAGCAAGAACATCATGTTCCTTTCTCCATCCCCTATGTCATCCATTCCCATGGACCGTACCTCCCAAACATCTCCCAGATCTTCCTGTCTCTCCACACCCACCGCCATTAATCCTAGGGCAGGCTGTCATCATCTCTCATCTCAATTACTGCAACAGCCATCTGACGAAACTCCCCAGGGATGGTCTTACCTCCTTCTAATCCATTCTCTACTTCACTACCAGAGGAGCTTTGAAAATAATTTTGATCATGTCACCCTCCTGCTTCAGATGGCTTCCTACCGTTCTTAAGATAAAACTCTAAGCCCTTTAATATGGGCTATCACACGCTTCATGGTCTGTTCCTTCTTACTTCAGCCTGATAATTCACCACTACCTCTCCTTCAACCTCCACTTGCCGAAATTGAACTTCTTTCAATTCCTTGGACACTATTTGTTCCTTCCTAATGCCAGTGTTTGTGTATATTATTTCGTCTGTCTGGGGTGTGTCTCCTCTAACCCTTTTTCTTAAAAACCCACTGTCAACTCGAAGCTTACACATCATTTCTTCTTGAAGCTTTCTCTATCACTGAATCTGAGTTAGGTGCCCCTAAATATTAGCTCTGCCACTTATTAGGCATGGTGAGACCGAGAACAAATGAGTTAAAATTTTCCCTGGGCTAAAACCAAAAAAAAAAGAAGAGACAAAAATTTGAGATAAGCTTTGCTTCCTGCAGCTGTGCACACACATACTCAGCTACTAATAATCAACGTTGTTTAAAACTAACCAGATCTTTCTGTTTCTCCTTAGTACATGATGAGTAAGCTGTTTTTCCAGAAAGTAAAAGTCCAGACAGTGTAGGAAAAAAAGAGATTCAGCTTCACAAGACCAAATGTAACTGAAGGTGATGCCAGAGACTTAAGGTAAAGCTTGTGGGAAGATGCCAGCCAGCAAGGCCACATGCTCCCCCTCCCCTACCTGAAACCCCAGATAAAAACGCCTACCTTTTTCCCTTTGAGGAGGTAGATTTGAGTTTTTACTCCCATCTCATCATCTGGCTGCCTTTTGATAATAAACCTCTTTCCTTGCTACAATCCTGACTTTTCAGTGCTTGGCTTTGCTGTGTGTTGAGTAAACAAACCTGAGTTTGTGTTCAGTTTCAATGGGGCTTTAGACAAGTTACCTAATCTTCCTGTGCCTCCCTTTCCTCATCTATAAAAGGAGATAATAAAATAATGACCAATGTCATAGGGTTGTTGAGAGGATTAGGTGATAATAGTGCCTGGGACATGGTAGTGCTAGAAACAAGATGGCTATTCTCATCATCAATAATATTATGACTCTCCTAGAAGCCTATACTTCCCACATCATAGCAATTACCACACTGTTTTCCCTTGTCTGCTTACTTCTCTGTGTCTTCCTCTGGACTTTGCCATCTGAAAGAGGAGGGTTGTATACATCTCCATCATTTCTCAAGTACACAGCACAGTGCCTGACACATGACAAGTAATCACTAGACGTCTGTTCGATAAATAAATAAAACTTAATACCTAACAAAATATAAATTTTTGCATGTATGGAAGTGTAGAATCTATAAATTAGGCCCATAATTATTTGACATTAGGTAGATAGAGAGTCTTATCAAGAAACTGCAAAATGACTTTCATCACATAGATGGCCATTTCTGAATTTTTTTTTTTTTTTTTTTTTTGCTGATGAGGATTTATGCTGAGCTGACATCCATACCAATCTTCCTCTATTTTTTAGTATATGGGCTTCCAGCACAACATGGCCGCTAACAGAGTGGTTTAGGTCCACACTTGGGAGTCAAACTTGGGCTACTGAAGAAGAGTGCACTGAGCTTAACCACTAGGCCACCAGGGCTGGCCCTCTGCAATCTTTTTAAGACAAGAGAATGTCAACATTTCTTTCTTTAAGAGAAGTCTAAGATCCTTAGACCAAATAGCAAAAATGAGTGCAACATTTTATAGAAATGCAAATGTGTGCAGTTGGAATGAAGAATTTCCAGGAGAAACATAATGTTGAGTGATTGAGATAAATCCCTTAAGGGAGAATAAAGGTCCTCTTGCCAAAAAATTTTGCCAAAAGATAAATTGAAATGCATTTGTAGGAATTCTGATCATTTAGAGCTCATCTTTCTAAGAAATATTTGTAAAATGTTACAAATTGAGATAGGCTTTTTCCAGTTTTCAAGTTTCAAGGAACATTAGCAACTATCCTGATGAACAGGAAGATCATTTGTTGCTAGGAAGACCATTCATCACTCATTTAACTGTAAATACTTGAAAAACAAGAGAATATACATCATTGAAAAATGATTAAGCTCTTAAGGGGCAGAGTGACATCATGAAAGGAAAGTAATATTGTCTTTTACTAAAAGTGATTCCAAAGGATAGCAAAAGAGGATTTCTCTTACATTGAGAAAAAAATTGCACAGAAACAAATTATATAGACAATAAGAAACCCAAAAACAGCGCCAGACTTGCTTACTTAAGAGTTGAAACCAGTCTCTAACATCAGCAACCTTCTGAGGAATGCCTACAAGTGTTTCTTCAGGGCAGCATAAACCAAAGGACTGAGCGAGAGTGTAGAAGTGGGAGTTGTGGGGATGTGTGTGTGGCTATGTAGGGCATGTTAGAGGCTGCAATGGAGAATGGGAAGGAAATTAGGAGAGGAACAAAGAGGGAGGAATAGAGTATGAGTGAGCACAGCAGAGAGACTCAGAAATGAGAAAGGAGCCCTCAAGAAATGCCTAAGGGGGTGGGGCCAGCCTGGTGGTGCAGTGGTTAAGTTCGCACGTTCCACTTCGGCTGCCCAGGGTTTGAGGGTTTGGATCCCGGGTGCAGACATGGCACCACTTGGCTCACCATGCTGTGGTAGGCATCCCACATATAAAGTAGAGGAAGATGGGCACAGATGTTAGCTCAGGGCTAATCTTCCTCAAAAAAACAAAAAAAACAAAGAAATGCCTAAGGGGGCCAGCTGGTGGTGTAGTGGTTAAGTTCACCCTCTCTGCTTCAGCAGTCCAGGGTTCACTGGTTCAGACCCTGGGCGCAGACCTAGCACCACTCATCAAGCCACGCTCTGGCGGCATCCTACATAAAATACAGGAAGATTGGCACAGACATTAGCTCAGCAACAATCTTCCTCAAGCAAAAAGAGGGAGATTGGCAACAGATGTTAGCTCAGGGCCAATCTTCCTCACAAAAGAAAAAAGAAAGAAATGCTACAGAAGAAGAATAAAATGAATTACTTAACTTCATGAAAGACTATGTTCTTTAATGTTAAATAGCTAATAAAGAACATGAAGATGAACTTAGCTAAATGTCTGTAGATGGAAAGAAACACAGGCTTGCTTTGGCCAAACTTAGCTTCTGGAATAGATACCTTTCTGAAGAGATAAACTTATTTCCTGGGAACAAGCAATCCATCAACCAAGACGTGTTTCAGAAGCAGCTGTCTGCCTGATTCTCTCCTGGAAATAAACATTTACCATACAATGCTGAAAAGAGATGGTGAGTCATGAAGTCCCAAATTATATAGTACAAGAAGGAGAACATAGATAATCAGTTGTGCGTTATAAAATTTAGGTGTAAAATGTCTTAGTTAGGAATGTGGTTCACGTGACCTTGAACTTACGGCAGGTTTCATGGAGGAAGTGGCATTTGCATAGAGCCGTAAAGGGCAGATGAGTGAAGAGGAAGAGAAATACATGGCTGGACAAGAAACAGCCTAGATAACACATGAATGCAGATATCCATACGATGGAACATTATTCAGCTTAAAAAGGAGTGAAATTCTGACACATGCTACAACATGGATGAACCTTGAAGACATTACGCTGAATGAAATAAGCCAGACACTGATGGACAAATATTGTATATGATTCCACCTATATGAGTTCCCTAGAAAAGACAAATTCATAGAGACAGAAAGAAGAATAGAGGTTACCAGTGACGGGGAGAGAGGAGAATGGCAGATATTGTTTAATGAGTACAGAGTTTCTGTTTTGGGTGGTAGAAAGTTCTGGAAATGGATATGGTGACAGTCATACAACATTGTAAATTTGGTTAACGTCACTAAATTTTACACTTAAAAATGGTTCAAGTGATAAATTTTATGTTTTGTATATTTCACAACAATAAAAATAAAACATACATGGGTGTTCTGGAATGGAGGTTGGGATAGGCCAAGAATGAGGCAGCAAAGGGAAATATTAGGTGGGGCCTGATTATGAAGGGCCTTGAAATCCAGGCAAGTGAGTTTTAATTTTATTTGCTTGACTTTGTTATTGAGTTGACAAGGAACATAAATCGGGCAGTCATTTAAGAATAGTTTCAACAAAGGTTGCAGGATAAAGCAGAAACGCCTGGAGCCAGCAGGAAGAGTTAGAATGTCATAACAACAATGCACATTTGAAGTTATGTGGGTTTAAAGGAGGAAGTGGGAAAAATACATGACTCTGAAAGAAAACTGGAACAGTTGGGGGCTGACTCAACGTGGGGTTTCTGAAAGAAAGAGGCTTTAGAAATGACTGATGTTTCAAAACCTGTGCAAAAGGGAGAAAGACCAGAGCTGGAGAAGCTGAGGGGCGGCCTGTAGATGATGATTGTTTGGATTGAATTTGAGATGAGGATGAGACATTATGTTTAAATGATCTTACCGGGACTTGGAAATAAAAGCTCAAGAGATAGAGGAGATGCAAATAGAGGAGTAAGTTGAACAAAGATGATAACTAAATCCACAGGATGGCCTTTATTTCTTAATCTTAGGGAAACCTTCTTCTTAGGACAGTGGTTCCAAACCGGGGGCAATTTTGCCCCCTGGGGGCATTTGACAATGTCTGGAGACATTTTTGGTTGTCACAACTAGAAGGAGTGGGTCTGAGTGCCACTAGCATCTAATAGATGAGGCCAAAGATGCTGCTAAACATCCTGCAATGCAGCACATCTCCTCCTCCAACAAAGAATTATTCCGTCCAAAATGTCAATAGTGCTGAGGTTGAGAAAACCTGATTTAGAAATAGAAGAAAGAGTTGAATCTTTTAAAAAAAACAGCAAAGCGATAGTCAGAGAGATAGCTTTTAATTTAAAAGTTAGGTTACAGAAGCCCACAGAGGAAAGACTTTCAAGGCAGGAGTGGTCAACATTTACCAATGCTGCTGACGTCTTGAACTCACGCACTGTGGCCTTAGAGAGAGCAACAACTCTTTCAGCATCTGTAAAAGAGGTGAGGACACAGGGCAAACAGTCCCCCAAGACTGGAGAGACAGACAGACAAATACAGAGAGTCACGGCTTCCCAGAGCAGACTCACAAGTGGAAACCGCCACAGGACCCAGTGCTGGGCGAGGGAAACCTGCACTGGAATTGATGGATGTGTGGAGGCTCATCAGTGAGGACAACTCTGAGAGTTAAAACTCCAGGGGGTCCCAGTCATGGAGGGGGCCCACAGTGGTGTGAGATTTACCTCCAAGAGTTTGACCAGTTTCTCATAGTAAATATCTGAGAAAAATTCCCCCATGCTTCCAGAAGGGGAAGAGAGAAGGAATCATTTTTAAATACAACAGAGCACTCTTTTCTTAGAAGTCCTGTTCTCAGGAAACTAGTTAACCAGAGCCTGACCCGCTGTGTGTTATCAGAGCCTAACTGAGCTGGGGAAGGGAAATACCCAGCTCCAACCCACTCTAGCCATCCTCTCCCGCCTTAAGCGGGGGAGAAAAATAATTAAAAACACTTAAGAAGTTCACAATTCAAAGCTTAGACTCACTAAGACTGAGACCTAATTATACAATGCTTCCCCTCCCCAACTCCATACTGCCTCATCTCTAAAGGCCAATTTACAGCAGTTCCTTGTACCTGCTATCCTGTCTGGCTATCAAGAAAAAAATTACAAGCCATATCAAAAGGTAAAAATACAATTTGAAAAGACAATGCAAGCATCAGAACCAGATATGGAGGGATGATGGACTTATTAGACCAAGAATTTAAAACTATGATTAATGTGCTAAGGACTCTAATGGATAAAGAAGAAGATGGAATGCAAGAAACAGATGGTGATGTAAGCAGAGAGATGGAAATCCTAAAAAATAACCAAAAATAAATGTTAGGGATAAAAAACACTGTAACAGAAATAAAGAATGTCTTTGATGAGCTTCTTAGTAGACTGGATATGGCTGAGGAAAGAATCTCTAAGGTAGAGGATATATCAATACAGTCCTTGAAAACCAAAAAGCAAAGAGAAAAAAAACCGAAGAAAACAGAACAGAAAATCCAAGGACCGTGGGATAATTACAAAAGGAGTAACATACACATAATGGGGATACCGGAAGAAGGAGAAAGAGAGAAAGGACTAGAAGAAACATTTGAAACTGTAATGACTAAGAATTGCCCCAAATTAATGTCAGACACCAAACCACAGATCCAGGAAGCTCAGAGAATACCAAGCACGATAAACCAAAAACAGTACACGTAGGTCCATCATTTCCAGACTACAGAAAATCAAAGGTAAAGAAAAAATCCTGAAAGAAACCAGGGAAAGAAAGATAAGAATTACATCCAACTTGTCCTCAGATTCGTGTAAGCAAGAAGAGAGTGGAGTGAAATATTTAAAGTGTTGGGAAAAAACCACCAACTGAGAATTCTGTACCTTGTACCCTGTGAAATTATCCTTCAAAAGTGAAGGCAAAAAAAAGATTTTCTCAGACAAACAAAAGTTGAGGGAATTTGGTGGCAGTAGACTTGCCATGCAAGAAATGTTAAAAAGTTCTCTGGAGAGAAGAAAAATAATATAGGTCAGAAAACTGGATCTACAAAAAGCAAGGAAGAGCACTAAAGAAGAAATAAGTGCAGGTGAAATACAACTTCATTTTTCTTATTTTTAATTGATCTAACAGATAACAATTTGTTTAAAGTAATAATACCAACAATGATTCAGATAAACTCTTAGCTGATTAGAGTTTATAGATAAACTTTTTTAGCAATGATTATGTGTTATGATATATGTACTTAAAAATAGCTTCAAAATCTTTTTGGTAACTTGAAACCTTAGAGTTTTACTAAATTAAGTTATATGATCGGCAGTGAAACTACTCTTTACAATACCATAGTGATGGCTATGCATCATTATACATTTGTCCAAACTCATCAAGTGAACCCTAAGATAAACTATGGACTTTGAGAGATTACAATGTATCAATATTGGTTCATCAACTGTAATAAATGTGCCACTCTGGTGAGGGATGTTGATAATGGGGGAGGCTGTGCATGTGGGGGGGCCAGGGTACACGGGAAATCTCTGTAACCTTCCTCTCAATTTTGCTGTGAACATAAAACTGCTCTTAAAAAAATAAAGTCTTTAGAAAAAACACTATATGTTAAAATCTTTTTTTAAACAAAACAAAAATAGCATAGCTATTTAATTCTTGAACTTTGGAGTTAGAGAGACTTGAGTTTGAAACCTGACTCTATCCCTTGCTACCTGTGTGACCATAGACAATTTACTTAAACTTTCTAAGTTTCGGTTTCCTCATCTATAAAATGGAGATATTTATAGCGAAACTATGGAACCCAGCGCACAGCATATGAGGCACTAACTGTTATATATAATATAATATCATATTATAATATTAACTGTCTGCTGTCCATAGGCAGATATCATGAAAAGCTATACACATACACTTAAAAGATTGATAATTATATCAAATATTTTTGGAAGATTTTTGGCAATCTTATTTTCAGAATTAGTGCAGAAAAACCAGTCTAGAGTTACCAGAGAGGTGCATATCTTGTGCTCTTAAAAAAAAATGTGAAAAATTGCTTAATCCATCTACCATGTTCAATAAAATTGATGCCAAGTATCTTTTGATTGTTTCCAAGAATCTAATTGAATTCCACCCTGAAATTATGAGGGTCTGCCACCAGTGAAGCTATACACAGTATAGTCATAGAAGCTTCACGTCGCAAGAGGTCTCAGAAGTGACCCAGACCAGTACTGTCCAATACAGTAGCCACTAACTACATGTAGCTACTTAAATGTAGATTCAAATTAATAAAATTAGTAATTCATTTCCTCATTTTTAATGCCACATTTTTAGTGCTGAATGGCCATATGTGGCCAATGGCTACCATACTGAACAGTGCAGACATAGAATATTTCCGTCACCACAGAAAGTTCTAGAGGTCAGCATTAAGTCTACAGGGATGGCTCTCAACTGGAGAGTAAAAAGAGGAATGTGTGTGGGAAACAGAATCTTTTTCAGAAACACGAGACTTTATGCCTCTGTCTTGGAGAGCTATGTGGATTCTAACTCAAGCACTAACTGTAGGGGATCCGGAGGTGAAGCCCAACGACTGAAGGAAAGGTATGCAGACATGAGTTTCAACTGACGGGGGAGAATAAACTAGGAAAAGCCATTAGAATGAATAGCTGATGAGCAACATCTGTAGTTGAGACCGAATACCCCACATCGTGCTAATGTTGGGCTCATATGCTCGTGTAATTGAACTATCCTGTCCAGGTGCAAGAACAAGACCCCACCACTCTGAAGGTGGGAGAGGAAGATGGGTGTGAACTTGTTCATTTCACTGATCTTGGGAGTCAGTCAACTCTTGTCAAGAAAGAAGACTTGGAAGGTAGGCCTTAGGTGGGTAAGAGGGAACCTTCCTTCTCTTGCTGTGTGAGTTTGGCCTGGAGCACCTCTTGCAGATGGATGTGGAGAACACAGGGAAAAGATCTATTAAAGACCTCAAGGTCACGTCTTGGCCTAGGAGCTCTGAGAATGGTGACATCTAGAGGTGCTTGCAAGTTATCTTTCCTGTACAGAATTCTTTCTTGTTTTTCCCCTTTATCCTCAAATCTTCAGAAAGATCTCATCGAAAATTATAGCCTGGTCTCAGTAATGTTGTGGAGGCTTTGCCAAGAAGATGCTCCTAAGCTCAGGGCCACAATGGCAGAAGTTACCAGCGGAGCAGAGCTGGCCCTACAGCAGGTGGCGATCTAGCGAGGGTCAATGGCAACACAACCAGAGATGGATTGCCTGGTGAGGAGGCCAGAGTGGAAGAACCTGAGGCACCTGTTCTAGCACGTCTGAGAAACCACATCTTAGGGAATACAGCACGCCGCCAAGTGACACCTTGTCTTCTGTGACATCGTGGTCTTCTCCTGCTTTCTGGTTGCTCCTGGTTTCTCTCACTGATTCTCCTTCTCCACTCCTGAAGTGAGGACATTTTACAGGTCCTGCCTTCATCTTTTCTCATTCTACACTCTCTTCCTTGATAATATCACTTCTTCCCGGGATCAACCATCACTCCAACCTATGTCCCTAGCCCAAGCTTCCTCCCAAGTTCCAGCCCTCAGAGGCCGCCTGACTCTGGAATGTCTTCACCTGAGTGACCTGCAATCATCTCAAACCCAATGCATCCAACCCCATCATCACCTCCCTCTTTTTCACTCTCCATCTCTAATTCGTTTCCCAATCTGTCCAGTCTACCCCTGAAATATAACTCATATTTAACCTCATGTTTGAATTGCAAGTTCAGTTATTCAAAACTTTGCTGGCCCTTGACTGGACAATAGAAATCACTTCTGAATTGGTCAGCATAGTCCTCATCCAACCTATCCCACGTGATGGAACCAAGGTTAGCATCCTAAATTATCTATTACAGGTACAATCATGTCTGCCTCTTCTCTAAAAACCTTAATAAATGCCTCGCTAGAGCTTATTGGACACCCTCCTCCATCCATTCTTAGCCAAAAGTGATTCTCCTAAACTCTCTAGAACTCTCTAGCCCTACACTCTGCTACCGCCTGATTCGGTCATCTTCTAAGTCACACCTCCTCCACACAACTTCCCAGACTCTCTTGGTCAAATTAACCCTTTCCGTCCCTACATATGAGGTAGGAGCTGCAGCTCTCGTAGAACATTTACCACAAGCTGCCTGGGACTGCAAACACTTGTGGGAGTATCCGGCTCCCCATTTGATTGTAAGGGCAGCGTGAGATTGCGCAGAACACCTGACCAATGGTCAACAGAGGGATGACTGTCTTATTTCCCACAGGGTCAGGAAATAGAGACTTTACAGGAGCACTGCTTGTAGCTTCCAGCAAGGTCCTACCTTCTTAATCTATAAATTCTCTCCACTGAACATCAAACTGAATGATAAAATCACCAATTCTAACTGAATGACCTGGAATTCGGAGTCTGCCAGAAGCCTGATATAAAGTGGTGGATTCTACACCTGGATTGTCTGAGTCAGAGATGCCTAAGAGATGGACCAAGGAAGAGGAACTATAAGTGTTGTAAATTGAAAAAAATCTATAAAGAGGACAAAGAATGCAACTTTGGACAACATGGCCCAGGTGGAGAAAGCTGAGAACCAGCAGTAGCTGGCTAGAGACACTGCCTGTAGTCGAGTTGACAAAATGTCTGATTTGACTGGGGGCAGAGTTTACATTGGGGAAAGTCTGAAAAGAGAGGAGGTATCATCGCCCATCCTACCTTCCCTCAGTGCACACTGGCACCATCGCTACCACCAGTGGGACAAATACAGAGACAGAGGGACCACTCAGAGCGGGGAGGGAAGAGTCAATCCACTATACTTTCACATCCACTAAGAACTGAGACAGCAGGATGCAAACTGCCCAATGGACAACAGTGCCTGGCCCAAGGTAGGCACTCAACATATATTTGGTAAATGAAGGAACACTGACACACTTGATCATTTATTCATACATTCATTCATTTGCTGAGCATCTACTGTATACCCCAACATCACTCTCATCAAACATACACATTCTAGACTCAGAGAAGCATTGATAGTCTTCAACGACAAGAAGTCATGTGGGAAAAGAATTGTTCACTGTGTATTCGGCATGACAGCCAGTAGCATTCTTACATGCACAGACAATAATTGCATTGCTTTTGCACGACCTCCTGCGGTTTTTACTTTACAAAGCACTTCCATGTATATTCTCTCTTTTGAGTCTCATAACAAAAATTACACGTCAGTACCATTCATAGGCTCCATCTGTGACAGCTGATTATAGTAAGGATAAAATAGAAGCTACTTAGCTAAGCTCTTGTTCATTCACACAAGAATATATTGCCTACCACGTGCCAGACACTGTTCCAGGTACTGGGAACAGAGGAGTGGACAGAAACAGTCCCTGCCCTCATGGTGCTTACCTTCCAGTGGCTGACCACGTTCCTGATGATGTGGCCTCTGCCCATCTGTCCATCCTCTTCCCCCGACTCCCTTCCTCCACTCCAGCTACATGGAACCTCAGGCAGTTTTCTGAACACGGCCTTCCCCGGAAATGCCATACCACACATTGTCACCCCACCTCCTCTCTTTGGAATACCTTTTTCCCTTCTTCATCTGGCTACTTCCTTCTTGACCATCTGGCTCAAGCAGGCCCGGCATCACTCCTCAGGGAAAATTTGCCCACCATCCCCCACGGGGTCCAGCACCCCTCACACACATCCATCCTGGCCCTGAGGAAGGGTTACATGCAGAGAGGCTAATCTGTGGTTGTGGCTCTCCCTTGAACAGGTATTATTTTCTTTCTTTCGGTTGACATCAGTCATTTGGGCCACCCAGTTAGTCCCAGGAGGGTCTGACTCCACAAAAATCTAGGGATAGAGGTAAAGCTCTTGCCTCAGAACTAAGCTAATCCCCACCATCCCATTCTCCCGAGCACAGTAATTGATTTAGAGAAGAGAAGGTGAACCAAGTTGGTCCAACTGGAGTGAGTCCTGAAATTGTGTTGGACCATTGTGGGGTGAGGCCCTCAGAGCACACCTGAAGGATGTAGTCCCCGGAGATGCTGGCAGCCACCTGGCGACCACAAGGGCCAATCTGGGGACAGGGCCAAGACACAGGTGGCAGAGCTGACAGTTGGGTTCTAGGCATGCTGCTTAAGACAGACTATCGACTTGCAAAAAGGAATGCATTCACCCCCCATCTTCTCTCTCCTCCAAAAGGAATTCTGGGCTGGGTTTTCTAGCCTGAAAAATTCACTCTGTTACAGGAGTGGAATAGCTACAGTGCACGGTCTTTCATGGTGTATTATAGTCAAGCCTTTGCTAACTTTCTTCAGGGACTTTTATGATATAAGACCTGAAGCAGAAGTTTCCAGAAGATAATCCTCCATTTTGTTTGCAAAAGCCTAGACTCACTGACGTTTTAATCCCAAAACTATTTTGCATTCCCCAAATTTGACTCAATTTTCCAAAGTAACTAAGCTGTATAAGCCTTGGTTCAGGAGTGAAAATGCCATTAGCCTTTAAAACAGGAATGATTAAAAATGTGCCCCCTGCTGCACACACATATTAAATTTTTGACAGTGAGGTTGATTTTAAATTCTGGAGATTAACTAAGGCTAAAGGAGAAACTTTAGATGCCTTGGAAATTATGTAGTGAGTTATACAATAGACAACTCACAGAACAGTGGCTGTCCACCCTATGTGAACGAGAAGGTGAAATGATTTAATACAGTATGAATGTGATTTGTATTTTATTAATAACTCAAAGCTGATGACAACAAAATTAATCAAAGGGAAAGACAATTCATCTTCTAGCCTTTTATTGCTTTATCCAATAGGCCTGAAAGGGGTTTCTGACCATTTCTCAAGATCAGAAGCCACAGAGTACTTTGCTGTGAATATCACACATATCTCGCTGCCTGCATACACTCACACACACGTACACACCCACAGAGCACTGGATTGCAATTGTTAAGTGCATAGGCTTTAGAGCCAGGTAGACACATCAAAGGTATCTTGGCCAAGTAACTGAATCCCTCTACCCCTCAGTTTTCTCATCTGCAAAATGGGAAAATATTGACTTCCTGGATTGTAATAAGGATTAAATAAAATAATCAATGTAAAACACTTAATCTAGGGCATAATATGAACACTAACAGCTAAAATTGCATTCTGGGCACTACCTTAAGCACTTTATAAGTGTTAGGTCATTTAGTGTAGACGACAACCTACACTCTGGGAAGATGCTGTTACCCTCATTGTGCTAAGGAAGGAACTGAGGCTCCAAGTCACGCAGCTACTAAAGGGCAAGTCTCAAGTGCCACATAAAACACCATAAGAGATGACACGTGGTAGCTATCGTGATTACGTTTGGTTTCAATAGGATGCTTATAGAAAAAGGCTTTCCTTTCAAGATTTTCTTTTGAAGGGGTTCCAACCGTCTAACTTGATTTGGGTTAAAATTTGACAATGATACAGGACGCTTCAAAATGAAAGTCAACAGGACTGCAAAGTTAACATCCTCAATCATAATTACAACTTCAACTTCCTTAGGTCAGATGATCTGATATTCCTGAACCCAAAGGGTGGGCAAAGTATTTGCATATAGTTGATGAGCATGGTCAAAGAAAAATCTAGGAAATGGGGGGTCATCTGATCCTACTGCAAACTACTTGTGTAACTTACAATCTCACGGACTCTACACTTCCTTACCTGTCAGATGAGGGGATTTCATTAGATCAGCGACTCTCAACCCTACATGCTACACAATGGACTCATCCAAGGGGCTTTTAAAAGAATATCCAGACCTGGGTGCCCCCAGAGATTCCCATCTAACTGGCCTGGAGTGTAACCATGACACGGGAATTTTGGGGAAAGCTCCCCAGGGCCTCCGATGTGCAACCAAGGTTGAGAGCCACTACGTTAAATCATCTCTAAGGCCCGTGTCAGGTGTGAAATCACACAGTTCCACGTGCATCTAAAGATCATAGAGGCAAAACAGAAATACCTGCAGCAGGATCTTGTTGCCGTCATAGTCCTGTGTTTGCCACCTGGTGCGGCTGATGGGGACACATGGATGGGGTAGAAGAGGCACTAACTGGCCGATCTCTTGAACCTTGAACTGCAGCACCGAAGACTCTTTCGGGTCCACTGACATTCCGAGAGGCAGCTGCTTCAGGGAGAGCTGCAGAGCAAAGCTCTCGGTGGCGTAGAGAACAAAGAAGCAGAAGTTGCTCTTCTGCAAGGTGGCCTCCCTCTGCAGGATCATCTCATAGAGTCTGATGGCATCCTCGTAGTTATCAAAACTGCAGTAGAGCGTCACCCTCAGGATCTCGGTGCCACAGTGCACCTGCCTCACACCCCAGACGGGCATCTGGTTGTCCAGACTGTAGAATTCCTGATTGGCAAGAATGTAGGGACACAGTCTTCCCGGCGCATTCTGGGCAGGGTAGCACTGCCATGGCCAGTGCTGCAGGGAGTCAAGAACTCGAAACAGCCGCTCTCCTCCGAGCCTTTCTTGCAGGAAGAGCAAAACAGACATCCCGGGGAACCGTGATCTCTTGGAGTGACACCTGTCATAGTATTTCACGGGACTGACCCGCTCTGACACCAGAAAGAGACGCACCTCTGGGCAAATGCAGTCCAGGAGCTGGTCCAGAGTTTGCTGCAGAAGCGAGCCGTGCCCCGAGTTGGCAAGGAGGTGGACAGTCATGGCCAAGGGCTCTTGTGCCTCGTTCATTGTGGAACTGCCCGAGGAGGACAAAGGAAGCGAGCGTGGAGGGCCCACTGATCAAGCTTCTGAAATGAATGAAGGGGCAGGCGGTTCTCAGACGGGGCCTTCAGCCCACCAGGAAATCTTCAGCTGCTTCAGAGCAAAGCTCTCAGTCGGTGCTCCTGGTTGCAGACGGCTGCACAGCGAGAGAATCTACACAAATTCGGGCACAACAGCCTCAGAGACACACCACCGCGGTGGAGGCAATGTCATCCAGCGCATGCGTAATGTAACTGCGTGTGTTTGGGTTTTTCAGGCGTTCCCCAGGGTTTCTGCTTGACCTAAAAACCTATAATCCTGAGAAACACCGGAGTGGGTGGGTCTTACAGACACGCAGTAAAGGAAATGACCGGGCGAAAAGGAACATGAGTCGGCTCTGCTAGGCTGATAGCAATCTGTTTAGCTGAAAAGACATTCATTTTAGGGACCCACAATGGGTTCTGATTTCCTCCTTACATCTCAGTGTTTACAGTGGCCCGCAGGCCACCCGAATACAATGACCGCTTTAAAACAATTCCCAAAATTTGTCTCGTTGCCAGGATTTCTTTTCCCCTTTTGTCTTTTTATTTTAATTTCGAACAATTGATGCTAGGGCATTGAAGAGAAGATATTTTATCTCAATAATTTTGACTGTTCACTGAAAATTATTTGCTCTGCTGCAAAGTCTGAGTGTACTAAAAAGATATTTATTCATGCAAATTCTTTAGAAAGAGCGAGAGCTTTCCACGGTCAATATCATTGCTCATATCTATTAAGGATCTACTTCATTCAGGCATAGACTATTCTAAAACTTTACATAAATGGATTTAATCCTGTAGCAAACCTATAAAGAAGAGACTATTATGGGCAAATTACTGATGAAGAAACTGGAGCAAATAAAATCTAAGTAACTTGCTCTCTGAGACCTGGAAGTCCCAGTCTGGATTTTCTTCCTAATGATAAGGAAAGGATGCCAAAGCAAGTTCTAGACGAGGACACGTATTTCCCCGAGATGCTGTGCTATTGAATCTTAAATGGAATAATCTTTAATGAGAATATATAAGCTCGAAACATAATACCCACCCTAATGTGTTCTAAATTTTCATTTGAAAATCATATGCTACTCTGATAGCTGTGATCCTAAAAAGGAGTGGACAAGCACATTTTTCTAAAAGTAATTCTATTTTTTTTTCTTAAAGATTGGCACCTGAGCTAACAGCTGTTGCCAATCTTCTTTTTTTTTTTTTTCCACTTTTTTCTCCCTAAATCCCCCCAGCACATAGCTGCGTATTTTTAGTTGTGGGTCCTTCTAGTTGTGGCATGTGGGACGCCACCTCAACATGGCCTAATGAGCGGTGCCATGTCCGTGCCCAGGATCCAAACCAGAGAAACCCTGGGCCGCCCAAGCGGAGCGCGCGAACTTAACCACTCAGCCATGGGGCGGGCCCTAAAAGTAATTCTTAAAACAAGCAGTTTACTAATGCTCATAATAGAATGCAGTGTGACAATTTTTTATAAATTAAAAAGCTCTTTTGTGATAAAAAATGTAACCTACCTTAACTTTTATTTTATAGAGGTGGATTCCTTTAATAGTGCAATAACCAAATTCAAAGTCAAATATTGTTATCCATGGAAAGGAACCATTTCTATTCAGATTTCTTTTCTAAATCTAACCTACAATTCTAACCACTTAATTTCCTAAGTCCTATATTTTTGCATTGGAAAAATATATAAATATAATTTATAAGAGATGAATTCTTTTTTAATTACCATGAGCGACTCAGGAATTAAATTCATTTGTTTCAACTTTCCAAAAATCATCAGAGGTGTTTTTTTTTTAAAGGCATTATAGTTCTCAAGCTTTTTTTTTTTTTTAGAAAAAGAAAATCCTAATTCATGTTGGATCTTGGAATTTGAACGCAACAACTTTCTCATTCCTCCACGTGACCGCCTCTCCTTTTCCTCTTCTTCTTTCACTCACAAAGCTGACCGCACTCAGGCAATTTCAACGTCAGACACAGCTTTTGAAACAGCCTTTGCAATTCTGGAAATAACTTGAAAGATTCAAGGAGAAAAATTATACCCCTGAGACAAAGATATTAACTCCCAACATTTTGTACAAGTGTTTAAGCCCTTATACAGAAAAGGTTTTGCTTCTTGATGTTGTTTTAATCTTCCATCCAGTGCAAAAACATACTTTCTTCGTCTTGAGGTTGTCATTTCTGCCAGGACTGAAAAGACTTCATTAATCTGATGGCAGCCAATGTGCCAAAAAATAGGGAGGTAGGGGGTGACAGGGTACCACCAGTCTCCTTTCTGACTGGCTGCCGCTACAGTGATTTCTCCAGGAACAACCTGAAATATTGACCCTCAGAATAACTTCCTCTGCTCCTCCTTGCCCTCCTCCACCCACCACAACAGCCAGATTCTCAGCTGTGTGTCAGATTCCAGGCGCTCCTTATGTTGCAGGCTGCTTCTGTTGAAAGCACAGATGTATGTGCGAGGGGAAGTCATCAGCTTTGACTCAGAACCCGGACAGCTGACACTTGATTCTCTACCTTATTTTTCTCAAACTTGGCAAAGATGCCCAGGGATCTGTCAGTCATCAGCTCCTGGATGGCAGGCAGCTGGCCAACTCCTCCTGGCAAAGGGGAGGAGCTGGTGATAGACAGTACAAGGAAATCTAAGAAATGAGCTAATTATGAGGATTTGCTGGAACCCGTGGATGTCCACAGGCATTTGTGCCTGCTGCAAGTCTCATAAATACAGTGGGATATATTAAACCATGAGATCCCATCGCCACCTCAAGAAAACTTCGAGAAAGAGTTTCCTTCTCTCCTTAACTTATAAAATGTGTTTCTTTAACCCACGCGTTGAGAGCCAGCCCTATGCCAGGAGCAGAGAATACATCATCACCATGTCCCACTTTGGAGGAGTACCTTAAATGACGTCATCAGTGCCATGATAAAGGTCACTGCAGGATGCCATGGAAACCCCTAGGAGGAACCACCAACCTAGATGAGAGGGCCAAGGAAGCCTCTAGAAAGAGGAGATTCTACTTGAAGTCATGAAAAGTGAGAAGGAATGAGGCAGGAAGATGAAGAGACTGGGTTGGGGAAAGGGGTGGAACTCCAGAGAGAGGAAGCTGATGGGGACAAGCAACACCTTGACAAGAACATAGGGACTGTGACCCATTGGCAGAACTGCAAACAGTTCAAGATGGCTGGAGGGAGGGGACAAAGAAAGGGAAGAAGAGGATAGAAAGGCAGCCAAGCCTCACAGGTCACCCCAAAGGGTTTGGATTCTCTTCTAATGGGAACAGAACCACAGAAGAGTTGGCTTGAAAAAGGAAGTGATGCTTTGAGGAAAACATGGACAGGAGTGATATATAGAGAGTCAAAGTCAATGGACAGTCTTGTTGGTTGGATATGGGCAGAAAGCTGCAGTGACAGGTCCCGGAGGCCTCCCAGGGTGGTCCTTATAGGTACCTAGGTGAGGCTGTCAGGCACCAATTAAGAAACACCAGAGAAAAGGAGCCACTGAGGGTGAGAATGAAGCGTTCAGTTTGGACATGGTGATGCCTGTAGGACATCAGAGTGTAGATACCCAGTGACCACTTAACATAGAACTCAGAGTGGAGCAGCAGACCAGAGAGTATGGGTTTGGGACCACTAGTCTTTAGGTAGCCGTGAGAAGGGATGTGATGACCCAGGTGGAGAATACACAACAAGGATAGGAAAGGTAAGAGGTGGGAGTCCGGGAGCATCCAGTTTAAGGAACAAGCAACATGTAAGTGGCATCCAAGGAGAAGTGGACAGTGAGCACGTTGTGCCAACCCTGTGTGGGTGTTTGTGTCTTAGGTTTAAGGATTTCGGGAAATGGCACTGGCTGGCAGACATCGTCACTCAGAGTTTCAGTATCACATTTGTGACTCACTCTACCCTCTCAATTAGACAAACTCAAAAGAAGCACCAAGCAGACCTCAGAGCCATTCAAGCTTGTTTCCCTTCTTCCCAAAACAGCCTTAACTCTGATTCTTTCTCTGACACTCAATTGCTAAACGGGATCTAGGCATTATAGAGGAAATAACTGGAGAAAATGTGCTGGGAAGGGATCATTTCATACTTATTTTTTAACCCCTGACAGTAGCCTACAACCCTGCACCTAGAGTTGACACTAAACGGATCTGTAGTGAAGAAGGAATCTTGGCATCTCCTAATGGGTAAGAATCCCAGGGAGGTGACAAGACTTTCCCAATGTCACATAGCTGGTTAGTGGCAGAACCTGGAGTTCTAGTTTTTAAACCATGCTTCCCCACCACTCCCAAGAGGAACAATGCACAGCAGCTGTATCTATCTAGGTGAGACCTGTTCAAATTCAGGACACACAGCCAGCCCATAAAAAGGAAAAAGGAAGATGCGAGGAGTGGGCATTATACACATTGTTCATGCTTCATGCTGTAGACACCTCTGGTTAGCACGTGTCTCCCCATCCTAGGCATTTCTGCCCAAATGCCATTCTTGTACTCAGCTTTCACCATTCCAGCCCTTCTCCCAACACACAGATACACACACACACACACACACACACAGACGCACACACACACACGCCTATGCCCTTGGATCATAGCTCCTGGCTTCTCGGGAGTTCTGGTAGAAACATCAGCAGGCAAACAACGGAGGCCTATGCACTCCCACCTCCTCTGGGCTCCTCCTAGGGCAGAGGCGGGAGGGAGGAAGTGGCCACAGCAAGCTCCTCCTCCAAGCCAGTGTGGCTCTCAGCCCCGCTTCTCTCCCAGTTCCCCTGAGGATGCCCCCTGCCCAACCCAAAACAATGCTATCAGGTTCCTATTAAATTGCCATCTGTTTCCCCTCTTCCAGGACAATGCAGCCCAGTAGCGGCCTGTGAGCTGATACTCTGCGTGTTCACTGGGTACAACAAAGAAGGGATGTTTGCCCCTTGTTCTTTGTTGTGATCTTCTGCTGTGACATCATTTCCCACGCCCTGACGAGTTATAGTTCTCGGCTGAACCAACCCAGTAACTGTGGAAGAAGACAGAGATGTAGAGTGGAACAAGCTATGAGCCCCAGACCTGGGATGCTCCACCTGGCTCTGCTGCTCACCCACCGAGGACCTGAGATTTCTGATCCCTCAGGTTTGGTTTCATCATCCACTGAAGATAAAAAGGAGCAATGGTAATAATTGGCCTGACTCTCTCCATGGACCATATGAGCTAAAACACCCCAGAGGGCCCTCCAGGCTCCCAAGCGCTCCACTAGTGTAATCATCTCAGCCTGGAAGATCTTATATTTAAATTTTTAACCCCCAAATAACATCCAGTAAATGCAGTAGGGAATAGGTAAGTAAGTTAGTGTACGTTATTTTAATGGAATACTGTGCAGCTGTAAAAAAACAATGAAAGAACTTTGGAGAAGCAGATTGAGACTGTCTAGTGAGGTCGAAGTTACCCTGCATTTCAGAAATTCTCTCACGTATGCACAAAAGAAGGCAAATTCAAGAATGTTTATAGCTGCATTGATTGAAATAGCAATCACACCTAAATGCACACCAATAAAAGAATGGATAATTATTATTATTATATTTTTTTTGGTGAGGAAGATTGGCTCTGAGCTAACATCTGCTGCCAGTCTTCTCCTTTTTTGCTTGAGGAAGATTGTCCCTGAGCTAACATCCATGCCAGTCTTCCTCTGTTTTGCATGTAGGATGCCTCCACAGCATGGCTTGATGAGCAGAGTGAAGGTCAGTGCCCAGGATCCAAACCCACGATCCCCAGGCTGCTGAAGTGGAACCGGCGATCTTAACCACTACACCACCAGGCCAGCCCTTGGATAATTAATTTAATCATATTCTTGTAGAAGAATATGCTACACTGAGAGAAATGAAGGAACCTGAACTATTCATTTCTGTTTGAATGCATCTCACAAAAATAAAGTTGAGTGAAAAAAGCAAATTGCAGAAAATGCATATGGAATTATGCCATATATATATATAAAATTTGGAAATGTGCAAAGACTCTCCAATGGCTATAAATCTAGACCTAGATAATCAAAGAATAAAAAATGCATGGGAATGAGAAACAACAAATTCAAGATGGTGGTTACCTCAGCCGTCAGGGGAATGTGATCAATATATTGCTAATCTTTATTTCTTAAGCTGGGTGGTAGGTCATGAATGCTCATTGTTCTGTTTTTGGACCTTTCAGAAGTCTTTCATAATCATTTTAATGAGGGAGATCTATTTCGTACCAGCCTAGAAAGATAGCTCCTGTTTGGTGTTAAACAAAAGTATAAGTAGCAATTGGTTCTATTTCCCCATGAGAACTGTGTCTGTGCATATGTACACGTGTGTATGATTGGTGAACACAGGAAAAAGGTCTGGAAGGATAGAAGCCAAGTTCGTGTCCATAGTGTGTCCATAGTGGACACCTCTGGGAGATGGGACTATGTACACCATAGGAGCAGTTCCATTTTTTACTTCGTATATTTCTATATTATTAGTATTTAGTACAAATGCCATGTATTACTTGTGTAATTAAATAACAAGTAAAACATGAACCAATTCAAATAAGACACGAACTACAGCCTTCTAATCCATCCTTTCAACAAATGTGTACTCTGCACCCACCAGGTAATTCAGGCACTGGGCTAGATGCTGGGGATACCATGACTGACAAAAATTAATACTGCCCTAGCTCTCATGGAGCCTATATTCTGGTGGGAGAGGCAGACATGAATCAAATAAGCACCCAATTAAATATAAAATAGCACCTGTGTTAAATGTTACAGACAAGTGGTGCACAGGAATTTGACCAGTTCAGAGAAGTCAGACAAGCCAACTCAGCAGAAAGAAGCTATGGTCTTTGAAAAGGAGCAAAAGTGACCTGGGAGAAATGGTAAGGACATTCTAGGACAGGACTAGCATGTGCAAAGGCCCTGTGGTAGGCAGGAGCATGCTGGAATGAAGGGCTGGCATATGTAGCTAGTGGTACCATGTGCTAAGATAGGAAATTCCACAAGAACAGGCTAGACTGGGGTATGGCTGGGATGTTTTTGATATATGAGCTCTGGAAAAATGTCTTATGATGTAGAATGCTCCCAACAACCTATAGAAGAAGCAAATCTGGACAGTCACTGAACAGGTGATAATAACTGCTAATACTTATTGGGCACTTACTTTGTGCCAGGCACTGTTCTAAACATTGATGTATATTAACTAATTACGTATTATTAACTAACTAACTAATCCTCACAACAACCTTATGAGGTAGGTAATAGGATTATACCCATATTACAGATGAAGAAACTGAGGACCAGGTGGAAAAAACGGCAGCATAGAAGTTTTAGTCATATGACATCTAGACATGTAAAACTACAACCACCCTTAATTATTTGGCATCTTTGCTTTTTGTCACAATATAAAAAAACTAATATATATTTATATATAAAGATTTATACTTATAAATATATATTCATACTTATAAGTACATGTCTATGTATTTATATATTATATATAAAATATATTATATACAATATATAAATACATATTTTATATATTGTATTAAATTAATATATTTAATAATATTTAAATTACATTAAAATTTAATTGTGTTATATTAAAATTGATTCTATTAAAATTATATATTATATTAAAGTAAAATTATATATAATTATAATATAGTATCATATTTATAATATTTTATATTTATATACTTATTTTTAAATTTTACGGAAAATCTGGGATTCGGTGAACTGGGGAAAATAGCCTTGTGCTCCCGGAGAGCTGAGATCATATCAATTCCACTGTACATCGTGCCACTGGCAGAATGCCTGGTCCCTAGTGGGCACATCATAACTGTTCACCACAGTAAGCTGTCAGCTGAATATCTACGGCAAATTCTCTACTTGATATATGCCATGATTTCTATTCCTCTGATAGAAAAATCTTAGCTGTTTGTCAACAATTTTGGTTGCTAGTTAACTATCATTAATAATCAATAACAAATATTAATAATCAGTAGCTTTCCTCATCAGAGTTTAAGAAACGACTCAAAACAAAACAAAGCAACAAAAACAACAACCCTGCCAGTGTCTGCAAAAGGGATCGTAAATGTTGTTATAAACTCTCACCTTGATTTCAGACAAGTGCCTTTCCAGCACAAGGACTAACATTCATGAAGCGACACATTTATAAATTGGTAAGGATGACGCCAACTGACTCTGAACCATAAACAATTTTTAAACATTTTACTAACATATAATGTGCACCCTTAAAAATGAGCTAGAAATGGGCATATAATACCATGAGTCAAACTCTGCCAAAATGATGCTCCATCAAAAAGTCTGGCTTTAATTACCATGTAGATTACAAACAGGAATGGATATTCTTTCTCCTAACGACAAGCACTGCTCCCCGTGCCAGCCTTTAATCACTAAAGCTCGCTCAGCATAGAGCCGGCAAGCCAAGCAGACCGAAACCAACATGCCCGGACTGGCCAGTCAGCCCTGCAGAGCCCGGGGCTTTGCTGTGCTCCGTCAGCTGTTCTTCCACTCCTAATGGGCCCCAATTCCCACTGTATATTTTCATCCCAGCTGCTACAAAAGGCCACGGCTGTGCCGACCACAGCAAAAATAGAAGAGATGGGGAAATAACCATACACATTAATAACCAACCCGTTCTTAAACCACGAAGCAGGAATTTTGGTCTATTCAACTTCATAAAAGAACTTTTAGAAGACACACATTGAGGGTGCAGTTTCTATGGCTACCTGGTACAAATATCTTGTGGCTGAATTTTTCCCCCATATGAATCATTCTGAAAAGCTTTCTAAATTTGTCTGTGGTATCTATTCTGTAGGATAACACAGGAGAAAAATGAGGACGGCTCTTGAATTACGCACAAACTAAGTATAAACAATAATATTGCTCAAAGACACAACTTAAAAAGTTGAGTTCCAACACTGGAAAGAGAATTGGTCTGGGGAGGGAGAAGTCCTGGATTGGAATCCTGGCTCTGTTATGCTCAAGGTTACGTTTCTTTGCTCATTCCCAAAAGGGGCCAGCTCCATCCTTGGTCGCTATGGAATGAGATCATGAGCCTGTACGTGCCTGGTACAGGGTCAATGCCCTACAAGGCACTTTTTTTTTTAAGTGTGGCACTATCTGCACTGCATTTACAGCTATTCTATTTAGTTATAGCATATTTGCTTGCTCTGTATTTTTTCAATCCATCCAGTTCTAGGCAACTCTATGATAACACCCATTTTAACATAAACATATTTGGATTCACGGGGCTTAATTAAAAAGGTGAGTAGTTTTAATATGTGGGAAACCTACAGCACATAAACCTAGACATGAAATTACCTGCTTAGCAAAGTCATACTTAAAGATTAAGAATAGGATCTCTTGACTCATGGCTCCCAAACCATTACAGAGGCTCCCAGCACACACAATAGTCAGTGCCTGTCGGAAGAGGTTACTCATGGGAAGAGGGGAGAGACAAAATGGGAGTTGCCATTAACATGATTAAGTCATAAAGCTCAACAGCTGGATGGGACCTTTGAAGTCTAGTCTAATCTCCTGACTTCTTAGATTGAGAATATGAGGCTAAGGAAGATGGGTGAGCTGCCCCAGGTCACCCAGTTTAATATGGTTCAACTGGAACCAGAACAGGGTCTGACAGATGCACTTTGATCCACAGGGGTAAGAAAGGATCATCTCTAACCCGTAGCTAGTTAACCAGCATGTACCGTTTTCTAAGTACTTTACATAGGAGACATATTTTTTTTGAATGGCAATTTCCTTTCATTGTGAATAAAAGACCTCTCCCCACATCCCTAACACAGGTACACTGTAAAGTGTAAGGTTGCTGGTTACTGGAGGGAATCCTAGTACTAACTGTCATTCTGTCACAGGGGCCTTCTTCTCCATAGGAGAAAAGGGTAGAGAAGAAAGTCCGACGTAACCAAGTGAAAAGGAATTCATAAACATCTTTCAACTTAATACAGTCTCCTCCCCAGGAAGGTTCTTTATAGAGCTGGAAGGGGATTGCATACCTTCTGAAAGGCAGCCCACCGGTAAAGATTGTTGGCTGTCTGAAAACTGACCTGTGAATCGAGGAGAGGAAGAAGTGGGCAGTCACAGTAACTGGGCGCCAAATCTGTGAAAAGCAGCCGTTGGCTCAGAGACTCACGGAGCTAAATCACAGGGATTCTGCCATAGAACCACTACATACATGGTCACAGTCAAGTCCAAGTCAACGTTTGGTTTTTTGCTTTCTTTGCTCTTGGGGTTAATGCCAGTGACCCCCAATCAAAAAACATCCATCGTGGAATGAAAATAAAAGAGACGTAACCAAAAGCAATGTGTGGATCTTAAGTAATTCAAATAAATCAACTGTAAATGACATGTAGGGACAATTGGGTAAATTGGGGGATGGGGGAGACGAGTGTTAGATACAACTAAGGAATTACTATTAACTTCATTAGGTGTGATAATGGTATAGTGGTTAGGTGGAATAATATCCTTACTTTTTAGAGATGCATAGTCCATATTTAAAGAAGAAACATCATGATAGTATAAGGACTTTAAATTATTTAAGTGGAAGTAATACACGAAATAAATTAGCTAATTAGTTTCTACTGTACTCAGCGGGCACCCAAAGCAAAGAGACCTTGAGATTTCCTTAGGGAAAAGAATAGCCACCCTTTATGACATCCCTTGAATTGGCTTATCGTGTCCATCTATTTCTATCCAGCACCATGGAAGTTATACTTCTTTCATATTCCTTGAAAGAAATGGAACGCTTTACATTTGGGTATTAGTTAGGATCCTTTGAAAGTGAAGATGACTAACTTTATAAAGGCATGATTTTATAATATTAGTTTTAATCTTGAAAACATCTTTAACAGCACTGGGTTTTGGCTGTGTGACAGTCTGGGACAATAGAGTTCTAAGCAGTCATAAACACCCATGATGGAAAAAAGGTGGAGGAAAAAAGCTATAGTTAAGTTCTCCTGATAAATTAGAAAACATCTTTTTTAAGTGTTCAAGAAATGATCAGAAAAACCCTGTTAGCCTCTTTTACTCCACACACAGGTTAGGATTGGATTATACTCTGGGTGGGACAGAAGGTGAGGGATGGTCTGATGTGGTTCTGAAAGGGCAGGCTTCATTGTCCTTGATTTCATCAATGAATATTCACTGAGTGCCTGTGATGTGGTGACAGCCATGCCCGGGGCGAGGCTGTGACCATTGGACAGGAGGTGTGTTTGAAACTGGCACCACCAGGGCTTCCTGCAGGCCCTCTGGACACCTGTACTTCCTCCCTCCTGTGAGCACAGGCGATGCCCTCTTTGGGTCCTCTGAAGTGTAGTGTTGGCAGTTGACACATGGCATTTGCAAGGTAAAGCCAGGGGTAAAGCATGAGGCATATTTTCAATTCTCTGTTAACTAAGAAGAAATTCATCATATTCAAGGATGGTAGTGATGACAACTCATCTCCAGAAGGGGAACCACAGGTGGTTTGCTCCGTCTTCCCACGTTGACCCAGCTCCTCTCACGATAAACAGCCCCAAGTCCGGGATAGCTGGTGAAGGGGAGAACTCTCTGTTGGCATCAATGGAATTCCTCTTCTGGTCTTCGTGGGATCATGCCTCATTAGCACCACATTCTTACCAAAAGAGCTAACAGCACTGCTCCCTGCTCTACCATCTCTTATTAATTTTATCTCTTTACTTTCACAGTGAGAGACTCAGAAACCGCCTGAAAAGATGACTATAAATAGCCTAATCATAGTGTCAACAAACATACTTAAAAAAAATCTCTTAGAAATAATTGTCCATTTGCCTAGTAATTAGTTAACACCCTAACCTATCTTCAAAGGAAAGTATGACACATGCACAGTGATTCGTATCTCTGTTAGCAACGTGTAGGCTCCGGAACAACAGGAAATACAGAGTGAAAGGAATTTAACCTCACTAGAACTGCTGCTTTGAAGATAGGAGTATTTCTACCAAGCTCTGTTGTTCTGGACTTACTGGAACTCATCCATCACCACATAGGCCCCTAAGAGGTCTAAGCAGAAACCTCTAGCCTACATGGATATATTGGATTCCATGATGTACAGAATGTATAATTCTTCATGAGCACTCTCTCTCTGCATACACACACACACACACACACACACACATGCACTTACACAAGGACATTGTTTACTTGTAATTAATCACCATAGTCAAACTGGGACAAAATCCTCACTGTATTCAGTCAACACAACTTTGAAACTAAATACTTGAGACACGGTTGGAAGAGCCAAAAATACTCATTTTACTCAGTGCGGTCATGTCCTACCTCACTAAGAATAAAAATAACTATTTTCCAGAAAACTTGTCAGCCTACTGTAATTGCAATTGTTCATTTTCCTTCAGGTTCAACAAATTTTTACCTTCAATGTCAAATACTGTCTTCCAAAGCTGTTTGCCCAGTGGCCCAAATCTGACAGGATGCACAGCTGTGAATGAGTTGGTGGAATTCAAAAGCTTGAAATCCTGTTTTCAGTCTCGACACACTAGATTTTCTAGGTCTTTGACACTGCTTCCTTTCATCTCATCTCTTTTAATCATGCCCTAAATTCTTCAGGCACCATGGGACCAGCTGAAATACAGGTATCTCTTCAAAAATTGTAACTTTTCACTGATGCAAAGGCATGCTCTGGGAATTTAAACTAACCCACTTCCTCCACTTTTCTCTCCAACTTAAAGCTCACGAAACCAGACCCGAATATTAACATTTCTCCCTAGAATAATGAGGAAGTAAATGTGCAGGAGACTCAGGGTAATACTGTCTTTGGGTATCCACACATTGAGATCACTTTTTATGTAAGATCACCCCAGAGGGAGGCCATTCTGGTATCTTAGTGATACATCCTTTGGAAGGGACCCAGTACGGGCCCTGATTCATACCAATTTCCATCTAAAATAAAGTGAAATGCCAAAGTGACTCTGAAATAAAGTAACAGCTATGGGAATGCAGTTTTTCTGGAAAACAATTGGGCCATATATTATCAAGGGCTTTAAAAATGGGAATACCTTTTGACTCAGGAATTCTCTTTCTAGAAAGTTCTTCTAAGTAAATATTAGAAACTCAGACAAACATTTTTGGACAGAGCTATTCATCATGTGTGAATTTGCGGAAGTGGAAAAAAATAGCCCAAATTTTGACTAGGATAATAATCAATTGGAGTGTTTCCACATAACAGGAGCATGGTGATAAATCGTGGCACCACCATTTGAAAAGCTGCTTTCAAATAATACCTACTGATGTAAAACTGCTTATGTTAATGTTAAACTTTAAAATCCAGGGTATAATATTTCATATATATTATGTTTCTAATTTTGGTAAAGAAATATTCATAGAAAGAACAGTAAGAAAAGACAAGTGTGAACAGTGGCAATCTCTGGATAATGGGATAACTGTGATATTTCTCTTCATTTTTATCTTTCTGTATTTTCCAAATGGGTATCTGATATGTGCATTTAGAGCTCTAATAAGAAGAAAACAGTAAATACTACAATTTTAAAAAGTAAAGTAATTTAAACATAGCACCTCCCTCCTTTGTCCTGCACAAAAATATCGAGTAAAGTGAGTCCAAATAAATTCAAAGGTCATTGGAGGAGACTTGAAATATTAGAACTTACAGTAGTCCCTGCACTTGGTTTTAAAATAGATTGCAAAATTTCAAAGTTGATAAAATGGAATGGTACATATCCGTGATATACATTTATACTTTGAAAACAGAATCTTGATTGTGCCCCGGCACACACCAACAGCATTTCCCAAACCAGATACCCCTTGTGAATTCAAATTTTAACAAGTTCTTGTGTGAAACACTTTCTTCACACTCCTTTAGACACTGGCATCTCCATTTCCTGGGATCCTGAAGCATGTTGGTTTGTTCTTTCTTTATATCAATAAATATTTATTAAACACCGATTATGGGCCAAGCGCCATGCTAGTGGCCAAAAATACAATAGTAAATGAAACAGACAAGATCTGTTTGCTTTCTCTCACTAGGCTGTACATTCCGATCGATACTAGGCAAGCACTCATTACAGGGCACAGACAGTTCTGGGAAGGAAAAGAGCCCAGTGAGGGTCCAGCCTAGGTGTCAGGTATCAAGAAAGACTTCTCCGAAGGACAGGGAAGAGCCAGCATGGGACTCGAGTTCTAGGCAGACGGGACAGAATACTCAAATGTCCTGGTGCAGAAAGGTGTTTGCTGTGTTTTCAGAACTGCCAGGAACCTGTGTAGCTGAGGAAGAGTAACTGATGGGAGGATGACCTTGGATGGAGTTGGAAAGGGCGTTGGCCGGAATCGCCGCAGGCAATGATTTTCGCAGGCCTTGGTAAAAGGAGTCGGATTTACTGCAGTGGAAAGCCAATGATTTTCTTTATTCTTCAGCAAGTTTTTTTTAAAAAACTAATCATAGACTCACAGGAAGTTGCAAAAATAGTCCATGGATTCCTGCGTACCCTTCATCCATCCTCCCCTGATGGTGGCCTCTTGAATGAGTGTAGTTCAACATCAAAATCAAGAGACTGACATTGGTACAATGCTGTTAACTCGACTATAGACCTTACTCAGCTTTTCTGATCTTGACGTACATTCATTCCTCTGTCTGCAGTTTTATTCCATGCACAGATTCTAGGGTAGGATTTTGAATGAGTGATCTAATCTGATTTATGTTTTTGACACCAAAGGAGGAGGATGGGTTGGGTCGGAAGACCAGTTAGGAGGCTGCTGCGGTAACGCAGGGAGAGCCAGTAGGGGTTCAGACTAGGGTGGAGGCACGGAGATGGTGAAAAGTAGATGGCATGGCTTGGAAGGTAGAAGAGGTGGAACCAACAAGGCTTGGGGTAAACTGGATGTGGAGGAGGAGAGGAAGGGAGAAATGAAAATTCTCCAGATTTCTGGCTTGAACAGCCAGGTGGATGGTGATGCCATTTCCAGGAGGATGACGCCTGGTCAAGGAGCAGGTTGGGTTGCTTTGAACACGTGAGTTTGAGATACCATTGGGAGGACTTTGGCTGGAAGGCACACATTTGAGAATCAGCAGCATCCAGACAGTATTTAAAGCCATTAAAAGCCCTGAATAAAATTTGACTACTTTCTTTACAACCGCAACAGTGTACAATCCAATTTTACTCATTATAATAAAATAAAATAATTTTACTAAAAAAATAAATAAAAGCCCTGCGTGAGATCACCAAGAGAGTGAGCGGAGGGAGGAGATGGCCCAGAGCAGAGGTCTAAGCAACTTGATACCATAAGTAATTAGCACACGCTCATTCTTATCCATCATTTCCCAGTCATTTCACCGTACTAACATCTCCTTAGAGAGACCGTAAACCTGCAAGCGGCGGACATGCTGCCTGACAGCCCTGCTCCATTCCTGACGGTGCCTGGCATGGTGCATGCGCTCTAGGGATGCTCCATAAATTTGCTTCTGTTTAGTAAACTTTGACTACTCAGCCTATTGGCCTGGTATTCTGATAGCACTAGAGAGACAAAGAACATGCTTAATTGGCTCAACAGAGTCATTCTCAAGTTCCACCTACATTAACATAAGGAAATGATGGAGTCAGAATAGACATTTTCCTCTCGGGCAGTAAACCCCACAAGCTCTGAGATTCATCTGACTGTACAAAAGAGATGCCAATTGAGAACGAGGGGTTCGTGTTTTTCTTCTCCGTATTGGCACCGGCCACCTCGAACAATTTAAAAAATATATATATTGATTTCCTAGAATTATCCTATGCCAAAATAATTGTTTACGAAATACTTTTAAGAGTTTTTGGAAATTATTACATACAAGCTGTCATGGCTATACTAAATTCTTAAGTGATGATGGAAGGACAGCTTATAGATTAATTGAATATTTCAATTGCCATAGAAACAATTTCCAGTACACTGGGGTCAAGTATCACCATGGTGAGAAATCACCTAATATGTCAAAAACAAGAAAAGTAGATTTTGTATTCCATGTAATGCCCTTTGACCCTTTGATCTGAGAGCACGGGCTTTGTGCACTGTTGGATAGCTAGCTTGAGACTGAATACACAGCAAGGAGGCATGAGGATGGTGTGAACGGCTGTCTGCTGCGACCAAATGGTGGAATGGTGCAGAAAATCCCCACTCTTCAGAAGATTCAGAAGTTTTGTCTCTTTTCAAAATACCTGTGATTGCCTTTGATTCTTTTTTCTTAACTTCAAAATCTATACCATCATTCATTCATTCAGTGACTATTTATTGGGCTCTGACTATGTGCCGGCCCTTGTTCTACATGATGAGGATATAGAGGTGAATAAAACAGAAAAATCCAATTGAGCCATCTGTGACAACATGGATGGACCTTGAGGGTATTACGCTAAGCAAAATAAGTCAGACAGAGAAAACCAAACACTCTATGATTTCATGCATATGTGGAAGATAAACACATAGAGAAGGAGAACAGATTAGTGGTTACCAGACGGGAAGTGGTAGGCAATAGGGAAAGGGGTAAAAGAGCACATGTGTATGGTGATGGATAAAAACTACACTGCTGGTGGTGAACACAATGCAGTCTGAACAGGAACAGAAACTGAAGTATAATAATGTACACCTGAAATGTATACGATGTTATAAGCCAATATGATGTCAATAAAATAATTTTTTTTAATTTCTTGTTCTCCCCCATTCTAGGGAGGTACTCAGAAAATAAACAAAGTACATCTTCTGAAAGAATTCAGGAATGAAATCTGAATGCAGAAAAGAGACACAGCTGTGATGGTACTAAAGGTCAGAGTCAAAGCGTATCCCACACCTTGTGTGATTCAACACCAAACCAGTTGGATTAATAAGCCAGAGAAAGCCAGGACCACGACTTGCTGCCATGATCCTTGATAAGTACTCTCTGCTGATACAGATTGATGACTTTATTTGACATGTAATATTAGAGAAACCAAGCCTGACTTTGGGGGAAAAAAATCAGCAGGTTATTTACATCTCAGATTAAATTCTCCCTTCTATTCTATTTATATTTATTTATCCTCCACCTCCATCCACAAAAGTTTGGACTGTCCTTACTATAAAAGACATAAACTGAAATAATGACAACAACGGAATAAAAGGAGGAACCAAAATCATGAAAAGGAAGAAACATATTCCATGTGGAAGAACCATCACAGGAATTGGTGTTGAGCCTCCTGGCAGCCAGAGCAAAACTTTCAGAAACTGGAAACCAGGTTTTCCATCCCAGAACCACTGTGGAGGATAGGTGCTATTTGTCGTTTGTGACCCATGCAGGCCAGCAAAGACATGCTGGTGGTCAGCAAATGAAAACTATTCACTACAGATCCTACCAAAAAAAAAAAAAATGCAGTGATTATTTCCCACTTTCATCTAATTTGGCCTCCTGTTCATTGTCCAACTGAGACGCTTAGCATGATGTTGGGTACACAGAAAATGCTCAACAAAAGGCAGTTATTTTTAGAAGCAGCTGTACTCCCGCCTGGATCTAGTTCCCACCATCCCCACAATCCACTATTTATCATCGTCTGTCCAGCCCTCATAATCAATTATGATCTTGCCATTGTCCCCTCTTGCCTAGGAACATTCCTGCAGGGGTTCCTCTGCTACCTCTTCAAAATTGAGTTTTATCCCTAACCACCCTTTCTGGTCACTTCCAGGTTCTTTCTGCCTTCCTCCCTGTCCCCAGGAGTCATTGTCCCCTCAGATGTACTGACATCCTAATGGATCATTCCAATGTGAGTAGAAAAACTCCAGACTCATTAAAACATTATCATTGCCCAAGAAGGGAAAGGTCCAGAGTTCTCCAAACCCCAGATGTCTATAGGATCCTACTCAGGTTTCTGTCCTTCATCCCTTTCTCTCTCTAAACACGTAGCCTGTGCCAGCTCATCCACACCCATGCCTTCTCCTACTGCCTATGCCATGATGAGTCTGAAATCCAAATTCCTAGGACTGTCTGTATATGCACCCAAGCATCTCCACTTCGATGTCCCACAAACACCTCAAATACAACGTCAAAGTTGAGCTCATTACTCCCTGGTCCCCTCCCATTACTCCCTGCCCTCCTTCTCCTCTGCTTCTCTTCTTGTTATGAACACCTCACTCTCCCAGCCACACTCCCAAGCCAGCAACCCGAGGCATCTCCCATGATTCATCACTCTCCCTCTGCACATCCTATCAGTTGCCAAGTCCTGAAGAGTTTATCTTTTAAAATCTTTTAAAATCAATCCTCTGATTGATTTCACCACTGGACCAATGGTCTCTCATCTGGTGAACTTCAAACATCTTCTCCTTGGTGCCTTTCTCCCAAGCCTTTCTCTACCGTGCCAGCAAGGCAAGCTCTCTGAGTTCATCTTTGATCACATCACTGACAACTATTAATGATAGCTGCCATTTATTAGGATGCTCTGGGCACTGTTCTAAATGTTCCACAAACATTAAATCATTTAAATGTCTTAATAACTTTACAACATAGGTGCTATTATTATCTTCATTTTAAGATGAGCAAATGGAAATACAGAGAGATTAAGTAACTTGTTCAGGTGCACACAGCTAGTAAGGCGGAGCAGCTAGAACCTAGAGTATCGTCCAGCTTCTGGCCTTTGCCCACTGCACTTTTTGCCTCTCTGTCTCTGCTTCAACCCTCTCCCACCCGCCTCTTCCAGACCTACCGTCTTCTTCATTTTTACTTACAGAGACTGAAAACCCTCCAGGGTGCCCACTGTCTACCCTGCAGAATAGAGCCCCAATCCCTGGTCTTAGCACAAAAGGGCTCCATAACCCCGTCCCTAATGACCTTTCCAAAGCTTCAGTTACACTTTCCACGGAGAAGAGTGCCCTGCTCCGCCCAGCTCTCGCAGCTTCCTCAACAAGCTGCCTTCTGCCTGCCTTTTCACGCGTAATTCCCTCTTGTATGCCCTTCCCCAACTCTCAACCCCACTTTGTACTTGATGAATTGCTGCTCTTTCTTAAAGATTCAGCACAAGCATTTCTTCCTCCAGGCAACCTTCCCTGACCTTCCCAGGCCTCCCCACGTTCACACCTGTAAGATAGCCCTTGGTGTGTTGCAACAACTCCCCTTAAGTATCTATCTCCAGAGAGGAAAGACTACAGCTCTATTGATGTGTAGATCCCCAGAGCCTGACATAGACTAGGTTCTTCAATAAGCAAATGAGTAAACAGATAAAGGAAATTGTGAAAGACAAACACAAAGGGCACAATGAGACAGGTGTGGACAATGATTTGATGTAACATCCATAATATATATATATATATATTTTCTAACTACATAAAGGACTCTGACTTTTCTTTTTTTGAGGAAGATTGGCCCTGAGCTAACATCTGTTACCAATCTTCCTCTTTTTGCTTGAGGAAGATTATTGCTGAGCTAACATTTGTGCCAATCTCCCTCCATTTTATGTGGGATGCTGCCACTGCACGGCTTGATGAGCAGTGCTGGGTCCACACCAGGGATCCTAACCTGCAAACCCTGGGCTGCTGAAGTGGAGTGTGCAAACTTAAACACTACACCACCACGCCAGACCCCAGATTCTGACTTTTCTAAGTGCAGAACATCTCTACTTATCACACTTCCTGATTATACATTTAAATTGGAAAATGCACGTGGAATTTCTATTCCATAAACCACACTTGATTGGACAAATAATGTCACTGTATTGGAAGGGGTTTCTTTCTAAAATCAAATAAGTCTTCTTTAAAGTTAAACTTTATCCAATCAAATACAAATATCGCCTAGTCCTAGAACTACTTTTCTAGTTGTATACGCAAACCTTATCTTTCAGAGGGCATGAAGAGTCTGACGGGGAAATGTGTAAGAGATGAAAGGCTGAACAGAAATGGAAGTTCCAAAAAGAATGTGTCTGGACGGATATGCCTATTTATTATAATAATAGACCAATAAAAGTTCATATCCCCTATTGTTCGGGCCTTCCTTTTAGGAAGAAGTGGGATTCTGTGCGATGCAGACCCGTCCCATACTAATTACGGATTTCCTCTTGAAGAGTCAGATGAAACAAGAGTAAAATTCTCCATGATTAAATGACAAAATAGTTTCCCTTCATTTGGTTAAAAGTATTTAAGTTGATAATAAAATCTTCAAGTAGGTAGCATTTTTTGAAAAGAGGGGCTGCCTTTAATTTTATCAGAAAGAAGAGAGTTATACTAAAACTATCAAACCTTGTCAACAACTTCCTGGGAATGCCATATATAGTTTTGGCACTTGGTCCTGCTATAGCTACCTCCAAAAATAATGTTTGTAAAACTGACCCCGAGCCTAGAGCTTTTCAGATGTGAGCCAAAACTCAAATGTGTTTTATATACTATAGCTACAAAGGCAGTAAGTTAGATTAATACATTTTCTAAGATTTTTCAACGGAATCTGAAATGACTAGAACTAAATATTTAGTTAACCAGAAAAACACAAGCTAGAGGAGCCCATTGCTACATGTTCTGATGGCTCAAGCTTTTCCAGAGTGTTCCTCAGCATGGTCTATATTCTACAAAATTGAGAAGGCATAACTCTGTAAAATTTCTTTTTTGGATGACAGTTCATCAACTGAATCCAGGTGGGAAAAAGGTCAATAGTTGCAATGAGGTCTATTTGAAAGGGTGAGAGAGAAGAAGAAAAATAATCGCTTGGTTCTATGAGCATCGCAATTTTATGTGAGAGGTCCATGGAGAGAGGGTGTTCTGAGGGCTTTCACTGTGACTCTTTGTGACATTCTCCTCTGTCCGGTGACCACTCCAGGGCGGAATCACTTTATAGCAGAAAGGTGTATATGTCCTTAACCACTGAGGTTTCCTGTCTGAATCATCATCAGCTAATCCTTGAAAAGAACAAATGGTGCATTTCGTAACAGTAAGAAGGTTTAATGAGCCTACACTCTGATCACTGTCCCGGAACAGAGAGCAGATTTCAGCTAAATAGAAAACATTTCTAATAAATACCAAAGTCCCATGCCAACTGGGCTATTACTAGAAATGTGAAGCAGTTTCAAGCATGAACTTGAGGGTCAGCCTCAGTTAAAAAGGTGGCTCTGCCATTTTCAGTGAGCTCACATTCTGTGGTAGATGCTCTGCAAAGATGGCCACCAACATTCCTCCATCCCCGTGCACTCATGTGCCTCTATCTCCCCTCTCCTTGAATCTGGGCTGTCTCTGTGACTTGCTTTGTGACTTTCAGGCTTCTCCCCCAGGAGGCTTTGCAGCTTCCATATTTTCCCTTTCAGGAGCCAGCCACTATGTAAAGAAGGTTGGGCTAGCCCACAGAAGGATGAAAGACCATGGAGATGGGGAGAGAGAGAGAGAAAGAAAGACAGAGAGAGAAAGGAGACGACCCAGAGAGAAACCCAAGTCCCCCAGCCAACAGCCTGCACCAAGGTCCCAGACGTATATGAGGGAGGCCATCTTGGATTTTCCAGCCCCTGGTGAGTGGCCCCAATATCATAAGAGAGGTTCCCAGCCAGTCTCCACCAGCCCCACTGAGGTCCTAACATCCTAGAACAGAGAAGAACTAAGCTGCTGAGCCCTAACTCAATCTCTGACCCCTACACCTGAACAAATAAAATGGTGCTGAAGGCTGCCAAGTTTTGAGGTGGTTTGTGACACAGAAATAGATGACTCACCTGAAAATGTGGCCAGTTATATTAAGAGCATTTATGTCATCACAGTGGTGAGGTGTAGTACATATGTGTGATCCTATGAGCAGGGAAAGTGCTTAGCACTCTAGCTGTTCCTGCCAGGTAACAAACACTCCATCAAAGTAAATGATGCTATTGTCCTTTTCAAAAAGAGGCTGAATGACTCACCAGTAATGTTGTAAAGGGAGATTGTTCTTTAAGATGAGATAGTTTCTCAAACCCTCTGAGGCCTTTTTCCTCTCTACATATTCAGTGGGTGAACAGACAGAGGTAACGTGAGCACGTTCCCTCACGCTCATGCTCCTGATCTGAGCAGAATCTCAGAGTAGAAAGTGGTCTGTTTCCTGGGGACGTCTCAGTCCCCTCTATGGAGGTGCTTCCTACAGGCCTGGCTTTCAGAAGTAGCTCCAGACAGTTCCTAAAGCACAGCTTGCAGAGCGTCTCTCTCTTCTGCAACTTCTGAGGTGCAAAGGTCCTCTCCTGGCCTCATGGAGACTAAATTGGACCAGTTGGGTCCTATTCACACTCCGGGGGCAGGGGTGGGGTGTGAATGGGCAAAACAGAGACAGTTGAGGTCAAAGAGACCCCTGAGGCAAGATGGATGACCTCGGTAAGAAGCATCAAAGGGAACACAGCAAAAAGACACCAACTCATCGCAAGGGAAGATAATAAAGAATTCCTGCAGGAACCAATTCCTGAGTCCTTTCCTTCTCTGCCACTGACCATGATTCTTTTATGGTCTCTGTGAAGGCAGCTGAGTTTCTGTGGGAGGTAACCAGAGCCCTAACTCCTCTAATATCTTTCTAATAAAACCTCATTTTTTGCAATTACCATTTTTTTTTGCAATCAAAACAATCTAAATAATATAAGTGGTGGTTAGCAGGGGTAGTGCTATAGTCACTCCTATCTCTTTGGTCTAGAGCAAGCCACTCCAGATAAATATGCAATCTAAGTAAAATCAGTATCTGACTCGCAAATGAGCTTCCAGACAAATACTCTTAGGTGTCCCAGAGGAGGTGGCTGTGTTACCAAACCAAAGTGGGTTCGCTTCCTGGTGAGTTGAAATCAAAGCTTCACCAGGAGTAGTTGCCACACAAAGTAAAATTTATTTGCAGCAAATAAAGGGACCAGGGGAATCACTTCCAAAGCCGTGCCCCTGAGCAAGAGAAAGCAGGTACCTTTTATTTTGGTTGAGGAATGAATATTCAAATCTACGTGTCATCACATGTAGAGGTGGGTATTCTCTCGCTCAGGTGCAATTTGAAAACATGCTTCTGCACACATTACATGTTATGGTAATAAGGCCTAAGCTCCTTCTGGGGTGGAGATCTTAACATTAAAATAAAGCAAAGGTAACTCTTGGACACTTCTCAGCCCGTCTGCACAGGTGCTGCTCTTGCTGTGGGGTTTGGACCCATTCAGGGCAGTTGGTGATTGCATCTCTTAACATAACTGAAAAACACCTTTGAGAAACAATTAAGTGCTCCTGAAACCTCCTTTGAGTTATTCCAGGCAGTTAGTCAATGACACCTGCCCCAAATCATCTCCTACACTGGAAATTCTGGAACTGCCACAGAAGACACACTGGCTTTCTTTTGAGCCTTGTCATTTTTTTCCCCATCTGCTCCTTGCATCACACTAAAATTCTTATCCAGGGCTTTAAGGTTCATTCACAGCAGCCATTCCTCCCCACTCCCACCCACCACCACCACCACCACCACCAGCTACCTACTCTCCTTTGATTTGTGAGCTAATTCCTATCCCCAGCACCTATTCTTCCGTCTCCCCCTCTACACCAGCAGCAGGACTGACCAGTCACATAGATAGAGAAGTCACTCTACTTTCTGTGTGTGTGTGTGTGAGGAAATTTGCCCTGAGCTAACATCTGTTGTCAATCAGCCTCTTTTTTTTTCACTTGAGGAAGATTAGCCCTGAGTTAACATTTGTGCCAGTCTTTCCCTACTTTGTACATGGGATGCCTCCACAGCATGGCCGATGAACAGAGTAGGTCCACACCCGGGATCTGAACCCACAAATCTGGGAGGTGAAAGCAGAGCATAGGGAATTTTAACCACTTGGTTACAGGGCCAACCCCTAGACACTCTACTTTTAACCAAAGCACCCCCTCCCCTATCACACCCCCTTGTGAAGCTTTTGTCCATACATCCCACCCAGCTGTGCCTTCCCCCCAACATGCTCCCACCTACCAAATCCTTTGACATTACTCCAAACAGCATTCTTCATATCACTGTTCAGTGGTTTCATGTGGAATTGGGATGCCTTATAAAGAACTTTAGTTACTCAAGGCAAGTCTTTACAAGCCTTTCCCTAAGAGGATTTAGTAAGAAAATACCTAAAGGACTTCTTTATAATGTAAATTCAACCTTTGTAATGTAAATCCCATTATATGGTTCCTTCAAGCAGAATGAGAGCAATATTAATTTACTTGCTATTTAATTTTTCTCCTTTCTCCCCAACACCCCTGGGATGGAAGGATTCCAGGGGCAGGTAGTATATCTTCCACTTTTTTCTAACATTTCAAAACACTTTAGCATCCTGGGAAGGCTACATACCGACCTTGAGAATGACAAGGAAAATTGGGAAAACAAGATGGATTTCAAATGACAAGTATGGCTCTGTGCAGCCCCGACCATGCTTCTCTTTCCCCATCTTTTGTTTAGTTTAATCGATCATGAGTTTGACTACAAAGATGTACCAGCTTCTTTATGCCACAGTCTGTGAACTTTTCTATTACTCTTAAATAGAACAAATGAAACTAAGAAAATGCTGATATTTTAGTTTGTGTGATCTTGTTCCCACACAAAATTGGGGTTCTCTTGCCCGATGCACATAAATAGCCAATTAGTTATGGCATTAGCATTTGGGAAAAGAGATCAGCTTTATTCTACGAGATCAACCAGCAGGGAGAACAGGGAGTGTGTGCCCTCAGACCTGTCTCTCCTATTCAGGATTTGGGGTGAAATTTATGAGGTTAGGGAGGACAGGCTGGCACACAGAAATGCTGGTGGGACAGGTTTTGACTGGTGGGCTTCAAGCATTTATGGTAAGGTTTAAACATTTGTGACAGGGTTCTCAACTTTTATCATAGGGTTCTAAACATTTTTGATGAGGTGGGGAAGGAATCTTAACACCAGATCTTCCTGAATGAGGGACCCCCTCGCTTCTGATAAGAGTCTGACTTACAAGTTCCACTTGTGTCCCAGTCCTTGGGTTCCATAGGAAGGAGAATCTTTGGTTCTGTGGTCACTTCAGGTCAAGATTTCTTGTTTTGCGCATGTTCTGGCTACATGACTTTGCAGATTTTCTGAAAGACAATTCTTAATCACTCTATTGATAAGAGATGGAGTCAGTTGAACCAGTCCTGGAGGGCCCGCAGTTACAATATTGTCTTTAGGATAAAACAGGAAATACGTGACTTAATACAAGACATAAACAGTATTACATGAATTAGGGTCATTTATTTATTTATTTATTTTATTTTATTTTTGCAAGGGAGGATTCACCCTAAGTAACATCTGTTTCCAATCTTCCTCCTTTTTCCTTCCTTTTTCCTACTCTAAGCCCCAGTACATAGTTGTGTATAGTTGTAAGTTGTTCTGGTTCTTCTATGTGAGCCACCACCACAGCATGGCTACTGACAGATGAGTGGTGTGGTTCTACACCCAGAAACCAAACCCAGGGCTGCAGAAGTGGAGCACACTGAACTTTAACCACTAAGTCATCAGGGCTGGCTTTCATTTATTTTTTTTTTTTAATATTTATTGAGTGCTGCTAAAGCCATAGCGTGATTTCTACAAAATAGTTTATTATTATGAATAGTAATTTTAGTAAAGACAGTATATTTGTCAATAGCAGCTACCAGCTATACATAGGTACTGTATATAATTTTATTTTCACACAATCCTATTTAGCAGCTGAATAATCAGAGGCTCTGAGAGGTCAATAACGCACCTTCCACCCACCCACCTCCTCCCCCCACCAGCTTGGAAAGGCCTGAGTTAGGATTTGAATGGCCTTCTTTTGACCTCAACTTCCAAGTTCTCCTACAAGATCCTATTGCAAAGAAGAGACATGGGATTAAAATATCTTCAGTCTAGAAAATATGTTGCATGATTAATTATTAAAGTCACAAATATTTCCCATCTTTGTTGCAAGCAACTATCCAATCCATTAAAGTGATCATTCTTGAATCAGATTTGCCCATAATCACCTTTCTTCACTCTTCGGTTCAACTCTTTGATGCTTTCAGGTTTTCCCCCTTATTTTTTTCTTTTGCTCACTACTCTCTAGCTTAACGCTGTGATGTGATGACTCTTCTGCATTGTTTGGTTGTCCGGGACTTAGCTACCAAACCCACTCACTTGAACTCACATCCTTATTGCTTAGTGTCAAGGTTCAAATGTGTAAACTATTTCCTCCAGTTTACTTCCTACTACCCCCAAAGTCATTGAGGTTATCTGGGGGCAGGTGCCCGATAACTTGAGCCATTACAGTCAGGTGTCCATAACCACGTTTCAGTCATTGAGGGACCACACACACAAGGGTGGTCCCATGAGATTAGCACCACATAGCCTAGGTGTGTTGTAGGCTATACCATCTAGATTTGTGTAAGTACATTCTATGATGTTCGCATGACAAAATTGCCTGACGACGCATTTCTCAGAATGTGTCCCATCGTTAAGGGACGTATGACTGGATTCTCTAAGTATCAATTTGGCAAGCAAATGGCAAAGTCACCATTCAAATTTTTCTTTTCATTGGGCCAGCATCACATAAGTGACCTGTAACAAAGTGGACTTTACAAAGCAAAATCTGATCAACCCGGGTTGGAAAGGGGAGAGGAGACACGTCATCCTTGATAGGCAGTTCCTTCCAGCCCAGGTAACCTGGTGGCCACAGGCCTTCACCCCAGCCACCACCACCCCTCCTTGGTGTCCTTCTTAACTTTTCCTCTAACAATAGTGTTGGTATCGCCGCTTACCTTTTAGTCCAAAGAGAGGAAAGAAGGAAAAAGCTTTTCAAGATCCGAGAGAAAACAATCATAACCACAGTGGAAAAAAATAGGGATGGGCCAGAGTGGATTTCCAGAAACTCCCTTCCAAAGGAGGTAGATGGTGTCTGGGTGATCCCGGGGCGCAGTTTGAGAACCCACTTAGCAAAGCTGGTCTCTAACCCTGGTACCTGATCTGTTCATGATGGACGTGGGAAGGAGGGCAGGGCGGGACTTAGTTTGTGTAAGGCGATAAGTGACCCCTGTGCGCTGGGAAAGATGAGGGGGTGTGCTCAGGGAGATGGATCTCGGGGGATTTAAAATGGGAAGCCAAAGAGAGTCAGGGCGCTGAGTCAGGATTCAGAACCAGAATAAATAGGCAATGAGACCAAGCCAGAGACCCCGGACTCAGAGCCAGCAAGAGAGAGGAAGGAAAAAGAAGCCGACCCGGCCCCCCTCCAGCATCTCGCGCAGCGTCGGGCGGCGGGGCGGAGTCAGCGCCCCGGGCCAGTCTAGCTGCAAGGTGGACCCGGGCTCGGCCTCCCGCCCCGGCCCAGCTCCACCACCCCGCCCGGGCCCCGTGGAACACCGCCGACGAACCCCCGGGTCACAGGGGCGCCGAGATTCGCCCCTCGGCCGGATCCGCTGGGGCAGCCGCCGCGGTCGCCCCGCGCTCTCCTCGGCCACCTGGAGCTGTTCCCGCTCGGTCCCCTCCGGACTCGAACCTGCTCCCAGGTCCCTGCGCACGGCCCCAGTCACCTCCTGAGGCTGCAGGGACCCCTGCCTGGCTGCGGGCACCATGCCTCCGAACCTGTGCCCTCGCCCCGAGCCAGACGGAGAGCCAGGGCGACGCCAAGCCGAGGCCGCACGGGGATCTGGTTCATCCAGGTCCCGACGGGGTCTGCAGGGAAGGGGCGCTATCCTGGAAGGCTTCTTGGAGGCGCGGAGCCCGAAGGATGAAACCAGCACTCTGTAGGAAGAACTTAGAATTTTCATTGGGCCCGCCATTCTCCTTTTTATGATTATTTTCCGACTAATCGCATGTAGCACTCCTCCCCCATCTCGTAGCACTTTGGCTGCAACTGTTCTCTCCTCTAGAACAACCAGCGGCTCCTCATAGCCCGCACAGTGACGCACAAAGCCCTCGGGTCTGGCGCAGGAGCCCCGCATTTCAGGCTCCTTTCACATCCCTCCACCTGCTCCATCGCCTGAACCCCACCAAGCGGCTCGAGAAGCGCTCAGCGAAGCAGCCGGATCCCGGGCCTCCGCTCCCCGCCTGCCGGCAAACCCACTCCCTTGAACTATTCTGCAGTTCACAGCATCTCCCTCCCCTCTGAAAAACAAAAAGCTGTACGACATTTAAGAGCTCCAGGTTTCGTTTTTTACTTTTTCCATTCCACCCTTTCTCCTCGAGCATCAATAGTAAAGGCATTGCTGCTTGCAGGCTTAGAGGCGCACAGCACGAACTCCTACAGCGCGCCCAAGCTGCAGACGCATTCCAGTTAGGCTGGGCTCTTCTCTTTCCTTATTCCCTCCCTCTCTCCCCTTAGGGTCTGTCCCAGCAGATCCCACCACGTCAGGGCTCCTGCCGCCTGTCCCTCCCGCCCGGGTACAGGACGGACGCCAGCATGCCCATTGTTTTTCCTTAGCAGTTGAGGCCGGCTAGGGTTTTCCAAGAGAAAAATTACCACCAAAAGGTTTTTTTTTTTATTCATGAAACTTTATTTAAAAAGTTCATTTTGGAAGTTCAAGTTCCTGCCTTTCCTTCTATTTGCTCTCCTGCGGGTTGGCCCAGAGATACCCTCCAATCCTTACGCTGTTCTTCTCATCCCGGAAGTCTCTCTGGGAGGGGGAGGGGTCTGGGGAGAGCCTGATTGCTGTCGTGTCTGAGATGATCTCAAGTCACACACACACCAAATCGGAGACGGCCAGCTCTGTGGGTTACTTGTCTCATGAGCATAAGTCTGGGGTCTCTTCAACATACAAAAGGAACCGCCAGGCTCAGTGGGTTATTAATCTTCTTCGAGTGACATCATGTGGTACAGGAAGGACACCCACCTTGTCTCTCAAAGCGCTGATACATTTTGAAGAATGTGCAAGAGGCGGGAAATGCCAAGGGAGAATTGAAAACCATCAACTTAAGTTGGAATCGTGGAATCTTAGGAGTCGAAAGGGATTTAGGAGTTTGTGATTCTACCTTCCACCCAGTTCCAGAAGCCTCTGGAAAGGCTTCCCTCAGCGCTTTCTCCAGACTTGTGCCTAGACATAGGGGCGAGAGAATCTTATCCAACCTTGATTTTAAAAGAGATGAGCCACTTACCCCTGAGCAGGACGAAAGACCAGTTATGATTGGGCTTTCCCTACTGAGCCTCAAGAAACGAATCAGATGTCCCATTAGACACCAAACGCTCAGAAAGAAGATATTTTACAAGGGGTTGACTGATTCCTAAGATGCTATGAACACTGGGTCCTTAACACTCCCTTCAAAACAGCTGCAAACAGCATTTTCTGAAGTGCACCAAGTAGGAATCAGTAAGTGTTGGGTGAATAAAAGGGTTCCAGGGTCCAACAGATGTGGATTAAACAAATACTGAATTTTTTTTTTTAATTAAACACTTTACTGTAACACTTCTTAGAGAAGCTAATAGACTATATAGTTCTTTCATTTCCAAAAGGGCCCTTGGTTGCGGTAGCCAGCCCCCAAGGTGGCCGCAAGGGTCCTTGCCTCCTGCTAGAATGCCCTCCGGTGTAGGCAACTGGGGCCCTGGATCAGGGCTAGTGTGCGTGACCATGAAAAGACAGTGGACTTCAGGATTCCTGAGGCCAGGTCAGAAAAGGCAGCCAAGTGTCCACTTTGGCCTCTTAGATGTATATAATTCTGAAATTCCATTTGCTAACATTTTAATTAGGCTCTTTGCATCTTGCATCTAAATCCTACGTGTGATTTCTTTTCTTGTCCTGTCCTTGTTCTGTCTTCGTATGAAGGTTATATTAGCTTCATAAAATTGACTGGATAATTCCCCTCTCTTTTTTTCTCTGAAATAATTTAAGATAGAATAAATGCTCCTTGAAAGTTTGGTAAGACCCCCTCCTGTAAAATCATCTGGCCTGGTGTTTTTCTGAAGGGGTTGGGGAGAATGCCAGGAGAACTTTTTGATTACTAATTTAATTTCTGTCATGGCTATTTGTTTATTCAGAATTTGTCTTCTGGGGTCAGTTTTTTAAATTCATATATTTTTTAGAAAAGTAAATATTTTATCAAACCTTTTAATGTTCGTGTGTGGTTTTAAAAATCTCCACTAAATGCATAGGTATATCCTTTTTTCATTCCTATAAAATATTGTTTGTGTGTGTGTGTATATGCCTTTACTCTCTTTTATTGTTTTGTATTTTCTTACTTTAGCCAAAAAACCAGTTTTTGATTTTGTTGATACTCACTGTTTCTTTCTTTTATACTTTATTTTCTGTTCCTATTCTTTAAAATGCCTTCCTTCCACTCTCTATATAATATTTACTCTGTTCCTTAGCTAACTTCTTGAGTTGAGTGTTTTACTCATTTTTTTTTTCAAAATTTCTTCTTCAAAACATACATTGAAGCCTACAAAATGTGTTTCTAGTAACTTTTTGCTGCATCCCACAAATTTTGATATGTGACAAGTGCGTTATCATTCTGATGCAATTTCCATTGCGATCTCTTTTTTCAATTAATTCACAAATTAATCAAGAGAGCATTATAGTTTCCAAATGTGTGAAAATATTACTTATTATTTTATTAGTATTTTCATTTATTATTTATTTTGCTATTTTTTATTCTTGAGGTCTCATCTAATTTCAGTGTAGCCGAAGAATGAATGTGGTGTGTGTGATATATTTTTTTAATTTATCTAGACTTTATACCTGTTATGTTGTCAATTTTTGAAGATACTTTTGAAAATAATTCATTATGTCAAACTTAATTTTTTATTTCTATATGCTTACACTTTTTTTAAAAAAATTATGTAACCAACCAGTATCTTGTAGAGATGTGTCAAAATCCCCCTATATATGATTATAGGTTTGTCCATTTTCCTTGTGTAAGTTAATTTTTGCCTTCTAGATTTCCAGGCTATCTTTTTACGTATATACAAGTTCATGAATATTATATATTCCTCTTTTTACTAAGATGTTTCCTTCTTTACCCGTATAGTGTTTTTGCTGTAAGTTATATTTTGTCTGAAATTGATATTGCTATTCTTAGGGTTGTTATTTTTATTATTTGTATGGGGCAAGTTTTTGTATCCTTTTAGTTTCAGCATATCTGGGTGGTTTTATTTATGTGTATCTTCTATAAGAAGACTATGCCTAGATTTCTAAATTTAATCTAATCATAGATTCTGATTTTTAATAGTAAGTTTATTTCATTTTCAATGTTTTGGATTATTAATTGATTTAAAATTATTTCTGCTTTCTTAGTTTTGACTTTCTGTTCACTTTCATTGGTCTTTGTTTCTTTTCTTCCTTCTTTCCTGCATTCTATTGAACTAGTAAAGCTTTCTATATTTCCCCTCTTTCTGGTTAGGAAGCTGTGGACAGTGTTTTCACTTTTTGACTACTTACCTTTAGTTTTTTAACATACATATCAGGCCATACATTTTTCTAAATAATCTAAAATGCTCAGTAATTTTATTTTTGTCCTGAAAAACAATAGCAAAAAACCCCTTTAGCACACTTTAACTACCCATTGACAGTTTCTCTTCAATTTATTGTTATCTAGAGTTTAGTTTTCCACTTCTTGAAATAAAGCAAACAAAAATTGAGAATTTTTTTACAGTTATTTGCTCACACTTTATCAATTTCCCTGCTTTCCACCTTTTTTTGTATCCCATACCTTTCCTCTAGGCTCCTTTTTCTTCCTATGGAAGTATATTCTTTTTTTAAGATCTTATTTTTTTAATATATTTTTATTTTTCCTTCTCCCCAAAGCCCCCCAGCACGTAGTTGTATATTTTAGTTGTGGGTCCTCTAGTTGTGGGATGTGGGACGCCACCTCAGCATGGCTTAATGAGCGGTGTCATGTCCGTGCCCTGGATCAGAATGGGCGAAACCCTGGGCCGCCAAAGCAGAGTGCACAAACTTAGCCACTTGGCCATGGGACTGGCCCCTAGAAGTATATTCTTTAACAATTATTTTAGTGAGAGTGTTTGCTTGGCTTTGGCTCAGTTCATAGCATTGCATTTCTGATCCATTTCTGGTCCATGAAATAATTTATTTTGTTTTTGATCCAGACTTAATCTTAATGGTTTTCCCTTTTTATGGGCTGTCTTTGCTGTGGGTTTGGAGCAAGGAGGATGAGTTAAAAGGTTAACTTATGGAGTCATCTTGACTACAAATCAGAGTTAATGGCTACTGAGTTCCTGGCCCTCAGAGGGAAGGATCAAAATAGTACGAAGCAAGCAAGTATGGCGACTTTCCTGAAAGGAAAAAGAAATTAATTATGGGTATATGCAAGTCCCAAAGGGTACTTGGCTTTTCTAAGCTTTCTAGCTTTTTTTCTTGGTTTAACTCATATTGACATTGGAGTGATAACGTTTGGTGTGCTGACCCCTGGTGGATTCAGTGGGTGCCTATTTTTTACAAGTTTTGGAGTTGGAATAGGCCTTATTCCAGGAATTACAGACTTGAATGCCTTCAGAGGCCAGACAGTTACGTAAATTTGTCAAGTAACCTTGTATATGACAATAGATCATGGTGTCAGCATGGTACAACTACAGAATGAAGGCTCTGCCTAAGGCATATAAACTCAATGTTTTAAAAAAACAAAATGTTGACAAAGCACACACACACGGTGAAAGCTAGAGTGGGTGCTTGGCCCGAACTTCCATATTTCATTAGACACAGAAAAGTTAAACCTCTGCCTGGCCTGAGGTCATACTCAAAGCTTGATTTGTAAATTAATAACAAATATTCTTTCCATGATCCACTCCTTTTTTGTGTGTGAGGAAGATTGGCCCTAAGCTAACACCTGTTACCAAGCCTCTTTTTGTTTGAGGAAGATTGTCACTGAGCTAACATCTGTGCCAGTCTTCCTCCATTGTATGTGGGAGGCCACCACAGCATGGCTTGATGAGTGGTGTGGAGGTCCACACCCAGGATCTGAACTCATGAACCCTGGTCTGCCAGAGCGGAGCATGCAAACATAATCACTGTGCCAGCAGGCCAGTCCCTCCATGATCCACTCTTACTTTCCAAAAATGTAGCAAAAACTCAACAATGCTATAATGGGCTATTTTTGTAAATTAAAATCAGACATTTGTGGACAAGACGCAATGGGAGGAAATACGAGTCTTCAAATGAATTCATGTATTATTTCTATGTTTTAAGTAAAAAACGTTTGTGCTAGACATTGTTTGAGACATTGTATGAGACGTTGTACAGAGAAATTCTTTCCTTTAAACATTAAATATTATACACATTTACAATTTTTCCCCACTTTTTAATGCAATCAACAAAGTTTAAGTATTTAAAATCAGAAACTAGTCCCCATAGGCTACGTTTTTAACTGAAGAGCATAATTAAGGAAAATAAGAGTGAATTATGTAAGAGTAGCAAAGAGCAGTGATGTTCTAGGACCAAATACTTTGCCCAAATACTTTGGAAAACTCCAACTTACATTTCTACTAAGGATATTTTAATTAATTTTAATTGTAATTGTCAAAGGGCATTAAATCTTTTTTTTCCCCTCTGATGTAAACGTTCTTATTCAGTTCTTTTCCAGGATCTGTCTGATGCCTCACTTTGAAACTTCAGTGGCTTCTTATCTGTAACTTATAACTACCAAGTTCAATCACGCATTTTCAGCCTGCCAGCCGCCGCCATGATTTCCTCTATGCTAACCACCATATTTCTGGTATTCACTGTGCCATTCAAGAGAAGCTGCCTGCTTCTCTACTGTGAAGGGCTGCATATTCTCCACTGCCAGTTCAGGAGGCAGCTTTCTGGGAACTGCTGCGTCAGCTGCCATTACCCATCTGTTTTGCAGATCCTGACATTGATTCCTGCTTTCTCCTGCCCTCTGTGGCCCTGAGGAGTTGTGCAAAAAAAAAAAAAAGAAAAACACCTTTACTCTCATTTTTGTAGGATTTCAGGAGGGAGTGGTGGTTAAATGTGTGTGTTCAATCTGACATCTTTAACGAGTGGTCTCCATTTATTTTTTCAGGTGAACTTGAGAAACAATTTGTTTTGCTAAAAATGTTATCTATCATTAATCTATTCCCTCCCCAAAAGGTCAAACTCTTGGTTTATCCATCTCTTCTACTTTTTCACTTGCTTATCAGTTAACTTCTAGTTTTATATTTATTAGATCCTTTTCCTGTCTTTTGATTTGTCTTGTGATTATTTTATTGTAGGCTTGAATTGAATGTTTAGCTTCATATTTATTTAATAATAAAAGCATTGAATCCTGAATTGTCTTCAGGGTATGGTTGCAGCCAAATTCCATAGTTATTGATATCTAAAATTCCCATTGTTATCCAATTCTAAAGATCTTATAATTTCAATTTTGATTTCCTTTGTGACAGGAGTTATTTAGAAGAGCAGGCTTAAGTTTCCAAATGAGACAAATGTTTGTTGTCTCTATATTTGTTAATTTCTAATCTTGCTTCATTGACTGTCAGCAAGCTTAGGACTGTAAAAATTTTACTAAGATTTTTGTGGTTTTTTTGTATTATGCCACACATTTTAAAAATTGTTTTTACCACCTGTAAACTTCATAACTACTTTATGAAAACTATTTAGACTTAACCATAAAGTTTATGTAGCATAACAAAGATAATGGTTTTTTAAAAAATTTGTAGATTTTTCTGCTATTCCACATATACATGAGGCCACGGTGTTCATCTGCCTTCAACAGCTGTTGGAAAATGAGAATTACTAAGATTTGTGTGTAGAGAAGAAATGCAGCGATGGACAAAGAGTTTTCAGTGTCTGACATTTAAATGGCATTTTGCAGGAAGACAATAGGCGAATATGCTTGGAAGTCAGTTGAAAACAAAGAAATGTCTAAATTCCTTTGCTTCGATTTAATATATCAAATGGTAGGCCTGGACCACAAAGCAGTAATTCTCCCAAAGTTCATAGAAAATAATTTTGTCTGCCAACAGGGTTTAGCCGAGAAGGTGGAATCAGGAAAGTGGAGGGTACGAAACAGAGGAAGTGAAAGAGGAGCGTGTCTGTTCTGGTCCTTGGGGATGGTTGGAAGAGCAAGGTGAAGAGGCCAGAGGAGGTTGCGACGTGGGAGGAGGGAGTCAAAAGTGTGTCCCAGCTTCTCCTGGAGCCTTGGCGTGGTGAGGGAAATGTGTGCTAAGATGATGGTGAGGCCTCTATTCCCCCCGGGACCGTGGAAGGCGCCTGAGGTGCAGGCAGCCCTGGTCTAACAAGGGAGGGAGGGCACTGTAGACACACAACAGGAGGATCTAAATCTGTGGCCCGAGCCAATCCTTGCTCAAATCCCGAGAGGTGAGGGATGCTGAGCTGCCAACCAGCAGGTAAGGGCAAAGGCCATGGGGTGGATTGCTGAAGCAAAAGCTGGGAAGGAGCATATGAGCGAGGGTCTCAACCTCAGTGAAGATCAAAGTGAGGTTGATGAAGCCAGAGGGAGGGGCGGCTGAGCCCTGATGGAGCCTAGAAAGAATAAACCACGAATTCGTCACTTCCAGAGGCCACCAGCAGGATGCCCGGGATAAGATGGGACCATCCAGCTCTCAGCCAACCCAACTACACACCCAAGGACCAACTGAGATCAATGGGCTCCTTTTACTCCTAAATGACACCATACCATGTTGGGCCCACCCCATCTTCCAGATATTGTGTTAGAAAGGAACCGGGGGGTGGGAATGACACCAGAAGTCTGCACCGTTAGCCCCCCATAAACAGAGCTAAGCCCAGAGATTGGATAAATGGTTATTTTAAACCAAATTGGAATCAAACTAAATTGAACCAAAATTTAAAATTTTTCCCACCTTTCAGCAGGTGGGGATTGTAAGGGACTTCAGAATCGTTTTCAGAGCAGAGCTTCCTGCCTGGGAATCTTGTTAAAGGAAGATTCTGGTTCAGTAGTTCTGCGGTCGAACATCAGTTTCATTCTCATCACTGTCTGTTGGGTATTATGCTTTCCACTTGCCTAGTTTTTCAAATTCGAATTCAGATTCAAATTTACCTTTGGCTGGATAATTTCCAAGTAATTCTTTTTAGAAAGTTATAGGGCTGGTCTGAAAATGTCTTTTTTTGCCTCAGAGATAACCCATAGTTTGTCTAGTATGGGACTCTCAGAAAATGTTTTTTCCCCAGAAATTTGCCACCATCGCTCCACACTGCATTTGGCATTGGGTGTTGCAAATGAGAATTCTGATGGCGGTCTGAGTCTCTTTCCTTTTTTGTAGGAAAACTGCATGTTGTATTTATTTTGGAAACTCTTTCAATAATCCTGCTGAACATTTGTAAGGCATTTTGAGTCAGAGTCATGTCATTCTTAAACCTGGGGAAATGTTCTTTGGGCATTTGTTTGATTATTGCTGGTTTTCCATCTGCTTGATTGCTTCCTGTTTCATGAATATGGGGTCTCTTTGATATATTCTTTTTTTTTAAATGTCTCTCTCTCTCTCTTTTTTTTTGTTGGTGAGGAAGATTGGCCCTAAGCTAACATCTGTTGCCAATCTTCCTTTTTTTTCCCTCTCCAAAGCCCCAGCGCATAGTTGTATATCCTGGTTGTGAGTCTTTCTAGTTCTTCTATGCAGGACTCTACCACAGCATGGCTTGATGAGCAGTGCTAGGTCTGTGCCCAGGATCTGAACCCATGAACCCCCGGCTGCCAAAGGAGAGTGCACAAACTTAACCACTTGGCCATGGGGCCGGCCCCTGATGCATTCTTTATATCTCATCTTTTCTTGTATAAATTCTCTTTCTTGGTCTTTTTGCTGTGCACTCTGGAAGAGCTATTTACCTTTCTAAATCATTATTTTCTTTTGGGGAGATGTTCTTTCCATCAACGCTTCTAATAAATTAAAAATTTTTTATAATTGTGTTATTTATTTCCAAAAAGTGTTTCTTACTTTTGTAGTTAGTCCTTTTTTTATGACAAGATTGATTTATTGTTGCAATATCTCTGAAATCAGTGTGAAGACCCATGTTTAAATATTGTTAAATTGTCCTCTGCTCTCTGGGTTAATTCTGTCCTACTGTGGCTATTTATTGACGATTCAGTTTGGCACCATCTTTTCAAGTGGCTGATCCCGCTCCAGATCCACTGTTGCTGTCTGTCTCCATTCCCACCTATGACGGTGGAGCCCAGTTGTACTGTTGGAGACACAGGCTCTGTTGGTATCCATGCTGGTCTGACTGCAGGAGGCTCTAGCTTAGGTGCAGGAAGATGTTGGGGCCTCTCTTGGGAGCTAAAGGTGATCCTCCTGAGCTTAGGAAGACAGTTAGGGTTATTCTCCTCCTACAATGGCCAGAGGGGATTTATGTGGTAAGTGAGCTTCCTCCTGCAAGATAACTGATGGCAAGTAAGTCAGCCTCATTTGTGTCATCTCAGTTTACACCTGTGGTACCAGAGTTGTAGATGGTACCCATCTCTGGTTTTCAGCGGTGAGAGAGCATTTTCTTTCTATGTTAGCTGAGACACCTGGGTGAGGAACTAAAAGAGGGATGGAGATCAAGACATCATGTTCTTAGGCTGCACTCTTGTCCAGATATGCCTGATAATTAATAATTGGGGGTAGAAGGGAGTTAGGCACACTACCTTCAGTGTCATAATCCATTTTGTATGAACAGTCATAATTTACAAAGAGGAGATCTTTGTTTCCCTTCTAGGTAATAATAATTTCCTACTCATATCCCATCAATACTTGTCAAATTGTTCTGCACATAAACGAGGCTGGAAAGTAAAATCTTCTAGAATCTGAACCTATAATGAAATGTGACAAAATGGTGGTCACGAACATAGAAAATATTTAAAATTTCCAGGCAAAAACTTCGTCTAAACAGTGATTTCATGGAAGCCTGTGAGGGCTGTAGTAAAAACTCTATATTCTGGGTGGAGGCCTCACACTACTTGACTTCGACTTGCTATGAAGCTGCAATAATCAAGACTGCATGGTGCTGGGGAAAGAATAGACGAATAGATCAGTGCAGTAGAATAGAGAGCCCAAAATAGACCCACACAAATGTAGTCAATTGATTTTTGACAAAGGAGCAAAGGCAATTCAAGAGAGAAAAGATAGTCTTTTCAACAAACAGTGCTGGAATGGACATTCACTACCAAAAAAATCAGACCTTGCACCTTTCACAGAAATTAACTTGAATGGATTATATACGTAAATATATAATGTAAAATTATAAAACTTCTAGAAGATAACAGAGGAAAAAGTTTATGCGACCTTGGGTTTGGCAATTAATTTTTAGATTCAACATCAAAAGCACAATCCATGAGAGAAAAACCTGATAAGCTGGACTTCATTAAAATTAACTTCTGCTCTGCAAAATGCATGGTTAAAAAATGAAAAGACAAGCCACAGATGGAGAAAATATTTGTAAAACATATATCTGCTAAAGGACTTATGTCTAAAATATACAAAAACTCTTAAAACTCAATAGTAAGAAAACAACACAATTTATAAATGGACAAATTTTTTAATGGGAACCTCACCAAAGAAGATGTACAGATGGCAGATAAGCCTATGAAAAGATGCTCCACATCATATGTCATTAGGGAATTGCAAATTTAAAGCAATAATGAGATACAACTACACACCTATTAGAATGGCTAAAATCCAAAACTGACGATAGCAAATGCCTGTGAGGATGAGGAGCAAGAAACACTCTCAGTCATTGCTGGTAGGAAGGCAAAATGGTACAGCCACTTTGGGAGGCAGTTTGACATATTCTTTCAAAGCTAAACATAGCCTTAACATACGATCCAAGAATCCTTGGTATTTACCCAAATGAGTTAAAAACGTATATCCACGCAGCACCTACACACTAATATTTATAGCAGTTTTTTTCATAATTGTGAAAAGCTGGAAGCAAACAAGATGTCCCTTAACAGGTGAATGGATAAAGCAACTGTGGTACATCCATACAGTGGAATAATATTCAGCCATAAAAAGAAGTGAGGAATCAAGTCACAAAAAGACATGGAGAAAACTTAAATACATATTGCTAAGTGAATAAAGCCAGTCCAAAAAGGCTACACACTGTATGATTCCAAATGTATGACTTCAAGGAAAAGGTAAATCTATAGAAAGAGTAAGATGATCAGCGGCTGTCAGAGATTTGAGGGGAAGTGGGATGGAGTGAAAAGATAGAGCACAAGGGATTTTTAGGGCAATGAAACTATTCTGTATGTTACTGTAATGCTGCACACATGACATTAGGCATTTGTCAAAACCCATAGAACGTACATCACAAAGAGCGAACCCTAGCATAAAATGCAGACGTTAGCTAATAATAGCATATCCACACTGGTCATTAATTGTAACAAATGTACCCAGCTAACCCAAGATATCAACAGTAGGGCAAACTGTAAGTAGGAGGGAGAAGGGATATGTTAGAAGTCTCCGTACTTTCTGCTAAATCTTTTGTAAACCTAAAACTGCTCTGGAAAATAGTCTATTGATTTTTTTTAAAAAAACTATACCTTCCTATCCGCTCCCCACCCTTTGAATTTTCCCAAGTGAAAGTGGGTTCAAATGAAGCATTGAAGGAGCAAGGAAGAATGTGAAGTCTTCCCGGATGGATGGGCTCCCTCCTCAGTGGCTCCTACACTCCCCGCACTGCTAGGTATTCACGGGATTGCTCTCGCCTCTCCGTTTGGACCACTTGTTCTTTAAGTTGGTCAGTTGGGCACATTGCCTGTAGTAGATTCTTGATAGCTACTACAAAATCAACCTAATCCTACACCAATCCTTCAAATTACTTGGGACACTTCAAATCCAAGGATGATAAACTGTCAAATATGCTGCCAGCAGCATGAAAAGAATTAAGACATAAAATTCTACTGTTGACTTTAACCTCATGTGAGTAGTCTAGTGGCAAAGCACTTACACAGCCTACTTCAAATGAATTCTACCACCATAGTAAAGGATGGCTTTAAGAGTTCTGCAATAATGTTCTAGGTTGTGAAGTAACAGAAGAAAAGAAACTGGTCAATGTGACAAGAAGCAAAGGGGATCTACAGGCTGATCTCAAACTGTCTCTTGATTTCCCTTTAATCCATTCTCATCACATGACTGTGTAGAGATCATTAAACTCCCTGGGCTTCTATCCATAAAGAAGATAAATCTTGACCTATGGTCCATTTAACCAATTACAATTTTTATTTTCAAGAAAAGGAGACAATGATAAGTTTATTTGGTATGGAAGGCTGAATAATACCCCTACCCCACCCCCAGGATGTCCACATCTTTATCCCCAGACCCTGTGAATTTGTTACTTTATATGGCAAAAGGGACTTTGTGGATGAGATTAAGCTAAAAGATCTTGAGAGGGAAGATTATCCTGGGCCATCCAGGTGGGCCTGATGTGATCACAGGGTCCCTGTAAGAGGGAAGCAGGAGGATCAGAGTCAGAGAGAAGGTGACGTGATGATGAAGCAGTGGAAGAGAAGGAGAGAGGTGAAGATGCCACACTGCTGGCTTTGAAGATGGAGGAAGAAGCCAGGAGCCAAGGAATGTAGCCAGCTTCTAGAAGGTAATGAAGGCAAAGAAACGGATTCTCCTCTAGTGCCTCCAAAGGGACCCAACTCTGCTGATACCTTGACTTTAGACCAGTGAGACTGATCTTAGACTTCTGACCTCCAGAACTGTAAGATAATAAATTCAAGCTATTATTTTTGTGGTAATTTATTACAGCAGCAATAGGAAACTTATACATTCAGGCAAAAACGATCCATTTAGTAAGAGTTTTCCTTCTGGGATAAATTGATTTGAAATTAGGAAAACAACAATAAATAAAAACAACAAAAGGATTTGTGTGCGTGCATGTGTATGAAAATAGGTCCAGTCAATCCAGGGACACCAAGAAGTGGAAAGTCTCCTTGGGAAGGGCTAACAGATATCCAGTAGTTTGGGGAAATGACTCATATCTAACCAAAAGGGATTGATTTTCAATGTCGGATTTAGATTAAAATCAAGAAAAATGCTAATGTTTGCAACCATTTGTAGATCAGAGTTTTCAAAGGAAAATGCTAATTATTAGATGAGTTCAATGTGGCTGAGGAGTCGAACCCCACGGCTGGAGGCCAGGAGACTGTATTTGGCAGTTGAGCCCTTTACACTGGGGTCAAAATTCCCAATCTCGTTTCTGTACGGTGAGAAAGGACAGATCCGGTGTGCAGGCGTGTTCTGTGAAGAAGCTCTCTCCCTTAAGAGGCATCAGCTTAGCTGGAGACAAGAGGAATACACATCATAACAGGTAGAAGAAAGGACAATAGTAGCAAGACAGAGTTTAAGTCTGAAAGGAAACTGTAACGGGAGAATTAAAGTCAAACGTGTGTAGGAGAAAAACAGGACCCTCGTAAGATGAAAGGATGCATCTGACTTGGAAAAGGAGCCAAGGGTGGGGAGCTGGTCTGGGGAGAACTCCACACACTCGTTCAGTCAGGGACACTAACTCCAGCGGGCAAGCTGCTTCCAGACACCAACAGACGTGGAGCTCGTTTTCACAGTCCTGCTTTGCTCCATGTACTTAGCTGACCACAGCCTGAGAAAACATAGGGAAATAGGTGAAAGGTTTTACAGAGAGAGGAGGTGGGAGAAGATTGGACAGAGAGGCAGGAATCATTCTCAAAGAACAGAAAGATAAAGAGGAGATCCCTCTAAACATGAAGAACTTAATTTGCTGGTACTGATCTTCACAAAATAAAGTCAAAAGCATAAATGACCAATAAGATAGATTCTATACATCTAGCTCATCATAAAATTCTTTTTATGACTAAAAATAAAAAGGACGGATTTGGGTTAACCATTTTTCCAAATACAATTTAGCACACTATTAAAGAAAATGAGCATGTGAATGATAGAGTTTATCAGAATCCTTGGTGTAATAAGATATTAGGGGAAAATAACGGAGCTGACAGTTGGAAAAGGAAAGTGACTTGCTGAGGATTAACACAGGAGCATTATTTTATTTACTCTCATTACTGATTATGTTTATAATGAGTGGAACTGCTGTTCAAGATGCCTCCTCACTGATTACATTTTAATTTTGCTTCGACATAATTTTAAATATCTTTTGGGGAGAGGAATGAAGCAAGAGTTTACAATGATAAACTAAATCTAAAAGAGAAATCTTTATTTTTTACACAATGGTCAAATGCTGGTTTCTCATTAAAAACATTCGACTCTAGTGATGGTGAACTTTACCTTATTGCCAAGTTAGTCATGCCCCCAATTCAACTGCAGTAATAAAAGGATTGTGTCTATAAACATCACACTTCAATTTATCTGGAGTACACACAACGAGTCCAACCGGATTTGGCTTTCAGATTCTGGACTTGGCCTTCCTCCTCCAGTCCTTCTCATCCCAGTGAAGACCAGCATCCACCTCCTCCAAGGAGCCCTCGTCCAAGCCCTGAAAGTTTTGTCTGGTTCCAGCCTTGGCTTCCGCATTCAATCAGCAAGATTGTTGCTTCTACCTCGGAAACAAATCCTCCATCCATCTCATTCTGCATCTTTACCTTCATCATCTGCCTTCAAAAGTCACCATCATCTCTCAAGGAGAATACCGCAAACCCTATCAATCAGGCTCTTGTCCCTCATTCATTGTTCTGTTGCTAACGTGACCATTTAAAACTTTTCAATCAAATTGCCCCTCCTCTGATTAAAACTCTCTGTTGGCTTCCCACTGGTTACATGTAAAATACAAACCAAAACTCTTTATCTGGGCGTATAAGATGTTGAACTAGCCTCTATCTATCAAATTTCTTAAAATTAGCTTTATTGAAGTACAGTTGATATACAATAAAAGTTACCAATTTTAAGGGTCCAATTCAATGAGTTTTGACAAGTATATACAATTGTGTAATGATCACTACACTCATGATACAGAACAATACCATCAACCCAAAAAGTTCCCTTCTGGTCTTTCACAGTTAATCTGCTCCCCCAACCCCCTGGCAAATTGTTTCTCTGAAGAGCTAGACAGTAAATATTTTAGGCTTTACACCTCATGCAGTTTCCATCACAACTACTCAAAAGCAGCCATAATACATAAATGAGCATAGCTGTGTTCCAATAAAATTTTCTTTACAAAAACAGGCATCAGGCCAGATTTGGTCCATGAGTGATAGTTTTCCAACCACTGATTTATAGTTGTAAAGAAATTATGAAAAGTTTTGTCCAGTGTTTCTTCAAATATTTTTTCAGTCTCTCTCCACCTTCTCCTCCTACTGGGACTCAATTACACATATGTTAGATCACTTAGTATTGTTCCACAAGCCATTGATGCTCTATTTTTTTTTCTTTCATTTTTTTTTTTTTTTTGTGAGGAAGATTAGCCCTGAGCTAACATCTGCACCAATCTTCTTCTATTTTGTATGTGGGATGCCGCCTCAGCATGGCTGATGAGTGGTGTAGTCCATGCCTGGGATCCGAACCTGCAAACCCCAGGCCACCAAAGCAGAGCACACTGAACTTAACCACTACACCCCCAGGCAGGCTCCCTTTTGTTCTTTTTTTAATAGTCTGTGCTGCTTTTTGGATCATTTCTATTGCTATGTCTTCAAGTCGACCTTTTCTTCCATGGTGTCTAATCTGCTTTAGTCTCATCCAATATGTTTTTCATTTTAGACATTGTATTTTTCATCTCTAAAATTTCCATTAGGGTCTTTTCACATCTTCTGTTTCTCTTCTCGTTTTGATCTTAGTCTCCTTTTTGAATATGTGGAGTCTATTTATAACAGCTGTTTTAATGTCCTTGGTTGCTAGTTCCAACCTCACCACATCTTGGGTCCATTTCTTTTATTTTCTACTGATTATGGGTCATCTTTCACTTCTTTGTATGTCTAGTAATTTTTTATTGGATGCTGGACATTGTGAATTTTGTGCCTTGATTGCAGGATTTTTTTGGATTCCTTTAAATACTGGTTCACAGATAAGGCACTTGGACTCAGTTGGATTCTTTTGCTCTTGACCTTTGTTAGTATAGGTCTAGAGCAGCCTTTCATCTACAGCTGCTAGACTGACACCCTTCTGAGGATTCTACCCAATGCCACATGTTTTATGAGACTCTTCCACTAGGCTGTTGGGGGCACAAACTATTCCCAGTCCCGTGTGGGCTGCAAGACTGTTCTGCCTCCTCCTTTCCTGGGGATCTTCCCTTGGCCCTGGGTAATTTCCTTTCATTTCATGAAGTATCAGCCCAATACTCAGCCAAAGACTTGAGAAGACACCTCAGCAGGTGTCTGGGGCTCTCTCTAGGTTCAGCCCTCTCCTGTCTGGACTACAACCCACGAATTCTAGCCAGCTTTGACCTCCCTAAACTCTGACCTCAGACTCATCAACTTAGAAAGACTGCAAAGCTCTGTTTGGGTTCCCCACTCCCTGTACTTCAGCTTGGAAACTGTCTCCCTATAATAACCTGGTGCAACTGTCGGGATCACCTTGTTTTTTCCCTTTTCTCAGGGATCACAGGTCTAAGCTGCATGTTATCCAAAATCTTAAAACCATCATTTTATGTATAATTTCTCCAGTTTTCCAGTTTTTTAGGGCTAGAGTGTAAATCTCATCCCTGTGTCTCCATCATGGCAGAAATTGGAAGGCTCTTTGCTTTCCTTTTTACTTTATCTTCCACTTCTCTCCTAGATTGCACATGTGCTTTAGTTATTTGCTCTCTTTTTGTCCCTTGAATCCACAAAGCTTCTTCTCTCTGATCCTTTTTTTTTTTGCCACACACTCTGCCTAGAATGCTCTTTGCCCAGATTTTTCTCACCTTCTTCCATATTTGTGTCTCAGCTCAAGTGCCATTTCTTTGGAGAGGTCTTTTCTAACCACTGATATAATTCTAATGTCACTCCCTACTCCTCCTGTCACTAATTCTAGTTCCTTCATTGCACATATCGCTCTGAAAACACATTAGTTTATGTATTTGTTAACTAGTTTATTACCTGTTTCTGCCACCAAAATGTAAGCTCTGTGATGGCGAGCTCCTTGCTGCTCTGTTTCACTGTCATATCCCAGCTCTGAGATGAATGCCTGCAACACAATAGGTGCTCAATAAATATCCATTAAATTAATACATAAGGAGAAGTATTGGGAGACTTATCTCAATATTTCATGCTTTCTATGCTTTCAGTAATTGATGCTTCTAATTATCTTAAAACAATAGAAGCCCCTTAAGTGCATAAATACAATGACTTAACTAAATAGTGATATTCCAAGCAAATTCGGGTGTTTGTTGGTGGCTAGAAGATCTGTCCCTTGGGGTGCCTGGAAAGCACTCTTGCCCTGGGTATGAGGTTGGTAGATGATCTTTATATTCCTTCTGATTTTTCTGCTTTTGTGAAGGTTACTGATGATCTCCACATTGCTGTATCTGTGTTTAATCCCCAATTCTCATCATACATGACCAACTAGCAGTTTTTAACATGGTTGATCTCTTCCTTCTTTATAAACACGTTCTCCACTTGGCTCTATGACACAACGTCACATTCTTTTGGTTTTCTCCTTCCCTGGCCATTTGCTTACACTGCCTCTTATGAGTCCCTCTTCCCAGCCTCTTGATGGTGAGGTGCCCCAGAGCTGAAGTCCTGAAACCTCTTATTTTCTCTCATTGCCCTCGACTCCTGTATCAGTCCAGGTCCAATTAGGTGACAGATACCACACAGTAATTTAAACGGGGCAAGTTTAAAATAAGGAATTATTAAGCCCTTTGGGGAGAGTAACTGTGAAGGTGGCAGGAGAACTCTACTGGGCACCTTGAGACCAAGTACTGGAAGGAGGACAGACTTGGAGGGGCTCAGACCTTACTGAAGGTGTGGCTGCAGCCCACCAGAAGGAGGAGAAAGTTGCTGACCCATCATCCCTGGGCAGGCAGGAAAACCCTCTGGGATGCAGGTGAGCCAAGGCTCACCTTTTAGGTAGGTGTGCAGAGGGAGATGGGGTGCCACTGAGGTGCAAGGCCTGGAATATATGGTGTCCACATTGGGGAGGCCATGGGAAACAAACCCCCAGGGTGCAGGTGAGTTGAGGCTGACGGGTGGGTTAACGGAAGGGACTGGTTGTACAAAGGGGATTGGGCGTGCAGAGGGGTCCAGGCACCACCACAGGTGCAGCTGGAACCAGGAGATAGAGGCCTAGCTCTGCTGGGACCTGATGAACTTCTGTGCATGGCTTGGCCCAGATGGTTAGAAGACTGCATGGGACGAAGGCCAGGTGGCCAGTTTATTAGGGCCTCCCAGTATCCGTGGGGGGTGGGGGGATGGGCTGAGGAGAGGGTGACAGAGCAGCGATCTTGGCTGGGATGCAGGTCCACACAGTCTGGGGTTCCCTGCCAAGCTGCTAAGCCTGAGTCAAGGGCTTAAGAGAGCACTGTGGTCAGGGGTGGCCAAATGCTGGAGAGAGCAACGCCCTGTGGACACCTAGCACTGGAAAAACCCTGCAAGTGGAACAGCAAACCGAAAGAAAAGTACCCTCTCCAGGATGCTGGTGGGTGAATCGCCAGACCCAGGATGGGAAACTGTTCCTCCTGCAATGTCTCCTCAGTACCTTCCACTGCCAAAAGTTAACACCATGTCAGCAGGGAGAGGGAAAATGTTCAAAAGACTCGGATCCATTTGCACCTATGAAGGGTGCATTTGGAGCTGAGAGGCAAGACATTGATAACTGACCCAGTTTCACGGCTTTAAGTGCCACCTACATACTGACAACTCCAAAATTCGTATTTCCGGCCCACACTCCTGCCCTAACCTCCAGACATGTGTATCCAGCTGTTTTCCCGATACCCACACTCGGTTGTCTACCACATGTTGGAACTTTGGCTCTAAACCAAACTCCTCGACTCACCTTCCTTCAAAATGAAATAATCAATTTTGCTGTGAACCTAAAACTGCTCTAAAAAATAGATTCTTAATAAAAAAGACTAAATAAGTAAATAAGCCAAAAACGTAAAAAAAATGAAAAAAGAAATGAAACTAAACTACTCACCATCGCCTCCATTAGGTAAGGCAACTCTCTCTTTTCAGTTTCTCAGACCAAAAGCCTTGGTGTCATCTCTTTCTCTCACACTCCACATCCTCCCATCAATCAGATTCTACTTGTAAAATGAATGCAAGATCTGATCACTTTTCTCCACCTCCACTCCCACCACCCTGCTCCAAGCCCTCATTTGTTCTCTTGGGATTGCTGCAATAGCCATAGTACATGGTGGCTAGAGTGATCTTTCTAAAGAATGCGTTAGATTGTGTCCCTCCTCTGCTTAGCCCCTGGCAATGGTTCTTCATTCCGCTCAGAGTAAAAGACAAAGTCTTTTCAAAGGCTACAGAGCCCACCACGATCTGGCCTCCTCTTACCTCCAACATCTCCTACTTCTCTCCCTCCCCGACTGTGCACCAGTGCCATCAGCCTCCTCTCTGAGCTGGAACATTCTGGGCAGCTCTTCGACCTGTCTGATTTCTCTGCCTGGAACATTCTTCCCCGATAGTGGCATGGCTTGCTTGCTCCTTCACTTCCTTCAAGTCCTGTCTAGCTCAGATGTAACCTTCTAACAAGGGCTCCACGGGTCATCCTATTTAAAATGACGACCTAACGCCCTCCACCATGCCACTCCTAGAGAACACGAGCTGTGTTACTTTTCCTCACGGCATCGATCACATTCTGCAGGTTATATAGGGGACTATATTTGGCAATTTTCCCCCATGTACTCCTCTTGAGGGCAAGGCTTTTTGTCTATTTTGTTTGCTGCTGGATCTCCAGTGCCTAAAACTTTATCTGGCACATAGAAGATACATACATAAATATATATCAAGATACGTATTAAATATGGTTAAATATTTAAAGATGCATAAGATGGTTAAACAAATTCTATGAAAAACAAAATGCTGTTCAATATAGTTTAAATATATTTCATCACATTCCCATTCTTTAAATTTAGTAGGTTATGTAGGACACATAAACTAGGTAACAGATTGGGAATGTTCACTGAGCCACATCATCCCAATTCCACCTGTGGATGAGGGGGTTCCCGCCACTAATGTTGGTAACTTCTGAAAATATACAGATCTTATAAATTCTTTGCACACACTCTGTCGTGTGTGAACTAAGGAATGAACCAGAACTCTGTGGTATTTGGTATTGTCACCCTACCCTCGTCCCCCTTTTAAGCTTCTTCACTTCTATAAAAAATTTTTTTCTTTTTTTTAGTATACTTGGACTGACTGAAACTTAGAATTAGAAGTCACTGTGGAGAGGCAATTTCTCATTATACAATTCCACGTGGTTATTCTGGAGGTTGGATATCCCCCACACATCAGAATCCAAAACCAAATTGCCTTGCAACATCTGAACAAACTCACAAAGCTAGGCCCCCACGCCCCCTCCCTTGGTCTTAGCCTTGTTTCCTCCTGGAGAGCAATTGTACCACTGCGGTTACTTTGTGTCCGCCTGCAGCACAGGAGATGTAAGAGGCGGTCAGAGGGAAGAGCACTGGAAAAGGAGGAGACTCGCCCTGGGCCGCGGAGGGAGGCCATAGACCACGGGAAAGGCACAGAGCTCGAACTACTGCGGTTGATGCCCATGGACCCAGAGCCGTCAGAGGCAGACCAGGTTATATAGCCACTCACCTCTTTCCAGAAAGGTGTAGACGTTTAACACAGTTGCAGAAAACTGACACCACAAATAGAAAAGAACATAAATCATGGAAATCTTTGGCTGTGCTAGGTAATGTAACATTTTTGTTCTATACGTAGACATCTTTATACGTTTATACATTTCTAGTACAACATTTTTTACCAAAGAAGGGAGTTATTTACATCTTAATATCAGATAATGACGCACTTAAGCATGAGAAATTAACTTGTAAATACAACTTTAATATTTCTCAGTCAACACATGTCCTAAAGAGTTCCATCTATGTAGGCTTGTATGTACAGTTACATTTATTGCCTAACATAGAATTTTATTATTTAATAATATACTCTTTCTTAGCAAAGGTGGTGAAATAAAATGGGTTTAAACTCATTTTATTACTATGTGTTTGCCATTTGATAAACTATATGTCTGGTCATTCACAATAGACTTTATCAATCTGCCCACTAACTATCTACCCTTAAGATCTGATGTCATTCATCACGTGTGCACAAAGGTGCACATCCATGTGCACACATGCTTAAACACATATGCGAAACATTTACACAAAACTAGATTTCAACAATGTGATTGTATTGTAGCTGTTTCAGTAACTCACTTTTTGCTTATATTAGTTGCAAAAAATCAGTAGAAAAAATGGGACTTTAAGGAAGGACTGCAGGAAGTTCATAATAGATAATTAAGCATTATATTTCAAGAAGTTACACTAGCTCAAACGAGAGGGGAGAATAGTACGAACTGATTTAGTTTATATATGAAGGTTTCCGGGCAATAAGTTCAATTGGTTAGAGTGTGAAGTAAGAAGGCTAAAGCGACAGCTTGGATTCACATGCAGGGTTATTATTTACACAGAAGTGGGGGACCCTACCCGATGTCTCCTAAATGAATGATGTTGTTACTAATGGGTTGGAATGAAGTTAGCATTTAGTCAGAACTTACTGACAGGTATCATGCTAAGAGCTGTTAGAGGAGAACATGCCACCAGCTGCTCCTTTGGTAAATCCAAGCCCAAATCTTCTGGAGAAGCTACAGAGGGAAAAATCTCCCTTGGGAGCAGTACTGCCGTTTGTCGCACAGATCTACCGCTGGATTCATAGTTCAGTCCTATGGAGAAGTGGAAGTTATAGAGAGAAGTAAACCTGAATAGGCTGTGCATCCACGCACGGGTTGATGCAGCAGTTACTGTGACCAGGGTCCTGAGGACAGCGACTAGCGAGAAATCTCCAGAGTGCACCTTCAGGGGCCCAAGCACAGGTCCTCTCCACCTCACCAGCCGTGAGAATTGGAGTTCGCCTGTTGGGGAGCCTGTGGGTTTCCTTACACACTTGATCTTGATCTATGCACCAGTCTGATGAAGGAGCTGGTTTTGAGTCCCAATTTTGTTTTCAAGAATGAGAAAAAAATTAAAAACATGTATTTTGCTTAACTCCAGGCACAAGAAGAGAATAGGGACGATTCTTTGAAAGCTCGTTCCTGAGAAATAGTCCAAAAGTCGGGTTTGGGTATTAGGGAGCTGGGAGTTCCATGTTCCCAAGCGAGACACCTCCTGCCAGATTAAGCAGATGATCATCCCAGCAAAGACTCAATCTCTCTGGAAACACGGAACCGCTTGGATTACACTGACAGCCAAGACTGTGGTTTACACGCATTTATAATCTTACAAAGTTGGCGGCATAAACATACCAATTTTTGTCACTCAGATGTCACAAAGTTGCTTCATAACAAATGATTCTTATGGGGACAAGAAATCCAAATGTGTTCAGTAGGCACTTGCTTTTTTCTTAGAATCACTCTTTCAGTGTTGCTATCTCAACTCCTGCTAATGGGATAGAGGTCACTGAGTTTTGAATACTTGCTTTCCAGATTCAGTTTCTCCCAGTGGAAATGCCTAATTAAAACTGTGAGACCACAGGTTGCCCTTTGACTATGAGGACACAATTACTGATTCTCCACCTCCTCCCAGTTAGGAGGACCCGCTAATGACAGTTGGTTGGGTCGTGATTAATATTGTGATCTGTGACCGGGAGGAGCTTGGAATTAACTGGTCTACTTTGACATGTTGCCTTACCAGCTGAGGTGTAATAAGTCCATGTAAGATGTTAAAATCTCACAACTTACGTGTCAAATGAAAGTGCTCTTCTAATTAGGGAAATTGGGAATTAATACGCATTATTATAACACCTATAATCTAAAGAAATGGTTCCCAAATTTAGCTGCACGAGAATCACCTCAAACCTCCTAATCATAATCTACAGGAGGCGTTAGTTTTGTTTTGTGCCTTGAAGCTTCCCAGGGAAATTCTGGTGTGCAGGTAGGTTTTAAAGCATCAAAGCTCTCGCCAGGCCTCTTCTGGCATAGGGTTTCAAAGTCCGCAGCTCACTCTCGTATAACGACGATTACAACACTTCATTTCGTGGAGAATGGCTTGCACTACTTTTTAATGAGCTCGTCAGTTTGGTGAATATGAATGCTTTATTACAAATTTGGGTAATATTAATTTTGGTCAAAAAATAGTAAGAATGCTTTTCTGAGGAATCCTGCAAAACTTTAAACTGTGGTGACCATAGTTTGTGCAGACTCTCTTACTTGGAAGGGCTTTCTCCCCTCCCCGCTTCATTCAGATGTAGAAGTTGCAACAGGTTTTGACAGTCTTACTATTTTATAGCTCCATACACCGGTCTCCCGGTTGCTAGAGCAGATTTTGCCCCTTCCCCCACTTCATTCCATGCCCTTCAAGTAAAAGTTTTCTCTTTCGTCCTACAATTCCATTCCATTTAAAAAATCATTCTAGCAGTTATTTTTTCATACAGAGATTAGCATCATAGAGGGGATACAAGTTAAAATGAATTCTAGATACTGATATCTGACAGTTCTATAAACAGTATAAACAAAGTAACGTGCATATATCATATACACCAATATGCACAGCTATTACCGACTCTTCTCTTGTGAAGGATTTATAAAAGTTTCACAATACGAATTCTCCAATGGAACAGTTTCTAATCAATCAACACAAACTTTCACCAAAATACTCACCAAGAAAATCTACTTTCAGATCCAAGTGCAATTTATAAAGCTCTGTCCACAGTCTACCAAAACCACATTACTGGGAACACAGTAATACTCATTAAAAGCACAGGTTTTGGAATCAGACAGACTTGGGCCCAAACTCCTGCACCCCATTAACTGTCAGTGGGATCTTGAATGAGTTTTTCTATCACTAAGTCTGAGTTTTTTCATAGGGTGTTGTGCGAGTCAAGGCAGCTTTAAATCAGTGTTGACTACCATCTAACAAATCAGCAGTTGGTCTAGATTTCCCACTTTTTACTTAGTTGAAAACCAAAGATCAGCTGATTTACACTCATGAAAGTATAAAAAAATTCTTACACCATGACTACGTCACAGCCCCAACAATGCAACGCGAATCTTAATTTACGAAGTTCAATTTTTTTAAGAATTTCTTGCAAGACACTTGGTGATCATTAAGCACATTCATCTGAGATTTATTGAGTGCCTACGCCCACCACATGCCAGACATTGTGCTGAGGCATTTATTTAAGAATCACAACTGCAGAAAGAATTTTGAGACTTAGGATTTTAATTTTCCCACACTGTAAGAATTCTTAATAAAGTTTCATGTATTATTTGAACTGTACTTTGTTATCCAAATATCGAAATTTGACAATTTCATTAACTTACTAAAAAACATACAAAGCTACTTTAAGCTCCTCACCTATAATTTTAAAGCTATTTTTGCACAGCTAACTGAAGGTTCAACTTAGATCCTAATGTTGAGCATCAAATCACTTAAATGACACATTTACAGACAAATTTGCTATTTCTAAAATGACTAAATGAATAAGTTTTCAAGATTTTCTAGCTGTTCATGTTTCCTGAGAGCTAGCTTCATGATCTCTGTATCATTACTTGTCAAATTCACTGTCATTCTGAAGACTCCCTCTTACTGTTGGTTAAATAACTGATTTGGTACAAGAAAGGCACACAATAAGGAAAACGTTTTTTAAAATTCAAGATCTGAAGATTGCAGAATAGCAGCCACTACCTTGCCTGTTTCCCCTCCTAGCAAAAACTATCAGCAAACAGTATAAATAAAAATACCTTGTTCCATACTGAGATGCTCCCATGTATTATTGATGCTTCCATGTATTATTTTTAACTTCAGTTTGCCGTATCATATACCCTAACTTTTCTTCATGTGAACGAGGTACAAAGTAAATGAAAACTTCATAAGTAGGAAATTCTGTCAGCCTGACATATGGAGTCCAGGCTCAGGCGCCAGCACATAGGACCAATCTGGGTCCCACTCCCAGCTCTGCCATTTCCTGGCAGTAACCTTGGACAACTCTGGGAGAGCAGCAGTTCTCATCTCAGAGCTGACGTGACGACTAAACGTAATCACACATGTAAAGCACTCAGGATGTGTCTGACACGTGGTAGTAAACACTTACATGTTGTTTTACTGTTTATTTAACATTTCTAATTATTTCTGCTTTGGGGAATAGAAACGATTTATAATTATTTTGCTAACCTGAAATGTTTTAACATTCATGTCAATAGGGCACAAGACACTTGAGTCACTCTACACACCATATAGTAAAATCTAAGATCTAGTGTTGGTATGTAACAGCTTTCCCTCAGGAAGACGACAATCTAACAGCAGTACACAACAAATAGCTTACGGAAAATCAGGCTATAAAAATTGAGTGTTACAGTAGACAAAGATAAAACCTGTAATAACCGTCAGTTATTCAAAATGAATAAACTATAAACAAAAACAGCATTATCTGGACTTGACATATTAAAGTTACTTTCCAAATTGAGGAACAATATTTAGAAGCCTGAGGTGATGCCAATGTACTAGTCTTCCAGGAATGGGGACACAACCTTAAGGCGAGTGGTTGTCACCTACGCTCTTCTTGCTGCCCAGCACACGCACTGGGCAAATGGAACATCGACAGTGCTTTACTATGACAAAGATGCCTACCGAGGAGGCCTATCAGCATCTCGGGAGTTTGGGAGTGGTACATCTGTGTTTATGATGCTACACACGTGATCCTAATATATCCTTTAGAGACAGGCATCCCTTCAGCCATTTCCTTTTAAAATTCAGGGACATAGAGAATCCTTGCAATCACCATCACATTTTATTTTGTGAGGCCGTGTTCCCTAGTTGCAATGCATTTCAATCTTTAAATAATATAACTATGTAACAATTCAAAATAAACAGTGCCCTGGATCCAAAAATGATAGCAGAAAATTACAAATTAACAAACGAACAAAGATTACATGATCTCTGCAGTTGGAAAAACTATGTATCTGCCCTCCTTAAAATTCTTCAAGTAAATCACCAAAATTTGTTCACATCGACAGGATTAAACAAAGGGTGAGGAGGCATCATTCTTCGAAATTAAGACATTAAAAAAACAGAAAAACAGCATGAATGACCTCTTGCTGAAAAGAAAGTTATTTCAAAATGTATCATGAGCTTTATGAGCTAAAATAATACTTATGAGCTAAACATATAAACATTAGGTGACCCAATTTTGTTTTTCAACGTAGCATCATTCTCCGACCAGTCCACTCAAGTGCAATTCAGAAATGTTTCAACATACTTAGAAGCATTTAGACGCATACATGTCAAACCTATGCTCCAAACCTAACAACAATGTACCTAAACTCTAGGTTTGATTTGTACATCCACACTTGAGACACTGACATAAATTTAACTTTACTGATTTTTAGTAGTTTGAATTAGCACTTAAATCTGTTTTAGTATCTCATTTAGGAGATTTCAAATGGAGTTTTTACAGCTTTCCTATTTATTAACCTGACAATCTGAATTGTTCTATTTCTCAAGGCGTTATATATCATTTAATAGGGAATTGAGATCAATAAAAAAATTCTGAAACCTCAAATACCAATATCTTCCTGTAGATAAACTGTACCACTATAGAAATTCCAATTAAGTAAAAATCAGAAGGTGAAACCCTTCGGTTTTCCATGTTACACTGACCCATTACTGCTAAAGTCTGGTAAGAGTATCCTGAGAATAATGTTCATGATAGTTTTCACCTGTATTTGAAATGCATCATGTAAAAGTGGAAAATGTAGAGATTCAGAGCACGGGGCTTTTAATTCTACAGTACAAATGGAGACGGAATTAAATGCAGTAAGGGAATATGTGCAGGTCTAAAAGGAAAATTATAACCCAAGACGCATGGGGCAAAAGATTTATGTGGAGTTTTTAATCCATATTAGAATTCAGTCGTTGTAACTTGACCATAAATTTAAACAGAAACCATCTTCTAAGACATACATTCTAATAAATGTATCAACAGTACTGATAGTCAACGAAGGGTCAGTTATTTGAGCTTACTAGCAACATTTCATTTTTCTATCCAACAGAAATCTGTAGTGGTTTGCCCCAATTACATATCTGAAACACTGTCTTATAAAAACAAAAATGAAACAAAATTAAATAGAACTGAAGATAAAAATACTCTGGAGTTAAAGTAAAGCAAACTATCATCCCTGGCCCATCAATCAGGTAAAAAACATTGGTGAAAGTTGGAAGCACAAGATAACCCCCATGAATCTTCAGCACAAAGTACATCTTTGAAAACGTGAAATGATGAATCTTTGGAGGGTGATAGCTAAACCTCCAAGAATCATCAGGTTTGAAAAATATTGCTTAATCACTTTCCAAAACACAATTAGCTGCAAGAACTGAAGATGTCGTTAAAAAGTATCAAGGTAATCATATTTATTGCATCTTTAGAATGCATTTTGAAACAGAAAATTGATAGTGCACCCCAGCTTCACCAAAATATATATTTAAGAGAGGGGGAACCTAAGATATTTATAAACAAAGTGTAGGCTGCATGTGCTTTTCTAAGGGGCTGAATTAAATATAACCAGTTGCCAACTTTGTGCTCTGACATACTGAATTAGTGGGTATGTGTATACTAAATTCATTTACTTTTGTCTACAATAAATGAAATATAAACACTGCCCTATACAATCCACTATCAGCAGTGAGTACGACAGCAAAAGATTATTGTACAATTTATACATACTAAAATATTTTCTTTCTCTAGAGATAATGCAGAACAAAGCCTAATCATTATAAGACTTAATTTGGGAAATCTCAAATTACAACAGGGAAAAACCAAATCCGGGAATGTATTGAGCCCAAAACAAAAGTTCCTGGTCATATATGAGATTAGTAAGTGCAAGTGGTAGAATAAAGCATGCTCAAATTGTATGCTTCGGTCTTTGCATATTCATCAAACCTTTAAATTAAACAAGACGAGCTAAAGAAATGTCTTAAGCAGAGCGAGATAACTGGGAACTGTGTCATTTCTTTTACCATTTTTGTTACCCAACTTATACAATGCGCAAAGTGCTAAGCAACACTACAAAACACATTTACATCAACACTGAAGGCCTGGGGAAATGAAATCCAACAATTTTATTTTAATGAGCTGTATTTTCTAAATTTTTGTTTTATTTTTTTCCTGTTTTCATACAGTATTGAAAACAAAACGCGGCACATTCACATTTTTCTGAGGAGCTGTAAAGATGATCTCTACAGGGTTAAACGTTGTAAAGCCTGAAGCTCAATCAACTGATGGTGAAAACTCTCAAAGGGAGTAAAGGCTGGATCTGAATGGTCTAGAACATGTACTGTAATTTAATAGAAGAGATGGTCGTCTTAATATTGAATGATTTAAAAGAACTTCCCAGTCCATGCGAAGAGTACAGTCCAAGAATAAATCAAATTTCTGAGCGCATTTTATGCTACATATGTGTATACTTTGCGATCCTCAGGTGTTCGTGCCAAATATTCTCTCTCAATAAGTCCTTCAATACGTTTCTTAATAACAACTGGACTTGGTAAGAATCGAGCCTTCAACTGTTGAGTTACCTAAAAGAGAAGGTGAGAAAATTAATTCCTACCAGAAAACTTAAAACATATAGCATTTCCATACAAACACGCAGAAATTATCATCTCTGAATCCAACTGATGTGTCATTTTAAGACTCAGATTAAACTTCGGTAATTTGATTACCAAAGTTAAAAAGAGAAAATTAAAGGGGGCTGGCCCCGTGGCCGAGTGGTTAGGTTTGCGCGCTCCGCTGCAGGCGGCCCAGTGTTTCGTTGGTTTGAATCCTGGGCGCGGACATGCACTGCTCATCACACCACGCTGAGGCGCCGTCCCACATACCACAACTAGAAGGACCCACAACGAAGAATATACAACTATGTACCGGGGGGCTTTGGGGAGAAAGGAAAAAATAAAATCTTTAAAAAAATAAAATAAAATAAATAAAAAATAGAAAATTAAAAAAGGCTTTATTTGAAAACATAACGTATGGTTAGAACATACATCCTCACATCAGACTGTGAACGTTAAGGTGTAGTTGAATCAGTTGGAATATATTAATATGAATGTACACCACTCTACAGTTTAACCATTTTGACGCTATAATCTACTGACTTCTGGGTTACTCTCCCAATTCACAGAATTGGGGTAGCACAAATTCCCTAAGTTTACGTTTAAGAGCACAGACTCTGGGCTGGGACTGCGTGGATTCAAAGCCCAGCTCTCCCACTTATTAGCTCTAGGACCCAGGGAAAGCTACTGAGCCTCATGCGGTGCTGTGCATATTAAATGAGTTAACAGATGTGATGCTTTAGAATAATGCCTGGTCCACAGAAATGCTCTTATTATTCTTTCCTCCAACTTCTGTTAGGATTCCAGGTATTGTGATATCAGTAATAATAAAACTATAAATAATAGAAATAAAAAAATAAAAATAAAAGTCAAAGTCTGACTATGCACTACATAGCAGTCATTTTGTATATATTAATTTATTTAATGCTCTTAACCCTGTGAAGTAGGTTATCTCATTTTACCAATGAGGAAAATAAGCCACAGAGGAAAACTGACATGAACACGGAGTAAACAGAGTGAGCACTTAGAGATGAGAATCTAAACCTTTCTGCCTCAACGTCCATGCTTTTCCCACTAATCCACCTGCCTCTCTTGCAGACCATCCATCCATCAGCCAGTTTTTCTTTTATTCCTGTTGGATCAGTTCATTTCTCGAGGCCACAACGGACTGATAATTTTTTGAAATCTGAAACCTCAGCCCTTCACTCTCCAACTAAAATCTAGCACCCTCCTAGTAGGATCACTCCACTGTCAACTAACTCGTTCTCAACCCGCTGAGACCTCTCTGCCCCTCTGCCCCTTTCTTCTAAGCTGTAACTGACTTATGACCACACCTCCTTCTTGACAGGGTCTAGAGTGCATACAAGGCCGCTTCTGCTGCACCCTCACCAGGACGCTCAACGCCCTCACTCCTTTGGTTCGAATCCATCAACAGCCACTCTACATCTATGTTATCGTTCAAAATGTGCTCCTCAGCTCCTTGCTGAATAAAGTTATAGTTTTTACACCTTTTGTATAGACCAGAAGTCAAGAAACTAGAGCCCAGTGCTTGTTTTCTAAAAATCCCTACTGGGACACAGCCATACTCATTTGTCATCTATGGCTGTCTTCATGCTACAACTGGCCATTAAAAAAAGACAAAGTTTGGGGTCAGCCCTGGTGACCTAGTGGTTAAGTTTGGCATGCTTCGCTTCAGTGGCCCAGGGTTTGGTTCCCCAGGCACAGACCTACAGCAAGTCTGTTAGTGGCCATGCTGTGCTGGTGGCCCACATACTAAAACACAGAGGAAGACTGGCACAGATGTTAGCTCAGAGCAAATCTTCCTTAGAAAAAAAAAAAAAGAAGTCTGCCTATCTCTGGTATAGACTGATAATACCAATTTATAGTATTAGAGTTCAATAAGTTGCTGAACACTGTAACCTCACGTCCTGTTTTACATAGGGAAAGAGGCCATTTCAGTTTGAAATTCCTCAAGCTCCCACCACCTTACATATATACATTTATGCACACTTCTATCCATCCTTGGTTAGCACACACCCTGTACCCTGCCCTGGGCTCCCAGGAAGAGGCATATTCAGTAACACCCCTGTTAACACATCTACCACTGTGTTCTCTATATAATCCTCTCGCCTTTCCTCTTCTAGACTTTAGTAAACCAATTACCCTCTTCTTCCATATATATATATTTTTTTCTTTCTCTTTTTTGCTGAGGAAGATGAGCTCTGAACTAACATCTGTTGCCAATCTTCCTTTTTTTGTGTGTGTGCTTAAGGAAGATTAACCCTGAGCTAACATCTGTGCCAATGTTCCTCCATTTTATATGTGGCATGGTGCCACAGGATGGCTGAGGAGTAGTGTAGGTCTGTGCCCAAGAACTGAACTTACAAACCTGGGCTGCCAAAGCAGAGCACACTGAACTTAACCACTATGCCACAGGGCTGGCCCCTTGTCCCATTTTTTTCCCCTTTTGTTTTTAAGCATTTCTTCCTTATCCTTAGGATATAAACATGCTGAATATCTTCTATCGAGAAAAGCAAAATCCAGAACCCCTCAACTCACAACTTAATCCTCTACTAGTATTGCTCTCTCTGCCCTTCCCAAGAGCCAAGATCTCAAAGGACAAGCCACTCAACAGTTTCACTTCCATTTACTTCTCAAGGCACTGCCATTCAATGTTCACTCTTATCAGTCCAATGAAAATGTCTGGGGAAACAAACCAGCCACTTAACTGCAAATATGTCTTAAGTGTTTATTTGATTTGCTTTTTTCCCGATTTCTGAAATTACTGACCAGTCACTCCTAATAATTTTCCTCCTTTACCATGTGACATAAAGTCAACTGGTAGAGAATGGTATTAACTGACATGTGGAACACAGCAGCACACTGCCCCTCCCTTTACGGTTAAAGGGACTGATTCCTGACCAGCCATTCAAGCCAGAAACCCCAGAGTGATCCTCAACTCCTCTCTCCCATTTCCCAAGATCAGTCAATAAACCCTGTCAATCCTACTTCTTGCCTGTCTTCATTCAGCTCTCCATCCTCCACGAATACTTCATTCAGCCCTAATGATCTCTCACTTACCACTTCAATGGCCTCTCACCAGGTCTTCCTCTCCTTAGTTTCTTACTTTGTGATACGTAAGCACTCAATAAGTGGTAACAGTTACCAACATTTAGAAATAAAGGTAGTTTTTTACGCAAAAGTATTAAATACCAGCGAAAATTTTTTCTTTATTCTTCATGTGATAATATTCTATTTTTATTTCATTACAAACATATTAGTTCTTAAATTGTGCAGATATTTTGACATATTGCTATGTTTAATTATCAAGTGCCATGCTTTTCATAATGTGTTATCTCATTATAATTTCCTAATTTTAAAATTATATTTTAAATCAGTTGAATACAATACTCCCCTAAATTTAAACTGTTAACGTTATTCTGCTTTTTCTACATTAATCCAGTCTTGAAGTGTCCTCACCTCTGCTACTAACACGTTGTGCTGCATCTTCTTTCTAGATTTCATTATCCGCACTATAGCAGCTTCTATCTCATGTTTTCTGTCGTCATCTACTTTCTGCCTTGTTTCTTTCCTTTCTGGGTCAGATTCACCTTGTTTGGCAGCAACTAAAAGAGAAATAAAGAGAATTTACCAGGTAGTTACCATGTAATTTCAAATGTAATGAAAGACTGTGGTTTATAAATAAATTTCATATAATTTAGTATTATCCACAGAGAAAAAACAATTTCAACCCAAGTATAAACATATACCTATTAATTAAACATTCAAAAAGTGCCTAATTTAATCTTTACTTTAATAAGTATTTAAAAAATTCTAAATTATTCCTTTTTAAATATTAGGAATTTAATTTTATAGAGATAATAAAACCAATTTTACTTTTATAGAATACATTGATTCCTTTCCTGGAAGAAAAATGAAAGCTGGAGTACCTTCAGTAGTAAAATTATCAGTAAATAAATTTTCATTGTTTGTGACTTCCAGAGGTCAACTAGCATTTTACTGCCATGACTCCAAGTTAAACATCACCAAAAGTATCTCAGGAGAACACCTGATGTCTTACTAACTCAAAATGTGGCTGTAATCTCTAAGGCTTTAAGAGAAGGAAGGAGTATGTACTGCCAAGATTTAGTTATCTCATAATCAAAAAGTATCACTAGAATGTCAGTTAAAGGAACCCCATAACAATTAAGTAATTCATTTGCAGCTCTCCCCAATTATCTAAAGATTTCTTGTCATATATCCTATTAATTTTTCATGTCACGATCTCATTACCATTAATGCAGACTATATTCCAATCTTAGGAGAAGTCTTACTCTCTTATTCCCTATGGTCTTCAAGCAACTGCTAAGGGATTAAATACAGAAGGCCTTTTCTCCTACAACTTTGCTGTAATTGAAGTAGCAGAGAAAGAAAAGTAGTAACTGATGTTTTGTTTATTTGGTCATCAATAGGAGATAGATATGAAGTTTCTGGAGGTGGAAATTGGAAAATTACAAAGAACCACATGGGACACTCCTCACTCAGGCACGGACACACCTACGAGACAGCAAACTGCACAATTTAAAAGATCATTCTGGTGTGCATATCCATTCAGCTGTCTCTAGAATCCCTCAGTTAAGGATTCTGTATTCAGTGTCATTTCCCAAGTTAAAGATAATCAATAATCTTAACAAAAAAAAGACTACACTTAGATTAAAAGGGTCCACTACGAAGAATAATGCTCTTCCTCAAAAAAGTCAATGTCATTAAAAAAAAAAGGACAGAGGCACTAGGTTAGATTAAATAGAACTAAAGGGACATAAAAGTCAATGTAATGTCGAAATCTTGATTGAATCTTTGCCTAAAAGTAAGGCATGAAAGGCATTTTTGAGACAACTGCAGACATGCAAATATGGGTGGTGTATAGATGTATGGAATTATTAGTTTTCTTGCATGTGATACACTATTACAATTATGTGAGAAAATGTCTTATTCTAAGGAGACAGAGATATGCTGAAGATTCAGGGGGTAAGTGTTATGATGTTTGCAAATTAATTTAAAATGCTGTGGCAAATATATACATATATGGAGGAGAGAAGGAAGGCAGGGACAAGGGCGCCTGAGCAAATGTGGCAAAATTTTAATGACTCGTAAACACAGGTGATGGCTATACTGATGTCCATTATAGTGTTTTTCACCTTATGTGGATTTGAAAATATTTAAAATAAAAAGTTAGAGGAAAAATAGAAATTTTTAAACAATCTATTTGGTTCATTTAGATTTGGTCACCTAAATAGGGATACTTCAAGATAAATGAGAAGACAGTGGTGATACACACTGAATTACGATGTTTTTAAAAGTGTGAGGGCAGGAGCTCACTCCCTGAGCCTAGTACACAATACTTTGCACTTAGGAAGAGCACACAACAGAGGTGTCTGCTTGTCTAAGTGGGTACATATGTATCTAGCTGTGTGTATTGGGGTGGGGGGTTGGGGGGGTGGGGGAAGTGGTGAGGAAGACTGTCAACTATGGAAATTGCTGTGAATTACGATGAATCTCATTCTTTTCAAAGGTTTCGTTCTTCAAGTAATACTTTTAACTTCTTTGCTTGACCTTTATTTACTGACGATAGTAAAAGCAGAATAAATAGGCAATATCAGAGTCTCTGAGTATTTGATTATGAGCCTGAGTACTTTCTAAAAAAGGTAAACATGTATTTTGACAACTTAAGAAAACCTACATGGTCACAATACTTATCCCCAGCGAGAAAATTTTAACTAATACAAAATATCAGTAAGAACCAACGTAACCTAGGTACCACTCCAAAATGAAAAAAATCATTTCATTACAGAATTTTATAGCCCAAAAATACCTTAGGAGATCAATCTAGTCAAATTCTTCATCGTATATAACTATATTCCTATTCTAATCAGATCTAAAATACTATAAACACACATTTAACACCAAAAATTAAAAATCTATGAACAGAAGACCATTTTTTATATAATAATAACAATAATATCTGACAATATTATTGCCATACATGACGGGCTGTGAGATTACAAAAAGAGTCGCTTATTTAGGGTAAAGTAGAGTGAGGCTCAATAATTCAGATATAAATTACATACCATACATTTTCCTCCAAATCTAGGATACAAACAAGTCCTGAAATCCAAAATCCGTATCTGCCCAAAACTATAAAATTATATGCCTTGCACCAGGGGAAAAAAGATATTTTATTCCATGACTCGTAACACAGTTCTGTCTTACTTTTAAAATATATCTGTGTCCCCAAGACATGGGGGCCAATTTTGGTGATGAAGATATAGTGCTACAGTTTGCGACTAGTGGACGAAGTCGTCAAGGCCAGTAACAGAGACACCACCCTGCTTCGCAAGGCATCCACATACAATCAGGGTCAGAAAGGAAAACAATATGTATACAAAGTTCTTGAATCAGCGTACTTTGGCAATCAATTGTGTATTTACCATTAAAATAATTTTAAGGAGACTATTTTTTATTAATGTATAATATAAATACAATTTTTTTAAATCAGAAAATTGAAGTCATTTAAAAAATTTACCTTATTTTAAAATCCCAGAGAGATCATTTAATATATAATTTAATAGATATAATTATGTCTAGATAGCATGCTAGACACATGAGCTCTAATGGATGAATTAGTACTGGGAAGCTCACCTAACACTAGTTTTGAAACCAGTTGGCCAACTCCGTTCGAGTTTTAAACATCCACAAAGATGGAGTGCCTTTTCCCCCCTTAAATACACAGAAGAAAGACATCTTACATTATGTTAAATATACAATAAATAGGATGCTCATTATCAACTTAAAAATAAAGCCTTACTAAAAACTATTGACAAGAGGGTCATTTTCATGTTTTTAAGTTAGAGAGATAATATGGGTTTTATGGTTTTGAAATTTTAAAAATATGTATCAAAACATAAACACCTGCATCTGAAGATCAAACTTTAGATAGATAACTCCCAATTTTGAGAAATCTGTAAATCAGGTTTAAAAATAGATGTCCACTAATAGTTTAACTCAACCAGTTAAAAACAATTATTTTTATAAGTACTACCATGTTCAAAAGTTGTATTTCACTGGTCAGAAACCATACGGAAATAAGTACCTTGTTCACATTATGAATTACTTTTTTAAAGGCTTACTGTACTTAGATTCAACTGTATTTTGACGGGAACATCTATCAATAAAAGCTGCTTTATTTCTTAAGCCTCTGTGTCATGCAGCAGCAGAAAAGCATTATAATATAGAAAGCCAACAGATAAGAATTTTTTTTTAAGAGAAAAAAATATAATTTTTTGAAGAGGAAACACCTAATTCCAGATACCTGTCTGAATCTTGACTCTGTGCAGTTTGGACGTGAACTGGTCGTTGACGGTGAACACGTGGCCGTTCTCAATCTCCTTGGACTTGGGCTCTTTGGTGAGGACCCGCTGCGTGGGCTTCCCGCAGGCGAGGGACTGCAGGGCTCTAACAAGCTCTCTTTCGGGGATGTCTGTCTCTTGTTGAATTTCCTGAAATTTCATCAGATTGATATAATCACACTTTTTGAAAGATTAAAGTAGATTAATTAGTAAGTAAAACTGACCAAGCAGTAAGTTATTCCATTAAAGAAACTATTCATAACAAAGAATTCTCTGATTATCACTAAAACCTCACTTATTTGAACAAACTAGAGAAAAATGTTATTCAAATTACAAAATATTAAAGACACACATACTTGTTTTAGGACATAGAGGCCTAGTCTAAAAATGTCATCCAGCAGAAATTATTAGGCACTTGTGTTACTATTTAGGTAAAAATAAAGTGTTAACCGACATATGATTCCTAATTTTAGAAATACTCCACAATCTTCCCTCCAAGGTTACCCACGCTATGCTTGCTTAGCAACTTCTTTCACAGAACGAAGCAAAGAAAGCCTGAGCTGAGGCCTCCTATCACACAATCAAAATTTACAACCAAGTTGACCACATTTACCGCTAGTAGGACCAAATGGAAAAAAAAAAAATTAAATACCTGGTAATTAATACTAAACATGAAAAGCAATTAAGAAATCTGTATGGTATGAATCAAATGCAATACTGGGGGGGGGAAGCAGTTCGGAAATGAATGAATGTATAATTTTTTAATTTATTATACTCCTCTCATGTCAATGGGACACGTATATGATTTAGTCCCTACACTTCTACAGCGATGTACAACGCAACAAGTCTTCACGTTAGGATACACTGCTTTGATTCAACATACAAAGCTGTTTCTCAAAAGCAGCTCAGGAAGAATGGGCATGAGCATGGTGATATTCAGATTCTGCAAGTGATCTGGAGAAAGTCATTCTCTCTTTCACAAGAGTCTCAACAAGAGTTTAGGTTTTTCTAAAGGACTGTCAGGTAAGTGAGGATTGGGAAAAATGTGAATTTTAGTGATGACAACACACATTCCTTTGCTTCAAACGATCTCTGCTTATGTTTCCCTACTTTAGACATCTCAAAACTATAAATGTTAGTCCCAGCAAACTAAATAGCTGCTGTCAATTAATAGAATGTTGTCTGTAACTATCTACATGCTAAAAATGACTTATTTACATATCTTATTGTTTAATCATAGTCAAAGAATCAGAAATATCTTCTCAGGTAAATTTTACAATTACAGATCATTCCTAGAGGTAACTATTACAATTCAATATGAATCCTTCTACGCTTTTTCCTATAAATCTACATATACACACACATGAATACAAATACACACATTTACATGCATGTACATAAACATGCCCAGCTATACACTAGTATTAGTGGTAAACATAAATGGGATCACACTTTAGGAATTCTGCTATTAATTCCTTAGAGATTTTCCATCTTAGCATACACAGATTAAAGCTACAGAGAATTCCACAGTAGTGTTCTATTACAATATGAATGGAGACAGATTACATGCAATTTTGTAATGGAACATGATTTCTGTCTTGAGCACAAAAGCCAAGTTTTCTGAAGCAACTTTCTAGACATGCACTTCCTTCATCACACTTGTAAAAATTTTCTATTTGACAGATACTGGCAAACTGCCTTTCATTTTAACTATTTAACTTCACAACAGTCTATGAATATCCATTCTCTCTATCCTCAACACACATTTTTTTTCTTTTGCCCATCTGTTGGGCTGAAGATGGTATCGCATTATTTTAATTTGTACTTCCGTGACCAATAGGAGGAAAAAAACATTTTTTTATGTTTATAAGATATCGGTGACTTTTCTTCTGTGCTTTTTGTGTAATCATACTCCTTCCACGTATTTCTATTCAATTCTTTTTGTACTGATTTATTGGTGATCTTTATATATTATGGTTTCAATTCTCTTACATGTGAATAATTTCTCTTGATGTCTTTATCTTTTCTCTTTTAACTTATGAAATTTCACCATATAGATATTTTATTAGTTTTTATGTGGTTAAATCTATCAGTCTTTGCCTTTGTGGTTTATGAACAGGCTTGAAAAAAAGCCCTTCCTCATATCAATCTTATCAAAATACTGTTTTCTTCTACTATTTTTATACATTTGTGCTTACATCTAACTTGAATTTGATTTTGTATTAGATATGATGTATGGAACTAAAGTCCCCTAATACTCTCCTCCCATTCCCACAAATGAAGAAGCAAGTATTTTAATTCAGTTTGGTTAGAAATGGCAAATTTATCATATCCCAAATATCTCTTTTTATATTTATCTGTTTCTGGATTCTATTTTGTTCAAATGAGCTATTTGTCCATACATGTTAAAAATAATTTTAGTTTTAAGGTATGTTTTGGTATTAGGACAAATTCCTTCCCCTCTTTCTGGGCTTTCCCACCCCAAAACCTGTCCTTCAAAAAATAGTTTTGCCTGGGGCCAGCTTGGTGGCACAGTGGTTAAGCTTGCATGTTCCACTTTGGTGGCCCAGGGTTCACCGGTTCAGATCCCGGGTGCGGACATGGCACCGCTCATCAAGCCATGCTGTGGCAGCTGTCCCACATACAAAGTAGAGGAAGGTAGGCATGGATGTTAGGCTCAGGACCAGTCTTCCTCAGGAGAAAAGAGGGGGACTGGCAGCAGACGTTAGCTCAGGGCTAATCTTCCTCAAAAAAAAAAAAAAAAAAGAGTTTTGCCTAATCTTGTGCAATTTTTATTCCAGATGAATTTTGGGATCACGTTCTCAAGTTTCAGAGAAAACCAACCTTTTGCAGATGTTAACTGGGATTTCACTGAATTTATAGGTGACAAAAAAAATAACTTCTCAAGTGCACATGGAACATTCTCAAAGATAAACCACATGTTGGGAAACAAAGTAAGCCTCAATAAATTTAAGAAGACTGAAATCATATCAAGTATCTTTTCTGACCAAAATGCTATGAAACCAGAAATCAACTACAAGAACAAGCCTGGGAAAGTCACAGATATGTGGAGACTAAGCAACATGCTACAGAACAACTGCTGAATAATGAAGACATCAAAGGAGAAATCAAAAAGTACCAAGAGACAACTAAAAATGAAAGACAACATACTCAAACAATGGGATACAGCAAAAGTGGTACTAAGAGGGAAATTTATAGCAATACAGGCCTACCGCAACAAACAAGAAAAATCTCAAACAAGTTTACTCTATACTTAAAAGAATTAGAAGAACAAACAAAGCCCAGTCAGTAGAAGAAGGGAATAATAAAAATCAGAGCAGAAATAAATGAAATAGAAACAAAAAAATAGTAGAAAGGATCAATGAAACTAAGAGCTGATTCTTTGAGAAGACAGACAAAATTGACAAAGCCTTAGCCAGATTCACTAAGACAAAAAGAGAGAAGGCCCAAATAAATAAAATCAGCAATGAAAGAGGAGAAATTACAATAGACACCACAGAAATACAAGGGATTATAAGAGAATACTATGAAAAGTTATACACCAACAAACTGGATAACCTAGAAGAAATGGATAAATTCTTAGAATTATACAACCTCCCAAAACTGAATCAAGAAGAAACAGATAATCTGAATAGACCAATCACAAGCAAAGAGATTGAAACAGTATCAAAAACCTCACAAAAACCAAAAAGTCCAGGATCAGATGGCTTCTCTAGTGAATTTTACCAAACATTCAAAGAAGATTTAACTTCTATCCTTCTCAAACTCTTCTAAAAAATTAAAGGGGACAGGACTCTTCCTAACTCATTTTACAAGGCCAACAATACCCTGATACCAAAACAAGACAAGGACAACACAAAAAAGTTAAATTACAGGCCAATATTGCTGACGAACACAGACGTAAAAATCTTCAACAAAACGCTAGCAAATCAAATACAACAATACATTAAAAGGCTCATAAACTGCAATCACATGGGATTTATTCCAGGGAAGCAGGGATGGTTCAACATCTGCAAATCAATCAATGTGATATACCACATTAACAAAAAGAATAAAAAATCACATGATCATCTCAATAGTCACGGAGAAAGCATTTGATAAGATCCAACATTTATTTATGATAAAAATGCTAAACAAAATGGATATAGAAGGAAAGTACCTCAACATAATAAAGGCCATATATGACAAACCCACAGCCAACAACATACTCAATGGAAAAAAGAACAAAAGTCATTCTTCTGAGAACAGGAACAAGGCAAGGATGCCCACTCTCACCACTCTAATTCAACATAATAGTGGAAGTCTTAGCCAGAGCAATTGGGCAAGAAAAAGAAATAAAAGGGATCCAAATTGGAAAGGAAGACGTGAAACTGTCACTATTTGTGGATGGTATGATTCTATATATAGAAAACCCTAAGGAATCCAGCAAAAAATCAGTTGCATTTCTCTACACTAATAATAAACTAGCAGAAAGAGAAGTCATAACACAATTCCATTTACAAGTGCAACAAAAAGAATAATACCCCCAGGAATAAACGTAACCAAGCAAGTGAAAGACCTAAACACTGAAAACTGTAAGACATTACTGAAAGAAATCAAAGAAGGCAGGAAGAAATGGAAAGATATTCCATGCTCATGAATTGGAATCAACATAGTTAAAATGTCCATATTACCTAAAGCAATCTGCAGATTCAATAACAATCTCAATCAGAATCCCAAAGACATTCTTCACGGAAATAGATCAAAAAATCCTAAAATTTATAAAGAACAATAAAAGATCTCAAACAGTCAAAACAGTCCTCAGAAAAAAGGACAAAGTTGGAGGTACCAAACTCCGTGAATTCAAATTATACTCTAAAGCTATAGTAATCAAAACAGCATGGTATTGGCAGAAAAACAGAAACACAGAGCAATGGAACAGAACTGAGAGCCCAGAAATAAAACCACACATCTAAAGACAGCTACACTGCTGGGAGGGCATACACTGCTGGGAGGGCAAAAGGGGTAAAGGGGCACACATGTATGGCGACGGATAAAAACTAGACTATTGGTGGTGAACATGATACAATCTATACAGAAGTTGAAATATAAAAATGTACACTTGAAATTTACACAATGTCAAAAGCCAATATGACTCCTTTATAAGATACGTAGTCTTCCTCTTCAGGTTGCATTTAGCCTTTCATATTCTTTTGCTTTTACTGCCTTTTTGGAGTAAGTCTTCTACCTTTCTTGTTATAATGATTCCTAGGCAGATTATGATTCTTATTAAAATACCCCTTTCCTCATGTCATTTTCTCATTAATTCTGATTCATAGAAAAGTTGATTTTTCAATGGAACTCTTCTCAAAGAACGGTTTCTCAGTTATTATCATAGTTGACCACCATACTGTCTACAAATTTTGTCAACTCTTCATATTCATAAATTTCACTCCTTTTTCTTTCCTTGGTGCGTTAGTTTAGGACCTGCAGAACAAGGCTGAGCAGTAGCAGGAAAGGCAGGTATCCTCACTTCTTCCTAACTTTAATGGGAAGGTGTCCAATATTTTATGCTAACTATTGCTTGCTTAGGGTTCTCATTTGATACACCTTACGACATTAAGGGCCTTTCATTCTATTCTTAGGCGGCTAAGACTTTCCAACCTTGGAAATAAGGAAGAGAGGCTGACTTTTATCATATGCTTTTTGTACATCTGTAGAGATCATCAATTGATTTTCTCCTTGAAATGGTGTCTAGCAATACAGCAAGTGCTCAGTTAATTTTAGTAGTACTATAAAATCTCAATAACTATATGTTAACTATATGTTAAATTCCTCTTTTGTATTCCAAGGATAAATCTTATTTGGACACACTGGATTATTCTTTCAAAAGATTGCTGAATATGACTTGTTAATATTTTATTTAAGACTTGTGTATTTATGTTAAATAACTATAGTTTTTTTCCTTGTTCAGTTTTATTAATAAAGTTATATCACCCTCAGTTATTTCCCAAGAGCAGTATTTGTGTTTTGCTTTCTGAGTTCACAGTTCTCTGTCCAGCTTTCAATTTAATTTGCTAATTGTGTTACTCTCATCTTCTATAGCTGCCCCTTTTTTATTGTCTGGTCAGTCAGTACATCTGTGAGGGATTTCTGTGATTGTGGAATTGTCTATTTCTCCTTGTACTCCCAACCATTTTCCCTTTTATATTGTGAAGTTTTGTTATTAATGATTGCTGTAACTGCTTGATAAAATACTAATTATCACTGCTGTTTAATGTTTTCTTCTATTTAAATTCTACTGTCTGACATTAATTTTGCCACTGTCCACAATTAGTCTTTTATATTTCAGACTCATTCTCAGAAAATTTTAAAAAGTATAAAGAACATTCAGAAAATACATGTCTTAATAAACATCTATACCTCTTTTAAAAACTAAATGCGAGATACTAAAATCCAAGGTATAGATTACCACTGTACATATTTCCTGATTTTAGCTGTTCTAAATTAAAATATGGACTTCTATTCATTCAAAAAACATATAAAAAAGAGGGAAAAGCCTCAGCAGTCAGACCATTATGGACTAAATGTGACATTACAAATAAATGTCACCTTTTGTAGGCAGTTTCCAAGATGGGGTGCAATGATCCATGTGTTTTAACCTGTGTAGTCCCCTCAGTAAAACAGGGCTGACTTGGGTGACCAATAAAATAAGGAAGTGACAGTACGTGACTTCCAAAGGTAGGTCATAAAGGCACTGCAGGATATGTTAAATAACTAATACATCATTTTATTGAACTCATAAAGAAAGAATATTCAAAGATAAAAGATCAGCTTCCTTTAAAACTCTTAAAGTTCAATACTTTTAACTATCTCCTCTAACCGGTGGAGATGATTTCCGTTAAAGAGTTGGCTAATAAAACTCATGCAGCAGACTACAGCAAATACATGGCATGAGTCAAGACAAACTTCGCGTGCCTTCTCACAATGTCCCCAGTCGGAGACAAGCAGGCAGAAGGCTTTGGAGTCACACGAATGGCATTCTACAAGAGCCATTTATGCTCAGGCTTCTGGTTTGTGACAGCTAAAATGTGAAATATCAGAGGAATTTTCTACTTAATTTTACCCTCTACTTAATAAGCATTCACTAGCATCAGTGACCCCAAGTCAGCTGGGAAAGGGAAAAGCAAGCTTGAACCACTAAAATTACTAGCAATTCTAATAATTATTTTAGAAAATGAATTCATGTTTTTGTTTATCCTGTTATTTTTGCCAGCTCTTTATAAACTAGGACTGTGAAAGCCAACTCTAGCACTTATCAAGTAGCTTATTTTGCTTAAAATACATTATCTATCCATGAGAGCTGCAGAATAAAACACCCAAGCCATTAGAGATAATTTAATTCCACCTCTGTCTGAAAGGTTTACAATGTCTGAGTAAGGTATCCAGTACTTGCTTAACCCATATTCTTGGAACTTAATCACATGTAACTTACGCTTGAAAATTAAGATTATTCCCTGGGTAAAATACACCTGGAAATACGTAAGAGCAAAAATCCAATATAATGGATTAATTACATCTATCACATACATGGAAGTATGGAGATAAGTATTAAAATAGGCCTGGAATTTAATCTTGCTCTTAATTTCAAACTTAAAACTTACTTCTTCCTATGTTCACCTACGTCTAAAACTGGCATAAGGATAGACATTGAAATCAAAGAAAGAGATTCGAGAGTACAGAAAGAGACCCACATAGATACTGTGATTTGATTTTCTTTAAAAAGGTCCTGAGGTAATTCAAAGGGAAAAGAATGGTGCATTTGACAAATGATGCTGGAATAAACAAATGATTATCTGTGTGTGGGGGAAAATAATTCTTAATCCTTACCTCTAACCATACAAAAAAATTAACTTGAAATTGATCATAGACCTAAATGTAAAAGCTATTACTATAATAACTGCTTAGACGAAAATACAGAAGAACATCTTTGCAATCTCAGGGTAGCCAATTATTTCTTAGATGGTATCAAAAGCATAAACTATAAAAGGAAAAAATTGGCAACTGGACCTTGTCCATATTTAAAAAATCCTGCTCTTCAAAGCATACCATTAAGAAAATGAAGAAGGCAAATGACACAATGTGAGAAAATATTCACAGCACATAGATTTGACAAAGGATTTGTATCCAGAATTCATAAAGAGCTTTTAAACAACTCAATAAAGCTATGAACAGACCCCTCAACAGACAAGACATCTAAGTGGCATATGAACACACAAAAGATGCTCAGCATCATTAGTCAGCAAGAAAGACAAGTTAAATCCACAATGAGCTACAATTGCCCACCAGCTAAAATGGCTAAAATTAAAAAGACTAACAGTACAAAATTTTGGAGAGGATGTGGAGCAAGAGGAAATCTCCTATACTGCGGGCAGAAATGTAAAATGGTACAATCACTTTAGGACACAGTTTGACGGTTTCTTAAAAAGTTACACTATAGGTCTATTCCTAACAGCCCAAACCTGATAACAACCCAAAGGCCCGTCCACAGCTGAATGGATAAAGAAAACACAGTAGAGCCATATAATAGATAACCATTCAGCAAATAATAACTCTAAAGGTTACTCAAATAAGAAATAGTCAAGTAACAGGTGAGAAGCAGAAATAACACAATTGGCTAAAATTTATATAACGAAACCATACCTCAAACGTGTATTTTTCTCTATTATTAAAGAGCATTAATATGGTCATCTGGAAAGTGGAGACTTGCAATATGTGCTTCCGTGTATTAGAGCCAGTTACTTGTGCCCCTCCAACACCAACTTCAGATCCATCTTCCTGTTTCATTTTTTAAAAAATATAAACAAGATATAATTACTGGTAACTTTAACAGTATGTTTAAGAAATAAGCCCTGTGATGTCCAACCCCCCCCTTAACAAAACCACATAACTTATTCCTATATAAAAAGGAAACGTCATTTTAAAAAAGTGTTGTGTGTATGTGTGTGTACACACATAGGCACATACACAAAGTCTTTATTGAGGACTTTTTTTTCCATTGTAAATAATTTTTAACGTATCTGGGCAAGTAATGAATCAATAATTCTTTATATTTACAGCCAAAATTATTTTAACAGTACACAATGGGATAATAATGGACTTATAAGACATCATTGCCATTATACCACTACCAAAAGTGGTAGAGTTAGTTTCTTTGTGGGTGGTCTGCTCACAGTAAGAGCTCAAAGAATTCCACAGGATGGGGGAAAACCCTCTGCCATCCTTAGAGCCTGTTTCTGCGCTGCAATTTATGAAGTACAAAGCAGAAATTTAAGTCCTCAATAATTAACATATGAACTATGTTTTTAAAACCTTGCGAACTGTTTAATAAAACTTCAAAAAATAACATGATTTTTTAGTAAAAAACCTCTCCTTTAAAACAAAAACAAACAGTAATTAAAAGCTGAGTTCTTTAGTATCCCTGAACTTCCCACTTACACTTAAATATATAATAGCGTCGAACATTATTCAACTAAACAAACTGTAAGGAATATTTCCCATTTCAATTAAATATAAAAATTAAAGTGTAGGCATTTTCAATAGTATTAAAAAAACACTTCGGTGTTACAGTGACTTCCCATATGAAACTAGTAAGATTCTAATTAAAATATAGAATAAGACTGTTATTTGCTGCCTAGATGACAACTTAGGCATTTTTCTTTAATGTTTTTCTGGAAGCTTTCTATTATTTTTCTATTTTAAGGCAAATGACTCTGATTTAGACCAAGCAATGAAAGTAAACTATTACTCTAAACCTCACGATTTTAGATATAAAAAAGCAATTACTTTTTTTAAATGAAGGCAATTCACTAGTGTATTGCTAATTTCTTAAATAATCACTTTAGTAACACTTGGTACATCTCATAAAACTCAAGTGTTAACTTTCCTGGTTTTGGTTTATTGGAAATAAGGATTATAGGAGACTGAGAATTTTGAAAAGGGACTCATGGCTTTGAATGCCCTCAAATCAACTTACATTTTATTATTTTATGTAATACTGTCTCAAGTCTAATCTTAAAAATAAAATGTGTAATTGTCTTATTATTTATTCCTTAAGAAAGTCTACTGGTATAGTCTTAGCATTGTCAAATGAAGTTAGCAACTGAGGGAACAGAAAAAAAAAACAAATCAAAGCCAAAGTTTCCCACTTTTTAATATTTGAAACACATAGGGAAATAAGAGAAATATATGATTTACCCAGGTCAACAAAAATCACAAATCAGTTCTATACACTAATTTTAAGTTACTTAATATAAATATGCTCAAACTATCAATATTTACCTTTTTAACTGGCCCATAAAAGGTGGCATTGAGATCTGCAGAACCCATGTGATGCTGGAGTGTGAGCTGGCGACCACTGTGTTTGGCTAAGTAAAACCTGTAGCAAATCAAACCAGGTTTTAGAGAACCATACAATTTACATATTTGAAATTATAAACTACAGGATAACAACTTTAACAAACACATATGTAATGGAGACTTTAAAAGCTAAAGGAAACCTTAGAAATCAAGTTCAGTGCCAATTTTTTACAGAATAGGAAACAAAATAAAGGAGGTGAATTGAAGAGACAGGGAGACAGTAAGAAAAAGACAGACCTAAGTAACTTAGCTAGAAGTTATTAAATGATAAAGGTAGTAAGTGAAACAATTTCTATCAGTACATTTTGCCCCTGGCCTGCTGCTCAGTCACTGCTGTTCATAAGACTACCTTTCTCTACAGAAACCCAAAAATCAACTTGCCCTAAGCAGTGGAAGACACCAACAACACAAAACATACTCCTAACCATGCACCAGTGCTGAAAAAAGGACAGTTAAGAAAACATTCCTCTGAACAGAGTTTATGCTACTCATTGAAAGCATAAAGGATGAATTCTGCTTTTGAACATGAGGTAAAAAAAAAGAGTGTACTGATCCTTAATCAGGGACACTATTAATGTTCAAATTTATTTCAAATTTGGATAATTACGTGTACTTAGAAATACAAAGTGTGATCTACACTTACCTTCTGAATATCTCAAACGCATGTCTCGGTGCTGGTGGGATGTTGCACTTTGGTGTGGCTGACTGAGTGGGCCAATATCCTGTCGTGAGCACCCGGACGGTGAGATCGACACCACCTAAAGATACCTGTGTCAAAAAGAAAGAAGTGGTCCCCTCAAATTAACGAGGATTTGTTATCTGTTCTGTATAGACACTGTGGTAGAGTTCGCAAAGTAGTTAGGTCCATGTCAAACATCTAGCAAACAAAAGATATCTTCTTAACGATTAGATCCATCCAGTGTTTTCCAAATTTCAATTATCCTGGCAAACACTTATAATTATTGCTTAAGATGACTTTAAAATACTGACCAAAGGACAGTGCTCAGCTTTTGAACAAAGTCTTACTAGTGTCATCGAGAAGTGCAATGTTGTGGTCCTTAAGTTTTTTTAGACAAAATATCGAGGGGTCACACCAGTATCACTTTAGAGAAAATTCTAGGACAGCATCTTTCATCTCAGCTTTTAAATATTTTTACCACCTTAATGTACAAACAACATATTTCTCATATCCTATTTACGTTTCAACGACACTGACCAAAACTTTGATGTTTTCACATGCAGTTCACATTCTAACAACCTTGGCACAGGACGCTGCAGATGCATTACATAAGGGAGGTGCTCTCTAAGGGTCTGTATGGTGGATGGCTACCTCTACAAAATATACCATTAAAATCACCATTAGAGATTTTACTTTTTTTAAATGAATTGAAATTTTAAGAAAATAACAATCAAGCACATCAACAGGAAGTCTTAAGGGTGAAATATTATCTTTATTAAGAGAGGTTCCATGGCGTAATGGCTGGCACTCTGGACTCTGAAGTATTATCTTTATTACTGATATTCAGCTTGCTCTGAACCATTATTCCATTTTTATCTAACCCTGATGATTTAGTGATACAGATTTTTAAAAGGGAAGGATGAGTTTATAAATATCAAGAAGTATCCCACACTCAAATTACTTCACAAATATCTACTGAATGATTACTTCGTTTTAAAGAAATTGAAACGAGAAATCCTTTTTTTTTTTTTGAGGAAGATTAGCCCTGAGCTAACTAGTGCCAATCCTCCTCTTTCTGCTGAGGAAGAATGGCCCTGAGCTAACATCCATGCCCATCTTCCTCTACTTTTTATATGTGGGACGCCTACCACAGCATGGCCTTTGCCAAGCGGTGCCATGTCTGCACCCGGGATCCGAACCGGCGAACCCCAGCCTGCCGAGCAGCAGAACATGCACACTTAACCGCTGCACCACCAGGCCAGCCCCGAAAGCAGAAATCTTTGATGACGGCACAGGAGACATGATCAAAGCAGAGACTCTTGGATAATGAACGGAGGAGGGCAAAGAACTTTCTGTACGTTGGCAAGTGCATCAGGGGCACAACTTGGTTCAACCCACCCAAGACAGTAAAGTCTGTGACCTCTTCTCCCATACAAAGATCTTGATCCCTAAATCTTCGAGTCTTTCCTCAAAATGTCATTTTCTTAAAGAAGGTCTTACCTGACCACTCTTCCTGCTACAAATCTCCTCTGTATCTCCTATCACCAGCTAAGGTGCTACGTGTTTACTTAGCTTGTTCATCATCTGTCTCTCAGATTGGAATAGAAGCTCCATCAAGGCAGGGATTCTGGTCTATTCCATTCTTTGCTGTGCACTCAGTGCCTAGAACCATGCTTGGCACAGAAAGCAGTGAACGAATTATTTGTTAAATGGGAGGAAAAACAAGGACCTCAAAGAGCTATTACTCTAGTGGTTTGTGTCTTTGCTTCCTAGCTATCTTAGTTATATTTTGAGCCATTCAGCTTACAGTCAAGTACCACATAACATTTCAGTCAACAATGAACTGCACATACAACAGCAGTCACATAAGATTAGCGTACCATACAGCCTAGGTGTGTAGTAGGCTATACCATCTAGGTTTGTGTTAAGTACACTCTATGATGTTCACACAAGGAAATCACCTAATGATGCATTTCTCAGAACATACGCCTGTGGCTATGCAATGCATGACTGTATATTCAAAGACAGCACATGACGGTGGCAAGTACTCAGAGACAGAGGTATCAGAAAAGTCTGTCAGGATGTGATACGATTTGTTGGTATATACAAACAGAAATACGATAGCAAGAAGGTTTTCCTGCCCCTGTCCCATTTTAAAAACAAAAAACACAGGAAAAAATGGACAAATACTTACGTTTCCTTCAGGATAATAAATAAGATTTATCTAAATAAAATATACCATAAGGATTATTACAATTTTAAGAAAGTACTTGTTATATGACTTCTGAAAGTAAATGGAAGTGCCACTCTCTTGGTATATTTCAACAGGCTAAGAATCTTCAAGAAAGTTGCAGAGATTCATCTGCCTGAAAACCGGTGGTATTTTAAAGGGCTCAAAGATTCAGAAAGCTCAAGATTTGTTTTGATTACTCCGTCAATTTTCATCAAATCTTTCTAACGTAGATTAACGCTTAGGAGACTTGAAGCTCAAGGTCTTTGGCACAAATAACTATAAAAAAGCCAATAACTGCATGCAAATAACAGCCTTAAAGTAGAAGCTGCAATTGGATTAGCAGATACATAACTGAGCATCTTGATAAGTACTCTACTTATTATAGTTAACAAATTATTAAACAAATATTCTACCACAGAGTGCAGCATATATCTGAATAATCAGGATGAAAGACTGGAAAATTCACAAACTTTCTAACAACAGAAAATAACAAAGGCAAACAGAATCTGATGAAATCATCATATTGCACAATTACCCTCCCCCCTTTCTAAATGAAAAATTGCAACATAGTGGTCAAGACTAAAGATTGGAATTTTCTTATCAAAAGGCCTTCAACTATCACAGACAAGGTAATGAGACACTTAAGAAAATAGTAAGGGTGCTGAACCCCTCCAGGAACATTCTCTTACAAATGGTTTCAACGCAGGATTTATTCAAGCCAGGTAATTTCCCTATAGCTTTCAATATGTGTAAGATGAGTGGAAGAAAAAACATTATCTCACATGAAAATATAATCATATTAACGTATCAGACAGAATGAAGTGCAAATCCCTAAACAATCTAAAAAAGAAAAAAGCTTTCTAGGATAATCGCATTATTCAGTTTCTGCCCACTCAAATTTCTACTGATTACAGACAGACATATCTTTCCTGTTCTCTGTCCTTCTCCACTGTAAACATTATGAGACAAATCACACAACTAATTACAACAGAGAGGGACCAGAAGTCCGAGTCAGAATGCCTTAATATATATAAATGTCTATTTCTAAAGAATTAAGTATTTTCACATATTTGTTTGTGATGATACTGTGGGACAAGTAGAAGTGATGATCCCATATTTAAATATCGAAGGAAAGATCCTAAAATTTTTTAATGGTTGTAACATGTCTTAGTTAAAATGTGGTATATGGTCACTTCAGAGAGAAAACTTTTAAAGAAAAAAATCGAACTTCTCTAAACTTACAATTGAGATAAAGTTGAAAAATAGTTAAAAAAAAAAAGGGGGAGGGAGGGGGAGAACAAAATTCTGAACTTCACAGAACTCTGAAGCTGTGCAAGTTGCAGCTCACTGCCTTCTCGGAGTCACAATACAAAACCATATTTATAATACACTAGTGTCAGTGTTCTATACTCAGTTCACTCCTCACCAACCCCGAGGATGTCAGACCCCTTCATGATCTTACAGATGGGAATGAGATTACAGGGGTATAGGAAGCTCAGGTAATGATTGCAAGATAGCACAATCCTGGGGTAAAGTGAAAGGGTACTAAAACTCCATAAGCCTGCCTAAGCCCAGTATTCTTTCCACAATCTATAATGGTTCTAACAGCAGAACATTCCATTTACTAAATTTTCAGCACATTCCTTCAAGCAGGGAGGATAAACCAAGTTTTAGAAGAGTAAGAAAACAATATTTTAACACTAATAGTTTAAAGGTTATATGGGGGAAAATAGTTTTTAAAGCTCTCACAGATAACATGTATGTTGTCACTAAGGACACTTAAGGAAACCAGTTATCTGATACATCGATGAAAATGTTCACTACAAAAGACTTCATGTGAATACATATTTGAAAGTAGAAATTAATGGAGAATCTTACCCCAGTAGCCTGAAGATGCTGCCTGAATTCATCCATAGTTGTGTTTGAGATGCTCATATCCCTAAACATTCCTTCCAGTTTTGATGTGAACTGACATCCACATTCAGTCTGTGGAAGAAAAATACAAATATACACAAATGAATGATGAATTTCTCTATGAGAAAACATCCAAAGAAATAAACTCTTCTATGTTACTGCCATCCTTTCTAAATCCTTGCAATAGCTGCTCCATGCCTGTGGGTACCAAACTGTAGTGTCTAAGAATAAGCCAAGGACTTCATTTTAAAACACAAAGTCCCAGACTCTTTCAGAGATTCCAATACACTTCACCCAAGGCAGGCACCAGAACTCTGTGTTTGTAAGAAGCCCTCCGCTGATCTGGGTACAGGCAGTCTACGGTCCACACTCTGAAACAGAACGACACAGCACTATTCTCTTATTGTCTCCCTTGTACTAAGCCTCCCGCAGTCTCCATGATTGTATCCTGTCACACTCAGAGAAATGTCAGCAAACTGTATATTCCAGAACTTGAAAAGATGTAAGCACAGCCTACTCAAAAAAATTCTAACTTTATTCATTTATGGAACTAGATATTTCACATCAGTTAAATTTTCCCAGTACATGCTGTTGGTGTTCAATCACGTGATAAACATTAGTTAGGTGCACTCCACTCCATCTTATATACGTTACCTTTAACTTGGATATCATATTTTTTTCGGAGTCATCAGAAACACTTTTATTCGTGAGAAGTCTCCGTGCCAAGTGTTGTTTATAATAACGTTCAAATACATCTTTTTCCTGCATAAATCTAAAAAGGACCATTGCTTTATCCAATATTGTTTCTACTTCTTGTTCTGTTAGCTGCAAAATCAATTAAAAGGCAATTTAACAATTGTAAAATTTTAGTTCTGGAAAAACAGCACCACAGTTCATCTACAGTGAAAAACGATACTGTCTGACAACAAACATAACTATCTGGTTGAGATGCGTCAGAAGGAGGGACCCAGTTTGAGGAAGTCCTTCCTACTTCATAGAGCAGCCTAACTTGTACATCCTTATCGAGTGCAGCACCAAGCAGGGGCTGGAGTGGACTTTCGCTCCCTAGGGGGCTCCACTGAAACCGAGGCACAAAGTGATAGACGGCTGCATTAATGGATGGCTGAGAGCAGATGAAATGAAGTTTTATTTCTTCTGGTTTTTGAAAGCTACCATTTACTGAGCGCTGTGCTAAGTGCTTTACATATTTTTTTAATTGACGTCACACTGGTTTATAACATCATATAAATTTCACATGAATATCATTACATTTTAACTTCTCAATAGACTACATTGTACTCATCACCAAAAGTCTAGTTGCCATCTGTCACCATACAAATATGCCCCTTTACCTTCCATCAACCCCTTTCCTCTCTGGTAACCACCAATCTGTTCTCTGTATTTATGTGTGTGTATTTGTTTTCTTTATCTTCCACATGAGTGAAATCATACGGTATTTACCTTTCTTATCTGTCTTATTTTGCTTAGCATAATACCCTCAAGGTCCAGCCACTAAAACGAGATTATAATCACAAAAAAGGATATTTTACGATGCCTCTGCATAATATTTAGGCAGAAATTTATAGAGCTGAAATACAGATATTTTCACATAAGCTCATTCAAAATCTAAATTGTGCAAACAGAAAGGTGATAACTTGTTATAACTCAAATAGTAAGAAGGCCCCTTGCCCTTATCTTTTAAATAAGGGCAGGATGATATTGTGGCAGGTTGTATTTAACTTATATTAAAGCATAGAAGACTGAACGGATGCGCCTTTTCTGCGCCCTTCGTGATCTTCCCCTTGTTTCTTTGTTAGAGCTACCCGTGAAACCTGTGGCCATTTGTTGCTTTTCCCTTTTGTCTCACAAATTCCAAGATGAAGTAAAAAAGAACAATTTGTGTGTGATCACAATATGCCTAGCTTGATTTTCCATGCTGTGGTGAACTTCTAGGATCCCATATGCAATAAAAGGTTGAAAGTGAGCTTCAACATACGCTTTCAAACTATTTTCTGACAGCCTTCAAATTCTTGGCATCCTGAGTACTGTTTGATATATAACCCCCAGAACTAGAAGAGAGCAAGTAACATTCTGTGCTATGGATAGTTGTTTTCTAGTTCCTTATTATCTCTCTAGCATAGCTAACCCTCACAATCTAAGGACTGCGTGGTTGGTTGTTTTTGATGCCAACTACACATTAAGTGAAATGTCAAAGTACTTTTGAACATTTCAAATACCTTAAACAATCCTTTTCAAAGATCACAGCACACATTAAAGCACGGCAAAGGGCTATGCTTTGTTTTATACCTACAAAATCCCCTAATTTTATATTTTCCTACTTTTATATACAATTTTATAACTACAAATAAAATTTAACGTAGTTTTAAATGCATTAATACTTACCCCTTTGACTCCCTTTTTCAGCTTATCATCAATAAATAATGAGAGGTATTCAGGGGACCTGGAGTTGAGGTTGAGAAAATACTCAAAGTCACCCGCAATAGTTTGTTTAAAGAGCCGGTCATTATTGAATGATTCCTGGAGGAAGCGATCAAACCTACTCTTCAGATCCAATAAGCCCTTCCAAAGAAAAACAAAGACATTGAGGATACATTATAATAATTTTTCTATAAACAATACTTACGACCATGTATATTTACCTTAACTTTGCTGGTAATAAATGTGCACATTCAGTGTTAAACTTACAGATTCTTTTTTATTATTTACATGCCTCTATCTAAGCCTGTATTAAAAATGTCAGTGATGACAGAAGTATTCTATCTTCCATTTATGTATTACTCTATTGAAGATGAGCCAAAGAACCTCACTGTTTCTTCCCACCCTCCTCTGTCTTGAGCCTGAGAAAATTAGCTTTAAAAACATACCAAAAAGCTGATTATTTATATTAAAACATGAAAAACTTAAGAGCATAATTTATTTGTAGTATTGCTTGAAAGCAAAACATTTTGAAACAAAAAGTATTTAACTAAAACACTAAACTAGAAAAAGTTATTTTTTCTAACACACCACAGTATATGAACACTACGCCATACAAAAAAGTACAAAGAATAACTTTCATTCTTGAAACTATTTAAACAAGGTCTTCACTAGACAAGTTAATAAATGAAAAAGAAGCAATTGAGTGTGGCTCTGTGATATACATACTTTGCAAAATTCTAAAATAGTTCAGGTAAATACACATATTAATTTACCATTGGGACAATTAAGTCAAAAATATGTAATACACAGCTTAGTAAAAGTGAGCTTCTTAGCACTTGTCAAAATTATCATAAACTTAAAGAGAATCTTCTGTATTTACTTACCTGGATATAGTCAACAGGATTCTTTCCTTCTCCTTCCTCAGAAACAAGGGCTTTACCTTGCTCCCTCAAGTAGGAACTCATACACTCACACATTGTTTTCAAACCATTTGGCACACGACTAAACAACTTGTACATGCAAGCAAGGTCTGCAATCAGAAAGAACACACAAATCAGCCACATTAAAGATTAAGGAAAAACTATGAATCTTTGTTCATGCTAATTTGTGATGCTTAAAACAGCTTATTTCTCCATTACCACAATTTGCTGACCGCATGAAAAACTACTTAAAAAACCCCCAGCAAAATAGAAAAAAAGAACAAATTAATAGGCTAGGTTAAAGCTGTTGTTGCAATTTATGAAACACAGCTTTCAGATGTGTTTGAAAGCATGCTTTGAAAGCATCAATAAAACATCTTAGCAAATGTTAGTTTACACAGAAGAGAAGATGTCCAAATAGCATAACAAAGCCACAAAAAATAAAAACTGCAGTTTTGAGTTCCTACATAATTTATCCTACATAACTCTAAGTGAGAACCTAGTAATACTACAAAATGTCTATCAAAAGAGTAACTTCAGGGAGCCGGCCCCGTGGCCAAGTGGTTAAGATCACGCGCTCTGCTCCGGCGGCCCAGGGTTTCGCCAGTTCGGATCCTGGGTGCAGACATGGCGCCACTCATCAGGCCATGCTGAGGCGGCGTCCCACATGCCACAACTAGGAGGACCCACAACTAAAATTACACAACTATGTGCTGGGGGGATTTGGGGAGGGGGGAAAAAAGCAGAAAAAAAAAAAGAAGATTGGCAACAGTTGTTGGCTCAGGTGCCAATCTTTTTAAAAAAAGAGTAACTTTAATTATTATAATTGGTAGTCAACGTAATAAGGAATTTAAAAATGATTCAAAGTCTTAACAGTTATTTTTATGCATGTCTATCTCTAAAGTTCAAATGACAACAAATAAAATATACTAGGATTTATTTCTTTACACATCATGGTAAGGCTTATATAAAATTAGTAGCAGAAATTCCTATTCTTAATATTTTCCTCAGAGCAATCCCTAGTATTTCCCAGGTGATATCCAATGCTAATATATGTACTTTAAAAATTGGTTTATCTCACTACATTGTTTTTATTTAGAATGAAAACTCTAGACTCTATCCATTTTCTATATCATTTTTTACAAGATTAAAATGTGGAGTTAAAATTGCTTTTCCGTATGTCTAGTGTTTCTCTGAAATAAGAACTTAGTGGGAGACTATACTGTCAGAACTTTACAATGATATAAAAAGTTTTATAATCAAGAACTTTTGAAAATGTAGCTATAACAGCAGTTTCTACACCAGGGGCCGGGAAATTTTTTTCAGTAAAGCACCAAATAGTAAATACTTTAGACTGTGGGCCATATGGTCTCTGTTGCAACTACTCAATTTTGCCATTATAGCAAGAAAAAAAGCCATAGATAATACATAAATAAATGGGCATGACTGTGTTCCAATAAAATTTTATTTATGAACACTGAAATCTAAAATTTATATAATTTTCATGTGTAATGAAATATTCTTCTTCTTTTGATTTTTTTCCAACCAAACTGGTGGTGGGCCAGATGTGGCAGACAGGCTATATAATTTTCCTACTTGGGTCTATATTTATATAAAAGCAATTTACATCTTAAAACTAAAGTATGTATTTAAAAAAATACTTAGAAGAAAGTTTCACAAAAGGGGCTTCTAATATGTTTCAGTGACTTTCAAAAGCAAATTGTGTTAAAAAATAAGTTTTCATCAGTAATATATGTCCAAAGTAATCTTTCCGCAGCAAATCTTATAGTTTCTCATGTTCAGCATAAATTAAAACCAAATTTCCCATGTTAAAAACAGGTATTACAAATGCAACCACAACTTATGGACATATACTACAGTAAATTTGTCATATACTTAATATGCCTCTAACAAAATGGTACCCAACTTGTCTGTTTTGTTTCTACATTATCACAATTTTGTGTAATTATATGTTGTATATTTAACTGTATGTAAATTACTAGTTTCACTATATTTAACTCACTGTTTATAAATGTATGGTGTAGTGATGAATGCGAAAGAGAAAATGACAAATATTTGGCATTCAAAAATTAAATATTATTTCTGTACATACTTAATAAACAATAAAATGAGATACCATTTGAACTTAATTTCATAGTGCTATCTGCATCTAATAATCAATCCAATTCATCCTCCATTCATGGTGGGAAAACTGTTTTTCACTTTCTGATTTATGAGACATTTGGCTTTATAATGGTGAAGTTGTGACTCTGACATATTCTCATCATACTGCTCAAGAGCAGGGCCTAGCACAATTAAGACATTTCACAATTAGGTTTCTAGTGGAAAGTCAGGAAAACTGAAGCCAGGATTTCAAAATTTAATTGAGAATCACAAACGGCTGCTTACTTGCTGAAAACACTGAGTACTAAATAGAGAACCATGGTAAGTAGCTATGCTGATATTCTCATTTATGTACTTATTAAGCACCTGCCCTGAGTTAGGCATACTTAATGCCTTTAGCACAAGTCTCCATGCAGGTTAAAGGATACTACACTTGAGGCATGCCCAACCTCTCCATCAAACATTTCCTAGCCCCTAATCTCCAGATTAATCAAATAAAGTCCCTAATCTCCAGATAAAATCAAATAAAGTTTTACAGGAACGTAGCGAAGCTTATTCATTTGTCTAACTGTCTATGCCTACGTTCTATTATAGCAGAGATGAACAGTTCACTGTATGGTCCACACACACCTAAAGTATTTGTTACCTGGCCCTTTACTAAAAAACGTTTGCCAACCCCTGACTTACACCTTAGACATCCAGGGGTAGCTTATTTTAGAAAACCTGACAAACATACTTAAAAATGGTTTTTGTTTTGTTTTTTGCTTTTACAAAAAAGGCTTACCGGGAGGGTATTTTAAAAGTAACTTTCTCTGGTTTAATAAAAACAAACTTACATACAACTTTTCAGAAACTTATCACACATATAGAAATAAACATTTCAAAACACAAAGCAAGGATTCCACTAAAGGAAGCATGGACAACGTCTCTTCCCACCATCTTTCTTTTCCCTTCTCTTACATCCTCCTTCCTCTCTTTTAAATTATTCACTTAAAATTTTTTTTCATTCTCTAGTTAGGTCATGACTCCAACAGGCAATATGTATTTCTTTTATAAGTAGTTGACTGGTTAAAATATTGCTAAGACATCATCTAAGGAGCAGGAGAATAGCAAGAGTACCATGTTTATTTATTTTTTAATACAATATCAGCAATTTATGCAGTCATAGTTTTAAAGCAAAACTTCAGAAAATAAGAATGAAGACAACACGACTTATTCTTTTACTTATTTCTTCTAGGGTACTCGTCACAAAACATCATTTTCAGGAAAATAAAGGTAAATAGCCAAAAAGAGTAAACGCTAGAGTTATCTCAAAAACGTTACTCTTACTTTTATGCAATTCTCCTTTCTTTTCAGTCTATAACTTCTGAGTTCCCAAAACCAGCCTATTAATTTATCTAAATACGTCGACACGGAAGACAAACATTTTCAGCACCCTTATCACAACTAACTCCCAAAGAAAACCTACAAAAATTTTAAGATTGAACTTCAGATCTTAAAAGAATCACAAAAACTACAGCAAGTATGGCATGGAGAGAGTCCAAACCCTCTGGTACATAAAAACAAAGTACTGGAATATAGATGAGGAGCTCACTGGCTTCACCAATATTAGACTTATCTTGTGGGTTAAGAAAAGCACAAAGTGGGGAGACTTAAGATGAAACACAGGGGAAAAAAGCCACTCAATTCACTAGACATATTAAAACAGTCATTAATAAGCTTTACCATTAAATCCTATCAAGGTAACAAGAGTGATAAAACTAACCACACACACCACAACTTCTTGAAAACTGACATTCATAATCTTATTTTAATTTTAGGAAAATAAAAAAATTACTGGGAACATGGTAGAATTTATAAGGAGTTAATTATTTTTCAATTGCTAACACTTACCTTCTGTTTTTCCATTTTTCAACATATGGACTAGCCCAGAATTCTCCATTTCTACTATAGTTTTCATGTGCTTGGAAATGAGTTCCCTCTCAACCACCTTTACAATTGGCTCTTCAGTTGATTTGTCAAGGCAGTGCATCACCCGTTCTATTTCTTCATTAATTCTAGCTTCTACTTTCTTTATATATACTGAAGCACTGTTTTCTGCTAAAAATTTCTGGCTTTCCATCTGCAAATAAGAAGCATGATTTTTTTTTCTAAACATAGAAGCAAAGTGTGTTTCTGCTTTTAACTGGGTTTCTATAGTGTTTATCATAAACCAAATGAAATATCATAAGCACTAAAAATATTTTATATAGTTTCTTATTACACATTCATACGGTCTGAATTATATCCTTTAAAGTATTACTTACCTAAGACTAAATTAGTACATTATCCTTAAGCAGTGTCTTTCAAACTTCACCAATGTACTCCAAATAGCAGAAAAAGTAATAAGCCCATGCTAGTGAGGGTCAAAAATAAGGATGAAGAATCTGACCCCAAGGGAGAGTGGGAAATTCTTCTTTGTTTTAATGTAAAATTATGCCTAGAAAAATTCATCACATTTATCATACATTTTGGTGACATACTGCTAGTCACCAAAGTCCTCCTGTCACCCCACTCCCAGTCTCAAAGGAATACACATACTGCAGTTTGAGGAATAGAGCTTCTCAATAACTATTAATCTTGTCTGCTAACACCAGCCTTACAGAAGCTCCACTTAACTATAAATGCTAACCCAAATGATTTTAACCTGTTTGATGGTCGGATTAACCAATATATCTAAGAATTACATAATACAAGACATGTTGATATAAACTACGTACAACATTTAATAACACTTTCCACTTTCTTAACAAAAGTAGTTTTAATCCTTGAAAATAATCGAGTTTCTAAGAACAGACATTAACATACCAAACAAAAATCTTGGTGAGCCCATCTCTCCACTCACTATTAAAAACAGTATGTTTTAACATGTTATACACACATCTACATATGTCACTGCAGCACACTTTGGAATCTTGACAATTAATCTTCTATTGGTATTTATATACCATAATGAAGGAAATCAAAACAAATGCAAAGGTCAAAATATTTAGAATGAGCTGCTGTATTATTAGAAATAAAGACTGTTTCATAGATTATAAAACTCATAGTTCGTAAAGCATGGTCTAGGCTCAGCAGTGCAAGCCACGAAGGGCTTCCTGATGGGCAAGAAATTTAAAAAAGAAAAAAGCAGCAAGTCCGTTCTTTGCTTCTTTACGTGTAAATTAAACCAAAATTGACCAAGTTCCATTTTTATATACATCCAATGGCTGTTATGAATGACCTACTGAATTATTAGGAGTTGTTATAATTCTGTATTCATTTTTTAAAAGGCATATTACTGGAGTAAAAACTTTCAATGTCCAAATAATTCTGTTTTGGCAACACTGCAAACCTCCTCCTGTAATTGGCTCAGCCAGCTGAGACTTTCAGGGAGGATGCCTGGTTATCATTACTTTATAAATACTGTCTGACATCTGTCATGGTACTCAGTTATTAGCATTTCATTACAAGTTAGTCCTAGTTTAGCTTCACTTTTAGCAATTTAGTTGGTTTGGGGTTGTATATACTGCTGCAAATTTGTATCAATTGTACTTATTGACTATAATTTCCTACTCAACAGCTTTTAAAACATATATGCACTATGGGATCATACATATTTCTATATTTATTTTACTAGTAACTTATATTACCAAAAGCCTCAATAGTGAGACTTCACTGATGATGCAATGCCTATGCAGTCATGGTAAATAATCTGTAACATATAAATATAATAAACTGTTAAGGTTATTTTTACGTTTCTATGTCTTATAACATATAATTTAAAAGATCATGTGTATAGGTCCAAACTCTTCCATTTGTTTTCAATGAGTTTCTTTACTAAAATGCAAGAATGTGGGGCAGGTGTGCTGAAGGGTATTTTATGCACCCTCATCCCCAGAGGGCCTCAGTTAAAAAAAAAAAAAGGTCAAAAAGTTCAAATTAGTAACTATATTCAATAACTTTAAAAGAGTATTTATTTATATCTTCACTGATTACCTGAAAAAATTCTGCAGACATTTCCAAAAAAGGAGCCTCAAAATCTTCTTCATAGACTGATCGTCCTTCAAGACCTAAAATCATTAACATCTGGCAAGCATTTCTTATGGCGCCTCTGTCAAAGAAGTTAAACCACTTAATAATCAAATTATAATAAAGATTCATGTAAAAAATACAATAAAAATAGCTGGAAAGACTTGCAGAACATTTTTTTATCAGTGACCAATCTCCCATAAGCAACTCATTTATAACAAAGGATTTAGAGTAATTATAACTGGAATGCATATCTTGTCTGCACAGCTATTTATCTCAAGTTGTTCTCATGCTGTTATAACTTTAAAATTTTAAAGAAAATATGTTTAAGATATCTAAATATTTCCATGTATTTAAAAACACAGAGAGAATAAAAACATCATTTATCAGGAAGCTGAGAGGAGAGAATGAGGCTCTACTGCTTGACGTGGGTACAACACACAGCTACTCCTAAGCAATCTTTTTTTGTACTAGATGGCTTTTGGGCAATCCTGACCAAGCACCAAAGATGCAATAAAAAGAAACGTACAAGTCTTGATCTATTAGCTGCTTTGAATACAGAGGAAAGCAGTCATCTTGCATGTTTCAAGCCACTCTAGCTGCAGCGTCACAAAAAATGGCACTGAAATCATCTTTGAAACGTGGAGGGAGTATGACTCACTAGAAGGGGTATTTTAGTCATTTTGGACTATGTCCAACATTTTTCTTCAAATATGTTAAAAATGAAGGCTAGCCAAAAGCCCTTAAAGAAAAAGATGAAGAGACGAAATAAAAAATATTATCACACAGCAAAAAAAGAACAAAACGCCAGCATAAAATTATAATAAATGAAAAATCAAAAGGGAAGACAAATGGCTGACGTTTTTAAAAAGTATATTAAATAAAAGCTTAGGATAGTCTATTCTAAAAACAGATTGTGTTTTTAAGTTAAAATCTAGGTAATTTTGTTAACTGTGATATAAAGTTTTTGAGGATTTTCATAATGTTCTGGACATTTATTTTAATAAAATTATGACACCAAATTGGTTCTCAAGATAGAACCACTAAAAACCAAAACCCGAAGAGTAAAAAGATGATTATACCGGTCTACAACTTCTCCTTTCCGCTCTCTTGCGATCATATCCAATAGCGTTTGTCGTAGATGATCCCTAATACACCCATAACGTACAACTTGATCTCGAAAAATAATTAATCCCAAATTGTACACATTCTCCACATTATTTTGTTGTACATATACACGGTCCTGCAGTTAAAAACAAAATCATATAAACATGAGTACAACTCTTGCAAAGATAAAAATAATCATTGTGAGCTACAATAATAAAGGAAACAAAATTCCAAAAAGAAGTCAATCTTTCAGGTGAGAAACATTTCAAAATATTTTAAGCAACAGAGAATTTTCTTGTCCTTCCCAAGATATATATAAGTTACTAAGTTCTTAAAATTTACAATAGTTAGTGAAACAAACAATGGCTATAGGTGGGCGCCCATTTATCCTAAGAAAGGAGAGGAGTGGGGGGGTGGAAAGCACTATACCCAGGAGAGGCAAGTAAGTAAAAAGCAGAGAAGAAAGGCAGATAGTTTTCCCTTCACACCAAAGACACAGCATACCCAAATATGGTTCTTATTTTTCTTAAATACTGTACTTAAAGACAATATTCTTTTAAGTAAAATTGAGAAGTGAATGAAATACAGATCCATATTAACCTAAGTTGACTGCTTACTGGTAAATATTAGAAAGCTCTAATGCTTACAGTAGAGCAGCTTTAAGTATTACATAATTAAAACACCTCTAGTTACCGTCAATTCAAATTGTTACCAATATGGTTACAAGTGTCTCACTTTACAGAGCACAGATAATCCAGAATTACTGGCTATAAAAGTTCTATTTTGTGCATTATTTGAAAACCCATATTTATACCAAAATACACTGAAATAAAACCACTGTTTTTAATTCACAAAAGAATTAGTAATAAAATTCCTTTTCGTTCTTAGCCAGGATCTCTCTGGGCTTTGGTGGGTCTGTGAACTTCCTAAAATTATAAAATTATTGTGCGTTTGTTTGTACATTAAGTACTTTGGAAACAGACCCCATAGCTTTCACCAGATTCTTAAAGACATCTGTAATCCCCAAACAGTTATGAACCCCTGCAGACTCTGATCTTTAAACTTTTAAAAGGAACACTGTCATTACAAGCAACACCAGACAAAGCTACAAAGTGAACAAGAACAGAAGTTTTACCGTATTAGCAATGCAACTAAAATCGTATGGATCAACCTGCCAACCAATTTTAACTAAAGTCTCCATGAGTAGCACTCTCTTCATATGACTTCATTCTTTCAACCTTTTTCCATTCCTCTCACACAATGGTACATACTTAACAGCTACAAGGGAGGTCGCTCTTTTATTAGCGTCTGCAGTGCTCACATTTCTACATTCTATATAATCTCAGCACAAACTCACACTTTTCAAAATTCTGACATCAAGTTTAGTGAGTTCAAAATTTTCCTTGATGACTTCTCTGGTAAGTTCTTGGAGTTCACACTTGTATCCTTAAGGTCTTAAATCCCAAGCTTCCCCTGACCACATGCCTCCTCTTCGATGGCTCTCACTGTTTCATAGGTATTGAAGCCACTCTTCAGTCTCATGACCTTCAGACCCAACCTTCCCTGCTCCTACCATCCTGATTCTGGCTTACTTTTTAGCATAAAACAAGATGCATTCAATAAAAACTAGCATGAACCTAATAATTTAAAAAGCAATGAGAAAATAATGAAAATAATCACTCCAATTATTACACAAATTAATTACTTATAAATTTTATTTATGCGGTTTGGAATACAAATTTCTGTGATATAGAAAAGTACCATATACAGAATGGCTCTTACTCAATGCAATGCAAACCAGTAACTGATTGGTTAGTGGAAGACAAGTGGTAAAAGAGAGAAACTAGTAAACATATACACACTCTTGCATCTTAAACATTTTAATTTAAAACATATAAATGTCCACTGAGATAAAGACTTTTTCTTTGAACCAGAGTCTTGTGATTAGAGTTCAACGTTGTCTTTCATATACACTCACACCTAACCAATTGTTGAACACATCTACTTTTAGTTTCATTAAGATGGAGCATAAAATAGAGACATTTGTGAAGCAATCTAAATGTAAAATCCTAGATTTTTACAACTACCACTCTGGGCTTTTAAATTATCCACTCCTAATTCAAACCCATATTTAGTGATTTGCCTCTATCAAGTCTTTACAAAACGTAAATCTAGTTTGCCAAAGAACAAATTCTATTGCTTTTCACACCATTTTACTGATTTACACAATATTAAATTACGTGACAATAAGAAGTACAACTGGTGTAAACAGGTTTGAAAACAAATACCACTGATTCTCAGCACAAAGCTCAAATGGTAAAAGCAGAGGAGAGAAGATATTCTGGAAAGTAGTCGAATAGCAGTGAGAGAACTCTCATCATTCAGCCTGTGTCGCAGCTAGAACAAAAAGTACTGGTAAATTCTGGCAAGTCCTGTAAGTTTCAACTGTAATATGCCTACGGGACATTAAACAAATCCTGTAGGGAATATATATGATATTAGCAAGTTTAACATATATCTACTAAGACACTGATCTCTTTCTTAAGAAATCAAATTTCTTAACTTAGGCTAAGAGAAATGTCAAAGAATTAGGTCAAGTTTCATTATTTTTGGTGAAAGGATACTACCTATAAGAATTACAGAACAAAAGGTATAAACATTGTAATCTTGGGAGTAAATTAAACGTAACAGTGAAATTTTTTTAATATTCCCCCTTTATTCAGCTTTACTGCAGTGTAATTTATATGCCATAAAATTCACTCATTTTAAGAGCACAGTTCAATAATTTACAGTAAATTTCTATAGGTGTGTAACCATTGCCACGATCCAGTTCTAGAATATTTCCGTCACCCTAAGGAAAACCCCTCAAGCTCATTTGCAGTCAATCCCCACTCCGAGCACCTCTGCTTTCTCTTTCTATACATTTCCTTTTCTGGATGTTTCATATAATTGGAATCACACAAAATGTAATCTTTTGTGTTTGATTTTTTACTAAGCATAAAGTTGCTACAGTTCATTAATGTTGTAACATGTATCAGTATTTCATTCCTTTTTAGTAGTGAATAGTATTCCATTGTATGGATATGTCACATTTAGTTTATTCATCAAGTGATGAATATTTTGGGCCATTTCTAATTTTTGTCTACTATGAGTCATGTTGCTATGCACATTTGGGTACAATCTATTTGTGGACATATCCTTTCATTTTCCTTGGACAGATTTCTAGAAGTGGAAGTAATGGGTAATATGGATACTGACAAACTGTTTTCTAAAACAGATGTATCAGTTACAGTAAATTTTTGAATATGAAAACACTAGGTGTGGAGTTACGAATTCTTTGTATGATCTCTGGCTCTACCATTAACTGGCTGTGTGATTTTGAGTAAGTCATTTATCCACCCTGGTCCTGGTTAACAAAAAGGGCTAGTAAAGATAATCTCTAAAACTCAAATATGATTTCCTATGAAGCTTAACACTCTGATCAAAAATTAACATATACTGGGGCCAGCCCAGTGACAAAGTGTTAAGTTCCTGCACTCCACTTTGGCAGCCTGGGCTTCATGGGTTCGGATTCCAGGCATGGACCTACACACCAGACATCAAGCCATGCTGTGGCAGCATCCCACATTTCACAAAGCAGAGCAAGACTGGCACAGACGTTAGCTCAGGGACAATCTTCCTCAAGCAAAAATAAATAAATAAATAACATATACTAAGGATCAAGATAGATTTCACTATTACTTCTTCCCTTTCTATTTGTTATCAGTCTCTCTTGACCTGAGTTTCCCTCTCTTCAATCCTAAGCACAGTGATGCTATCACTACTGATGTAGATGAATCTATAAGCTTATGGCCTATAATGTCTGCTACCTCAAGCCCTCCGGGAAAAAGCAAAGAAAGGAGCAGCTGACGAATCCTTCAGGTATACTGCCTATGGGGGGTAACAATGCTTCAGGGAAAGGAAACCAGGGATGACGGGAACAAACAGTTGACTGTTCAAGCACAGCACAGAACATCTCAGTCCATGAAAGATGACTGGGGTACAAGGAAATACAGACACTGTAGTATAGGATTTAAACCTTTGTCTTGTAACGTGAGACTGTCAAGGTGTATATAATTATTATAATTAATGACATATAATATTAAGAAAACCTGTTAACCCTGAAATTTGATTATAGATACCAGAGGGCTAATAAATGGAGAAGGTAAAACCCACAAACTTGAGTGTGGCTATTTAAATTTAGTATTACTAACTAGTTATTTATTTTAATGTTTGGCATGTACGATTAATTATCATCAAGCTATACAGATGTATACCCAAGTGTTTAAGGGTACTTATGTTGGACAGAAATGCAGGCACACATTCACGATAAACTTGTGGTCCGCACATGATACATGTTAAAGTATCTGCTGAATGGACATGCTAAATCTTTACTGCTTACTAGCACTATCAAAAGGAATTCACCCTGTGGGCACACAACAGCATTTTCCTAATAGATTCTTCTAATAGCAATCTCTTTCTTAAAAAAAAATGTGGCAGATTTTATGTAATACAATGCTAATGTAGTTCTAATCGTTTAAATCACTGTGGGACTTTCACTCTGTACATCTTTCTATGTGAATGTTTAATTTAAAAAGACCTATTGAAAATTCCAGCTCTAGTTAGCCTCTAACTAGCTGAAGAACACAGTCTCAAAGTATGAACAAGAGAAAGATAAAATCATTCCAAAAGAGAGAAAAAATATTCATAACCTAAAAATAGTATTTTAATCTCAGGCTTTTTGACCAAAATTTGTATAAGTCCAATACTACTCATTTGTCTACTGGAGAGCTCAACTGAGACAGAAAGCTGGTGGCTCCTCTTATTTGCCTTTTTAAGCCAAAATACAGGCAATTTTAATATAAAATGTTCTGAAAAACATGTCTGAAAGCTTAATGTGTAAGTCAAACATTAGATTTATTAAAGGGATATAAGTTTCATCACTACAGAGATAAACTACATTTTAAATCTCTATTCGTGGTTCTCTCTCAGGAGTAGCTGTTCCTAAGCCGAGGTAACCCACAGTGGGCAAGAACCTTCACAAGCTGGATGGACCCAGGGGTGAGAGGGCATAACCAATGATGGGACCATCTTATTCTCCCTGTTTTCACAGAGCTGGGAAGAAGTCAGACTGGTTTTGAATCTGACTTCATCTGTAAAGTTAGCTTGATAACCAACTTACAATCTCTTCCTCTGTACACACCACCTACCTCACAGTGCTATTCCACTTATTTCCACTTCTACTCTTCAAAGAATAGCTTTTGTAAGACCAACTTCCCTCCCAAGAAAAACTATAAAAGTAAAATAACAAATAAAAAAGTACCACCTGTTTAAAAAAGCATCAACTAGGACAGGCAGGTCTCTAGGAGTTGAGATGGAGACAGATGAGTCTTTCTTCCTCTGACATTAAGAAAAGGGAACCTCAACCAGCTGATCTCCATGTAAAAATCCTTCGGTAAATTTCTACTCATTACCTAGAGCTCTTTGCATTCCCAGCAGACAAGAGGACAGCAGAGCCTACAAGATGATTGGCCCTACAAGGCCACAGATACTACCACTCCTACCATTTTGGGAAATATTAGCCTTTTCCTCTTAACTGATGGTTTCACCAAGATACCTAAATATTTAACTAACGTACAAGAGATGAAAACTCAGCACACCAAAGTATTCTTAGGTATCAAGATGAGCTATGCAAAAGTATAGATCTTAGGAAAGTAAAATCTGTGCAAAGTCAAGAACTGACTTTGTAAGTGGCCTAAATAGCTTCATTACTCAGGGAATGGTATTAAAAATAAATCAAAATAAAACAAAACCAAATATGATAATGAAGTTCAAAAAATAACTTACTACTTAATTTACTTGCAAGAAATGGTTCAGCAAATACTTCTAACCAATAGTCAGTAAGTCATAGAAAAGCAAACTAAAATAAATGGGTAACGGGTATAGTAATCAGTGGTGCACCCAAGGAAAGAAACAAATTATATTTGAACAACGTTCTCTTGCAAGATTAGATAGGTATTTGGAATCAAATTCTAAAACTAACCTTTGGGTCACATTCAACTCTAAAGAAAACTTAGTACTACAAACAAAAATACAATAAGTCCTTCTCAATTATAAAGTTTAAGGGCACTCTCTATAAAATGTTTGCTTCAAATACTGGTAGTTCAGTCCTTTTAATAATACCACTAATAAACCAAAGGCAGTTAAGGACTAGTACTCATCCATCTACACTTCGTCCCTGCCTGGTCCCTCTTATGGCCAATGGTAGCTATTTATTCTGACAAAAACCACTGTTAACATGGTAGCGAACAGCACTGAAAGTTGGTTTATCAAGCAAACTCAAGCAGATTAATCAAACTCTTAAATAATTCTTCCTTCAAGTTTCTTGTCCTCACAGCAAGAGGATCCATAACTGTTTTCATTTTTTTAAAAAAAGAATGTGAACAGGGTTAAAAATCTTTTCAAATATTAAATATCCTGCTCATAAACTAGAGATAAACCCTAAAACGCTACTCATTTAAAAAAAAAAAAAAAAAAGGCAACTAACTCTATAACAAGTAGCTACTATTTGTTAGAACATGTTTGAACCTGCTTTCCCAAGCTAAATCACTAGGCAATCTTCTATCAACAAGTATAAGTTTAAAGTCTTTTCAAACAGGGTTCACTTTCAAACCATGAAATAAATAAGGTTTAGCACAATGAAAAGAGAAATAGAAAATTAAAAAACAAAACCAGAAAGGTAACAAAAAGTTTCTACTGCAGAATTATAGTTAAAAAAAAAAAAGGCTAATTAGGTCCAAGCTTAAAGCACTGTCCCAATATTTTCCACAACACTAGTGGCTGACTACATTGCTGGAAGGGCACTGGTAAGACAGCAAACAGTAAATTTACAGGCAGACTAACATGTCTGAATTTAACAATATTACTGGTAAAGTGAATGGAAACCCACAGAATATGGTGTCAAAAAATCTGGCTTGAAAACTTAGCTCCACGACTAAAGCTCAGTCATAGTTTCCACCACTGTAAAATGTGCCCCAAATTCCTCCCAGGGTGTTTTAAAAAATCTTTTAAACAATGTAGTTGTTAAGAAATTCTATTTAAAATAATTTCCATTTATTTTAAGAATTGTATCCTAGGATATGCGACAAATGAAACCCCTAGTCATCTTTCTCTAAAGCTGTGTAAACTGGACCAAATCATAAAATAAAAGCACTGTTGCCTACTCCAAAATTTAATAATCTAGTAGTGGGGAAAAAAACCAACACCACCAGAAAATAATCCCTACTAGAACCATAAGAGTAATCATCCTCAATGTCTTGGAGCAATGAGATTATCACTTTTAGGAAAGAAGATCTGTATTAGAGAAGTCATATAATTCTGGTTAAGAGCACAGATTTAAGAGCCAGAAAGGCTGTTTCCATCTTATCTCTGCCATTTACTAGTGTGAGCTTAACATCCGTGTCTGTTTGCTCATATGTAAAGTAAGGTCTACCCCAAAATACTATTCCACGTATTTCCACTTCTAATCTTGAAAAAAAATAGCTTTTATAAGATCAACTCTTCTGTCAAGAACAACTAAAAAACCAGATGAACGCGGCCGGCTCTGTGGCCTAGTGGTTAAGCTCAGTATGCTCTGCTTCAGTAGCCTGGGTTCGGTTCCCAGGTGCAGACCTACACCACTTGTCTGCAGCTCTGCTGTGGTAGCAACCCACATACAAAATAGAGGGGGACTGGCACAGATGTTAGCTCTTCCTCAAACAAAAAGAAGACTGGCAATAGATTTTAGCTCGGGGTGAATATTCCTTAGGAAAACAAACAAAAAACTAGATGAAAATAAAAAGCTACCACTTCACACCCAACAAGATAGCTACCATCAAAACAACAATAACCACCACCACCACCACCCAGAAAATAACAAGTGTTGACAAGGATATGGAGAAATTGGAATTTTTGAGCACTGCTGGTGGGAATGTAAAAATGGTACAGCCACTATGGAAAACAGTATGGCAGTTACTCAAAAATTAAAAATAGAATTACCATATGATCTAGCAATTCCATCTGGGTATATACTCGAAAGAATTAAAAGCAGGGTCGTTAAGAAATATTTGTACATCCGTGTTCATAGCAGCATTATTCAAAATAGTCAACGGATAGAAATAACCCAAGCGTCCACTGACAGATGAACGGATAAGCAAAATGCGGTATATACATACAACAGAATATTATTCAGCCTTAAAAAGGAAGGGAATTCTGACACATACTACAACATGGACGAATCGTGAGTCACAAATGGACAAATACTCTGATTCCACCTATATGGTCAAATTCATAGAGACAGAAAGTACAATGGTGACAGACCAGGGGCTGGGGAGAGGAGGACATGGAGAGTTACTGTTTAATGGGTACAGAGTTGTACTTTTACAAGACAGAAGTTCTGGAGATGGATGGAGGTGATGGATGCACAAGAGTATGAATGTCCTTAATATACCTAAACTGCATACTTAAAAATGGTAAAGTTAATAAATATTATGTTACGTGTATTTTACAATTAAATACAACAAACATAACTGTTCAAAAGCATCAAAAAGCACCAAAGGCAACCTGAACTTGTGGGGCCAAGATTCTGAAGAAAAGTGTACTGAGAGGAGCCCCACATTTGCCTTCACTTGTTCCTTTAGGTCACAAATTTGGAGGAGTGGAAATAAGAGGCTAAGCAGAAAGTCACAAGTGGGCTGGCTATCAAGCAGCTAGAACTGCTGAGGCCAAAGTCTGAAGAGGAGAGAAATGCAAAGAACCAGAAATTCTGCAAGCAAATTTTCATCAAGGTGTTTACTAAAACATCACCTAAGCAAGCACGGGTGGGAGACCAAAACCCCAAACAGAAAGCAGCACTGGGAGGCTAAAGGACTGAGGAGAAACTGTTGGCAGGCTTGCAGTGGTGAGGAGACAAAAGTTGGAATTCAAGGCACAGTAATGTGGAGACCAAACTCGTAAACACCTCAGGCTTTTAGCTGAGACCCAAGAAGGGCTATTCCCTGTGAGTAAAGATATACACTGGAAATAAAGGCAAACTAAAAAGAGACCAAACCTCACAAAGCCTAAAGGCCAGCTTCAACTAGATCTGTGATCGGCCCACACTGCGCCCGCCCACCTGCCAGAAGAAAATCACATCTCCTTTGAAGGAAGGTTATCATCCAGGGCCTTCACAATTTTTCATATACAATGTTATGAACATTATCAGGCTTGTCCCCCCACCAAAACAAAACAAACACCCCAGGATCAAATGTCTGAAAACCAAGAGGAAAAAAACCTAGGAATTCAAAGTATTCTAAAGACTCTTATACTATCCAGGAAGTGGTTTAAAAAAAAACAACTAATATAAGGTAAACTGTAAGTCAAGGATCTATGCTGTAATCTCTAAGGTAACCACTAAAATAATAATGAAAGAATATATAAATAACAGCTAATGGGGACGAGGGATGAGATAATAAAACATACTTGATTCACTTAAAAGAAGGCAAGAAAACTGGGAAAACCAATAAAGAACAGATGAGAGAGAAAAAAAATAACAGGATGAATATTTAAACCCAAGTATATCAATAATTACATTAAATATAAATGAACCATAAGCTTCCATTTAAAAACAAAGATTACTGGATGCTGGCCCCGTGGCCGAGTGGTTAAGTTCGCGCGCTCCGCTGCAGGCGGCCCAGTGTTTCGTTGGTTCGAATCCTGGGCGCGGACATGGCACTGCTCATCAAACCACGCTGAGGCAGCGTCCCACATACCACAACTAGAAGAACCCACAACAAAGAATATACAACTATGTACCGGGGGCTTTGGGGAGAAAAAGGAAAAAATAAAATCTTTAAAAAAAAATAAAAAAAAAAAAAAAATTTTAAAAAAAAAAAAAAAAAAAAAAAAAAAGCATGTTACTATATGGTGCTCACAAGTGACACACCTTAACTATAAGGACATAGAAAGGTAGAAAGGACGGGAAGAAATTTGCCATGCAAATGCTAATCAAAAGAAAGCTCATATAGCAATACCAGACAAAGTAGACTTTAAAGCAAGAAGTATTAGTAAAGGAGGATATTTCATAAAAATAAAAGCGTCAACTCAACAGGAAGATAAAACAACCCTAAATTTATATTCAGTTTGAAACAAAACCTCAAAATATATGAACTAAAAGGAGCAACAGGCAAATCCAAAATCAAATCTGAAGATTTTAACATTTCTCAATAGCTGACAAAGACAAGCAGACAAAAAAAATCTAGTAAAGATGTGGAAGATCTGAACAATGATGGTTAAGAAATTTACCAAACTGATATGTATACAATCCTTTATCCAACAATTGCAGGCTGAAAAATTGGAATTAATTAAAATAAAAATTTCTCTTCAAAGACATTGAGAGACAGAAAAGGCAAGCCCAGAATGGAAGATGGTATCTCACAATACATATATCTGACAAAGAACTTTCATCTAGAATATATAAATAATTCCCACTAATTACTAAAAAACAAAAAACCCTGAAAACCCACATTTGAAAAAAATGGGCAAAAAAGACTTGTATACTTTTATTTGCTATATATCAACAAAAATGTTTTCAAATAAAATTAGAAGAGGACTCTCAAATTAGTGTAGGGCTACTGTACTATCCAACACACAGAATAGCGACTAGGGTATCTAATAATTTTTGGTGAGTTTCTAAGTATTCCAACAATGATGGTTTTAAATAACTTCTGATGACAGTCAGGAATCTAAAATCCTAGAAAGTCACTTCTTCAAAATGAGGATTTTAATATCAGATTGAAAATAAAAAATTAGGGCCAGCCCCAGTGGCCTAGTTGGTTAAGTTTGGTGCACTCCACTTTGGCAGCCCAGGTTTGGTTCCCAGGTGTGGACATACCCCACCCATCAGTGGCCATGCTTTGGTGGCAGCTCACATACAAAAAAGAGGAAGACTGACAACAGATGTTAGCTCAGGACGAATCTTCCTCAGCAAAAAAAAAGGAGAAAAGAAACACAGAACACTAAAGATTTCTAACATGCTTTGACAGTTTACATTTAGATCATAGATAAAGTCACTCATCTTAAATTAGGCTTAGGAAACCAGGATTATCTGCTCAAACAAATGTCCACATCACAAAATTGCTCAATGACAGAAGGACTTGGAAAAAGGAACCACAGTGTTTAGAAGAATGCTTGATACATAATACAAATTCACAGTATACCTGTTGAATGAATGGATTTATCCTCATAAGCACAAAGGTGAATGAATGTTAGTTCAACTCTGGGTAAATCATCCTAAACTCTGTTAAACAGAGTCAGTAGACATAATTCTTTTGCACTGAGGTGGTACAGCAAAGTGAAGACCACGGGCTTTAGAATCAAAAATCACTTGGATTCAATTCACTACTCCAGTAATACAGCAACTGCATGATCTTGGCACGTTAATCTCTCTAACCTCAGTTCTTAAGCTCTCTAACCTCAGTTTACTCTTTTGCAAAACAGAGAGTACAATACTCACCTAGAAGGTCAGGTATTTATAACATTCAGCACAGGGATATAGCCTTATAATAAATCATATCTGTTGTTATGTATTCAGAAAAGTATTTTCGCTTTTTCAAAGAAATAACTTCATTAATAAAGTAACAAAACAATAAAAATTTTATTGCTTTCGCAAACTACTACTTAAAAATAACAATAGAAAGATATTGTGAGGCTTAAATGAATTAGCATACTTAAGGCACTTAAAACAGTGCCTGGCACACACTAAGAGCTACTAGAAAAAAGTGTTATCTGCTTTCATAAGGAATGGTATTGGGTAGACTGATAGTCAACCAGGCTCTATCAACCCACTTTAAAAGTTGTTAAAGAAACTGTCATCGACTTCATACTAATCTACCCACACCCCCTGCTTTGTCCTTCTCCTTACCATTCCCCAGACACCATGCGTAGCTGAAACTTTGAGTTTTCGAACAGTATGAAACTTCAGAGCTGAAAGAGTTCCAAAATTCAAAATGATCTTAAGCAACACATCCCCAACCAGATCCCACCGACAGGCTTCAGGGAACCCATAAAGCCCTTGAAACTGCATATGAAAGTATATGTTGTGTGGTGTGTAGATGCAGAGATGCTTGCTTCTAGGAGATGGTCCATGAACTTTGACCATTCTCCAAGAGGTCTACAACCCCAAAAAGATAAGAGCCAGAGTTCTTATCCAATAAATTTATTTTCCTTATAGATAAGGAAACAAGAATCCTACCCAGAGAAGTTAAATGACACACGCAAATTAATAACAAAGCAGGAACTAAAGCTGAGTGTCTCTTAATTCATTATTAAATACTTTTCTCACTACTCTAAACTTCTTACAGTCTATGTATTGAGAGCAGTCTCCTATATACACCAAGTTTCATTTCCCTTACCACCTTAAGAAATAGGTGCTTTATTTCTGACGGTACCACAGGACCTACTTCATGCTAGGCAGTGGAAAATACTTGCCTCCCTGAACTCAATGTCGTGGACTGCTACATCACTGCACACACACTAAAACAGTTCACAGGGCATAGTAATCAAGACATTTACGATTCTTTCAATTTGTCTGAAACTGGAACTGAGATGGAAAACAAGGAAGCAATACTAATTATCAAGCACAATATTCTTAACCTTCACAGTATTTATGATGCTGCCTTGGTTTTATTTTACATAAAGGCCTAGTACTCAGCTTTTGACCTAACCATAAAAAGATGCCACAGTATTATACTGTCAGTCACAAATGCAAGAATGAGAGCACACATGGGGAAAGCCTGTCAACAGCAGACCCTTCTTGCAAAAGCAGAATCAGTAAAAATATTGAATAAGTGTGAAGGTTAACAGCCCAAAAGCCAATAGATCCTATTTTCTTCTAAGATGTCGCTTTGAAAGCAGAAAAGGAGGTAACAAGACTTAAGCAAACCATCTGTACTTTTCTGGAATATAGCTCTTTTCAAACTTCTCTAAATGAGTAATCTAGAACACTGTAAAGAAGAAATGTTTTTTTGGAAGTAAAAGTGTCAAACTCTACAAAAGAAAATACAGATTCACAAATTCTACCATCTCCATCTTCTTGTATCTTCGGACCTCCAAGAACACACAAATCCATGTTGACTTCAGTTAATAGCTTATGTTATTTCTCTCAACTCTGCTCAGTGCCATTTATTACCTTCGCCAACTGCAACATTCATAACAATGAGCAACGTAACACACTCCTTAGAGATACCTAAATCTTCATCTCCCATCTTCTCAGGAGTCCCTTCACCCACATACTGATATGTGCAAACCTTGAACCTCATCATGAGAAGACATCAAATATCTCTGACACTGAAGATCATTTTCCTCTGACCTCGCATGCTTTGTTACACTTAAGCAAACCTGCTCCTCACCCTCACTGGATCTCAAGGTCTACTGATCCTTAATACTTATATTTACTGGGACCTTATCATTCACTTGCCTAGCTATTGAGCAGCACAGACCCATGATGAAGCATTTCAATAATGCTGCTTATCTTAGAATTCTCCGCATAACAACAAGACAAATTCTATCAGTGGGTTTTCCAACAGGCTTCGCTGAGACTGCTAGGTACCCTGGAAAAAGTACAAACTCGACTGACTACCTCCACCAAATAAAATTTGTACCAACTCACCTAAATTATCCCTTCACAACTACAATGACCAATTTATTTGTGACTCTGGCACCGGGGACTTTCTAAACTTTTTCCCTGTATTAGTTTCCTATGTTGCTGAACAAATTACCACAAATTCTGTAGCTTATTTATTTTCTTACAGTCCTCAAGTTCAGAAGACTTAATCAGCCTCACTGGGCTAACGTCAACACGTCGGCAGGGCTGGTTCCTTCTGGAGGCTCTGAGGGAGAATTCACCTCCTTGCCTTTTCCAGCTTCCAGCGGCCACCTGCATTCCCTGGCGGTAGCACCTTCTCCATCTTCAAAGCCTATCACTGCAGTCTCTGCCTCTGTCATCACACTGCCTTCTCCCCTGACTGTGACCCTCCTTACAAGGACCCTAGGAGTCCAATGGGCCCACTGGGAGAACCTAGAACAATCTCCTCATCTCAAGATCCTTAACCTAATCACATCCGCAAAGTCCCTTTAGCCATATAAGGCAACAGGACCTACATTCCAGACACTGGTCATGGACAGGTGTGGGGAATCAATATTCAGCCTACCACATTCCTCAACACCTCACATGCCTCTGCCACCCTAAACTGATGGTCCCACCTTCTACTTTAAGGAACTAAGAGAAGACAGTTTCCTCAGCTTCTCTCCTCTTTACAAAGTTGTTGCTACATTCCGCCTCACCTCTACCTGTCCTTGATGACTTTCCAAATAGCTCAAAGCAGCAGTGACCCTCCTTTCCTGGCTAACTCTCTCCCCATGCCTTTGAATTTACAGCCTCTAATCTTCAAGGATAACCTGCAATAGTACTGTATCTTTGCTGTTTGTGGAAATGACTGGAAATATAGAAAAATTCAAGTAAATATCTTTATCTCTATTTAAGGGACAGAGGAGGAAGAGCGGCTGAGAAGGAACAGTGAGAAAGACAGGAGGCATGCCAAGGGAGTGCTGTCACAGAAATCAAGGACTCAACATGTCAAAAGACGAAGAGTAGTCAACTGTGCCAAATGCTGCTGAGAAAATCAAGGAGAATGAAGATCAGCAGTGATCCTTACCCTTCAGAGAGAGACAGATAAGTGACCCTAAAAAGAGCAAGACTGGGCAGAAGCATAGTTGAGGTAAAAGCTTAACTCAAACATATTCAAAAAGTGAATGAAAGATGAGAAAATAGAGACAGCAAGTGTCAATCTTTTTTATGAGTCATTTAGCTATGGTGGCACTGAGACCCTGGGAGGCAGTGCAGGGGTCCAACAAAAAATTTCGTGGAATTTTATTTTGAGCATGAGAGTGGCCTGAATGTATCTAATGCTGATAAGTTAAGACCCAGTAAACAGGCAGAACCTGAAAACACTTCAGGTTTTTGACAAGGTAGAAGGGGATGTAATCCTTAGCACAGGTGGAGAACTGGCCTTTGACAGGAAAGGAGATGCTGCCCTCCATTAAAGCAGGAGGGAAAAGGGAACACAAAAGGGGAAAAATACAGGTAAAGTTGTAGATTCAGTGGCAAGAAATGACGGCAGTTTCCACCTGATGCCTTCTCTCTTCTCTGAGTGGAAGGCAAGACCATTTATTAAGAGTGAGGGAACAGCAGGAGAGCTGGAGGTCTGATGAGAAATAACTGTTTCAAAGTCTTGGAAAGAGCCGATGAGAGAAAGGCGGCCACTGCTGGGCAGTGTGGAGGGTTGACTGGAGGTTTGTGACAATGGCCAGATAGTGGCACTGATCGACCCTGTGTGGAGCTTCCTGCAGCACAGGCACAGGAAGGTTACATTGCTGGGTTTATCCAGGGTTGTGGTCCTACCAGATGGGTTTGACGAAAGGATGAAGGGACAAGAAATATTAATACTAGGGGATTTTTACTGAGCACACATTACTATGGAGCAGGCCCTGTAAGTGCTTTACATGAATGGTTCCCTTAAGCCTCATGGCTACCCTACCCTACTGTACAATATTATTTTCATTTTATAAATCAGGAAGCTGAGGAATGAACTACTTAGTTTCTTGACTACAGTCATGTAGCCAGGATTCAAGGTTTGAGATTTCACTTAGGACTAAAAAAGGAACTGAAATAAAACAGAAACTTAAGAAATAACATGATATAAAAGTGAGTGCGTATATAATTTTAAAACACTTCTTTCATCAAAATAGCAATGGACCATGAAATTACAACTGGTTTTCTATCTTAGTGGTGGAATGTACAGACTCACCAAATCCAAAACTCAAGAACAGCACTGAGCTTAGTGTTTCACATTTATACCCCAGACATTATGATATATGCTTCCACAGCTATCTCATTTACCTCAAAATGTTATCACCAGATGAATCTATATCCTGAAATGGAAAATTAGCCTCAGAAAGGCTAAATAGCCTGTTATCCCTTTTATCAAGCCCCTGAAGATGAAGTAGCCTCTCCCAGACCCCCGGGCCGCTGAGCCCTACAGAACCAGGGGAACGGGCCCGACAGGAGTTGGCGTGGCAGAACAAAAACAGCAGAGCTGTCTGCCCTCGCCGGAAATTCTCTGCAAACACTGCTTTATTCTATCAAGTAAAAAACTAGGACAAGCTCTCACCACTGTATTACAACTAAAAAGCAAAACTAAAGAAATGGAAAACAGAAATTTGAAAAGTAGAGTCCAACCTTAGAAGAAAATCATTATGTCCAATTCCCAAACATAAACACTGAAGTAACAAGTTATTAGACTTGATAATTTTGCAGTGACACAATAATTAAGCTTGATGAACCTAGCTTCATTCTATAATCATACTAAAGTTAAAAACAACTGATAGTTTAATCTCCTTGAAAGTTATTAAACAGATTAGCTCAAGCCAATGCTTTCCAAACCGTCTTACCAAATAAGGTATTTTTCCTGACTGATAAAAACAAAAAACGGTAGTAATAATAATAGGTGAAAAATGGAATGTATGTCTGAAGAATACATATATGGCAAGGATTTACTACTAGAAGAGATTTACTATTAGGAGAGAGACACAACAGCTATTAGAGTATAATCATTATAAAAATATTTGTATTATATGACAGCTCATCACTGAAGATATAAGGACATAAGGTTTTAAAAATTTCTAAGAGAAAATTCAGCTTTCATCTCTCATGTTGTCACTAGACCACTCTTACTCAAGAAGAGATGTTAATAAGGCTTTTTTCTCCCTGCATTTTAAAGCACAAGTACTAGATACTGAGGGGAAAAAATTAAATCTTTCCTTTTCAGTCTTCCATTCTAATCATTTAGTAACTATATAGACAATTAAGATTTTACTCATATAAGCTAAGGTTAGCCCTTGCAAAGGAAACATTGTTTATTTTTTTTAAAAAAGCACCATTGTTTTGAAATGCCTAACTTTTCAGAGGAAAAACAACAAAAAAGCTCTACTCACCATATACATTAGTATGTCTCTAATCATCACCATAGCTGTCTGATGATCGTTCCAAGCTTGATTTAGCGTTTGAAGAAAGTTGTTATTCAACGAATTTAGTACATCTTCTCGCACCTATTAACAGAAAAGTTCATTAGTTTGTTTATATACACACGCACACGCACTCAAATGTATACATGCAAATATCTGTTCAATAAAATAATGAAGTGGAATCTTCATTTTAAATCAAAGAAATATGTTATAGGCCACTATAAATATTTTAATCTATAATATAAGCTATATACAAATGACTAATAAATGTGTTTTGTATAGTCCAGACCTGTCTCTTTACCTCCAGAATCACAAGGCAACCTCTGAGGCATTTCTCAACCCTCCAATGACTGAATATCACAGAATAAATTCCTATATACTTATAATCAACCACAAAGCCCTGCAGAACTGGCCCCAGGCTATTGCCACAACTACATTTCCACTAGACCTTCCCTCCCCATCTCTGAAGAATGGCTGAGAACACTGATTTTGGAGTCAAACTAACTGGGCTCGAATCCCAGCTCCCTGACCAGCTGTGTGACCTTGGGTAATTACTTAATCTCTGTGGCTCAGTTTCCTTATTTGTGAAATAACATCTATTTTGTAGGATTGTTGGAAGGACTGAATTAACACTAGTAACACACTTAGAACAGTGGCTGGCACTCAGTAAACACTCAACCAGCAGAAACTGTAACTCAGCACCCCTCCAGCTCAACGGAGCTACATACAGCGAATGTGCTCTGCCATTTCTTCTGCCTTGGTTCACACAGCTCACTCCTTCCCTTTTTTCTGCTCAAGGTTCACCTCCTGAGAGGTCTTCCCTGGCTACCCTATTTCAAACAACAATCTCGATCTCTACTACTCTACCCTACACTTTATTTTTCCTCACAGTAACTCATCACTCTCTAACTACAGTGTTACATATTTTTATCTGTTTTATTGTTTCATCCACTAAAATGTAAGCTCTGTGGCAGGAGAAATTTCATCTTTTCCACGTGTACCTCCCACACCTAGAAGAGTGCCTAGTATATATAAAACTATTTGTATCTTCCCCACCCTCCAATACCATAATCCACCTCCAACATGGTAAACTCAGGATATCCGCCTTTGTACATAAAGTTCCCTTAAATCTGAAATGCCATCTTAATGCAATCCTGCTAAGACTACTCAGACTTCAAGAATTCCTTTCCCTTGTCCACAAGCATACTGCCACCTTCTCCCATACAAGGTTACTGACCACTACTTCCTCCTGCTACGCTATCAAAGGAATACTTGATTAGGAAACAGAATCTAGACCTTGGTTCTCCCTTTCTCACAAAGAAGTGTGTGTGTGTTATCCTCTAAGTTCCTACAGCACTTTGGCAACCTTTCCAGTTATTCAAATCCAACCAATCCTCCATGTCTAGCTCCTCTCAATAACTCCAGCCTAAACAGATATCCTCTATCTCCAAACAGCCTTCACTACAGATAACCTATAGTAGTGGTTAAATTTTTTCATGTTGGGGAGCATGTGAAGGCATGGTGCTTTTTGAAAAACAAATTATTTAGTATGTGTGTTGAGTTATACAGATATCTATAATAAACCTAAATTATAAATGCATGTAAATAAAATGTTATTGCATATTACAACTAGTAAAAACAAATGGTTGGAAGTGCCGAAGACTGAAAGAAAATACACTATTCCCAATATATGAGAGAATAAGTTTACTTAGAAAACTGGAACTTATTTTTTCTTATATATTAGAGGAAAAGAAGTCATTAAAAGATTTTAGTGATGAGACAACACATCTATTCTACTAAACATAAAGTATGAAAATCGCTAGCCTATATCACATAGTTTACAATTTTATTACATATTTAATCTTTTGTCCACAAGACTAAGGTCCTTGACTTCAAAATAAATCACCCAGAAATTACTCTATAAATATGGTGACTATATCAAAACTGATAAACATCCACATCAGTTAGTTGACAGTATTGTGTTAAACAAATACTTTTATACAAAGTGCATAACATACCATTTACCTCAACTCATTAAGTCTATCACTTGTCAAATGCAAACATTCCCAAGGTAGCCAACACAGTAAATTGAAAATGTGCCCATTTACGAACTCCCTCACCAAGCTTCATATTCTTTCACTGAATCACTAAATTTTGAGTAGCAATTAAATTAAAATCATGACAATACTAGAGAAGCTGAACTACATAACAAAAATAAAATTATATATTCCAAACATCAGAATATTTAGCAAGTGATTACTCTTAAGGATTTAAGTGAACTTCTGCGTACCCTTTGTTATAAAATCAAGTTATGTGTTAACTCTATTAAAACTCACCCTGATTTTGGAACGCAATAATGTGCTTGATACATTTGTTGGAGAAATGAAAAACCGACCAATTAAGTAAAAAAATGTTCTAAGGCACGTTTACTAAAATCACTGATTTATACACTTCAAAATACATCAAGTATTCATGTAATATTTATATGTATATCTGCCTTTCAAAAAAATAAAAATGTAATCAATTAGCACAATGTGTCATAAATGATAAAACTGCTTTATTTGCATCGGACTTCAAAAAATTATCCTGACAAACCAATAAGAGTTAATTTCACTTAGCAGAAAATAGCCGCTATTAAGAGTTAATTTTGTTCTATTTATTTTCAAATGATTACATATACACACAGAGACACATGACTAAAAGACATAAAATAAATGCCTTACACACACTTGCTGCAACCTCCTCTTAATTATTCAGATCACTCTATGAGCAAAAAATTCTTCCTCTAATACTGCCCCATAAAAATATCTTTCTACTCTGATACACAAAAAGTGAATGGATATTTGTTCAAATATATACAATAAAATGGTAGGAATGAGATGAAAATTCAAAACAGGCTTTTTAAAAAAACATAAATTGGCATATAAACCAAAATACACATCAAGTGAAATAAACGAGTTAACTCATTTTAAAAATTATTAACAATACAGAAAATTTGAAAAAGAAAGTAGTGAGAGTGCAAGTGTGGGTAACATTGATAATCTCACACCCTAACACAACCACCAGTAGTTTTTGTACCAGCAAAGGCAACGGGAAGGAACCCTGTTGTAAAGGTGGTACCAGAACCAAAGGGGCCTGCAGATCAAGTGCGACCAGTATCACTACTTAAGAAAAGCTACATACTGGTTATCCAGATGAAGAGTTGGAATTTGCAATAAGGAAAAACAAGTAACAAAGCCACAGAAGTTGAGAGTAGGATGGGACCAGCTGTAACAAAGAAGCTAAAATGAGTAGCTGAAAACTAATGGCTATGCATGGCACTTAGCCTTGCAAAGGTGGAAGCAGGACACAGACAGTAGTTTAGAACAGGAGATCGCAAACCGGGCAGAGAATCAGAACCATCTGAAGGGCAACAGATTTCAATCAAGAGAATGAGGACGAGACACAGACTGGGAGGAAATATTCACAAGAGACATATGTTAGCCAAAACATACAAAGAATTTATAAAACTCAACCATAAGAAAACAAACAATCCAATTTTAAACACTGGCAAAAGACCTGGATACCTCACCAAAAAGATATCCAGATGGCAAATAAGCATATGAAAAGATGTTGATGAAGATCATCAAGGAACTACAAATTAAAACAACAATGAGATACAGCCACACATCTACTAGGATGGCCAAAATCCACAAGACTGACAATATCAAATGCCAGTGAGCATGCAGAGCAACAGGCACTCTCATTCACTGCTGGTGAGAATGCAAAAATGGTAAAGCCTCTCTGGAACACAGTTTTGCAGTTTCTTACAAAACCAGACATATTCTTACCACACGATCCAGCAACTATGCTCTTTGCTATGAATACCAAAAGGAGTTGACAACCTATGTGCACACAAACCCCACACACACAAGTTTACACCAGCTTTATTCATAATTGCCAAACTTGGAAGCAACCAAAATGTCCTTCAGTCAGTGAACAGATAAAGTGTCATACATCCAGACAAAGGAATATTACTCAGCACTAAGAAGAAATGAGCTATCAAGCCATGAAAAGACATGGAGGAACTCTTAAGTGCCTATTACCAAGTGAAAGAAGATAATCTGAAAAGGCTTCCAACCATATGACATTCTGGAACAGGGAAAACTAAACAGACTACAAAAAAGATCAGTGGTTACCAGAGATTAGGGTAGAAGGAGAGATGAACAGGCAGAGCACAGAGGATTTGTAGGGCAGTGAAACTACTCTATATGGTAGTATAATGGTGGATACATGTCATTATACATTTGTCAAAACCCATATAATGTACACCACCAAGAGTGACCCCTAATGTGAACTACAGACTTTGGGTGATAATGCTACATCGGTGTAGATTCATCACTGTAACAAACGTATCCCTCTGGTGTGGGATGCTGACAGTGCAGGAGGTGGGGGGTAGGGCATATATGGGATACCTCTGCACCTTCTGCGCAATTTTGCTGTGAATCTAAAACTGTTCTAAAAAATAAAGTCAATTAAAAAAAAAGATTCTGGAGCCCACTCAAGATCCAAAGAAAGAGAATTGCTGTTGTTTTCAAAAAGAAAGAAAGAAAAATACCCAGGAGATTCTGATACAACAGCCAGGATTAGGAAACTACTGGCTGAAAAGAGCCAAATCGGCCATTTCTGTTCCTTCCCTTTGCCAAATTTCTTAAACATGAAATATGTTTTTATATAGTTGTAATAATAACATTGAAGCAATTCTGAGTCCTGATTTTTTTAAAGCATCAATTAACATTCAACATTAACCTTTGCTTTAGGTGAAAAATATCTAGCTTATCACACCACTTCCAAAGCACCACAGTAATTCAAAGAAAAAGGTTATGTTAGAATGAATTTTAAGAAAAAAGTCATCTGGGCTTTTAAGCAACTTCCAACATAACACGAAAAGTATGATAAAGAAAAAAATGATAAACTGGACTCCACCAAAATTAAAAACTTTTGTTCTGCAGACACTGTTAAAACAATAAAAACACAAGCTACACACTGGGAGAAAATATCAAATGACTTTTATCCAGAATATAAAAAAAAACTCTTACAACTCAGTAAAGAAAATAACTCAACTTAAAAATGGGCAAAAGAATGGACACTTCTATAAAGGCAATTTTGAGCATGAAACGATGTTCAACAGAATTAGCCATTAAGAAAGTGCAAATTAAAACCACGATGAGATACCACTATACACCTATTAGAATGGCTAAAATAAAATATACTGAAAATACCAAGTGCTGATGAGGATTCAGAGCAATTAGAACTCTCACACATTGCTAGTGGGAATGTAAAATGGTACAGCCCCACAGGAAAAGAGCTGGCAGTATCTTATAAAGTTAAATATACACTTACCATATGACCCAGCAATCCCACTCCTAGGTATTTATCCTAGAGAAATGAAAACTCATATTCACACAAAAACCCGCACACAAATGTTCACAGCAGCTCTATTTATAATCACAAGAAACTATACAACTCAAATGACTTTCAACAAGTAAATAGGTAAATCGATAAACGTGGTATATTCATACAAGAGAAGATCACTCAGCAACAAAAAGGAACAAACTATTGATACATACAACAGCTTGGATCAATCTCCAAATGATTACGCTGAATGAGAGAAGTTAATCCCAATAGGTTAAAACTTTATGATTCCGTTTAGTATATGACATTCTTAAGAAAACAAAACTATAGTGACAGAGAACATAATCAGTGGTTGCCAGGTATTAGGGGTGGGAGGAGAGCATGACTATAAAGGGAAAACAGAGACTTTTCTGTGGTAAAGGAATATTCCATATTGAGTGTGAAGGCAGTTACATGAATCTATACGTCGGCTAAAATTCACAGAACTGTACATGAAAATAAAAGGCTAATTTTATTGTATATTGATTTTTTAAAACTTACAGCAATTATGAATCTCAATTTGTGTCCTGTTTTATTATTATTATATCATAAACACAAGCTATGATGCCACAATATTTACTCATAAAAGCAAGTTGAATACCAAAGAATGAAAGATGTAATTATTTTGAGCATATCAATCTTATGAACAAGTCTGCAATAATTCAAACTGGCATACTACATTCTTCATATACAGTTTTTCTTGTCCTTTTTCTTAATCCTTAGCAAAAATTAAAGTGAAATTACTAAGTCAAAAGGAAACTTTTATTTTTCAACATTGTAATAAAACCTGTTCACTAATAAATTAATGTCCAAGTTACAAGAAACACATCTGCAAATCAATCAAATTACTGGCAAAGGGAAGAGGAAGGCGAAGGAAAGGGGGATGACAGGAGAGGCCAGCAGCATGAGCATGAGTGCGAACTACTACCCTCTAGCCTCTGCCCTTGAGTTTGCACATCCAAGTATCTTCACGGAGCGACAAGGAGGCTGACCCTGGGCCAGCGCCTCTCAGCCGGGTGAAGAGCTGAATGACATTAATAAACTGCACAGTACCCCTCACCCTCTAACACACACACACAAATTATTTTTAATCATTAATTAAAAATTCTTCACCCTTTAAATTTCCATGCCTGGGGCAAAATCCCAGCCAGCCAACCATAATTAAATGTCTAGGTAATACAAAAAAATTCATCAGCTAAAACTAATTATAAAGATTTTAGTTCTAAAGTTCACTGAAACTAGAACTGAGCCATATAATTGATGATATGGGCTACTGAAAATTAAGGACTTCCTTCTTAAAGAGTCTCAAAACTCAGGACAATATTTAATTCAAATATAGACAAATATCTGAAGTACAGAAATTTGTATTTCGAATTACTTGCATTGAAATACACCTCATGTATTAAAAACACAAAATGGGGCATGAATAACATACAGCACATGCTAATTACACAAAGAACATAAAAAAGGATCATAGAGATATTATAATTTTAAGAGGTGTGACCTCCTAGAAATTAGTAGTAGTTTAACATTCATGCAGGAGTTAAACCAATCAAATTAGTATTTGCAGACAACCGCCTAGGGCAGTTACTAAGTAGGACTGTGACCAAGTTATTCCACCTATCTGGTCTGTAGCCCTCTTACATGTAATACTACTGGGGTTGATTAGATCAATGGCATTCACACCAGACTCCACTAAGACACTTTAGTACCACTGCAAGGCAGGCTCCATTTCCCCTGATTAAATATGATTGGCATTGGTTTTGTATGATTTTTAAAATCATACAAACGGGTTTTCCACAGTTTTAAAATAACTGAGAGCCACTGGATATCTGCTAAGTACCTTTCTGGCTACATTCAAAAACACACTGCTCATTTCATCTGATGAAACCAGAGTATTTACATAAATACGCAACATTTACCATGATGGAAAATAGCATTTAAGATCCCACTTATAACCTTTGAATTTTTTCAGAGTCCCGCATATGAGATCTGTGGGCTTGTTGCTTTACAAACTTTACTAGTTATGGAAATCCTATTTTCCCAAGGAATGCCATTAAATAATTATACTTGAAGATCTCAAGAAATTTTTCACTTCATCACACCAGAGAGATGACATAAACTTACTGACAAAAGTGGCTTACTACAGAAGTGAATGAGAGCCAAGCCACGGAGTATAGAGGACATCTCTCCTAATCTGACACAGAGTTTGAAAAATGCTCCACAGCTCTTTCCCTTACCCCGAGAATTCCTGATTTAAAAAATTACAAAGAGAGAGCGTACTATTTCGCTATTTTTATCTAACAGTCAAATACAGTGAACAGTGGCAGCACAGGAGTGTGAATGCTGAAAAGCCTGTCTTCCTGATGCAAATCACCGATCAACACTTAGGAGATGTGTGATCCCGAGCAACTTACTTAATTTCTTTGTGTCTCAGTTTTCATAAAATAGGAATAATAATAGCACCTATTTCAAGAAGCTGTTGTATGAATAAAATGAGTTAATATACACAAAATGCTTAGAACAGTGCCCAGGCCACCGTAATGCCATATAAGCATTTGCTACTGTTACAGCATTACCTGTCTTACCTATTCATTTTATTACTCCTACAGATATTTGAATCTTGCTACTCTAACCGTGGTCCACAGAGCAACATTAGGGGCAAGAACATCATCATCACCACCACCACCACCATCATCATCACCACCATCATTATCTGTGAGCTTGTGAGAAATGCACAATCTCAGGTCCTAGTTCAGGTCTACTACACTTTAACAAGATCCCCAGAAAATTTACATGTGCCTTAAATTTTGAGAAACAAGTATCATAAAACATAAAGATATGTTCACATATTCTATACAGTATTTTCTAAACTCTCAATTTCCACTTGATTCTTGCTTTCCTTTCCTCTAAAGAACAGAAATTTCTCCCTAACTGGAAGAAATTCTTTTACTTCATACTTTGAGGAGTTTGTAATGCAATCTCCTATTATCTGTATATTCAATGTAAATTTAGTGAATAGATATTGCTATCTCTCATAATACATATAACAACCTTCAGATTTCTGTATTTCAAAACAAGCTTCGACTAAGATTAGGAGAATTAATCTTAACTTTTGTAGATATTTTAAACTTGCCAATAATTCACTAATGACAAGAGATTCCTGAATGATATAAAATTCAATGCCCTCTTGATATTTTCTAGATTGACGGTATTGTTCTCATTATTTTCACTAACTTTTAGGATAAAGGTGGTAATCCTGATCAAAAGAATCATACCAGCATCATTAATAAAAGAGTAAGACAGCCATGCAGGGAAAACTTTTCTTGACTGCTGCCAGAAAATTCTTCTCTAAGTAATTTTACTAGTGTATATATAGTTAGTAATGTTAAGTTTAAGCATTTCACAAAGAGCACACTACTGGCAATTTCAAAATCAAACTCATTCCTAGTGGCAATACTCTTCACTCATTCTTTAAGTGCCCAAAGTGAAGCTCAAAAAGAACACATCGAAATCTTTCCAAACTGACAATTCAAATATTTAATGTTACTCTCAAGGAGCAAAGCAGGATGCCAGGCACTAAGGGGGATATAAAACACATTCAGCCACTTTACAATCTCTATGGGGAAACGGAGGAAAGAGGAGCCTAAAACTAGCATTCATTTGACCTAAATACAGGGTAGAATACAATGCACTAGAGAAGTCATGAGGTTCAAAGCAGGGGTACACTTTCATACATTAAAAAAAATTTGGTACATGGGAAAGCAAATTAAAAAATCATCTAAATTTGGCATCATTTTTAAGAAATACATTCTTAGTTCAAATATTCTTTCTTTTTCTTTTTAAATCACACACCTTAGGAAATCAGGATTTCTCTATGTGTAACATAGAGTAGTAAGTAGTGCCATGAAAAATGGTAGCCTTTTACCTACTGGTTGGAAAGGAAAACAGAAAGAAAAAAGTAGTATACCACAGAAGGACAATATGAACCATCATTTGTAAACTACTCCATTTCCAGTGGTTAAGACAATAAGATACACATTAAAAGCCATTCTTGCATTAGTACCATAATTAAACTCTGAACAAAAGGGACACTGACAGAATCAGTAGTAAAACATACACAAAGATGGCAGTCTTTGGTTTTCTTGACTATCACGGGAAAACCCACAGTTCCGATCACACAATCTGATTCCCAAGCACACTGAGACAATCCAGTCTCAAAAAAATCAAAGGTAACAGCCCAAAGATTACACTGTGCTTTTAAATGGTGAAATACACTCTGCTTTAATAATGGTTAGATTTAGTAATAAACTTGGATAGGTAGAAGTATTACCCCACATACAGAAGACAAAACAGATCTCAGCAGTTCGCAGATTAAACCATGACGGTTTCCATTTGACTGCTAGTATTCTTCTACAAGGTTCATTTCAGTGGACAATGACTGAGTGCCTACTCTATGAAGGAGCAGGAGACACACAGATGAATGAAAGAGGTCCTAGCTTGTAAATTCACTTATTTAAATATTAAAAGAACATCACTAGAAAATACAACAGAACAGACAGAAAGGGGTACTTGCCCTCACAGTGCTTACAGTCTACTCAACAACTTAAGTGGGAATAGTTGGCATCTGACATGGGTGAACTTGCTAAATAACACTTTAAACTTGGCTCTCCCTCAACATTTCTCTTTTAATCCTTTCAAAGCAGAAACTACTCAATTTCCTACGCCCCTCATATCCCATGGTTGCTATCTTCATCTCTAATAATTCCTAGTCCTCACCCTGCCCCCAAGAACCTCTTCCTCTTTGGGGATTACCCTATACATAGTCAAATCACTCTTACAAGTCATATTCATTAAGAGTTTCTACATCTAGCCTTCCTCTTACTTTCTGACTCTTGTCATCACCCTAAGCAACTGCAATATTCGATGTAATGGGTTCTCGGTTTCTTCCAAGTTTTTTCTTTAAATTAGAAAAAAGAACAAGACAAGATGGCAGGAGAAGAAAGAAAAGTAGCAATAAAGCACTGAAAATGGCACTCCTACTAAACCTTTTACTCTATCTTCTCTGCATCAGTCTGTTTTTGAAGATTCAAAAATAATGGCTCCCATCACCTGCAGAATAAAACCCAAATCCCCTACAACGTTTTTCAAAACCAGTCCAATTATAACTTTACCATTCTCATTTCCGAAAAACGCATCAGAAGTCCTTTATGTTCCATCTACAATGATCTACCTGACTATGCTCATCCCTACTCACCTTTTTCACTCATGCCATTTTCCCGACTGAGACTATATTTGCCTTCATTCACATGATGAATCTTTAATAATTCTTTAAGGCTCATCAAAAGTGACCTCCTCTTTCTACCTTGCCCTGAATTCCTCAGAGAAAATAATTGCCCTTCAAATCTGATTACCTCACTAGAATTGGGAGCTTCTTGTTGACAGGCATGGTGTCTTAATTATTTTTTGGTGGATGAAACACAGGAGAGACTCAGTATCTGTGGGCCTCTCAGCTGAATCTGTCTTTGCTAGTGAAAATCTTATTCCTGAGTGTTTCTATCAATGTCCTTCATACTTCACTGCAATCATTATATTTTGTACATAAAAGCCAGAAAAAATCTTTCTACATTCATTCACATTTGTCTAGAAAGGAAGGAAAAGTATTCAGAAAGCTTTATTACAAAAGCTAAGTCTGTTTAAATAACTGGCCTAGAAAACAGTCCAGAGCTTGATAAAACTACCAACTTCATTTCCACTTGCAATTAGTATCCTCACATAAACATCTTAATTTACCTACAGATAAACATAATATTAAAAACTCTGGCTCTTCTCATTCTCCCTCTGAAAATGGGGAGGAAAATCAATATACTGAAAAAAGAGTTTACATAGAGACTGGCAGCAAATGCGACCCTACATACAAGAAATAATCAGTAGGGTGTTACTGTACAAAAAGACTTCAGTTTACAACAAAATTCAAACAAGAAAGTCACCTAAAAATTGAAACCATTCCCCTTCAAGCCTTCAACTTCCCTACCTGTAAAACAAAGCGCTTAGAATTGATTAGGATTACAGGACACAGATTCAAGTATCTAAGTCCAAAACACTGGTCCTGAAAAGGCAGGGATCTTCCATATACCATAAATGCTTATGAGCCCTGTGTCTGGCACATAATAGGTCCTCAAGAGGCAGTTTTCTGAATGAATGAAAAGTGAGCAGGATGACGCTCCTTTTATTGTGCCTTCCGCCCATTCAATCAAACTAAGATATTACTGAAAAACAGGATATATGGATAGAATAACTTTGAAAACTACTGGATTAAACGTTCTTTTAACATTAAGAAGCCGTTTCTAGTAGAGTTAAAAAGTCAGTATCCTTTTTGTTCAGCTGTTTTTCTAAGAGGAAAACAAACTCTCAAAGTACAAGAATTTGCTTTCATAAACTCATTTAGGAGGCTGCCACATTCATTATTCAATTATTGCTGTAGAGTAATCATTTGAAAGAGAGGGGAAATTAAGTACAAGGCAAATCTAAGAAACCTGTTAAACATCACAAAATTGGGTAATAAAGTTCTTGCCACATTAAAAGCAAAGAAAGTTTCTCCCCTGACTTTAAGAAACAATTAAAAATGGAACCGTTTTTATTCTAAATGCATATTAAGGCATAATGGTAAACTGCAAAAATTGTGATCTTCCTAAGTCCTAATAAACCGAAATTATGAAGACACATGATCGTTGTTACAGAATTTTAAAGCTCACTCAGGCTAACAAAACCAATCCCAATCTCACTTTATAAATTAATAATATGAAGTCCAGAAAACTACTAATTTCTTCAAGATTGTTAGTGGCAGAATTAGGCCTCAAGCCTAGTTCTCCCCACTTCCTATCCAGTACTTTTCCCACTGCGGCTACTTCTAAGTTACTTCTTGTTGTTAAACATGGAGTGCTCGAGGTGGGTAGAAGAAGAAAAGGCAAGTCCTTGACTACTTTATTGTGAGTTCAGAGACTTTCTGTCAAGTGGAACCCCAAACAGGAATCTTCTAAAAGGAGATGGCTCCAAAAAAACAAAACACTTTAAATATCTTAAAATTTTACTTGTCAGTTATACTTCAATAGCTGAAGGGGGAAAAAAAAAACATAAAAAGATGGCTCCACCTTTGCCTAATCCTCCCCACAAGAAACAGAACTGATTATCATTATTTTTGAATATAAGATTGTCTTTTAACATTAAACACACACACAGACAAAATGGTTGTGAAAACCACAATTCTACTTAAATGAATGTCGAAATTAAATTATTTTATAATTTAAGGTTAGAGCTGAGTCTTAAAATACATACCGCTGACTCTCTGGCCATTTTCCAGTCTCCACTGCAATTCTCAATCTATGTGAAAGGTTTAAATCCCTAAGGGTTCAATCTGGAGCCCTCGTTTCTTTTTTGTGTGGTTTCATCTACTTTCAGAGCTTTAAGTATCAATATGCTCACAATTCCCAAACTTGCATTTCCACTCCAAACTTCTCAAGACAACTACATTTGCATATCCAATTTCACTGGCATCTTAAAATTAACCTGTCCAAATGGAGCTTCTATTTCTACCCCAAATCTGTATCAAAAAATGAAAACACCTAGCTGTCCAAGAGCCAAAAACCTAGAAGTCATCTTGGATCCTTCCCTCTTCCTCACTCCCTATCATCACTCTATCAGAAGGAAACAATCTTTTTAGATCTGAAACAGATCTTGAATCTGAAAACTGTTCTCTATCCCCACTGTCACTACAGTGGTGTAAATCTCCAGTAGTGCTCACCTGAATCACTGAATTACTCCTTCCTGTTCCTCTCACTTCAACGCTTGAGCCCTCTAACTTATTCACCACACAGCAACGAGGGTAATATTTTAATAACCTACATGAGATTACTTTGCTGTCTTGCTTAAAATCTTTTTTTTTTTTAAAGATTGGCACCTGGGCTAACAACTGTTGCCAATCTTTTTTTTTTCCCCTGCTTTATCTCCCCCAACCCCCGCTGTACACAGTTGTATATCTTAGTTGCATGTCCTTCTAGTTGTGGGATGTGGGACGCTGCCTCAATGTGGCCTGACCAGCGGTACCATGTCTGCACCCAGGATCCGAACCCTGGGCCGCTGCGGAGCACGCGAACTTAACCACTCGGCCATGGTGCCGGCCCACTTGAAATCCTTGAATGGCTTCCTAATGTACATCTAATGAAGTATGAAGCCCTTATACGATGGCTTCAAAGCCTGGAATGATCTAGCATATGCTTCTCTCTCCAACCTCACCTTATCCCATTCTTCTCCACTGACAATTCTTAATACCCCATTCACAATAGGCATTTTTCTTTTTCAATTTCTCTGGTCTAGAGATTGGCAGAGGATGGCATGCTCTCTTTGTGAAATAAAGCTGAACTGGAATGTGGCCATGCCCATTCATTACATAGGGCCTACTGCTGCTCTAGTGCTACAAGAGGAGCTGAGGAGCTGCGAGAGAAAACACATGGCCCAGAAAGCTGATAATGTTGACTATCTGGGACGTTACAGAAAAAATGTTCTACAGCCATTCCCTTTGCCTGGAATGCTCTTCAACCCACTTTTCTCATGAGCACCTTCTCATTCGTCAAGTCCCAGATTAAACATCACCACTTCCTCAAAGAGCCCTTTCTTGGCCTAAGTAGTTGCCCTCACTACTTTTCTCTATCACTGTGTCCTGTTTTCTTCATTATATTCTATAATTAAACATTTGTTTACTTGTTTATTCATTCCATAAGTGCAGGAATCAGAGGCATTCTATTTACCAATATATTTCTTACACCTAAATCTGAGCCTGGCAAATAATTAATACTGTTGAATGTTGAATCCTGTGATGCTAAGTCTTATGAGGATACTTTTCAGGCTTTGACAAAACAGTCTTTAAAAATCCTCAAAACTGGAAAATAGCAGAACTTTTTTTCCTCCAGTATAACCATGCACTTAAAGTTATTTAGGAAAAAAAGTTAAAGAAAAAACAACCCCTGTGAATTCTGAAATGTTTTCACATTTACTAAAACAAAAGATTTTTCTCATGGAGAGGCACAAAGGCCACATCACACTCTAAGCTTTGCTTTGTGGTCTTGAGAAATTCACTAACCTCCTTTGGGTCTCAGTTTCCTCAAAGGAAACATTCTTCTAGAGACAGGAAGAATATACTACCAAGTAAGAGAAATAGCACTTAGCTTTTCTACACCCACTTCAATTTTGTGAACTTATTTCCAAAGCGAATAATCAGCTACTTCCATTCCAAAGAAGCGTCCTCCCTTCATGTACCCTCCGGTAGTCTGTACCGCTCTGCTTTACCAAACTGTTCCTCAAAATATTCACTACTGTTCTCTTGAAAGCAGGGTACCACAAACTATAATGAGCCAACCCTGACGCGCCATGTAAAAACTGTATTTCCTTTGAATTCTTCAACAGGAAAAGATAGGTCCTGGCCCTCTATATCCTATCACTAAAAGGTTCACAGCAGTAGAAAATAACTTCACTTTAAGAAAACATATTACTAGTTAGGCAGTTCAGCTAACTGCTAAAAGCACAGTGAACACAAAATTGATGAATAGATCATGTAGTAATGCTCTCAGAACCTAAACAAGAGGCATATTCTGTGAGGCTGAAAAGAGTTACGTTGACACCACAGAACCATAAACCATGCTCTCACCTTCCAGTCAGAAGACACAATGTAAAGACAGGCAATATAGATTTTCATGCAAACTACACTTTTGCAGTGTCAGTAACATTCCTAAGTCCCATTTGGTAGAACAAATCGAGATTTCTTACATCAGGGAACAAACATTTTGGGCTATGACTCCGCCTGTCAGTTAACAACAACAACTTTTTTTTTTTTTTGAGGACGCTCAACCCTGAGCCAACATCTGCCAATCCTCCTCTTTTTGCTGAGGAAGACTGGCCCCGGCTAACATTCGTGCCCATCTCCCTCTACTTTCTTATATGTGGGACGCCTGCCACAGCATGGTCTGATGAGCAGTGCCATGTCCGCACCCGGGATCCAAACCGGTGGACCCCAGGCCGCCAAAGCAGAACGTGCACACTTAACCACTGCACCACCAGGCTGGCCCCTAACAGACTTCTTTTGACACTGTTCGCTTCATACAGCAGTACTCTATTTGTAAGGTTATTAAAAGTTTTTTCATAAAATAAGGGTAAAACTGAAATAAGATAAATGGAAAACACAAAAATGGAAGCACAGATACAAGCAGAGGTTCAAAAACTTAATTCAATTGAAATAAAGAAATCAATCTTTGGATATGCTGAAACTGATACATTTCCCAGTCAGAAATTGACTAGCTTAAGCTGGTCAAATGAATGTGGAAAAAAGATTAATGAACATTTTCACATGCTGGTGATATTATCATTAATGCCTGTGTAAGAGAAATAAAATTAAGAATTTAGCACATATATTTTTTACTTCTTTAGCACAATCAACTTGAAAACGTTCTCTGGAATACAGTCTAGGGAACTGCCTATACTTGGAAATGACAGTTAACCTTAGACATAGGACTACTTTAAGCAAGTTACAGCATGCTGAAGTTCTTACAGTTAGCACAGAGTTATTGTTCACATGACTTCAATTTCTACCTAACCATGTTTCAGAGTCCAAAAATCAGTCACTTAAACACTGACCTCACACTCTGGCCTCCCCTCCTCTCCTCACTTTTTGGATGAGTCAATTCTTGACCATAGCACATAACTACAGATGTTTTTTCTGCTTCTGTGCCCAAGCTGCAAAGCACTGCTTCAGAAAAAAAAAAAAAAAAAAAAAAATGACAAATCACACATTCAGGCCAACTCCCACTGAGCTTTTTTCCTCACTTGCCAATTCCTAGTATATTCCCCACAAGGGCTACTCCAAGTCTCTTCACCTCATTTTCAGAAGATGCATGGCTTAGTTGTTAGATTCGTAATAGTTTAAGAACTAAAGAATCACAGAGATATTACTGCCAACTCCTTCATTTTAATTATAAATACACCAGGACCTAGAATTGAAAGGACTATAGCTTAAAAACACCAACCCAATTTACTTGAAGCTCCTCACTTACCCTCAATTTCAGCATATTTATTGCATCTTGATCCATCCATTATAATGCCTCAGAGGCAGAGCTCTAGTGAAGTCAAAGACTCAGCCTGAAGCCACACTGCTTGAATGCTGTTCCAGCTGGCCCACTTACTAGCTACATGCATTTGGAAAATCAATTCTCTGCACCTCAATTTCTTCACTTGTAAAATAGAGCTATTAGCAGTTTCTGACTGGTTGGGTTGTGACCATTAACCAAGTTAATACATGTAAATGCACTAGAACTGGACCTAGCACATAGTAAAGGCTAATTAAAAGTTAGATGTGATCATTACTATCATTCTCTATCAAAACTCCAGCAAATGAGAACGTGCCCCTCTTCTCCCTTTACTTCTCCATTGTTCTCGATTCCACACTCCCTCCATATCCAGGAACTCAGTTGCTTCAGTCTTCTGCTCCTTCAATAGATTCAAGGAAATCTCTTCCACCCTACTGTTCTCCTACTTTCTTTTGATGCCAAGCTTCTTAAATAAGTCTTCTTCATTTCCTGCACCTACTTACCATAGTTTGCTTTTGAAGATTCATCCCCTAACTCTGAGATTTTCGTTCTCTGAATTCCAACAGTTATTCCTCAATATATGCTACCAAATGTCAAATTTTGATCTCCAGTTTTGAGTTCCTGCCCAAGCTCTAATCTGTGTATTTCTAAACATATGATAGTTCTACTTGAGCATCTTATTACAATCTCACACTCAAGTTTCCTCACATGTAAAATAATTTCTAAGGTGCTTTCCAACTATAAAAATTTCCAATATAATCTAAAACAAAATTCATCATCATCTCTACCGATTGCCAATCAGTTTTCCACTACAACTTCACAATATTTCTACTGGTGGCACCATTAATTCTCCCACTAACCAAATTCTATCTAATCTAACTTCAGAATTTCTGACATCATCCACGTACTTCTAGCCTGTCACCTTACTCAGATTTTTAGAGGTCTTCTCCTGTTTCTAGCAAACATCCCTCCAATTCTACATTTACATCATTCTCATCGTAAATCTTAAAATACTGTCACATTATCATTCACTTAAAAACCTCCAATAAACCTCCAAACTATCTTTGCAACACTATAATCCACTAATCCCCATGAATTATTATATATACCGTAATCAAACTCTACTTACCACCTAAGTGTACTCAGTTTATCTCTGTATAATCACATGACAACTGTCATCCTGGAATATCTTGCACAATGTTCACTTACAACTCAAATTTTTCACGGCTCAGTTCAATTTGATCCTTTCCCATGAAACCGTACAGTCTAGGGTAATCTCTTCCTCATTTGAATTCCTAAACCATTTATTGCCTATACAACTCACTTGCCACTTAATTATATAATGCCTCACACTGTTATCTGAATGAGTGTATCATCTCTCACATCAGAGTAAAAACAAATCTAAGAAGGGATATATCATATCTCTTCACATCCTCTGTATTTTCCTACAAAGTTGTGCACAGTAGGCACTTAACAAAAAACTACTGATTGCATGAAAAACACAATCACCTTGTTTTATGAGTTACTAGCTATGTGCTCATATAATTCCATTTTAGAGAAAGGAATTATAGAAGGAATAGTAGAAATAGAAAGTGACTATTCTGTAACCACCATAGTAATAATGATTCATGCAAGAATCATCAATGGATGCTAAACCATCACACAAAAGTTTCTTGGGGAACAGGATATTTATACAGTCTCAAAATCTCTCTGAACAAATCACTTATGAATTACAAAGGGAAAAAAAGGTACCTTCACAGTGGAGAAATCTGGCGAACACCAAGTGATCAAAGTTAACATCACCAATAATGGGATAAACTGACATCATGTGCCTCCTGATGTGATGCACTGAGGACACAACATCACTTATGTATTATTCCTGCCAAAAATGCATAACCTGAAACTAGTCATGAGGAAACAATCAGACAAACCAAAAACTGAGGGGCAATCTACAAAACAACTGACCTATGCTCTTCAAAAATGTCAGTGTGCTGAAAGACAAAGAAAGGCTGAGGAACTGAGTGTGTGACCCTGGATTGGATCCTGGATCAGAAAACAAACTGCTATAAAGGACATCACTGCTACAGAGGACCACTGGTGAACTGGAATGTGGACTGTATTAGACAACCGTATTAATGTTAAACTGCCTCATTTTTTACGTTGTTCTTTGGTTAAGTAAGAGAATTTCCTTGCTCTTAGGAGAAACATTCCCAAGTATTAGAGGGTAAATAAATCTAAAACATTCTCTAATTGCTCAGCAATAATAATGTCAATAATAGTAATAATAGGTATCAATAGAAAGATTGGCAAAAATGTGGCAAAATCTTAACTGATGAATCCACAATACAAGAGATCACTGTACTACTGATGCAACTTTTCCATTTTTTTCAAAATAAAATTTAAAAAACAAATACCCTAATACTACACAAAAACTCCAGGAAGTTTTATTTATCTGTGCTATTTTATATTTTCTCTGACAATCTAAAAGCAAGACATACTTGCAGTAGAAGAGTCTGCTCTATGAAAACATTTGTTCTAAAAAAACAAATACATCTTTTTGGAACCAAAGAACCATTTTATTATAATGTTTATAAACAGCCCATTACTAATTTATCTTTTTAAAAAAATTCATGTTTACCATAATAAAACAGTTAAAATGAATAAAGTCACTTTCAACTGGTGAAAAGTCTTAGGCAATATTTTTTTAAACAATGTAGTTTTATTAAACACTTAGAGGAAGTAGAGAAAGCTAACATGGGCTGACTGATTAAGCATTTTAATTACAGATAACTATTTTTTCCTTAACATATTAATAAATATTTCTAAATAACTGAAAGTTTGCTTCCTTAATTATGATTACAGAGAATATATTTATTATAGATCACAAACTTCATCTTCCCTTAATTATCAAAAATTCTGATTTAGCTAAACTTTTGAGTGAGGTTTTATAATAAATACAACCATTAATTGATTATTATTTCCACAGGCTTCCTGGAGCCTTGACAAGTAATACTTCTGGTCAAAGTAAAATACAGTATAAAGGATTTTCTGGATTGCACATAGTTAGCAACAGTCCTTTAAAGTTGGATACCTTATTTATGAGATGTTCGGTAACAACTTCTCTTAGTCCAGTGTAGAGTTTTTCTCCATGTTTATGCAAAACCATTGTATATGCATTTCTATAGAGCTCCTCAAAACTAAGACCACTGTTATTCTTACGCTGGATTTCTTGAATTGCATTTTTCAGAAGGTCCCAAATGCTGTTTACATATTTTTCATCCATGGTCATCTGTAATATCCGAGAGAGAGAGAGAAAGAGACAAAAAAAACACCAATGGTTGAATATCTGTCTGTATTTGTCCATATAGTAAATATTTCACATTATATGGCTATGATTATAAATCTGCATGACTTGGTAACAATGTTAACAATCTGTTTTAACAGAAATAAAGGGATATAGTTCAAAATAGTTTTTAGAACTGACAGAAACAATTTTTTTTTAAATCCTCTAAGACCTCCCTCCTTTCTGATCTGGAGCAGAACCGTCCACTTTAAACAAAATCATAATCCCTGAGGTTAACATTAATACTTGCTTTAGCCAAAGTATAAGACATCTTTTCCCTAAGTTTATTTAACAGAATACAAGCTCAGAGAGATACTGAAACAGAAACTGTTCCTTGATTAAAAAAAATTGGGGACGTGAACACTGTTTTCCTCTCCTGAAGATTTACAGAGCTCCTTAGCAAATTAAAGATTGGGAGAAGACCTGCAACTAAAAACAAAACAAACAAACAAACAAAACCCCCACATTTTCTTTGTTTAACCTAGCATTCTCTCATTTCCTTCCTTTCCCAGTTTAGATTCCACGGTCCATCATCTGTAACTACCTTGTATACACCCATAAACCACTTGCCCCTCTGTTCCTCCCTCCAAAATACTTGCCATTCTAAAGCCCAACTGCCTACCTACTCCTCACCTGCACCCATGTAGCTGAAAGTAAATGAAGAACAACACGCATGCACCCATATTCGATCCCTCGCAGTTTAAATTCACAACCACTAACCACAAGTGAGCCCTGAGTCAACCCCACAATCCTACTTTTCTAGTCTACTGACTCTACTCTCCTTGAGGACTTTACACCAGCTCCTCTGTCCTCACTCTACAATAATGACTTCCTTCCTGTTCCACTAAGAAAACAGAAACAACCTGAAGAGACAGACACTGCACAAACTCCGACCATGTCCACTAACCCAACTGATTTGCATACAAATATAATCTGCTAGTTCTTATGCTCAAAGTGCCAAGTTCTTACACTCAAATTACAGAGCAAGGACCGGAAACAAAGGCATCTAGAGACTTGTTAGAAATGCAGAATTTCAGGCCCCACTCCAGACCTCAGAACCATAATCTGCCATTTTAACAAGAACCCGAGGTGTATACAGAATGAAGTTTAACAAGCACTGCTCTCATTCCATCCCAACTCACCTACTCAAGGACCTCCCTCTAGCAATTTCCCTTCCTAGCATCATCAAATTTTTTCCTCTCTGCCAGGTAATTTCCACCTGTATTCAAAATCATCAGTTTCCCATCTTAAAAGCAAACAAATCCTCACAACCTCACATATTTCTCTTTCAGCACCACTGAATTTCCCTCTTTTCCATTTACAGCAAAATCACAGGGCGGAGGAGGAGGAGATGTCTACATTCACTGTCTCCAAGTCCCATTTCCCCCATCATATCTTGAATCTACACTAATAAAGCTTTCATCTCTACCATTTCACTGAAACTGCTCTCGAGGTCACCAGTGGCTTCCGCACTGCTAAATCTCATGCTCAGAGTCTCAGTCCTCGTCCTACTTGACCTACCTGGCAGCAAGCAAAAGAGCTGATCATTCCCACTCTGAGAAACAGATCTCTCACTTGCCTTCCAAGTACTACAATCTCTTGTTTTTCTTCCTGTTCCACTAGCTCCTATTTGTCAATCGGCTTACGGGTTCTTACTCATCACCACAACCTCCAACTCTAAGCCTCAGGTTCTGAACCTCCTGTCTAGCCACACTCAGTTTTTAGGTGAAGTTGATCTTGCCTATGACTTTAAGTTAACCTCAAAATTTAATGTATACTGTTTGGCTCTCTCCCCTGAATACCAGAGTCATATATTCAGCTACCTAATCAATGTTTCTACTTGAATGCCTATTAGGCATCTCAAATTTATCAAGTCTACAACAAAAATCCTAATCTTTTCCTTAAATCTGCTTCCCCTAGTCTTCTCCAACTGAGCAAATGTTCACTCCATCCTTCCAGTTGCCAAGGCCAAAAAGCTTGTAATCCTCTTTACTCCTCGCCTCACTTCTAATCCAAGAGGAAATTCTGTTGTCTCTACCTTCAAAACGTACCCAGAATCTAACTCCTTCTCACCTCTTCCAGTGTTCCTAGACTAGTCCAAACCACCACCATCTCTCAAATTACTGCAACAGCCTCCTACCTGCTCTTTCTGCTCTTGACTCACTATCATAGAGCAGGCAGAGTGACTTCTTCCTGGTTTGTTTTTTTTTAAATACCATGTTATTTATGTAATTTAAAAACGCAAGCACACAAAACTCATTTTACAAGGCTGTGAGGACCTACATCAAAAATACTAGAGTGCTGGCCCATGACAGGGGATGGGGAGACGACAGGGTACAGGCATCAGCACTGAAGGGCAGAGGAAAAAAATGAAAGGGAAAAGTAGTAACAGAGGGACCTTGCATGGGCCAACGAGAGTGTGCTGTGCCCTAAGAACAATGAACAACTTACATCTTCTGAAAACATAAATCAAATCATGTCACTCATCTGCTCACAATCCTCAAGTGACTCCTCACTTCTCTTGGAGCTAAAGTCAAAGTCCTTACACTACCCTAGAAAGCCTTACTCGATCTGATCACATCTCTCTGGCTTCATCTGTTCCTCCTCCTTATTCACTCTGCTCCAATGGCACCAGCCTCCTTGCTATTCCTTGGATCAGTCAAGCAAGTTCACTTCAAGGTGTTAGGTCTGCTAACAGTATCTGTCTGAAATGTTCTTCCCCCGATACCTGCATGGCTCATTTACTTATCAACTTCAAAACTGCTCAACTGTCACCTTAAAATGAAGCTTTAATGCCCACTCCATTTAAAATAGCAGCCTCTTCCTACTAGTGACCCCCAAATTCCAACCCCAGATTCCTTATTTCTTTTCCTGGCCTCCCTCCTCCCAGACAAATGTCAGCCCTGTGAAGGCGGGCCAGTAAAATAGTACCTAACAGATAACAGTCACTTATACTTGTTGACTTGTTGATTTTCGGCTAATCTCTGACTAGGGGGTTCTTTTCACGCCACAGAAAACCTATAAATTCTGCGTTCTCAACCTGGGAAACACCACAACAATTACGCATCAGCTTCACACACACATCTGACCTGAACTGGATAGAAATTACTGAGCTAACAGAACCCTCTCCAAAGAGGGGAGGAAGAAGGTTTTGGAGGTGATGGATACATTTATTGCATAGATTGTGGTGATGGTTTCAGAGGTGAATATTTACCTTCAAACTCATCAAGTTGCATACGTTACATATGTACAGCTTTTTGTGTCAATCATACCTCAATAAAGTGGTTAAAAAAAAAAAAAAACTCTCTCTAAGCCAAGTCCAGTGGGTGTGAAGGTGAAAGAGGAAGCAGCAGGTAGGCAAATAGTTCTTTCAGTCACCCGAGCAATAAAATCAACTCTCACTCAAGAGGACTGTCCAGCAGATGACTCAAACTGAGTCTTACTATTCTAATCTTTTCTGGAGAGTTTAAAAAGGAACTCTTTAACAGAACAACTTCTTTCCTGTTATTCAAATATTCAAATCCCAGGTCTATCAGAGATTTTTCTGAAATGGCCTTAAAAGAATTTACTATTACATCTAAACTGTTATTTTTATCAGATATCCTGATACATGGGATGCCTTCCATATAAATATAAATAATATGGGGCTACTTACAACTTTTCACAAATACAAGATACAAGCCCATATGGTAATGATGGCCTCAAATACTCCATGCATGTGTAATGTGGTTTTAGTCTGGTGACAGCACATGCAGAGATTATAATAAAGCTAAGACACCATCCCTTCACATTAAATAACAAACATGTAAAGCAGAACATTCAGAACAATTTCAAAGAAAGAACAAGGGGCCAGCCTGGCAGCGCAGCCGTTAAGTGAGCATGTTCCGCTTCAGAGGCCCGGGTTCGCCGGTTCGGATCCCGGGTGCAGACATGGCACCACTTGGCAAGCCATGCTGTGGTAGGCGTCCCATATATAAAGTAGAGGAAGATGGACACGGATGTTAGCTCAGGGCCAGTCTTCCTCAGCAAAAAGAGGAGAATTGGCACTAGTTAGCTCAGGGCTAATCTTCCTCAAAAAAAATAAAGAAAAAGAAAGAACAAAGTTAGTATGGACTCTAGAGATAACTATACTGCTAATAATTTAGCAAAACTTCAAATGATCTTTTCAGGCTCTGTAACATAAGATCCTATGAAAGCTAGAAAACATACAAAAAGGTCTCTACCCAGCGCAAATTACTGAATTTTCTATTAGGAACTAAAGAATTTTAAAGATATACACCAAGAGGCTTCAAATATTGTACAAACACTCTCACATTATAAAAGGATCGCTTCTCACATACACAAATCGAGTTGTTTTATAATCTAAGATCGTACGTGGTATTTTCCTCAGTATCATGCTTTATAGACAGAGCAAAGACGAAGCCACAGGACAACAAGGTTTCTTCTAGTGACTTCTTGAATATAAAAATTTTCAAACAACGAGAAGAAAATAGACCCAGAGATTAAATGATTTACCCAAATCACAGAGCTGGGGTTAGAACTCACATATGTCCAAATCACTGGACTCACCTCACATTCCACCATGCTCATACAGTAAAGTGATAGCACAGTGTGAGTCACTGGTTATCTTGGTAAACAGAGGATGGTATATTAGTAGAGAACATAGGTTTTGTGTTCAACAGAACTGGATTTGTGTCACAGCTTTGCTAAATTCACAAGCCATGGAGACGCCTTTATGTCCTTACTTGTAAAGTGGGTTTAATAACAGTATCTATCTCAAAGGCCCATCACGAAATTAAATGAGAATGTCAGTGGGCACAGCATAATCCCTCACATGTCAACTAACAAAAGCACCCAGTGATAGAATCTTGTGAATTCTCATCTATGGGCATCAAATGTCAGAAAGAAATACAGCTTTTCAAGCTTAGCAAATAAATAGATAAGAGCTAAAACAAAAGCACTTAAGAGTACAACTATGCAAATGCTAGTCAGTAATAGTGTGGCCTTCTTTCAGAAATGGTATTCCCCTACTTCACCTCTCCTATTCTTCCAATGCCATTTAAATCGTTTTAATCCCCAGGGCTCTGCCCTTAGCTGTTTCCATTTCTACTGGGGCCCTATGCATTTTCATTCATTATCATGGTTACAACTACTACCCACACATCTAGGGTTCTAAAATCTGTTAAGACTCTAGACTGGCAAGGGATTCCAGAGCCTTCTAAAACTGTACATACAATCTTGGAAATAAAATGTGTGTCCTCTTCTTTTCTGGATAATTAGTCTCTAGCTCTTAATCAGATTTCCCAAGAAGTCTAGCCCATATCTCAAAGATGAATTATTGGCTTATATGTAAATTGCTCCCAAATCTATATTGCCACCTACATGTTCCCCCAAAGCCTAAAACTACTGTATTCTACTACCTGCTAGACATCTCCAACCAAATGCTGCAGACACAGATCAAACTTAGGTCCAAAATCCCTGGTAAACTCACTCTCCAAACCCACCCAAATCTTCCTCCTGTATTCTCTAATTCGGCAGCGGCAATACAAACCACCTAGTTATACAGGCTAGAAGCATGAGCCTTAACTTTTTTTCTTTCCTCTCCCTCATCCCCTTCCAATCCAATCATCAGGTGCTACTAACATGAGGCCCAAATATTTCTCAAATATGTTCCCATTCTTTCATCCTGAATACTATTATCCTAAAACTTTCATCTAGATCACTCCAACAGCCTTCCAACCATCACGAATTCTAATAACCTCCTGGAATCTATCTTCCTCAAAAATCACCATTACAATAAACACAGGAGCATCATGCCCCTGTTGAAAACCCAGCTCTCGTCATCAACGGGGATCAGGGTGCGGGGTGTTTTAACAGGGAACATAACGCTCTTCAAGATCTAGTCTGTGCCAACCTCTCTAACTTCACCTTCCATTCACTACTTCCTATCTTACATTTATTCCCTGACAACATTAAACCAATGGTTATTCCGGCCCACTGTCCCACCTCGCCCAGTCCCTACCCTCTCATGTCTTCTTTATGCTCTCCTCTCCTGCCTCTTCTGACTTTTCACATAGCCTCTGAACACAGCTCAAGTGTCACATCCTCCAGGAATCCTTCCCTAACCTTCTCAAGCAAAGCTAAGGACTCCTTCTAAGCTCTTTCACAATACTCAGCGTATATGTATCACTACATTCTCATACTACTTCGTAATTACATTTGTGCGTTGTTTTCTTCCGCTAGACTATAAGATACTTAAGAGATTGTGCATTTTTCTTCAGTGCCACTTGGAAAGTCATAAACAAATGTTTGGTGAATGAGTATCATTTTACCTATTAAACTAATGCAATTTTGAAAACATGAAGATTTGAACCACTAAGCACAGTAATATGGAAAAAAATATTTTAATGTGCCTATCTACAGTAATGAATGTAATTTTTAAATAATCAAATGTCTTTTCCAAATAGAAATAAAGTACAATAATGCAAAAGCAAGAGACTTTCAAATTCCATATATGGAGTAGTATTTTCAGATTTTCCCATTCACCTAACTAAATGCCTCAGAAGGCTGCTTAATCATGAATTTTATTGATAAATGTTAACTGAGATGAAAACAGTCGACAGAAAAGACCCTTCAGGAGAGGGTCCATAAGCTAGAATCTTTCCCTAAATCAAACGAGTGCGAAAACAATTTGCCAACAGAAACGGGCTTCAAGTGCAGAGTCCTACATATATGTGCTTTGGTCTTGGCATCAAGTGAACAAATCAACAACAGTGGCAAAAGAATTATGTTATCAGTGAACTTCAATTTCTCACTCACGCATCCTTGATATAGAACACAACATTAACTGTCAATAAAAGTTAAAAGGACTAAATAATCTCATCAGCATGTTAACCATAAAAACATCAGTCTATACTTCATTCAGAGTCACAAAATTTAAAGACCTTAACTTTACGCACATTTTTTAAAAGAGCAGTAATATTCTTTTAAAGTAATATTCTAAGTTATTCAAGCAGGATTTTAATCTCGTTGATGAAACTGATTTACTGAGGATGCAGTAACTGCAAATACACTTAGGGAAGGCATTTGGGACAATACTTCAGCAAAACAACAGTGATAAAATAAAATGCATATTTACATATATACATAAACATTCAATGTTTGCTAATTATTAGATGCATAAGTATCCTTCCCCAAGAAGCTCAAGTTACAAAGTGATCAGCAAGAACGGAAATTCATTTAGCAGGAAAAGAAACAAAAGCTCTTTTTTAAAAGGAAAGATCCAATTAAGTATTCTTAAATGCTTATGGTTAGTGAGACTTTTAAAAACCAAATCAAGACTTTAATTTGTGAAAGTGACCTTCACCCCCCATCTTTCCCCAACTCAGACTACAATTCCCTAATTATCAACAGCAAAAATAACGCTATTTTCTTTCACAAACATCTCTGGTTTTTCGTCTCCATTACCTCAAATGATATAAAAACAACCTTCAAAATCCATGACTTTGAAAGGACATCAGCCTATTATATACTTACACATCTTGAAAGTTCTGTGATTATTAAGAGTTGGAGAGAACTACAGCATGAGCCAATTAAAACTAAAATGAAGAGAACTGGATTCTTCACATCCACTTACATACAAAGGACAAGAAGCCTTTAGTCCCCTGTGAATAATTTTCTACAAGAAATTTAGAACAGGGTGGGTGGGGGAAAAGGGTGAGAACTTGAAATTCCAGGCAATTCAGAATGACGCAGCTAGAAAAAAATAAACAAGGAAAAATGCTTCATCTTAATTTTGAGCTTCAGTCTCAAAAAAGTTGCTTTGGTACAAATATCTGAGGAATGGCACACAACTAACCCATAAATTACGTAAGGAAGCCCCCTCCCAGACTGTAAGCACTTCAGAGTATATAAAGTCTCTCTTCTTTTATTTTATCCTTTATAATACACGGCATGATGCCTAGATGACATTCAAAAATATGATTTGAATGCAGTCCAGCTATACTTAATAAATCTTATTTGATGAATGACGACTATGCAATGACCTATGGCATCTGCAATAATCCCATTTATCCATCAGTTAATCTTTAAGCAACCTCATCCATCAAAAATATACCCAAAGATCCAAGCTTTGAGGAAAACAGACCAGTGGGACACACTCAGACTTTGGACAGGTATCTAACTTCACTTTCCTCATCCGCTTGTAGCAGGAGAAATGGGAGGAGAAGGTGTACTGTGTGGCAATTAAGAAAGTTTGTGATAGCATCTGGCACACAGCACTTGCTCAATAAATCTGTTCCTTTCTTTACTACGCAGAAGAGATATATAGCCTTCCTCTATGACTTACACTTGAATGTAAAGACTACTACTGTTTGGTTAACTAGTTTCTCTTTGGTATAGCGGAGACTAGATGAGGGTGAAATTGTGCTGCCAAAAGCAGTAACTGATGTCAAGGAAGGAGAGAAAAAGATTATCAGAAAAGCACAATACCCTGGGACAATTCTGTGAAATCACAAACTAGGTCTGATCCACATTCAACTGCTCTCCAATATCATTAAATTATAGAACAATAACATTTATAATAAGAAAGGCAAATCATCAAAAAAGGGTTCAATTATAATCTGCATTTCTGTCCTCAATAGGAGCAGGCTGTTCAAAAATCAACTTGAAAATTTGGAATAATTTTTTTCAAAGACACAGGGTCAACTTCAGATTAGCCTACAAAAGTCCATGAAATTCACAATGACTTCGGAGTATTAACAATATTATTTCAGTTATATCTCTGTGAATGACTTTAGCAATATATGAAAATGATCTATGTGTAACATTTCATAGTGTGACGATCACAAGCAAGATGCAATCACAAATACTCTTACTGAGGCAGGAACAGTGTCATTGTCCTACTATGGGTGCTGTTTTCCCTGGTGAAAAAAGAGATGTTTTGGGGCACCCTGAAACACATTTTATCCAGAGAATACAATATTCATCTTGACTGGAACTTTTCAAACGTTGTAATTAGAGACCTTCCCTATTAAGAAAATTACTTATTACATCTATATGATCAACACTTTAAACGTTTGCTGTATTTCCCAATATACTATTAAATCTCAAACTACTATTAAAGGGTCCTGTGTATAAAATTGCTCTTTAAACATTCATCTGGAAAACAGAAATAATAGGAAAGCAGGAATCATATATTTTGGATAGAATCACAAAATACTAGTAGTACTCTTACAGAGAGAAAAATACTTCATATCTAAGTACAATTTGAGTTCCGTATTTTTATCCTACACTCTAAAATTAATTTAAATCAAACGTGACAATACTTTCTTCTCTTTAGCTTAAGTCACTAAGGTTTTTCTCTGAAATGAGTAAACCCAGGTTTTCTAAAATTAGAATGTGTAAAAGCTCTATAAACTCTAAGACAATAACAAATTAGTTTACACTGGAATCAGCTACACAAAATCCAAAGGAAGGGGGAAAAAACATGTAAAACATCATAAACTGCTACAGTGAGCTTTGTCTTTGAATGAGCCTGACTATCACCGAAAGTGGTATGAAGCAAAAGGCCCATCACATAAAATTACAAAAACCTGATATCAAATACGCTCAAACTTTGTCTAAAACTACCAATTCACACAAAAGTAAGTATGCAAAAAGACAGCTAACCCTCCCACTGCTTCACATTAGGATTTAAGCATCATGACCGAAATCCACCTTTCTTATTTTAAGGAAAATTCTAAGGCTGAAAACATAAGTGGATGTTTGCAACATCACACAAAATGTTTTAGGCCACAGGAGAATATACTAGCACTCAGTTCCTACAGTTAGGAATAAATATGCTGCCTTTACTGAAAAGAGTTAGACTGAGCCTAAGATAACTCCAAATTAAAAATCTCTTCATTTTACAAATGAGGAAACTTAGGCCAAGTGGTTTATCCAAGATCACACAGCTAGTTAGAGCTATGAAGGAATCTAAAGAGTCCTAAACTACTGTCCTTCCATTATACCATGTCAACTCAAATCACCTCAATATTATGTATTCAATATTAACAAATAATTTTATAACTGAACAGGCTAATGTTAACACTGAATTACTACGGCTATATGCTTATTTCGGTTTGGTCTAGAGAAAGGAGCTTCTAACCGGAAATCACGGTTCTTCCATGAACTCCAGTCATGACCGTATCCCTTGGGTAAATCACCCTCCCCAGTTCTCCATTTCCTCATCTATTAAGTAAGATTAGAACAGATTTTCTCTAAAGTCTCTTTTAGCTTTTAAAAATTAAAATATGAATACAAATAGGAGCAAATAAATTACTTGTTTATTCAGCTAGTGACAGCGTTCATCAAAAAATATATACTTCTTTCATGTCTCATTTGCATATACCATGAAGAAAAGTGAATTATTTTAAAGTATCTGCTGTTTGTGTTTCAAAATTCATTTTACTGGTTAACCTACCTCTTAGTATATTCTCAAAGACAAAAAAATTAAAGATAGTAAAAGTATCTAAACATGCTAACTTGAAGGAATCACTTTTTTCTTTCTTTTTTTAAAGATTTTCTTTTTTTTTTCGAGGAACACTAGCCCTGAACTAACATCTGCCGCCAATCCTCCTCTTTTTTGCTGAGGAAGACTGGCCCTGAGCTAACATCCGCGCCCATCTTCCTCTACTTCATATGTGGGACGCCTACTACAGCATGGCTTGCCAAGCGGTGCCATGTCCACACCAGGGGTGAGAACGTGAGAACTGAACTGCTGTGCCACCAGGCCGGCCCCTATATACTCAAATTTTACTGACCAATATATACTTCCATCGATTCAAAGTTTTTATAACTTTTAATCTCTTGCAAGAGGTGCATTTATCTTGAATCTACTGAGGCTTAAGCTTGCAAAAGCTTCTTCCAAGGCCTAGAACCCAATTCTGAATTCTTTTCATAAAGAAAGAACTGCGTTGTATGAGCTTCAGGGCCCCTGGATCTGCTCCTGGCTAATAATGTAAATGGCAAGCTTAGAATTAATTTTCCAATATATTCCTATAAAGAAAGGAAATACTTCAGAATCTAGCAAATTCTTAGGTAGTGTGGTATAATGGAAAGAACATGAACTTTTGAGTCAGACATACCTGAAATCTGAATCCCAGCTCTGCCGTTTCCTAGGTATAAATGTAATATACATTTTACTAGATCTCTCTGAGCCCTAGATAAGATTTAAAACAGGACTAACAACATCCAAACTTAAGATTGTTGTGAGGATTTGTGATAGTTATAGTTCAAAGCACCTAAAACGAGCTTAACACAAGGTAGACATACAACAACTGTACTTACTAACCTCATAAAGCAAATTTTCACACTATTAATGAATTGGGAATTAAAAAGGAGAAAGAATTTTCATGATTACTTTCAAGAGGATAGGGCAGATAGAAGAGGCTAAGGGTTGCTCAGTTAACAGCTGCTTTAGATAAGAAGGACTTGCATCAGTATGGTGAAGCTCTTAGCAATGATGGCTTGCTTTTCTAGAACAGTATCTCCAACGAATCTTGTATTTTCTTAAAGTAGGTAAAGATGTCCCTTTGAAGTCTTTATTCATTTGCTTAGCAGTAGCCTTTCTCATTTGAAAAGCAAATTTGGGTCCATTCTGTTCTCAATGATTACAACTACTAAACTGAATGAAAGTCACATTAAGACGTTTTATTTAATTATATTTTCAACCTTAAAACTGACTTTTAAAAAAATGAAGAAATGCTTTCTAATAGAAGATAATGGAAAAGGAAGAAAGCTGAAGGATCTTACTCAAAACATTAGTTGTCACAGTGAAGCAGTAGTTAAGTTTCTTGAAGAGAGATAAGGGAATTCTCAATAAAGAGAACGGATAGCGATTAAAGTTTAGAATGGCTCATGCAGGGAAGGGGAGAGGTAGCTTACCAGGGACATAAAAAAAATGCCCAGAGGCACGGAGAACCCATCTAAGTTAGAGACCACTGTCTTGCAATTTTCTCCAGAAGCGCACAGTAGCCTAAAAACCTTGAGCAGTGAAGACACATGGGTGGAATGACCCAAGATGCTTTTTGCTGATATTTCTGGCCTTGCCCTGGGGAGGCAGTAGAAAAGAAAGGGTAACTAATAAGTCACCACAGCTTAAGAGAAGGAAGGGGTCTTCTTGAGATCCAAGAGCACATTAACGGAAGAAGGAAACAAGCAACAAGTAGGATAGAATAATCAAAAACAACAGCAGCTTGCATTTATTTATAACGCTTACTATGTGCCAGGCACTACCCTAAGAGCTTTACGTGAATTAATACTATCCTTATAACAACCTTATGCAGTAGGTACTACTGTTTTCTCCTTTTTACAAAAGAGGAAACAGGCAGAGGTTAAGTGATCTGCTCAAGTCCTCCATCTAACAAATGGAGGGGAGCTAGGTTAGAATGCAGTATCGGAGTTTCTGATTTCTAAAGTAGCGGGAGGACAAGCTCCGAGACAGGGTGGAGATCACTACAACACAGAAGAGGCCGTTTGTTGGATCACTATATCTAAGGCCTGACTCCTGGTAGCAACAGACAATAAATATACTTTAAATTTAATAAATGAATGACTATGCCCACATGCATTGGATAAAGTTAAGATCTGAACGAGAGAGAACCTCTGTGAAGGAGGTATTAAAGTCTTCAATGACTGAGGGAGCATTTCTAAGAAGTTAGGAGATGGTCAGAGGGTAGTCTCAAAAGAATAGTTCACAGAAGCCTGAGCCACAAAAGAGGATGATGGATGTGGCAATAAATGGCATCTGGGCCCAATTATTCAAGGATTATAAGGAAAACAGATACCTCAATTCAAGAAGATAAGCCTGTATCCTCAGGGCAAAGCCAGGTTTCAGACGCAAAGGCAGCAAAGAATTCTGAGAACAGGCTGAGGATAGGGAGAGTCAATCTCCAATGAAGTAGGGGATCAGAGTGTACAGTTGACTGACCAGGCTGGGAGGAAGGAGTCACGGTGGGGGAGTAAAATGTGGAGTTAAGCTCGTAAATAGAAAAGACTGGACCAGAGTCACGTCTTCGATGCTCAATCCAAGGTTACTGCCAATGCATCATACTACCTTTATTTTCAAGACATTACTGTTTCCGGAGACTAGGCTGACTACCCTTCTAAGGACAGCGCCACAAGATCATTAACGACCCACTACATCTTAAGACTTCACCTATTGCTGCAAAGAGTTCAAACATTTCAAAGTACAGTAGTCCTCCCCTTACCCATGCTTTCGCTTCCGTGGTTTCAGTTACCCACGGTCAACTGCAGTCTGAAGATATTAAATGGAAAATTCCAGAAATAAACAATTTGTAAGTTTTAAACTGTGCACCATTCTGAGTAGCGTGATGAAATTTTGCGCTATCCTGCTCCTTCCCGCTCTGGATGTGAATTATCCCTTTGCCCACCTGTATCCACACTGTATCTGCTACCCACCCGTTAGTCACTTAGTAGCCACCTGGGTTATCAGACTGTCGGGTATCACAGTGCTTATAATAAGTAACCCTTCTTTTATTTAATAACAGCCCCAAAGTGCAAGAGGAGTGATGCTGGAAATTCAGACATGCCAAAGAGAACTAAGTTATTGTTGTTAATCTCTTACTGTTCCTAATTTATAAATTAAACTTTATCATAAGTATGTATGCATAGGAAAAAACAGTATATATAGGGTTTGGAAACTAACCAAGGTTTCAGACATTGAGTGGGGGTCTTGGAATGTATCCCCCATAAAGGGGGGACTACTGTCCTACTTCAATCAACTTACCTAATTAATCAATCACGTACTATGGTTTGGCCTAAAGGACTAGTTTCTCATTTAATCAACCATTCATTAACCACCCACATACCGTGTCTAACACTATGCTAAGTGCTTTGTGGTTCAAAAGTGTGTCTGGAATAAGCTTTGGGAAGGGACCATAACCTAGTTCACGAGTGAAACAAAAAAATGAGGATGTGAAGAGAAAAGGAAGGGAAAAAAGTAAGGACAGTGCAAGAAAAACAATATATTTTTAGATAAACATCTAATGTACCTATTAGAATGCACACACCAAACGAGTGTTTACTCCTTCAGTAGAATTAACTGGAGAGGTTACATACTTACTCCAATGATTACGTGAGAATCATCATTGGGACTTCTCTTTTGAATCTAACCCCAAGAGCCAGCAGCATTCTTGTGAAGTGCCCCAGTGGTTCCAAACCTGTATCCTTTGAGATGGATTTCTCAGTGTGGTTCACAAATTGACCCTGCAGGCCTTTCAAAATATAAGTTCTCAAAACTATACCAAAAAATGGCAGCATTACTAAAATAAGTGTATAGTATTACAAAATAATCACTTGCAAAAATGACACTCAATTTTTATCTTTAAACTGTGGCATACTCATGGCTAAATGTCGGTATAATAAAACAGCTAACTGTAGGCTAGGTACTGTTCTAATGCTCTATTTTCTTTCTCTCACAACAATCCCTAAGGTAGGTCCTCTTAGTAATCCCATTGTAAGTCAGAAGAGGGTAAGCAACTTGTTAAAGGTAACGCTGCTAGAAAGAGGTGGAGCTGACATTCAAACTCTGGCAGTCCAGAGCCCACACCCTTAACTGTTATGCCCTCAGTCTCTCTGTACTTTTCAGTCATACTCCTAATACATACGTTGAATACTCTAATGTAAAACTAGATGAAAATTCCCTGCAGATTATCCATCGTTTCTTTCTTACACGTAGGTAAAGAAATGCAACTTAAAGTACTACTTTTTCACCTGTGAAATTAAAGATATAATATGCTGGCTAAGACACTGCGACACAGTAGAACTTAAACTAATACAACCTTAAAATGTATAAATTAACTCTTAGGAGCGTTTACATTAGAGGCAGATGGCCTGGGTTAGAATCCTAGCTCTGCCACTTACAAGCATAGTGACCGTAGCCTCTCAAGGCCTCATTTGTAAAATAGGTAATATGGTATTCTATAGATTCGTGCAAATTAAATGTTTACACATGTGAAGCACAGAGCAGAGTTCATGGCACATAAGCATTCAATAAGTTTTAGCTATTATTATTACTAGCTCTCTGGAGGTCAATTTATATATATCAATTATGTTTAGCCCAGTAATTCCATAATCATGGATGGGCTCAAATGTTTATGTGCCTAAATAGTCTCAGTTGCATTATTTATAATAGAGAAAATATGGATTCACTGGAATCAATCAAAATACCTAGCAGTAGGAAATGGTTAAGCAAACTGAGATACTGTCGAGTATCACACAGTCATTGAAAATCATGCTTTCAATATATTTAACATGGAAATAGATATAAAGTAAGATGATATACTTTTTAAAAGGCAGTATATAAAATGGTATAGTACCTCAATTTTACTGTGTTCTCATGTGGGTATGAAAGATTAAACAAAACACATCAAAATGCTAATTTTCCAAGTGGCAGGTGATTTTTATTTCCTTATTTATAAATTTAGGTATTTATTAAGTTTTCTATCATGAATATGCATCACTTTTATAATTAGAAAAGCTACTAAAATGAACTCATTGCTTTGACAGACTGTGACTGAACAGTTTTCACAGCACACTGATACACACTAATTCTAATGCATATTTTATCTCAGTGATTTTTTTTCCTTACAAGTAACACCTTTCCCTTTTTTGCTGACTTTACAATGGACAAATAAGAACTATTTTCAAAGCTGCATTATTTAAAACTACAAATTGTCCAGTAACCTTTATAAAAATCTAACAAAACCGCTAAAGAACATCCAGATAATCTTGAATGAAAATAATAGCAAAAAATTATCTCTAAGGTCTCTCAATTTGTAATACAAAGAGGAGGCATACTACTTTTTCTAGTCTTAATTATATAATCTTCCTGAACTAGAAAAATGCTTTTATTAACAGCTACATTTAAATGAATGATGTACAAATGTAGCTTTCTCTATTTTGTCTGAATGAATCAACCTTGTGACTAAGGTATTATTTAAAAGGCCAAATTCTCACATGATATTCTATATTACTAAAATAGTTTCAAATTCAACATTGGTACTAATAATTTTCCAGGTTCCTCTGAACTGCTACCTAGGAAGATAATGCAAAATAAATACCTTATAGATAACCACTTATGCTTTTACTTTTCAACTTCTAAAGCCAGAGAGGTAGTAACAGTTACAACATGGCTGGCTGTCATAAAACTATTAAACAGAAAGAATCAGTTTAAGTGTAAGGAACACTTTAATGAATGTTACACCTCACTCAGCAATCTTCTTACAGAGATGTAAGAAAATACAAGACAATAAAAAACAAAGTTATAGTAAATTCCCTGCCCTATGTGATTTGCAAGATTATTCAGCTTTCCAGTATGTATAATCCACGTATTTCTAGGCAAGAATTACTTTCCCTAAGGAAGAGCAACCTCTTACAAAGATCAAAGCTGTTCCCCCAATCCTGACAAATATTACTGTAGCTAGGATCAACAAAAACATTAACTGTGCCTATTTGTTGTTAAACTCTTGTGCTCTTAAGGACATCACAAATGATCTTAAAAATCTCTTTCTAACGTCAGTCACTTTGCGGGTTCCATCTAACAATAACCTCCACATTATTTACTAGCCATGCCATACAGGTGGAGCTCTGTGAAGCGCATCTAGAATTACGGAGTGGACATCACAACCAGAGGTTCTTCATCACGATTTAGCATGCTTCTATAAACTAATAACTGAAGCCATTTCCAGATCACACTCTCATGACAATCACTTTCATAATATGTCTCCTAAACTCAGAAAGCTAAGCTAAGAAAAGCAAATCAGAGGACAGGCCAACATTTCCATTCAAACATATCCCCACCAATGCAATCAAGCTTTTCAAGCCCACGTGGACAAAACCCTGGATGGTACAGATGGTGAGGAATGGCTTTTCAAAGACAAGGACAAAAGGTTCACCTGAGAGCAACTAATCCTACATAGTGGAACAAAAGCTCAGGAGTGAGACACATAGCAACAGCAAGTCAAGAAGAGCAGAAACTTCTTGGAGCAGCATTCTTTGGTGCAAATCCACAGTCTCCAGGAGTTTCACAACCAGAGCCTCCTTCCTTAAAAAAGTTTTGCAGCCCTTGCTGTCACACTGGGTAGCAAAAAAAAAGATGTGAAATGACATATATATTGTGCACTGCAGGAAAGCTTACAAACTAGGATAAACTTTTCCTCCATCAACAATTTATAAACACAGGAAGTTCCTTACAGTTTCCCATCTTAAAAGGAACCAATTTCTCTTGAAATCTTATGAAAAAGTCTCCTTAAAATGCAAACTGTGCATAAGACTGTGGGATGGCGTAACTTTTACTCTTGTGAACAATGATGAAGGCACACTTAAAATATGCAGTCAAAACATTAGAAAGAACCTGGTTTTATTGATGAGACTATATCTGCAGCAGGCTTACACATCTATAAAATATCCTGTAAGTTCACGTACCACTCTATTTTGCAATGAAAACAAAACAATCCCAAAATATATTTTTACACATCCATTTTATAAAACAGAATCTGAAATGAGCGCTCGAGACCTTTGGTTAAACTACAACTTCCTTTAAATTACGGCTAACTATATAGCCAAATGGTAAAGTAAAATACAATAGCTATATGTACATAGGTATACACAAACAATATTTTTTCTTTATAGAATACTATACATTTACTACTTCTGACTAACAATCCATGCAGACTACAGTCATGTAAAAGATTGCTAACCTGGAAGAAAGAAAAATTTCTTCAAGATCTCTAAGTACTCAAACATTTACTAAAGGATAAGTCAGTGAAATACCATACCACTGAGGCACATATCTATCCTTAAGGAAGGCTCAAGGAACTACGACTTAAAAATTTACATATTAAAAGATATAATAGTTCTTTTGAGTGAGAACTACTTATAAATGATGTCAATACTTATGAAATAATGAAAATTTCTTACGCTTTGAAAAATCAGCAGATATTAACTACTAAATGTCAAACACTAGTTTAATATTTGTAACTTCATTCAAGGATTTTAGAAAAACTTAGCCAACAAGTTATCAACAGAAAGGGTCCAAATTAGCTCATAACCATAACACTACTTTAAAATAATCAGTTGCAGTGCTACGTGCTAACCTATCAAAGTATACTTTTCAGCTAAAGAAATTCTCTCCCACCCCTTCCTCCCAACAATACAAGATGCAGAAAGCAGGGTTCTTGGTCTTTCAAGCTATACAGACAACTCCCAAGGTCCTCGAACACTACCTGGCACACAGTACTCAGTATTTGTTGAATGATGGAAGGAATGGGAGAACAGGTAGGAACAGGCAAACCTAAAGAGATCAGAGAGTTGATCACATAGATAAAGGTACAACTGGTTAATGAGAATACTAAAATAAGTGAGTTGATGTCAAATGTGAGCGAGTCCACATTTTAGTAATAAATCTGAATTAGAACTCAGACTTCAAGAATAGCAAACCTTCCCCAGAAAATCTGCTGCAGAAAACTATTCCAATTCTGCTAAAAATGGTCAGAACTGATTCAGCAGGAAAACTACATTACTCGAAAAGTCATAAACCGAGCTCTGGTTCCACTATAAGGGAAAACAGGCTAGTGAACTTCACTGGTGCTCTTTTGCCACCATTTCTAACTTTCTTTGTAGTTTCTCACATTTACTTAAGAAAAAATTCAAAATCCCTTTCATCAGTATCAAAATACTTAACTCCTGAATATATCCTAGCTTTATTTACATGAAGCCAAAAGTCTCTACACATCGACATTAGTGTTTATGTTACTACAACTTCAAAATTCTGCACCAGATGTATTCTTTTCTTTTAAATTTTAAAAATTCAGAGAGGTCCTCAAGTTCTCTGGGTCATTTCTTACTCAACCAGGATAACTACATTAATAAGCCTTTCCTCACTGCAAACTACACTTTAGAAAAGGCATGCTTTAAAAAGTGAGTACAAACTCCCTCTTTGGCCCCCTCACACACTATGTTTATGATTCTAAGAAAGGAAACCCAAGACCTTTCTCTGGTTTTACTGTTTTAAAATTTTCTGTTCAATTGCTAGTTTGTCTGTCTTGACGTAGACCTGTTACTGTAGCGACACGAGCAAGTATGTCCAGTTTCTCTGTTACAACAGCACACTTTAATTGCTTGCCATTGGCTATTTGAATCAGATATGACATCCGAAGTTATACCCTATACACTAAACACCGCAAGCATATGACTCAACGTAATGCTAAAAAAGAAAAAGTTTCCAAACAGAATACGTTTGCTGTCACTAAAACCTATACAGTAAAGCAACTCAGGATGGGGACTACTCATTCCTCGGGCTTCCAGGGCTAAGAAAGAAAGAACCGATTGTCCAATTTGCTCTCTCTTGCTTCCCCTATGAGTGGTGAGGCGATTCCTGCCCAGCAGAGTTGGTCAAGCGCTTTGGAAGCTCGTGGATGAAATATGCCATAAATACACCGATGTTACTGATACATTACTATCGAGCATTACGTGGAACCCCTGTCACTGCGTCGGGGGTAGGCTGGTGGCAGAAACCTCTCCGAGGAGGGGAAGAGAGAAAGAGAGGACAGTCCCCTCCATCATTCTCAAGGTTTGGTTGGCCGTCTCTTGGGCTGGGTTATTTTTCAAACCGCAGCGAAACCACACGTGAAAAGTTACACACACGCCCCATACAAGGACTTGGACAGTCCCCGCCGCTGCAGGGCCGGGAGTCCGGGGCAGCCGGCGGGGAGCGGAGCGCCGGGGATCGGGCCTACAGCCCGGGGCGCGGGGAGGTGCTGGGACCGGCGAGGGGCCCGGCCGCAGCCGCCGCCCGCGGGCCGGCGGGCGGCGAGCTCCGGGCGGGGGCGCGGGGAACGGCCCGGGAGGCGGCCGCGCCGGGGCCCCGCGGCGCCCCGTTGCCGGGAAGGCTCGCGCCCCGCGGCCGGCGGCGTGGGGGAGGGGAGGCCGGGCCTGCGGCCTGTTGGGGGAGTTCAGCCCCGGCCTAGCGTGCGGCTCTCGGCCGGGCCCCCGGCCCCGGGGTCCCCGGCGCCGACGAGAGACTCACCGGAAAGGCCCGGATCCGCATCTTGGTGTCCTTCCGGCTGCCCGTGCCTTTGCTCAGATTCGACATGGTGCTCGTCCCCTCCCCGGCGGCTGCTTCGGGTCGCACTCCGAGGCGCCGGTGTCACATTTAAGGCGGGCGGGCGGGCGAGGGGCGACGCTGGGGGCGGCGGCGGCGCGGCCCCCGGGCTGGGCTGGGAGCTGGCCGGCCCCTGGGCGGCCGCGGCGGGGGCGGCGGCGGCTCGGGCTCCGGCGGCTCGGGCTCGGCTGGGGGCTGCGCTGGCGCGGCGGCTCCGCGGGGTCCCCCTCGCGCCCGGCTCAGCTCCCTTTATCGCGCTCCTCCGCGATGGCGGCGGCGGCGGCGACGGACAAACATCTCACTGCGCAGGCCGAACGTCCTCCTCCTCCTCCTTCTCCTCCTCCGCCTCAGCGAGACGAGATCCGGCCCAGAGGGTGGAGGGGGGAGGAGGGAGGGAGGAGAGCCGTAGAGTGGAGAGATTGGGGGAAGGGGGGGTGGGAAGACGGGAGGGGAGACGGGCGGCCGCGGCGGGGACGCTCAGATCTCGCGAGAAGACGCCGAGCGCGCGGCCCCGGGCGGGGCGGGGCGAAGCCGGGGAGCGGGAGGGGACCACGGGAGGGGAGGAAGGGAACGGGGAGTTGGGGAAGTGGGCGGGGCCAGCGGGGCGGGGAGGTGGGGAAAGGGGCGTGGCTGAGGGCGGGAGGAGTAAACTGCCTTTTTGAAAGGGGAGCTCTGGAGACCGGCTCTGGGCGGAGGTGGCAGCTGATTGGTGGAGAGCGGAGCGGGGGCGGGGGGGGGGGGGGCGTCCTGGTCACGTGGACGGAGTGGGCGGGGGAAGTTCGGAGAGCTGGACTGTAGTGGGCTGGGTCCGGCTGGGCTGGGCTGGCACGCAAGGAGGCTAGTCTCGGGGAGGAGCGTGGGGTGCGAGATGGATAACCACGTCCCAGAACAGGTTCTTATGTTTTTCTAGGGCATGTGGACTAGGGGTGGGTACTTGAGCAGAAGCCAGGAAGTTGAAAGAAAAGTTTTGTGCTGGAGTTACCTGTCAGAAATTAGGGTCCTGTGTGCTTAACAAGGTATTCAGGTTGGATGTGCACCACCCGCCTGAGGACTGAGAGGTGCAGATGTTAATCCACAAAATTTTCTTAAACTGCGGGCGCTTCGGGACCTCTTGATTCACTGATGTATTCTGGGGGACCCAGGACTAATTCATGTTAAAAATCTCTTTTTCGTTACCATTGAACTAAAATGAGAACTTCTTTTATGTAATGCAATATTTTGGTAAATGGTGTTAAATAGACGATGGGATGATAAAGAGCTATCTTTAACCTGCCAAATCATTTTTACCATTACCAAGAGTACTGTAGATTTTGAAAGCCAAAATTATTGTTGTTGATTCCAGTTTGCTGTAAATTTAGAAATTTTTTTTGTCATTATAGTCAAAAGGTCTAGTTTGATTCATCAGTTTTGCTTTCTATTTATTATGAATTGTACTTCCTAATTTACATCTTTGCCCTATTTGGATTTCTGACTCTGCAGAGGAATATGTGGGTTCTCACTTGAGTTTGTAATGTTTTAAATATGATGGATATGTACACTCAAGAGCTAGAGTTTTAATGCTTTATTTATTTAAATACTTTTTAAAGCTGGGGTTTAGTACTTTCTTATAGCATTTGGAAGCTGGGGATTTTTATACTTTTTAAAAAGAAGTAAACTGAAATATACTCTTTTATTTGTTTACTATAAGGTTGAATTTGCCATAAATTAACTTAATCCTGATGACTAAATTTGAGTGTTGTGTTTTCATCCTTTACTTGGTTGAAATGTTCCATGGGAAATATCACATTTTCTCATTTTGTTTCCTGGTATTTGCTAATCAAAACACGAGCTTAAGGGGCCGGTCCTGTGGCTGAGTGGTTAAGTTGCTGCGCTCTGCTTCCCAGGCCCAGGGTTTCGCAGGTTCATGTTCCTAGGCGTGGACATGGCACCGCTCATCAAGCCATGCTGAGGCGGCGTCCCACATGCCACAACTAGAAGGACCCATAACTAAAAAAATACACAACTATGTACCAGGGGGCTTTGGGAGAAAAAGGAAAAATAAAATCTTTTAAAAAAAAACCTATAGGTTTTTGGCAACATTGGTAATCGGATACAGGCAAAAATAACAACAAAAACAAAATAAATGAGATACTAAAAAAAAACACGAGCTTAAGAAACAAGGATGTTGCTTGAAGCAATATCTGTGTAAATACTCAAGCTAAAAATAGGTCATCCAGAACTGGGTTGATAAGGTAGAATTGGGAAGGGCTCTGATTTAAATATAAGAGGAGTCTTGGATAGGAGTTTATAATCTGTATACTGATTGAACCTCCATTTCCATAATCATTAGAATATAATAACAACCAATGTTTTTCTACTGGTTGTGCTGTCGTATGGCCCAGTTTCTTTGTAATATAAGAATATATGTTCTGGAGCCAGTTCTACCACTTTACTCCCTGTGTTATGTGGCTTTTGTGGGCAAAGACTTGACTACTGGTGCCTAGAATTCTTCATGTGTAAAATGGGGATAAAAATAATACTTCCTCCTTAGGTTACTATGAAATTTAGATGATTAATATATTCTTAAAAGCCCTGAAGCGGGGGCCAGCCCCGCGGCCAAGTGGTTAAGCTCGCACACTCTGCTTCTATGGCCCAGGGTATCGCCGGTTTGAATCCTGGGCACAGACATGGCACGGCTCATCAAGCCATGCTGAGGCAGCATCCCACATGCCACAACTAGAAGGACCCCCAACTAAAAATACACAACTATGTAGCAGGGGGCTTTGGGAGAAAAAGGAAAAAGAAAATCTTAAAAAAAAAGCCCTTAAGGAGGCCAGCCCAGTGTCATAGTGGTTAAGTTCGCACGCTCCACTTCAGAGGCCCCAGGGTTTGTGGATTCAGATCCTGGGCGCAGACCTACACACTGCTCATCAAGCTGTGCTGTGGCAGCCTCCCACATACAAAACAGAGGAAGATTGGCACAGATGTTAGCTCAGCAACAATCTTCCTCACCAAAAGAAAAAAGCCCTGAGAGCAGTGCTCAGCACAGAACAGCCACTCAACACCTGTTGGCTATTATTACCATGAGTAATTAAGGCCGCACTTATACTAACTTTGTTTATCCAATATGTAGGTTTCTAAGAACACTTGTATGTTTTTATAAAATGAATAAAACTAAGCTACTCTCCAACACTTAAATTTCACAAACCAATCAAATATTTCTTTAAAAAACTAGGAACCAATATAGGATTGGCCACTTTATTTTGGCAACTAAGGGCATTCAAAAGGAATAACTACCATAGACTAGCATCATTATCTTTCTTAAAAAAATATTTTAACCACAGAAATGGGGGAGGTCAATCTTTGAAGAAAGGACAATCCTTTAAATTGGTTAATTCAGCCCTATGAAGAACAATGCGTGGAGCTGATTTTTCTCCTTTCACTGTGAACCTGAGAGATCATCATGGGCCAGCATTTAGCAACCCCTTGCATTAAGGCATATTTCCAAGTAATTGTGAAGCATATAATCACCCTTCATTTGTTATGTGGACTCAGATTTTTACATGTTGGTTTTGCTTAAGCAAAATTTAACTGCACTTAAAAGAATCATTATCAACTGTGTCTTCTGTTAGGTTTTTAATCACGATGACCCAGAAAAACTCTTCAGAATGACTTTATCTGCCACTACCATTAAGAAATCTACGGCTCACTTATTTGCTCGTTTATTCAAGAAATATTTATGTAATGGCTGCTATATGGCAGGCACTAAGGTGAATAAGACAGCTGGGACCTGCCATCACAGGACGTAGGGTCCTTTTTCACGTTTCAAAATTTGGTAACCACAGACCCAAGTTAGATTAGCAACAACTTCCTATACACGCCAGTGCAGAAATCAGAGATTTTCCTTCCTAGGAAACGAGCATCCCCAAAATGTGTATGAAAGACTCTCTACAACAGCAGTAGACTATTCTTCTCTGCCCACTGCTATTCCCTGATTTGCAGATAGCAAATGAACTTTCAGGATGCTAGTTTTTCTGCCAGCTGCCACCTGATCTAGCAGAGAAAACAGTGCTGGAATAGGAACTCACTAGATCTTGCATGCCTGGCGGTTGGTATCTCTACTTATGCTGACTGAGTCCTGACACAGGAGAACAGTGGCCCCGTTTCCATTTATTCGCGTGGAGCACGTGCAGTCAGAGAAGCCAGAGGCTCAGTGGGCCAGCCCCTTTTCTACATCTCGGTCTAGAAAGAGACGGTGCACACTGAGAAGCCAGTGAAAGGGAACAGCCTTCTCTTGGCCATGAGTTTCTGGGCATCCGGGATACCAAACTACTTTAATCACTGTATCAGACCTGCTGATTTGATTGTGCAGATATTGGTTATTAAAACAGCTGACAGCCTGCCAGTTCAGTTAGAAAGACCTGTTCAATGGTTTTGAAGAGACAACGACTGTATTCAGGAAAGGTGTGTGTTTTTCAAATGGCAAGGGGAAGATTTATGGATATGACATCACTTCCTTGAAAGTAAGGTCTAGATCTGCTACTTTTTCCCCTGTCTCCACCAGGCAACTAGTAAGTATTGTAGGCCATTGGATTTGTAATATTCAGAGAGTAGCATTGGTATGTGCTCTAAAGATGACATGTTACAGGAGTATCCCACTGAGAACATAGCCACAGATACTTACAAGTATGAAACCTGTAGATCTTCTTCATACACATTTTCCACTTTGTCCTTACTCATTTCTTTATATATATATCATTGAGACAGGAAGCATATGAGACATATGGGCATATAAGACAAGTTGTGTCCTGAATTAAAGAAAAATCTGAAATGTCTATTATAGCATCAAAATCCATCTCAATTTTTCATCCCATTGTCATGCTAAATAAAATCATCTCACTGGCAGGTCTGGAAACTTTCTAGTTGGCCTGGACAGTGTTCTGTTTATTCCATGTTTATCCAATAATATTTTGGAAATAAAAATATCTATATATGTAACCATCTAATTTAACAGAATATAAATTCTCAATTAAAAACTGTAGTCACCAGCCTGGTGGCATAGTGCTTGAGTTTGCACACTCTGGTTTGGCGACCTGGGCTTCACAGGTTCAGATCCTGGGCACAGACCTACACACTGCTCATCAAACCATGCTGTGGTAGCGTCCCACATGCAAAGTAGAGGAAGATTGGCACAGATGTTAGCTCAGTGACAATCTTCCTCAAGCAAAAAGAGGAAGGTTGGGCAACAGATGGTAGCTCAGAGCCAATATTCCTCACCAAAAAAAAAAAAAAAATGAATTATAGACATTACATTCATGTAATTTTATTTTGAAGGAAAAGAATTTCCCCTTATTGATAAGAGTAACTCTATCAAGAAACCTTGAGGGGACAATTACGAATATGTTTTCATTCTTGACAAGTAAAGTATATGTTGAAATTTATAATTCATCAGCTCTGTCTTTGTGAAGTAAGTTAATTTTGGAGTTGAGATAAAGCATGATTCTAAAGAGCTATAAAAGTAAATAGTCTAAATCTTATGCTAGAATTAGTAATTGTATGAATTATAAATACAACAGTCAGCAAATGTAATAAAATACATTATCTTTAAACTTATTCAATAACCTATTTGTCTTTAGTTTGCAGTAAAACTGTATTCTTTATTCTTATATCTCGAACTAGTGAAAATCAAAATCTGAGTAAAGCAAAGGAGTGCTGGTAGAGATGAAGAATAACCTTTAAGAGACTAACAAATAAGAAAAAAGTTGTTGGGGCCAATTTCTAGCCCCAAATTGATGTAATGAATTAATTCCTAAGGTTAAGCTGGATTTGAACTTACAGCTTTCTGAATCTTCTAGTTCTTGAGTGGCTGGTCATTGGTCAGAAGACCCATCGAATGAGCGGTTCTCAGAAAGGGACAACGTGGACACCTCGTTAAGATGAAACCAGCAGCTTTATATCTAACCCAGTTAAAAACCTTTTACAGAATTTTCATTTATGAGACCTTTAGAGATGGTACTTCTCTGCTCCTGAAATCTTTGTTGAGAAGTGCTTATCCCTACATGAACCTTCATCTTTTGGGAATAGTCACTTTAGATGCTTGGATTGTCAAGGCAGTTTCCCATTCTTTTATTAATTATTATAGCGACACTTGTCCTGTTTTGGGAGGTGGTGCTTCCTATTAGCACCCTGATTTCTTGTTTTGAAGGATTCACCCATTGAGTGTGGTCTTGGTGGGGAGTGGTGTCCACTTCCCATCGCAAGAGCCAAAAGGGGCCAATCCTCCCTCTCCGCTCCCCGGCTCAGCCTGGAGATGTATAATGTCGACTCAGGCAATCAGACCGTCTCCTAGAAACTCTTCAGTAGGTGCCTGAAGGACACAGGGACAGTTAGTGGGCAGGCAAGCAGTGGCAGTGAGTAGCCTAGGTTCTTCCCCCTGAAAGACTTTAGCTGTCATTCCTGCTCTTCAACTTTCCAGCAGTCCCCTGCTTCCTGCTTGTTCTCCAATCCTGGTGCTCCCACCTCCCTTCATTTCTGTGACTCCAAACATGCCTTCCCTAAATTCCATTTCTTCTTAAAATAGGCAAAGTTTGTTTCCGCTGTCTTATCACTCAGGGTCCCGGCAGGAAACAGATGGCTTGCTCAAACAGGGAAATAGAGGCGAGTTTAATTCAGGGACTATTTACAGAAGTGTGGGCTGAGTTAGGGAGTGATCAAGGGATGATGAAGCATCTCAAGACTAGCAACAGTAAGGAGCCTTGCCCTACTTCTTGGCTAGAAGGGCCAAGAGGAGAAGTGGCCACCAGAACCTGGAGAGAGAATTCTCTCTGTAGCTATGGGAAAGGGCTGCCTGACAAACTGAGGCCTTTGGAGAGGACCCAAGCTACTGGCTCAGTAGGGAGACAGCCAGGGGACAAAATATGCCGGCCTCGCTTTTCTCCTCTCAGGCTGGGGCTGATGCCTCCTATTGGATGAACCTAACTGGAAGCCAGAAGGCAAGGGAGCCCAGAGATGGAGACCATAGAGGGCAGCCTTCCAAGAGACAGAGCAGAGTGAAGAGGGCGGGAGAATAGATCTGGAAAGGCAAACCAGGAATATCCACGTAGAGGGCTTGCAAACAAGTCTTTTAACTGATAGAAGTAAAATAAACAGGGGCCAGGTCTGTGGCTTAGTGGTTAAGTTTTCATGCTCAGCTTCAGGGCAGCCTGGGGTTCACAGGGTCGGATCCTGGCACAGACCTACACACCACTCATCAAGCCATGCTATAGCAGCGTCCCACATACAAAAGAGAGGAAGACTGGCACAGATGTTAGCTCAGGGACAATCTTCCTCAAGCCAAAAGAGGAAGGTTGGCAACAAAATGTTAGCTCAGGGCCAGTCTTCCTCACCAAAAAAAAAAAAAAAAGTAAAATATACATTTATATTAACTTTTTAAAATTTGTCTCATATAGTTGTAGAGTCTGTACACTGTAGGAAGGTGCCTAGCTGAGAAGGTTAATGGAGGTTGATGTCTAAGGCATGTGCCCTGGCAAGTGCTGTCATTTCCTGAAAGAAGGAGCACCTGTTTCCTTAATCAAAGATGCCACCTGCCCTCTCAGCTGTGAAGATACAGGGCTGGATTTCTCTGGGTGGTGGGGAGACCCTTTGGCTTTTTTTAATTTGCATGAAAACCATCATATAGACTAGGAGTGGCTGTGCATTGCCAGTACACTAACATTTTAAATTATGAAATAATACAGCACCAAGGTTAAGAGTGCCAACTCTGAAATCAGACTACCTAGTTTCTAATCGGAGTTCCGCAATGTATCAAGTGATCCCCATTTATTCTCGTCGGTAAAATCAGCTTAATAACAGTGCCAACTTCACAAGGCTAGTGTGAAGATCAAATGAAATAGGTAATGTGTTTAGTACAAGAGCTGGCAGGTAGTTTGAACCCAAGGAATATTAGCAATTATTTTACAGTTAATTCCAACACCATTTTTGACTCTTCAGTCTAGGTTCGGTAAAATGACAAACAAGTGTTTGCATGTTTCTGCATTCATGCAGCCACTACAACATCCAGTTTGCTCAATCTATTCCCCAATGCCCAGTTCCATCACCCCTTAGGCGGTGGCCTCCCCTTCATCCAGATCTGGTACCCACACTTCCGTCCTTTCGATCACTTCTCTTTCCAATCAGCATTCATCTTCCCTGCGACTTTTCTTCTTTTCTCCTATTCACTAGCTGTCTCTTATCTGTGGAGGAAGTTCTCGAGTTATCTGCCCTCCCAGGAGGCTCAGGAGGAGCAAGACTCCTAAAAACAACTGAAAAGAAGAAATAATGGCAGAAACTCTACTTTGACTTTCAAACCAGGTCAAAATCTTCAACAAGCTTTAAAGCGCTGACACCTTCCCTGTACTTTGATTAAGATTTGGTTGCACCAGAATTCTAGGACTCAGACTTTAAATCTGTTGTGCTTATTTTAAGGTTAGACAATGGACTTTTAAAAATAAACACACAAAGCAATGTATCCTGACTGTCACTTCTCATGATCTTTCTTATACTGTGTTCTTTCTTTCCAAAACATACAAATTATAAACTTTGGATATGTAAATTACAGGTAGTCCAATTCATCATCATTTGTACTTCTGCATTCCTTTCCCCACTGTCGTGTCACTTTTGTCTTGCACACGACGGCACAGCTGGACCTCACATTATTACAACTGAAAAATGATGATTCTCACATCAATGTTAAGTACATGGCAAATTAAATTCATCCTTAAAATTTTGATTGAAAGTATGATGCTATGTTATCTGAAGTATTTTTTGATGTCTACTGATAAGAAGGCAGTCTTTTCCATAATTGTGTCCAGACTTTTAGAAGCAAAAGAAATAGTCCAATGGCTCTGGTTCAATCAACTCATTCACTGCCAGTTTTGGGTGAATTTACATGGTAACCAGTACCATTTAACCCTAACCAGTGATACATGGTAACAAGTGACCATGGGTAAGGATAGGGAAGAATTACAAATTAATTGAAGGTAAGCAATATCCCTTTTTAAAACAAGCCCGCAGACTCTGCTCTATATAAATACCCGGCATGTAGTTTGAACTCAAAGAATATTAGCAATTATCATATGGTTATATCAAAGCAATCAAGTAGATGAGCAGCTGAAGAAATACAAGAAATTAGCTGACTGTTAACAATTAAATTTGTCCATGAAAATAGTGCATCCAATTCAGCTAAATTACTTTCTGCTGCAAGTAACAGAAAACGCAACTCAAGCCACCATAAGCAATGATCAGTTCTATTATCTCACATCACAAGAAGTCCAGAGTTAGGATGGGTTCCAGGTGTGGCACATCAGGGCTCTGGCTCAGCTTTATGGCAGTTCTCTTGGCTCTGGGCTTGGGCTGGTGTGAAGGCGACTCTGATCATTAGAGGTATCACTTACAGACACAACAAAATCCAGAGGAAAAAGAGAGACTGTCTTTTCCTTATGGTTTTGGGTTATGAGGTAGGAAACTTCCCAGAGGCAGTCCCAGGAGACTCTCTCATGGCTCATTAGCCAAGACTAGCTCTCATGTCCGTTTTAACCCACTCAGTGGCAAGGGGAATGGGCATAGTTTATACCAATCACTGGAGTAGAAGAGATCTTGGGAGTCAACTGCTACCACCTATTGGTACAGAGCAATTTCTGTCTGAACAGATTTTACATGGAGATTAATGAGTTTGAGGGAGTATGGAAGGGGAAGTGTGTGTGTGCGCGCGCATGCGTGTGTGTGAATAATAGGGTGTTTAGCCAATGAAGGGGGCATGATCTCAGGCCCCAAACTGCACTGAAAGGATAGCTCTCAAACACAGATAAGGAGATCAAAGAGAGGTACATCACAGCCAGGGACCCATGGGAAGCTGCAGCCTGTTTCAGAAAGGTGCCATGGGCACGCACGTGTACACAGACCCTAGCGCTCTCCTTTCGGGAATCATATGCTTCTCTTTCAGAGATGCTGGATAAACCTTATTCTCTGCTCCCTGCTTTCATGGGATCTCTAGAAGAGGACAGCCACAGGCAAATGAGGACAAGGTAGTTGCCCACAGAGGGAAATTCAACAGGTGGTGAAGAGGCCTCTTTAACCTCCAAAACTCTCCCGTCTAAAAACAAAGGAAGCCAAATGCACAAAAACACAGAGACCAAACTAGCCATCTGCTTGGTGGGCAAGATAGTTAGCTGTGGGATATGGTGAGAGAGGCCCTGTGCTGTCTCTCGTGACGCCGTAGTACTCCACCCTGAGCCCCAAAGCCAGCAGTTCCACTATTGGACAAAGCATTAGGCACTAAGGTCTTTTCAAAAGTAACTGCTTGTGGGAAGAAGATTACATTAGCCCACCAACACCCCAGCATTAATTATTACATCATAGAAACTAAGTGTTCCTAGAAACAAGCAAATTTCCTAGATGAGCAGGATCCTGCAAAAGGGAAAAGGAGCTTCTTTATCATTTTGCCTAGATTTGCAGTCAGACAAACACATATATGCAAAACACATGGGAAAATGATGTGACAGAGATTCTAACACGCACCCTACTTGAGCCAATGTATGGAGAAGAAACCAAGGACTTAAGATTCTCAGGAGAGAAGCCATGTCCCTCAGGAGCTCCTGTCTCCTAGCTTGGCTCCTGAGGTGGATTCTGTTCTTCACTCCACTTCCTGCTTGTTACTAAGAGGTTGGCTCCTCTCTACATTACAATGGTAATTAATCAAGATGTCTCCCAAGACCAAAGTATGACCTTGGGTTCATGTCAGACCCTCCTCAAGGGAGTGAGTGGGTTGGTGAGAACTTTGTATGGGGATGTTCAGCTCAGAAATGTTTATACTTGATTGATACAAAAATGTTTATCCATCACTCTAGAACCCTTCAAGCTCTTAATCCTGTCTTTACCGTCTGGTAGCAAAGGTGTGTGTGTCTCCCAAAGGTATAAGGAGTGGTGTGACAAGAAAGCTTCCCTTTGGGAATAGAAGTAAGTATTTTAGGTCAGACCTATTCTTAATTTATTGCCTGTTTTGTTTTTTGGTTTTTTTTTTACATTCACTAACTTCCTAAAAGTAAGAAAATATCTAAAGTACAGTTTCTTGGTATTCTTCTTTGGGTCCACTTTTGCACATCTACTCCGTGCACATTTCACAGCTCAGCTTTGCTTCCTTCAGCTTCACAGCATCCCTGTGCGATTCAGTATTATTAGCAACGTGATGAAGAGCTCTGGGTTCAACCTCAGGCACCGTACTAATTAGCTGAGTGACTTGGCTGCTCCTGTATAAAAAGGGGATAATAACAGTACCTACCACAGGAGATTGTTGTGAGAATTAAACGAGTTAAGGAACGCTAAGTGCTCTGAGCTCAGCACCTTGCGAATAATAAGCACTTAGTAAATATCTGCTGCTGTTTTATTTCCCTCATTTTACAGATCATAAAGTAATATCTCAGAGAGATTAAGTAACCTGTCATATCTAAGAGAGGTTAAGTCATTTGCCTAAGGTCACCACATAAATAAGTAGTGAGGGAGGGATTCAAACCCTTTTATCTAATTTCAGGCTTGTCCAGTTCTAGAGTCTGCACATATCACAACTATGTCATTTTTCTGTTGAATCATCTGTTTCACACACTCTATTCCACACAGGATAGTGGATGAAGATTCTAAGAGTGGAGGATCAAAAATAATTTTGGGGGGGGCTGGCCCTATGGCCTTGTGGTTAAGTTTGGCGCTCTCTGCATCAGCAGCCCGGGTTCGGTTCCCAGGCATAGACCTACACCACTTCTTGGCAGCCATGCCATCACCGGGACCCATATACAAAATAAAAGAAGAATTTCCACAGATGTTAGTTCAGGGTGAATATTCCTCAAGCAAAAAGAGGAAGATTAGCAACAGATGTTAGCTCAGGTCCAATCTTCCTCACCAAAATAAGAAGAAGAAGAAGAAGAAGAAGAAGAATTTTTTTGACTTCTTCCAGAGGTCTATGAACCTAGAGGGCGCTAAGTGGATGTCGCTGAATGACCAGCAAAGGGAGAGTGTGTGCCTAAGACCTTGACAAACTACCTTGCTGCAATTTTGAGTGATGGCCTGAAAATGTAGTAATATTCCTAGCTTGGGCAAGGTGAAGTGGTTGCCCCAGGTCACATAACTGGGAGTTGAGAAAACCCTGGAGGGAAGTGTGTGTTCTGAATTACCCATGTTCCCGACCATCTGCTGAATTGCCTCCTGCTTTGAAAAAGCTCTCAATGTGCGCAGAATGAATTTAGCACAATGTATAGCAAAACCTTAGATGACAAGAACTTAAGAATCAGGATGTTAGTCAGGGTTCTCCAGAGAAACAGAACCAATAGGAGATAGATAGATGGAAAGATAGATAGATGATCCATAGATAGATGTCTTATAAGCAATTGGCTCATCATTAGGAAGGCTAGGAAGTCCCATGATCTGCTGTCTGCAAGCTGGAGAACCAGAAAGTCAGCGGTAGAATTCAGTCCAAGCCTGAAGCTCCAGGAACCAGGAGTGCCAAAGTCCAAGGGCAGGAGAAGATGAATGTCCCAGCGCAAGCAGAGAGTAAATTCCCTTTTCCTCTCCCCTTTTGTTCTCTAGTCATGCCTTGCTTAAATGGGGATACGTTCTGAGACTATATTCTGGCCCTCAATGGATTGGATGATGCCCACCCACATTGGTGAGGGCAATCATCTTTGCTCAGTCTACTGATTCAAATGCTAATCTCTTCCAGAAACATCCTCACAGACACACTCAGAAATAATGTTTAATCTGCTATCTGGGCATGCCTTAGCCCAGTTAAGTTGACACACAAAATTAACCATCACACCTGGCTTGGTTTTCTGTGCTCTGATTGAGAGAAATGACACAAAAGAAACTTAAAACCAAACAAACATACTAGCCAATAAAGCATACACCCTCATGGGCTTGGTTTGGGGTGAAGGCAGGGTCATCCAGAGTCCATCATTCTTCGTGCCCTCTGCAGCTTCTCTATTCCCCTCTGTGTTACTGTGTTCTTTACTCATGAAGGCTACCTCTAGGTACTTTAAGACATAACTTAGCAAGGAAAAATTGAGTTTTGCTGAGTATGTTCTCAAATGTTAGAGAAAGGAACCGAAGTTTCAACAGAGGTTTTAGAGCAAAGTGAATTTCCTTAGTTTCCACCAGAAAATTTAGGTTTCTCTGAGTGTCCAAGATATGATTAATTGATGCTTTTTCAGTAACCAGAGTAGAATTTCTTTTTTTTTTTCAGTCCAGGGTTTACATTGTATAACAAATATATTATGAGAAGTGAGAGGGGAAAAGGTGTGGTTTATAAAACACTTTGAACAGATACACTTTAGGGGATAGTATTGTCGGAATCCTTTCTCCTGAAGTATATGTAATAAGACTCAAGAGTGTCAAAGCCCTTTCTTCGATTAGGGATCTTGTCAGTGTTACTCCTGGGAACTACTGAGTTTGGGTGCTTGAACACCGAACAATCAAACAAAAAGTTGGAGAACCATAACTTGACCTTTGTCATCATTCTAATTGTACTGACTCGCAGTAATCATTTTATTTATTTTTTTGAAGTCTTCTTATTACATATTTGTATGTTTATTTTTCTTCTCTTTTTTTAAATTGAGAGATAATTGACATACATTTTATTAGTTTCAGGTATACAACATAATGAGTCAATATATGTGTATATTGTGAAATGATCACCACAATAAGTCTAGGTAACAGTCATCACCACACATACTTACAATATTTTTTCTTGTGATGGAACTTGTCTTCATTATTTTATGGATTTGGATATACAACACTAGGATTAAAATACACATGCCCAGATACAACAACTACCAAAGAGAAACTTGATCTGGTTCAACTGACCTATAAGGTAAGACCCTATGACACCAGGATTTTAAAGGTGCTTCAATGCCCTATGCTATAGATTATAGCAAATATAACTGGTGATTTGATTTTGAAAATTTAAGTCACCACAAGGGTCAGTTTGGAATATTTAAATCACCCCAAAATATAGAAATAAATGCATGATTTGATTGTATGTTGTTTTACCTCAAATGGGAAAAGAAAAGGCCTACGAACGAATTCTGGACTCTACTTAACAATATACAGGCTGATATGTTTAGGAGAGAAGTGTAGTGATATTTTCCACTGTATTTGAAACGCATCAAAAAAGAAGGCTTGTTGGATGGGTATAGGAATGAGCAGATATGTGATAACACAAATCTAGTGAAATGTTAATGGTAGGATCTAGGTGATGGGTATATAAGGATTCACTGCCTCGTTCTTTCAAGTTTACAGTAGGTTTGAAAATTTTCAGGGCCAGCCTGTGGCCGAGTGGTTAAGTTCGCATGCTCCACTGTGGCGGCCCAGAGTTTCGCCAGTTCGGATCCTGGGTGCGGACATGGCACCGCTCGTCAAGCCATGCTGAGGCAGCGTCCCACATGCCACAGCTAGACGGACCCACAACTAAAAATACACAACTATGTACCAGGGGACTTTGGGGAGAAAAAGGAAAAATAAAATCTTTTAAAAAAAGAGAAAATTTTCAATAAAATGTAAGAAAAAAACATGAATGCATGGATTAAACTAATTGTTCTCAGACTTTATCTCAAAGAAGAGTCCAGAATGTGTATGCATTATAGGAAGTCTCATATTAAGTGAACTTGATTCATGAAAATGTAGAATTAACAATAATATTGATTGCAATTTATTGGGTGCTTAGTGTGTGCGAGGCATTGTACAATGTGCTTAGTAAGTGTTATCTAATTTAATTTAATACCCACAAGCACTGTTTGAAGTATATATTATTTACCCTTATTTTACAGGTTAGGAAAAGGTGTAAGAAGGTTACAGAGGAGCAGGCCTGGTGATACAGTGGTTAAGTTCACGCGTTCCGATTCTTGGCGGCCTGGGGTTCGCCAGTTTGGATCCTGGGTGCAGACATGGCACCGATTGGCAAAAGTCATGCTGTGGTAGGCATCCCACGTATAAAAAAAGAGTGGAAGAAGATGGGCATGGATGTTAACTCAGGGCCAGTCTTCCTCAGCAAAAAGAGGAGGATTGGCAGTAGTTAGCTCAGGGCTAATCTTCCTCAAAAAAAAAAAAAAAAAAGAAGAAGATTACAGAACTTGCAGGAGGATGTGCATCCAGCGAGCAGGACAGCTGAGAGTTAAACCACATCTGTCTGTGTCTACAGCCAATGCTGTTAGTCTTGCGTTCCAGGACAGGGAAATCTAAATTAGAGACATTTAGAGATTGTCTAGTTCAATTTCCCCACCCCTGGTTACAAATGACACAAAAGGTCAGTAGCACTAGAATCCCAGAATTTCTACTCTTCGGCCAAAGCTTTTGCCACTATCCACAATGTCTCTCTAAGTGCAGTTATTTTTTACAAAATGGATTCACTATAGAATTCCTTTAAATAACCAATTTCCATAATGCACTTTAACTATAATTTGATATAGAAGAATTTGCTCTATATACTTTTTTCAGGTATCGTATATGTCGTAAACAATGGCACCCTGCTGCTATAAACAGTATGTCCAAAAATGTAACACTAGCTTGAGCTTTTGAATGCACTCAAATTGTGCACATTTCCCTAGCGGGGAAAGACGCATGCAATTCTGAAATAAGTATGTATTGCATCCATTTGAATGAAAATGCTATAATTCTGATAATTCTGGAATTTTTTTCACAGCTCAATTCCAAACCCATGACTTTTCTGGGACTTTTTAAAAAAATTTTATCAGTGACTGATTTACACAGTGCAAACCACCCTAAAAAAAATATGAAAATAGAAAAGGGAAGTCGAGCATTAAAAAAACAAAAAGGACATATTTATGTTCTTTCTTCCACTTGCATCTCTCCCTTCATCTCAGCTCATGTCTTCAATACTACTCCCCAAATTCTGACATGGAAGTGTGGCAGCATTGGAGAAATGAAGAGACCCACCAAATCTTTTAGCTTTTAAGGTCTAGGCAATTGTCCTTCTACACTAGTGCATTAGTCAAATGTTTGGCAGCTTTGGGGTTAAAAGTCCTGGGTTTAACTTTTGGCTCCACCGCTCACTAGATGAGTGTCAGTGAAACTCCTTATTTTCTGAGTCGTTCTTCCATCAGCTATAAAATACTTACCTGACAGGATTATTGTGGGCATCAAAGGAAAATGTATTTATGCTTTGAAAACAAGATAACAAAAACATACAAACTAAGAACACCACAATTAACAATTTAAAAATTTTGTCCTTTGGTTGTGTTTACCATTTTCTGTAAGGCATAATTGTATTACCATTGTGTGATGAAACTATGAACATCTTTCTTGATTTCAGAACATAGAAGACAATTCTCCATGAGTCTCTTGCATATCTGCATACCTTTCCAATGAGGCACTGATTGCCTTTATTACGGACTATCTTTTCAAAGATTTTTATATAGCTAGCAGCCTTGAAAGACAGAGATAGTGTATGTCTCTCTCTCTTGAGCAAAGAGTAGGCATGCTTATTGTCCAGTATAAAAGATTTGGTCCCCTAACCTCAGAGTTTCTCTCCCACAACACAGTCATCTGTATGTACAACTATCTATCTGGGCTCATCCAGGTCATCCTGTGGGAAATGAGCCTCTGAGAACTGGTGCAAATACTGATTTTCTAGCTACTGCTATTGCTGTGTGTAATAAAGTCTCTTGTCTCTGACCCAGGAGTCTCACGTCTTCTATCAGCCTTCGTCAAGCTATGGCAGGCTAATTTGTTTGCTGGCAAGGAGAGCAAAATCTTAGACCCTTCACAGTTCTTGACAAGAAGTTGGGATGTAGCATGGAGACAAAGACTGTCCCTCCTATCATGTCTTGAGATAATTTTTGCAAAATACAGATCAACTTTTTGAGAGAACGGGCAGCATATTGTAGTGATTAAACACATAGACTCTGTGGCCAGACTGAGTTCTAATCCTGTCTAGGGCTCTCTTTTAGCTTGAGTCTAAAGATAAGGCTCTAGGATAAGGATATGAGTGAAAACAGTTTATTTGGGAGGTGATCCTAGTAATTACTAGTAAGGACTAAGGAAATAAGAAACGGAAAGGAAGGCAGCCAATAAAAGATGAATTTTCGAGTAAATTATGACTGTGGGTAACACGTTTCATCCTGCTTGGGAACTCTTAGTAGTCAATATAGAACGTACAACTCTGTGTCCTACCTGCGGGGTGAGGTACCTGGGATGTTTTATACCAAATTCCATCTGTCATTGATTGGGGGCTCCTGAGAGGGTCAGCACAGATTCTAGCTCTGGTGTTTCTGACCTGTCTTACATACAGCAGGCCCTGGCAGTTGGAAGTGAGACCCCAGTGTACACCACATTGATAAGGCCCAACGGCCTTATATCATTGGCACACCCACAGCCTTTGCTACAGACATCCTCCAGCAGTCTATTCTTTTTTTTTTTAAAGATTGGTACCTGAGCTAACATCTGTTGCCAATCTCCTTTTTTTTCTTCTTCTCCCCATAGTCCCCCAGTACATAGTTGTATATTCTAGTTGTGAGTGCCTCTGGTTGTGGCATGTGGGATGCCACCTCAGCATGGCCTGATGAGCGGTGCCATGTCCGTGTGCAGGATCCGAACCGGCGAAACCCTGGGCCACGAAAGCAGAGCACACGAACTTAACCACTGGGCCACAGGCCCAGCCCCTCTAGCAGTCTAGTCTTAGGAAGTCACTCAACCTGTTTATGTTCCTGTTTCCTCATCTGTAAAATGCAAATAATAATGGCACCAACCACACAGGGTTGATAGAAGGATTAAAGAAAGATTCAATCCATGTAAAGTACTTAAAACAGGCCATAGAGTTTCATAAGCACTTAGTAAATGTTGGCTATTGTTATAAAAGAATATGACATTTATTGATTGATTGATGTTTTGTCTATATGATTCTCTGGTATTCTGGATTCCTTAACACTGTGTAATTTTATTTTACTAAATGCCTGACATGGATTCTTATAGATTCAAGGTATACTTATGTTTGCCATTTGTCAAGGGCCAACATTGGCTGTCTCATGGGAAGCACAAAGAAAGATGTGTTTAAAACTTATTATTCCTATTTAAATTTCCTTAGAGAATTTATGGGGCTAAGCACTCCTGCACTCTTTAATTTAAAAATTTACTGCTTTGTCAGAGAAACTAATTAAATCTTATTTGAAGTGTCAGTAACACAGCAGCATTGGACTCAATTTTCTATTCTTCTATTATGGGGATGAGAATATAAAGGAGAAGCGTATTTTAAACTCAATTTTCTAGCATTATGTATCATTTATGTCAGACTCCTGCGAATCAGCTTCCTGGTAACTATGGAATTCACCAAAACGAAACACTCAAGAATTTTAGTAAGCCTACTTAACTTTTGACTAAGGTAAAATTCTACTATTAAACTAAACAACACTAGTAGGAAATTACAGCGTACCGGGGAAGAGACTCATATTTATGGAAACCAACTCTTCAGAGGACGAAAGATTTGCCTATTTCTTACTCTAGGAACAACTCTGACTTCCATCCTCTTGTATTCTTCCCAAACAGTCCTCTTGGCTTGCTCTGACTGAATCTCTTATTTAAAGATCTCAGTCGCTTTTACAAATTACTGGAGTCTTTATATTAAGGACATTGTCTCAAGAATTTTCCCCCAAATCCTTTTTTCATTTTTGTAGTTACTCTTTTAGATATTCTTTTCTTTGTCTAAATCTAAGGATATCTCAACACACCATATTTATACCTATATGTGAATATGAAAAATGTTAATAAAATTACAATCTCTCCATAAATATTTTATCAATGTTTAGGCTGAAAAAAAATTAACCGTAATCTTCCACATTAAAATTTTGACAGTTTTAATATGACGTTTTATTTTTAGCTACTGTTTTTTTCCACATTTAAATATCTTACATTTAAATTCTATTAAATGGTATTTACTTTTTTTAATATGGACCAAGAAGAGTTTGAAAATCCTGTAAATTTTCTTTTCTTCCATTACCCAACTTAAAAAAATTTTTTTATGTCTTACTGCCCTATAAAATTTAAGTAGGAAGTAGGATAAAATTTCCTGTAAATTGAATCCAAATATACTATTACATTATTTTTATTTCTTTAAATTCCCTAGTATTTTCTTCCTTGCTTAACATCAGTTTAATAAAATATATTTCTACACATATATGAATCAAATGCTTCTATCTAAACATAGGATACTCAGGTGATTAGGGAGGAAAATTAATGAAATTCAACATTTAACCTACACTTTATAAAGAAATCGTAAAATAAATCAAGTATTTAAAAAATAAGTTCAGAGGCCGGCCTGGTGGCACAGTGGTGTTCCGCTTCAGTGGCCCAGGGTTCGCCGCTTAGGATCCCAGGTGCGGACATGGCACCGCTTGGCAAGCCATGCTGTGGCAGTCGTCCCACATATAAAGTAGAGGAAGATGGGCACCGATGGTAGCTCAGGGCCAGTCTTCCTCAGCAAAAAGAGGAGGATTGGCAGCAGATGTTAGCTCAGGGCTGATCTTACTCAAAAAAATAAAAAATAAGTTCAAACTGTATTACTGATTTATAGATGTTAAGAAGTGTTTTAAATAGTCTTTTGTTATATATATGTAACTACAAAAATAATAAGATTTAGTAATAACTGAATTCTCTTTGCTACATTTATTTAAATTTTAAAAATTCTTCTGAAAAGTAAACATCAATCCAAATCCTCTGAAAATGAATTTCTATTCTTACCTTTTTTTTGAATGCCTTCTAGGATTTTAAACTCCATTTTTAAAAATTCAACATTTGTGTGTTCCTTTACACCTTAATGCCATGGAATTTATTGAATGTTTACTGTGTGCTAAGCTCCAGGAATACCGTGCTAAAACAGCATGTTTTCTGTCCAAAGAGATAAGACAGGAATCAAATAATGCCACAAAAAATGCCCATGAGGGAAAACTATGATAAGTACTGTGCATGAAAGCTACCAGGTGCTATGAAAGCATATTCTAGGGAGACCTGACCCAGCCTGGAGAATAGAGAGAGGGCTTCCTTGAGGAAAAACATTTGAGTTGAGATCTGAGGGATGTGTAGGAGTCAGACATAAAATCTAGTTTTGGCTACATTCGCAAGTCTGTAAACTCAGTGTCAATATACAGAATTCTGCATCCAGATTTCACAGTTAAAGTAAGCAGCACATAATTAGTGAGCTCTACCTGTCTGGTGCCATCGCAGATATGTTCCTTCATTTACCCTACAACTACCTGGGTCTTAACTTCCTCTTTTATTAATAAAACAGATTATAATGCCAGCTCTATTTCTGAGAAGATTGCTCTAAGAGTAAAATGAAATAGGGTATGTGAAAGTGGTTTTTTTTTTTACACGATAGAGTTCTGTGCAGATACTGTTTATTATCTTTAGGTGATCTCCATTATTATTTATTTTCATATAACAAGTGGAAAAAGGGGGTTGGTGCTTTTGAGGAAAGGCATATTTATCCTCCACAATTAAAATTTCTAGGTATTCTTGTCCAATTGTTTTTTAGCAAATAAATTGTAGTAAGTGGCTCCCTAACATAGCAGTCTGCTAGGCACAGAATAAGGGAAAACAGAGCTTATCTTTCCCTAAAAGAATGAGTATAACAAAGATGCACAGTTGACATAGACAACACAACACGAAGAGTATAAGTAAATTCACTGTTTATTCATTCATTCAATCAGCGTTTATTTAGCTCTAAGGATACTAGGAAAAACAAGACAATGAGACAGAAGTGGTCCCTGCCTTCCTAGAGCTAATAATCTAATTCTAGTTGAATGTTGTGAACACGCGTAAGGTGTATATTTACTTTCAGGAACATCTACTGAGAAGTACTCTCCATTATGTGAATTACAAGGCCAGTGGTTCCATCAAGCTTTATGCATAGACCTCAAAGCCATCCACAAATTTGGAAGATACCTAAGCTGTTTGCGTGACTTCATTCCACTCCCTGGTAAATGCCCCCTCTGGCATTTGTCTAGATTCCAAGCTGTGAGGGGAGTACAGCTGGCAGAAGCACGGTCACCCCACCCCCACCCAGTGAAAGGGTGAAAGAATCCCCCACAGGGAAAGGCGAGGCTTCCCGGGGGGTAGGTCACCTTTTCAATGGGAGATGGTAGACCCGGCTCAGTGTGCTGTCGGAGTGGCGGCCCTCTCCTGTCAGACCTCCACACCCACTGTACTCTGAGCAGGCTTTGCAGGAGAGAGAAAGGCAAAGGAGGCGCCCTTAACAGCTTACAGCCAGCCCTGCTCAGCACCCTAAAAATGCCACAGGAAACGTCAGCTCATTTCTGGAAGGTCGTCTACTTATCGAGATGAGTCCACAAGAACCTCAGAGATTTAGGAGGCTCCTACCGACTTAGAAGTCCATAGCCTCAAAGCGGGGCTATGAAACTGGATGAGCAAAAAGAGCATCGTCGTCAAAGCTCCAGTTCCATCAGAAAGATAAAGCAAGCAAAACATGCATTTGGTGACACGACTGCCACCTCTTTCTGTACCATCTCCTACCTCTCCTTCCCTCCCTGATGCCCAGGGTTCTAATCTACACTTTGGTTGTCCGGTGTTCCTCGGCAGAACCCCACAAAATCTCGTCTTTCCTGGATGTACTCTGAAGCTAACCAAATCCTATCTTTCAAAAAAAGTTACTATCCTTTATTCCACTCCTTATGAGTCCCCCCTTTTTTTTTTTATTGCTGGGTGAGAGATAACTGAAAAATCCATTTCTGATTAATTGTTAACGGTGATCATGAATTTAGGACAATGTCTGGTGTAATAATGCTTCCAGAGAATATAAAACCATCTGGTAATCTCTCTAGGTCATATATATATATATATATATATACACACACACACAATCATATATATACATGCAGTCATAAACAGGTCATATATGTTACATATGTATGTATGTATAGTTATGTACCACGTAATGATATTTCAGGCAATGATGGGCTGCATGGATGATGGTGGTCCCATAACATTAGTACCAAATAGCCTAGATTTGTGTAAGTGCACTCTGCGATGTTTGCACAATGACAAAATCTCCTGATGATACATTTCTCAGAAAGTATCCCCGTTGTCAAGTGATGCATGACTGTATATACATACATATATATATATATATATTCTAACAGGAGCTACTTGGAGATGTTTCTTAAACTCCAGAGAATGGCACTAAAATTTAAAAGTTCCAGCCCAAAAGGAGAGTTATATTTGGGAGTATATCTCTCATTTATTAAATCTGTACCCTCACATAATTTCTGCATATGATTTGAAGAGCCCGGTCCTATATGAATATGCATTGAGCCCAAGGTACACTGTTGGAAATTCAAGACATCTCAGTAGGGTGACTATTTCTAGGTACTTGTATAAGCCTCAGAAAGAAAGACTAGTTACATGTTTTCTTTAGGGATGACATGAGTTAAATAGTATAACCTCAGATTAAATCTGTCACCTATTCAACACAGAGTTCTTACAAAACGCCTCAAAGCAAATATAGTCTATTAAGTATAAAAACTGGGGAATGTTGACAGCTGCCAAGTCCGTGTAGCATTTACACATTTTACCTGCCGAGCAAACACATCAGTCAATTTGTCTGACCTACTCGTGCCCCCTTCTGGAGAACCTGTTCCTATTGTCATGTGAATGGGCATCAAGCCATTTGGCCCCACCCTCCTGACTGTAGCTGATTAGAACAGGCATGAAAGAGACAGAGAAAGAAGTGTAAAACCAGTAGGTATGAAGACAGAGACCAGTGACCACGTGGCTCCAGTGACAGAGAAGAAGAAAGAAGAAGACAGAACACATATCTTGATTTCAGAGAGCTTTCAGATTTCTTCTTCTGATTCTGTGGGTGGCCCAGACGTATTCCCTATCTTGATTCCATGAGATAATCTGTGTACAGAGAAGGCTAATTTCCACTACAGCACTATCCAACAGAAATGGAATGCAAGCCACATATGTAATTTAAAAGTTTCCAGTAGCTGTGATAAAAAAGTAAAAAGAAACACATGAAATTAATTTTAAAAATATATTTTATTTAACTCAACATATCCACAATATTGACATTTCAATATGTGATCAATATAAAAATTATCAACGAGGTATTTACATTCTTATTTTCATGCTAAGTCATCAAAGTCTGGTGTGGTGTGCATTTTCCACTTACAGCACATCTCAATTTGGAAGAACCACATTCCAAGGGCCCAATAGCTACATGGGTGGAGATGGCACGAGCATGCTTCTGGCAGCTGTACTCCCTTCTCAGCTTGGAATCTGGACAAATGCCAGAGCGGGCATTTACCAGGGAGTGAGATGAAGTAATGGACACAGTTTAGGTATCTTCCACAGCTTGCAGACAGCTTTGAGGTCTACACATAAACCTTGATTGAATCATTGGCCTTGTAATTTGTATCACACATAGCACTTCTTCACTGGTGTTCTTTCCAGCACATGTTCCTGAAATCAAACATAAATCTTACACATGTTCACAACATCTGACTAGAACTAAATTATTGGTTCTGTGAAGGTAGGGACCACTTCTGTCTCATTGTCTTGTTTTTCCTAGTATCCTCAGAGCTAAATACTGATTGATAGAACTCTGATCAGAGTAGTGCTAGGCGAATGAATGAAGGCTTCTCTGGTTTCCTCAGATAACACAATTCGATCTATCCTAGAGCTTAGGGTGGGGGGTGAGCCTCTAGGAGGGGATGCATTAGAAGGCAGTGGGAATAGAGAAGCTGGCAGGTCTTGACAAGGTAGCATAGCAAGGCAAGAGTTGTCCCAGCTGGGACAATTCAGAAAAGTATCATGGAAGAGTTGTCATCTGAGTGGGCATATTTTTTTAAAGGCAAAACTCAATGGTCGTAAGGGGCAGAAAACCACTCAGATTAATTCCAATTGAAAGGGAGGTTTATTTTTAGGACATAGAGCTCTCACATAAATGGGATACAGCTGGGAATGGAGCTGCAAACTAGGGAGTTGCCAAGGACCACAGTTGCTTTTTCTTTCAATGGCTGTGTAATTCTTCCTTTGTGCGTAATTTTGCAAGCATGCTCTCTTCTGTTTGGCAAACTGACTTTCTTTGCTTACTCTTAGTCTCTGAGCCTCCATAACTTTGTCTCGTGCATGGCTTCGGGTTGACATGGTACTGACTCAGGAATAGACCCTAGATGAGCTTTGACATAGCTTTTTATGTTGAATTGACTCAGTGTGTTAATTCCAGATTCCCAGGAAAAGAATCTGCTCTGTCCACTTTGGGTTAGCTAGGCACCCAACATGATGCATTCAGCTGAGAGTAGGAAGGGAACACACGATAAAAACATGGTCATCTACACCCATTGCTTCAGCAGCCCTAGTGGGATGGGGTGAATGGTGGCAGTTTCCAGGAAAGGGATTGTGGGAAGACACATTTATGAAAACATGTCTACAACACCTTTAAAGTGTGAATAGGATATGGAAGAATTAGCTACTAGAAGAGGAAATGGCATGAACAAAGGCACAGAACAAAGGTATTTGATATATAGTCAGTAAATTTTCCACATGAATTAAACTGTGAGGTTTGGGGATCATTATATAGCTTGGATTTATCACAGCCCAAGGTTCACACAGGGAATATTAGGCAATGAGGCTGGAAATATAGGATGGTATCAGAGTCTAAAGGGTATTAAGCAGCAGGCTGAGGCATTTAGACTTCCCAGGGTGTCCGTAATCTCTGAGGACGCATCATGGAGAAATCTGCCATATTTTTCTAGAAAATATTCTTTGGCTCCTGGGTAAGCCCTAGGCTCCAGTGTCAAGTAGCAGGTTAATTTGATTTTACAGTGGACATCAAGCCATGAAATAGAGATAAGGCAACCGGAAACGAGACTGCTTAGTAAGCTAGTGAAAAAGACAGACTATCTGCTATCTTGGTTTTTTAAAAATAAAGTTAGTTGATCACTAGCAACAACTGAATTAAAAAGTCAAGCCAAGAAGGCAGGAGCTGTTCTATGACAACTGCAAACAACAACTAACATTTATCAAACTTCTGTGGGCCCGAGGTTGTGTTAAGCATTTGTGTGACTGGAGCAAGGTAAGTGAATGAGAGTTTTATTCATTATCTAGTAAACAAATATCACCTTTCTATTTCAGGGTCTAGAACCATTGAATCTGAGAGTTGTAAGGCCTTTGACATCCATGCCAACTGTCCGTAGCACTTACCTGTTACTCCCCTAACAGTTTTCAGAGTCTCCCTGGTTACTGGCTAGCCAGCTAGACCCGCACTGACTCAGAGCCCACGTGAGCCCAGATTACACAGCCCTTGGAGTTGGTGGACTGGACAGGTAGTTCCACGCACAGAGGTCCAGTCGGCTTGGCTCTTATATTTCGAGACTTTGAGTCCACATTAGAATATCAAAAGTATTTTATAAACTACATGTCTCTATAGAGAATAAAAACCTACTCTAGGATTTAACAAGCCTGCTTCTTGCTTCAAATTGAATGCTAATGGTAAACTGAAAAAGATTTCCAGTGACAGATAATTAGGGATAATGGTGATTACTGGCCTTTATGCAGTCTTTCACCCAAACAGATGGCAAAGAGCTTAAAAAATGAATGCTCTAATGCATAATTTCTCCCCCTTCTTAAATAAAATTTCCTCTAGGGTCAACGATAGTTTGTATTTAACACACTGTATTATTACCCATACTAAATAACAATTTCCAGGCAATTCAGTTAGTCTGTTAATTTGGTTAGCAATTAGCTTTGAATGGATTTCTACCCTCAATACATTACAAATGTACGAATGCATGTATGCCCTATTTATTTTTCTTATTCATTCATTTAACTTTTATAAGCCTCTGTGGTTACCATCACATGGGTGACTTCCAGGTCACAGGAGGCTTGGTCACTTAGCGGGCCTGTCTCTGGTGGTCCGTATAGCCCCTGCTTCCGTGAAAGAAGCCAGCCTCTTGTGATGCCCAAGGGTAGAGCCAGGTGTGAGATCTGTAGGTACTCCTGGATCCCTAGGGCCCTATATCAGGATGCATTTCCTGGGTGTCTTTTTTCTTCTTTTATGTAGAGTTTTAAAGACATCATATTAAAAAGGCATCAACATTTAATCAAAATTTATCATATATTAAACTATAAAAGGGAACACTGGGACCCTCCCTACTTCTCCCTTGCCTTCCCCTGCCTTCTCTCTGGGGAAAGGTGATTTGAGCCTTGTGTTACTCACCATCTAGTTGATATGGATGCCTCAAGGTGTGATCTGGGGAAAAGTCAGGGCCATTGCTTTGTAGGCCTAAGAAGACTAGGATATGAATTTACAAGAAATACAGTCAAAGTTCTGTTAATGGGAAGGGTCTGAATTTCTACGCTAGACCCCCCAGACCAAGTTTCAGAAGGAAACAAGTCTTTGTGTCGGTGGATGTGTTTGGTTTTGCTGTTGGCAGAGAACGTGTAGAGAGGGGAGGTGGAGGGGCTGAGCCTGAAAGAAAGACTCCCGCTTTCCCTCTCTTCTGCCCGCCTTCCCCAGTCCTTCTCTCTGGGGCAGGCTTCCATAGCCTGAGTCAGAGCCCAGGCCTCTCCTCTGTAGAGCAGAAGATGCTGGATAGCTGGCGGAGAATGCAGAAGAGGTAATGTGGTTGAGAGGCCAGGACGGATGATCTGGATCGGAATCCCATGGCCTGGGGCACTGGGGATGACATTCCATGCCTGGAGCTTCAGCTTCTTCCTATGTAAAATGGGGTAAATAATTCCCTTGAGCATCATGTAAAATACTAAAGCATTTAGCACATACTAGGAAGTCTATTCATGTTAACTATGATTATTATTATCACTGGCACTCAATACCTGGGATTATGGAATTGATCTAGTTACTTCTTTAGGGAGGGATGAAAGCATTGGGAAAAGATAAGGGAGCGGGAATTAGAAGGGATGGGTTAAAGGGAGATAGAGGAGATAGTTAACAAGGGAGACCCAGGCAGGGCACCCTCTGAAAGCTTGAGATGCTTCTTCCTGGGGCTAATCCCCCCAACCCGGGAAAGTGAGACATGAAATCTTAGCTATTGTGAAGCTTAAGAGAACTGAGCATCTAGACGAGGGGTATCATGTTTGATCCCACCTGCATCCCCCTACTTAGTGCAACTTTGGAGTAAACATCAGCAACCTGGAGGTAAAGACCTGTTTCAGGAACTACAAATTCAAATGCCTTCAGGGGCCACTGACGTATCTCAAATGCCAGAGGCAGCCAAGTGTAAGGCAGCTGGGCCTTGTGATGAGTGTGTCTCTCACCCAAAGGCCCTTAGATTTGAATTAAAAAAAATTGCCCTCTGTACCAAATGGCTCTGCACATCTTTGGTTTTATTTGCAAGCTTTGACTTCATTCCTCAAGCAGTCCTGTGCAAAGTCACTTCAGCCAAAGGTATGTGAGGCACTGTCTGTAAGAGGGAGAGGCAGAGCTGACTCTCGGTCCCCTCCCTAGCCACTCCCTAGTCACGCAGAGCCCTTATCACGGGCTACTGGGATCCAGAAGAATCATCCCGCAGACAGTGAATATCACAGAGGGACAGAGAGAGAGAAGTCTACCCCATGGGTTGCATAATAATGCACATTTATTGGGAAGAACACAATATTGTCTTGGAACTGCATGGAAGGTAATGAATGCAATGAGAAGACTAGCCAGGAAAAGCAGAACATTTATGAGACATGGATAAAAGATGGTGCGTTGTCCTGATTTGGACTCTAGGATTCTAAAACCATGGAAACCTCCAAGCCTCACATTTCTTATTTGTAGAACCAGACCATTACTTTTGCCCCATGGAGATGTAAGTGTCAAATGAGGCTGTGTATAGGAAAGTATTGCTATGTTAACATTTCCACTGTCCGTTTATTTGCAGTTGTACTCACCGTCTGCATATGTTTCCATCAGACGTTACCACCGAATTGTTCCTTTTTCTGACAGTTTAAGTTCAGCTCTTAATCTCCCTCTCAAAAAATTGTCTATTTCCCAAATATTTTCATAAGTCTTTTCTTCCCTCATGAGTGATAAGATAAAGTCCTTTTGATAATATCCTTCCCTTCCCCCACTCCACTGCTGGGAGTGTCTATAAATTCTGAGATTTTATTACAAACCTTCCTTTGTCAATTACAATAGAATTGAGCCAAGACAAGTCCCAGTATTGACACAACTACCCCAACTGCTGCTTAGCTGGTATTTTCACCTGCAACACATCTTCAAAAATGCATGTAATGCACTGTCCGTTGGGGTTATCTGTCACAGCTGGGAGGACAAGTGTTATAGAATCAGTCTCTTCTCATGATCTAGCAAATCCATTTATTCATAAGCAGGCCTTCATATACAATTCATATATGCCCACATACACCAGAGGGAAGGGAACAGAGTAGACACTAGCTCCTATTTGATACGACAAATTTGAGGTTCATTTAAGAACATATGGGGGCCGGCCCAGTGGCGTAGCAGTTAAGTGTGCATGTTCTGCTTCGGTGGCCGGGGTTCGCCAGTTCGGATCCCAGGTGTGGACATGGCACTGCTTGACAAGCCGTGCTGTGGTAGGCGTCCCACATATAAAGCAGAGGAAGATGGGCATGAATGTTAAATCAGGGCCAGTCTTCCTCAGCAAAAAAAAAAAGAAAAAAGAAAAAGAGGGGGATAGGCAGTGGATGTTAGCTCAGGGCTAATCTTTCTCAAAAAAAAAAAAAAAAAAATGAACCAAATAAGAAAAAAGAAGCTAGCGTAGACAGATTTCTCAGTAATGTTTCCAGTAAAAGCACTAGAGCGTGTGTCTAAACCATTTTCCTAGCCCTGCTACACTTTCTGAGGCCACTTCTAACATTTGGGAAATAGCATAATGCGGGCTCCTCAGCTTATCTGGGATCATATTTCCTTAAATCTGGTATGTACTAGTCAGAGTTCTCCAAAGAAACAGCACCAATAGGAGACATATTTACATAAATATCTTAAAATATATATGCATCTATCCTAAAAAGAAGATTTATTATAAATAATAAATAATGAGAGATTTATGATAAGAAATTGGCTCATACAATTATGGAGCCTGGCAAGTCCCGAGATCTGCAGGGTGAACAGCAAGCTGGAGACTCAGGAGAACTGATGGTGTAAGTTCCAGTCTGAAGGCCACAGGCTTGAGGCCCAGGAGGAGCTGATGTTTACATTTGACAAAAGTGATGTCTCAGTTTGAAGGCAGTCAGGTAAGAGGAAATCTCACTTACTCAGGGATGGGTCAGCCTTTTTGTTCTATTCAGGACTTCAACTGATTGGATGAGGCCCACCCACATTAGGGAGTGCAATCTGCTTTACTCAGTCTACTCATTTAAATGTTAATCTCGTCCAAAAGCACCCTCACAGAAACACACAGAATAATGTTGTACCAAAAGTTTGAGCACCCAGTGGCCCAGTCAAGTTGACACCTAAAATTAAACATCACAGAGTATAAAATTCAGAGTTTGGAATTTTCAGAGTCCTCAATTCTTTCTTACTCTCAGATCCATGTAAGAATATATGCCATGTGGGGCTGGCCTGGTGGCACAGCAGTTAAGTTTGCACTTTCTGCTTTGGCAGCACAGGGGTGACTGGTTCAGATCCTGGGTGTGGACATGGCACTGGTTTGGCTCGCCATGCTGTGGTAGGCATCCCACATATAAAGTAGAGGAAGATGGGCATGGATGTTAGCTCAGGGCCAGTCTTCCTCAGCGAAAAAAAAAACGGGGGGCTTGGCAGTAGTTAGCTCAGGGCTAATCTTCCTCAAAAAAAAAAATGCATGAAGATATAATTTGAATAGTACAGAAAGAAATAAACTAAAATATGAAATTTGACCTTTAACAAACCCAGTGCCCAGCCTTGCCCTTTAGAAGTAACTATATTTTCTCAGGTGTCCTTACAGATATTCTTAATGCATAAACGTGCCTATATGGTATATCCTTTTTGTGTTTTACACAAATGGGGTCCTAAAATACATATTATTTTATACTTTATATTTTTCACTTAATGATATACAGTCGGCCCTTCGTATCGGGTTCTTGTGGCAGTTGAATCTGTGGATGTGAAACCTGCTGATACAAAGGGCCAACTGCATTCACTGTACTACACCATTTTATATAAGGGATTTGAGCATCTGCGGATTTTGGGATCCGCGGGGGTTCCTGGAACAATCCCAACGAATACTGAGAGACGACTCTATCTTGTAGACCTATGAATGCACGATATTCTATCATTTAGATGCACCTTGATTTAACCTAACCAGCCGAGAATCGATGGACATATTGGTTGTGTCCAGTTACTCGCTATTTCCAACAATGTTCCAGTGAACATGATTGTAAATATAGGTTTATGTGCCTGTGTGAGTGTGTAAGGATGATAAATTCCTGAATAAATTATTTTTATTTTATTTATTTATTTATTTTTCAAGACTGGCACCTGAGCTAACATCTGTTGCCAACATTTTTTTCTTTTTTTCCTTCTTCTTCTTCTCCTCCTCCCCAAAGCCCCCCAGTACATAGTTGTATATCCCAGTTGTGGGTCCTTCTGGTTGTGGCATGTGGGATGCTGCCTCAGCATGGCCTGATGAGGGGTGCCATGTCCGCACCCAGGATCCCAACCAGAGAAACTCTGGGCCACCAAAGCAGAGAGCTTGAACTTACCCACTCAGCCACGGGGCTGGCCCCTCCTGAATAAATTCTTGATATCAGTTTTATTCAGTTGTTATCTATCTGTTGAAAATGGTCATTTGTGTTTTTTCTTTGTCTGATGCTAGACAATAGAAATTTATGATATAGGCAAAACAAGATATATTCCAATGTTTTAAAAGATCAATTTCTGGCACGCAGGTGGTGTCAGGGAAGAGAGAGGTCTAAATGTATTTGATGGTCTTCTTTATACTTTAATGAGTATGTTAAGAACCAGATGAAATTACTGTATTTGTACACATGGTAGACTGAACCTTACATTTGTGCTTCCTATGAAAATAGATTTTATTAATGCAAAAATCGTGTGAACAGGGGCCGGCCCAGGGGCGCAGAGGTTAAGTTCGTGCACTGTGCTTCCATGTCCTGGGGTTGGCTGGTTCAGATCCTGGACACGGACCTACGCACCACTCATCAAGCGATGCCACGTAGAAGAACTAGAAGGACTTACAACTAGGATAGACAGCTATGTACTGGGGCTTTGGGGAGAAAGAAAAAAATGTGTAAACAAAAGCATTCTACCTACTTAATAAACTTAAAATCATCTGCTGTTTGCATACAATGCTCTAATTCCAAAGTATTCTTAAAATATCAGTTGAAAATGAGAAAAAGAGCATTGCTCTAAAAGCCTTCCATAATTTAGGTTGAGTCTCTAATAACCACCGAAAGGGAAAAAAAAGGAAAAGATCAAGTCAAACAATATAAAGGAAAAATGCAGGAAAAATCAAGTCAGACAATGTAAACGACTTAATTTTCTTTCTTTGGGAGGACTCACTTTGTATGTGTCTTGCTTAGTCTGAGTGAATTGCCCTTGTTTTGTTCTGGATTTTTATCAACCTTCCTAAAATCTAGAGAAGTTGTTTTATTTTGCATGGCATCTTTTGGTAAAATCGAACTAAAACAATGACAGTGTTTTTACGTACAAATGACTTCTTTTCTCTTATTACAATACTCCATCTTTTATTACATCTTTACTACAGAAAAGGCAGAAAATACACAAGAGCGCAAGCAGGCTGAGACCACCCACGGTCCACTGCTCAGAGGCAGCTACTCTTAACTGCCTTCCACATCCTCTCCTTTTCGTGTTTATACTCTGAAAACAACGAAAACGAGAGCATTTTACGTGTGCTGCTTTTTAACCTGTGTTCACTTTTGTATCTATACTTATACTCTTAGAGATTATATTTTTTAAAAAATCTTTTTGTGTTTATTGCCCCATGCTATTCTTTTGGGTGGTAAAAAAAATAACAATCAGTGCAACAACAAATTAATTCTCTATGAAACTCATGGTGTGGTTTTACTGAATATATTCTTTCGTGTGATGTATGTTTCTCAATTGTTCTTACAAAGTGATCCAACTAAATAAAATTATATTCCCTTTTGTCTGAAACTAGGTTGTGGATAGGAAATACATATTTTGCAGCATTTCAGATGATGATGTTATATAGTTTTAGTGAAAGTTTTAGTATTATATTTTTGATCATTCTTCTGTCTTCTGCTGACAGATTTCTTTTTAAAAACTGGTTAATCGCAATTTCTGGAAATTAAGAAGAAATTCTTCAAAAACAGGGGAAATGGTAAGATCTTGGTGAATTTTAGGTGTAGGAGGACGAGAGCTCCGGTCAAATTGTGTTGCGTGTTTACATTTGTCCCTTACACACCCGCCCCCCCCCCCACACACACATTTTACCTAGATGAAATTATTGGCTCAAAATAAGCACTAAGTGCAATTGTGAAAAATGATGTCACAACACACCTAGCCCCTGAGGGCACTGTATTAGTGAAAGCAGACCCTACCCCTCTTCGTGACATTCAGCTTATAGAGGAAAAAGGAGTTCTTGTTAAATGCGGTTTGTGAACTTCTACGGTTCCCCTGACCCTGGCTTGCTTTTAAGTACCCATTGCTTTCTCCATTATTGTCCAGAAGCCTGGGAGGACAGCTCCAAGTACTTTAGAGAGAGATTTTGAGGAGGGGAAACAAAAGGAATTATAGCATATTCTCAGGGAAGGACCCCTGATCTGGAAATGAAGGGAGACTGCTCAATAATGACCATAATAACTAAATATTTCTATATTGTATTTGTACCGTATGATTTATAAAATTGAGATATAATTCATGCACCATAAATTCACCCTTTTAAAGTGTACAATTCAGGGGTTTCTGGTTCATAGAGTTGTGCAGTCATCATCATGATCTAAGTTCAAAACATTTTCATCACGGGGCCGGCCCGGTGCAGCAGTGGTTAAGTGCACACGTTTGGCTTCTCGGCAGCCCGGGGTTCCCCGGTTTGGATCCCAGGTGTGGACATGGCACCGCTTGGCAAGTCATGCTGTGGCAGGCATCCCACATATAAAGCAGAGGAAGATGGGCATCGATGTTAGCTCAGGGCCAGGCTTCCTCAGCAAAAAGAGGAGGATTGGCAGCAGTTAGCTCAGCGCTGATTTTCCTGAAAAAAAAAAAAAAAATTTCATCACCCCTGTCCCCATTATTGGTGACTCCCTAGTCCTCTTTCCCCTGAACCCTACATCCACTGATCTACTTTCTTTCTTTGCGGATTTACCTACTCTGGACATTTCATATAAATGGAATCATATGTGGCTTTTTGTGCTGGCTTCTACCACTTTGTACAAAATTTTCAACGTTCATCTATGTTGCAACATATATCAGTATTTCATTCCTTTTTATGGCCAAGTAATATTCCATTGAGTACTATACTACATTTATCTAGTCATCAGTTGATGAACATTTGAGTTAGTCGTTCCCATCTTTTGGCTATTAGGAATAACGCTGCTATGACAAGTTTTTGTTTGTATATGCTTTGGTGCTTATGATGTGCTTTCAGATCTGATTTGGGCCTCACAAATACTTTGTGAGATAAGGCAAGTCTGGCTAGTTACATTTTCTACAGAAGGAAACAGAAGCTCTTGGAGATAATTGCCCAGTGCGTGCTAAAGTCAGCACTCAAATCCACTTCTGTCTTTAAGACTATCTTAGAGAATGTCAACAGAAGCATGCTACTCCCAAAGAAAGATGAAATTTGTTGTCTATTTTTAGTTTTGTGAAGACATGAGTGTATTTATCCAGGCCTGTTGGAAAAGCAATGCCTAGACTAATCTACAGATTCCAGAAGAAACTGTTTCCATAACAAGTGGTCAAAATTTCTTAAAACAGAATTCAAACAGAATTATACCCAGGCCATTGTATAGGTACAGACAGTTTTCTTCGTTGTTGTTTCATGATTTGACTTTCAAGGAAAATGCAAAGACAGATTGTAGCTGTTCGCAGTTTTAATGGTTCACGGAAAGAAACAGCTCCAGATTATTTTTTCTCCTAATTATCATGCATCTGATCTTGGAGATATGTTTATGACTAGATTTAAATCTTAACACAGTCTATTAATATTTCAGTTTTGGCACCAGACACATAAAATACTATTATTCATGCAAACTTTGCCAAAAGCATTCTATGAGTCGAAACTTGACTAAATTAATATAGTCCTTTTTTGATCATATGAGTCATCATATATCAAAGTTTTGCAAGGGACTCTGGAAAGAGTGTAATCCAAACTCTTTACCTAAAGTATGTGTTCTGGTCCATGAATTGAGTCCCTCCTCACCATCTGCCCTCTTATGACCAAAAGCAGCAACACCAATAATAAAGAACAGAAGCTTAACAACAAACAGAAAAGTCTGGTTCCATTTTTCCTTGTTTGGGTCGTCTTTCCCCCATGCTGTATTCTGATGAATTCTGACTGGCCCTTGCCTTTCTCTGGATTGCTAGGATGAATTACTCTCACCTTGTATCAATACTCATATTCCATTTATCCCACTTCATTGAAATTATTTGTTTAAATGACTGTGTTGTCGATCAGATGATGAGGGTCTTGAAAGTTACATATTTTGTTCTCTTCAGCAACCAGTAGAATTCCTAGTATACTCATGCAATAAAAGATTTGTTGAATTGGATTGACTTTTTAATAGGATCTCAAGAACTCCAAGTTCTGACCTTGCAGATTGTGAAATTGCTATCTGTATTACCATCAACTAACACTTACTGAGCCCTCATAGCTAGAAGAACTGAACTGGATCTATAAGATTTATGAAGAATCGGGGCCGGCCACATGGCTGACTGGTTAAGTTTGTGGGCTCCGCTTTGGTGGACCAGGGTTTCACCAGTTTGGATCCTGGGGGCAGACCTAGTACCACTCCTCAAGCCATGCTGAGGCAGCGTCCCACATAGCAGAGCCAGAAGGACCTACAACTAGAATATACAACTATGTACTGGGGGGCTTTGGAGAGAAGAAGAAGAAGAAAAAAAAGACAGATGATTGTCAATCGATGTTAGCTCAGGTGCCAATCTTTAAAGAAGAAGAATCGGGGCTGGCCCAGGGGCACAGTGGTTAAGTTTGCATGTTCTGCTTCTTCTGCAGCCTGGGGTTTGCCGTTTTAGATCCCGGGTGCAGACATGGCACCACTTGGCAAGCCATGCTGTGCTAGGCATCCCACATATAAAGCAGAGGAAGACGGGCATGTATGTTAGCTCAGAGCCAGTCTTCCTCAGCAAAAAGAGGAGGACTGGCAGCAGATATTAGCTCAGGGCTAATCTTCCTCAAAAAAAGAAAAATTAAAAAAAATAAATTAAAAAAGAATCTTGCACGTGGTCTCTGCTCTTAGGAAGTTAATGAAGTCTATACATGGTAGAAATCAAGCCAGACAAAAGTAATTCAAAATTAATATTTAGAATGAATACCCATACATATGCACGTAATTAAAGGAGTATCAATGTGTGGGATATGTAAAAGGATTAGATATATTGGAATTAGGTCATAGTATTTTATTGGGATTGCATCATGTTATTAGCCAGTTTCACAAAGATCAATCAGTCCTTCTTTCAACATGAAGTTATTGACCAATTGTTTTGAAGGTGGAGCCAAAAAGATTTCCTGACTGATTGCATGTGGGTATAACAGATAAAAGGGTCAAGGATGCCTCCAATGTTTCTGACCTGGGCCACCGGAAGGATAGAGTTGCCATCAACTGAGATGGGTGGGTCCGTGGTGAAGCAGGTTTGTGGGAGATGGTCAGGAGTCAGTCCTGTGCTCTAGGTAGGGACTTGCGACACCTCAGTGAACAAAACAAGCAAAGGTTCCAACCCCTGCCATTACATTCTCATGGAGGGTGGGGGACAAAAATGCAACACATAAGAAAATTATGTATATGTTAGAAGGGATGAGAGCTAGGAGAAAGCATAGGGCGGGGTATAGGGATCAGGAATGCTGGGGTGGGGGTGGGGAGAAGTCTGGAAGAAGAGTGTTTCAAGCAGAGGAAATAGTCAGTTCAAATGCGCTAAGACAGATAGTGCTTGCTGGTTCCTCCCAGGAGCATCAGGGAGTGAAGAGTAATTCATGGACAGTAGAAGAGATCCGATGGACCAAGGGGCCAGATGTATACTGCCTCGTAGGTGGTTGTAAGCACTTTGGGTTGCATCACTACAATTTAAACAGGCAGTCTTTGGTAGGCTTCCAGCAGAGAGGTGGCATGCTCTGACTTACGTATTTAAAGGATCGTTGTGGTTGCTGGATTGAGAATAGACTCAAGAAGGCAGAATCGACTTAGGCGGAAGCAGTCAGACTTTCACAGATGCTATTGCAGTTATCCAGGTGAGGGATGGTAGTGAACCACTGCAGGTGGAGAGCAGAGGTTGGATCCTGGATATACTTTGAAAGTAGAGCCAACATGATTTCCCTACAGACTGAATGTGGGGTGTGACAGAAAAGGGACTCAAGGATGACTCCAGGGTTTTTGACCTGAACAACTGGAAGGGTGGAGTTGCCATCCATGAAATAGGGAAGTCTATGGTGGAGGAGTTTTGTGGAGGAAGATCAGGAGTTGTTTTGTACATGTCAGTCTTGAGACGCCTCTTAGACATCCAAGTGACACGAGGGCTGTGGGAGACAAGAGGTCCATCGGCTGAGAGGCTGCAGAGCAAACAGCATCTTCAGGGAAGAGACAGGATACAGTTAGAGCAGGAAAAAGAAGGGCTTATACAGAGGCAGCTTGTAGATACAGGGGTTTTACAAAGGATGGGCTGTGAATTGCAGAGGACAGTGTGGGGAGGGTTCCAAGGATTGGGGTCATAGAACGTGGGACTGAATGGGGCTGGCCAGAGCTTTAAGGGGATTCGAGTGAGGAAGATTCCAGATGACCTGAACATCTGGGACTTCTTAGGGTGATTGATAGGCACAAAGATATGGGGCATAATGAGATGCATCCTAGCGGATTCAAGGCAGTGGTGGTGAGGCTTTGAACGTTAGGGGCCAGGCAAAGGGAGGTATCTGGGGCTGCTTTTTGACCTTGTTGGAGGTGAGGAATGAGAGCAAGATGCTTCCCTTTGACCCATGCTGATGTGTTTAAGAATGTCTGGGGAGGATGGAAGTCGCTCCCATCAGTCGCCGTCTATTGACTCGTGCTTTTGTAGGGTAGAAGGAGTGGGCTATTTGAGACTCTATTACATTTAAAGCACTAGGCCAAGCAATGTGGGGCAGAGAGAAGTCATGTGGGTGTTGCCCTTAAGTTGTGATTATTATATTAAAATTGAAATAATATTTTCATCATAGTCTAAAATAATGACAACCTAAGTTAAGCAGTAACATAGTCCGTGTCACTGTGATATTTCCCAGAGGAATCCCTCAAAGGGAGCACTTTGTCAGTGATGTTCTTCAGGATGGCCAGTGTTTTTACAAGAACATTATTATTATTTTTTCCTCTTCCTTTTTTTTTTTGAGGAAGATTAGCCCTGAGCTAAGCTCTGTGCCCATCTTCCTCTACTTTATATGTGGGACGCATGCTGCAGCATGGCTTGATGAGCAGTGCTAGGTCCATACCCGGCATCTGAACCAGTGATCCCTGGGCTGCCAAAACGAAACGTGTGAACTTAACCGCTGTGCCACCAGGCCAGCTCCAAGAAAATTATTTTTAAGGGGACTAAATTGGCAGCCAGAAAACTTGAGTTTGAGCTCTACTTTTTCATTTACTAATTGTGTGTTTTCATGCTCTTTGTATATTCACTTTTCGTATCTTTTAATATTGGTATCATGAAACCTACCTCACAGACAAGTGAAAAATGAAATGTGCTAAGGCAAGCAAAGAAGTGTTATCAACAAACAAACAAACAGTATCATAGAAATACGAGGTTGTATTAATATAGTGAGAAGTGCTGCGCATTTTTCTGTGTGTTTCATCTGTGAATACCGTGGGAGTCTTGAAGACACACTTTAAAATACTCGGCAGATCATGTGTCCCGCCAACTAGAGGAACCAGCAACAGTCCTTTGAAAATGGCAATCTCTTCTTGGACTTAGAAATACAATAAAGCTAAAGAAAAAAATAATATTCTAAATAGAATTGTCGTTATTTGCTTTATTTGGCAACATGGACCACAAAAATGAGCGAAATTTTAACATTTCTACCTACGTTAGAAGTTGATATTGAAGTAGTTTCTTTTCAGAGGGAAATCATAAACAATGCAGGATTTTATCCTTAAGGCATTTTAATTAAACACTTCAGAAATTTTAAAAAACGAAGGGTTTCTAATTTTGACATTTTGGTGCTCCATTTTATATACTGGCCCTCCTCTCTTAATGTTAAATGATAGAATTTGATCATTAAATAAATGACCACCTGCAGTCGCTCTTCCGTATGGATGGCAGATGTGGTGTTGAGGACCTCAGGCCTTCCATTATCTTTGTTAGTATAGGAATTGATTTGGCTGCTCACCATGGAGGGCAAGCAATGTTAGAGATGGTGGGAAGGATGGGATCCTATACTGCTATCCCCAGTTAATTCCTGTGTGAGCTAGGAATCAAACACAATTTTCTTGACGTCAGTTCCAGAATATTCTCCCTGCTATCCCTCCCTCCCAATTTTGAATCTATGATGGTTTATGCACAGAATGGCATCCTTTGCAGTTGAGCTGTCAATACTGATGGGTGAAAAACCAAAGCCACAGCTAGTTTAAGACCAACAGATCCTCAGAGTTAGAATTAGCCCTCCAGGTGATGGCTCCTCACCCCTCAGTCGAGCCACCCAAAATGCCCATCTTTCCTCAGTTTCAGCCCTTTGCTTGTGAGGATAGCAGTGAGTAGAGGTCAGCTAACATTTCCGCCATGTCCGCTACACATAGAGCCAAGTTTCCCAGGGCCCTAGGACTACAACTACTCTGGGAAGATTGTTTACCTATCTGTGTCCACTCTCTGTGGCCTTGCTCCAGCTGAATTATCCTTGAACCGGGTCAGATGAATGCAACCAGGCTCTCATTTTAAATATTTTTTCACTGAGAAACTTTTTTTATAACTGAAAATTTCCCCGCAGAAACAATCCTATTTTGAGAAACTTTCCTGTGCCTACTTTACATTTCTCATGTTGTAGTCTGGGTTAAATTAGCTGGGAGTAAGGGACACCGGAAATACAAGGACAAAGAGAGAGGAGGAGGTGTCCAATAACCTCAAGTGTTTTAACTGAGAAGCAGAAGCAAGTTAATGCAAATGCCATGATGTGTTTGTGGCATTACATGTCACTCTCATCGTTGAGAAAGAAATACTGCAAACCATCTATCTTCTTATGGGAAGAGCAGCTGGTAAAAGCATATCAAACAATTTTGCTTGCAAGTACACGGAAACCCAACTCCAATGGGCTTAAATGACAAAGAAATGTATTGACTCCCAAAACCGGAAGCCCAGACATAGGAGAGATTTTCAGTTGTCTTAATCTGTCAACTCTGGCTCCATTTCCCTGTGACTCTCTCAGCTCTGTATCTCTCCATGGGTCAGCGCCATCCTCAGGCTGGTAGAGAATTGCACGCAGCAGTTCCAGACATATAATGCATGAGTAATATCATGAGTGGAAGACCAAAAAAGCTTCCAGAAGCTCATTCTGAAGAACATGGGGAAAGCCCCCAGATTGCTATTCTCATGACTCATTGGCAAGAATTTTCACCCACCCCCATCACTGACAAGAGGAATGAATTTGCCCTCAGCTAGAGTTCTGTTTGGAAGGCCTATTGGGGAAACGCATGCCAGACAGACAATTGCCAATGTCCACCTACTCTATTTCTTTCTGCTGGATTTTGCTGAGATTGAGTATCATGTTTTACTCATTCTTTTATTTCTGGCATCTATCATGGTGGCTAGTACATAACAGCTGTTCAATAAATGCCATTGAATAAATAAGTTAATAAATGAGTACCCAGAAGGATGGCAAATCTGATCTATATTTGTCCTGTAGTTAAAAACATAAAGTCCAAATAATCCGTGGTTTCCTGAAATTAAAAAAAGAAGGCATTTGTAAGAGCATCTTTTCTGGAGGGGACAGAGGGAGATACAATAATATAATCAGGACTCAAATTACATAGGATTTTATAATAGACCAGATGTCAACCATTTGAATAACATTTAGCAGTAAACAGACATAAGTGCTACATTTTTTAAATGAACGATTTGGATCCTGAATTAAATAAGCTTGTGAATGTCACACAATGGAAGCTTCCAGATTTTCAGCCTGCATTAATAGGTTTAGAATTATTTTGCTTGAAGATGGGGGGATGGATTCATGGGTTGAAGATTTGCAGGTATTTCTAACAGAATTTTGTGTTTTTTGGGACTTAGAACACAGCGCTCAACAGAAACCCAACAGAAAGCAACTGATGGCAGCTTTTAGGAACTCCCTGTTGATGCAAGTTTTCTTCTACTTCCCTCACGATTTACCCAGAACAATATAAATGTTACAAATTACCGTGAGTGGGAGGGAACAGAATATTCATGAAGGCTTCCTAGCAGCCTTTTGCATCCAACTTACTGCTGCTGTTTTTAGAGTTGTAGCCTGTTTCATCGCATCCAGTTCCACACCAAACTCTTGATAAAGTGAACAGTTCAACAGGTGGGTGTCTCTGGGAGGAGCCCTCAGGATTTCACGGCAACAGTTTGAGCACTTCCTCATTAGAACTGCCTCCTCATCTAGACTCAAAGAAAACAAACAAGGCTGGCTTCCCCCTCAGTGAGTGTGCACCTGCAAGGCTGTTTACTGAGGTCAGCGGCAACTGTGTTGCTCTGAGCCCTGATGTCCAACCAGAAGTTGCAAATGTGTTGGGCTGGCACAACATTCGTGCTTTTTCTTTCTTTTTATATTATTTGGATTTGAATGATTTTAGGTGAAGCATGCTCTTTGGTTCCCTGTAAGTCTCACCACTTCCTATTTGACTGGCGTATTTACATTACCTGCCTGAGGCCTGCAGTTAATGACCTTGCCTCCCCAGACTAAAACCACAGAAGGAAATCGGCATTGAGGCTGAGTTTATTTAGGTTAAGCAGGCAGAATGCAGAGGGAAACAGAGGCTTTCTTACCATCCTAGAATAAATGGAACAATTAGCATTTTCAATCTTTGCTTCCAGAACTGTGTTGAAACCAGCTGTGGAAGGACCCTCAAAGCTTGGTTATCTTTACATCTATCTATATAGAACTGTGACTTTGGATTGACATGGAACTCAAAGGAGTTTCCTGGAATTACTCTAAGGATGGGGTTCATCTCAATTGTTTCTATAAGATGGTCTGATTTGGGGAGCATAGTGTTTTCTGTATGTGCACAAAGCATTATGATGCTAAGTGAGAATCCCATCTCCCCTCACCACAGACTTTATTCTCTAGCATTTCAAGTGGTTTCATTTATTAATTTCCTTCCCATATTTCCCATGTAGGTTGCCCTGGTGATTTGTCTTCTTATAGTCGTATATACATAGTCTTATTATTTTTTTTGGTGAGGAAGATTGGTCCCGAGCTAACATCTGTTGCCAATCTTCCTCTTTTTGCTTGAGGAAGATTGTGCCTGAGCTAACATCTATGCCAATCTTCCTCTATTTTATTTGTGGGATGCTGCCACAGCATGGCTTGATGAATGGTGTGTAGGTCCATGCCAGGGATCTGAACTTGCGAACCCCAGGCCGCTGAAGCAGAGTGTGCAAATTTAACCACTATGCCACTGGGCTGGCCCCCTTATTATCTTATACTCACGAATGTGCTGATATTTGTTAAGCAGCTACTGTGAACTGGGCACTTGTTAGGAGAGGGTGTATGAACTCTTGCCTAACTGGTGGAAGCTAACCTTGAGTGAGATCCACTGAGAAATGAGAACGGATGCTGTAAGTCAGTGATTTAGGGGGAACTTTATTCAGGTCTCTTGTGCGGATAGAAAACGTTAAGAGCTAAATCACAAATCTTTATGACGTGTATGAAATTTTAGTTATTCTAATCAGAGAATAAGTGATCTGCTTTATGCCATTTTATGGTATGCTTTATACCACCATTTCCTGGATACCCAGGGTGGCTTACACATGCTATTTTTTTTTTTTTAATATATATATATATTTTTATTAATGTTATGATAGATTACAAGCTTGTGAGATTTCAGTTGTACATTTTTGTTAGTCATGTTGTGGGTACACCACTTCCCCCTTCGTACCCTCCCCCCACCCCCCCTTTTCCCTGGTAACCACCGATCAGATCTCCTTCTCAATATACTAATTTCCACCTATGAGTGGAGTCATATAGAGATCGTCTTTCTCTGACTGACTTATTTCGCTTAACATAATGCCCTCGAGGTCCATCCACGTTGTTGTGAATGGGCCAATTTTGTTTTTTTTTATGGCTGAGTAGTATTCCATTGTGTATATATACCACATCTTCTTTATCCAGTCATCAGTTTCTGGGCATGTAGGCTGGTTCCACGTCTTGGCTATTGCAAATAATGCTGCGATGAACATAGGGGTGCAACGGACTCTTGAGATATCTGTTATCAGGTTCTTAGGATAGATACCCAGTAATGGGATGGCTGGGTCATAGGGTATTTCTATTTTTAACTTTTTGAGAAATCTCCATACTGTTTTCCATAGTGGCTGTACCAGTTTGCATTCCCACCAACAGTGTATGAGGGTTCCTCTTTCTCCACACATGCTATTTTTAAAAAACGTTTTGTCTTGAAATTCTTCTAGATTCACGGGAAGTTGCAAAGAGAGTACAGAGAATTCCTTTGTATACAGGTCACTCAGTTCCCCCCAATGGTTACGTCTCACATAACTATAGTACAATTTCACAACCAGGAAACTGACATTGGGACAATGTGTGTGGATAGTTCTATGTGATCTTATTACATGTGTAGAGTTGTGTAACCACCACTGCAATCCAGATACACCAGATACAGAACTATTCCAACTCCACAAAGATTTCCCTCTTGCTACCCTGCCCCCCCCCACCATAACTAAATCCTAACCACCACTAATCTGATTTTCATCTTTCTAATTTTATCATTTTGAGATAGTTATATAAGTGGACTCATATGGTAGGTGACCTTTTGAGATTGGCTTTTTGCGCTCAGCTTAATGCCCTGGAGACCCATCGAAATTGTATCAATACAAGCTAGTTCATTTCTTTGTGCTGCTGAGTGGCGTTCCATGGTATCGATGTACTGCAGCTTGTTGACTATTTTGATTAAAGTTGCTATGAACAATCGTGTACAGGTTTGTGTGCGCATATATTTTCATTTCTTTGGGATAAATGCAATTGCTGAGTCATATGGTAAGCATATGTTTAGTGTTTTAAAGAAACTGCCCAACTGTTTTTCAGAGTGGCTGCGTTATGTGTTATTTTACCTTCCCAGCATGCTCTTTTTTGTTTAAAAAAAAATAGAGCATCAATTCCTTAGGAAACTGATTCTTGATAAAGGTTCTTCAAATGCAAAAAAACCAATTTGTGATAGGTTTGTGATCATGCTGTCTGACCACATTACATTTCTTTTGCAAGGTAAGACATCATAATTGACGGGGAAACCTGGGGTCCTAGTACCTGGCCCACTAGAGACTGGCAGATACAGACGCTGTGTTGCATCAATATGAGCAGGAATGGACACAGCAGGCCTTCAGTTGTTCACCTCACTTTATCAACGTGGACACAATTCCTTCTGGCATGCCAGATAATCAAGACACTTGGCCATCAAAGGGTACTCTGCTTCCAAGACTCTGAAACAACTTTTGAGCATTATCACCTTGCATTGGCCACATTCCTAGGATTTAGGAGGCAAGTTCTTTTCTGCCAACTTTTTGAAGGAGAAAGTGCAAGGATGTAAGGTCATCCGGTCAATCTCAGGGACTGTAGTCAAAGTCACAGAGTGGCGAGAAGGAAGAGATCTCTGGCTTCAGGGTCGGTTCTGTCACTTTCCAGCTGTTTGACTAGCCCATGTTACTCCACACCTCTCAGCTTCAGTTTCCTTTTCCGTAAAATGAGGACACTCATGTCTACCTCGTAGGATCCATGAAAGCATTAAGTGCAATTACGTATGTACACAGCTAGCATTTTGGTGGGGACTTATGACATTCGAGGAACTGCGCTCTCTTGTAGGTGTTTAAAAAATATGACTATGCTCCCTTCCTTCTTTCTAATTTTCCCTTGTCTTCTTAGTCTCTTTTTAATCTCCGAAGCTAGAAATATGATGGTGAGCTTATAACTTCGTTCTTTCACTCAACAAATATTTATAGAACACCTCCTGTCTGTCAGGCACGGGCCTAGGTTCTGAAGACACAACCCTACACAAGACAGACATGGTCTATGTTCTCAGAGATTATATCCTAGTTAAGGGCGGCTAAAAAGAAAAAAATAAGCAAACACATATATTAGACAATTTCAGACAATGTTAAGTGCTAAGTAAGAAAAAAAAAGTAAGAACAAGGCAGCGTAAGGAGACAGAGACAGCTGGGATGAGACGAGGAGACAGGAATGAAGGCTATTTTAGAAATGATGCTCAGGGAAGCAGTCTCTATGGGTGTGATATCAGAAAAGAAACGAGGGAAGGGAGGAAGGAACAATGGGAAAATGCATGGAAAGAGAGTCGTGGGCAGAGTCTACACAAGTGAAATCAACTTGTATTTGAGGAGCAAAGTCTGGATTTCTGGTGTTTAGTAAATGAGAGAGAGGGTAGGAGAAGAATATGGAGAGACCGAACTTTCTAGGACATGGCAAGAAGTTTGGACTTTATTCTAAATATGATGGGAGGGTTTTGAACATTGGAATGACGTGATCTGATTTATGTTTTATAAGGAGGATTTATTCTGCCGTTTGGAAGATGGATTGGAGGGGTGAAGATGGCAAAGGGACGAGTTAAGAGGCTACTGCATTACTCAGATGAGAGATGACTGTCGCTTGGCCAAGGATTTCAGCAGTTGAGATGGAGAGAAGAGGATGGATTTGGGGTCAGTATTGGAGAAGAGCTGATAGGACCTACATGGATAGAACATAGGATGTGAAAGAAATGGAGTGATCAAGGATGACTCCTGGGCTTTGGGCTGAGCACTTGTCTGTTGCGGATTCCAGAAGTCTCTTCACGGCTCCACTGTGTGTTTTCAATGAGAATTATTTCTCATGTTGTACAAGATGAGCTCCTTTAGGTCTGTCTGTGCTGCATTCAGTGAGAACCGAGCGTGGGCTATAGCTTTGGTAGAACTCAAGACGACATGTTGATCACTTCCTGAATCCTTTAGGTTTTGCCCTTTCTGTGTACCTGTGGTGGATTACTTTGTAACTTTTGCTTCAATTATCCTCCAGCCGTCCCAGTTTCCACCCCTACTCCCTAGCTCCCACTTCAGCTTCTTCCTCTGCCCCTCAGCAGAACAGGAACAGTCACACAGGGCATGGCAAATTCAGCAGACGCGGCATAGGTGTTGGTGGATGAGCCTGCCCTTCAGGGAGTGTGGCCACCTGGCTTAGGGAATCTACAGTTCTTTCCTGGCTGCCTGTGCTGACCCCAAACAGGGCTTAGGGGCTGGAGCAGAGCAGAGCAGACGGTGACTCACATGTCCTTTTGTTAGAGTCTGAAGGGGAAGGGGCTGCAGCCATGGATGGTTCGTGGCACTGAAACCCCAGCACGGCTGACTCTGGGAAGCTGGTGTACACTGTAAGTCATCTCTCCTCTGCAATGCTTTGACAAGTATTTTCAGAACAGTTCCTTAACTTCTCTGAGCAACAATTTCCTCATCCGTAAAGATGGAGATAGTAATAATGATTGCTTCTCAGAGTTATGGTGAGAACCGACAATTGCAGAGGCAGGAAAGTGCCAGGCAAACTTGGAAAACTTGCTTGGAGTCTAGAGTCAGACCCCCTGGATTCTTTCCCATTCTGACACTGGAACAAGTTTCTTAATCTCTCTGTGCCTCGTTTTCCTTATCTCCAAAGAGAGGAGAATCATGGTGCCTCCTTCAGATGGTTATTGTGAGAATCAGATGAAATATTTTGTGGAAAGTGCTTCACACTGTGACTGGCATTTGATTATAGCATTTAAAAATAACACTGGATGAGAGGCTCTTGATGATTGTCTGTTATGAAAAAATGACGTCTTTGAAAAGTGCGTGAATAGCTTTAAAACATTAGTTATTGTTTTTAATTTTATTACATCCTCCATTAGCCTTGCTGATTCTGTTTTCCAGAAGTAATTACAATTTTAGCATGTCAATCTCCGGGATTCAGATGAAAGGATCACATACTCAGATGCCTATGGGGGTAGGGCAGGTAACACAAATAAAGGAGGGAGGCAGGCCCCGGGATGAACTGGGGAGCACACAGTCTGATCTGTCTAAACAGGTTGCTCTGGCTTAGCCATGGCTGATTGTTTCAATGCCAGTAGTGTCACGTGCAAGTTCTTCCGGAGAAGCTGGAAATCTGGAATTTTTAGGTAAAAGTTCTGGGTTTATAAATGTTGGCAGTTAAACGGAAGAGTTTCAAAACACCGTGCTGGCTAAAGAAATATATATTTCAGGGAGTAGACCTGGCCCCTGGGCCACAAGTTAAGACACCTTGATCTCGATAACTGCAGATTAGTTTCTGAGGTCAGCTGCAGACGGGATCCCAGACAGGTAAATTTCAACGAGTGGATGGTTTAAGCACTCGACGCCCCCAGGGCAGACAAGCCCAGGTGGGGGATGCCCCAGAAGCTCCTGTGGTGTGGGAGACAGGTTGGACTTGTGCTGAAGGAGGATGCTGGAAAGATGAAGCATGTGACCCAAGGTGACCTGGGCATACTTCAGAACCTGATGTAGGGCTGGCCCCAATGCCACAGATATCTGTGCTTTGAATATCCAGGTGGTTTTTACTTCCTTGGCCATCAGGTTACACAGAGACAGTATTGTCCATTTCCCACTGCTTCCTGGGGCCCGAATTGCACCTGCTGTGCATAGCTATGGCATCATCCCTTGTTAGGCAACTGCTTGCCTTTGTTTTGAGGCTGCTGTGGGTCTCACCTGCTGTGGGCATTTTGGAGGGAGTGTAAACAGGAAGACTGCTAGAATCAGACTGGGTAAGCCAGCACACTGAACTATAGAGTTCCTACTAATATTCAAAATGAGAATCAGACATCTAACGTTATTTAAAAGTTATAGGACAATACTACTTGATCAGTGCTCCTTAACAGGGGCAGTTTGGCCTCCCAGGGGACCTTTAGCAATATCTGGAGATATTTTTGGTTGTCCCAACTGAGAGAGGGGTTTGCTACTGGCATCTAGTAGATAGAGGCCAGGGATGCTTCAAAACGTCCTAAGACACACAGGACAGCCCCCCACAACAAAGAATCATTGGGCCCAACATATCATTAGTGACAAGGCTGAGAAATCTGCAGTTTCTCAGGTTGAAAGAAAATTTTTATATGCGTGTTCATGTGAGAAGGTAATTTTAGAAATGAAATTAGGGGCATCAATTAAAGGCTGCCATACACTGAGTTAAAGGTATGTATACATTTGATTGTAGCAAATTGCTCTTTTCATGAACTCTTAGCTGGATTAACCTAACCGTTATATAGATATGAAGCAACCGACCTCCTCTTACGACACGGAACTAGTTTCACTATAAAGGAGCTTAGAGCTGCATATTGAAGCCCCTCAAGAGATGAGCGTGCTGAGATCCAGAGCAATAATCATACAAACAGGGAGAACCTGCAGAATAAAACCTAGGGTTCTCCATCCTTCCAAGTGGACCCACCAGCTGTGTTTTCTCCACCAACCGCTCCCAGTAGGCGGTAGTTTATGTCCTTTGACATCTTGCTTTACTGCCAGATGCTTTCAGTATAAACTCAAAGGCAAGTAAATAGAGGCTGAAGAGTGCACGCAACAGATGAGCTATGGATTAGTCACCTGTGTCAAGTGTAATATGGCCCAGGAGGTCCCCCTGAACTGAAGATGCAGGTCCTTGTCTCTAAAGGAGAGGCTCTACCCTAAAGGTCAGACTGAGCTGTGAGGACAGAGGGCAACCTAGGGTGGCTGGAAGGGTTGGGACAGTGAGATGAAATACTGAATTTCGTGAAATGTCTGATGGAAAGGAAGCAAGATAGTAATTGATGTTTTTCTTTTTCTGCAAGAAAGTCTTTGGTGTCTGAAGTATTCCTAAAGAAAGAAGACATTTCCATTTCCCTGTAAATGGGCTGGGTGGGGTCTGAGATTTGGAATGAAATATGCACATGACCTGTTAAACTAGGTGGACTCTTCTCCTCGCCCAGAAACAACCTCACTACGCAACCGTGGAATCCGTATCACCCAAATAGAAACCAAAACCAAACTGACATATTTACATGGGGTCTTTAAAAAGTCGTATTTGTTAAGCTTAAATGATGTACACATCCCCCCACCCCCTCTTTTTTTTTGCTGGGCAAGATTTGCCCCTGAGCTAACATCTGTTGCCCATCTTCCTCTCTTCAACTTTTTTTTCTTTTTCCCTTCCCAAAGCCCCAGTAAATAGTTGTGTATTCTAGTTGTATGTCCTTCCAGTGCTACTCTGTGAGCCGCCACCACCGCATGGCTACTGACAGATGAGTGGTGTGCTTCCATGCTGGGGAACCGAACCTGGGCCATCGAAATGGAGCACACCGAACTTTAACCACTAGGCCCTCAGGGCTGGCTCACATCCTGTTTTTTTGGGTGGGTGATCCTCTGTCATAGTTCTCACTATTAAACCTCTCTCTCTTTGACCTCAAACAACAATGAGAAGAGTTGCACTTCCTGAGCACTTACCAGACGTTATTGTAAGCACTCACATAGAGCTGTTTATTCAAACCTCACTTGTGAAGTACATATTATTATCCAATTTCCAGATGAGGAAACTGAGGCTTAAGAGGTTAAATAATTTGGTAGCAGTAACTCAGCTATTAAGGGAGGAGCTGAAATTTCAATGCAGGCCATCTGGCTCCAGAATCTGTAATTTAAACACTACCCAGTGTGGTCTGAAATCAAGATTTAGAATTTTTCTAGGTGATATGAGTCAGTTTTGCCAGGGGGACTCATGAGAAAATAAGATTCCTGGTTTTTCCTGAGATTTCTTTGAATTCTCCTTACTGTCCTTGAAAGAAAGACGTGCTTAAAAGTGTACAGATTTGGGGGCTGGGCTGGTGGCATAGTGGTTAAGTTGGCATTCTCCATTTCAGCAGCCTGGGATTCAAGAGTTCAGATCCCGGGTGCAGACTAACTCACCACTCATCAAGCCATGCTATGGCGGCATCCCACATGTAAAATAGAGGAAGATGGACACAGATGTTAGCTCAGGGACAATCTTCCTCACCAAAAACAAAAAAAAAGTTTACAGATTTGGAGACATTTTAGGGCAGTTTTCCCAGGTTGACAAGGTAGCAGTAGACAAGAAAATAGACTTTGTGTCAGACAGGAGTGGTTTGAATTCTAGTTAAACCTACTAACTGAGTGATGTTGGGCAAGTTACTTACCATCCCTGAGCCTTGGGTCCTCATTTGTAAAGTGGACAATAACACATGCTTGAATTGTCATAAGGATTAAATGATATAATTCAGGTAAAGCATCTAATGCCATGCCTGTCACATAGAAAGTGCTCAGGAGGGGCTGGTCGGGTGGCACAGTGGTTAAGTGCACACATTCTGCTTTGGTGGCCTAGTGTCTGCCAGTTTGGAACCTGGGTGCAGACATGGCCCTGCTCATCAAGCCATGCTATGGCAGGCGCCCCACATATAAACTAGAGGAGGATGGGCATGGATGTTAGCTCCGGGCCAGTCTTCAGCAAAAAGAGGAGGATTGGCAGCAGATGTTAGCTCAGGGCTAATCTTCCTAAAATAAATAAATAAATAAATAAATAAACTATTAAAAAAAAAAGAAAGTTGCTCAGTAAATGGTAGTTCTTGTTTTTGCAGGGAGCCTAGTAATGGAATTATAGAATGGAGGCAGATTGGCAAGGAAATCTCAGATCAACATTTTTAAACTGTGAGATTAAATTCTGGCTCCGCCACTGAGAAACAGGGTGACCCTTGGATAATTATTTGACTTTTTTGAAACTTTAATTTATAAAGGGTAGATGTTATGTATTGTATGAGCCCACAGTATAGGGCTATCTTGATCATTTACTTAGTGGCACGTTTCTGCTCTTAAAAACAATGCCAAGCAAAACAAACAAATGCAACCCAGGAGGAGGAAGCTGGAGATGGGACACCTACAGTGTCAATATTTTGATAGAGAGCAAACAGTTTTTACTCTTTTGGCACCAAGAAACAGAATCACGCAAGGAAGATGGTACGATTTACACAGCTGGAAGGGGCTTTTAAGGATTACTTGACTTTTTCTTGACACCAAGATGGGTAAAGGTGGTTCAGTATTTCATGGATGAAGGAATGATTAAAAAAAAAAGGCATAGTGTGAAAAATGGAGACTGGGGTGGTTGGTGCGTCACAGGTAATTTGAAAGCAGCGATAGGTCCTGGCATGACTCCCCCCTCATAGTCTTTACAAGAGATTACCTTCCAATTACTTCTGAGCTCTTTTCCATAGAATCCGATGTTTTTAAAATTAGGAAGGATCGCCCTCTAGGGGTCAAGAGAGAATAACTGCATAATGGACTAGATTTCTGCAGACTAGATTTCTGCAGACCAGACTCCCATTCTCCTACGGGCATTAGAGGGGAAAGAGACTGGTAATTTGAGAGCAGATGCCTAAATTTTGCAGAGAGGAAGGGACCTTGCCACGTGGGGCTAATTAGTATAATCCAGCTAAATTAGGGAAGCCAGCTGACCTCCCTTCTGAGGCTTCCCCATTACACTAATTAAATAAAGCAGCAAATCTTTAATGACAAATCGCTTTCGTAAACAGGAAGCTCAAAAATAGCAAACAGAAGAAACAACAGTTAATCAGCAAGGATGGCCCATTTCTATTTATTTATTTATTTTATTTTATTTTTTGTGGTGAGGAAGATTGGCCCTGAGCTAACATCTGTGCCCATCTTCCTCTATTTTTCATATGTGGGACGCCACCACAGCCTGGCGTGATGAGTGCTGTGTAGGTCTGTGCCTAGGATCCAAACCCACGAACCCTGGGCCACCAACATGGAGCGCGTGAACTCAACCACTACGCCACCAGGCCGGCCTCTGTTTCTATTTCTTTATTCCCATCACTGACACAAGAGTAATTGTTTTAACTTTATATTCATAATTTGGTTAATTTGGCAAGACTGGACAGAGTGTATTGAAATGTCAGGTCACTAAATTTCACTTATACTTCTCTTATACTGTCTTTTTATGAATGCCTTGAAGTAAATTAATGAAGTGTGTGTAGTTAAGGGTGAGAAAGGTTTGGTCACAGCTGTGGATACATGAGTGGAGCATAGGAGAAATCCTTTTGACAACACAATTATAGTGGTAATTAATAAGATATATTTATGAATACTTGAACAGGGTTAAAACTGGCATCCAAATTTAAGCAGAATTTTTTTTTTTTTTGAGGAAGATTAGCCCTGAGCTGACATCTGCTGCCAATCCTCCTCTTTTTGCTGAGGAAGACTGGCCCTGAGCTAACATCCTTACCCATCTTCCTCTACTTTATATGTGGGACGCCTACCACAGCATGGCTTGCCAAGTGGTGCCATGTCCGCACCTGGGATCTGAACCAGCAAACCCCAGGCCGCCGAAGCGGAACCTGTGCACTTAATCGCTGCGCCACCGGTTGGCCCCTAAGCAGAACACTTTTTATTCAAAATTTACTTCATTATGAAAATGCCACTCACTGAAAATATTTGCATTGGTCCACTTTGATCACTGAAGATCCAATACATTCATTTCAATATTAATAGCTTTCCAGAGCAATTTAATTTACATCTAGTAAGCAAGCTGGGAATCAAATGTTGAAGTCATTTAATCTTTATATATATATATGAGTCCATTAGAAATTGGTAACAGATAAGTAATGGATCTCTGTAGTCAGTGTTACTTAGTTCTATGCTGTTTACTATCATTATGTTTAAAAAATTGCATTCGAGAACAGGAAAACAATCACCTTTCTTTTAAGATGTTATATTTCTGAATGGCTTTTTGGTTCCTCATGGAAGGTGAGCTGAAAGCTTATTGGATCTTAGCTGGTAGCTCTCTCAAGACCATCAATTCTAGGAGTCAGGCATAAAATCAGTAAACAAGAGTTATAGCCATGGGTGAAGTACAAGTCTGAGAGCTTAACGGGGGGATGTGAAATTGACTTGAAAGATACTGCACTTAAACGCAGCATACAGGTGTAGATAACCAGGAGGAAAAGAAAGTCTTCTTTGACTAAGCGCAGAAATACTGGACTGCTGACTTAAATTTAACAAGATGCATGGAGAAGTACTTTTTGCATCAAGGATCTGATTGCATACAGTTTTAGGCAAATAAATGTCATTCCAACTTAAATAGCATGTTGACAAATATTTTTTTCCCCACTACATTCCTTCTAAAGCCATGTAAATAAAGGAAAGTATCACTTAAAAATGATCTGGAATTGTCTCTGTTCATCCTCAAGAATGTTGGCTGAAATAATTATTAACTGGAAATTTGTATACATTATTTTTTTGGTGATGAAGTCAATTAGCATTTGTTGAGCATTTGAAATCACAGAAAGTATAATAGGTTGTGTTTTGATGTGGTTACTTTTAGAAAACAAAGGATAATAGTCATAGATTTAGTGTTTAATACTGAGGAAAGGACTGGAACACATTTTGTCATAAATTGAGCCTCAGAAGCAAATGTACACAAGTGCGTGCACACACACACACACCCCCTCAATACCCTTCATGTAACGTACTGCACATTATTTTTTTCCTAAGACTAACTCAACTAATCTAGGTAGCATATGTGAAATGGATTGGCCAGCCAAACAATGGTTTAAGGCGAAAATGCATGATGTTATAAATATGCATTCCCCTAAACTTTTAAAATATCTTTTATTTTATCGCATAGGTTCTACCCTTGGGAGAACTGTAAGGTTCTGAGATCAATAACGACAGTTGAGTACGTGTTATGACTAAAGTAATACTGTATCATAATGGATAGCAGCATCTGCATCAGTCTAGAATAATTTATGTTGCAAGGACCTTTATCTCACACGGCAGCCTAGGGTCAGACCCTGAAGTCTGTTCAAGTTCCCTGCTTCTGGCATTGAACCCACTGGTCAACCAGCTGCGGTTTTCCTGAGGTTTGCATTTTGCCGCAACTTGGCTGGCAAATTATTTTGTAGTGGATGTGGATTTGGAGGACGCTCACAAGAGCCACCTGACAGTCTTGAGCTTGAGGAGCCTGTTGTAAGGCCCCCAGGGTCTGAAGAATGAATGCAAACCCCTCAGTGATGGGTTAATCAATTCAGCACCATGCTCAGCACGGTTCCTCAAATGCTGAGGTGCAATCGAAACTGCTAGTCACTGCGGGTGGCACTAAGAAAAGAGATATAAACCTAGTGACATTTGACTCTGGCCAACAACCAAGGGAATGGATAGGTATATAAGTATATATGTCTATAAAAGTATATATATTTTATTTTTGGCAAAACAGAGAAATGAGAAAAGCATTTAAGATTTCTCCTGAGGGCTTAAGAGATTGTTGGCACCTGCTCCGCGCTGGTGGAGTGGTGGTAGGGAGTTAGGAAGGAGCAGTTAATGAGGGCTAAAGGAATCAAGAAGTCTGGAAAACTTTGACTTTTACATGGAAGTGAAGAGAGCTGGCATGAATGTATCTTAGAGTACCATCTTTTTAATTAAAAGATTTGTTTTTGTCTCAGTAAGGGAGGAATACCCACTGATTGACCTGAAGCTGAAGAGCTGTGACAGCAGAGTTGTCTTATAATAGTACTGTGATATTGACATAAGGAACGGTGAGTGTTTATGCAAGAGAGAAAGGGAGAAAGAGAAGAATGGTGTTAGTATTTGGGGAATAACATGATTTTCTTTTATCTGGAAGAGAATTCTCTTAAAGATGCTCTGTAAGTTTTAGAACAGATAGATGGTCAGTTGATTCTAAGTTGTTTGTTTTCAAAGAAAGATTTTATTCCCATTGACAAGGTAGGGCTCACACCTAAACTTCAGTATTCCATGAATGCCAACGCTTAACTATTTGGCAAAAGAATGATGCGTGGTATCTGAGACCCTAATTTCATCCCACTCCCTACCCCTGCAAACATCTTTCCTCTCTGCACTTTCAAGAATCAGAGATCAACAATGTCTACTTGCCTCCTTTTATTCAAGCAAGATTTATCTAGAGAAAAGCTTTTCAAAAGGAGACATATGAATTTCTCTTTTTTCTCTCTGGTTATCCCAACCTCATCATTGTACCCTGGCTCTTTTTGCAGGAGATATAATGATTAAAGGCTGGCTCTTAACTAAAGTGGGAAGGATGTGTTCTTGGGCAAGGGAAAGGAAATGGTCACCGACATGGTCAGAGATGCTCCTAGAAATCTATTTGCATTTTTATCAGCTCTCTCATTATTTTCGGAGTTTTCTAACTTGGTAGTAAAATGATTCAGAGGTTCTGTGACATAAGGTTAAAGAAGGTGGAAAGTCTCATAGGTGTTATTTCAGTGGCTGGAACACGTTGATGTCAGAAAAGTTTTTGGTAAATCAAGGATACAGCCAATCATTGAATTTTTGTTTTCTTTTTTTGGTGAAAAAGAAGGGCCCTGAGCTAAAAACATCTGTTGCCAATCTTCCTTCCTTTTGCTTGAGGAAGATTGTCGCTGAGCTAACACCTGTGCCAATCTTCCTCTATTTTGTATGTGGGATGCCACCACAGCATGGCTCGATGAGCTGTGTGTAGGTCCTCACCCAAGATCCAAACCTGGGAACCCAGGGCCACCAAAGCAGAGCACACAAACTTAACCACTACACCACTGGGCAGCCTCCAGTCCTTTCAATTTCATGCGTTGAGGGAGCTGAGAAGGAAGTGAGATAAATAACTCAGTAAACAAAAATTCATTGAATGTGGATGAGTTTAAGAACTGATAAACAGACATCATGGACAATAGATACAAACAGATATAACATGGCGATTATATAATACTAATATTGATCTATTGTTCCTAGAAGATCAGCGTGTGTATAAATATACATAGATATGTATTTACGTATCCTATCTTCAGACCACCATCAAGCGTGCCTATAAATTTAAGATGTGCTCGTATTTTTTGATACATGATGACTGCACGATGTATTACGATGATCTAAAATGCATGCTTTTGCAAATCTACAAATGGATTGAAGGTTGAGGTAGAATAGAACATGAAAATATTCTCTGTTCATAAATTAGATGTGAATCTTCCAAGGCCGCCAGAGCATTTTGTGAATCGAAGCTGACGTATCTGAAGGACTTCAAATCGCTTTTCAAAGTTCCTGACTGAAATAGCCAGAGGAGCCAGGAATGGAAGAATCTGGCTTTTTGCCCTAATAATTCGATTGAATTTCTAAAGACCAAATGACAGAGGTAATTTTAGTAAGTTTGGAGGATAGACGTTTTAGTATTGATGAAGATTAGATATTAAAGTGATTACAGAAAATTAAGAATAATGATTGAAAAGCCTGGGTGATATTCTCACTCCATATTATTTCAAGTATGAATTTATAAAAACTGGCCCAAAGTCACGGGTAGTGGAAAAGTGGGGTGAATGTAGTCAATAATATTGGGGCTCTGCTCAGACATGTCTGTATTCCTTTTTACTAGTTCTGAATCGTTCCACCTGCCTTGTGCATTGTCCCCAACAGTCTACAGGTCTTTCAGAGGGCTGTCCTCAGCTTACTGGATGCCTTTGGCTGTGCACAGAATTTATACTCTCTGGGGGCTGTACCAGTGACTGACAGGTGTACGCTTACGAAAGTCCTTCTTGTCTCAAATAGGAAGCACTGTGAGGTGTAACTGATGCCCCCAGAGCTCTCCAGGAGGTTCCAGCTGACGCTCTCTCGGGTCTCTCCCTGGAATTGCACCTGGCTGGGCTTCCTCCTCTTCCCTGGCCAGCTTCCTCCCTTCTCTTCCCAGTTTCCCCGCTTCCTAAATCAATCCCTTGCAGGTGAATCCTCGACTCAACCTCAGGGTCTTAACCAGACCTGAGACCATGAAGGAACAAAGGGAAGGAGATGAGCTGATTTATGTCACACGGTTTCATGAGCATCTTTATTTTGCACATTCGCTAACATTTTATTAAATCATGTGACCACAGCAGTGGAGGTCATTTCAAAAGGAAATCACAATTCAGTGGCTCTGCTCCTTGTCTATGGATGTCTTTGTTAATATCAAGAATTTTACATCTCATTGTTAACCAATATAGTGGAGACATTGGACTGTTTGTATCAAATAACAGAAACATGACTTAAACTGGCTAAAAAAGAGAATATATATTTGCCCACATGTCTGAAAAGTCAAGCAATAGCATTTCAGGCACAGTGAAATCCAGGTGCCAAACATCATCAATAATGTCTCTTTCAATTCCCGGTTTTGTTTTTCTTCACATTGGCTTCATTCTTGGGCAGGTTCCCCCTTGTGGTGACAAAGATGGCGTCATGCCAGCTTAGCACCTTCTGGAGAAACAGCTCATCTTTCCCAACAGTTCTAAGGAAGGGACTGGAGCCAATTCTCTTTGAAACACCTCGGGTCACCGGTCCATCCCGAAACAATAGTTATGGCCTGGAAAATGGAGTGCTCCTATTGGCTAATTTGGATCACTTGCTCACTTCTAGAGCCTGGAGGTTGGTGGGGGATGGGGTCAGCTCATCTAATCACGTGGCCTAGGAGTTGGGAAAAGGCTAGTTCCCTCTTCTTTCAAGACCAGGTGCTGACTTACAGAAAGGCCCTGGATGTTGGCCAAGCTAGAACAATGGGTGTCTCCTACAAGATTGCAAAATCTAATGGGTTTTAGAGTCTGTTTTCAAAAAGAGGGACATAAAATGTGCCTTACCTTACTTCATAGGATCAAATTCAATCCCTTGAATGAACTTTAAAAATTATAAAGAATTTTTCAAAGGCGAGGTAAGATGATTAAGTTATTTTTCTCAGGTCTATGACTAAAGGACTATGTAGGGAGATATTACTAAAGTGCAAATCATACCTGATTTGCTTTGTCTTACCAGATATTGACTCCAATATAATTTTGAAGGAGTTTGGAGGCTATTTCTTTGAGTCCTGCAGAAAGTCAGACTCTAACCATATACTGATGACCCTAGCTGGAAATTTCTACAACTTCATGGAAAACTGGCATGTGTTACATAGTTACCTGTCCCAGCCACACCAGCCAGGAAAGGACATAGTTTGAGAGCTTTCAGACATTTGCAGAAAGTCACTAGAGGGTTAATGGCAGAGCAAGCACCTTAGTTCTCACTTACTTTCTTTGATAAGAGTTTAGGTTTTCAGTAGATAATCTGCAAAGTGGATAATTTGCTGGGAGATAATGAGAATAGACATTGTTACTCTGAAAATTGCTCTTACTCGAGTCTGCTTACTTTTTAATGGCGCATCTCTTCCTTGTAAGGAGCACCGCATTGTGGGAGGATGTGAGGAATTTAATTATTAAGTTAAACAATAAACTTTAAGTTGCTTTAATTTCCAAGGGACTCAACAGTTCTATTAGTTGAGGTGTAAATAAGTATACAAAACCTCAAAACAATCGGAAAAGCCTTCTACAAAAGGCAAAAGATTAGAAAAGACTTAGACCCTGGGGCCTAAGTAATATAATTAAAAGCAGCATTTAAAAAAATAAGTTGTCTTACAAAGCAGGAGAAAGCACCAAGGCAGTTGCACTGTTTCCCAGAAGCATTCAGACGTTGAATGCATTACTAAGGATTTGCATAATTATCTTTTCTTATATTTTGTAAAATATAGAAAACATGCCTGACCATTTATCCTTCTAGTATTAAAAAAACATTTTGAAAGGGCCAATGCTCTTGTTTAAATGATATTTATATGTCACAGTCTATAATAAAGGTAGAAAGGAGATACATACTCCCACCGTGTTGTGGGAGACAATGGAATATAACAATATTATTTATTAGGGTTTATAAATGCCAGACATTGTGCTAAGTGCATTGCACTCATTTATCTCCTTGAAGTCTCAGTGCAATTTTGAGAGGTGGATACTTTCGTAGGTTGAATTGTATCACTCAAAAATTCATATGCTGGAGCCCTAACCCCCAGTACCTCAGAACATGACTTTATTTGGAAATAGGGTTCTTACAGATGTGATTAGTTAAAATAAGTTCATCCTGGCATAGAGTGGCCTCTAACCCAGTATGACTGCAGTCCTTATGAAAGGGGGAATTTTGACACAGACATGCACATAGAGAGAACACAGGGTGAAGATGAATGCAGAGACCTACAAGCCAAGGAATGCCAAAGACTGTCAGCAGAGCACCAGAAGGTGGGAGAGAGGCATGGAACAGGTTCTCCTTCACAGCCCTCAGAAGGAACCAAGTCTGCCAACACGTTGATCTTAGACTTTAGCCTCTAGAATCGTGAGACAATAAATTTTTCTTGTTACACCACCATGTTTGTGGTGCTTCGTTATAGCAGCCCTAGCAAATCAATACAGTACTACTATGGTTCCCATTTTATAGACGAAGAATCTGACTCTTGAAGAGAGAAGTGTGCCCAACGTCAAACACGGAGGGCAGAGCTGGGGCTGGAATCAGCTTGTGCCAACACTGTGTTTCTAAACTCCTCCAGTGTTTTCCAAAAACTGATCTGAGGACCACTTGCATAAGAATCACTTGGGACACTTGTTAAAAATTCAGATTCAGGGTCTCACCCCAGACTCACTAAATATGAAACTGGGGAAATGTGGCAAGAAACTGTGAAGAAATGAATGCCCTCAATACTTATTTATTTGTTTGTTTTTGGTGAGGCACTTTGGCCCTGAGCTAACATCTGTTGCCAATCTTCCTCTTTTTGCTTGAGGAAGATTGTCACTGAGCTAACATCTGTGCTAATCTTCCTCCATTTTGTATGTAGGACGCTGCCACAGCATGGCTTGATGAGCTGTGTGCAGGTCTGTGCCTGGGATCCCATGAACCCTGGGCCGCCAAAGTGGAGCGTGCAGACTTAATCACTATGCCACTGGGCTGGCCTCCCTCAGTACTTATTTTGGTGGTGAAAGTAGAGCTCCTTAACCTCCTCACTATGACTTATTGAACTTGGGGTGACTCAAATACTAGCCAAGGGATATTGATTTGTTTATCAATTAGATATTGGGCAAGTTTCTATCTGGACTTAAGATTCAGCTTTTGGTTTTTTTAAGTGAGGATGATACAGTGTTTCCTATCTCACCCCTCAAGTTCAAATCAAGTTGAAAATGAAAGTTAAAAACTTATAAAGGGTTTTAGAAAGGCGAGGTAATATTATGAGGTATCTTTACTCAGGTCATTTGGTTGCAGGACTGTGGAGGAAGATATTACTTCAGCGCAAATCCTACTCATTTGTCTTGAGAATAAGTGCTAAATTCTCAGTGGTTCTACTCTGGAAAGATTTGCTTCCTTTTTACCAAACTAAGGCTCTGCCTAAGTGTGTGGTGGGGAGCTCCTCTTTTGCGCACAATCATGTATCGTGCTTCTAAGCATGCTTTGCTCATTTCTTCTAAGCTTAAGGTGAGCCTGGAAAAGCAAAGGGTCATTTGCTTGACTACTTTGTTATTTAGTCTTTCAGACAGGGAATAATCAACGATGCTTCTTTTTCAGGAGGTGAATGCACCTCTCTTTGAGTAGAGAAGAGTGAGGACAGGCCAATGCCTTGCACCGCTGCTCATTGATTTGGACTCTGCCATATTGTTGCAGGCGTTGCTGACTCTGAGGTGCTGTTACATTACTATTTTTGTCCTAGTTATAGATTCTTAGCACCCTTCCTTACCCCAATTCACTGAAACGTGTAGGATGGCTGTATCAGTTAATTATTGCTGCTTAACAAAACACCCCAAAACTCTGTGGCTTAAAAACAATGATTTATTAATTCTCATATTTCTAAGTGTTGACTGGGCAGGTCCTCCACTGGTTTTGCCTGGGCTCATTCATGCAATGGCATGTATCTGGAGGTCAACAGGGCTCGAAGCCCAAAAAGGGCTCACTGAGACATCTGGCAGGTGCTGGCTATTGGCCGGGGTGCCTTGGTTCTCATCCTCCACCACGTTAGATTAGCTTCCTCAGGTGGTAATTTCAGGACAGTTTTCCAAAAAGGAAAATGCAGAAACTGTGGGGCCTTTTGAGGCCTAGGGGCTGGGACTTGCATAAACTCACTTTCAGCTCATTCTATTGGTTAAAGCAAGTCATGAGGCCAGGTGGGGTTCAGAAGGATGAAAAATAGACTCCAGTTCTGGATGGGAGAATAGCAAAGTCATACTACAAAGGATGCAGTGTGAGATGGGAGGAATTTCTGGCCTTTAAACAATCTACCACAATGGCACTCTGACAGGCCGCCATTATTCTGTAGATAATTTGTGTGTTTTAATACCAAAGACTGTTGCTAGAACTCTGTGAAAGGTAAAAAGTGTTCTCTCTTTTGCACATTCCTTCCACACCTGATGGAGATTCAGACGGTCTTACACAGAGGGTGGTCCATGGGCTAGAAACATCAGCATCACCTGAGAGATTGTTAGAAATGCAATTTTCAGGCTCCACCCCTGACCTACTGAATTAGAATCTCTGCGGAGTAGGGTGGGGGTGGGGGGCGTCCAGGAATCTGTATTTTAGCAAGCTTCCCAGGTGCTTCTTATGCATACTAAAATTTCAGAAGGACTGATTTAAGATCAGATCTTCCTTTAGAGAAAAGCGCCACATCAGAGGTACTCTTCTCAAATCTTCCCCTCCTTCATATTTAGGGTTAATGCAATGATCTATAAGATTGAATTCATTTACCCAAATCATCTAGTTGGTTTCTCAAGAAGTTTGAATCCAAGTAAGTTATTGGTAATTATTATTAATATTTTCCTGTTTCTACTGTATGTTTAAGAAATCAATCATCAGAGGTGTTATATTATTTGTACTGCTTTGAGATTAGAGTCATTGAATGGGATTGTTCCAAGCGGGCACCTATAAATCAGCCAGGGGCCTTGAACTTCATGAACATATGCAGGCTCATCTTGCTCAAAGGCAGAACAAATAAAACCTGGCAAAGCCCAACCAAACAGCACTGTGCTTTTGAAAGCAGACAGCTGTTTGTATTCATTTTCTAAAGGAAGGGATTTAGGCTTACTCACGAAAATCAACATGGTGTTATTATCTAGAGTCTGTGTTTTTTCTTTTAAGTAATGAGGGTTCACTTATTAAAGTAGGAGAGACTCGTCACGGGCAAAATTGTTTCTGGAAAAATCATTTTGTAAGAAGAAATAATTATAAATAGTGTTCATGATAATAGCTAATTTTATCAGAAAATTCTTGAGGGGCTGGCCTGGTGGCACAGCGGTTAAGTTCGCATGGTCTGCTTCTCGGCAGCCTGGGGTTCGCCAGTTTGGATCTTGTGTGTGGACGTGGCACTGCTTGGCAGAAGCCATGCTGTGGTAGGCGTCCCACATATAAAGTAGAGGAAGATGGGCATGGATGTTAGCTCAGGGCCAGTCTTCCTCAGCAAAAGGAGAAGGATTGGCAGTAGTTTGCTCAGGGCTAATCTTCCTCAAAAAAAAAAAAAGAAAATTCTTGAAAGGATCTCTGTTAATTAAGGGATGAGCATCCCCATTTTAAATGAGGCAGCTTTCTCAGATTTATACTTAGCTTCGCAGAAATCACTGCAAGTTCCTGGGATGTTCATTATAAGTTTCAGCCCCAACCCTACCATGACCTCATTATCTTTCACTGATCATCCAACTATTGGCAGGCTGCGTTTGCTCAAACTTGGAATCATTGAGAATTCTACCAGGTAGCATAAGGTTAACTTGCATTCAGCAGTCTAGTAGAGTCTGAAGATGATGTTTGATTTGAAGCAGAGGACCGAAATGGTAGACTCTGTAGTAAATTGAAAAACCTCACCTCAAGATTTTACAGCTCCTTTCATCAAGAGGTGGAGTCGATTTCTCCTCACCTTGATTCTGGGCTGGCCTTGTGACTTGCTTTGACCAATAGAATGTGGCAGAAGTGACAGCTTGTGAGTTCTGATGCCTAAATCTCAAGAGACCGTGTAGCTTCCACCCTCCTTCCTGGGAAACTGCCCTGAGACCACCTGATAGAGAAGCAGTGCTATCCTACTGGAGGGTGAGAGGGCACGAGAGAAGTAAGGGACCCCAGCAGACAGCCACTCAATCCAGACATTTCAGTGAGGTCCTCTGGGACCTTCTAGCCCAGCCAGCCTTTCAGCTGAGTACAGAGCATGAAAGAGCCCAGGCAAAATGTCAGAAGAGGCACCCAGCCATCTCACAGCATTGTGAAAAAATAATACTGTTAATACTGTGAAAAATAATAACTGCTCTTGTAAGACACACAGTTTTGGGATGGTTTGTTACTCAGAAATAGGTGACTGACACATAATCTTTGACGCTGCTATCACCTCTCCACCCTCCTTCCCACCCAAACATATCTGAGAGCAGAAAAAAATATTTGCTTTTCTTTCTCTGTCCAGATACCTTGAGAAGCTGGCATTTCTTTACCTTTCACAGAACTCTGCATTTCTCTACATTTTCTACCCAGTTTTCCATGAGCATTCCCCAGTCTTCCCTGAATGATTTATCCTGGAGACATTTCTCAAGTCTCACATCCATTGTGCATCTTACCATCAGATTCCCCTTGGATTTCAGTTTCAACAGGAATTTCGACAAGAATTGCAACAGCCCTGATTGGATTGATTTATGATGATCCGTTCTCTCCTTGGACAATGATTTCTACTCTTTTGCCCTCAGCCCAGTTGTCTTGAGTTTTTCCTTACCGCCCTATGCTGATTCTGGTGAGATTCAACCCCCTTCCTGGGAGCTAATGGAAGAAAGACTAACTGTAAGATTCCAAATACCTTTGACCCAGAATGATTTCATTTCAGATGGCCGAATGGTAAAGAAGACTCATGCGATTAAGAAAATGTGTGCCCTACAGCCCAGGGGAGGGACACTGACCCAGTGTGGACATTAGTGCATTTTTCAAACCCGTCTTTACAATCTTGTTTTAAATGTGGAAAGTTTCACTTTTCTAGTCACATTTTTCTCTCTCACCAGGAATTAGAGCAATGACTTTGGGTTTACTTTTCAACACTAAAATTTCTGTGGAAATTGTAAACAGGCAAAAAAAACGAAGAAAGAACAGGACAAAAGGAACGTATTTATTGTAGCTCAAAAGCTCATCTTGTCTTTCAAAGGAAAAATAGAAATATCATCTAGATCAAAATAGCTCATTGGAAATAATTGGATTATTTATCTCATGATTCCACTTCTCCATTATGAAACCAATATATTCTGCAGATTTCACTTAATTTTTAAACATCTGAAATGTTAGAAAGTTGGAATTGACAGAGAGGCTAGAGATCGCCTATCTCAGAAGCCAATTTTTGTGGATGAGAAAGCAGGAACCCTGAGAAGTTGGCTAGCTTGCTCAGGCAATAGAATTTCTGTCACCAGAGGTTGGGACTCCGGTCTACCTTCGTGGTTTGATTGCAACTGAATTCAACTGGGATCTTGTCTGGAGCTTCACTATCCAAGACGGCCTCTTCTTCTCAGGGTCCCTGTCTATGTGGTGTCTCCTGATTCAGTAATCTAGCTCAAGCTTCTTTACAGCGTGGTGGCTGGCTTCCAAGAAGGAGCATTCAAGAGCTGAAGCTCCAATGTACGAACGCTTATGGAACCTCTGCTTGCATCATCCTTGCTAATCTCCCATTGGCCAAAGCAAGTCATGTGGCCACGGCTTGAGGTGAAGTGGAAGGGACTTACTTCATAAGGGCAAGAACACCAGTGGGTAAGGATCCTTGGGGGCACCAATGTAGCTGTCTACCGCACCTATTCTGTTTCTTCTTTTTCTGTAGCACCTACTGCCTTTGAATGCGCTCTCTGTTCTGCTCCTTTATTTTGTTGATGTCCATTGTCTGACTTCCTTATTAGAATGTAAGTTTCATGAGGACAAGGAACTTTGTTTTTTTGTGTGTTTTGAATGAATGCATGTTTGAAAAGATGATAGTGATGTAAAATAAGAATGAAAAAAATTCACTCACAACTTAATAGAAGTTTTTCTATTAATACCTGAAAGCATATAAAAAACAGTGGGCTAAATACTGGGCTAATCTTTCCTCTTCTTGGATAAGAGCAGTCCATCCACTGTGGAAATCATACAACCTTTATCCATCTGGCATTTATTGAACAAGAACAAGGGAAATGGCGGAGAACATAATGGACACAGTGTTGCCCTCAGGGGGCTTAGGTACTAATGGCAGAAGGCAGAGAAAAACAAGTGAACAGACCAAATGATTATACGTCAGCATAAAAGTTGCCAAGTAAACGAAGATAGGGCTGAGAATAACGGTAGGAAGTGCCTACTTTGTATAGGGCGGACAGGACAAACTTGTCTGACACACAGAATAATGGGAAGGCATTCAAAGGCTTTTAGAAGGAGAAAAGTATCATTTGTTTTATATTTTAGAGGATTATTTTGTTGCTGCTGTATGGAAAGAGACGGGAGGAGGCAAGTCAGGAGCAGGCAGACCAGGTAGGAAGGAGTCCAGGTAAGAGAAGAAGGCAGATTTGGAAATATGATGAACACTTGCCGATAGCTGGTGGGGTGAGGGCAGGAAAGCAAGGCATCCAAGACGACCCTTAGGTTTCTGACTTTAACAATGGAGCGAACAATGGCGACATTTACTGAGTTATCAAGGTGACGTTTATGTAGTTTGGAGATCATGGGCCAGTTAGGTTGAATCCGGGCCTTCCAGGGCACTTCGTGCTTAGACCCGATGCAGAAGGTCGCCCTCTTAGTCTGGTACTGACTCTAGTCATCGTCTGTCTATACGAGAAATCGTATCCAAATGCTGCCCTCAATGGGCCTGGCATTGTTCAAGGGCCCTGTAGATGGTAACGCCTCTGATCCTCAAACAACCCTCTGAGGTAGGTACTGTCATTATTATGATTTTACAGACAAGGACAGTCATGTAGCCACAAAATAGGGGAACCTGGATGAGAACGCAGGGAGTCTCACTCCAGAGGCTGCACCCTTAACCACTAAGTTACCGGCAGAGGTCGTGAGACTGAGTGAAGGATGGGGAGCAGTTTTGGCTTTTTATTAATAAATTTCAAGTTGAAATATAACACACATACAAGAAGGTGTGAAAATCATAAGTGTGCAGCTCGGTGAGTTAACAGATTGGACACGCCCAGGAACACCTCTCTGATCAAGCAATGGGACATTATTCGTACCCAGAAGTCTGTCTCATGCCCTGTCCCAATCACTGCCTCTTCCTCCTCCCTAAAGGTAACCACTCCCCTGACTTCTGACAGTATTGATGAGTTTTGCCTGTTTTTGACTTAATATAAATGGAATTATAAGATTTGCCTTTTTTTTTGTTTCTTTGAGGAAGATTAGCCCTGAGCTAACAGCTGCTGCCAATCCTCCTCTTTTTGCTGAGGAAGACTGGCCCTGAGCTAACATCCGTGCCCATCTTCCTCTCCTTTATATGTGGAACGCCTGCCACAGCATGGCTTGCGAAGTGGTGCCATGTCCACACCCGGGATCAGAACTGGTGAACCCTGGGCCGCCGAAGAAGAACGTGAGAACTTAACTGCTGCGCCACTGGGCCCGGCCCCTAAGATTTGCCTTTTTAGGATGAAAGTCTGCCCTGTTTTTAGAACACATGGGTCATTCCGTGGGAATTAGAACAACTCAGTGGAAATTGCCTCTAAAAGCTGCGGAGAAATCACTGTGCCCGTGCGGTGTACCGTAGGGCCAGGTTTGGAATAAACTTCCCCAGAGTCTGCCAGTGATAGGTGAGGCAGCAGGCCTGGAAAGCAAGGAAAATGATGTAAAAAGGAGACACCTTGAGCATCCATGAACAAAATTGGGGGAAAAATGTCAGATCATACTAATAATGTGGGAAAATGGGAGGTCAACTCACTATCAAGGACAAATTACAAGGGGCAAGTGCAAGGCAGGACATTTATGGAAGAATCCTTTGCTTAGTTGGGGTGTTTGGGGTGAGGGACCATTTAGAATGGTCTCCTATTTGAACCACAAGGATAAGCTCTTAAAAGCCAATAATATGGAATAAACATATATAACATAGCATGGTTTATGTGATGCCGTAAAAAAGATTAAGGGATGGAGCAAGCTTGCATTTGTCAGTTAATCACAAGCTGCAGGAGTGATGAAAGAGGCTTTATAATCCAACGCCCACAGTTTATAGAAGCCCAGACTAGTTAAGTGAATGGAGGCACAGTTAACTAGGGTACGCCCTGAGAAGGCAGAGAGCTAGGGCACAGCCTGGGTTGTGTGAACGTTCAGTCCCTCATACTGTCCTGAACTGTTCTCATGAAGTCAAGATGTGTATACGAGGGTCGTGGTCTGAAATCTTAAAAAGAGGAGCTAGAATCATATTCAAGGATCGTTTTGCATACTGTTTATTCTCGTTTCACGACAGAGCAAGGGGTACCGGTAGTGAGAAAATGACCCCTGCTCCTGTGGGTTTGGGATGAGATGGCTGTCTGCACCAGGAATATAAATTATTCTTCCCTCTTCCTGGACGCTCTCCTCCCATTTCCTCGAAAGCTGGCTCCGTCTTATCCTTCAACCTCGGTTCCTAAAAGCTGTACTTAATTATTCTCTATTTAGCACGCAGTGGATTTTCTTTTCAACACTTATTACAAGAAGTATTTATTTATTTTTACCTGTTGACCCTTTTCTTCCAATTTTATTTTATTTTATTGCTAGCTTTGTTGGTACATCTCTGTCTACTTCCCCAACTATAATGCAAACTCTAGTCAGTGAGGAACCCGTCCGTCCAGTTCATTGCAGTAATCCCAGCGCTGACACGGTAGTTCTCCATAATGGGTGCTAAATTAAGATTTCCTGCATAAATGCATGCACTTTCTTGGAAGGGCTGGGTAGCTACCACATGTCCCTGGATGACAGGTTCTTATAGAAGCAAATTGCTTTTGATATAATGCTATACATACTCTCGGGCTCTTGAAAGCCATGTTTCTATGAGCAGGCTTGCGGATTCTTGGTATTTTCAACGATCTGTACATGGCCCCTCAGCTTGGAAAGTGAGAGAAGCTGCAGGGGATGCACCGTCTCAAATCTCTTATTCTTGGGGCTGGCCCAGTGGTGCAGCGGTTAAGTTTGCACATTCTGTTTCAGCGGCCTGGGGTTCGCCGGTTCAGATCCCGGGTGCGCACATGGCACTGCTTGACAAGTCATGCTGTGGTAGGCATCCCACATATAAAGTAGAGGAAGATGGGCACGGATTCTAGCTCAGGGCCAGTCTTCCTCAGCAAAAGAGGAGGATTGGCAGCAGATGTTAGCTCAGGGCTGATCTTCCTCAAAAAAAAAAAAAATCTCTTATTCCATCCTTCTTGAAATCTGCCTAATACAGAGGATGTTGGCTTTCCTGATATGTTCAACATCTAGGATGTTTTCCCGAGTGGGCTCACACTGGGGAAATCAAGTGTGTCTTTTTAGTGGGATTTTGTTTCTATTTCCTGGATCATCCTGGTGAATCTGAGATGCCTCTGGAGCTGCCTCGCTGGCTGATTTCCCTAAGTGTGGCCTGGAAATTCTGCAGGCATTTGCAAGTTTTTGAGATCCTTTGAGCTGGAGTCAGTCTCCAGTTGGACCCTCAATGGCATTTCGAGATATCATCAAGCCCAGGGAACACTGTGTTCCCTGCCTAGCCCAATGCGTGGAGAGTGGAGGCAGACTTATTTTAAGGTGGATGCACACGTGACCATGATTTCTGTGGCTCCAGAGGCCGGAGAATAGTGCAACAAATGATTTGAATAGTGGTTAATCCCACGAGAGGCAGACTGCCTGGGTTTAAACTCTGTGTCTATCACTTAGTGACAATGTGACTTTAGGAGAGTGACTTGTCCTATCTGAGCCATTGCCTACCAATATTGGTGCCTGGGTTTTTACCTTCAGGGGCTAAATTCCATGCCCATAAAAGTCCCTTCAAAAGCCCGCCCCATGGCCGAGTGGCTAAGGTCACGTGCTCCGCTTTGGGGGCCGAGGGTTTCGCCAGTTCGGATCCTGGGCGCGGACCTAGCCCTGCTCATCAAACCATGCTGAGGCGGTGTCCCACACAGCACAACTAGAAGGACCTACAACTAAATATACAACTATGTACTGGGGGGCTTTGGGGAGAGAAAGAAGGAGGAAAAAAGGGAAACAAAAGATTGGCAATAGATGCTAGCTCTGGGCCAAGCTTTAAAAAAAAGTCCCTTCCTCCTCAAACTTCTGTGACCAAAAGGCATTTCCCATGCTCAATGCACCTGGCAAAGTGGTGTTTGTGATATTCTCCTTACCTCGGAATCTCCCACAATCAGGCATAGTATTAATTGTAATTGGAAGAGAACCAGTACTGCTTCTAGTGAAAATATTTGGCGCAATATCCAGTCTTAGGGGCGTGCTAGAGTCAACATGACCCAGATCTCTAGCAGGACAGCAGGTACACAGGTAAGCAGGATTAGGCTGGCATAGAGCCAGAGGTATGGCTTTTCATTTTATGTTGTTTTCCTAGCTTAATCCACTGGGGTTTTTTTCCCCTCAAGCAAATATGATAATACATATTGGCAAAATATGCAAATGTAACTGAGACCATATGGTAGAGTATATATTTTCTTATTAGGCAAATACTGTTAATTTAAATAGCAAGTATCTGTTGCGAATATATTTTAATGTGAACAAAGCAATAGCTAAAATACCTTTAAAAATAAGGCTGATAAAATTCATTTACATCTGTTTTCATTATGTTACCGCCATCTAATATTCATGCATTTAAAAAACATTTCAGTTTCATAAACTTTTCAACTGCAAATTTAAGTAGGAGGCTCAAAATAAAAACCTTCAAGATTAGGTAATGATTTATCTCTTGGCTTGTTTATTCAGTTAAGAGTCAAAGTTAGCTGCAAATTAAATGATCCACATCATCAAATAACAGTTAACCATCTCTTGGGTGAGGTGATATAAGATATGAAACAAATACAGATGAACTGGCTCTTAGGCTCATAACTCTTTTACATACGGTATTATACTATATGTAGATTTTGCATATGTCCTTCAGCTAAATCAAAACACAAGTTTGGGTATTTGATTTACTTCTAAATTGGACTGATTATCTGTGTTAGACAAACTAGTGAGCTGTGAATTAACTTTTAGTAGTTTGGATTCTGTTGGCTTCTGTCCTAAATCTTCATGAACTGCTTCATAAGCCTGACATTTTCAGGCTTCTTATCAAGATTTCTGCTCCATGTTTTTTTCTGTTCTGGGAAATCTTTACTTTTTTTATTGAGGTATAATTTATATACAAATGAGTGCGCACCTCTTATGTACTGTGGTAGAATAATAATGGGCTGCCAAAGATGTCCATGTGCTCACCCCTGAAAATGGTAAATATGTTACTTTACATGACAAAAGGGACTTTGCAGAGGTGCTTAAATTAAGATCCTTGAGATAGAGAGATCATTCTGGATTATCTGTGTGGGCACAGTGAAATCACAAGGGTTCTTTTTTTTTCTTTCTACCCAAAGCCCCCCAGTACATAGTTGTATATTCTCATTGTAGGTCCTTCTAGTTGTGCTATGTGGGACACTGCCTCAGCATGGCTTGATGAGCGGTGCCATGTCCATGCCCAGGATCCAAACCAGCAAAACTCTGGGCCACCGAAGCAGAGTGCATGAACTTAACCACTCGGCCATGGGGCCGGCCCCTCACAAAGGTTCTTAAAAGCAAAAGAGGGAAGCAGAATGGGAGATCAGAGTAATGTGGTGTGAGAAGGACTTGACCGACCCCCATTACTGACTTTGAAGATGGAGGAAGGGAACCACGAGCCAAGGAATGTGGGGAATAGGGAAGAAAACATATTCTCCCCTACAGGCTTCAGGAAGGAACACAGCCCTGCCAATACTTTGATTTTAGCCAGTGAGACCTTTGTCAGTCTACTGGCTTACAGAATTGTAAGAGAATAAATTTGTGTGGTCTGTGATCATTTATTATGGCAGCTGTAAGAAACTAATACAACAGCTAAATGAACTTTTACTTGTGTATAAATCTGTGTAAACACTACTCAGAGCAGGATATAGAACATTTCCATGACCCTGGAAAGTTCTCTCCTCTCCTTTCCCAATCAAAATCACCCATTAGGAGGAGCCACTATTCTGACTTATGTCTTCGCAGATTAGCTTTTCCTGTTCCTGACCTTCTTATAAATGGAATCACTATATGCTCATTTGGGTTTGGTTTCTTTCTTTTAACATAATATTTTTGAAGTTCATCTATCAACACCATTCATTTTTATCACTCTGTAGTATTCCTTGTATGGATATATCACGATTTATTCTTTTACTCTTTTTCTTTGTTTCTAGTTTTTATCGATTAATAATAATGTCCCTGAATATTCTTGTGCAAGGCTTTCAGTGGACATAAGCACTTACTTCTCATGGAGATATACTAGGAGCAGACTTGCTGGGCTTCAGATAGGTGTCTATTTAACTCTAATAAACACTGCCAACAATTTCCCCAAGTTTTTGTGCTATTGTAGAGTATTTTTGCAAAGATTTCAACCAGCTGCACAAACTGTCTCAGGAAGGACATAGAAACATTCTGCAGTGAGCTGCCCTTTTTTTTTTTTATAGTAATTGATGAAAACGGTGTGTTTTCTGGCACATACTGCACTGGGCTCATTACCAGGTTGCTTGGAGGGCAGCAAAGAGCTGGGTGAGACCGTGGCTGGAACTCTGTGCTTTAGGGTCTCACCTGCCACTTCAAATACTTACTTAACTGTTCAGGGTACCTGTCAAAATCAAAAGTTGGTATTCTGAAACCTAACTTACCACTAATAATGTGTTAATCGCTATATGGAAAAAATTGGATGGAAGGGGAGAGAAAAGATGGAAAGCCTTGGCGATGGGTTACTGCCATGTTATTGTGTAACATAGAATAAAATGGTGACCCCCAGAGCGAGGCTGTGCAGGTGTCCTGACAGAAACCATCAGCTCCGACTTCTGCAGACACTGAGGAGACTGAACCTAGTGATCATTATGCATCTATTTTTTAAAATCTTAAAGTTCACGGCTACCCTAGTCCCCAGACTTCCCATCTTGTGTTTCAATTGGTGATGAGGTGACAGATACAGTCGATCCTCATTATTCACAGACTCTGTATTTGTGACTTCACCGTCTTGCTAAAATTTACTTATGACACCAAAATCAATACTCTCTGCCCTTTCACGGTCATTTGCAGACACGCGCAGAGTGACAAAAAAGTTTGAGTCTCTGCGGCACATGTTCCCAGCTGACACTGAACAAGCTGATGCTCTGCCTTCTTGTGTCAGCTCTCAGGCTGTGAACAGTGTCCTTTCTGAAGTCTCTTAATGCCACGACTTTGCACTATTGTGCTTTTGGTTGGTGATTTGGATGTTTAAAATGGCCCCCAAGTTAGCGGTGCTGAAGTGCTGTCTACTGCTCCTCAGTGCAAGAAAGCGCCTTCTAGAGCAAACATAAGCGTTAGAAAAGCTCCCTGTGGGTGTGAGTTATAGTGCTGTCGGCTGTGAGTTCGTGGTTGAATCACACGTGGTTGAATATATATCGAATCACAATGTATATCACATAAGGTGTCTTTAAACAGAAATACACAGAAACAAACATATGTAGGGATAGACTGATGACAGTTTTGTGATCAGAGGCTGGCAGGAACCTAACCCTGTAGCTCCCCTTGAAGCAATTGTTCTGTATTCACTCATTCAGTGTTCATGATGACTCTATAAGAGCATTACTGTGAATAATGAGAATCCGCTGTGTATAGAACACAAAGCCTCCATTCCACCAATATCCCCTAGAAATTTCCAGTGATAAGGCACACCAAACTAACATAGAAGCAAGAGGAAACGTAGAGTTCTCATTGACCTGTGGAAGGGATTTCTTTAGGTTTGTAGCCAAATTTCATATAGGCCCATTCTGATTTCTTTTAGATTCAGGGCATATGGCTTCATATTTGCTCATATCTGTTTTTCCCACCTGAAATAGATAACAAGTTTGTGGCAATAATTATAGAATCATAGAATGTCAGTGGTGACAATACCCTCAAATATATCGTCCAATTCCCTCTTTTATAGAGGAGAAACTTGAGGTCCAGCTAGGTGGAAGAATTGCCATGATCTGGAATTCTATTCATTTCTCTGCTTTTTATTTAATAAATATGAATCAAGCTGAGGAGAAGAGATGACAATAATAGCTATGTATGAAACTCATCTTAAAAAATCAATGTAGTAAGAATAAATTCTGTGTTATCAACATCACGTATACATGGGTTATAACCATAAAGAAATGCATCAGTTTCTCAGATAATTTAGACCGCCATCATTGCAAGTCCAGGTTCCAACTGAGTGATAGTGTCATACTGTAAGAAAATCTTTTGACTAAAATGTTGCCAACTCACTCTGTCTTTGAGTGAAGGAATGCTCTGCATTTTTGATGGATTATTGGACACAGTTTGGCTAAAGTAACCCCTGGGGAGAGCCCAGTTTACTGACTTCATGCACATGGAACTGAATTCTGTTTTCACCTGTTCAGAGTGAAGCCAGTTGGCATGAGCATGTAAAAAGTTGTTTCTTATCTTCAGCACACACAAATTTGATTTGACCATTAATTTTATATTGTACATCCTGAAGTAATTTTCAGTATCTCAGTTATTCAGGTGTTTATTAGTAGCCAGTATTTTAACTTTTATTATATATGAATGTATGTATTTTATATATGCATATGTGGTGAAATTTTATATAATTTTCTTGTGCTAGGAGAAGGATGATGCCACAGTCTGGAGAGAAGCAACGATGCGAGAAGTGCAAGGTCCAGGAGGGTTTGAATTATGCTGTTATTCATGCATGAAGGTGGTGCCACCAGCTCACTCTGTCAACATGACAAAATCTCTGAGTTATTTTTCTGTGTAATCAGTAACAGTTTACCCTGATCATAAAAGTTCACTATAGGGGCCAGCTCTGTGTGTAGTTGTTAGGTTTGGGTGCTTTGGTTCAGTGGCCCAGGGTTCGCCAGTTTGGATGCCAGGCGCGGACCTACCACCGTTCATCAAGCCATGCTGTGGCAGCATCCCACATTAAATAGAGGAGGATTAGCACAGATCTTAGCTCAGGGCCAATCTTCCTTACAAAACAAAAACCAAACCAAACCAAAACAAGAAAAGTTCGCTATAGAAAATTTGGAAAGTTTTGAAAATAAAACAATGAAGAAGAGAAAAGTTGACTCATAGTTCTACCACTAAGACATGGGGACTTTGGGATTTGCATATATTTTATCCTTTCTGTGATATATACTCACAGACATTCATTGTTTTTTTAAAAATAACATGTTGGAATTATATGCTCCATTTTGTATCATTTAAGTTTAATATATCATGTATATATTCCCATGACATGAAATATTTTCCTAAAACTATAAAATCTATCATGCCCTCAAATTTACTAAAGAAATCCCCAATTTTTGGCCACAAAAGCAAGTTTTTCTCTTGTAAAATAATATCACAATGAGTATCTTTGAATATTTTTTGTGTAGCTCTGATTGTTTCCTCCAGATAAATTCCTAGACCTACAATTACTGGGTTAAGGGGTATGGGGAGTTTTCCTAGTGTTGGCACGGGGTTCCCTGGACTCATTACAATGGTGGGGCCTTTTGATATAGATGACTACAGGGGCCCTCCATACGGTGGTGACTATCCCATTAGAAGCTCTGAATCTAGTACTGAGCTAGAACCAAATACTCTCTTTAGATAGAAGACCCTCTCCTTCTAACCATTTTTCTGGAGGGGGTACTTGTGGTTAAAAAATCTTGATTTTTAAATTGAATCTGTAGATCATGAGTTTTCACGACTAAAGGTGATAGCTTGACGAAAAAAATGATAACATGTACACAAAAATTGTTTGAATATTTAAAAGGAGAACATAGCTTTCGGAGATTGTTCTTCTTTTGAAATTTTCTCAAAGCTAGAAAATCTAAGCCCATAGAGGACCTGGCACAGCTTCCTTTTAGGATCTTCTTAACAGCATTTACAAAGAGATGAGGCACACTGGCCTTAGACAGGCTTAAGAACAGTAACTCCTCCCACCTAAAACCCTGAATATATATAAATATTACGTAGAGAAGAGATATGGATTTTATTTCTTTGTGTGTGTGTGTGTGTGTGTCCCAAATAAACCTTTCACACATTTCTAACAATGGTCTTGAGCTTAAAAAGACTCAAATTGCCTAAAGAATGATGGTTTACATTTGTGGGAAATTGCCTCCATTCTGGGCAGTGTCCTAGGTTCTTTTATTTATTCATCTATTTTATTCCTCAAGATGGTCTTTTTTTTCCTCAGTATTTATTTAACAGATGAGGAAACTGAGCCTCAGAGAAAGGACTTTCCTCAAATCAGACATTATGTAAAGAGCGAGATCTGTCCAGTTTTAAAGTCTAGATTCATACAACACTCTGCCTTCCCTGGGGTCCCCAGCATGGTTTTTTATTCCCAATAAAGTGATTTCTCTGAATCCTCACCACTCTTTCAACCATTAATTCACTCATTCGTTTAATACATATTGAGCAAATACCCTAAGTAAGATACTAGGAATAGAAAAATGATAGACAACCTTTATCTTTGATGGCATTGAGAAGAAGACATGGAAATGAGCAATATAGTGCATTGTGATGGGTATTAGAAAGGATTGTGAAATCTTATAGAGTATTTGACCTCAACAGTGGGGCCAATGACCTTGAGGCCTACCCCTGTTGATTTTCAATCATTTCTCTAATATTCTCTCAGAGTCAAATTCACTCTCACCCATGTTCACACACACTTGCATATCCTCATACACACTCTCATACAACTCACTCAGGTTTGAATGTTCTCAAAAAGGTGATGTGTAATTTAAAAATAGCCAAATGGTTTTTGTTTACCCTAGAAGGAAAAATGTATGTGTTGTTTTATGATAAATATTGTCAGTTAATAAGTCACTTGAAGGACTCAAAGATGACAAAATATCCCTAGGTTACATACTGTGAACTTGTCGATCCAGAACCACTTACTGAACATCTGCCACATGCAAGACACAGTGCTAGTTGATGCAGAAGCTTCAAAGTGATAATAACGATATGAGAGTGGTTCTTGCTACCAGGCAGTAAACAAGTGACAAACAATGACACAAACAATGTGTACTGAAGGAGATCAGAGGAGGTGATGCTTCCAGGAGCAGCGATCAAGGGGCAATTACGGGTGTATACTGCTCGTTCCACCCTCACCTGGGAATATCAATAAGCAAATATGGTAATCCTGGACTGAGTAGGGTGTGAGTGCCAGGACCTCAGGACTGAGGGGTGGGTCATACCACCAGGTAAGCCAGCAAGACCAGAAGAGGTGATATTTGAGAGCAAGTGGATTTAGAATGGATAGTGGGGGAGGGAGAGAGTGCAGGGGGCTGTAGTTCACCCCACTAAGCTCCCTCTGCCTCCTCCCCCCCAGGAATGGAAGCTCACTTGACTCGTGGAGGATCTGTTCCCCAAAGCACGGGTCTCCAGACAACCAGCTCCTTGTGGCATCCGGGGAGATGGGTGACTGTGCTCTGCATCCCCACACCTCTGGGCTCTGTAGGGTTAGAAGTCTTGACCCCAGAGTGGGTGCTCTTTTTCTAGGTGACACAGCAAGGTTTCTACTGAGCTACAGGCCATTGCTGTTGCCCAGCACCTGGAGCGCCTTGTGTGCAGGCATCAGCAGCTGAAAAGAGTTGCCATCATAATGAGGTAATTGACCTTGATGGAGCAGGGCTGCTGTTATGCAGCAAGGACAAGGAGGAACAAGCATGAGACTCAGGTCATCGCTTGGGTACCTCCCTCGTTTTCAGGATTCACCTCAGTTGTTTCCAAAATCCTCCCAGGAATGTAAATTCTAAAAGCTCTTCCCATGATTCTGTGCGCAGGTGGGGCTGAAAATCCCTGAGGGAATCTCTCATTCTATTTCCTTTCTAAGATAACTCTCATTGTATACAGAGGAGGTGGATAATGGGGTGCTATCACTCACAGACAGGAGAGATTCAAAATAATTCCCACACTTTCGATAATAAACCCACAAATGCTTTATTTAATCTGAAGAATAACAGAGAACACATACAAAGCATGGTAAATAAAAGTACAGGAAAAAGTCAGGTAATTTTTTATCTTTCTATACCCCCAGACTTGCACGTCTTTTCCTTTCTCTTCTCTACTTGCATTTGACAAAACAGCAATTGTTTTCTTCGCTATGATAAACTTACCCTGATTTATTTTCCTCTGAAAATTATTAATATTCATTTTTTTAGATGTGAACTGTCTCTTCTGGGTTTAAAAAAATAGCTCTACTGAGATTTTTTCTTTTCTCTGCATATTATGTGAACAGTCATTTCTCACGAAGGTTCCATATTCTGTTTTCCTCTTTTTAAGGACAAGGCTAATATCACTTACATGTTCGTCTCTTCTTCCCTTCAGTAGCACCCTCACAGTGGGTCCTTTGCTTGTGGAGTAAGATCTGTCCAGAGTGAGGAAATTTAAGTCGAAGCCTCTGAAACTTATCTTATCAATCCTTGGACAAGATAGTACATAGAAAACAGTATTGCATCAAAGGGGCGTGGAGAGACTAGTGCCACCCTGAAGGATACAAAGGATGCAGGGTTGGTAGGTCCTCATCATATCTCCATTCAATTCACTAATATAGGCCCCAAAGAAAATTGATGGATCCTGGAGGATGGCTGTAGACCACAGCAAGTAAGATGAGGTATCTTTGCTCCAACAGATTAATACACCCTCGGGTGTATGCTATGTGGCCATTGATTGGGAAACACTTCTTTTGGAACCCAATTGGAAAAGAAGATGAGAAACAATTTTCACTTATATGGAAGAGACAAGAAAAGACATTTATAGTTTTGCGCCAGGTCAATGTCTACCCTCTTGATCTCTGGCATAGTATAATTGGAAGAAAGCTGCTCCGTCTTGAGGTCTGTGGTTGGCTGAATAATGCCCCTCTTCCCCCTAGATGTCCATGTCCTGATCCCCGAATCTGTGACTGTGTTACGTTACGTGGCAAAAGGGACTTTGCAGGTGTAATTAAGTTGAAGATTTGAGATGGAAGATTTTCTTGGATTATTGGGTGAGCTCAATGTAATCACAAAGGTCTTACGAGGGAAGGAAAGAGTCAGAGTCAGAGAAGGCAATGCAATGATAGGAGCAGAGAGAGAAAGAAAGAGTAAGGTGGAGAGAGAGAGAGATTTGAAGATGCTATGCTGCTGGCCATGAACAGAGAAGGAATGGAGGCAGCCTCTAGAAGCTGGAAAAGGCAAGGGAGTGGATTCTCCTCTAGAACCTCCAGAAGCAAAACAGGCCTGCTGATCTCTTGATTTTAGGACATGTGGCCTACAGAATGGTAAGCTAATAAGTTTGTGTAGTTTTAAGCCACTGAGTTAGTGGTCATTTGTTAGAGCAACAATAGGAAACTAATAACGATTTCCCAGAGAGCATCAGAGGGATGTAGGAAGTAGAGTGGTTTCAGAGGTTGGTAAATTCAGCAGCTTGCTGACATATTTAAGGGTCCAGATTTTTTTAATAAATTTTCTCTTTGACATCCTCGGTGTGGTTTTTGCTTTTATTTTCAGGCTAATTTCCTCATGGTGACAAAATTGCTGCTTTGGTTCCAAGCATCACATCTCACACAGCACTCTTCAGTCAAGAAGGAAGAATCATCTTTGTGTTTATTTTTTAGTGGTGAAGAATACTTTCTCACAGCAGCAGAATACTTTTTGACTTGTATGTCCACCATTCTTTGTATTGACTTTCAAGTCAGGGTAGCTAAAGGAAACATTGCAAAGAGTTGTGTGGATGTTGTCGTATGATGTTGAACAGTTAAGTGACCTTTGAATCTCCTAATGTTCTTGTCATGTTTCATAAAGATGAGAGTTGGCATTCAGGGCAATTTGCCCCAAATGGAGTGTATTTGTTGAATATTTGGGGAGACAGGTAATAAAGCATTTTGCATAGAGTGTCATAAGATTCCAAACAAAATTTAATCCAGTTCAAGTACTTATCAGTGGATAGTTGTGGAAATGCTCATTGTCTTAAAGGCTTGTGATCTTCTTTTGAAAGTTCTGAATGCAGACTTTCTTCTAGAACAACCAAAATGTACTTATTTGCCTGTAACTAAGACTTTCTCAAAAGTGATTTTTGCTCCATAAATGGATTTCATTGACCTATTCCATTTACTAGCTTATTCAGTTAATTACACCTCATTTTGTTCCGAGGTCCTGCTGAGAGGGAGAATGATGTCAGGGTTCACAGGCATAAGGCAGTCTGTGTAGAAATTTGGTTGGAAATCTTCACCGGGCTGGTTGCCACTGCATCAAGGTTTGCACCGCAGCTCAGCTGCTCTTAATTGACAGTCCCCGTGGGGAGGAGGTCCTTGGTGGCAGGAATGCAACTGATGAGAAATGGCTTGGAGTTAATTGAAACTTTTTGAAGTTGCTCCAGTCTTCAAACAAGAAATGAGCTCTTTATGTGTGTATTCAAAAAGTAGATTTATAACATAATACTTCTCATGGGAAAGAGCTTTGGGGCCATGTTCCATCTTATTTACTGCATCAATCCTCTGCAGCCGCCAAACAGTGACAGGAGGGCTGAATTCATCAAGGGCAGAAGTGTGGTGCCGTGGAAGGGGTGCTGGACCACGAGTCAGGAGATGTGGTTTCTAGGCGTGACCTGCCACTAACTCCCTGTGCAGGGCTGGGAGTGGGAGTGAACCTCTGCTGTGACTCTGCCTTGAAGGCAAAGACCATGTCTTGTATATACTATTAGTAATCTTTCTTTCTTTCTTTTTTTTGAGGAAGATTAGCCCTGAGCTAACATCTGCTGCCAATCCTCCTCTTTTTGCTGAGGAAGACTGGCCCTGAGCTAACGTCCGTGCCCATCATCCTCTACTTTATATGTGGAATGCCTACCACAGCATGACTTGCCAAGCGGCGCCATGTCCACACCCTGGATCCGAACCAGCAAACCCTTGGCCACTGAAGTGGAACGTGCACACTTAACCGCTGAGCCACCGGGCCGGCCCCTAGTATTACTTCTTGAGTGCTTACTCGGTGCTAGATATTGCGGTAGGTGCTTTACATAATTTAGCTCATTAAATCTCCACATGCAGAGAATGTCGGTGTATCTCCATTTTACAGATGAGGGAACTGAGGCTTCAAGAGGCCCGGTAATGTTGCCTTAGATCATATGCGTGTGCAGGAGGCAGAGCCCAGGGCTGTCTGACTTCAAGGCCTGTGCATTTTCTGCTTCAAGGTCTGTGACCAGCAGGGTTGGTCTTAGCAAATGCTCAGTTTTACAACACTGCTTCTCAACCTTGTCCGTACTTTGGGGTCATTGGCGGGGCTTTGATGAGAACTGGGGCTCAGGTCCCTTCCCAGGGATGTTGACGTAACTCGTCTAGGGAGCAGCCTGGGCAATGGGATTTTTAAACGCTCTCTGGTTTATTTTATTTTGCAGCCAGGATGGAGAACACCGCTTTACATGGAGTTTCAGGGTCTGGGGAGAGGAGGCTGGGAGCGCCGAGGCACTTTCTGATGTGGGAGCTCCTGTTTTCCAAGAGCTGGTGTTTCTTGGATGGCCTCCTGAAGAGATCCTTTAAAGGCTAAATTCCTTGCGCTGGGACTGAGGTTCATTGAGGCTCTAGAAATAGAGAGCACTCGAGGAGGGAAAGAAATAACTATTTGGGAGGAACACTCGAATGAGTTGGTTGAGAACAGATTTCATTGCTGGAGAGTTTCTGTTTTAAGAGAGGAAGGAGTGTCCGTGTATAATGATGTGATGGCAGGTTTCCACACAATCAATCTGGACGGGACCATGACCAAAGGCAATGGCAGAGATGAAAAAGGCCACAGTTTAGGTGGACAATATAAAGTTGTCCACATAATAGATGAGATAATATAGTTAGGAAAGGAGTAATTGGCTTATTTCGTGGGTGCCCGTTTAATTGTTACATGTGACCATGGGCTATTTAGCAAATTACTTTTTCTAGTGCGCTAAATGGTCTAGTGACGGGCCCGAGAGTTACTGCCTTCTAAGCCATCCATTCGCTCTCCCGCTCTTCAACACTGAATGCTTTTCTTAGATTAAGGAATGGGGTTTGTTGGACAAAGTGATATTTCAAAAATCAAGAATCTCCTGGGTGTTTTAGAGAGAAGTTTTCTCCTACTTAGAAAGTCTTGTTTGTAACCCTGTAACCTTCTTTCCATCAGAAGTGAGTTCCTCGTCTGAAGTAACCCCGTGTGAATTAAAAATCCTCAAGGCTAGGAGAGAGAGGAAGGAGAAAGGGTGTGGGTTTGGGAATTAATTCTGGGTGAAATTAGGGACAGTTTTTATGAATGAGTCATATTATGGCTGATAATTGTTTTCCCTATAGGAAGGGTTCTGTATTTCGTGGAACGCTCTTAACAAAGATAGATATCCTATGGTCTTCATAAAATGGTATTGAGCAGACGGCAGAATGAATTTTTTGTCATTGTTAAGAATAGAGATTTAATTGGTCCTCAGAGTCAGATAACTCAAGTGTAAGAATTTTGAGGTGACTGCAGGAGGAGAAATTCTAGTGAAAGGAAAGGGAAAAATGGGGAGCTATTTCCTGAGTGTAAACCTGAGTGCCACAGAGAATTATCTTGTAGTAAAACCTGGACAGGAACAAGTTAATGTCTCTCTGAGTTCAGGATGAATTGTTTCAAATTCAACTTTCAAAGTAATTTTAATAATGTCAACCTATTAAGTACGTATGTATGGGATTGGATAAATTAGGTCTTTCTTTTCTTACCTTTTGGAAAACTAACTGTGAAGAGATTATTGTAGACGAAATATTTTGACTGTCTTGTGGCACTAATGATAAAGGCAGAAATCAAAGAAGAAATAAAGCTAGCACAGGTCTTTTATTCATTCCTGTATGAGGAAGAATATTCTCCTTTTTCAAACACAGCTTTAATGAATGAATATTTCCCTGCCTTGATATTTAAAAATTAAGTATTGCTGCAGGCAGCAGAACTCAGTCTCTTAAGGAAGGAATATAACTAAACATTATTTATTGATTACAATAATCCCATATTTCTCTCCCAGAGTGTTTTATCAGATCCTTTAAGTTCTACGGATGGGGTTTTCCAATATCAGCAGGGACTGCTGTATTTTGCTCTTTATTTTAGTGGCAAAAACATCAAGCTCAATGATTGTGTCTGCCAAGATTGTTAGAGGTTTCCAAGATCTGGTTTCTGGGGGATAAACTCGAATTTGAACTAAAGAATAAAATGAATTCCATAATGTTTCACATTGTCCCTGTACACAGCTATCTTTCTGGGTAAGTTTATTCTAGATTCACAGCTTAGGGATTAGAAGTAGCTCAAGGAAATGAGAGCAGAGAGAATTGAGGTGCTAGAAAAATCGCCAGGGGCTTGCCGTTTGATTCTGAAAACATCCTTTAAATCTTCCTTTGTTTCCATATGCTTATTTGTAAAAGAAAATTTGCAGGAGACCAACTTTATGAAAGCAAATAGCTCTGGCAGATGTTGGTGTACTATGAAAATAGATCGATGTGCTTGTTAACCTTTGGCTTTCATCACCCAGAGTTATTAATTTGTGCCATTATTGGCAGTGTTGGTGGCCATTAAGAATTCATCATGGGCCGGTTTCCTCTTCCTTCTTCCCTTTTCTCTTCTTCTTCCTCTTCTTTACAGGTAAAGTACATGACTGAATGCTAGGGAAGTGTCTTGCTGTCCATCTATTAGCTGATAGCTCATCAAGTTAACGGAGAGAAAATCAAAAGCTAAAAAACACAAAAGCTAGAAATTTCACATATAAATTTTTGTCAGTTTAACACCTTGATTTAAAACTAGCCATATGTTAGGAGTCTGTTTTGAATGGAACAAAATAACAGTGTCTCATATTTGTTTAGTGCTTTATGCAATATATCCACGGAGGCGATCTCATTTAATCCTTTGATGCCCTGGACACTGAGAACATTGAGATCATCTTCATTTGTTGAGAATGCCTGAAATTATAGACGTTTTAAATTTAACGACTGGCTTAACATAGAAAATTAGGGGGGCAGCATGGAGCTCTTATAGGAGGAGTCAGCAGATATGTGTTCTGGCTCTGGCTTTGCTACAAACTGTGGCACTTCAGACTGGTCGAGTAACTTCCCTAAGCCATACTTACTCTTTGAAATTGTGGCCCGGAACCAGAGTTGTGCTGGAAAATTCTATGATCCTGTGACTTCAAAATCTTCTTCCTCACCAAAAGGAAGAAAAGTCAGCCACATTGTTTGCTTTTGTTTATATATAATCTCTCCCTACACCAAGAGTTCTGTGCAAGTGAAAAATGTAAAATAGACAAAAGTATTTAATGAAAAAAAGTTTTAAAGCAAAACTCAGCTCATGCTTTCTCACATTATGTTTTGGTTCTGTAGCAAATGTGCATTGACTCTGGATTAGGTTACATTTTTGTGAAGATATAGAACTTCACCTTTTTTATCAAAGTAGACTTCACCTCTTGGACCACTTTATCCTCTTTTTGCAACCTCAAACTGTCTTCTCCCCTTTCCATTTTCCACATTGTAGCTGTCCAGATCCACTTGCTTGCTTTGGATCTCCATGTTTAAGCAATTGCATTTAAATCGGAGGTCGAAATCTGGTATCCTAGCTCTGGTCCCTAGACATACTGTGTTTGGTTTTCACATGTTTTAAAAATTGAACACAATGTTTTAAAAGTGAAAAATTGCCAGTATGTATGAATCAGGAGATTTTGCACAAAAATGCAGATTTTAACAGTTCTTGGAAGATAGAACATGCGGGAATACAGTGTCTGCCTTCCCACATGGCTTCAGGAAGGTGAGTAGTTGCAGCTCCCTCTGCATGGGGCGGGCACCTGTCTGTTCTGCAGAGCCGGTGTTCATTTCTGTTACTTGCCTGTCTCTGATAGGCACTTGAGTTCCTGACTTACACAAATTTGGGGCATAGAAGACAAATACAATTGGTTTATCAGAGAACGACTGAGATACATTTCATGTTCTTTGTAGTTCATTATATTTAAAAATATGCTCGGAGGGCTTGCTATCAAACACTGTTGTGAGTTACGGAACAGAGATGATTTCATTCCAAAGTTGAAAATTCGATGGCGTGGTATTTTTTACTGGGCGATGTTAGACTCAAGCGACTGTTAATTCAGTTCAGTTCATGCAACATGCACGAAATGCCAGTCACGTGCTAGTCATCGAGCTTGGCACTGGAGGTAATTTGTCATTGTAACTTTGCCAGTTGTAACATTGTAATTTGAGTGGTTGTGATTTATTGTTTTTTTTTCTTTATTGTTTGGGAAATGTTTCTTTTAACTGATGTTAACACAAAATTCTCTGTTTTGTAAAATGCAGAGAAAATAATTGTGCATAAACTAAAAATGCCGGTAATCTGATAGGTTAATAGCTTAATTATCTACTCCATGTGTGTCTTTATTCCCAGATGAATGAGTTTTCACATCTCATTTGTGTCTTTCCCCTTTGGTTGTAACCTTGCCCTATTGTACATCTGTTATAATGTTGAGAATACTGTTAATCTTAAATGAATACCATAAATAAAAGAAGCATTGGACCCATTATGTGGCTGTTACTTCAGGATATTTTTTGATTCACCCATCTCCCTTTGAGGAGTCTGTCTGTGACTATTAAAATCCTTTCTTAGAAATGGACTGGACTGTTCCTAACCATTCCTTGGTTCATTGCTTACACAACAACGTGGTGCCAGATTTGGGGAGCCCTGGACTATGTTTCTTAGTTTTTACAATAATGGATTGCAAGCATAGCTGGATGGCAGAAACTACCTGAAGAAGCTTGTTTAAAATGTGGATTCCTGTCTTCTCCCTGCCTGCCCCCCAAACTCTCCAGCCAGTTCAGTTGGTCTGAGGTAGGGCCCAGGAATCTGCATGTTAACACTCTGGAGATTTTAATATAAGATATTTGCTGAAAAAGGGTATTGGTGTTAGAACACAATTGTTATAAACCCGGAAGGGGAGATGTTCTCTTGACTAGCGGTTTAGGAAGAAGGGAATTCTGAGATTTCCAACCCCTAAGTAATGATCATTGAACCTTTTTGTCTCTCTTTCCAAGTAGGTTTAGTGTCTTTGCCAGTGGCCAGCTCACAGTTGCCCTGAGCCCACAATGTACACCATGGGAGTCTGTTGTGTTTATGCTCACGTGCCAGTGACACAGGATATTGAAAGACCAAATGAGCTAGTGTCAGTGAAATATCAACACACAATTAACTATAAGGATAATGAATATTGCTTCTATGCCATTAATCAAAAATAGAACTTTTTTCCTAGATTTGTTACAGTTTCATCTGGAAAGTGACACTTATAATGTGAACAGCAGCATTTCCTGATGGCATAAGGCAGATAATGAACACTTAGCATGCAATTTAATTTAATTACATTTAATCGCTCGCATGCTGCATAGACAAACTACAATAGCCAGTGTACACACATCGACATTAGTATTCAACGACAACATAAAGTAATTGCTTCTATTTCTTGGCCAAGTCCATTGACCCGACATGCAGTATTTTGTGTGTCTTACTGGGCATCTGGCCAGAGCTCTTTGCAGGGGGGTACACTGACCAAGCAAGGCCTTGGTGTCCCCATCTCTTGGGAGTCAACTGTTTCTTAAATTTCACCATCTCACATATCCTGTTCTGCAATGGTACTTAGCTGATTTGTGGTCTGATTTGCTGAGTGTTTGAAAGATCTTGAATTTTTGGAAGATGAAGACATGTCCATGGGCAACAGGAAACTGACTGTCTTTACCTTGTCCCTAAAGAAAGCAGAGTAAGGGGAAGATAAATAAGACTTTTTAGTGAGCCTTTATACAGAACATTTGTTATTTTTTCCAAGTCACTAAATACGACCTAAAGTCTTAAAAGCTCCTTGTAAATATATCATCATTTTTTTTTGTTGAGTTGTTCAACAACAATGCAGGAATACATGTTAGAATTGGTCTTTTAATAAACCCAATGAATAGTGCTGATAAGCTAAAATTTAAAACTATTGAGGAGGATCTGTATGTCAGAAGATTACTGGCTTGATGCTTAAAGTTGAAGAATATCATGCTATCTCTCGCAAAGGGCCTTTCACAGCACAGCACTTCAGTTGAAATGAAGCAGGAAGTTGAGGCGACTGTTTTATAATCCAGATCAATCTGCAGTTATGGGCTTTGAATTAACTGAATATCCATCATGCCTGAGCAATAAAGGAGAGAGAAGAGAGACAGCAATGACCCAGTGTTATCTGAGGGATTAAATCTTTTCATTTTGCCCACTTCTCCTTTTCCCTCTCACGATGCTATATAGAATTTTGACATAAACCAGGATAAACTGCTCCCAGGAATAAGTCTAAAGAACGGTGTTGAAAATCATTGCCTTTGCTCCAATTTTGTTCTCTCTCTCTCTCTCTCTTTTCTTTTTTATTAGATAAGGCGATAATTTCACTGAATGGCCTTTAGTGGCCTGCATCTCGGGGAACACATCTGCTCCCTCCCTCGGGAGGAAGGCCAGTGGTTCCATATGTTGAGATCGATAAAATAATAACTGCTCTGCCACTTAGGAAGCGCTCACTTCACTATCTCATTTATTCTTCACAAAACGATGAGGTCACTGCTATTACAATTCCTTTTTTACAAAAAAATAAACTATAGCACAGGACCTACGATTAACGTTTCCGAGGCCGCATTGTTTGTAAATGATGGAGTTGAGATTTTAGCCATCTGGTTCCAGAGGCTGCCTTTTTAACCACTTCACTATAGGAAAAGGAGAGAATGCATTTATTTTAATGCGTCTGGTTTCTACTATCTGTAAAATGAATAAAATAGAATAAAATAGCATTTCTAATTTTAATTGTCTAGATAGACCCCTTTCCCTAATCTTTTCAACAGCCTGAGATTATTTTTTTCTTGAACGCAGGAGGAAAAGATTGGATTTATATGTCAAAGTTAAGGAAAAATTAAAATCCTATCTCTAGTTTCTGGAGAGCATTGGTTCTTAGAAATATCGACATTGGCATTATTCTTTAAAATACTTTCTTGGTATAATAATGCGAAAATTCACAAGCAAATTAGGTATGACGTCTGATTGATTCAAAAGCCAGTTCAGACAAATTGGTTCTTGATAAGTCTTTGTAAAATTCTTCAAGGCTATTAGAAGGTAAATGAATTTACCAAAAAATCAGAGGAAGAACGTAATGACATTTTACTTTACTAGTTAATCCCTGAGAAAGTAAAAGATAAAGTAAAAAAGGACCACACAAAAAAATACATGCTTAATTCCTACTCAACAGTTCAGTTTCTCCTGGATTTTATGCCAACCCAGCTGTTGATTTTAAGCCATTGTTGACTTTCTTGTTTTAACACAATCCTACAATTGGCTCAATCTTTCAAATTAAAGTAGATTCCAAATTAGAAAGGGAGTGTGTTCTAATAGTTTATTCGTTGGCAGCTTGGAAGCTGGAAAACATTTTGCTTCAGAAAAGTAATATATTATAAACATTGGCTAGCTTCCCAAACTATCATAGAGAATAATACAAATTGAAATGGGAAAATTAATACGACTATATTTCTCAGTTAGCATTCTAGGTCCGTGAGCATGTAATGGTTTAAGTGCAAAAAGTAAAACATTATAATACATGCACTGTACAGTTTTAAACTATGTAGATGCAAGCCTGCGAAGACATCCATTAAAATCTAAATGGTGGCTGTTCAGATAGTGGGATTATGGAAGACTTTTCTTTTCCTACTTTTTATTTTGTGTATTACATTTATATTTTGTAATTTGCAGTTAATTTTACAATGAACGTTTAGTGCTTTTCTATAACTATGTATAATTATATATATAATCTTATGTAATTATATATACATATATATAATTTTTTTTAAGCAAAGGACACATCTCTGTCTTTCTTCCCTCTTTGCTTTTGAAAGCACGTGGCCATTGGAACACAATGGTTGGGTGTATACTTCTTGTTTCCATGTCCCACATCTGCTCTGTCAATAAATCTTGTTGGCTCCACCTTCAAAACATATCCAGAAACCACATGCTCTGTTACCACCCTTGGCCAAGAAGTGATCATCTCTTGCCTAGATTATTCTTTTAGAGTTAAACTTGGTCTCCTTGTTTTCTGTATTGTTTTCCCACAGTCTTTTCAAAACAGAGTTCCCAGCATGACTTTCTTTTTAAATGAAGAGTATGTTACATGCCCCAATTTACTTGGAATAACTCCAGTGTCATTGGGAGGGAGTGGAAGGCCACCCCTTAGTGCTTTGCCTTCCTCTCTCTCTGCTCTCTCGCTTGCTCACTCCATCATAGCCACCCAGCCTCCTTGCCCCTCCTCAAACACCAGTTACACATCCACTCAGGTCTCTCACGTTGGCTGTTCTCAATGCCTGAAAGTTTCCCCCCAGATATGCTCAGAACTCACTCTCTCACCTCTTTACTCAAATGGGGAGGCATCTTCTGGCTACGACATTAAAAATGTCAACAATGCTTGATCCTCTAAACCTTCTTTTTTTCGTTTTAACTGGTTTACTTTTCTCTTTGTCACTATCTAACATAATAGACACTTTATGGGTTTTTTTTTTTTGTGAGGAAGATTGGCCCTGAGCTAACATCTGTTGCTAATCTTCCTCTTTTTGCTTGAGGAAGATTGTCACTGAGCTAACATCTGTGCCAGTCCTCCTTTATTTTGTATGTGGGATGCCACCACAGCATGGCTTGATGAGTGGTGTGTAGGTCCACCTGGGAACCGAACTGGTGAACCCCGGGCTGCCAAAGTGGAGCACGTGAACTTAACACTCCGCCCCTGTATTTTCTTATTTATTGATTATCATGTTACAAAGGAAAGAGCTCCACAAAGGCAGAAAGTTTTGAAAATTTTGTTTCCTGCTGTATCCTCGGGGCCTGGAACGCTGCCCAGCACGTAGTCCACCCCAGGATGTATTTGAAGAATGAATGAATGTATGTAATGAAAGCACAGAAAATAGACTGAAAGGAGAGAAACAAAACTCCTGATAACATTTGCCCCTTAGGATGACTGGGGAAGAGAGATACGGGCCCTTTCTCTCTATTGAAGAACATTTTTTTTTCTTTTATATATAAAGATATCTGAAGAAAACATGACAAAACGCTTACAGATAAATACATTGGTATATGTAACATTAGTTTCTGAGTATTTCTGTATTTGGAAAATTTTCATAGAGACCTTTTTTAGGAGCTTTCCAATAGTTACTGGATAGAGCACATACTCCTAGCATTCCATGGAAGGCCTTTTATGATGGATCTTGCTAACTTCTCATCGTCATTCACTTCACTACTTTCAGGTTTCCTCACAGTCATAATTTCTACCTTCTTGTCTGTTTTTCTCTACTTGGGGTGACCTTTCCATTTTTCTTTGCCTGGCTAAACCCAGCCGTCCTTCATGACTTACGTTACTCTCTCTGCTCCTAAAATAGGAACTCTCTACAAGTGAAACACAATTTTCATTCTGTCTTATAAAGTTCAGATGAAACTGGCCCAACCTTCATATTCCACATCCTGTGGGAAGTCCAGTGCTCTTGCCAATATTTATGAGAATTCCTGCCGGCCTATTACTTATGGTTACTCCTTGATTTAATTTTCCGCCACTGCTGAATTAGATGACTCACTTATTCTCTCAACAACCTCATTTGTTCCATTTTCTCTTCCCTGTGATAAGCTGATCCTGAAACCCAGATCCCTTCTTCTTGATGTTCCTCCTTCTACTCATGGGAGATAAATGTGTAGAGATGCTTGCTAGAGTTAGGGCCTAAATGGGAAGTGGCAGGTAGCAGCGCAGAGCATGGGGGAGTGGAAGTCATGCTCTAGCATAGTGCAGCAGACAAATTATGCTTGATACTGACAATCTTGTGAACATGCTCTTGGCTCTCCAGGGGCCACTGGCCAACTTTCCTCTTAAAGATTCCCAGGCTGTTTCTCAAATGTTTTTTCAATCCCTCCCAATCTCAGGCTGCTCGTAACTCCCCAAATACCAATTCACGTATTTTGCAGAACAGGTTCGCTTTCTCTTCGGTCTCTTGGCCCTTTTGAATTATGCCTAAAGGGTCTTTTTTAATATCCACCAAATGCCCCTTAAGGCACCTTCCTCCACAAAAACTATTCTCTCTCAGAGAGGAAGTCTGAGTTTGGCTCCTAAAGTCGCTGTGTCTTCTCCCTGACACACACTTTATTGTAGTGGTCAGTTTACTTGTGTGTCCTTATCACTAAATGAAAGTTTCAAACAGAACGTTTTGCTTTTGCCGACTCTTGTATCACCAGTGCCTAGCTCAGAGTATGCTCATTATGCTTGCTGAGTAAGTGAAGACTAATTAAAGTGTTCTACTTATTAAAGGCATCTATTAGAAAGTGCCATTTGACCTCAAATGAATTTGTTTCTTTTGATTCCCGAAATGGACGCAAGTAAGATGGAAATTATTTGGCCCAATATCCAACTTGGTTTTGTTTCCTCCACTACATAAGATGTTGCTTATCCAGGAGCGTTCCCAATAGCCATCACAGCATGTGCCTGTAAACCAGCTTGAGGAAGATTGTACATTACCTGCAACCTAGAGTGTGCTCAGGACGAGGTCTTTGGCTGGAACCATTGCTGGTAAAAGAATCTGCTGCAAACATCTTCTCTTCATTGTCTTGCTTCTTAATTGAAGAACAGGCCAGGGATTGAACTGTTCCCTGAGCTTCTAGAATTCCATTATTTGCATGTTTTTTCCCAGCTTTCCAGGGATCATTCGCAGCAAAGGAATGAATTGGTGAAGAAACGGAATAGCGTCGAACAATCATCACATTGCCTGGGCAGAAGACACAAAATTCAAGTTAAAAAAGTCTCCCTTTAATGACATCCACCAGAGAGAAATTACGTGAGTAGTATTTTACGGAAATGAATTCAACAAAATGATTGTTTTTGATTTTTTTTTGCATAAAAGACATCCTTTCATTGATTTGTTTTACAAGTACTAATTGAGTACCAACCATGTGCCAGGCACTTTTTTAAGAGATGGAGATGTGGTAAGAAACAACACAAAATTCTTGCCTGCATAGAGCTTACCTTCTTGTCTGGCAGACAGATGATAGACAAACGATATATGATGAAATTCAGGTAGCGATAGATTCTAGAGAGACAAATAAGGCTGATAAGGGCCAGGGGATAGAGACAGATGAGAGAAGGAGTTTGGAGGCTATATAACAGTGTGCTCAAGGAAGATCTTTCTGAGAATGCAGCCTTTGACTAGAGACCTAGACAATAAAACAAGACTTTAAAATGGGAAGAACGTGGGTCTTCTAGAGATGCCAATTCTGGACAGCTTCCTCACGCCTGATTCTAGAAGAACCTATTCATCCACGATTCCTCATCACATGAATGGCCGCAAATGATTGAAGTGGCTGCTGCTGACTGGCCTCTAATTGTGTGTCTTGGCTTTAATTGAGACAGTCACTATAAGGAAGGCTGTTGAATGAGAGATGAAAGCAAAGTAGACACGTGGAAAGAAGCAAAGACGTATTGTGTGGGAAACTGGAGCGCTCCTGAGAGGGAAGGAGAGATTTATGGCCTTAGTTTCTGAGGTCCTATTCAATTTCTGTCCATTAGTATCTTCCAATAAACTCTTTTCTTGAGATAAGTCAAATCTTCTCCATTCCTTATAACTAAAGCACCTTGATTAAAAGAGCTTTATTCTAGGGTGTCTCGGTTTGTCTGAATCTCCGCTCTAACGCTGTACTAACTCTGACCTGGGGCCTGTCATTCAACCTCCGTTTCAACATCCAGTTGTTACCTCTGGGGCTGACAACACTGACCTCATGGGTTGGTTTTCGTTTTCTGGAGCACTTAATGAATGTTTGTTGAATCTTTTATTCTTTTTTGTCACAGCTTTGCAATGAACTAGCCTGGAAGTGTAAGAAAGCTCTGCATTGTGTTTAGGTTTTGAGAGTGCCCGAAGCACAATTACTCCTTATTTAAGTTTGCTGCCCATGTCTGCAGACAGCTAATTATTATGGCCGTCGCAAAAAGTGGAGGCTGTCCTGGCTTTTTATAGTCTGGAAGAGCAGATGACTGAATTTTAGGCAGGAGTCTGGAAGGGGAGTTCAAGTTCAAATCTATCAGAAGTGATATAAACGGCAATACTATTCATAATTTTTTTTTTTTTGAGGAAGATTAGCCCTGAGCTACCATCCGTGCCCATCTTCCTCTACTTTATATGTGGCATGCCTGCCACAGCATGGCTTGCCAAACGGTGCCTCGTCCACACCCGGGATCCGAACTGGTGAACCCCGGGCCACGGAAGCTGAACGCTTGCACCCAACCATTGTGCCACCAGGCTGGCCCCTGCAATACTATTCATAAATTATCTCTAAATGCTTCCTTTGGCCATGATATATAGCTTCTATACTTATCTAAAAATAGGTTTATGACTACTGACAAATATGAAAGTTTCTGTTTAAAAGGATTATAAAGCAATCTCTTTATACTGAACTGCAGGAAAACACAACAGAGGAAATTACGCTGATGATAACAATGTTAAGTTTATTTTTATTTGAGACCCACACGCCAGCTGACTGATTAGCAAATGGGCTCTTTGTTCATCTCCCTGGGTGACGAGTAGTCCGTATCCTCTAGTTTCTTATCAACAAAAGGGAAAGGAGATTCAACACAGCGTCGTGGTGTTATTAACACAATTTCAAAGATCACTGTCAAATGCAGTTTGTCAGCAAAGCATATGAGGAGATCGAAGAAAATCAGAAGTCCAGCAATGCTGGGAGTTCCCTGTAAAGAGTTGTTTCCTTTATCTTCCTTGTAGCAAATGACCTCTTCCCTAATAGTCCCGAGGTGAGGTTGCACAGGGCAGGAGGGGCGAGCTGGATTTCATATCTGCCAAATGCTTATACACTATGATAGATGCTTCCACAAGCATTTATCCAACATGATTCACCCCGAGCAGGTGCTCTGTGTTCTCATCATAACAGATATAGAGATAGAGATAGTAATAGAGACAAAGATAAAGTTAGAGATAGAGAGAGAGATAGAGATAGAGAGATAGAAAAGAGATATCTATCCCCAAGCAGCCTTGTCCCTGGCTGCAGCACAGCTGTGTCCTCAGGTGGATGATATGGAAACAAGCTTCTCCACTCATGAAATCTCATCTTCTCTCACTTCACATATCACAGAACAAACAGAAGAACTTTCAGTTCCAAGTGACTCATTTCCAGGTCCTCTTTAGTTGTTCCCTTTCTTAAAGTGAGGCTCCCACTTCTGATTTTGCATCATTCTCTCTGAAAGAATAGGCTTATATCATTCTGTTTTCAAAAGAGGATTGGACAAGTGGCTTAATCTCTCTGGATCTTACACTTTCAACCGTAAAATAAGGGATGATCTCTAAAGCTCCTTTTCAGTATCAGATGGCTATGATTCAGTGGCAAGTAGGAATTTTGATCGACATTAGCAATATCTTATTAAAACTGCTAATAAAAAATATACTCAAGTCAAATAATGATATTTTCTGACATATCCAATGGTATTAACAAGACTACTATCAAGTAACTCATACTGAGGCTGACTTGTGCTATCGCATTTAACCCTCTCAACAGCCTTATGACATAGATTCTATCACCATCCCCATTTTACAGATGAGAACAGTGATCATAAAAGCATGTTACATTCATAGAATCACAGAATTTTATAGTTGAAATGGGTCTTAGAAGGCATCTCATCCAATCCAGTCCTTTTTACATGAGGATTCTAAGATTAGAAATTTTATGTGACCTACCCAATGTTGACTGACTATTGAAAAACTGGGGCTACAACTCAGGTGTCTTCATGCTCAGTCCAACGTTCTTTTTACTTATGTCACTTACTCTCATAACAGCACATCACATATAAGAAACAGATAAATATTATTATTATTACTATTTTTTTGAGGAAGATTAGCCCTGAGCTAATTGCTGCCAATCCTCCTCTTTTTGCTGAGGAAGACTGGCCCTGAGCTATCATCTGTGCCCATCTTCCTCTACTTTATATGTGAGATGCCTACCACAGCATGGCTTGCCAAGCAGTGCCATGTCTGCACCCAGGATCCGAACCGGGGAACCCCGGGCCGCTGAAGCAGAATGTGCGCACTTAACCACTGTGCCACCGGGCCGGCCCCGAGATAAATATTATTTGAAGTAACTCAACCAGGCTCCCAAGGACAAATTTAAATCATGTTTTTTCTGTGTTTTATTGGCACAACTGGCAAGAGTTCTCCAAATTTCATCAAATCTTTTTTACCAGTCCTTTTCAAATTTAATGCTAATATTCTTATTGGAAGTTACCATCCATAAGCTGAAGAAGTATGATATCAACAGTGTGTTTACCTCTTATTAATACCTGAAGCTTGATGGCATTCAGGCCCTAAGAGTTTAAGGTTTGTTACTCTTTGTTCTTTGAACGGTGTAATACTTGTTTTAGAATAGCACAGGATATACTAAAACCCAGTTTACTTTATAATTCAGCTGAACAGCGTAGAAAATAGGAGTGTTGTCTACCTTTGGCATAAGACAGAAGTTTTCAACTGGGGGAAATTTTGTTGTCTAGGCGACGTTCAGAATATGTGAAAACACTTTTGATGGTCATGAGTGAGGGGAGAGGTACGTGCTTCTGGAATTTAGTGCTAAATGTCCTACAATGTCCAAGACGGACCCCTACAATACAGAATTATTTAGTCCAAAGTGTCAAGAGTATAGAGGTTGAGGAACCTTGGAGTGAGGATATATTATAAATGTCCATATCTATTTCTTTTTCACCAGGAGAAAGTTTACCCTCATTATAGGTTACTCTTTCAGTTTTATTAAATAACCAGCAGACAGAACTACTCAGATCCAGAGTTGTACTTGAAAAAAAGCGAAAATACCCTCATAGGAATCTGTTCTCAGCTTTCAAATGTAGGGTCCCCTATACAGAGAGACCTCTCCAACAGAGAAAACTAACCGGTAAATATGACATGTTCCATTGCCACCTGTTCAGAACCTCTGAACAGCATTGCCCGAAGCCTTTGACAGATGATATTAAGAGCTTTGAGTATTTCATTATGTATATCAATTTTCTTTGAATATGCTGTGTGGAGGCAAGCACTGACAACTTAAATGCAGAACGTATTTTTTACTCTGCTCGTTTCTGACTTCATGTCTAGTCTTCACAGTCAAAATTCTTTCCCATAAAAGGTGAGAGATTTGATTTTTAGAATATAACAGATATTGACCCTGCATCTTGACATCGTCAATCTAAATAGTAGGGGGCATCATGTGCAATGTACTTTCATACAAGACGGGAAAGTTCTTTGTAAAACATGGGTGAGAAACACTATCTGCTATTTGTTGTGTGTTTGTCAGGTGCTGTATAAGCATTCAGTCTATGTTGTTGCAATTAATCCTCACAACCACGTGAAATAGGTACCAAAACACTTCCAAATGAAGAAAACAAAGGTTAAAGATTTCTAATAACCAGCTCTGAGTCAAGTGGCTGAGTGATAAATCATTTGCAACCATATCTGTCTGACTCCGATATCCATACACTTAACTACTGTGCAATATCGTTCTAGCTTAATAAGTGAGCATGCCATTTGACCTGGACACATTAAGTATTCTATTATGTAGCATTTAAGTGCTTGAAGTCAAGGAAGGAAAAAAAAAACTTTTTTTTTCTGATGAGGAAGATTGTCCCTGAGCTAACATCTGTGCCAATCTTCCTCTATTTTTTGTATGTGGGACACCGCCACAGTATGGCTTGATGAGCAGTGTGTAAGTCTGCACTCAGAATCTGTACCTCTGAACCCCGGGCCGCTGAAGTGGAGCAAATGAACCCAACCACTACACCACTGGGCCCTTCCCCAAAACACGTTGTTGTTTTTTTTTTTTAAAGATTGGCACCTGAGCTTACAACTGTTGCCAGTCTTCTTTTTTTTTTTTTCCCACTGCTTCTTCTCCCCAAAGGCCCCCAGTACATAGTTGTATATTTTAGTTGTGGGTCCTTCTAGTTGTGGTATGTGGGACACCACCTCAGCATGGCCTGACAAGCAGTGCCATGTCCGTGCCCAGGATCCGAACCTGAGAAACCCTGGGCCGCGAAGCCGAGCATACGAACTTAATCACTCGGCCAAGGGGCCGGCCCCAACGCATTGTTTTTAATGTGACTGATTTCCACAAACCTGTCATTCGTATCCAGGCATATCTGGAAATAATTTTAATGTTGCTAAAATATGTTACTTGAAGACACCAAGGAAATTTTTGCCTAGGGATTCAAAGCTAATCTGCTAGGAGAAAAAGATTAGAACTCGTCACTGTTAATACCAAATTGTGCAATTACGTGATACGTGCAATAAACCTATTATTGTGGAGACATTTGCAAAGATGGGCGCCGCCCAGAAGAGCTATGGACGTTGGGTACCTTGGTGCTCCTGCATAGCTGGTGCTGAATCAGTGGAAATACCACCATGAAGAAGGACTGCTGGAGATTGTCCAGGTGCTTTTCTGAGGTTGTCAAGGTCTGTGACTTCCTCCTCCCTTTCATCTCCTGATTCTCCCCCTGAGCCTGGGGCTCTCTGACTGCTTGAAGCCAGCTTCATCCGGAGAGCTTGATTCTCTTTCTCCAGCTTGTTGATCTCTGCCCGCATTTCCTGGATAACTCTCATGAGCTGGATATTAGCTTCCATCGCCTCTTCTTGGGTCGCTCTGGTGCGCTCTTCTGGGGAGACAGGTCAACTTTTGCTCACGAACCAAATTCACAATCTACTCAGTGGGACTGGTTGGTCCAGCCCACAAACCTTCCTGAACAATAGATGTCACTCTTCTCTGTGCCATCTTTCAGCACCTGGGGAGTTAGGCTGTCAAGGGAGGTAAAGGATCTCCATGACTTATTAATTCCGGGTTTTGTTTTTCAGAACAGAGCTTTTCTTTGTATCTCTCATTTCATATCAATCCACAGTTCTAGAATATTGCTTTGTGTTTGAAGAGAGGAGAACACTTGAAAAATTTCCAGTGAAGAACAGAGTTTCTCGTTTTTGTCATGAACTCACCATCCTACCGGCCACTCAGTTTTTTTGCTGTTTCCCCATCCGGCATCAAATATTTCATAGACTCACTGACTGTTACAAGTACGTCAAAGCTAGCACATAAGCGTTATGCCTTCTCTTCTCTGTAAAATGTTATGATTCTGTACTTTTTGGGGAAATTATTAATTTCGACACCTGTTTATTAAGGGTAACAGTAATCATAGGGGGGTCATATGAATTGCAGTGAGATTATTTAAGTGAGATGTTGATAATTACATCTAAATCCCTCAAGATAAGGTCAAGGACCGTATAATCACTTCTCAGTGGTTTTCTATTTTTTAAGCATTTTGCTATTACTTGGTTTTAGAGTGTTTGCTTGGGCAAAGGCTGTCCAGGGATATTTTGGGAATGTAAGAGGATACAGGTTGAACATGAATCTTGAATGAGAAGAACACGCAACAGTCAATAGCTTTCCTTACCTATTTCCTGAAGAGGTTTCTTTGCTGGGAATGAGAAGTATGAATCTCAATAGCATATGCTCTGATAGCAGTAGCTGTTTGGAAATTCAATTAATGTTTAAACATAAATGCTCTTTTACAATAAGGTGGAGAGGATTAGGATATTTTTCAAGGTGATAGTTTTTCATGTACATTCCTTTCCTTCTGTTTTCTATGTGCATCGATGAGTTTTGCCTATCCTAAAAAATATTTGTTGATGATCCAAGGCTTCAGGTGGAAAGAGTGGTTAGAGAAAGTATTGTTCCTTTTTTATTCACATAAATTCATTTTATATATTTAAATTTTAGGAGGTGCTTACTAAACAGTCAGTCTAAGAAAATAGTGAGGCTCTTTTGATATACTACTTCTGTTTGGATTTAAATGAATTTCGGTAAACATTTATGTGCAGGACACTCTAGAAGCTATAGAAAGTGGGTTATGGAAATATGGAATATAGAGTAAGATGGATCTTACTCTTACTCTTAAAGATCATCCAATTTAACCACCTCTCAGATGTTCATATCTGTTCCACAATGTCTCTGTAAGGAAATATTAAATACGTTTGTATCTGTATTGTACAAATATTTGTATATTTGAGTATTGTCCCTTGATAAGAGAGTCTCCTTCCTATCAAGGTGTGCTACTTACTTTTTAATTAAAATTGTTTACGTTGACCAGAAATTGTCCTCCATGTAACTTGTTTTTAATTAAGATTACTTACCCTGACCAGACGTTGGCCCCCATGTAATGTGTTCCTACTTCTTCTCTTTGGAGAGGTTATGTCACACGTCTAATCCTTGTTTTAATGAAAATTCTTGTTCTATCATGTTCCAATGAGTCTCTACTCGCCAGAATAAACATTCTCAATTCCTTCCACTGTTCATCATCTGATGTGGGTTGAGGGCCTCAACTCCATCATGGACACTCTGTTTTGAACACGTTTCCATTTATCAATAGGCCTCTTGAACTAGGAGGCACAGGTCTAAATGTCTAAATGCCTGAAGGCATTTGACTAGCCTAGAATATGTTGCCACAGCTTCTGTAAAGTGTTTTGTGGAAAATATTCCACAAAAGCGGGCAGTAAAAATTATTTTTGAAATTGTAATCAGTGCAACAAAGCAGGAAATAAAGATGACCCGTATGACTGTTGAAAACGACAAGATAGTTACCATTATTTATAGACAATTTGACTGCATATCTAGAAAGCCCAAGGAAGTGAACCAAAATTTTTATTTTGTAATCCACCTCGATGTTACAAAGTAAATATTTAAAAATTAGCAGTTTTCCAGAATACTATTAATAACTATTTAGAAAAAAATACTTGAAAAATATTCCACTGACAATGGGCCTCCATGTATAAAAGACTCAGGAATTAGCTTTAAAAAAGTCTGTTAAGGTTTCTAATGAAGAAAATCTAATGTTTTACCGTGATAGACAACTTAAGAAAACGGAGACTATGCTCCTGGTGAGAGGACTGTATATTTAAAAAAAATCTTAATTGAATTTCTAATTTACAGGTTTAGTGAAGGCCCAATTAAAATCTCTGTGGGACTTTTTCTAAAAAAAGAAATTGATAAAATCATTCTAAAGATAATCTGGAGACAATAGTTTTGAAGTGTGTGCAAATGAAGAGTAGTTATTGGGTTCTTGCTTTATTAAAATTTTCAATATAGTATGAAACTATAATAAAGAAAACAGCAAATATTGGTAAATTTGCAGACAGGACAAAGTTACAGACAATTCTTAGAAGAAATCCAAAAGGCAGGAAATGTGAAAAAAACCTAACGTCACTAGTAATTTTGCAAATTAAAACAATGGAGTACTTATTTTTGGGTGGGCCAAACAAATTAGCAAAGATTTTGAAAAATGAATAAAATTAATGCAAAGACTATTAATAATTGAAAAATCTTTTTGATAAGTAATTTAAATAACTATCAAGCTTTAAACTATATTTAAAAAGTTCTTAACTGTAGACCTTTAATTCTACCTTCTAGACTGTTCCTAAGAAAGTAAATTACACCTAAAGATTTTTGTGAAAGGATGCTCCTTGCACATTACTTTAATAGCAAAACATTGGAAATAACCTAAATGTTCAAAAGAGGAGAATGAATAAATAAAATATGAAGTAGTTATATGAATCTGAAAATGTTGAGTAAAAAAGTAGTATATCCGACTGCATATAGACTAAAATAAAAACCATGTAGACAAGACTGGAAAGAAACATCCCAAAGGAAAACAATTTCTATTTCTGTGTAGTAAGATTTTGGATAGTTTTTATTTACCCTTGTATGCTATCTGAATTTTTAAAAAATTCTATAGTTACATGAAAGACTTATATAACGAAAAAATTAAGTAATGACAGTAAAATAAATAATTTGAAAGAAATTTAATAAAATGAACTGACGTTGCAATTTCTTTGGACTTTTGTTCACTTTTGATTAAGTCAAGTGGTGATTAAGTCAAATGCCTAGTGAGAACTTGAATTTTTCCTTACCAAACTAGTTTTAGTCTTTAACAGTTGTCATAATAATTTAAGAATTTGATATATGTGTGAACGCTGCTTCGAATTAGCAAATTTTTATATAAATGCTAAGATTGGTGGTTCTATAATTATTTGTGATTTACTTTGAAGGACGTGGGTGTCTTATATATTGAACTGGCCAGGCTCAGAGAGTCCTGCTTTGGGAACTAACCTGTTCAGTGGAATAAATGGGGTGTTGGGTCCCATGAGAAGGAGGAAGAAGTGGTGAGTGGGGTTGATGTCATTCCCACGGCATACTCTGGGAAATCCTGCCTGGCAGGTGGAAACAAGTATCTGAAGATCATGGCAATAGCTGACAGGTGATAATCCAGGTAAAGAAACTGGCTTGAGGATTCAGCCCAAAGGGTGGCAGAGCAGGTGGTTGTTGGCATATAGTAGAGCTATAGCCATTGCCATTGTGACTCCCTGTTGGGGCTTTGGGTCTTTTTCTTGAACTACCAAAATCAAGACTGTGGGCCCTATTTCTAAAGCAGGGGTCTTCAGACCCCTCAGCATCACCAGGGAGTGCTTGCTTAAAATGCAGGTCTATGGGCCAGCCCTAGACCTACTGTAGACTCTCTTGCAGTAGATTTGGTAATTTGCAATGTCAGAAGCTCCCTACGTTATTCTTATGCATATTGCAGTTTTCAAACAATTGTTCTAGAGCAGCACTGTCCAATAGAAATATAACGTAAGCCACATATGTAATTACAAACTTTCTAGTAGCTACGTTATAAAAGTAAAAGACACAGATTAAATTAATTTTAGTATGTTTTATTTATTTATTTAATTTTTTAAAAAGATTTTTAAAATTTTTTTCCTTTTTCTCCCCAAAGCGCCCCGGTACATAGCTGTATATTCTTCGTTGTGGGTCCTTCTAGTTGTGGCACGTGGGACGCTGCCTCAGTGTGGTTTGATGAGCAGTGCCATGTCCGCGCCCAGGATTCGAACCAACAAAACACTGGGCTGCCTTGCAGCGGAGCACGTGAACTTAACCACTTGGCCACGGGTCCAGCCCCCCAAGTATGTTTTATTTAACACAGTAGCCCCAGAATATTATCATTTTGACATGCAAATAAATACAAAATTGCTAATGAGATATTTTACATAGTTTTTCTTAGGCTAAGTCTTTAAAATCCAGTGTGCATTTTATACTTACAGCCCACAATTCAGAAGCTAATTTTTGACTGGAGATACTTGATCTGTATTTAAATTTCATGAAGTTGACAATTGAAAAAGTGGATTTGCCCTAGTGGTGAAACATAATGCGTTTTGGTATGAGTCAGTCCTCTGACCCGCAGCCTCCAGTGATCCTCCAGCTTATGAGAGTAGACGGCAAGTCCCTGTAGTGACCCACAAGGTCTTATGTGATCTCTTTGGCTCTGCTCTCATTTCATCTGCTACCACTCGCCCTTGCTCCACCACTCTGCTCTGCCCCGGTCACACTGGCCTCGGTTCCATTAACACTCCAGGCACATTCCTTCCTTAGGACCCTGGTCCTGACTGTCCTTGTGATGGAAGACTCAACACATCACATTCCCTTGTCTTGTGCATCAGCTAGTAAACCTCCCGCCGGCAGCCTCCAGCATGAGTTGGCCCTGTGGGAATGGAGTACTTCCACAGTGTCACTTTGGCTCTTCCCACATCTGAGGGCAAAGTTTTAAAAAAGGAGATTAGCTGCAATAGGATGCCTGCTTTCCAGACAACAGAGAGTTGGCACCAAGTGCCTTCCTTGGATCCTCCTCAAATAAATGATGACGCAGCATATCCTTTTTCTGAACGTAAAATCATGCCTTGCTCCTTGCTGGAATGTGGTGTGTGCAGAGGTGACATATGGCTTCCTTATCTGTCAGAACTTTCAGTTTTAGTCGGTGACAGAGGGCTAGCAAGGTCAGGTTAGAACTCAAGGATTTTGACTGCATCATCATCACTCGAGCCCATGTCCTTCTGTGTGGACATCCCCAATTGCCTTACCCTCTAAGACATAATAGAAAAATGTCACTTACGTGAAAGCTTATGTCTCACTTTTCCAGCAGGCATACATCCTGCTGTTATAAATTATTTAAACAGCTGCTGAGAAATTCTACTTTTGCAACATTTGCTGAGAATCCGCTTTGACCTTGAACTTGATATGTAGCTATTGTCAGAGTGATTTCCCAGGTGATTGGAAGCATCTGGTGTTGCAAGGAGCCCAGACTCAGGAGCAGATTTGACAGTCTGCCCTCTCTCTGTTGTTTTGACATTCAAGTACCACACAGTGGCAGAGCAATTATGCAGAAAGGAGGGAGGAGATGAGAAGTTTTTGATGAGCATGGCGTCCATGAAATTCGGACATTCCTGTGAGAAGCATGTTTAAGGATGCTCTGGGTCCACTGAAAGAGATCAGCAGCTTCCCTGTGCAGCCGCATGTGAGATGGTCTTGGCTTGGCTAGCTTTGTGTACTTGAAGAGACTCTTGGAGACAGAGGTGGGAAGGAACATCTGCCATCAGATAGGCCACCGCTGGCCTGTGATGAGTTTCCAATGAGAATAAGAACTTCAAGGCTTCCTTGAAACTGGCATGTGTGTAAAAAATTTGAACTAATACAATGGACTGGGCGTCATACTCATAAAATATGAGCATTGCATAAATTAGAAATCAAATGTCTTACACAGAGAGGCAGGTAAAATAAATGAATGAAGACGTTGAGTTCAGCAACTACTCAGCTCCAGCCATTTGTTGCCATGAAGGAACGCAGCTCTAGTGCTCTCAGTTCTTAGACTTTCCAAGAGAACTTGGCAACCCAGATTTTACGAGAGATCGCCACATTTTTAAAGATGAGTAACTCATTCAACCATCTAAATACAATGTGCAGATCCAACAGAACAAGTTAGAGGCAACGGATAAATTCTCTTGGTTCCCAATGCGTGGGAGTTCCAGGAGGCAGAGTCCTTCCTTTTTCCCATGAGAAACTGTGGACCAGAAAAGGAACTAGTTTTCGAAGATCAGCTCACTTTGGTGAAGATTTACTGACACCCAAGTTTAAGCTTCCAGGCACGACATCCTGTAAGGATCTGGCTCTAAGAACCTTCAGCTGAAGACCACGTCATTCCTCTTTTCTGAGCTTGTATCTTCATCTGTAAAGGGACATGAAGGCAGTTATCTCCATGGATCATTGTGAAGATTAAATGAGTTTATAATGACCGACACACCAAAGTGCTCTGAAATTAAGAAGTTTTCAATCAATGTTAGTTGAGTAACATCAAGTTTTAAAAGTAAAGATGGCCGGTTGATTGTTCTACCAGCTATCTAGCATTAGACATGCAGGGAAAGGGTTTCAGAGGTGAGAAGAGAGGGGAGATGGAAAGGCACATGGTGTTAGGGGAACCAAACCTGTCTGATATCCAAGCTTTGCCACTGAATTGCTGTGCAACTGTAAGCAAGTTTACTTGCCGCTGAGCTGGCCCCAGTAAAATCTGATAGAATTTTATCACTATTTATCCTGCTCCTTGTTCATGGTGAACTTATGATCTGTTCACATCCTTTCGTGAGGACTAAATAAACTAACCTGGCCCCTGCTTACCTCTCAAGCTTCATGCTCATCATCTTCTCGTATCTTTTTCCTCACTCACCGTATTCTCCCCATAATGACCTGTTTTAGACTTATGAAGGTCCTTTTCATCTCAGGGTCTTTATACATCTTATTGCTTTTGGCTTGAAAACTCCTTCCACATCTTCACCTGAAAGTTCCTACCTATCTTTCAGGTGCCAGGTTAAGTACCCTCCCTTGGAGATGCTTACTCTGAGCCAGCTGAGGAGACCCCAGCACATCCCCTCATGGAACTCCATACATTTCCATTCTAACTCTTGTCAAACTGGTAATAAAAATTGTTTCTTATTTATCTGCCTCTACTGCTATATCTCAAACTCCATGAAGGCAGGGGCTGGGCTTAACTTGTTCACCACTTCATTCCCAGTACTTGACTGTGCCAGTCCTACTCTTTGAAGAAGCAGAAGCCAAGACAGGCTTAGACATACAAGAGGTTTATTAGGGGAAATGCCTGTGAAGGACAAAGAGGGGAAGGGTCAGAAATCAGCAGGGAGAGTAAGGGAGCGAGGGAAGGAGGCGTTGGATGGGAAGAGCATCAGAATGCAGTACCATCTTGAGGAAATTTTGGCCAGGCCAATGTGGAGTGCCCAAGTAAAAGCTACTCCTTAGAGAAATCCTGTGTTGGGCAGGAATCTCCAGCACTAGTAATGTTGCTGGGTTCAGCGCTGCCTGGAGCAGTCCCAGGAGGTGGGAATGGGCAGCTTTGGAGATGTGGCAGCTCAGCGGGGCAGTCAGGCAAAAATGCTCCTCATCAAAGGTTCCCTCAGGGAGGTCTGCATGAGTCCTTCCATGGCCACCAGGCCTGTGTGGTACCTGGAGTGGGTTGAACGGTGGCCCCCCTCAAAGAAGTGTCTACGTCTCAATCCCCGGACTCTGTGAATGTGACTTTATTTGGAAAAAGAGTCTTTGCTGATATAACTAACTGAGAATCTTAAGATGAGATCAAAAGCTGCATGTGGCTAGTGGCTGCTATATTGGACAGTGTGGATATGGAACATGTCCATCATCCCGGAAGTTCCTTTGAAAAACACTGTTCTAGACTGTATTATTTATATTAGGCAGCTTGGTTGTGTGGGTATATGGGCATATGTGCGTGTATGTACATACTCATAGGCAAATCAACTAAAACCATATTGAAATAAAGTCTGAAAAATGCAAAATTATTGCACTTAACAGCAGCCCTCCGTGCTGGTCAGGCTGGCGCCCGTGGCAGACAGTTCCTTTTTCCTGAACTTTCTCCCTCTCCTCCCACCTCCCTTGCTCCCTCAAAATCCTATAGGAAGGTCGAACAATTTAACAAAGAAAGAAGTGTCTCTCACTGCCTCGTGAATTCCCTGATCTAGTCCATATTTTCAGTGTCCTTTTTTTTGTTGAAGAAAACTTTATTTCTCTAAACAGTGATTCTCAACTTAGGCTGTCTGAGTGTGTTTGTGTGCTTGTGTTTTTAAACTCTCTTTCCTCTCTGAAAATTATTGTCACAAGGAGCTACTGTGGCCAGTGGGGACCATCCCTTTTGATCTCTCAGGTGTGTTGGGCTAGAAAAACCCTGAAAACAGTCTGTGAGCATTGAGAGTCTTCCTTCCGAGCACATGATGCTCTTGGGATCATCCATCCTCATGTACAGCTCTGTGAGGATTATTCACAGAGTCAGCGGAATGCTGTGCCTGTCCAGGAGGCCGTTACTCATCAGTTCTATTCCTAAGAGAAAAACTGCTGTAGAAATAGCAAAAAAAGTAATCTGTTTCGAAACACTTCTGCTCTAGGAAGCCAATTTGCCAGAAACGAGTCTGGTTTTGTATTGCTTATCTTATTTTATAGATGAAAAGAAGTCTGTGTATTGTGGCTTTGCTGAACTTTGTTAACATTAATTATTAATGAAACGAGACTTGAAAATTTCCAGTTTCACTAGAATCTTGCATAGCATGATGTCTCTGCTTTGGCCTCGTTTATTCTAATGGTGTTAAACAGACTACAACGTCTACGTCAGGGCATCCTTACTTTCGAAAGGATACTCTTTCTTTCCCCAAGAGGGTCGAGTTCCATTGGCTCATGTAGTACACCATTACAAAGTTTTCCTTTAGGGCCAATTTCTGCCATTAGAAGAACTAGGGAGAATAATGTCACCTTGGCAGTATATGTCTGCTACCAGTCCCTGGAGGTCATTGCTTCAGTAGACTTCGTGATGCCAAACCTTTTGCTTTCTTTAATGAAAGATGGAGTTAATCTGTATGCCCTTTGAGTATCATCATCATGCTTCTCATTGGCCAGCACCTTGGACAGGAATACAGAGAAATATGTTTGAAATGGAGTAGAGAAAATAAATAGAGAAGCAAGCCAATATTGTAATGACTTTTGGTTGACGGCAATCTGAAATTTTAAAAAATCTAATTAATTATATTAGAATCGCTGTGTTTGAACACTTTATATTCTATGTGCTCCATCCATTTTTTGTTGTGTTGATTCTTCAGCTCTGACTTGTTGACACTTATTTACCACAACAATAGGTCACACCGAAATTAAAGTTTAGTGCTTTCAAAGATGTTTAGGTCGTAAGAAACAGCAACGTCATTGGAGGTAATAATATTATTTTACATTTGTGTAGTGTACTAATAGTTACAAAGCATTTTCTCATTTGTTGCCCTACTTTATCCTAAGAGCCATCTTGTCCTGTGGGGTGCTATCTTGTGCCATGATGGATGCTGAATGAGCTTTGCAGCTAAGTGGCCCTGGGTTACAATTGCATCTCTGCAACTTTCTAGTTGTAAGACTGTTATGGACTAAGTGTATGTGTCCCTTTAAAATTCATATCTTGAAACCCTAACCCCTGATGTGGCTGTATTGAGAGATAGGGTCTCTAAGGAAGTAATTAATGTTAAATGAGGTCATCAGGGTGGGCCCTAATCTGATAGGATTAATATCCTTGTAAGAAGAGACACTAGAGAGCTTGCTTGCTCTCTGCCTCTGTGCACATGCAGAGGGAAGGCCATTTGAGGACACAGAGAGAAGAGGAGCTCTTGGGGCTGGCCCCGTGGTGTAGTGGTTAATTCATGTGCTCTGCTTCACCAGACTGGGGTTTGCAGGTTTACATCCAGAGTGTGGACCTACACCCTGCTCATCAAGCCATGCTGTGGCAGCATCCCACATACAAAATAGAGGAAGATTGGCACAGATGTTAGCTCAGGGCCAATCTTCCTCAACAAAAAAAAAAAGAGAAGCGCTCTCACCAGAAAGCAAATTTACTGGCAACTTGATCATGGACTTCCAGCCTCCAGAACTACAAGAAAGTAATTTTCTGTTGTTTAAGCCACTGAGCCTGTGAAATTTTGTTATGACAGGCCAAGGTGACTAATTGAATATCTGAGCCTCATCTGTACCATGGAGCACAGAACATCGAGGTCACGGTGCTCCTTCCCTTCATTTAGTGCTCTGCCCAATTGGTGACTCCTCAGAGAGGCCTTCCCTATCTGATAGAGCTGCCCCCATCACGCCCTATCTCCCCATGTTGTTTGTTTTTCTTCCTAGGACTTAGCCACTTGACATACAATTTTATTTATTTACTTATTGTGTGCCTCTATCACTCAGATAGAGGCTTCATGGATGGAGGCACTTGGTCTGTTTTGATCCTTGCTATATCGTCATAACCTAGAAGCATGCCTGGTGTATAGTAGGTATCTAATAAATGTTTGTTAAATAAATAGGTTTCTGGTGAACTAATGAAACGTGCATATATTGGATCTTGGAAAGTGTCTCTCTTATAGTATGTCCTCAAATGATGGTAGCCATGATGGTATGGCATATTAACACAAATTTTATTCACGCATTTTATCAAAAAGCATTTACTTAATTCCTTCTTATATGCTAATCACTAAACTAGGACATGAAAACAAGTCCAGGGTCATATAATTAATTAGAGGCTGGGTGAATTCTAGGTCTTTTGAGAGTACCCAGATCTTCAGAAAGTTTGATCTAATCTTTCCATTAATAATTTGTCTGTCCCCATCTACCATCTAAATTGAAAATACAGCTAAATTATTTTATTTTACCACTAGTTTCTATCTATAGAATGAAAGAGACTAGCTAGAAAAAACATTTAAGTCGATCAGAAAATTATTTTGTATGTATTCGAAAGGTTTGTAGTTGTGACAACAGAACAGTGATGTGATTAATGGAAAGACATCAAATGGTACAATAGGAAGATGTAATTTTTTTCTTCTTAATAAACACATAGGAATTTATTGAGGTGACCACGCAAAGGAGAATGTTGATCCCGCCAAAAGGAGGTAATGGATTCTCAGTTCTGCAAGGTCCACAAGGACATAGAGCTGCTTATAGTAAGTACCCAGAATCACAGTTCTCTCAGACATGAGAAGCTGAGAACCTTTATCTCACCATTCCCTCAGGGATTTGGGAGTGTTTAATACCTTATGGGCCAGCATCACCCATCCATCCCCATTCCCTGATATCTGACTCTTTCTAAAGCTCTGGCCAGAAGTCTGCCTGCTTATGAAGAGTGAATCATGAATGTAAAGAACACTAGTACTTGCCTGAGTGTTTGTCACAAGATTAGGTGAATCCATTTCCTATGCCAATGAGAGAATTGTTTGGAGGCATTTGGAATTAACCCAGGAGTCTAGCATCTGCCCAGTAAGAGCTCCCGAAGGAGTAAAGAGTAACTGTGGTAGATTCAATAGGCCACAAATTCTTTGCAGCTCCCTCCATCAAGACATGAAGTCTATTTCTCTCTTCTTGAATCTGGATTTTCCTTGTGACTTTATTTCATCAATAGAAAATGGTGGAGGGCAGACCCCGTGGCCGAGTTGTTAAGTTCACGTGCTCCTCTTCGGTGGCCCAGGGTTTCGCTGGTTTGGATCCTGGGTGCAGACATGGCACTGCTTGTCAGGCCACGGTGAGGTGGCATACCACATGCCACAACTAGAAGGACCCACAACTGAAAAATATACAACTACATACTGGGGGGATTTGGGGGAGACAAAGCAGAAAAAATAAATGGTAGAGGTGATGTTGTGTGACTTCCAAGGCTAGACCTTAAGAGCCCTTGAAATTTCTATTTTTGCCTTCTTGGAGTGCTGCCTTGAGACTCCCATGTGATGGAGAAACCCAGGTGGAGAGAGTGCTCCAGTCTTCTTGGCTGTTCCAGCTGTGCCCAGCCCCAGCTGACTTGCCAGCTCAAAGAAACTGCATGATTGACCCCAGGCAAGACCAGCAGAAGAATCACCCAGCTAACCCACAGAATTGTGAGAAATAATGCAGTGTTGCCTTAAGCCATGGAGTTTTGGGGTAGTTTGTTATTTAGCAGTGGATAACTAATAGAGCAACAATAGATTTTAGAAAACAAGGGAAGAAACTTTATTTGGGCTGAAAAATGGCAGGTCTTCTTGAGTGTTCAACAGGATGAATTTTTCAAAAGGGCCCACATCTGGATACGTCTTAATGTGTCCACTACAGAATCCCTAAGATCAAAAGAAAACCCTAAAAGTTTCCAGAGCAAGAAAACAAAACAAAACTGATTTCCTAAAAGATTTGTCATCCACAGCAATGCTGGAGGCTAGAAGAAAAGGAGACACTATTATCTAAATCCTGAGATAAAATAATTTTAATCTTAGAATTGTAAACCCAGCCAAACAAGAATTTAAGTGTAAGAGCAAGAGAATTTAGGACCTGCTAGAATTCAGAAAGTTTACCAGTCACAAGCCTTTTCTGAAAGATTTACTCAAGGATATGTTGCAGCAGAATGAAAAATGAATCAGAGAAAGGTTAAGACCTGAGCTATAAGAAATTGACAGGTAATAAAATGTAGAGTTGTCTTATTAATATTTGATGCATAATACAGAAAACAATTAATAGCAATCTATCTGGAACTAAAGTCCCACAGCTTATGACTTGAAATATTGTAGGAATGGTAAAGTGATAAAGTGTAAGCTTCTTTTCCTGTTTAGGGAAAAATACAGATATTGATTCATTTCATATAAATATAGAAGAAAATAGATTTAGATAGGTCTGTTAAGAATGTAAAGGTAGTACTGGAGAGAGAGAAATAGGATGCATATCTTCTAAACTACTAGAGAGAAGAATTTACAGCACCGATGACAAAACACTTGCTGGTAAGTAGAAAATATAAAATAACCTTAAAAGAATACACCTAAACATATCGGCATTACCCTAATTCTGGATGATTAATTTCACAAAGATGCTTGGATTGGGGTTGGTGTGTGGAGGACTACAACCTAGCTAAATGTTGGGGGCAACGGAAACACTTAAAACAAAATGGAACAGTTAATCTAACCGTGGAAGAAAAAATTGTGATATGCCAGAGCTTCCATTTCAACATAGCAGACTGAACACATATCTCTTATTTCCACTCGTCTCACAACTCCTCTAAGGAGAAAAGAAAAAAGGGCTTAACAAAGAAAGAAGAAGAAGAGACAATGGCAGCAAAAATTTTGAAGCTAGAAATCAGATAGAAAAGTAACTGACCTGGCCAACAGGAGAAAGTGGGCATGGAAGGCTGGGTAGAATCCTTGAAATAGCTGATTCATCCTGCAAACTCTGAGAATCTGGAGGTACCAGGTACCTATAAATGTGCAGATATGACAAGCTTCAAAACAAGGAGAACTGGTTGAGGCAGTTAGATTCCTAGATGCCCTCTTTACCTCGTGTATCCAGTAGACAACTCAAGTATTAACATAAAATTGGAGATCTATTCTCTGGAGAAGGTGGACCCAAAGGACTCTGCGCTGGGCACACCAACTTGAAAGTGAATGCCATATTGAAAACAGGATTAAGTGAGCATCTACCTGCTGAACGGTGACAGTGCTAGAACCATATTTTGGCAAAACAGGCTGATAAGCCTCAGCTACTTTTCTCTGGTTTCTGGGACATTAACCAGCCCAATCAGAAATCTATGGATATCGTCAGTCAGTGGTTCCACCCAGGAAGAGGCAATCTCTCTCTCTCTCTTTTTCTCATTGGCTCGCCTGACAAAGGGATTCAGCCAAGGTACATCACCCGTGCCAGTAAATATTACCTATGCTTCCACTGCTGCTGAATCTGTTCTGTCTTTCCAATGGTGTGACGTCGTTTACCCATGGTCCTTCAGTGCTTTTACATCCAGGCTGACAGGATACAGTAGTCCCCCCTGATCGGTGGGGAGACACGATCCAAGACCCCCAGCGGATGCCTGAAACCAAGGATAGTACTGAACCCTATATGTACTATGTTTTTTCCTATACATACATATTTGACGTGGAGCAAAACTAGCACAAATTTCTGTTTTCCTTCACAATTTGACAGACAGAAGATTCGTTCTTACCATAGATTTTAGCAACCTCAGCATATGATTCTTTTTCTTTCCTCATTAAGTCGAGAACTTTCACCTTTTCACTTAAAGGAAGCACTTTACAGGTTCTCTTTGGCGTATCCAAATTGCCAGCATCACTCCTTTTGCGCTCTGGGGCCATTAGTAAGTAAAATACGGGGGACTTGAACACAAGCATTGAGATACTGTGACAGTCGATCTGATAACCCAGACAACTACTAAGCAACTAACAGGCGGGTGGTGGATACAGTGGAATATGCTGGACAAAGGGATGATTCATGTCCACGGCAGGACAGCAAGAGATTTCATCACTCTACTCAGAAAGGCATGCAATTGAAAACTTATGAATTGTTTATTTCTGGAATTTTCTATTTAATATTTTCAGACTGTGGTTCATAGTCTGACTGAAACTTCAGAAAGGGAAACCATGGATAAGCTACTGTACCTGGTAGCTTAGCATAAATTGAACAACATATTTGAAGTTCTTAACTCAGTGGTGCAATAGCTCGGAAAGGTTTCTTTACCACAAGTGGAAACACTCTGTGGGTGCATTTGTATGATTCTTTTTCAGAGGCTGAAGCAATTCATTCATTTATTCATTTGGTCAGTCATTTAGATGTTCAGCAAATACTTCTTAAGCATCTATCTATCTAATGATCTAATGTGTTATACTGGCAGTGGAGACAGACAGGATTCATGCCTTATTAAGGGACACAACCAAATAAATACGTAAAGAATCAGAATGTGAGAACCCTGCAAAACCTCAGCCAGATTATAAAAGGCCTTGCAGACCATATGAAGGAGTTTGGTTTTTTTTTTTTAAAGATTTTATTTATTTTTTAATTTTTTCCTTCTCCCCAAAGCCCCCCAGTACATAGTTGTATATTCTTCGTTGTGGATCCTTCTAGTTGTGGCATGTGGGATGCTGCCTCAGCATGGTTTGATGAGCAGTGCCATGTCCGCGCCCAGGATTCCAACCGATGAAACACTGGGCAGCCCGCAGCGGAGTGCGCAAACTTAACCACTTGGCCACGGGGCCGGCCCCTGAAGGAGTTTGGTTTTTATTTTAAGTCTTCCAGTTTTAAAAAGCTCTTTTGGGCTTTTGGTGGAGAATGGATTAGAGCAGCTAATAAGCAGCTGGTAATAAATGTGAGGAGACAGGATGATTTATGAGAACACATTTTTGTAATGCATTAATAAGTAATATCATATTAGGAATTTCTCCTACCCATGATATTTAGTAAAATAGTTCTCAATCCCAAGCTTGACAGCAATGAGCTTGTTATGAACTGTCTGGGAAGGTCTTGCTTTCTGGGCGACTGCATTGCTCTTGGTAGAAAAAACAATTTTATTTTCAAGAAATATCATTGACTGTGTCTATTATTTTAAGTGGCAAGACACCCTTATGTTTATCTGTGGATGAAATTTCTCACTGAAATCTGTGATTTGTGTGGTATTGGGAGAGGAGAATAAACGAACTATCACTTTTTGTTCTCTTATTAGTTTATGCTAGAGACTGTTCAAAATAAACTGTGCTGTTTTGACTAGTGCCATTGTATTAGAACAAAGAGCATTCTTTGTTCCTTATACCATTCGGGCGTTTTGGTAAAGGAAGGAATGAATAGTAATTTTCTCTGAATATATTTAAAAAATAAATAGAAGGTACTCTGCCAATAGAAGAAATAAAAACGCCTGCTTATTTAGTTCTTAAAAAAATGGCTAGTGTTCTTCCAAATAGGCCTTGTGTCTGGTTCTCCTGTAGGCGTGAATAATGCAAGTGGTGGGACTTTGACTGTGGATGGGACCTCTGTGAAGTCATGTGGTTTTATGCAGTCTGGCTGGGTAGGGAGGTCTTGGAATAGGTTTCCCAAGACTCCTTCCATTCCCCAAGTCCACAGGCAAGATGGTGGACTGAGGCAGACCTATTCACAGCAACAGTTCACATGCCAGCCCAAGGAAATGGGTTCACAGGGCAGAAGAGTCATTTGACCATGTGATGTTACATACAAGGATGTGGAGGAGCTGAGTTCTGGGCTTGCCAGGATTACAGCTCAGTGAAGATGTGATTAGATTTTGATTCCCTTCTGGTCTACTTTTTATGTGAGATTTATATTGATTTGGTTCAATGGGTTTACATTGGGTTTGGTTTAATGAGTGTAGAAACATATGGGTTGAAGAATAAACAATCAAATTATATAGTCTTTGGTTGCATTTGTGATTTTGCTAAAAAATATTTTCTGTAAAATATTTAAGTTTATTCTTGTTTTTGTTCATTTCAGTTCTTGGTCTCTGGAGATGTTTATAAATTAAGCAAATACCATCTGTTTTAGTAGACAGCTATTCATCTGCTGAAATAGCATGGAGGTCTTCTCCAGCTCCAGGCTTTTGTGATTGAAGGAGGAAAACATGTTACCCTTCTTTGGAGACCTGGCCCTCAGCTCTGATTTTTGGTAGGCTGTATAGGGAATAGTAATGTATCAGAAGGTGACCTTAAAAAAGTGTCAGAAGAACTAAAGAATACCAACAAAGGTTTTTGTTTTTTCATTAAGGTTTCTACGTTTATGTTGTCATTACCTTTTACTTTCTATTTATTTTGAACTAAATAATCAAATTATTTTTTTGTAGTTGACATTTTGGGTTGTCTATTCTTCCTTTTTAAATTTTCTTGGCAGGAAAGTATTATCCTGGGTTTTTGGTCTTGCTGCTTTTATGTAACCCAGGTAAAATGATTAATCTAGAAGACAGCAGTTTGCTGAGAGTGCGTGATGATGCAGTGACACAGAAGTAGGGAATCTTGCTGGGCTATTATTTATTTCTTCAGAGTTTTTTTGTGATAAATGCAGAGAGCAATTAAGTACTGAGACACGTTTAGCTATAATTGTAAATGCAAATCATTCACAGATATGAGCATTTTTTTCCAGTTGTTTTATCGAGGTCATAATGGTTTATAACATTGCGTAATTTCAGGTGTACATTATTATTTATCAGTTTCTGTATAGACTGCATCGTACTCGCCACCAGGAGTCTAATTTTTATCCATCACAATATATATGCGCCCCTTCACCCCCTGTGCTCTCCCCTAAACCCCTTCCCCTCTGGTAACCACTAATCTGTTCTCTTTATCCGTGTGTGTGTTTATTTTCCACATATGAGTAAAATCGTGTGGTGTTTGTCTTTCTCTATCTGGCTTATTTTGTTTAACATCATACCCTCAAGGTCCATTCATGTTATTGCAAATGGGACAATTTTGTCTTTTTTATGGCTGAGTAGTATTCCATTGTATGTATATATCACATCTTCTTTATCCAATCATCAGTTGAAGGGCACTTGGGTTACTTCCACATCTTGGCTATTGTGAATAATGCTGCAATGAACATAGGGGTGCACAAATTATGAGCATTTTTGTAAATGTGTATTTTCTAATCTTTGAGATTAGCTCTGCTACACTTCATTATTGGAAAGGCACTTTCACGTTTCTTATCTGTTCTTAAGTTTGTGTGATTATTGTATACTTATAGATTTTCTGTAAAAGATTAAGAAATTACGGGTAGTGTTCTCCCCCAACAAAGAACAGCTGATGAGCTTTTTGGTCGTATCTCAGATTTATTCAAAACCTTGTCACTCACAAGATTGTGCAAATGCCATCACTATATAATTCCAGAACATTTTCATCACTCCAAAGAGAAACCCTTTACACACTCCCCATGCCTGCCTCCCTCCCTGCCCTTGGAAATCATTAATCTATTTTTTGTCTCTGGATTTTCATATTCTGGACAGCTCATAGAAATGGAATCAAGACATGCTGTCTTTTGTGTCACTTAGCATAGCGTTTTCAAGATTCATTCATACTGTAGCATGTATGGTGAATTTTGTGGCATGCGCATTTTACCTCAATAAAAAATGTATGTAAATAGCCAAGATGTGGAAGCAACCCAAGTGCCCATCAACTGATGAATGGATAAAGAAGATGTGGTATATATATACAATGGAATACTACTCAGCCATAAAAAAGACAAAATTGTCCCACTTGCAACAACATGGATAGACCTTGGAGGTATTATGCTAAGCAAAATAAGCCAACAGAGAAAGATAAACACTATATGATTTCATTCATATGTGGAAGATAAACAAACACATGGACAAGAAGAATAGATTAGTGGTTACCAGAAGAGAAGGGGGTGAGGGATGGGCAAAAGGGGTAAAGGGGCATATATGTATGGTGACAGATAAAAATTAAACTATGGTGGGGCCAGCCTGGTGGCATAGTGGTTAAGTTTCTGCACTCTGCTTCGGTGGTCCAGAGTTCATGGGTGCGGATCCCAGGTGTGGACCTACACACTGCTCATCAAGCCATGCTCTGGCAGCATCCCACATACAAAATAGAGGAAGACTGGCATAGATGTTAGCTCAGGGACAATCTTCCTCAAGTAAAAAGAGGAAGATTGGCAACAGATGTTAGCTCAGGGCCAATCTTCCTCATGAAAAAAAAAAAAGAAAGAACTTAGACTATTGGTGGTGAGCAAGATGCAGTTTATACAGAAACTGACATGTAATATTGTACACCTGAAATTACACAATATTATAACCAATATGACCGCAATAAAATAATTTAAAAAATGTATATGAAAGCCATGAAACTTAGGTAAAGGGAAAACCTTGCCATTCAGACAGGGGAGCATCAACTGTGTGAAAACATTTCCTTAAAATTAATTTACAAGTGTGTAGTTCTTGGCTTCTAGGTTACCTCTAACTTCATGATCTGCCCTTTTTCCTGAATATTAAAATTAGATTTCAAATAACTCTTTCTCTACCACATCCGGCCTTGCAATGTCTTGCCTTGAGCACGTGCTATTCACCTTTGCTCCTCTGGGAAACCAGGTCATTCAAACCATCCCGGGGTGGAATAAGTTGTGGACAAACATGTCTGCTCAGAGTCGAGTGCTGAAGTTTCTATCTTTGATACAAAGTGCATGACGTTTGCCTTTCTTGGCCAAAAATTCTGGCCAAGAATTTCTTCTGCCGTAAAATGGGCACAATAATAATTCCTCCCAGAGGATGGCTGCGAGGTGTGAATGGGTGCTCAGAACAGAGCAGGGAACAGAGTAAGTTTTCAAATGATAGACATCATTATTACTCTTATCGGTCCTGAAGTTTTCACCATTGATAGCATCCTATTGTGTGTGTTTATGGAACAAGAAATATTGCAGTAATGATAATTATAAATATTCAGAGAAAGGGGGAAGGTCTTTATTAATTTCTGGTCTTATATATTAGAATTCTGCATATATGGCTAATGAGGTTCAGTTTGAGGTTTTTCTTCCTGGTGAGCACTGTGGCCGTATGACTCATCGCGAGCATCATGGAAATATAGATATTGAACAGGCTGAAGCTATTGAATAAAAATAAACAGAATTGAACTCAGCTTTCTTTTTCTACTTAGTATTGTTTATTTTAAATTGCCAGTAAAGAAGTTGGGAAGAACTTGACATTCAGATTAATGTCATTAATAAACAGAATTATTGAAATGCATAAAAGCAAGAACCACTTATTAGAGAATCGTAAAGTTCCAAATTCCTTAGATTGGAAGATGGATTGCTTTTATCTAATATTGAAATTATGAAAACAATCAAATGGAAGTTTTAATTATTTGCAGGTTTTCCCAGCATTTATTAAATGATAATCTAAACTAGTGACTTTTATCTATAAGGAGTTTATTGCATGCAATAGCTGTACTGTATTTCATCGATTTAATAAGTGTAATAAATTCTGAAGAGCAAATCTGAATTAAACACATTCTGTGAAAAAATTTTATTGCTGTAGATAAAGTTATTTTTTTAACAGTAGCTTAATAGTAATAAAATAACTGAATAGGTGTTTTTGGTTTACAAAGTCATTTTATTTGCATATACATTGATCTTATGAAGATCCTGAGTGTTGGAATTAATTTATAAAAATGCATTAAGGGCCTATCATGGGCCAGATATTTTTTGAGGTTCTCAAGGTAGATTAAACAAAATAAACATCCCTGGCTACCAGGGTCTGAATTTTTATGACCCCCAAAATTCGTATGTTGAAGTCTTAACCCCCAAGGTGATGGTATTAGGGGGTGGGGCCTTTGGCAGAGCCCTCATGATTGGGATCAGTGCCCTTACAAAAGAGAGCCAGCTCGTGTCTTCCACCACGCGAGGGCACAGTGAGATGGCCCTGTCTCTAAGGAAGCTGGCTCTCACCAGACACCAGATCTGCTGGTGCCGTGATCTTGGACTTCCCGGCCTCCAGTAACGTGAGAAATAAACGTTTGTTGTTTATAACTCACCCAGTTTATGGTATTTTTGTTATAGCAGCCCGCTCGGACTAACATATTGACCCTTGTGGAGCATAAAATCTAGTAAACGAATTAACATATAAATAAACAGCATAGCAATAAATAGCTAATTTCTTGTGTAATGCCAGGTAGCGAGTACTAGGGAAAAAAGCAGAACACGAAGTGGGGAATGATGAGAAGGAAGGAGAGCAGTGCTACTTTGAACCCGATCTTAGCCGTGGAGTTCAGAGAAGTCCCCTTTGAGGAGGAAACACGTGAACAAGGACCTGAATAAAGTCAGGGAGAAAACCAGCAGTTGTCTGGGGGAAGATCTTTCCAGGCAAATGGAACACTGAGTGTGAAGCCTTGAGTTAGCAACGAGTTTGCCAAGCGTGAGGACCCGAGGGCTGGTGTGGCTACAGAAAAGTGAACGGGGGAAATGGTAGACGGGGAGGATGCTGAGGGAGTCAGGGGCCCCATTGCTTTGGGCCTGCAGCCCATGGCAAGACTTCCAGTTCTACTCTAAGTGTACAGGTAGTTAGTGGAGGGTTTTGGCGGGGGCAGCAAGATTTGACCACCTTTCCAGGTACTAACGCTTCTTTTCTCTTTTCCAAACAAGGGAACAAAATCCACAGAGCACAATGGCCTGCTCATTCCTGGGGTGGAAGAGCAGAAGGGAGGCCCAATGAACTAGTGGAGTCCAGACATGCTACCTCCAATCCTTGCGGGGCTCTTTGCTGTACAAAATATTCTCAAGGATAAGAATAAATCTGAGGTACTGGTTTAAAAACAAAACACACTCATTCTGGGGCCTCATCTCATCCCCACTGAATCAGAATCTCCGGGGAAAACCCCTGGGAATCTGTATTTTTAGTAACTGCCTCAGTCTTTTCTCCTCATAAAGCAAACTTGAGGGGCCCCAAACTGCTAGGATGGGGTAACCGAGCTCTCCCCTGGAATCTGGATCTCTATAAAATTAGAGACACCATACTATAATTTCAGAAAAATACCTATGTTAAAAAAATTTTCTTAGAAAAATCACCAGTAAACATGGCGAATGGATCCATTTCTTCTAGTTTATCTCAGTGTTATTAGAGAAATTCTTACCTGCATTTACCTAGGATGAAAAAAATGACTATTTATCCAGAACGTAATGATGATCATCACACATTCTCAATTTCTTCGTTTTCATAGAAAGACAGAATGAAAAATTAGTTAAGTTGTATGTTTCTTTATTTTGCTGAATGTTTTAAACTTTGAAAATGACTGCATGAAATATGGACAAATATAAAAAATAATAATTCCTAATGACTGAATCTCATTCTTGTTTTTTACCAATACTTCCCAATGAGATGCAAATTTTTGTAACAATCCTTTGCAAAAGTTTCTCTGGAAGCTTTTGTATTGAAGCAGAGATATAAATTATGGGACTGAAATTTTGTATGACATCCCTCCCCCAACATTCTCTCAGAAAAAAATATAATTTTAATGGGTGTCTATGGAGTTTTGTAAAGCAAACTTTAATTTAAAAATATACCACTAAGGATTGCTACAACCCGTCATCCAGTTTTCTTCTTAGTCTGCTCTCTATTGTAAATGAGGTTCTGGTGTAAGCTATAAGATTAGTTTTACTTTCTTATTTTTGGCCCCAGGATCTAATGACATTGTTAAAAAGAAAAGCAGAAGGCACATCCACCAAAAGACTAAACTTAAAAAGACTGATAACCTCAACTGTTGGTGAAGGTGCAAAACAGACAGAAATCTCATATATTTTTGGTTGGAGTAGAAAATGGAAATCGATTTGGATAAAGGTCAGGTAGTTTTTATAAAACTAAATGTCGGGGCCAGCCCGATGGCGCAGTGGTTAAGTTCGCACGTTCGGCTTCTCCTCGGCCCAGGGTTCACTGGTTCGGATTGTTACAGGCTCTTAACATCAGCCCTGATATCGGTTCCCCCACATTGAACCCAACGTATATGGCGTTAAAACTAAAACCCACCACCCCCTTTCCTGCTTCTCTAGCTCCACTCATATGTAAATACCTGTTTCTCTAAACTTGGACTCCTTGAGCTTTACAACTAAATGGGAGTTACAAATTGTCAAAAGCCCAGGTGGCCTGGAGTTGGAGGCACACTAAAGTTTAGCTAATCATGTGGCCTTGAGTTTGCCAGGAAAGCCGCTGTCTCAAGAGTATCAAGGAGCGGAGGCTTCCCAGACCTCAACTCCTCGACTCCCCGCGCTCGAACCCGCCTCAAACAAGAAGAGGAGACAACGGCGAAGGACGCCCACCTGCCATCCTCCTGTCTCACCCTCCCCCCTGCCTTGCTGCCAAACGCAGGCTGGTGGGAAAGCGCCAAGCTGCACAAGCTACATGTTCCCCCCTCCCCTACCCAAAACCCCAAATAAAAATCCCTACCCATTCCTTGTCGGGGAGCTAGCAATTTTTGAGGCATGAGCCCTTGCTTTGCTCCCTGTGCCTGGCATAGTAAAAACCTTTCCTCTTCCACTCAAGACTCTGTTCTCGTTATTTGGATTGGCATCGGGTTCAGAGACTGAACTTTCGGTTACAGGATCCCGGGTGCAGACATGGCACTGCTTGTCACGCCATGCTGTGGTAGGTGTCCCACGTATAAAGTAGAGGAAGATGGGCAGAATGTTAGCTCAGGCCCAGGCTTCCTCAGCGAAAAAGAGGAGGACTGGCAGTAGCTAGCTCAGGGCTAATCTTCCTCAAAAAAAAAACAAAACAAAAACAGGGGCCGGCCCGGTGGCGCAGCGGTTAAGTTCGCACGTTCCGCTTCTCGGCGGCCCGGGGTTCGCTGGCCCGGATCCCGGGTGCGGACATGGCACTGCTTGGCAGCCATGCTGTGGTAGGTGTCCCACGTATAAACTAGAGGAAGATGGGCACGGATGTTAACTCAGAGCCAGGCTTCCTCAGCAAAAAGAGGAGGACTGGCAGTAGTTAGCTGAGGGCTAATCTTCCTCCAAAAAAAAACCCAAAAAAACCAAAAACAACAACAACAACAAAAAACAAACAAACAGAGAAACCAAATGTACATTTTCTATGTGACCCAGAAATTCCACTCCTAGGCACTTACATAAAGGAAATGAAAAGATTTGTACACAAATGTTTATAGCAGCTTTATTCATAATAACCCCAAAATTTAAATAGCCCAGGTGATTATGCACAGAAGAATGGATAAACCAATTATGGTATATTTATACAGTGAAATACTACCCACCATTAAAAAGGAATGAACTACTGATTCATGTAAGAACTTGGATGAATCTCAAAAACTTATGCTGAAAAGAAGCCTTATCCAAAAGATAGCGTCTAATCCATCTCTATGATCTTCCAAAACAGGCCAAACTAGTTTGTGGATAAAAACGGGAACAGTGGTTGCTTCAAGGGAGTTAGAGGGTGGGTGTTGACAAGGAAGGGGCATGAGGGAAATTTCTGGAGTGATGGTAATGTTAAATATCTTGAAAGAGGGGTTCTATTACTCTGGAGCAAGCATTTGTCAAAACACAGCAAAGACTACACTTAAGATTTACGCATTTCACTTCATGTAAAATTTATCCCCCCAAACTATGAACAACTATTAAACTCTAGTTAATGATATTCATGCTGAAGGTTTTAGGGGTGAGATATACTGATGTTAGCAATTTACCTTAAAATATATATTTAAAATGAGATGGATCGATGGACGGTTATAGGAATGAATAGTTGGATAGATGTGTGGTAAAGCAAATATAGGAAATGTTTATTGTAGCATTGAAGTGAGAGTATGTGGGTGGTCTGCTCTCTAACTAGTTTTGCATATCAAATTCCACCCTTCTTTCAAGGTCCACTTGGAACCATATCAAATTCATGAATCTCTTCTCAACACTCTATATGACCTTGGTCTTTCCCTTCTCTGAATTTGTTTAATGAATGCAGCAGACACCACAAATTTTTGACACTTGATTATACACTGTCATGTGTTTTCTGGAATCATGTAAATAGCATTTATCTCCTTGACTAAGATATAAACTTCTTGAAAGCAGAGACTGCTCTCACTGTTTTTTCTTCCTCTCCCGCAGTGCCCTCTCTCCAACGCTCACAACATTTCTAAGATTACCGTTACGTTATGATAATGTTTGTTGGAGTGGCTCAGCTTCAAGACACAGATAACAACTGTGACTCCGTAATTTTCAGACGAGTCTGTAGTTTGTATTTTCAGGATGGTCTAGCCCTAGAGCATAGACTAATCTGTTTCCTGGATAGATTCCAGTTTCCATTTCATAGAGCTGAACATTTACTATTTACAGCTCAATAGTATCCATAGAGAAGAGAGGCTATAAGAGGGGAGCCAAATGAAATTTCTCCAGTGAACCACACTCAGTCTTTTGAGTTGCAGTTGGAGCACTTGGCAGAGTGGTTCTTTCCTTGGCAGTCTTTAGAGACACTAAGACAGTGCGGAAAGCTGGTGCGACAAAATGATAATCATACCAGCAGCTTACAGATACCCTTTTTCAACTGACAAAAATAGATCAACAGTTATAAAATTATCAGAGAGTGGTTTGCGTTAGGCCTGTCCTTTGGGACACTTCATCGATCTTGCCTTTTTCAATGATTGAAGACCCAGAGGAGACAGAACCATTACAACATGAGTTGCTAATATGGTCATTGCTGTTGATTCTAGGAGTGATACTCTCCAGGATTAGTGAAGAGGAGTAATCTGTACCAAAAAGAGTATTAAAATTCCAAAGTAGATTATTAATTCCAAGAAAGGATGGGTTAAATATCATAACCTATGTATTCTGCTCTATGTGAATGGAAGGTCTTCTCCTCAAGAAGTATCCAGAGCCTTCCGTCAGTCCGCCTCTACAGGACAAGAGATACATTGTATTTTTAGTTCATCTTTGGAGCCCACCATTCTGACCTTTGAAATATTTACCTCAGATCCCAAAAAATCTAGCAGATTTGACCAAGAAATTCCTTTTTCGAAAAGTGTTTTTTATTGTGGTAAAAAACACACAACATGAAATTTACCATCTTAACCATTTTTCAAGTGCGTAATTCAGTGGTGTTATTTATATTCACATTGTTGTGCAACCGAGCTCCAGAACTTTTTCTGTACCAACTAGACAACAGCTCCCTATTTTCCCCTCCCTGAATCCCTGGCAACCACCCTTCTCTTTTCTGTTTCTATGATTTTGACTACTCTAGATACCTCATATAAGTGGAATCATACAGTATTTGTCTTTTTGTGACTGGCCTATTTCACTTAGCATATTATCCTGAAGCTTCATGCACGTTGTAGCATGTGTCAGGATTTCCTTCTTTTTAAAGGCTGAATAATATTCCACTGTATGTATATATTGCATTTAAAAAAATCTATTCATCTGTCAATAGACAGTTTGCTTCCACATCTTGGGTATTGTGAATAGTGCTGCCATGACCATGGGTGGGCGAATATTTCTCTACAACCCTGCTTTAAACTACTTTGGATATATTCTTGGAAGGGGAATTGCTGGATTTTATGATAATTCTTTTTTTAATTTTGGAGGAAAAGGGAAACATAATGTCCTCTCTGGCAGTTACACCATTTTACATTCCCACCATTAGTGCACAAGGATTCGAATTTCTCCATACCTTGCTAATATCTCTTATTTTTTTAATAGTAGTTATCCTAATGGCCATGTGGTATAAAAATTACTTTTTAATGGGAAAAAATCACTTTCCGATCAAAGGAGTTGAAAATATTGAGGTACAACATCCAAATAAGATTCATTTCACATTAAACTTGTCTATTATTTCCTACATTGCTCATGGATTTGTTGTTCTTTAGGTTTCTGAAATTAGCCTATACTGAAATTAGCCACCTACCTGGATGTTAACTGAGCAAAATTCAAATGGTGAACTTTTGCAATCCCTTTTTCTATGGTGAATAAATGACTCTAAGAGAATCTGTTACCGAAACCAAAGTGGGTTCGCCTCCTGGCAAGTTAAATAAGACTCTTGACCAGAAGTGGTTGTCTTACAAAGTAAAGTATATATGCAGCAAATAGGAGGTCACGTGGAATCATTTCCGAAGTCGTTATGTTCCCAAATGAAGGGAAGTAGGAACATTTATGTCGGGTGGGGAATGAATATTCAAAAGGGAGAGGTGGGTATTCACTTGCGCAGGCTCAGTTGGAAAACATGCCTCCACATACAGTGCAGGTGATGGTAATCAGGCCGAAGCTCCTCCTGGAGAGATCTTAGCATTAAAAATAAGGCAAAGGGCATAGGTGTAGCTCTCAGGTGAGGCTTGGTCTGGCTCAGGGTGGTTGGTGATTGCATCTCCTTAACATAACGAGGGGAGAAAGAACAACTTGGAAAAACAGTTAAATACTTCCAAACCCCTCTCCGAGATCCTCAGGGCAATTAGTCAGTGACAAAACTACTTTCTAAAATTGTGAAAACTGACAATGCACTCTTGGCCTGGCCCTAAAGAAATAGCGTGAATCAAAGTTGATGATCACTGTGAACCTCAGTATTCTCACTGGTAAAACAAAGGAGTTGGTCTGAATGGGAGGTGGCAAGCCCAAACACCTGCTGGACCAGGCGGACCCTGTAAATGAGTGAAGAGGGCTCATTGTGAAAGAGTGGAGTGTCTATGTCAAACTGGAGAATAGATGCACCTGCTCCTTCAAAATGGGGAAGCCAACACTCAGCTCCCACTTACGGTGCCATGAGGGGACATAGACTTTTGTTCACACTGTGTGTGGCTAGATCTCCAAACTTAACAAGAAAAATTGAAAAAGTTAAAATACGGCAATAATTTTAATTAAAAGAAAAACACTGCTGTGTAGGACAAATAAAACACATTTCTTGGTGGAAAGTGGCCCCTTGTCCGGTGGTTTGCAATGTGTGCTCTGGATGATGTCTAAAGTTCGTTGAGTTCTAAAATTTTTTGATTTCCAGATTTTGAGGACAGATTAAAAATAGCGTCAATAGTCTATTTCGTGTCTTGAATCACTCAAAACATAGGCTGCTGTCTTGCTTTCACTAGCTTGGATCAAAATGATTCAATTGTTTGATATATAGACACTGTCTCCTTAAGCACTATATTTATCTTTAGTGAATAGTACTAAGAAAGATTTGTGTGACAACTCATATCACATTTGAAATGATACATGGCTTTCTGTAGCAAAAACTGCTGTCTTTTATTTGATTCCTCAGATATGTATTGAACTTCAGCAAAATTGAAGAGACAAAAAAAATCAGTTCATGTCTCAATCAATTTCATGAACGCAAAGACAAATGAGATTTCTCTGTTGGCTCCAGATTTCCCTGTTACTGCAGATTTGTTGGAGAACATTAGTGGTTGTCTGATCTCTTCCATAGGAATTTTCTTCTTTTAGTAAGATTACAGCTGTGATTGACATTTGCTCCCTGCCCAATATCTTTCCTCATTTCCTTCTTTTCCTAATAGAATGATGATGTGACAATTAGCCACACTAATCCCACTTAGCCTAGAACAATGATTCTCAAAGTGTGCTCCCCAGACCAGCATCATCAGCATTATCTGGGAACGTTGTTTTTTACAAATGCACATTCTCAGGCCCTGCCCACTGGTTTAGATAATTCTGGTACTGCTGACCCACCCCACAGCTCCAGGCCTGATTATTTGTGCACTGTGATTGGGTTAAGGATGGACATATGATCTAGGTCAGTGGGCTTTATGGTGAATCCGAATCACTTGGAGGGTTTGTTAAAACAAATATTGCCGGTCCCTTCCCTCAGAGTTTACTGTTCTGTAGGTCTACGGTGGGACCTAAGCATTTTTAATGAGTTCGGGGGTAGTGCTGATGCTGCCCCTAGGAAATGCTGATGACCACACTTTGAAAATCACTGATCTGAACTAATGAGATTACAGCCTGAGAATTTTGTTGGGCTGCCACATGCATCTGTTAGCTGATGCCTCATAAACGCTGTGTGAAAAACTACCCCAAATCTTAGTTGCGTGCAATAAGAAGTATTCATTTCTCTTTCACACATGTGAAGATTGGCTGGTATTTGACTGGTTGAGTCTGGGTTTGGCTGGACTCGGCTCCGAGCTCCAGGTTCAGTCCAGCTCTGTTCCATGTGTCCTTCATCCTCCTCGGTCCAATGGCTACTTGACTCAAAGCAGAGTCCACTAACAATGAAAAACAAAATGCAAGAGGCCAGGTCCCACTGTGCAAGCTTATTACAGCTTTAACTCAGGTCAGTTACATCTACTGATAGTCCGTTGGTCAAAGCAAATCACATGGCCAATACCAACATCAAAAGCTTTCATGAAAGTCCAAGGGGAGACAATGAATATTTACTGAATGGTAATCTAATAGATCTTGGAAAAATGCTTTCCTTCCACTGGTGTTTTAAGAAGGTAAACCATAGTCTTGGATCTGTTAGTGTTTGACTTTGCAGCCATATAGGAAAAGATTGCCTCAGAATAAGGCCAATAAAAAGAAAGTTAGATTGGCATCAGCCCAGCGGTGTAGCAGTTAAGTTCTCACACTCCGCTTCGGCCACCCGGGGTTTGCTGGTTTGGACCCTGGGTAAGGACCTGCACACTGCTTATCAAGCCATGCTGTGGTGGCCATCCCACATATAAAGTAGAGGAAGATGGGCACGGATGTTAGCTCAGGGCCAAGCTTCCTCAGGAAAATAGGAGGATTGGCAGTGGATGTTAGCTCAGGGCTAATCTTCCTCCAAAAAAAAAAAAAAAGAAAGAAAAGAAAAAGAAAGTCAGAGCTGAAAGCTGAAGAGAGATAGAATCCTGAAGATCCAGCCATGGTAGAAGCCAGATCTACCATTGAACATTTTTGTTAGGTAAACCAATACTTCTGTATTTCTTAAGCTATTTCTTGCCTCATAATGTCCTTAAATCCATAGCCATTAACCTAATATCGAATAGCTATCTTTCAGTTTATAGATCTTCTTCAGTCCTTGAGACAATGGGCATTTCAATAAGTACTGTGTTTAAGTTGCGTATTGAAATATTTATTTCAATATGTATACCAAATTTTTTACTACAGTTGTGTTCTAGAAGTTTGATTCAAAGTTAAATTCACTGCATAGAATTGTCTTTAACAAAGACTTTTAATACCCTACAACATTTCACTTGGTCCTACCACAAAGTATTAGATAAAAGTTAAGTTGCTAACTGCCACAGGTGACCAAAAGAGGACTCTATCTTCAGGAGAGTACATTTGTTAGAAATTGCATAATAATGCTAGTAACAACAACACTGGCTGAAATGAGATGAATTTTCAAATTCTCTTTTTCTGTCCAGAAATAAGCAGTCTAAGACTGACATGGCACTCTACCATCATCTTGGACCTAGCATCCTCATATTTTTCTTCTCTGCCATCTTTCATGTGTGGCTACCAATCTCTCCCTAGGGTCCAAGATGGCTGCCAGAGCTCTGGCTCACATCCCAGGCAGGAGGAAGCGAGGAAGAGCAAAAAGGGTCCAGGCCAGCTGTCTGCTCCTCTTTCAAGGAGCTTTTCTAGATGCGTCACCAGACAACTTCCACTTACATGCCATTGTTCAGATCTTAGTCACATAGGCACAGCAAGGTTGGCTGAGAAATACAGTCTTTTGGCTCAACACCTTCACCCCTGGCATAAAATCTTGGTTATGTTATTGAGAAAGAAGGACAGAACTTGGGAAGGCAACTGGCCATCTCTGCCTCAAATGTGAGTTTCAGAAGTAAACGGGAATGAAGCATCTTGATGGAGATAAACAAAAATCAAAGATCAACAAGACACAAACCAAAATGACTATAGAAATTGAATGTGAACATCTCAAAAGAGAACTGGAAAATGAAATGCGAGTAGAAATGGATTGAGAACAGAAATCAGAATGGTCACTAGAACTCCAGGAAAAAGGAAGGTGGTGAAGAAGAGCTTCTCTCAGGGTTTACTGTACTCAGTTCTTGGAAGAGAAGTAAGTGTGAATAGTTCAGTTTATAGAAAGGTGCATCATTGAGAGAGGAAAGAACTTTCCTTTTCAAATGATACAAGTGCAAAGTGTTTTTCAACAGGCTTTATCAGACTCAGCTTGAATGAAATATCTTTAAAAATATCCATTTCTGGTATGCTGGACTCTATACTCACTATGCAGCCTTCAGGTGATAAATTTGCCCTTCCGAGTAGACTTCCTCACCGCCCGAGGATATATAATAGAGGCAATGCCAACATTTGAGTTTACTCGGAAGATATTTCTTATTGTAAAAACCTATGTCATTTAGGTTGAAAAACATTGTTATGGGAATTGCACTAGAGTCAGAGGAGGTAGGCGACAGCATATTTTTAACCTTACCTGGGATCAAGGACTGTCGTGCTCCAGGAGATTGGGAATACCCTCAGAAAGGACATCTGATGGCATGGTGGGCAGTGGCTAAGTATGGCCAGTACGAGTGGGCTGCTGTTGACCAGGATTTTGCTTTAGGGTCAGCTAAATTCAAACAAGTGGTAAATGGCAGAACAGCAGAGTGGGCAGGTGGAAAAATTGGATCATTATCTAGTTCTGCTTCTTATTGTATTATATTGGGATATCAACCAATTTCTTCACTTCCCTGGACTTGCATTTCTTCATCTGTGATACGACAATAAGAATACCTATTCACTGCGGTGCTAAGAGGATTAATGAGACCATGTAGGTAAAGTTGCTTAGCATGGTGCAAATAGCGGACATGATGAATTCAACCCTCACTTTTTTTTTAAAGTTTTTGACATGGTTTCTTCATTTATTTATTAAGGTCACGTTGGTTTATAATATTATATAAATTTCAGATGTATATCATTATATTTTGACTTCTATATATAGACTACATCGTGTTGACCACCAAAAGTCTAGTTGCCATCTGTCACAGTACAAATCTGCCCCTGTTGCCCTCCCCTCAACCTCCTACCCCTCTGGTAACCACCTCTATTCTCTGTGTCTATGTGTTTGTTTGTTGTTGTTGTTGTTTTATCTTCCACATATGAGTGAAATCATATAGTACTTGGCTTTCTCTGTCTGACTTATTTTGCTAGCATAATACCTTCAGGGTCCATCCATGTTGTTTGAAATGGCCAGATTCCATCTTTTTTATGGCTGAATAGTATTCCATTGTGTATATATACCACATCTTCTTTATCCATTCATCTATTGATGGGCACTTAGGTTGTTTCCAAGTCTTGGTTATTGTGAATAATGCTGCAATGAACATAAGGGTACATACATCTTTTTGAATTAGTGTTTTCATGTTCTTTGGGTAAATATCCAGAAATGGAATAACTGGATCATATGGTAGTTCTGTTTTGAATTTTTTGAAGAATCTCTGTACTGTTTTCCACAGTGGCTGCACCAGTTTACATTCCCACCAACAGTGCACTAGGGTTCCCTTTTCTCCACATCCTCTCCAACACTCATTTCTTGTCTTTTTAATAATGGCCGTTCTGATGGACATGAGGTGATAGCTCATTGTGGTTTTGATTTCCCTTATTAACTAGTGATGTTGAACATCTTTTCATGGGCCTGTTGGCCACCTGGATATCCCCTTTGGAAAGATGTCTATTCAGAGCCTCTGCCCATTATTTAATCTGGTGGTTTTCTTGTTGCTGATCAACCCTCACTTCTATCTTTGGCTCTGCTCTTCTCCCTTTCTTGTTTTCCTTTCTCTCTCTACTCTTCTTTCCCCAAATACATCAAAATCTCCTAAGGCACCTCAAGGAGGCACAGCTTGAATATCAGTCTTGTGTACAAGTGGATTTCATGTAGCTCCTTGAGCCTTCGACGCAGTTCCTGAGTTAGACTGGGGTGTGATGGAGAGCCTCCTGGCTGGAAGTTCTGCCGTTATTCTGAACAGAGCGCGCACATGCAGAACTACGTGACTTCAGTTTATTTACTCCAATTTGTTTAAGCTGAAATCCAAATGTAGTATATGAGCCGGGTTTCAGCAGTTTGTCATTTTCCTATTCATTCCTTTCTTCTATTTTCCACTTGTGGTTTGCATAAATTCTTGCTCTCTAGTCAAAATTATCATACTATTTCCTTGTGTGAGTGTGCACGTGTGTGTGCATACACGCCTTGGCTTTCAGAATAAATAAGAAAATGAACAGTTTACTTTACATTTCTGCTACTCTCACTTCCTCATGTCCTCACTTCCATTTGAGTTTTGTTTCCCATTTCTTTCACGATGATACGTGTATACTTATATGTATGTCTGCTTAATTATTTCACAGAGTTGTTCTGAAAAGCTATCAGTTCCATTTACTGCTGTATTTTGGGCCAGTTTTTTGCTGTTAATTACAGCAAATGATTCCTGAGAACATTAATCAATTCAATGGGTCTCCAATCTCAGTTTCTGAAACACCTAGCAGGTCAGGGTTCTACATCAGACTTTTGTTTTTACACAGCTTCTGGGCATTTTTAATACTGTCAAACCTCACATCTTCCTAATGTTTTTCTGTCACTAAGGAAGATCAAGTTGGTTCTCTAACATAGAAGGTAAATTCTATGCTAAATTATTTTGACACCACTAATTTAAAAATAGAAACATCTTTGAGCAAAGAGCTGTTTTGTGCAGCTGGACTTAGAAAGCATGGCTTTTCCGTATTCGTTTTGTCAGTGATCATGCTAATTTCACTTTCGTCTTTTGTGGGCAATTTCAGAGGTATTATCCAAATCCAAGCCAATAGGTAGCGACTTTCCTTAGGGATACATGCAGATAATAAGCAGTATTTGCGCACTTCGAAAAACACTTTCTGAGTCCCTACAATACAGTGTGCACTACGCCAGCGCTCTCTGAAAAGAGAAGCTGCATCCCTGCCCACAGACATCTCACAGAGAGGAAGACCACTCGGGGCTTCCAACCGGTGCTAGGTATTCATTAGTGATCATGTAAGGAGGCAACATGAATTACCCATTTCCTAGTTTATGTCTTCATTAATTATTCATTTATTTTAATTATTATTTTGATAAATATTATAAAAAATAATTTAAATTCATAACCTCCAACTTCTCACTTGAATTCTTTTTTTTTGGTATGATATTAATAATTATAGCTCACAGATATTGAGTTCTTATTGTTGCTAAGTACTTTTGGTTCTTTATTTCATTGAATCCTCTTAACGACCTTGTGAAATCAGTGTATTTGTTACTGCCATTTTACAGATGATGAAACTGAGGCTAAGGATACTCACGCAACATCACATGGGCAACTAATGGTGGAGCTGGGGTTCTGTATCTGTTCCAGAGCCCATGCTAAAAACCACCATGCCATTTTGATTTAACACTTTCCACCTTGAATGGTATCAGTAGGGAAATTAAAGAATTGTTAGTTGGTAGAAAATTGCTCAAGGAAGTCTAACCTTGATAGCTTTCTTGATGCATTTATTCATTCATTCTCCCAGGTATCCAGTGAGTGTTGATTGAGACCCTATGTCAGGCTCTTTGCTAGGCCTCTGGGATACCAAGGCACGCAAGATGCAGTCTTTGCCTTCAAGGAGTTACAGGTTTGGATCCAACTATTTGTTTTCTGGCTCCCTCTGTGGATTCCTCTTTTCATTACTCTTGAACCATGCATCTTAGACCCATGAGACCAGAAGATGTTTGTTGTCAGCCTTTGACAATGGACTGCTATAGGAAATCTTTCAGACCTGATTTTAATTACATATTCAAATCTCAAGATATCACAGTACAGAAAATGTAAGTGGGAAATTCTGACAAGGGAAATGTTACTTCCTAATTTTTGAAAAGAGAATATGCTAATATTTAGACTTCAAAGGGCATATCATCTGATATGGTTAATAGATAATCCAAAAAGTTGCTAATTCCAATAAAGAGATGAAACTGATTAGAAGATAAAGCATAGCTTTCACCTATGGGGCTGGCCCAGTGGAGCAGTGGTTAAGTGCACACGTTCCACTGCTGTGTCCCAGTGTTCGCCGGTTCGGATCCCGGGTGTGGACATGGCACCGCTTTGCAAGCCATGCTGTGGTAGGCGTCCCACATATAAAGTAGAGGAAGATGGACACGGATGTTAGCTCAGGGCCAGTCTTCCTCAGCAAAAAGAGGAGGATTGGCAGCAGTTAGCTCAGGGCTAATCTTCCTAAAAAAAAAAAAACAAAAAAAACAGCATAGCTTTCACCCAAATGAGCACTGCACTCAAGGCCATTTCTGAGGTGAAAGGGTGGGGCAATTAAATATAATTCCAGCCGTGAGCTAATTCTATGGCCTCCAGAAGAGGGAACTGACTTGCTGCTCACAGACCTCCAGGGGCCCTAAACTGTTCCCAGTCACTTTTTCTCAGTTTCTGTTGAAAGGAGTAGAAATACTGCACATTTGATGAGAGTGTGGAAAAATTCCTAGTGACTAAAATATTAAAACCTATTATTCATATTTAAGGCATCCTGCTATCTTATTGACAACTTGATTTGAAAATCCAACTTTTAGTGATGTACGTCTGAATGAGGCCAAGTAGAAGCTATTTTGAGAGGTGTAAAATAATGTTGGCCTGACATCCTTCAGAAACACACACATGCCCCATTGTGTGGGAACTTTGCAGATGGGAAACCTCAGACTCCCCAGGGCTGGTGATGCGCCCGGAAGCCAGGCAAGTATTGGTTTACTTTGTTGGGCTGGATTTATTTGTGTTCCATGCATTTTTTACACATCCCATTTTGTTCTTGCCAAATGTATTATATTAGGAAATCCCCATTTCTGGGGTGTGACATCTACCCAACCCCTCTTGGGGTTTTGATTCATTCCAGCAGGACCAACAATAAGACAGGAAAGGAAGATGGAGAAAGAAGCTTCGCTTCTCTGACTAGAGTCTCTGACTCTGTTAGCACAGATACACATGCAGGTTCTACTACAGAAGGCCGTGAATATTGGTTTATAAAAAGCTGCCACTGTTCATTCTCAACTTTCCCAGTAGTAGCTATAAATATCCATAGTATTTGAACCAGGGTCCCTTAAAGGAAGAGTAAAGATTGTTTTGCACCATCATCTGCAACTCTTGGGCTTCAAATCCTATTGGAAACAGTTTCTTTCTGGAAAGGACTCCTATTTGGAGCCTTTCTAAACGTTAAAGGCAAAGTAAGGGTCCACACACTTTCCAAATTCTTTAGCTTAGGAATAACAGTTCAATAAGCCCAAGGGAATCCATGTCTTTTTTTTGCTCAGCTGTTCAGAAGGGAGAGGCTGCAAACTGGAAACCATTGGGTAGAACGTCATAGGCCTATTTGCCTTTAGGAATTCAAAGAAGTGTTTTTGAGCTGAGGTAGTGAAAGTCCTCTGCTCTGGCCTTGGGTCACTGCTTGGAAATATTTTTGTAGAACATTCCAGAGCCTTTCAGGCTCGATTTCCAGTTTCTTTGACTTTTGCTGAAAAGTAAAAACTCCTTTTTGTGTTAAATTGATTTTTAGAACTTTACTATTATTCTTTATTTCTTTTTTAAAAAATTGCTCATCCAAGGGGAAAAAAAAACCTTGCAAAAGATAAGACCCTGAGAAATCCAAAGAAGCTCACTAACCTCCATGCAAATATTATGAAATAAAGTTCCTCAGTCAATGGGCCATTCTGTTCAATAAAATATCCTGCAAATGCCACTGTCTCATATACAACTTACAAAAGTCCACCTGCCCTGAATTTAGTCAGTATAGTTGTATTGCTTTGATAAAATACAAGGAAAGTCATCAGCTTCAAAAGTAAATATTGCTTATACATTAGGAATACATCCAAGAAACGATAACTTTATAGTTGGGTATTAATATTAATGATGTAAGAAACTTGCAAGCAGATTCCCCTGGAGAATCCCTGACATTAGTTTTATTTAAAGCTATTCTTTGTAAACTTTTGCTCAATTACTCAGGTTCAGTTACTATTATGTTCTCCAAATGACCTTTATGAACCTCATATGGGCATATTTTGATCTCTCACGTCTATCCCTCTAAGATCAACTCTCTGTGCTCACTGTGGCGTCTCTCTTGAGACTTGTGATTTATGATGTTTCCATCAAATTATTTTTCTCTTACCTCCCCTCCCCAACCACATGCATCCCCTACGGGAAAATCAAGAGGAAGGAGAAGGCAAAGGAATTAAGAGCTTTCATGGGAATTTCTTTCTTTTGCTGATGTCTCCCCATCTCCATAATTCTCCTGGAACACTTTAATCACACATGTTTGGAACCTAGACATGTTTATCTGCTTATCTGCCCTCTGTTCATGGCAGCTCCTCTCATGTGACCATAGGTAAATCAAGCCTTATCATGTTCCATTTCAGGCAAATGAACTTCTGGCCAGGATGGGACTCTGTTCTCGAAGCAGACCATGGATCTTCCTGTTAAGTCCCAGGACATAACTAGGGTGGAGGTGCAGAGGACAGGCCAAGGGCGCTCTCAGATTCCCACTCTTACCACTCCTTAAACTCCTTATCACCCTCTTTAAAAAGTCAGGATCGCCCATAAACTTTTTTTTGTTTTCAAACTTCTTTCATTGGCATTATATACGTGTAGCTCCTTCGGTCGCCATCAGATCTCGACTGTCGTCTGAGGACAGGAGAATCAGCTGCTGATTGCTTTGGAATGATGTACGAAGATAGAGTGAGTTGCTAAGATTACTAACTGAAAACTTTCAATTAACGACTAACACGTGACACATATGTATAATCACTCTACAAAGTACCCACCCATCTGTTTTTTTTCACTTAATTCTCATAACAACTTGCTCTGTAGTGATCACGTCCCTCTCTTATAGAGTTTAAGTGACTGGCCCAAGGACATACCTATTTGAGCCTTCAGACCATTATCAGATATGGTTCTTTCTAACTCATTTACTATTTCACTAGGTCTGATTTAACGGAATGTGTTCAGTGATGACTTTAGGCCTAGATGGAGGAGATGATTGCTTATACAGTGAGATGGTGGAGATGGGTGTGGGCTGAGGAAAACTTTAGTGGCAGAATATCTGAAGACCTAAAATTCCAACAATTAGACATTCATTCTCTTGTGTTAAAGATTATCTTTTAAGAAACTAATTTTCCCAGGAAACCATAGCTCTTTTTCCTATAATCAGTCGTTGGAGCTATAGTGTGACATAAATTGGTGTTAGCCTTTCAGCAGGGTTCAAGTAGGGATGGTGAAGACACAGAAAATGGGCTGCCAGTCTTAACTCCAGTGCCCAGCCCATCGCTGGTTGCTCATGCCTTCTGGGAACAGCAGTGGCCTCACATAATCCTCCTCAACCCAGTATCCCAGGCAACAGCTTGGTTTTGGTTGGAGTTGGCGTTGGAATTGGAACCCATTTGGAAGGAAGACAAACACAGATGGAGAAGGGGTGGGGATCCTGCTTAAGGAAGATAGGTCTGGGTGGAAGGCTAGAGCAGGGACTCTGGCGGGGCAACATTAGGCAGGTAACTGGGTGATGGGGAAGCCACGAGAGTCTAAAGGAGCTGGGAACAAAGAGGAGCTGGGACTCTTTCAAATGAAAAGATCATTTTGTTAATAATTCTGCCAAAGTTTGCTCCTACAGATGTACATATCCAGTGCCAAATACTGCAGTGGCAAAACCCTGCTGAGGCTGAGAACTGAAAAGAAACCAAAAAGCAGGAAACTCTGATACTTTCAAAAACATCCCCTTATCAAAGAGATTCAAGGACACGAGTTCCTCCAGTGACTTCTGGCCCTCAATCCATCTTGCTACAATCTATTTTTTCTCCTTCTGCTCCCCATTCCCTGTTCCATTTTCTCTGGAACTACCCCATTCCAGCAGAACTTTGAGAACTGAACTCCAAAACTCTGAAGGACAGGTCATTCATTTGAACTGCCAAAACCACAAAGAAGATTAAGACACAATCTGCCTTCAAGGAAAGAAAACACGGACACATGAAATGATAACTGACAACATAATTAAGGAGAAGAGGAAAATGGGTGATCCAGCCTGGACCTGCCAATGAAGGGCAGAGGATGAGATACCCGGGTGGGTGAGGGTCGTAAGAGAAGGTTATGGAAAAGCTGTAGACTTAGACCATTCGCCAAGAAACAGACTCTGAGGTGGAGATTTAAATGCAGGAAATGTATTGGGAATCAATGCCTCTTGGAAATCCTCTTCAAAGGATGAATGAACAGAGGGAGGGGGTGAGCAATGTTGTTGCAAAAGGCCTCTCAGTTGGAGCTGGGGAGCCCGGGTGGACCTTCAGAGTTGTCTTGAATTGGGGCGATGAGGCCGGGCCTTTGAACTTCCCACCAACCACTGAAAGTGAGCTTCCTCTGGGCTGGTGATGTGACCTTGGGTGAGAGGGACTCAGTTGAGAGCCACCAGCTGCCAGGAGTCTCAGCAGCTGGGGGAGTGGGTGTCTCAGTCCTGAAGGGTGGCTTCCCTTCCACCACAGGTCTGAATTCAGCTGGGTCCTGATGTATATGGGTTGGATTATGTGGCTCAAGAACACGGAAAGGGATCTGTCTGTCAGGAGGAGGCACAAGATAGGCTAATTTAAATGAGCAGAACAGTGTGGCAAAAATGAAGGGTATGTGTGGGTAAGCAAGCAGGATATGAAGCTAGGAGGAGGGCCGGGCCTTCCTGTGGAGAATCTTGAAGGCTAGTCATGCCTGCACTTCATCATTTTCTGATCAAAATATCACATTATCAGCATACAATGATATATATTTATACATACATAATTTTTCACTGATACAAATGGGGGGCTGGAGGCTATGGGGGCCACTTCTAATATGAGCAAATCTAAAATGTGATTTAGGATCATTTTGTCACATTTGCTTTCAAATTTGTTTCATTTCCTAACAGCTCATAGAAATACTGAAATTTTATATATATATTTCAAAATTACATATTATATATATGAAATTATGTAATGAAATATATGTAATGGGTATGGATGCATTATATATAAATATATAATGAAATAATTAATTTATATAATTAAATATATGAAATTATATACTATATATAATTTGAAATTATATATATATATTTGCTTTCTGGAGTTTAACCAAGCCTATAAGATGAAAAATTATCATTTTCCAAATACGGTGAAATCCTTCTGCAGAGCAGCATTCAGTGTTCTGAAAGCCAGAGCTTTCTCGTTAACATGCTCTCCATCGTTTCTGAAAGCTCTACATCATTAGAAAGGAAACAGGCTGATTGGTCCATTTATGTTGGTTTCTAAGTGAAAGAGAACACAGTTAGAAAAGGGAGGTACTAGGTGAGGTTTGGATAATGGAAACTCATTTGTAAGATAATTGTTACCAAAAATGAAGGGACGCACTACTTTTTTTTACAGTCTGGGCATTTCTCACTTTGAAATGAAGATAGAAAAAGAGGTAGCCACTGATGAATGGATGAGTGGACAGAGCCGGGAGTGACAGCCCCAGTACTAAATCCACTTATTAAGTATGGGATACCTTCCAGCATGAGTCATAGGGAAATAACGCCACTTGTCTTATTTTCAGTCTTCCCATTTCTAGAAGTGGGAAATTTACTACCACTTTTTACTGAGCTTATTTTGAGAGGTTGTTAATTTACATAAAATGCTGTAGATCATTTGGAAACGATCATATAGAGATGAAAAAGAATATAAAATAAGAATTCAGTGTCTTGGCAATTCAAAACCAGGTCACTGGTTTGCAAGGCGTCGTCTTCTGCAAAGTACACTTTTAGGAGTTGTTAATTAGCAGAGGACCCGGTAGAGTTTTTATACCCTTGAGTGTCTAAGACTCATATGGGGCTGAGTACTGGACTCTACTTTTAGGGGTTTCTATTTCAGCAGGTTTGATGGAGCTCAGAAATATGCATTGTAACCTGTGTCCTGCCTGAGTCTGAAACAGGTGATCTGCTCTCCACATCTAGTCATCACTACACTTACATAGACATAAAAAGTTTGTCTGAACTGGGGTCTCCACATCCCTATGGGACCTAAACAGGAAATATAAATAGGAGGGGCTGACCTGGTGTAAGCGATTAGGGCTGGCGCGGACTGTGGCAAGCCGGAAAACACACGTAACAGGGTCAACAGTGTCTGAGTTTTAACTGATTGCTGTCGTGTGGGCATGTGAATCCAGCTTTGCCAGAGACCTTGATTTTTCAACAGACACCAGCAACCGGGATTTTCTATAAGTCTCTGAATATTTATGTTGATATCTAACTGAAAAAAATTAATGACACTGCGTGTGACAGATAAAACATGAATGTTGGATTTAGTCTCTCAGCAGCCAATTTGATGGCTCTGGTCTCAAAAGGGAAGGAGTAAATGGTGCTGGGATTGTGCGGGGTGAGTTTCAAGGCTGTTTAAGGCAGAGGATTCTTAGTTAATTCTCTCTAGAGCAGTTGTGCTTAAGTTTCTCGTTCTATGATCCACTTCTGGAGCAGATGACAGTGAGGCCATCTAACATATTGCCATTTGTGATGCACGAAATAGAATATTTGGCCTTTACCAGAAGTAAAAAGATCTACTATTTTCAACTACTTTCTTAGAGGTTTTATTTTCAGATTTGGATGGCAACCCATTGCCGACAGTGTCCTTGGGACAGGAGGGATGGTGGGTTGAGCTGGGCATGAGGACTTGAGCCTAACGGTGGGAACTGAGTGGCAGACAATAGCAGAGGCAGAGACTTCCTGGGTTCCTGGGACCGAACTAACGTCCAGGGCAGCTTAAAGATCCAAATGGGGAAATGAGCAGAGACGAGCCGAGATATTCATCGTGGCAGTCTGAAACCAAGAGAACGCGAGCCAGAATGAAGCTGGGAGTGATGCTTGGAGTGAGAGGTCACAGGTCAGTGCGTCCCAAGGCTTGCTTTCTTTCTTTTTTTCCGTTAAATAGAGCAGTGGGCTCTATTTGAGAAAAGAACAGTTATGCGAATCTTGAGGGATCAGAGTTCTCACCTAAAATATCCTTTTATCACTTCTATGTACACAATATTTAAATATGTCATCTAAGTCCTATCTTCTCTCCTGGCTCTCATGTGCTGATAATAGCCATGTGGACTTACGGAGCAGAAAGATGAACTCAGCTAAAGTCTCCTAATTTAGGACTGGGCCTTTGGAACGGCTGCTGAGGGTGAATACACAATGATTTTCCCGAACTCGCCTCTGCGTCTGGAGGCAGCTCAGTTCAGTTGCACGGCTGCTGCTGTTGGCTAGGGGAGGGAGGGAGGCCAGAGGGTGGAATGTGTTAGTGGTTACCCATCCTGGCTGAACGTCAGTCACAACTTTGATACAAATACAGATCAGCCAGGATAGGCTGATAATGCTGCAGTGACAAACAGGCCCTGAATCTCAGGGACCTTAACACAACAAAACGTATTTCTCACTCAGAATCTACCTCCAACAAGGTTAGTGGGGAGTGAGCAATGTGTGTGTGTGTGTCTCTGCTATCTGTGGTCCCTCGGGGACTCAGGCAGATGGATCTGCATCTTCATGTGCTTCAGAGATGACTCCATCAGGGGAAGGGATTGGGCAAAACCACTCACTGGCTTTTAAGGGTCTGCCTGAAAATGACACGTCACTTCTCTTCGCATTTCAATGACTAAAACAAGTCTCATAGTCAAGTCTAACTTCAAAAGAGGCAGGAAAGTGCAATCCTACCACAAATTTACAGACTTTAGAAACAGAATATACGTGAACAGTCCTAATAATTACCACCACCCTCACGATTCTGACTCATTATGGCTTCTGCAAATCAGTCTGCTCATCTAGGTTTGGAACCCCCCTGCCTGTCTGGCTGATCTTTGGAGGATTTGCCCAGCTGATGTTCAGGTCCTTTCCCTGGCTTCTTGGTATGGCATCATAAGTGGTGAGTAGGATGTATTCAGCAGACGTCCAGCGCAATGAGCCACTTTCAGTAACAGCTCACCCACTCTTCAAGAGGGAACAAATTGCAAAGTAACTGTATTTTTTATTTCTATCAACAACAAAATACTTCCATAATTTCACATCCCATTGCTTTTAGGAACACATATATTACAAATAAAGGAACTCCACAAACTTTAAAGATTAGTATTTATCAACACTTTTGTACACATACACAAATATTTTAATATAATGGTATCTGAAACGTTATTCATATAATTTTAGCACTGTCATAAGTATGAACTAAAAAGATTCTTTTGAATTTGGTAAAAACCATATATTTTACAATCTTCTATTTACATTTGAAATATGCTTAAATGTTACAAAAACATTCACTTTGACCTTTAAAATATGTGTACTTGGACTGGGTACTGAACATATTGTAACCGACAGCAAACTTATGGTTTGCTTCTGAGCTCCACATTCAGTGGAATTTCATGGCAAATATTCAGCTTGGCTTGATCAATGCCACTCAAAGAAAAAAAACAACATAAGAAATGTGCAAATCTGGAGGCTGGCAAAATTCGCAAGCTAGCGAGGTAAAAAAAAAATATTAACACCATAAAAACTTCGAATAAATTAAATCTATCTTTCTCTTCCCCGAGATTAGCTGCAAATTCAGAAAGTTCTCTTAGAGGTGGACCTGACTTGGCAGACTTTCCCTCAAACGTCTGTGCTAGTTGACACGGAGACTGTGGGCACAGCTGGAGTCACTTTGCTAATTATTCGAGTGCAGGTTCGTTCCACTCCGCGCCTTGATGGGTCGTCCCTGCACATAATCTTAGGACAAAACGCAACACAACACAACAAAACGGTAAGAGAGAGGTTCATGTCATTATCTCCAAACACAAAATTAAAACCCAGAACAGTGATTTTTCTAATTCCCCATGGGACATCTGCAAATTTTGAAAATGCACTTATCAAAGTAGACCTGAAGAATTAAAAATTTTTTTTTTTTTCCAGGGGTAGATTTGCCCTATGCTAACATCTGTGCCAATCTTCCTCCTTTTATCCACCTCCCCACCCACTGCAAAGCCCCAGTATATAGTTGTGTAAGTACTTCTAGTTCTTCTCTGTGAGCTGCCAACACAGCAAGGCTGCTCACAGAGTGCTGTGGTTCCATGTTCAGAAACGAACCTGGGCCGCTGAAGTGGAGTACACCAAACTTTAACCACTAGGCCAATTTTTTTCCAAGCCCATGTAGCCATTTTGGCAAGATTTAAAGTAGCTTCACAATACTCTTCAACTACCAGATATAGCTGTGGAAATGCTTAAAAAAATCTTATGAATGCATCTAATTCCAGAATTTTATTTTATAAAGTTCATAATTCATAAACTAGTATAAAACATATATTTATAAAAAATATAAAAGTTTATAATTTATCTTCTTAAAATCGACCAACAAAGGAAACATCTGAAACCTCACTTAAATGTTTGCATTAATGGAAACATAAGAAAAAAAAGTGTACCTTGACCTGATTTTACTTTTGAAAATGACGTTAATATGCCTAAATAATACTTTCCCGTCAGATCTGTTCAAATAACGATACGTAAACACAGAAACCCCAGGCACCTCTAAAATGGATCTCTCTACAGAAGAGACTTCGTAAATATTTTACATTTCTAGTTATGAAGGTTTTCCCACTAACTTCACAAATTGCTAGGCTTCAGCGCTCCCCTGTTCCAAGATAGAATTGCCACTTCTGTGCCTGCAGAGCATGCAGCGTCCAAGTACCTCACACTACGAATTAATTATCCTTATGATCAGTGTCACAAGTGCTGCTTAAATAATTCGGCAAATAATGTGTCTAAAGAGTATCTGCCTCAAAGAGGGAAAAGCCGTTGCATCGCACCTGCCTGGCACCGTAGCATAGTGGACCTGCTCCTTTCTCTGTGTTTTATATTTGAAATCCATTACCACCATTGATTTCACTACGCCATTATCCTTCTAAATGTTTAAAGAGACTCCAAATGAGCATTTATATTTCTGTTTCATCCAGATACTTGTATGAATTACTTTCGTCTCCAGCACAGAAGGCTTTGATGATTTTTGGCTATTTATAAAATAGTGTGGTATTCTGGCTGCCTCTAAAGGTAATTATTGCCTGCTTGTCACTTTAGCAACTTAAACTGCTTCATCTCAGCATCTCCATCTTACACACTAGCATCCATTTGATCTTGTTCTATCTCTTTTCTTATACTGAAGGTTCTTTCATTAAATAGGTGGCTTCAGAATACCCTTTTAACTAGGAATTTTCTGGGCACTCTTGGAGTGAATTGCATAATTAATTTTTTTTTTAAAGATTGGCATCTAACAACTGTTGCCAATCTTCTTTTTTTTTTTTTAATTTTATTTTTTATTGCTTTTTCTCCTCAAATCCCCCCAGTACATAGTTGTATATTTTAGTTGTGGGTCCTTCTAGCTGTGGCATGTGGGACGCCGCCTCAGCATGGCCTGACGAACAGTGCCATGTCTGCGCCCAGGATCTGAACCAGCAAAACCCTGGGCCGCCAAAGCTGAGCGAGCGAACTTAACCACTCAGCCACTGGGCTGGCCCCTGCATAATTAATTTTATTTCTATTGTCCTATTTCTATGTCTATCTATCCATTCTAACTCTATTTTTACTTTTTAGAAGTTCAATGGTATAATTTCCCTTTTCACCGTAATTACACACGTACCTATTTCCAGAATATGTGCATGAGTAGATAGGTATGTGAAGGGATTCCTACGTTACGGATTATAGTTCATTCATTTATTATAGAATTATGCTAAAATTTGACTACCTTTCTCTCCACAGAGTTCAAACCCAAATATTATGGTCAGATGTCTTTTCATAAAAAAAATTGAGAAGCAAGAAAAACTTTTTTGTTATAAATCTGAGTTGAGATAAATACCCAATTTCTTAGTCCCACGGACTTTACAGGACCGTATCCTTTGCTAGCTGTTCCTGATTTCAGGAAATTGCTCATTACAACCAACCCGAAACACTTATCAAAGGTTGTCCTGAACATAGCTTATCTTGCTGTAGATAATTTATAAGTTTGCTATGGAAAGTCCATACTTATGATTGATAAGTATCAATTAAATAGTTCGTCCTCTAGAATCTCCCCTACAGAATTAGAAGCTTATGTGTTGTCCTTATTTTAATCTAAGGGAGAAATGTGGAATGGCCACATAGTAGAGTAAATCATTTTTAAGGAAAACTTTTCACGAAGATATCACGTACGCTATGGTCACTGTCCAATATAAAGACCTATGTGACAAATACCCATAGAAGCTCAGGACCAGCAGAAAGTTGATCTCTCCTGCCAACAGTTCTACTTGTTTTACTGAGTAACAAGACCTGTGCAATACATCATTTTCTTTGCGTCAGTCTCCAGGAAGCACAGAGTCAAATTTTGCTTTTCTGAGCAAAGGTTTTCTGGAAAAGAAATTATTTTTCCTCTCCCCTTAATCACCTGGTCGCTGTCTTTGTGTTTTTGTTTTAGCACTTTGGGATACAGTGAATCTTTGGTTTGGTTACAAATGAGCACAAATATATTTTAGAAGTTGGTAATGAATGAATTTTCTTTTTAAAAGCTAAGGTGTTAACTTCAGCTTTACTCAGTAGGCTTTTTTTTTTTTTTTTATATGGGCGCACCTTGAAATGGAAATCAAGTTGTTCTAATTAAATAAACATTTAGAGAACACTAGTCACGATGGAGGTGTCTGGGGAAAATGAACAGCTAGGAAGAGATAGGTGGAGCAAAAGGCCACAAAGGGAGAGTAGACATAAGGAAAGAAAAACATACCACTTTTGCTTACAGTACTGAGGGAAATACTAGACACAGAGGAACAGAAGCTGTATAAACACGGACCTCGACAGAGCTGCCAGGAAAAAAAGAGAAACGCATTTTTGCCCGAAGTTTCAAGGTCAGAGGCAATTTACAGTTGGAAATAAGCATTTCTTCACCACCTTTTCCAACTTTCAGATGCACTGTTTGTTCCTTTTGTTTCACTCTCAGATTTATGATTTCCCCACGCTATCAAGGCATCTCTCCTGAGTATTTGGTTCCCACGACCCTTTAATAATCTCAAATCAAGACTTCCTCCACTAGGAAACCTATTGAGGGAGATTAATTCTCTCCAACATAAGTCAATTAAGCATTTCCTTCTCTAGCCGCTAGGGAGAGTTTAAGATGTGGGTAGAAGGGGATGAAAAAGAAGAAACAAAACACATATGGGAAAGGCAATTAGAATAAAGGATTCGTAGCACACACTTCACGTTTTATGAATAGTGTTGATAGCGCTAGGCCATTTAAGGAAAGGAAAGGGAACTAATATTTAATGAGTGGAACTATGCATGAGGCACTATTGGGAGATTAGTTCAAATGCTCTCCCTCAATTATTCTGTGAAGAACACATCTAACTCCTGGAGGGGACCACAGTGATGAGAGGTCCAGGTAGAGTGTGAGGGTTGATGGATGCTGGGAAGTATGCCAAAAAGCAGCACTTGGCTTTCAACCACTTGATTCTCAGCACCCCAATACTGTGACCAGTGAATGTCCACATTTTGTGCATTGCCTTACAGAACATGCTGAGTACACATCAAAAATCATAGATGACTTGCTTGTGGGGTGGGGGATTGAGTTTTATCCTAATTCTGCACATCTTCAAGACTGCAGGCAGTCTTGACCATAAAAGGGCATGACCCCAGTCCTAGTGTTCTTCCTGAGTACGATGCAGAGAGCCCTAGTAGCAGAAGTGTGGAACTCCACATCACAGCATGGCAGTTGTGAGGTCCTAAAGCACGGGTGACTGGAGTGGCAGAAAACCTTAGTGGGAATGCCACCCAATGTTCCTTGGTGACTAACAGTACCCATCTGTTCTAGAAAACCAACAGCTCATAGGATAGCGATCAACATTTCTGAAAACTGTGGAAAGCATATGAGTTCTCATCATCTTTTTCTACAGATTTTTTTCCAAGCTGATCTCTTCTTTGAGGAAAGGGGTGTTGTGCATGGGGGAGAGAACAACTCAGCAGTGTGGTGTTCATGGGAGGTACAGTGATTTCAGCAGCAAGAAGAGAGACTCTTTCTGGTCCTTCTGGCATTGGGGATAAAACAGATACTTCCTATGACCCAAGCGCATGGGCCACCCCACGGAAGGCCTTACCTGCTCGTTCATGATTGTGGAGAGTTCACCAAGCATGTCCTTGTAATGGGACCTCAGTTCTTCCTGGTACTCCAGCTGGTCCTCCTTGATGAGGCGCTCATTCACATCAAGGGCCTGCCCACAGGCATCTGCAAATTGCCTTTAGTGACAGAAATAAAGAATTAACCACCAGCCAATCAAAATCAGGCTGCTGATATACTCTACCACCTGCAAGAGGGTTGGTCAGGTGTCTTCCTGGGGAAATTCATGACTCCTTGTCTGAAAGAGCCTGAGAAAGAACATCCCAAAAAAGAAAAGTTACCTGAAGATTTCCTTCAAAAGCTTTACTTGGTTGTCAGGGTATTTCTTTGCATTGGTTTCTTCAAGAAAAGCTCGTGCGTAGGCCATTGGTCCAGCATTAACCTATCGAGGAGAAGAGAATTGGCTGAAGGTTCCTCCTCCATGGAGCCTTCTCCACAGCTGGAAGGAGTAGCAACTGTGGGCACCAACGTGTGGCACCCCAATCCTCCCACATTGCCTTGTAGACTACTAATTTGTTATCTGTCTTATGTGCTGTCTCTCAACTAGTCATTAAGCTGCTAAAGGATGAATCAGGCTACACTTCACTACCATCCTTCCCAAACTTCAGTCACTTACTTGCTCACCATTTCACACTTCTGCCATATCCACATACTGCTCTGTTATTTTCTTAATATCTTTGAAAACTAGACTCACTTTTATTTACTTATAAAATAAATTTAAGTTTAAAAGCTGTGAAATCAAATATTTAATGTGCTGGGGTTTTTTTCTATTAACTTTAAAATAAACACATAACTATTAATAAGAGACATTCCATGGTGGTAGTGGTGTCTGCACCGCCATGGAAGTCACTCTTCTACTGTATTCCCATTGACAGTCTGGCTTAGATTCTGGCCCAAGGAGGCATTTATCAGATTTGCTGAATGAATGCACAATGCCAGATACTGTTCAAGCTCCCACATATGAGTAAGCTCACACTAGTGAAGGAGTCCCTATTCCTTAGTGCTTATAGTCTTTAAATGTGGCTGTGGGGCTTGGAAGGACTAAGGTGAAAGAAGAAGGAAGTTAATACTGGATTTGAGCCGTCTTCAGATGACCATGATTACCAGGTATTGCCAGTGTGGTAGAATGTGTAAACAGTACTGGAAGCTCTCCTCTGCTTCTCCACATCCAATCTCCACTTTCCTCTGCTCAGCTCTGTGCTGAGGGAAGCTGCCCCACCTGGAGTATAACAATGGTTCTCTTGCCTTCTGGCTCTTTAAAATGTATTATTATTTTTTTAGAGTCAGCATGGAGGACACAAACACGGGGTGGGTAGGGAAGAGGAGAGCCAGGTCATGATCAGGATCAACATTCCTGATTTTTCCTTGGGCTCCAATAGAGCTCTGCGTGGCATTGTTATTGGCAAGCCTTTATTTAAAATTTTAATACTTTGTTCATTATGAACTTTTGGCACTATTTTTGATTTTTAAAAATATTGCATTAAAATATTATTTTATCTTGATTACTTAGTTGTTTTGGTGCCCCCTTAAATTTTGTGCCCCAGGTGAGTGCCTCACTTTCCCCACCCTATCTTAGCCCCAATAGGATATTTGGCCCCAGGGCTTCCTTCTCGCAGTCCTTTAAGCAGAGGCCATGCCTGTCTGTCTATCATCACCTGGCTCTCCCAGCCCTCTGTCTGCTTCCACTAACCCTTCTCTCTCTTGAGTCTTCAAGTCTAGGGAGGGTCACAGCCCTTTAGTGTTGCTAGTTCTTGTGCCTGCCTTTGTTAATTTTCCTAAATGCTGCTCACACTTTTTTAAGTGGTCTAATTTATTATATTTTCTTTAATCACCCACTGACAGAATGCCATCTGCTTTTTGTTAGGACCAAAAGTCAGATAAATATTGAAGGACATTTTATGAATTAATGAACATTTCTCAAAAATTTGTTTATAAGTGATGTCTGCAACACGGTGGAGTGAGCTGTTCCCTTTATCTCTCCCTCTTTGAACTAAAACTAAATGGACATTCATTGACCAATGGAGGATACCCACACAGCACAAGAGGACACCTGAGAGACCAATTTAGCTATATATCTGAAGGTGGATGGACTAGTTCCCCGGGAAGTGGTAGAGAAATGTGAGCATCCCCCATCCTTCCCCAGTGGCCCTGTGCACATGCTTGAACACTTTCCTGGCCAATGCGAGTACCCATAGTACCGCTGTGGCCACAAAAGTGGGAATGTGCCTTGGTGTAACTGTGAGAAGAGGCAGTGGCAGCTTTGGGCCTGCAAATGAATGCTTTTCTGGCTGGTGGGAGACCCCATCCTCCTGCTGTGGTCCCAATGAGTGGCCCAGGCTTGGACCCCATGAAGAAGCCCTGCCCACAAACCACAGGGCCTGGCATGACCATAAGAAGAGGTGGTGGCATATATTTGTGCACATGCAAATGCTTTCCTGGTTGGCATGAATGCCCATAGTAGCACTGCAGTCCCACAAGTGGAAATGTGCCTCGGTGTGGCAGCAGCCCTGAGTCTGCGTGCGAATGCTTTCCTGGCTAGTGGGGGCACCCATTGGACCCACAAAACTTCCAGCAGATGGGATGGAATCAGATACACAGCTCCTGCTTCCTCCCAGCGATAGCAGGTGAAATCTGCAACCTGATACTACCACAAACGCACTGGCAAAAGATTAATCTTTAAACACTATGAGAAACTACAGCAACAATTCAGAACAGAAGGAAAAAAAAATGACAAATCTCCAGAAACCAACCCTGAAGTCACAGAAATTTATAATCTAAATGAGAGAGAATTCAAAATAGCTGTCATAAAGAGACTCAAAGAGTTACAAGAAAACTCAGAAAGACAGTTAATGAACTCAGGAATAAAATTAATGAGAAGAAGGAATACTTCATTGTAGAGATTGAAACTATATGAAAAAAGCAGAAATTCTGGAAATGAAGAACACAATTAATGAGATAAAAAATAATCTAGAATCCTTAAAAAATATAGCTGACTTTATGGAGTAAAGAATTAGTGATTTAGAGAATATAAATATAGAAATGCTTCAGATGGAGGAGGGAAGAGAACTAAGATTTTAAAAAAATGAAGGAATTCTTCAAGAAACATCAAACCCAATTAGGAAAAGCAACACAAGGATTATAGGTATTCCAGATGGAGAAGAGAGGGAGAAGTGAACAGAGAGCTTGTTTGAAGCAATAATAGCTGAGAACTTCCCAAACCTGGGGAAGGAACTGGACTTGCAAATACATGAAACCAATAGAACTCCTAATTACATCAATGCTAAAAGACCTTCTCTGAGGTATATAATAGTAAAACTGCCAAACTTCAATGACAAAGAAAAAATATTAGGAGCAGCAAGGCAGAAGAAAATAACCTACAAAGGAACTCCTGTCAGGCTTTCAGCTGATTTCTCAGCAGAATCTTTCAGGCTAAGAGAGAATGGAATGATGTATTCAAAATACTGAGAGACAAAAACTTTCAGCCAAGAGTACGCTATCCAGTGAAACTCTCTTTCAGATACGATAGAGGAATAAAAACTTTGCCAGATAAACAAAAGTTGAGAGAGTTCATCACCTCTAGCCCTCCCATACAAGACATTATTAAGGATGTTCCCATACCTGAAACAAAAAGGCAAAGGTCAACAAACCTTTGAGCAAGGGGATAAATAGAAAAAAATCAGAAAACTACAGCTCTCTTTCAGAACAGGGTAACAAATAATTAATTATAACTTAAAATATAAAGGAAAGAAAGCATCAAAAGTAACTATAAACACTTCAAATTAGTGACAAATTCACAACACAAAACAGAATAATTTGTGACAATAACTCAGAAGGGGACAAGGAAAGGGATGGAGCCTGCTTGGGCTAATGGAGATAAGAGGCTATCAGAAAATGGACTATCTGGGGCTGGCCCGGTGGTGCAGTTGTTAAGTGCACACGTTCCACTTCTCAGCGGCTCGGGGTTTGCTGGTTCAGATCCTGGGTGCGGATATGGCACCGCTTGACAAGCCATGCTGTGGTAGGCGTCCCACATATAAAGTAGAGGAAGATGGGCATGGATGTTAGCTCAGGGCCAGTCTTCCTCAGCAAAAAGAGGAGGATTGGTGGCAGTTAGCTCAGGGCTAATCTTCCTCAAAAAAAAAAAAGAAAGAAAATGGACTATCTCATCTTTGAGACCTTCCAAACCTCAGGGTAACCACTAAATAAAAAGTCAGAGCAGAGCCAGAATTCATTAAAAAAAAGAGAAAACTGAGAAAACCTCCAAAGAAAACCGCTAAAATGAAACGGCAGTCAGAAGTACAAAGGAAGAGAAACAATGGAACATAATGGAAACATAGAACAATGAGAAAACAAGAGATAAAATGGCAATATTGTGTCCTCATACAACAATAATCACTTTAAATGTAAATGGATTGAATTCTCCAATCAAAAGACACAGAGTAGCTGGATGGATTAGAAAATAAGACCCAAGAGTATGCTGCCTCCACGCAACACATCGTAGCTCTAAAGTCAAACATAGGCTCAGAGTTAAGGGATGGAAGATGATACTCCAAGCAAATGGCAAGCAAAATACAGCAGGTATAGTCATACTTATGTCAGACAAAGCAGACTTCAAGATAAAAAAGATAATGAGAGACAAACAGGGGCAGTATATAATGATAAAACGTACTTTCCTCCAAGAGGACATAACACTTACAAATATATATGCACCTAACACAAGAGCACCAAAGTACACAAAGCAACTATTAACAGACCTAAAGGGAGAAATTAACAGCAACACAAAAATAGTAGGAGACCTCAACACCCCACTTACATCAATGGATAGATCATCAAGGCAGAAGGTCAACAAGGAAATAGTGGATTTAAATGAAATACTTATCAGATGAACTTAATAGATATAAATAGAGCATTCCATCCAAAAACAGCAGAATACACATTCTTCTCAAGTGCACATGAAGCATTCTCAAAGACAGACCATATGTTGGGAAACAAGACAAGCCTCAATAAATTTAAGAAGATTGAAATCATATGAAGCGTCTTCTCCAACCACAATGTTATGAGACTAGAACCCAACTACAAGAAAAAAGCTAAGAAAGTCACAAATATGTGGAGACTAAACAACAAAGTACTGAACAACCATTGGGTCAATAGAGAAATCAAAGGAGAAATTTAAAAATACCCGGAGACAAACAAGAATGAAAATTCAACATACCAACTCTTGTGTGATGCAGCAAAAGCAGTTCTAAGGTGGAAATTCATAGCAATACAGGCTCGCTTCAACAAACAAGAAAAATACCAAATAAGTAATCTTAAGCAACACCTAACAGAACTAGAAAAAGAAGAATAAATGAAGCCCAAAGTCATCAGAAGGAGAGAAATAATAAAAATGAGAGCAGAAACAAATGAAATAGAGACTAAAAAAACAGTAGAGGGGTAGCCCCAGTGGCCAAGTGGTTAAGTTCAGCATGCTCCAATTCAGCAGCCTGACTTTGGTTCCTGGACATGGACCTACACTGCTCTGTTAGCAACCATGCTGTGCTGGTGACCCACATTATGAAAAAAAAATAGATGAAGATTGGCATGTATGTTAACTCAGGGCAAATCTTACTCAACAAAAACAAACAAACAAACAAACAAAAAACCAGTAGAAAGAATCAATGAAACTAAGAGCTGGTTCTCTGAAATTGACAAACTTTTAGCCAGACTCACTGAGAAAAAAGGAGAGAAGTCTCAAATAAATAAAATTAGGAATGAAAGAGGAGAAATTACAACGGATACCACAGAAACACAAAGGATTATATGAGAATACTACAAAAAATGATATGCCCACAAATTGGGTAACCTAGAAGAAATGGATAAATTCTCAGACTCATACAACCTACAAAAACTGAATCAAGAAGAAATAGAGAATGTGAATAGACCTATCACAAGTAAAGAGATTGAAACAGTAATCAAAAACCTCCAAGAAAACAAAAGTCCAGGACCAGATGGCTTCTCTGGAGAATTCCACCAAGCATTCAAAGAAGATTTAATACCTATCCTTCTCAAAATATTCCAAAAAATTGAAGGAGATGGAACACTTCCTGAGTCATTCTATGAGGCCAACATCATCCTGATACCAAAACTAGGCAAGGACAACACAAGGAAGGAAAGCTACAGGCCAATATTGCTGATGAACATAGATACAGAAACCCTCAACAAAATATTGGAAAACCAAAAACAGCAATATATTAAAAGGATCATATACCATGATCAAGTGGTATTTATACCAGGGATACTGGGATGGATCATCAGCCGCAAGTCAATCAGTGTGATATACCATATTAACAAAATGAGGCATAAAAATCCTATGATCATCTCAATGGATGCTTAGGCTCAATAGATGCAGAGAAAGCATTCGACAAGATCCAACATTCATTTATGATAAAAACTCTCAATAAAATGGGTATAGAAAGAAAGTACCTAAACATAATAAAGGCCATACATGACAAATCCATACTCAACATCATACTTAGCAGTGAAAAACTAAAAGCCATCCCTCTGACAACAGGAAGAAGACAAGGGTGCCCTCTCTCGCTACTCCTATTCAACATAGTACTGGAGGTTTTGGCCAGAGCAGTTAAACAAGGAAAAGAAACAAAAGGAATCCAAATTGAAAAGGAAGAAATGAATCTTGCTGTTTGCAGATGACATGATTCTATATAAAGAAAACCCTAAAGAACCCATCAGAAAACTATTAGAAATAATCAGCAACTACTGCAAAGTTGCAGGGTACAAAATCAACTTACAAAAATCATTTGCATTTCCATATTCGAATAACGAACTAACAGAAAGAGAACTCAAGAATACAATCCTATTTACAATTACAACATAAAGAATAAAATATCTAGGAATACATTTAACCAAAGAGGTAAAAGACTTATACACTGAAAACTGTAAGACATTACTGAAATAAATTGAAGAAGATATAAAGAAATGAAAAGATATTCCATGCTCATGGACTGGAAAAATAAACACAGTTAAAATGTCCATATTACCGAAAGCAATCTAAGATTAAATGCAATCCCAATCAGAATACCCATGACATTCTTCACGGAATTAGAACAAAGAATCCTAAAATTTATATGGAACAACAAAAGACTCCGAATAAACAAAGCAATCCTGAAAAAAAAAAGAACAAAGCTGGAGGCATCACAATCCCTGACTTTAAAATATACTACAAAGTTATAGTAATCAAAACAGCATGGTACTGGCATAAAAACAGACACACAGATCAAGGGATCAGAATCGAGAGCCCAGAAATAAACTCACACATCTGTGGACAGGTAATTTTTGATGAAGGATCCAAGAACATACAACGGAGAAAGGAAAGTCTCTTTAATAAATGGTGTTGGGAAAACTGGAAAGTCACATGCAAAAGAATGAAAGTAGACCATTATATTGCACCATACACAAAAATTAACTCAAAATGGATTAAAGACTTGAATGTAAGACCTGAAACCATAAACTCCTAGAAGAAAATATAGGCAGTACACTCTTTGACACTGGTCTTAGCAGCATCCTTTCGAATACCATGTCTACTCAAGCAAGGGAAACAAAAAAAATTAACAAATGGGACTACATCAGATTAAAAAGCTTCTGCAAGGCAAAGGAAACTGTGAACAAAATGAAAAGACAACCCACCAAGTGGGAGAAAGTATTTGCAAATCATATATCTGACAAGGTGTTAATTTCCAAAATATATAAAGAAGTCATACACCTCAACAACAAAAAAGCAAACAACCGGATCAAAAAATAGGCAGAGGATATGAGAAGACATTTCTCCAAAGAAGATATACATGGGCAACAGACACATGAAAAGATGTTCAACATCACTAATTATTAGGGAAATGCAAATCCAAAACTATAATGAGATATCATCTTCCACCTGTCAGAATGGCTACAATTATCGAGACAAAAAATAAATATTGGAGAGGATGTGGAGGAAAGGGAACCCTTATACACTGCTGAGGGGAGTACAAACTGGTGCAGCCACTATGGAAAACAGTATGGAGAGTTCTCAAAAAATTAAAAATAGAAATACCATATGATCCAGCTATCCCACTACTGAGTATTTATCCAAACAACTTGAAATCAGTAATTCCAAAGAGATTTATGTACCCCTATGTTCACTGCAGCATTATTCACAATAGCCAAGATGGAGGGACCTTGAGGGTATGAGACAGAGAAAGTCCAATACTGCATGATTTCACTCATATGTAGAAGATAAACAAACACATGGATAAAGAAAACAGATTCGTAGTTACCAGAGGGGAAGGGGGCTCGAGGATGCACGAAAGGGGTAAAGGGGCACATATGTATGATGATGGATAAAAATTAGACTTCTGGTGCTAAGTATGTGCCATCTATACAGAAATTGATAGAAATGTACACTTGAAATTTCACAATGTTGTAAACTTTTATGATTTCATAAAATAATTGAAAAAAATTGTTTTTGAACAGTTATATAAAGCTCGTAAAGACAGATATTTATGACAGCCATGTTTATTCATTAATTAATTCATTTGTTTGAATTTAGAGTGTAGAATATAGTTTACCCAGAGAAGAGGGGATGGGAGGTTTGAAGAAGAAGAAATTTTATTTCAGCCTAACTCAGGAAAAGCTTATCTCCACGTATTTGGCACCATCGACATGCATTTACAACTCAACAAAATTTTAAAGACTCAGATGAAGGTGCTGGATGGTATCACAAACAGATAAACATTTCTTATACCCTTTGTAAAAAATTCCAAGGGCATTTTATACCGGAGTTCACTAGCTGTGTGCAGCTCACCTGTGGGCGTGCTTACCTTCACACTGACACTTCCTTGGAGTTTGAGCTGCAATCTGATCATGTCCACTTCTTCCATTGTGCAAAGCTGATTAAGCTCAGAAACTTTCTTGGACATCTCATCAATTGCCACTTCAATAGGATTCAGTTCTGTGCTCGATTGGCTTATGACTTGTATTCTCTTCTTCACATAAGGGAACAAGTGACTTGCTGCACAAAAGCAATACAAGACATTTAGAGGGAGAGGGTTAGTGAAGAGTCAAGGGTTCCCCATAGGCCAGATGATCTTGTATTTTTTCTTGGCACATAGCACATTCCATCCTGCACGTTTTCTGTGTACATGAGCTATTTTTTCTCCCACGTGCCGTGTTCTCCTACGTCTCTTAACTTTTATCCCAGCTACTTTCGCCTGGCATACTCTTCCACACTGCCCCTGCTGTGGCCTCATTCTCAAGGCAGGATTAAGACCTCCAGAGTCTCTAAACACTGGAAAGGTGATACCTTCCACTACAATTTGTAACTCAAATGAAAACTGCACTAAACCACAATAAAGAATACCTAAATATATACTAAAGAGTATATATTATAATAGCTTTGTTCTAGACTTTTTTTTTATTACAAACATTCCGGAAGGTTACTGAAGGTGAATGTTTCCCGTAATTTGGATGTCACTGCAGTTCACGTGTCTATTGCATAATCCAGGATTGCTGAGCTCTCAAGACAGCTTAGGCACCACTCGTCCAGAATGCCCTTGCCCATCCTTCCTCTCAGTCTGCCTTTGGAGCCCCTCCCGTGTGTTCTCGTTTCATCTCTCATGCTGTGCTCAAATAAAATTTTTGCTTTACTTGGCTCCTTCTCCTACCAGACTGTGAGCACCTGGAGGGCAAGAATTGAATTTTATTTATTTGAATTGCCAGAACTGTGCCCAACACCTAGAGGCACTGATTAAATGCTGAATAAATGACAGGAAGACGAGCTCATAGAACAGATCTAGTAGTACAGGAAGTGGTATTGATCATCCTCTGCATTCATTGTACAGATGAGGAACCTGAATTCCAGGGTGGTTCAGAATCTTGCCTCAAAGCACACGATTCTGAGAGCTGCTATCCCTGAAGGAACTCAGGGTACCTCCAGGGAGAGAGGAGCGGTAAGTTGGGACTGCCTTTCCCAAGACACCGACACCATGACCTTTACGACTGTAAGATCTAAAGGGAAGAGGTGTATAAAGTAGCTCTACTGACAATTTCCCTTCTGGTTGATTCCTCAAGGCCCTCTTGACAGAGAATAAAGAAGGGCAAGTCTCCTCTTCCTGGCAAACCTTTCCAACATAGCACATTGTGAGTACATGTCTGCCAGACTGGAATGTCTTGATATCCCCTAGTACAGCCTAACAAGGGAATGTGCATTGGCACCATCGCTCATGCGCAGCTGCTCGGCAGGCCGGCACCTACTTGTCAGGACCGTGCGCCGTTTGCACTGCTCCTCCACGCCACCATGCTTCTTGCCCGACAGCGTAAAGGGCGTCTCAAAGACAAAGCGGTTGATGTTGTGGTGCATTTCGAAATCAGTCTTCCGGTCCTCTATTTCCTTTTCCTCAAAGAAGGGCGTGACATAGGTCACCTGGATGTAGGCATATTTGGGGTCCAAATCCTTGGGGTTTACCTGTGTTACATTATAGTGAAAGAAGGAGTGGTGAGCCATAAGGTGTTCCTGACAGAAGCAGGAAGTTCTGTATTCCCCCCAGTTGGCATCCTGAGGGGGCTGTCTCTCTCCCCTTGGAGAGAAATGGGCATCGTATCATTTCGGAGCTGGGTGGGACCCCAGAAAGGGTACCTGGCTGGACTGTGGTGAAGCAGCCAAATGGTGGTGGAGGTAGGATTGGAGCCAGCTAATGAAGTAGCTGAAGCTCCTCGAAATGTAAGTACCTGGCTGTGTTATATTATTTAATCCTATTTTCTTTCCCTTCTGTAATGAATGTTCTCATCTTTGTCTAGAATACAAGCTTCTTGAGAGTGGAAATATATCTTTTTGTCCCTCTACAATTCAGCCACGTACCTAGACCCGGGCCAACAGCTCTGCACTTCTAATGTCAAGGGAGATTCCTGTCTATTTGGTGGATTACTGATGAACTATCACACAAATGCAAACATTTTTATTTGCAATTTCTCTAATTCATTCCTTTATCTGCAATAAATCATTTAATATAGTTTCTTTACTACTTCTGCTTTGGTGAATAGGCATGACAAATAGCTAGGAAGACAGGCTAGGGGCGGAGGGGGGGAGGAGGTCCCAAGAAAAGCCAGGATATTGCTCTTGTTTCCTTCCAGGTTGGAAGAGATGATTCACAGCCTCTTTCTCATGGTACTTTGAAGAAATTTCAAACTTCATCCAACTTTCTCCATGTGTCTTACCCATCCACTGCCTATCCAGTTCCAGAGATTTAAGGGAGCTCATGAACTTCCTTGTAATGCTGCTAATAATTACATGGTAAGATGAGGATAATTGCATCATTTTACAGATTAAAAAAAAATTGGAGATTCAGAGGGACCACCTAATTTCTCCAAGATGGGACACTAGCCGATAAGCGGTGTCAGGGTGGAATGAAGACTCCAGTTGTTCTGACATCACATCAGGCATTTTTCTCATCTCACTAGGAACTCTGTACTTTCTATTTAGGAGTGCCACCATGGCAGTGCCTCTAGTTTTGTCCACCATTATGGGAGAAGGGATTGTGCCTTTCAAGCTAAGGAGGAGAATGATGAACACATTTGTAACAACTTCTGCCCAGACCCAGCAATCTCATGGCCAGACCATTGTGAATACCAACTTTATAAGAGGACAAGGGAAAAAAGACCTCTTTTGTGGTCCAGTAGAGGCCTATACAATTGGGCACCAACTAGCTTTTCTGGCTCCATCTTCTGCCACATTCTTCTCTCCAATCTGTGTCTCAAAGACCTGCCCTTCTCTAAACATTCTCCCTTTCATTCCTCCTTGTCACTGCATATGCAGGGCTTCTCAGAATGTCTTATGTTTCCAGAAAACACCTTCTCACCTCGCAATTCCCAGCTCAAACATCACCTCCTCTGTGAAGCACTGTCCAGCCAAGAATGAGCTGTTCGGGGAGCCCTCTGCCCTGAGCTTTCCTTGTATGACTTGGCATGTCTCCCGTGGTACTTGGACGCACTCTATTTAATTGCTGTTTGCACACATCCTTCTCTTTTTAGCCCCAGGTGATCTCTGTGACCTCTGGAAGGAAAAGACTGTGTGCGCCCCAGCTCCTAGTTCTGGGCCTGGCATGCAGTAGGTGCTTAACAGAGGCTGGCTGAATGAATGAAAGTGTATTAGAAGATTCTGAGTAATCTCATTAGAGGATGTAAGCCTTTGCTTTCTGGAGCCATGAGGAGGTTAACTGGATGTTCACAGGTTAATGCGATGTAAGTGGCAAGTCTGCTACTATCACAGAGGATAATTTCAAAATTGGTATGACTCAGAAAGACCTCTATGACCAAATAAATACTTTTTGCTGCTTCCTCCAAGTCCAATATTGGGCCCAATCACTTTAACCCTTTGGTTGTAATTCAAATGCAAATAACCTATAGGAAAAGTAGAGAATTTAGTAAGTTGTCTCTAAGATTACCTAAAAGTACTCAAATAAACACACATAATGTTTCTGACCCCCCCCGAAAAAAAATCACTAGTCAACCAACCAATAAACAAACAGGTAAAACATCCAAAATAGTTTAGGTAGTTTACTTTGCGTGGTCAGGCAGAAAGTGAAAATTTTAGTAAATGTAGCTAAAAAATAAATGTAGTTAAAAAATAAAAAAAAGCCGATTCTTTGCACTTGCATGAATATTGATTCTCCTCTACCTTGTTGGAGTCCTGGATTATCTTCACGTTGTCTGCTCCGAATTTATCTGCATAGAGCTTCAGCAGTCTTTGGGAAATCTCAGAGAGACCTGTCAGTTTAGGCTCTTTATAAATATACTCTTTACCTTCTTCTTCTTCAAAAAACCCCTATGGAAGACACATAATGGACCACCGATTTTATTAGAGGACTCCAATCGCAAATCACAAACACAACAAAAGCCATTTACTTAAACAATATATCCAGTCTGTTGGTTGTCATCCAAGGCATTGATTAGCACCCTCTGCAATCAAAATCAAAGAAAGATCCAGTGAAGAAAACAAAATATCATGTTAGAATCAGTCATTGATGTAAGTATTTCCTACGCAGGCCAAAGAATCTCATGAAATATCTTGCACGTCTTTTCACTCTTTGTAGAAATGAATGGTAATACCTGCTTGCATATATTTTGGGGGAAGAATGCCCTCATGTGGCAGCCTGGGGTAGAACGTAGAGTCTGGAGTAAATTTTGGCATTTTTCAAAGAGCAGTAATGATTTTTAATAAGGTCTTCACGAGTCTTTGAAACTAACAAAGGAAACACTGTACGCCATGGAACGCTATCTAACGAGCTGATACGCGTCCTACATCATTTCAGACGAAACGTTGAACACATAACAGAAATTACATGTGGTATGCTTCCAAGTACTATTATTGCTAAAATTACATTAATCCGTCTTCAGGTGGCTGAGGTAACTTGGCTATATGCAAAGTCATTATTCAATTTCCTTTACTAATAGATCTTTTACATTCTTGCAAAGCTAGACCTTATAGGATCGAAAATAGTAACCTTGCCATCGTTTTTATGCCATAGGAGCAAGTAGGTTTTAGTCTCTATTAATTTGCTTGTCCGGTCTGAAACAGGGGGAAGGGAAGATCCCATGATCTGAGGATAACTATGTGAGGCAATCTTTTTAGTTCCTTCTCTTTAAGAGAGACAGAACGTTTTTCCTGTGGAATACATGTCGCCCCAGAATACTCGACTAAGTCTGGAGTTAGGAATGCACTTGTCTCTCATTTCTTGTAACTACCGAATTTGCCTCAAGGACATGGCTTTTGAGGGCTGAGTGAAGATACTGGAGGTCACAAAGAATCTTAGCTGTATTCTTCTTGTTTATCATTTTTGAGTATTTTAAAAAATATTCATTATATGTAAAAAAATGTATAAAATGTTCCATTGCTGTATTTTTCACAGCTAATGTGAGGCAATCTAAGAATAGTGATTAAAACACGTCTGTGTGGTCCTTTACACTTGTAAAGCACTTTCACCCATGTAAATGTGGTCATCCTGAGCAGCATACTTTGTGTCATCAGTGAGCTGTAACAGTACATTTGTGGAAGCCAAGGCACATTTTCCGACACAGGTCTTGTCAAGCAGGTAATTGCCTGTTTCCTTGTGCATCTCCCTAATTGACTCTGGGCTTTTTAAAGGCAGGAAAGTGTCTTGTTGAACACTGAGTGTCCAGTATTTAGCACAGTGTCTGGTCTTTAGGGGGATGTCCCTCCACATTTGTTGAATGAATAGATAGATAAATGAAATAGTTCTTAGTGGACATACATCTTAAAAAGGTACATTTGCACAAGTTATAACTAGAAAAGATTCCATTGTTTTTAATAAAGACATGTTTATTGAATCTTTTCTTTGAGAAGTGTTCAAGACCAAACAGCTGATTATGAGGACCTTGAGCCTAAACTACGTAAAGAAAAAAGTGACGTGTGATGTTGAAAGCAAGAAAAGCAGCTCCCTATTGTTCCTCTAGACTTTGTAGGGGTAGTAAGGTCTGGCGCCGTTCCCACATGACTTCCAGCTTGCTATGTTTTTTCTCTTACTGTCTTTGTAGAGTTTTGTCTGATTCAAGGTCAGAAGTGAGTGGCTAAAATTGACAGACTGACACATCACAAAAATAAGACTTCTGAGACCATCAGCCGGAATCCCCACAGGGCAACAGCTAAAGCAACATTTACAACTTCCATTTCAATGAGAAAAATCTCTCCAAGTCCCAGGAAAAGATTCTCTCATCATGGTGTGGGAAACTAGCACAAAGAGACATTTTCACTGTGGATTTTTTCCCCTAACAAATTTCTGAATCCAGAGTTAGCAGGAAAGGAGTGGTGGGAAGCACGATTTCACTGACATGACTATGACCTTTATGGCCTTCGTCATGACCTATGACTTTCTTTCATCCCTACTCCTTGGTCTGGAGGATGGGAAACAGTACAGACTCAGAAATCTATTGGGAAGCCCCGAGGACACCACCTGGTACACAATAGGCCCTTGGTGGGTGTTAGCTACAATGAGGATGATGACAATAATAAAGAAAAAAATTCTATGTCAATAAAGCAACTTGAGTTCCAGCTAACATGCAGGGAAATGGCTTAACTGAGTTTTGAGCACTTAAAATACATATCTTCAGCTTCTCTTGCATGGGAACTATACTTTTCTTATCATAAAAGGTCTGTTGATGCTCATTTCAACATTTTGGTAAGTGATTGATCAGAAAGAAACCGTGATTAGAATTTATTTAGTATTTATTTATAGAGCATGGAGATAGAAACCTATTGAGACTCTTATAAAATGGGTATAAAGGAGCTGGAGGAGCAGAATAAAAAGTATTTAATCTGCTGTCTGCCAGGGATGGTATAAGAGCTTTTGAAGCCAGAAAAAAGGCAGCTCTGAAAAGGTTTGGAAGGTGTGCTTACCTTTTTACCCAGGGAAGCCTTCACAGCAAAGCCCACTGAGCCACAGGACTTAACTACCTTAAGGAGGGTTTCAATTTCAGCTCTGTCTATGAAATAAAGGGTTTATAGAGACACAGGTGGTGAAAACCCAGGGCAATTTCTCTTTTGCTTTAGCCCAAAGATGATGAGTAGACTGCCTTTCAAGGTAACAGGAAATGTGACCTGTGTATTTTCCTTGCTAGTTTGATTTTTTTAAAAAACGTCATTTTACGTGGCAATAAACACTCCGGTCTATTGTGTTCAGGAAATAGCACATGTTCTAGTTAAACAAGGATTTTCAGTCAGTAGATTTAACATGCATGAATTATGAAACTTTAAGGCAACAGATTATGATAAAAATGTACTGCTTTATGGTCATTTATTCTGACAATGAAAATCACTGACTCTTTCTTAGAAGTTTTTGCAGGTACTTCAGAATCTTGCCATGCCCCTGGGTCATTATTGGGATGTCAAATATAAATGCCCCTGCTCTTATATTTGACTAATTCAAAGTTCACAAATAAAGGAATGCATTCAGAGAGGAATCTAGTGTATAAAAGATGGGTCAGAAAGTATTAAAAATAGGCTAAATGTTAAGAGAAGAAAAACTACAAGAAGGCAGAGAAATGGTTCCACATAAATATGAACTCAAATATATATGGTCTATATCAGTGACCTTCATATAGGTGGGGAGCCAGAAGGGTGTATCACATCCCAAAATGGAGATGGTGGTTTTTCCAACCACACATGCACCTTCCCTCCTCCCCAATCCCTTTTCTATCAAGATTCTGAGATGCATCTACACCTGCGAAGGCATGATTGAAAATCACAGAATCTACATCCTTTGGTGAATAAAAGAAAATTCCCCCAGGTCTTTCACTTAATTCATTCCAGGGGCATCTGATCTTTAAGTTATGCAATGGGCATTCACTCGCTTGCTTTCATGCTAAATACCAGAGCCTAAGGATTTCATTGATTACAGTTGATGTTTGATCATCACTGCTGTTTCATTGCTCTGGAAATGAATACTTCAGGGACACTGTGGGGGATGCTTTATATAGGTTACGCTGTGTGAAATTTTCATAGTCAATGATGCCAGGTGTTGCTTTAGAAAATTCATGCTATGCAAGACTTGCATTTTTAAAGTTTCTGCCGTGAAAGAACAGTTTGCAACTTGTTTTTAGTGTCTGGCTCATTGCAGACATAATATTAACTACTCTAGCCAATAGTGTAAAATGAAAGCACTAGACCACATGGGACACTAAAAGATTGACCCAAAGGCTGTTGCCGAGGCAAAGAACCTATTGCATATTATATTTCCATAGTCTTTGTAACATGATTGCAAGACATGTCAATTTGGATATTAAAAGTGAATTTTACAGGGACGTAAAGTACCATCATGAAAATGAAATAATTTCTGACCATGAGGATTATGCTAATGAAGTAGTCAAGACTATCTTAGATCTTCAGAACCTTCATTCTGCACAAATCTATTTGGCATTTCTTTATCAAGTGTGAAGTGAAATGCACTGTGTGCTCCTGCTGAATGCAATAGTTCACACTCTCCATTCGGTGTCTTGAGACAGGTATTTGAATATCATTTGAACAATGATGACTGAGGCTCTAAATTGCTGCTTATCAGGACAACCTCCATTAGTTCTCCTTGTTCAAAAGCGGCTGGCGTTTGAGCTTATAGAGTACCATGCTTAGGTATGTACTTGAGTCTACAGATTTAACAAGACACTTTGCCTTTGAAGCTCAGGTTGGAATTTTTAATAAAGGACAACTGAGACTACTGGCAGCATTAAAACCAAAAGCCAGGTGCACAATCGGTACACTTTATTGAGGAATCTGTAAAAAGAACAAAGTTAGGTCATTTGAATGTAGCTCTCCCCCTTCCTTCCCCATTGCCCCCTCAGTCTATTTAGTAGAGGATTTTTGAAGTATTCTTTTAGTAGATGAGTTAAGGACCCATGACCCCAAATTTATAAATGAAGGTAGAAAATACTGACATGGTATGGACGTGGGAAGGGATTTAAAGAATTACAAAAAAGTATGTACTGGTCAGACAAACAGACCTGAATGTGGACCATGTGTGGATACTGAAAGAATTTGTCTTTCCAGTGTAATCAACTATAATTATGTTGAACTACATGAAGTCGCCATTTTTGTAAATAAAAAAATGGTTGGACGTGGGCAATTTCAAATGGTTCAAAATAACACAAAGAAAATTCTGTGTCACAGAGCTGTAGTTACGGACGTGTTATTACTGCCTTGGCTTGTCCTTCGAATTTCTTACATCGCTTCTTTCTGCATCTCTGGAGACTTAACCTGACTACTGGGTAAAGTGGGTAAAAATTTAGTTTCAGGACCTTGGGAAGGTGCTTGTCAAAGGCCAGCAGTCCAACTTTTGAAATTCTGACCACCATGCTCTTCTTAATCAGCTGCAACTCATAGTGGCTTCAAACGAATCTCCAATGCTGAGTCTACTTTATATATATTTCAAATATGTGGTGCCCATGTTTACCTGTGTGTTTATGTATGTGCGTTTGTGTGTGTGTATGCAGGTTTTCAAACTCCACCTATCTTTGAGCAGAAAGATAATATATATGAAAAATAAAGGATACATTTTTGTAATTCAGATAACTGGAATATACACAATTTAGTTCAAGAAATGCAGGATGACTCTGAAATGAATGCAAGCAGGATTATCTCACCTTTGTACCCAATGTTGATTTGCACAAAACAGTTAAGGTTCAGTAAAACCATTGGGAGGGAAGTGTGAGCATTATTAGAACATGCAAATAGCGAGAGGGACAGAACTTACCACAGCCTGGAACCATCAAGACCAAAAGAAGAAAAGAGTAAACATCTGCATTAAAATCTAGTCGGAAAGCAGCATGATTTGTTTCCAGCTGTTTAGGAGCCAGTATCTTAGATATTGGTTGGAATAACCTTCAGTAGGCAACCTGGTTTTCATGACCAGAGTGTTAATGGCGGCCCATGATATTTTGTTGGAAAGATCACCTGAAGGGTTGTAGACTCAGATCTGGGTTAGCTGAGTGCACATCTTGTGGGCTACGCTGTGCTGCTCCATTAGCCTGTGGCCATTCCCTGGAAACCTTGTCCTTCCCCTACAATCTCTCCACTCCCACATCCCCTTCCTGATAGGGTTTTCTGCCATTTTTTTGGGCTAAAGTTTCACCAAGCTCAAAAATGTTTATTTTCCATTTATTGTTGACTTTCAAGATATTTTCTTTTCTTCCTCCTCCTCTCCTGCAGATTCCCACGTTTCTCTTTCCCCAAAATACTCTATCACTTTACATAGTTCAGATTCTTTTCTGGGGACTCCCAAATGTCTAAAGTCAGCTTCTTTCTGTAGATTGTCTCCCCACATCTTTGTTCTGCACACCACTAGCTTTCACTGTGTGCAACAGGGCCTTTCATGAGGGGCTTAAGAAAAGGAAATGAGAGGGCCTACAGCCAGTCCAACTGCGAAAATAAAAGAATGGAATGTTTATCCACAAGAGCAATAGTCTGAAATATGTCTGCTGAAATGTAAGAGTGTTATAAGTCTTCTGAAAAGAAAGAGGGAGGTGCCTGGGTTTATCTCACTTAAAGCATGGCTCAGAGACATTTAGAATTAATATATAATACGTTCACTTTACTTTTAGGCCAATCCTATAGCTAGCTCATACATTTAATCTTGTTTGTTGCTTATGCGGAAAGCTGAGAAAGATAACTTTAAAAGTTATATTGACCTGCAATATAGGAAACAAAATAACTGCATAGGTTCTGCTCAGAAGTAGCTACAGTTACAAAGTAGGAGAAAAGAAAAAGCATGATCGTAAAGTCAAAAGTTCATGGCTCTGATATGGTGGAGCCCCTGGGAATGTTTTATTTCCTAGAATGCTATGAACTTCATTTCCTAAAACATCTTCAATTTAATTTCACTTTAACATACGACGCAAACCTATCGTCAGCTATTTTGAGGTTAGCTGAGAAGAAAAGGATGCTGAAAAAGAAATGCCCTCTTTCTCCAAGAAGTTAGAAATCACTGGTTTGACTCGATCTGTGTTAAGATCCATGGAGTTCTCTGCCCATTTGTTTCTCAATTTAGTGTATTCCTATGGACAAATAGACAGACTCTCATATCCAGAGAAACGCCCAAATATCCCCAGACACACCCACACCCCCTTAATCCTTTGGTACATATAATTAGATGGCTCATAAAAAATGATAGATAAAATTCAATTGTTCAACAGAATTTATAGGCCACGTGGCTTCTCGTGAACTTACCTGCCCATAAAATGCCACACGATAGTAGCGGCCAAACAGCCGTTTCTCTGAGTTCACCACCTCTGCCACTTTCAAATAGGACCGATGAATGTCGTAGTAGAGATCTGACAATTTCTGAAATCATAAATCGAAGGGTTTCGTGAAGATGACACTGACATAAAAAATAGGGATTTTCCACTTTTGAAAATAGTAAATAATCAACCGATTTAAAGTAGGATATTTTAACTAACTTCTGGGTTTAGAAAACGTACTTTGAAGTCTCTCTGCTTCTCAAAGACGGCAATGATGGGCTTGTTGACTTCCGCGATGAGTTCATACCTCTCAGACTTCCAAAGAAACTCCACACACATGTACAGCTGCTCCACCAGGATATTCTGCAAATCCCAAAACCAAGGCAAAATTGTACATGATTAATATTGTAGCTCATCCTTGAAACTGAGTTTCAAAACTGTTGCATTGCCTCTCTCATTGTGGGAGTTTTGTGTTTCCTATCTTTGTTACTGGCTTTTACATCCGTCCAGCAAGCGACTGTGGCATCATCTTGGATTCTTCCCTTTCCCTCACGACCATCATTGGTCCCTTAAACTTGCTGATTTAAATCTATAAAATGTCTTCAGGTCTGTCCAGTTCTTTCCATCCCCACTGTCACTGACTTAGGTCAATCCCCTACAATAGTCTTCTAGCTAATCTGTTTTCCCACTCCAGTTAGCCTTATGTCTTGCTTTCCAGCAACATTTCTTTCTAAAATGTAAATCTGATCATGAGATCACCACCGCTCTAAACCTTTGAGGGAACTCCAGTGTCTATCAACTGCTGGCCAAACTCTCCAGCACGGCATTAAAGGAGCTCCACAGTCAGGCACCAGCCTCCCTTTCTGTGCCCTCTCTTTCAGCATCCTGCCATGGACTTCGTAGTTTGGCCATGTTGTACCATACCACTCCATTCTTAGGATGCTTTCTCATCTCCACACTTTTGTCTGCGTTGTGGCTGCAACTTTAAGAACGTTATTTTCTCATTTGACACCTTCAAGTCCTATCAAATGTCAAGAACCAGTGCAAAAGACTAGAGAGCTTTTATTGACGTCCCATTCATCTCCATTCCAACTGCTTTCATGTAAAAAATTGTTCCCCTTTCAATTGCAGCCATATATGATGCCTAGATTTTTAGTTACTGGATCTTAGACTGGCTACTCCTCACCCTGAAGGAAGTTTGTCTTTCTCTAGATTCTAAACTCTTTGAGAGAGCTAGAATTATGCCTTATTTAACTTTGTCTCCCACCCTTAACTCAATGCCTCACATACAGTAGTCGTTTAATAAACCGTCAACTGAATCAGATTATACTCTCTAAGGTAAGAGGATAGTACTGTTGGAATGTTTTCAATAACGTCTTTTAAGAAAAGATTCTTAAACATTATTAGAAATAGTTAATATAAATATGTAGTTACATTTACTGTTGATTTGCAACAAACACTAAATTAACATAGAACCATATGTAAAGTTTCATTAAAATCTACCCCCAAATTTCCTTTCTGTATCCTTTTGTTCAATCTATGTAATATTATGATTTTTAAATATTTATTTTATGAAATATTTTATTTACTTGATGAGGGGAGCTCTATTTTCTTCACAAGATTTGTTGTTCAGTAATTCCCAGCAGAAAGCTGCTTCTTTTCATTAATGAAAAATAACCACGGTTTGCATACCAGAAGGTTTTCTGCAGAAACTAGTGAGCCTTTCTCTTCAAGTGTATTTGTAAATACACTTTCTAATGCATTAAAAAAAGCTGTGGCCAGCTCACAAAATTTTCAGCATCCCTTACCACATTTACCAAAGGCCTGGAGATTTTACATCTTAGAGAAGAGCTGATCATATATATTTGGGTTCATCTTAAAGAAATAAAGTTTAGTTTAAATTTTCATTGAAAATTATGCTTTATCAATGGAATCTGATATCTATCAATCTTAGCTTAATTTCAGCCTGCATTTCATTTTGTCTAAATCATATAATAGAGCAACTTTATTTGATTTCTGAATAAGATTTTCTCTCTCCTATTTAGCTTAATATTACAATTCCATGCATCATTTTACTCAACTACTGTAGGCTAGATCATTTTGGTCTAACCTCATTGTATGGTGTGTCTTGCATTCCCGAATCCTCTTTCATTGCTCCTTCCTCTTTAATATTTGGTGTAATGCTCAGGAAAGCCGGCCAGCCCATGGAGAACATGCCTTGAGAGGGCCAAGCAAAAGGCAACATTATTATTTGAGCCAAATCTCACTTGGATTAGATAATGCTTTTCTTCATGACATTACAAGTGGTAGTATTATAAAGCTCACACAAGATGGTTAGATTATGACTGTTGATAAATACTGTCTGCCAGGAAACCAATGCTCCCCTTTTAAATTCATCTCATTTTCAGGTGACCCATTTTCTATAAGAAGCTGGCATGGGATTATGGACAGAACACAGGATTTGTGGATAGATATAACTCCGATGTTGTGGATGAATTAACCTCTTTGAGACTGTTTCCCTCATTTGTTAAACCGGAGACATTAATCTCTATCTCAAAGGATGTCGAAAGGATTCAAAACACTAATATTTGAGGAAACACCTGGTATTATCAGTACATTATAAAGACAATACTCAATACTCACTAACTTTCACTCTTTTGTGTTATCTAGAAACCTCGAATTTTCTAAGCACCTTGGCCACCAAGATAGAAAAAAGTACAGCTTTGCAGATATATATGGAAACAGTTGATAATGAGAGTGTCCCCAGAGGTGGGCTCTGATCTGAATGGCGGGGAATATGAGTGGTTAGGAGCACGGCCTGGAGTGACAGACCAGCTGTGGAACTCTGGCCCCATCACAAGGTAACCACAAGCTCTGGGCCAGGTCGTTTAACTTCTCTTGGTTTTCCAGTAACAGGAGCACCTCACTCACAGACTCTTTATTGGCAACTAACTGAGACGTTGCGGCTACAGAGTGTAGGGCAGTGCCTCCCCTGGAGCAAGAGCTTTTTAAGTTCTAGCTAATACTCTTGCGGATATTTCCATTTTAATAATCAGATCATCAGCTACGTGACTAAATCTACACCCCCCAAACACGCTAGACATTATAATTATAATAATGATTGCAACCTAATCCTTGCATTACAAAATTCTACTTTCCTACTTTTTTAATAGCAATATTAATTCTGTAATTAAACATATTAAAATATATGAGAATTGATTATAGCAGAAAAAGTCATGACATACTTCTTGCAGGATGAAGATCATTATTATGGCTGTATTTTCTAGAGTCACCTATATTTGCCTATATTCTTATCATGCACACATTGTAGTGAAGGGATGGTTCACCTCTCCAACTTAGAAACATCATAACATAAAGTATAGTGAGGACTTCAAAGACATGACAATGCGCTTCAGATATATGCCAATGGATATGAATATACAATGTGAATATATAATCATAAATGATCACCTTCCTTAATTTGAAGTTTACCAAACAAATACATCCTCTTCACAGTGGGTATGTTCTATTCCAATATTACTTTAGGTCTAAAAATGGGTATGTAAAAATTCTTGAATATTAAAGGTTTACACAACATTCTGGGATATAAGTTTCTACCACCTCTCAAACTGACACTTAGTTTTACCAGTTTTCTTCAATTTTGTATTGAGTTAGAATTTGATATAGTCTTTATGGAACTGTATGGTATCTAATGATGATAAAAAAATAGATGGAGAGGAAGGGCATGTTAAGTAAAACAATGATGATTTTGATGACTTGCATAGAACAATAAGGCTACATAGGAAGTGTGGAACTGAGCAAGAAGATCCTTGAATTTTAGCGTGGATGTCGCCATGATGCCAGGTCTGGTCACTTCTCCAAGGCCCTCAAGTGAGTGACCTCACTGTCTCACAGTTCACTCAGGTCATTTGGTTCAAATGTCTTATTTGCAAAACCCACTGAGATTCTTTAGAAAATATATATGTACTTAAAGGCATAAGGGGCCAATTATGTTTCCAAACTATTCTAACTAAAGTCCTTTGACCTTTTGTTTAGCTATTTTGATCTTAATATCTAAAGATTTGTTTCTGTTGTTCATACATTGAGTTTCCCACCGCATTTTAAAAGTTAAGAGTGTGTTATCAAATATATTACAGCTCACAAACTTCGAGTTTGAACAAACTTTTGCAAGAGAATATAGATTAAACATATTAACTATATGGTCACATTTTTTACAAAGAGTAATTCTTTAGTTACTGTTACAAAATCTTTTTTATCAGACACTAAAGATGGAATATTTTTAATTAAAGGCAATCCATACTGTAAATTATTATGTTGCAAACTGTCAGAATCAGCTTATGCTTTTAAAAAGGGAAATGAAATACGCTGATTATAAGTAAAGTCCTGTATATATAGCCAATGTCTCCATTTTTGCATCCCTTATTTTGAATAAACAGTTTTATTCCATTTCAAAATTAAAATGGATTTCTCTTGCAATTTTAAACAGTTCATCAATTCAGAAGAAAATCCCACAGGCAGACCAGCATGCAAATTGGCAGCAAAATATGGCCACAACTCATAATAATGTGGGATAAGATGCGGCTCTATCTTCTGAGAATTTTTCAGTAATCTAAACTTCATAAATTTTGGATGTATGGGATTTCCGATGGTGGGAACTTCGGGTTTTTACAGAGTAAGTTATGTAGGTCTGAAAGAGTTTTCGCTTCTAGGAATACATCTCAGAAAGTTTTATTAAAGTAAAATTTAAGCAGCAACTTGATTTCCTCTGCACTGTTACATGGGGGTAAGGGAAACTGGTGAGATCACTCACTTCCTCCACCGGGAGTTGTTAGTAATGGGTTGTTATCACAGGGGTGGATGTCCTCCGGGAGCAGGGATGCTGTGCAAATCTTTTCCATTTTCCAGTAACCTATGGTAGTGCAAGATGAGGTTAGGACATTGCTACAAGTCTGTGTTAAAACAAGCTTATGAAACTACAAATTGTTAACCAAGGAAGCATTCTCATGTTGAACTAAGAAGGTGACCATCCAGTTAGGCTTGTGCATCTAATAAACATGATAATAGCATGAAAAAGAAAGTTAAAACTTAAAAGTACAGCATAATTAGAACTATCTCTGAACATTAATGTTGCTTAATAAAACAACAGAGATTAATAAAATCTAAAATTAACACATGAATTTTAAGTTAGGTTTCAACGTGCTGCTTTCTAGACTTTTCTCACAGCACACTATCATCTTACCCTTTCTTTTTAGGTACTCTGCGATGAGGGCAGCTATATGGATGTAACACATAGCAGCCTGTAATAAAAAAGAAAACAGCTTCAGAGGAAGACACATCGTAGATGTTACTATTTATCTAATTAGGACTAATCTTCCAAAGTGAGTCAGCATTCCATGTCAGAATACGTGGAGGAATCCTTTTAAGGATAGAACTAAAAATAAGAGTCAATTAGATTTCCAAAAAGTTCACAATCAAGAATAAAATGCATATTTGGGAGATTTTTGGTTTGTTTTTCTTGATGTAGTTTACAGGTGGGTGAATGAGATGGACCGAAGAATTTTCTCATAGAATTATCTTCCTTTGTTAATATCTAAGTCTCTATCCTTTTCAATCCACAGTTCTCTTAACAAGAAAAATATCAACTGATATAAAATGATATAAAGTTGATATAGTTGATATAAAGTTGATATAAAAACTATATATATAGTTGATATAAAGATATAACACATATATATATCAGCTATATCAACTAAATTGGAAATAAAAATAAGCTCCCTTCTTTTTCTACCTTCAGTAATGACCCCTCTTTGAATTTCTATTGCCCTTAAAATGGTTGCCTCAGAAGGTGGCACTTGATTGAATAGCGTGACCTAATGTAACGTGTGTGCTTCCCTGAAACCAGAGTATACGGACGATACTTTATTTTTCTCTAACATCTCCTATAAAGCCTTGAACATTGCTGAACACAACTCGAACTGAACTGTTGAAGATTCCAAATGACTTCAGCTCTTTCCTTTTGAAGTTCTGTGCAGGAATTTCACCATTTTCAGGGTGGTCCAAGGGACCTTGGGGTTTCTCATTCTTGTCTTTCACAAATTGCTTTCAAACGAGGCCTCTAGTCAACTTTATTTCCATTCCGGAGTCTCTGATCTACCACATGCATTTAGAAGGGCTTCAGGTTTTAGAACTACCCTTGATAAGTTAATCTCTTCCCCACAGGGGCGTATTTCTGAGGATAAGGCAGAACTTCCCATTTAGTGTACGGAAGCCACTCGGGTCCTGTGAATCCCTGCATATAAATCCACCACTGTTTAAACAGACACAACAGTCAGTTATTGATTTATAACTTTCACAAAGTGGAATCTCCTCACCTGGCTCTCAGGAGCGTTCATTTTTCCATCGCCAGTTCAGCCTCGCTGCACATGAGGACAGATTAACCCAACCTGAGCTTACTCACCATGGGGGCAAGCTTCGCCCTCCAACTCCAATTGCAGGGAAGAAGTTTTAAAACAGAACATTAACTCATTCAACTATCAATTTCTAGACACCCTTACAACCATCCTCCCTATTTACCATTTAGTTCTGCATTGCACGCCCTACAATGACAGTTGCCACTTCCAACTCTGGCCTTTAGTTGAGGTCATTTATGTGGAGTCAGAAATCCTTAAATCCTACATGCAAACTTAATGCACTAAATATATAATTAGGTCATATCTAGATTAGAAATTATGGTAACTTTTTATGTTCCTGCTGCCAAGGAAAATCCAATTGTGCTGCTAACGAGGACAATGCTGATGGAGAAGGACCCAGCCTTTGCTAATCACCTCGGATAAGTCTCCATTTCTCGCATGAATCTTGGCCATGCTTTCCAGCCAGGTCCTCCGTAGCTCGGGGGTGCTTGCGTAGGAGTTTGCCAGGCTGTACTGGAGATCCACCAGCATCTCGGGGTCCTTCTCATGCTCCTTCATCTGAGCCGTGGCCATCAAAACAGTCCTGATACGTTTAGTCAGATCTTTCACCTCTGCTGGGAAATTGCTGTTCTTTGGAAAAGAGAGAGCCTGAGTCATTATCTGTTTCGAATTCGTAAGTTAATTTACTTCGAGTTATGCTATTAATTATGGCTTGGCATCACAGGTTGGTGAATTTTATGCATTGTTCATAAATGTGTACATTCTTTACATATGCACTCTACGTATTGGGATTGCGGTTATAAACATTTGAAAATAAGAGTTGTTGTTGACTCTATTCTTTTGTCTTCTAGCCGACTTTCTTCTAGTAATAGCATCCTGATTGTCCTTTGAGATGCTCTCCTCCCTGGCTCTAGTTCATGTGATTTGAATGGGTCTGCTTCAGTCCCGGGTACCAAGGGTAGCACACGATACTGGCCTGGCCCGTCACATTCTTTGATCCCCCCTGACCACGGTGATTGGTTTAGGGATGGGTACATGATACAAGTTTGGGTCAAAGAGATTCAGTTCTGGGACTTTAATTGGCACTAGAGAGCAAGGTGCTTTTTTCACTCAAAGAATGCTACCAGTGTCCTCAGAATTTCTGAGAGGGTAAGCTCATGGGGAGAGCCTACCTGGAAATGAAGTAAACAAAGGAAAGATGAACTGAGAGACAGAAAGAGAGGCAAAAATAGAGGCAGTAGTGGGATGTGATCCAAAAACATTATTTTGATCCCTGGGTTCAGCCATGCCTGAAGCTAGACTCTACCCTTGGACTTTTCAGTATAATGACTGAAGGTGAAGTCTTTAGAAAGTTCTAAACGAAAGATAACATGAATTTGACCAAGAATGGGATTATGAGAGAATGACCCTATTTCTGGATACCTGTGGTTAGTTTTCTTGTTACATACCATTTAACCCCACATCTTGGAAATTCCGCTTAACAGATTATATGCTGAAAGTGTAAGAGCTGATGACCAATTTAAACAAGCAAACTCAATGTAACTACTCCAAGTGTCAATCAACAAGATACGGAATTTGTGTTTTTTTAATGATTTTGCCATCTCACAAAAAGAATCCGGTTTGGTTTATTCCTAATTCTTTAAAAAAGCCCACACAGCATTTCTTACTTTCATTTGCTTGTCTCCATTAGCAAAATTATTGGCAATTGCCAGCGAATGTTGAAACCGAGAGCCTCCAATGCCAGCATCAGCTATTAGCTGGCTTACGGCCTTGATGAGCTGCAAGAGAAAAGACAATGGAACCTTCAAAGTAAGTAACTCAAAAGAAATAGTTTTAAAGAAATCCACGGGATTGGACGAATCTATCATTAGCTTCTCTCTTAGGCCCAATGAATGACATCTTTATGTATTAAATCTTCAGAAGTCCATGTAATCTAGGGCTTTTCTTATAATTTTAAATACTTAAGGAAGGCTGGAGGAATCTTAAGATGCCTTGAAGGAAGAAATTTATGCATTCAATATCTGGTGGGATTTGGCATCCTAGAGACAACCATGGTTTCCTGATTGTGTATTTCAGATAATTTTATTCCCCGGCAGAGGAAAGGACAAGTGCAAGTGAAATTATGGGCTTGGCTGATTTCTGCCCGGCTGCCCTCTTCCTATGAACCAGAACTGAGTGTGATGGACATCTTTAAGGAGGAATCTGGAGGAGGAGTTGATAACCGGCAGCCCTGGGGACAGTAGGTGTTCACCAATGCTGAAACAGACGAGTGCTTTTAACAACAACATTAATGAAACTTGGCAGCACTTACTTGTAAGTGGGACCGGACAATTGACTTCTGCTTGTTAAATTCAAAATTCTTCCTCATGAAAAAGTACAGAAGTGCTGATGCTTCTGTCTGAGTTGACCGTGACCTGTGATTGCAGCATTTTAGGACTTCATAGCAGAATGATCCACACAGGTCGGCTGGCCCTTGAAAGAACGCTGAAGGAAACTATGGAAATGGAAGCACCAGTGAAGTGAGAAACATTCCTTATTTTGTTCTATTCATTCTCCTATCTTAAAATTCCTTAGAACAAAATCTTTCTTCTTTCTTTGTTTAACTTAGTCTTTTTCTTCCTTTTGCAAGTGGAAGAGGTTATAATTTTATTTATTAAAGTCTATGTTAGTATTTCTCTTTTTTTCCTAGAAATAATCATTTTCTATGTTGTAAGTATCCCTTACATCAATAACTGAATGAGAACTTGGACATATTTTCTCTTCACCCAACATTGTAAAACCAGAGGGCTCCTCAATGGTGGTATCTGTATCTACTTTAATGTGGAATCTTTAACTTGGCAGGAATGGATGTCACAGTTGGTGTGCATTACACCTAATTGTCTGCCACAAACACTAAGAACCCAGAGAACTGGTGTCCAGATGCTAATTTTATTCCCTTTTGAAATCTAAGCCAATAGGCTGTCAGGCTTTGAACTTATTTTGAGATCATGAATCAAATACATTAAAAAAATCAAAAAAATAGTCTAATAAAATCAAATAAACCAAAATAGAAGAAAACAAACCTTCTTCCCTCCATACTGAGAGATGCAGGGGCTAATACGTGTTTATCAGCATCCTTCACTGAGCTTTCACGGGAAGCTGGGGGACCCTTACCTTGCATACAAATAGTCGCAAGGAGGCAAACACGTGTTTCAGCGCTGTGGCTGACTGGTTGACTTGGAAAAAGAGCATGTAGGTATCAAAGACCCTTTTCATCATTGAATTTTGACATTCAGATTGTTGGAGTTGTCTCTGGAAATTAACCACGGAAATTATTTAGGATGAGTGAAAGGACACTTATATTCTTTCAAAAGATATTTATCATGAGCCTACATAGTAGGAGCAATTCTGGGTGCTGGAAAAAAATGCTAAATAAGAAGTTAAGGTCTATATTCCCAACAAAACTTATATAGCAGTGAATGAAAAAAATGACTAAATAAGAAAATAGAGTAGAATGATACGATATGATAGAAAGGAATTGCTTTGGGGGTAGGATTACTTTAGGTAGGGTGGTTGGTTAAGATCTCTCTAATGGATGAATTGATGTATGAGCTGAAAAAGTCTGACCATCTGGGAGGATTGTCCAAGGAGAGAGAAACAGCTAGTCCCAGGGACTTGAGTCAGAAGGGAGCTTGTGAGTTCAAGGTCGAGAAAAAGGAGCAGAGTAGCCTGAGCATGGTGAGTGGGATGGGATTGGGAGAGAGGTTAAAGACGAGGCGACAGATAGGCAGGTCCTCGTAGATCTAGGTAACGCCTGTAAGATGTAATAGATTTGATGGACATTTCCCTTGAGCAGTAAAGAATGAAAATACAGTTTTTGCTTTTTCTGCCACCATGCTGACATTTCACCTGAAGGCAGGTTCTCTTGGTGTAATCATTCTGTTTGGTATAGATGTTATTAAACGGATCCAACTTTTCCTACTTTAATTCTTAACACCTGTAAGCTCATTAGATCCAGCAAATGTTTTTAACAGTTTTATTGAGGTATAATGGACAGACGATTTCTACTGCATTTTCTAACATTTTACATAAATGGAATCATACAGTATATACTCTTTTTGTTTGGCTTCTTTCACTGAGTATAACTGAGCACTATTCTATTGTATGGACATACTATCATTTTTTTGATCCATTCACCTGTTAAAGTACATTTAAGTTGTTTCCAGTGTTTAGTTATTAAAAAATAAAGCTTCTAGGAATATTTGTGTACAAAATTTGTGTGGACAAATGCTTTTATTTCTCCTGAGTAAATACCCAGTATTGGAATGGTTGGTCACATGATAGATGGACATGTAACTTTTTATATTGCCATACTGTTTTCTAAAGTGTTTGTACCATTTGGCGTTCCCACCATCAGTGAATGAGGATTCCAGTTTCTCCATATCCTTGCCAAAACTTGGAATGGCCAGGCTTCAACTTTAGCCATTCTGATAGTATGTAGTGGTATCATATCAACAAAGATACTGTACAGACGGCAAATAAGCACATGAAATGATGCCCAATATTATTAGTCTGTTGGCTCTAGCTGTCGTTTGTCTCTCCCTTTGAGACTGAAAAAGTAAAGTCACATTCTCACTCAGCCCAGCTTGTCTCATGTGAAACAGGAGAAATTAGCAAGAGAGTATCTACTATTTGACAGTAATGAAATATGTATGTGTGTATCTGTCGAGCATTAGCCAACTCCTGATAAAATCTGAATCTCATCTTTAACATGTTTTCCATTCACGCTTAGGTTGATTTGTGTGAGGTTGATTAATTTCCAAAAATATTTTGAAAACATGTTCTTGAATCATAGGACTTTTCTACGTCCCATTTTACCATGTGGCAGAAGATGGTATAATGACACTCACCTGGTGAACCTGAGTGAACAGGGATAGCAGGTCTAGAATAGTCAGGCAAACCTCTGTAGCGATATTGGCCTCTGTGTCCACGTGATGCACGATGTCTATTTCATTGGAGTTGCCTACAAAATGCAAGGTAGAACATGCAGAAACATCCAAGATGACTCTTTGTACCCTAGAAAGGACTTTCTTCTATTACAACATATCCAGTGTTTACTGGTGTTTTGATGAATTTATTAAAGTGCTTTGGTTTGTTCAATTTCCTTATAGGCTAAACCAAAAACACTAGACAGAGTCCTTAGTGGGTGCTATAGACTGAATGTTTGTTACTCCCAAATTCATACATTGATGCCCTGATCCCCAATGTCATGGTATTTGGAAGTTGGGTCTTTGAGAGGTAATTAGGTCATGAGAGTGCAGCCCTCATGAATGGGATTAATGTCCTTATAAGAAGCGACACCAGAGAGATGATGTCTCTCCGTCATGTGAAAGCACAGCAGGAAAGTGGCCATCTGCAAACCAGGAAGAATGCCTTCGCCTGACATCAAATCTGCTGGCCTTGACCTTTGACCTCCCGTCCTCCAGAACTGTGAGAAATGAATGTTTTGAAGCCACTCAGACTATGGTATCTTGTTGTGGCAGCTCGACCTGACTAAGACAGTGTGTGTGCCCTTTTCACACATCAGCTGTAGGGTTTCCAAAGGACCAGAGTTGTCTATTTTCCATTATTTCTTACTTCTTTTCCATTAATTCAGCCATTGATAGGGTCATATTTCTTCCATAACTAGTCTGGGTCAAGTTTTGTGCTCCAAGGCTGTTGGCCAAATATACAGCCTCAGTAGACAGTCTGCACTAATGGCCTCCTCAGAAAGGCACCAAATGGATTCATAGGTGAAGTAAGGCCTGTACCTTCAAACAGATAACTGTGGCCACATGTCTGTAATCTCTAACATTTACATGATACAAAACCCTGGGCCCCATTTTTCCCTCATTCACACGCTGGAATGTGTGCGTTACTGGTTTCAAGATGTCATGCTTACTGCTTCTAGGACGTGGCCAACTTTCTGCTCTTCCTAAAGAGGAGACAGCAATAATCTGGTTGAGAGAGGCCCCCATAACCCTCATAAAACCAAAAGCCACTTGTTTGCAGAGGAGCTACACTAAGCATACTATATTGAGAGTTTTGCTTTTCCCTTTTCTTCCTCACAAGGATACTATAGTTTTTTTAAACTCCCTGGTGATTCTCTCCTCTAAAAATAATTCCCTGGGGAACAGCAAGCCTAGAAAGCAGCGGTTTCACTGACATGACAACATTCCTTACATTTCTGAAACATGATAATGTATTTCACGTCCTACGCATACATTTCTCCTTACATTTCTGAAACATGATAATGTATTTCACGTTAGAGCACAACGGATAACCATCTTGTTCCTATTATTTCTGGTTTACTTACTGGTCATGGTATTGTCTAACATCTGTAAGAGTTTTGGGTTAGAAAGTGCATTTTTGCCTCGAATTATAGGTAAAGTTTGTGATCTGTGCTGCTTATGTCCTTCATGGCTGGAGGGGGTGGGCATCCTGAAAATTAAATAAGAAAAATGGTTAAAGTTAGAGGGATAAGATATCCAACTGTTCATTGAAATATTCTAAATTGAGTCAAAAATTAAAAAATTTTGAATAGAGACTTTATTAAAAATATTAATGATAGGTGACATGATGAAAGGGACTTTTAAAAGTACTTTTGGAGAAATTTTATTTAAGCCAAAAATGGATTCAGAAGAATAATAGATGCTGAAATTAAATCTGCACAAGCATATTCATCACTATTTAATGAAATCATGGGAACCCAAGGATGTCGAGTTAGCTATTAGTTGATCAGGAAGGCACAGTGGCAGACATTAAAAAAGTACAATGCTGTATAACTCAATTGTATGGAACTATTTTTGGGAGGTAAAATGCAAAAAAGTAAGATCTGGTCTAAAACAACCCTTGCATTCTTACTTCTTTGTATTTGGAAATTCCTCCTGATTTGTATTCCATTTGTGTGTCATGCCCACAGAGGGGCTGACATATGATCATTCAGTGCCTCCTTGGCACTTCCAGCTGGGAAAATGAGCCAGTGTTATTGTAGAAGTAGGGATACTTGTCATTCTTGCCTTTCATTTCAACTATCATTTGGCTAAGGTAACAGAACATTTCTTTGAGGAAAGCAGGCAATAGGAGATACCTTGAAGAGTCAAGCCTCGAAAAGAGGCAACGGTTTTCTCTTTGTCACGCTCCTCAAGGCTTATTTGGTTCTGGCTAAATCAAGTGGTCTGGTTGGATGGAGGCCCAGGAGATCTGACTTTGGCTTTCAGTAGCCAGGGGAGTGTGCGTCATTCCTGTAGCTACAGGGAACAATGGGTTTGCGGTTGCATGGCTTGGACCTTTGGGACTGGTTTATTTGCAGGTTTTGAGTCTACTTCAGTCTGGAACTCCTGGAGGAAAAGCCCTGGTTTCTAGAAGGGGAGTGGTGGGAATGACCAAGACCTTTCCAGATGGTTCAGCAAGGAGCCTGAAATCTAACTCACCAAACATCTATAAAACTGCAGTGACCTCAGGTGGGTTACTATTGTCATTAAGGGTGGAAAGTAATTGTTTATAGTCCTCTATTCTATTGCTATTTGCAAAACATGCCCATTGCATTTTTTCATTTACTTTCTTAACGGTGGCAATTTCAAGGGGTCCCCATGGGCAGAGAGGCGAAATTTATTCTATGACTTATTGGCTATATACCACTTCCAGATTTCTTTCTAAAACTCTTTCTAAAATATAGCTATTTTCATATTATACATTATTATGATAACTCTGGGAAGAATAAATCAAACTGGAGAAAATTTTAGCAAAGAATTCTTATTTACTAGACCCAGAGGAGGTTGAAAGTAGGATTTCTGGGCAAATGTTTCCTTTAGACTAGGCTAAAGAAGGATGATGACCCCAGGTCCTATATACTAGTCATATCAGTCTAAGGACCAGGAAATTTAAAGTGAGCTTACGGGGCCATTCATGCTTCCTCATTGCTTTTGATCATTTAAATAACAATTTCAGCTTTAAGAACACTGCTAACATATTACAAATACTGAAAAGGATGGGGAGATATGACCCCATATATTACTTTGTCACTAGGAAATTAGCAAACATTAAAGGAGGCATGTATTGGAATTATAGCTTTTCAGGTCCAATTAAATTAAGATATTCATAAACCCTTATTCTATGCAAGGCATCGTCCTCTAGGTCCACATAAATAAGGCATAATCCTTGCTTCTTAGGTTTTACAAGCTAGTGGAGCAGATATGGAAGTATTTAAAAAGTGTCTTCAGAGAAACATACAGAGTTACTTGAAATCTGCATTTGGTTTGAAATATATATGTACATACATATGCATGTGTGTGTGCACACCTGCTGTGAATCCACACCCCCACATATACATCCATATATACACACACGTACACACACAATACACTTTTAAATATCAAGCCAATGTGACATTACCATTGTGACAAGAGACCTGACGTTTGGCAGGAAGGATTAGATCCTTTGAGAGTTCCATTGTTCTGGGTGGACTGCACAAATTTATACGCAGCAGCAATTTTTCTGCAAGAAAAACTGAAGTTTTAATCATAGCTCGGTATTATAATTTATACATAAATAAAGAATGGCAACTGAGAAAGCAATTACCAAGCAATGAAATATTTCACGTTATGAAAAATAAAATCACATTTTCTCCTGGATATGGGAAATTGAGGGTTTAGTGAAGGTGCCAGGGTTTTTGTTGTCTCTCATGAGAAAAGGATGGCAACACAAAGTTATTCTAGCCTATTTTTTCTTTTTTAGTTTACTGGAAGTATTTTCTTAAATAGGTATCTTGTAAGTTATATCCATATAAAGAGAGATAAATTAGCTAAGAAGATACATGAAATGTGGTTTCCTTTTAGAAATATATGTCTTGTGCTTTTCTCCCTAGACAGCTTTAACGATTCCTAGATCTACTGTGGGTCTATGGCGATTGTTAAATTTCTGTCGAATGTAAGGTTAACCTTATGATCCTTATTTGCATTTTAAAATTTCTAACATATGTCTATAAATCTAACTTGAAACATTAATATGTGTCATAATTCTTTTTAAAAGACCAGATTAACCTACTGGAATTAATTATTACCTTATTATATTGCGTTTTCCTAGGTATCTGAAATTTTGAAGACAAACGCTAGAAAGAAAAAAAGTCACATTCGAATTATTCAGGCCCTTTAATTTATACAAATTGTTCATCTGAGTACATTCAAAGAAAAATACTACATTTTCTTTAAATATTTTATGCACTATTATTGATAGATAATTCACTATATGGGTACTTAGAATGAAGGATGGTATATTAAACTATTTTGAATATTCTAGAAAAAAGTGTTAACTAATCAACTCTATAACTTACTCCAAGATGCTGAAGAAGTCAGACACCTCTGGACTGGGCGCTCTTTGCCAGTAGGCGATCAGAGTCTCTGAAAGGAAACACCACATAGCATGAGCCTCTTTGAAGTTCAAAGCTTTCTTGTTTTTTTAAAAAATTTAATTTTAAAGCGTTCTCTTTACCCTCTGAAATTGTTTTCATAATATGAAGAAAGCACATAAGAAGACTCCTGGTTTCTGCTTGATCTAACTTGTCAAAGCGAAGCGTTGAGCCTATCAAAGACAAGGGTCTTGGGATCTAGGAATCAAAGAAGCAATAAAGATTAAGTAAGAGAAAGAATTTTCTAACTCATAATATGTGAGTAAGTCTCTGAGGGAAGCCGTACCTTTTCACAGTTGTCAGTCTTCTCACTGCTCTTCTCATTGGTACTTGGGTTGGAGTCAAGGCTTGCTAACGACGCTCTGGAATCAGCATGGTTTACTGTAGAAATAGCTATTGATGAAAATGCTGTAAACACAAGCCACAGCACACAGATGATAATGAGATGTATGGGAACACACACAAAAGCTAAAATGATGAACCAAAAAGATGCTGATCATTGAGGTGGTAGCAGGGATGCGAAAGGTTGACACAGAAGAGGCAGGGACTGGCATTAAAGCTATGCAACAGTTTAAGTATTATTACAAATCCATGCCAGCATTAAGAATTTAGGAAAGTTTAGGCTATTATAAATGGAAATAAAGTAAAGCTAGTTCCTTTGATTTCTTAAAAAGCATTTTAAGGAAAGTTTCTGTTTTAAAAATGCTTTAATAAAAGTTCATAAGGATGCTATTGGGGAAGAAGCTTTCAATTTTTGACAGTTTCTAAGAAATTAAGATGACATTTCCAAAACAGTTCTTAAAAGTAAACTTTGAAATTGAAGGGCCATTATATTTGAAAAGGTTGTAGGCAATGAAAACTTAAAGACCGTTTCCAGAATAAAGCCATTTGATAACATCTGAGTAGATTGATCCTTGAGCCAAGTAAAAATGAAAGCTAAGTAGAAGAGGAAGTCACTGGATGGCATTCAAAGAAATATGTAAAGAGACTCTTTAGCTATATAAATGTAGTGTACTTTGACATATAGATTATGTGTAATAAATTATGGAGTGGGTAAAAAGCACAAAGATACACAATGTAAACATGGATGAGTGTTAAACACAAGTGTTCTTGGATGGTCGCAAGTACCTGCTATGGAATTTAAAACATCTTTAGAAAAGGATGTATCCACAGAGTTGGCATGTTTCATAGCTGATCCATTGGTGCTGAGGTCGTCTCTCGATCCCTGTATCCAAAGCATAGAAGAGATTCGTGGGAATCACCATATTTCAACACTGGAAACCCCATATGCCTTCTGCGATACACTTTCAATTAGGTGACATTTGATTTGAGCTTTTATATTCCAGCAAAAGTCTTCCGCCAAAGCAGGCAGCAAGAATGAATATATTCAAAACCATACTCTTAGCCACAATTTGATTTCTTAAGTGAGTTTTTATTTTAAAGATGTAGTGGAAACTATTTTTTAGGTACAGGCTAAATGGACGGAATGCTTATTTATATACCCATGGATTATATTATAGGTTATATATCATTATTATCATGAGTTTTCTTGTGTATATCACTATTACTAAAAACTAGATTTTAAATACTTATTATGTGCCAGTCTCCATGATAAGTGTTTTCTATTACATAATTGAATCATCACGAGAATCTTGGGATGGAGGTGTTCTATCTCATTTTAAGAAGAAAAAACTGGAGGCTTAAAGAGTTTGGAAAATTGATCTAAGGTCACACAGATAGCAACTGATACTGCTGGGGTTTGAACAAGGTCCTCTCCAAAAGAAATTCCAAAGGCATAGCTCCTAACTTCTAGATGGTAACATCTTGCCTAGCTACTGGATCAGCAGTGTGTTAACTGATCGGGGATTTGAACACAGGCAACAGAGTCAACTGGGTTGCTGTCCAGTTACTATGACGGCTCAGGAGGAAGGATGGCAACAGGCCCCTCCTGGGCTGTGACTATAAATCAGGAACTTGGCTGTATTAACACCAGGCAGTCATAAAGCTGATGCAGAAGGGTGAGGGGAGTGTGCACAGAGGATGGGCCCATGAATGCAACGAAGGAACCTGCCAAAACTGGAGAGAACTGGAAGGTGATGCTTAGAGCAGCGGAAAATGTAAACAAAATGCTGAAGAGATGGACTAGGTGGAAGGCTTCAGTGACCAATTTGGAACAAATGACAGTGATAGGAACATCTCAAAATACCTGGTAAAAAGTTCTTTTAATCCTTAGTTTGCTCACAGTTGGGGGAAAATGGTTATCCAGGGCAAAAATATCAAAAAGCCAAATGTCTACTTGATTAAAATAGACGTGAAATATTATGCAAACTTACCTGATTAGATGTATTGATGGTAAAAGGATACAGGTCCTTGAGGTAAATCCTTGGCATATTATCCAGAAGCATGCCATAGAGGGGCATGTATAAACTTGCTATCTGGGCCTGCTTTCCCTAGGTGGAAAGGTAGCCAAAAGAAATGATTCACATAAAAATCAATAGACTGGTAAGTTTGATAGGCATTTAAGGTAGTGAGCCATTAAATGGCGTTTAGGGAAGGGAGAAGGGAAGCTCACTTACTGGTTCTCTGTATCGATCATCAAATGAATGCTTAGCCATCAGATTTTTTAGGACAGCTAAAGCTAGGTGCCTAATATCTTGGTCTTCCTGCAGAGCAAAGCCAACTTCTCGGAGCAGAATTCCGATTAAGAAGTGTTTGCGGCAAAATTCATTCGTGACCGAATATTCAGGCATATCTTTGTGAGGAAAGGAAAGAGATCATGCTACTGAAAATCAAACGATCACTTTGTAATCAAGAGAGATTTATCAAACAACTATCAACCCCTCCCACTGCTAGGGGGGATTCAGCAACACAGTCTTGAAAGAGACGAGAAATGTGAGAGGGGGGTGGTCAGTAAGATGGGGTTCTGTGTATACTAATACAGAGAATGCTCAACGTCAAAAGTTGAATTCCATCCAAGTGGCATGTCTACAGCATTATAGGAGTCGAGAGGAGAAAAACTTATTTTCTATCTGGAGGAATCAGGAGGTATTCCTGGAAGGAAGATGTTGAGATGGGCCTTTGAGGATGCTTCATGTCTGGAGTTGTGGAGAGCTGTGGGAGCAAGATGGAGGCAATGGGGAAAGGAGAGGATGTTAGGAGGAGAAAGGATAGGTTTTCCATGGCACAGACCTCTGAAAGCTCAGGTATGTGAGGAGCACAGTTTTGGGGAGACTAGTAAGCACAGCAGCCAAAAGAGGAGTGAGAATTCAGACTTGAGAGAGACATTGGTCCTAGATGATAGAGAAACTTAAGTGCAAATTCCTTAGCTGGCATTTAGGTCCCTCCACCACTTGCGCTTAATTCTATAGGAAATGTTAAGTCACTAATGGCTTTGAGATTGGTGGCCTGATCAGACTTGTGCTTTATTGAATTATTAATATGGTGAAAGGATATAAATGAATTAGACTGTAGTGCAATGTGGGGTAAGGGCTGCAATACAAGAGGCTGTAGCAATGGGGCGGGGGGAGTGAGATGGCGGCTGGGCCTGGGGGGAGGAGGACCCAAGTAGAAGAAGTAACATCCCCAGGACAAGTTGGCTGCAGGATGTGAAGGAGCAAGGAGAGAGGAAAACGAAAGAGGGCTGCAAAATTTTCAGCTTGAATTATGGAGAAAGGAATGTTAAAATTTCCAGCAATAATGCATTTATTCAGAATTGTCCAATGTGCTTCTTAAACGTAACTGTTAATAAATAGGACTAGCGTCCACTTTTAGAAGGCACATTGTGCGCATCACTAGCTGAGCATTTTATCGGTGTTACTGCATGACCCAGTAGGGATAAGGAACCATTAGAATATTCCAGTTCATAACTGACCAGGAGCAAAGTAAACATATTGACTTCTTTAGTCCATGAAGGTACCACTGACGGTGGAAGTACAGGGAATATGGAAGTTTAGGAAACGAAGATCAAATGGCTTAGGTTAAATAAATTTCTCCATGAAATAGTAATAGTGAGGGCCAGAAGTCAAACAAAACTTTTAAATTTGCAACCTATGGCTAGAGAAAAGTTTTGCCCGGACTATTTTAATTTATGGATCTCTTTCAGGTAAAAATAAATTTATATGATTGGAATAATGTCAGTCTTGAGAAAACAGCTCAAACCAAGCTGTGGTTTATTGATAGAAATATATCATATAATGTCAGTTACATTGAACAAGCATGTTATTGCACATATCTGGGAATTTTATTTATGATACACTCTAAGGAAATTTCAGGTGCTTTGGGAAATTTAAAAAAATTTTAAGCTTTGGAGAATAAAATATGAAAGAAGTCAAGTCTGGGAAACACTTAATTATCTGTAAAGAGAAAAGTTCAGTCAACTTTTTGACTATTTTCACTATATGATATTAAATATATGGTTATTTATGAGCATCTGGAACTGGAAATATGTAGTATCTATACTCATCAGTATTATCAGATTATGATGTGGTTATTGATGCTTAGATTCTGTCATATAAAATGTCATCATTTACCTGATGCATGTAACTCTTGAGTTGATTCCGAAGGTGTCAAAGGATCTGAATGGAATATAAATAAACAAAAAGTTCAGATATATCCACACTCAGATATGCACTAGATTCATTAGCTGTGTGCAATTTATACTGAAAAATTAAAATATATTATCCCAAATATAAGTGAGTCTCTTCAACAAAGCTTTGTGTTCCAAGACAAATACCTTAGGTTCTTTCCCTAAAAAAGAATGCCATGAAGAGAATTATTTAAATTCTTAGCCTTCGACTTGAGCACCTATTTTTCTATCAGAAATCTGCATGCTATGGAACATATATTTTTATGTTCACTGTCGATAATATCAGTAAACAAAGAGACTTTCAGGCCTTTTTCTGAGCTACCGACAAGTAGTAAATTGGAATCAAAAGGACCCAATACAGGTTTGACCATCTTGAGTATCTTAATCAGCTTGCCTAACCCAATAATAACTTGATACTAGTTTATAAAACAAAAACAAAACACAACAAAAGGCTAAAAACATTAATAAAGTAATAACAAAATATTGTATAAATATATAAAATATTGTACAGATATTGTATAAAATATTAATAAAAATATTACCCCAAATTACATTTCTACCCTTTTTTCTATGAAGGCATTTAGATTAGAAAAAGAAAAATTGCTCCATAAATTACGAAAAGAATGGAATAATGTATGTAGCTTATGTTTGAGATGAAAATGACAAAACTTTCAACGGCTTGATAATGTACTTTAATTTTCTTTTCCCTCCAAAATATTAGTGCAAGCTATAACATAGACACAAGGAGGCTCTTGACCATCCCAGTTTCTGCTTTCCATCAATATAGTAACTTACTCACTGCTTAGAAGTCAAGTATTCTCCATTCCTAAATCATTTTAGTATTTTCTTTGATTAGTTTCTGATGTTTCAATCAGTGATGCTCATTTCTACCATGATCATCCTGGTATATATATATATATTTTTTTTTTTTTACAAAAGTAAAAAATGAAAATAATTTCTGTAGACTATTTATGCGGCAGTAGGTATAGTCAACAAAATGTGCATGCCCATTCTTACTTGCACACCCATTTCTTTCTGAGCCAGAGGGATCAAGTATTTGCGGTGTCGCCCCCCAGCCAGCCTGCCTTCCTCCCTTTCAAGGTAACAATTTTCTTCATAAAACTCATCTTGAGGAATTGCATTTTAACAGAATTACACCCATTAATTGATAATTTTAAATGAATTTATACTCACAAAGTATAACTTTTCCTCCCTGTAAATTTATGTGTCTCAGAATGAAAGGAAAGCTATCTTTTGGAGCCAGTATGGTGAATGACAGTATGGGTCTGGGTTAAAATTCTTTGATTTATAATCCCCAGTTTTATAATTCTGTTGGTCTTCTCTTTAATGAAAAAGGAAACATAGACAAAAATTGAGAAATATAGAGCTGTATTCATTACCACAGGCCTATAGTTTCTTCTACATTTTAATACGATTACCTTGATCTAATGCCCATGTGACAACTTCAGACAAAACCAAGATGGAGGAAAGAAGAAAAAACCCAAAAAACCCAAACAAACCAACAAATAAAAAGTATTCACTTTGTAGGAATTGAAAATTCTGGAAATTATTACCTGGAATGTTTGCTGATCTTATGGGGAGACACAAAGGAATAAAGTGTTCGTGCTGACATACTTCTTGAAGAAAATCAAATTTATACTGGCATAAAGTCTGAAAAAGAGACAGATGGAATGACTACTATTTACACACCAAGAAAGCTAATACAAATTCCACACTCGAGGGGCTGGCCTGGTGGTGTAGATTAAGTTTGTGCACTCCACTTCCCCAGCCTGGGGTTCACCGGTTTGGATCCCAGCGTGGACACGGCATGGCTCATCAAGCCATGCTGTGGCAGGTGGCCCACATATAAAGTAGAGGAAGATGGGCAGAGATATTAGCTCAGGGCCAATCTTCCTCAAAATAAAAAAATCCACACTTGAGTCTCATACCTAAAAAGACGATATAGTTACTTTGGTGTGACCACCAGGTAATTGTTAAGTCTAAAGGATTTTGTCCCCTCTGAAGCGGTAAATGTAGTCAGAGTTCATGTTTTTGGAGATCGGTCAAGGCCTCCTCAGGAGATGATCCCATTGGTATTCTACACTGAGCTTTGATGAGATACAATCTTACTGAATCATATTTTTTGCTTCCTTTAGCTTATATCACAACACACTTATTCTAAGAAAAACAGTGCCTCACACACGTTCAGAGCTCTAAAACCACACTCAGCTCATGGAACTGATCACTACAGTCAATTCCTATGATCCAGCGCTGAGGAAGACAATGGTGCTGATAATCTAAAAGAAAGTAAATCTCTCTCCAGATGCCGTTTGTTCTCAGAGCACATTATTTAATTCCACCTCTTCTCTGCCCTTGCAAACAGGTCTGTCTTTTCAATAATGTTTTGATTAGAACAGTGACAAATAGGATCCAGACATGGTCTAAGGCAACTTAATACATGTGTTACAAACAACCTTGTAAGTAGAAACAATTAGCACGTTCATACTATGCTTTTTCACTCTCATGCGCAGGCTACGTAATCAAGTTTTTTTTGGTGAGGAAGATTCGCCCTGAGCTAACATCTGTGCCAGTCTTCCTCTACTTTATATGTGGGAAGCTGCCACAGTATGGCTGACGAGTGGCATAGGTCCACACCCGGGATCCAAATCCGTGAACCCTGGGCCACCAAAGCGGAACGTGTCAAACTTAACCACCATGCTACGGGGCTGGTCCCATGATCAATTTTTTTTAATTAAACTTGTTTTTTTGGAGGAAGATTAGTCCTGAGCTAACATCTGCTGCCAATTCTCCTCTTTTTGCTGAGGAAAACTGGCTCTGAGCTAACACCCGCGCCCATCTTCCTCTACTTTATATGCGGGACGCCCCCCACAGCATGGCTTAACAAGCAGTGCATAGGTCTGCACCCCGGATCTGAACTGGCAAATGGGCTGTTGAAACAGAATGTGTGAACTTAACTGCTGCACCACCGGGTTGGCCCCCATGATCAATTTTTAAGAATCAATGTTTGTGTTCATTATATTTATTAATATCGGCTAACAAAACAAGCTATATTCCATTTGCTCACATATTTTAGAATTACATTTTGTGGCAACCTTAGTCAATAATTTAAAAGACTGCCATTTCAAACATGGATAGCATCTGACATAATCCTTCGTACATCAAAGGGAACAGAAGCATAATTAAATTATATATTCATTATTCTTCATTGAGTATGTTCTGTTTGGTCTTTGAAAAAAATACATAATTGGCCCAGCTCGGTGGTGCAGTGGTTAAGTTTGCATGCTCTGCTTCAGTGGCCCAGGGTTTGCCAGTTCGGATCCTGGGCACGGACCTACACTCTGCTCACCAAGCCACGCTGTGGCAGTGACCCATATACAAAATAGAGAAAGATGGGTACAGATGTTAGCTCAGGGCCATTCTTCCTCAAGCAAAGAGGAAGACTGGAAACAGATGTTAGCTCAAGGCCAATATTCCTCACCAAAAATACATATAATAATTTAGGTCTACTGGAATTAAATCTAAAAAGATATTCTGCAAATTTCATGCATAATTGGAGCACTAACAAAGAATATTCTTTCAAAAAATATTTACAGAGAGAATTGGCTTCTCAGAACCAAATGACATATAATCATGTAACTCCCTTAGTCAAAAGTGAAGTCTCCACTGCTAAAAATATAATGTCAGATTCCTAAGCATGACATGAAAAGCAATAAGAAGATCATTATGTATTTTTGGCCACTTTGCATTCATTATTGTTTCCCAATATCTAGATAATTTCCCTCTGAGGACTTACCTTCTTCCCAATGCATAATGGGGAATTATTAATTCAGGTGACCTGTCTTCCCTCCATAGGAGGCAGGCATGTGACCCAAAGCAGGGTGGTCACACACTTCCTCTCTGGAATGTAAATCTTAAGCAGAGTGTTAAGAGTGTTGGAGAAGATGGTTCCAATCAATTTATCTTAGCAGCAGCAGACCTTGGCCACACGGTTCCTCCTTTGTGGTTATTCTTGTGCCCTGGAAATGCCTTGGCCCAGCTCTTTTCCGAGCTTAGCTCTCCAGCTCTCTACTCCCAATATCCTTCAATAAATTCCTTTTTGCTCAGATTGGAGTAAGTTTCTGTTGCTCGCAACCCAAGGAAGCTTAACTGATACAACTGTCATGATCTGGCCCATTTCCAGTCTTACATCCCTCCAGCAGTTGCCATACTATAGTTCAGTGGTTCTCAAACTTGAGAGTGTGTAAGAATCACCTGAACGTGACAGACTGCTGGGCCCCACCTGCGGCAGTTCAGTTCTGAGATCGCTGGTCTAGGGACCACACTTTGAGGAGCACTGCTCTCTAGATATCACTGTTCCCTGCCTATCTCCTGACCCATACACCCTATTTAGGTCGGGTGATCAACTGTCCTATCTTGCCAAGACTGAAGGCTTCCGGGGAAGTAGGACTTTCATTGGTAAAAGGAAGACAGTCCTGAGCCAACCTGACTACAAGAACTACAGATGAAAAGAATCACTCCTCTCCCCACCCACAAGAAATTGAAGTGAAATGTAAACACTTTCATTCCACAGTCTTTTGTCCTCCATTAAAGAAGGCCTTTGGAGACTTACTCAGCAGACGAATCGCTTTAAAAGGCTGCCTCTTATTGATATTGAAATTATTTTTGATACAGAGAATGGATAGGTTAATGTTTTAGGCAGATACACACAGAGACCAGTTTATTTATTTATAATGCGGTAGTTCAGACAGCAAGCAGTCTTGCATTTGGTTCTTACCTTGAGATCACCAGAGGAGCACATGCTGATGTAATTGTTAACCATCTTAAACACAAAGCCACGGTCCATAAATGTAAAGCAGCGCTAAAAAGGATAAAATTCTAAATTCAGACATTCTTACTTTACGGATCACTAAAGATTTCAGAAAAGATGATTTAATATATGGAAGTAAAATAACATTTAACTAAATGTGTTGTATAACAAATGCTTTACAAATCTCTACAATATGTTTAAGCATCCATCCACATATGGCAATTAACTAAAATATGTACTAGATAGAGTACACACACCCGAAAGTTACAAACTCATATTTATCAATTTCATTAAACATGCCTACGAGCTTTGCAATGAAATATGCCCTTCCCTTTTTATAGGGAAAGTTTTAACTTTTACTTGTCTATTTTTTTAATCAGTTAGTTACACTGTCTGGTTGTTTTTTAGTAAGCCAGTTCCGCAATTCCTTGGGTGAAGCTCTTTGGCTGTAAAACACTGGGTAGGAACAAGGGTGGCAGAGATGGGCCAGCAGAGCCTTTTTAGATCTCACTGGCCTCCTTCAACAGAATAGCTCTTCTTTTCAGCCAAGGCAGCCTCAATTCGAGGAGTGAAGGTAAGAGATGCTGCTCACTCTAATTCTGTTGTCAAACTCTCTTAACTGTAATAAGAGACTTAAACAGTAGGTGGGTTTGGAGGAGACAGGCAAGCATTCCAAGTTGGCACAATAAAGCTACAGGGGCCAGTGACGGCACTGGAAAGCTATGAAGCAGGAGGCAGGGACCGCATTTCCTGATGCAGTATCTTGGGCGGCACTATAGCAGATTGTCACGTGGGGGTCATTACTGTGTGTGTGTTTCATTCTATCTATCCACACGTGTGTGAGCATGCATACCACCCGGGGAAACTTCTCAGCCACTGCACCACTCAGTATGGAAGGATTTTTTTTCTTGTCCAAAGAGTCTAGGATGGTCCATGGCAATGGTTTTGTATTTCTTGCATCTCTCCTCAATTTTACAAACAAATCTCTTTTCTCAGAAAAGACTGGACATAAAATCTTGTTATAGGTAGTATGCTGAGTGGAAAGTCTCCCACTGAAAAATACCTGTGCGTAAACAAGGGCAATTTTCTCTAATAACTTTCTTCTAGTTGTTAATTTATATGGTTGTTTTGTTTTTCATTTCCATTTTTCTTTGTCTTCTTCTGAGTGTTTTTTATGTACCTATTCATTACTGTGTTAGTATATTGCCTCATTTATATTTTCATTTTTAATATGAATTTAAGCTCTTTCAATAACTCTTCATTCAGTTAAAAGTAAATGGTTCCCGTGTCCTCCCATCTCCCAATAGGACAGTGGAGAGAGGGGACACCAGAGTGTAGTCACAGGCTCAGAAGATGTAGACGCACAAGAGGAAGACGGGAGGAAAAGAGGGGCTTCGTGTCTTCTGCACTAAGCAGGCTCCCAGCAGGTGTGTCAAATCCTTTTAGGCTCTCCCTCTGCAGGAGGAGGTCCCAACCTGGTCACCCTTGCAACATCCCCACCATGGACCTCTCTCCCCAGAAGACCTCTGCTCTCTCTTTCCTGCTGGGAAACGGCATGGGTCTCACCTTGCAGAGAGAGGAAGACCACCCAAGACAACTGTGGACTCTAGAAACTTCTCAAGAAAGAGCAGGAGAGAAAGAGCCCTGGGGATGTCTTTGGTGAAGACAAGGGCCCTTTGGCTTGATGGAGGAGGGGTTGGTGAGTCCTGTCATTGAACCAGAGTTGTGGCAATTGTCACCTCCCAGGAGCTACTGTGGGTACCCTGCAGAGCAGACCTGTGAGCTTTTGAAGGAGGCCAATCTCCAGCACCCGTGAATGAGGAAGGTAGGAGAAGGTTGCCCGTCCTGGAGATCTATGAAAACTCACTTCAGGTTGCTTGAGATTGAAGAAAGACTCTATGTGGCAAGCTTGTCATTTCTCTTTTTAAGGGGCAGTGCCTCATAAGCATTGTGCCAAATGGCTACATTCAATTTTACGTTAAAAAAAAATCACTTTCTCTCCATTTCCCTTTTTCTTTCCTAGTTCAAATGATTCGTCCAATAAACTTTACAAAAAATTTAAAAAATCTTTCAGTATCAAATAAATGCCATTAAAACTATAAATTGTAAAACAATGCTTACATGATGGACTTTTATAATGTACAATATATTAAAAGAATGTTTCCATTTATAAGCTTCACACATTAAGTATTGCTTTCAATCTGCAGTCCATGTGAACTACATATGTTATAGACTATACTTATCCATTGTCAGTCTGTGCTTTTTCCCACAGATTTCACAAGACCACTGCTACCACCATTAGCTTTCTACTTTGTCTTATCCTTTTTCATCTTGGACATTATTTTATTTGCCCCTATGTTAGACATTAGTTTATATGCCACCAGAAGCAACTTTTACATTAATGAGCTCCATGCAAAGCATACATTTATTACAAGTACAGAGCATTTAAGCCAAGAAGGGTAGATAATGGGTCTTTTCCATTATTTTGCTTATCCATAATTTTTTGCAGTTTAGGGAGAAATATCGCAGATGTTTCTTAAACACAATTTGCTTGCATCATTTTTTCCAAATTCCCTCTTCTCTCAATCACTTCAGATAAACTACTAGCATAGTAATAGACAATTCCCACGGGTCTAAAATGTGGTTGAAAACTAAAGTGATTTTTTTCTCCTTTACTCTCTTCCTCCTTAATCCTGACCATCCCTTTCTCTTTCTGAAAGCAAGGAAAAAGCAAAATTAAGAGGTGAATTGTCTGAAGAAAAAAAATAAATTCAAGATGAGAACAAATACAGTGTATAAGTGTATAATTTGAAATAGTGTTTAACACATTAAAAAAGAAATTAGATTGGATTAAAACTCACCAAAGACAACTTGGCCTAATTTTACACCCAACTCCACAGCCTCCTAACTTTCTATATCAGTATTTATTTATAAATTCTCATTCCTATCCAGGATGTTCTGGTGTCTACCATAAAGAAACAAGAAAAGTGGCTTCATCAAGGTTACAATAGTCAAGAGTTGGGCAAAAGGAGAAAGAAAAACATCTTTCTAGTTGAATGTATTATCTGTTAAATGATAGACCATCATTCTATGTTAGCTTTTTTGACTAAGCCTTTTTTTCTTCTCCATTCAATATGAATGCCTGTAATGCAAAGAAATGTAACTAATTTTATATATAGTTTAATTTAGTAAGTTTAGTAATTGGTTGCTCAACACTTTGATAATTTTCCTTTTATGTGATCAGTGCATAATGTCCTCATCATGTAAAAAAGAACCTGAAGGTAATTTAAAAAAAAATGCTAAATTCCCAAAAGTTTTCCCATAGTAGTTATTTGGCATCCTTGTTGGAGCTATAGACCATCCAGAACATCACTTCAAGGGCAGAAATACCCGAGAGAATAATATTGCCACAGGGTGGCTTCTCCTTTAAAAAATCTCACTCTTCTCTTAAAAAATATTTAGAGGTACGATGAATTGACAGCACTCAAATGGATACTTATCTTACCTTGGTTTTTGTTCTACATAAGTCTTTGGGAAAAATACTAAAAGTATTTCAGGCAGGAAAGATGTATAGAAGAAAGCATTCATCTAATTGTGCTAGTTTTGACTCTTCATCATAAATGGAGATGGAATTGATTAACGAGGAGGGTATCTCGCATCCACTCTCATGCGGGCTTGAATAAAATGGTGATCTTGTATAACTGTACCTTGAGAAATCTGGCAACGCTGTGGTTTGCCCTTCTTGTTTCTTCAGGTGCATCTTTGTATTTCCAAATCATGTGGTCGCAAAGGACCATTACAAGATTGTCCAACTCATTTTGGTAAGATTCAGGAAATCTTTGAGCCCGAGAGAGCTAAGGAAAGAATGGGTCATTTTTTATAATGTGGCATATGAAACACTAAGCCTGGAATAAATAAACAGAAAGACTTACTTCATTTTGTATATCATCAAACGAAAAGAGTCCTTTTGAAAACTTGAAAGCAATTAACAAAATAGAAGCCCTTTTAATTTCAAGGTCATGATTTCCATCATTTTCATTTAATATTTCCTTCTATTTTGGCCAATAAACTTTTCACTTTTTCATTAAAAAGTAGATGATAACATATAGTAATTGCAAACTATTTGAACAATTTACAAATGTAACATTTTCTATGACCTCTCACATCTTAATTCTTCTCTATTCCCTCTTAGGAAATAACTGCTATTAACGGTTTAATGAATATTATTCTAGATTTTCTTTGACACATAGTTCTCTATTTAATTTAAAAGTCAATTATTTTGAGTTTTTAAACTAGGAATTCCCTAATAAACAACTATAAGCAATCAATGAATGAGTAATTGAATGAGTAAAGATAGTGGTTTGAAACGTCCTCTAATAATTAGTGAGTTCCAGCTAGTCTTCTTTTGAAAATTTCTTTCAGTCTTATTGAAGTATAATTGACATAAAATTGTAAGATATTTAAAGTGAACCTCATGGTGTTTTGATACACATATACATTGTGAAAGGATCCACCCATCTAGTTAATTACCACATCCTTCACCTCACATATTTATCTTTTTTTTTTTTTGGTGACAACGTTTAAGTTTTCCTCTCTTAGTAAACTTCAATTATAAAATACAGTGTTATCAACTGTAATCACCACGTATAATATTAGCTCCTGAGACCTTATTCATCTTAGAGCTGCAAGTTTGTCCCAGCTAGTCTTAACTCCACGGTCACAGCACACGACACGGCCAGTGGGACCTCACAGTCAAGATACTTTTTCTACAAAATGCAAAATGGCTTGACTATGAGATTACATAACATACACGCAATAAAACTCCACAGGTTCCTAAAGACCAACCCTTAGGGCCAGGAATTCACTCCTCCTGCCTGAACTCCAGCACACAGGGGGAACGTTTCAGGCAGCTGAGCTTTCCCATCTCAGTCTCTGGTTCGTGAATTTACAGTCCCTTGCATGAGATAGATAAGATTCATTCATCTTTACAAGCTTTACAAAACTAGACTCACATTTTCACTATAGATAGAAACACAAAATTTAGAGTTAGACTGAATCATGTATTTCTAAAATTCTGGGCACCCATCCTTCCAATGCTGCAAGAATTAAAACCATGGAGGATGAAGTTACAGAAATTGCATAGAACCAACAGTGACTTAACCGTGGGATGCTGGAGCTGGGTTGGTCTGGCTTTTCTTTAAGCCAATTGACCAGGACACCACTGTATAGGCATTCTGAGGATCTCATGGTTACCCTCCGTATATTGTTAAAGCTTCTTGTTGAAATCAAATTAAATTAACAACAAATAAACTCAACCAATTTAATCACACACATCTTTTGTTATTCTGCTCCATCTACCTTGGGCAATAAAAGTAAACAATTTGCCCACATGAAAGCAACAATCACTTTTTTAGTAATCAAAGCACATTTATAGTTTTCCTCTTTTCATTTTTTTAGTCCTCTCAGATCAACATCAACATTTTCTTCACATGGACATGCATTCATCTCTTGGGCTTTGATATTCCCTCTGTTCTTTCTTCATTTTGCCTTCCTCTTAGACTCACCCTGTGGCCTACTCCCACTCTTAACTCCCACTCTTAAGTGAGGAATGGTAAGTACATGAGTAATGTTTTTAATCGTTCTCCGGAAGTACATCCCAAAGTCTCGAGGTGGGAAAATTCTTGCACTGGAGATTGTGGATTTTCTGTCTCAGGAAAGGGGAGGAAGGGAAGTGACATGACAGCAGGATCTGATCTCAAGCTGCAGAGCTGGAACGTGCTGGGTAACTTGAGCTTTGGTGTGGCAAAGGTCACAAGGAACAGGCCTAGAATGCATGGGCTGAATTTCAGGCATTTGGGAGTTTTGTTAGGAATACGGGGTTGCTGGGAAACGAAAAGTGTAGCCAGGTCAATGAACCTTTTGCTACTAGAGATCAGTGTTGAGAAGACATCCAGCAGTTCCTGGTAAATAGGAACTCACCTTGATTAAGAGAGCAGGGGTCATATGGAGGTGCTGCCTCTCAGAGGACTAAACCAGATATCTTTCCTGACATCCTCGAATCTCCCACACTTGCTCCTCATAAGGGAAATTTCTTTAAAGGTGGAGAAAACCATTCACTTTGCAATTGAAAAGAAAATGCAAATAAATTCACATTTATTGTGAATGCTTTTGAGTCAAATGATGCTACCAGGTCTTTTCCTACTGTGATAAATAGAGATGGTTTAGAAAATTGGAAGGTCATGGGCCCCTGGAAGAAAACTGGAGTGTGGGGGTTGCCCCTGAAGAGGGTAATAAAAATGGAACTTGAATCAGTGAAGATAAACCATGAGACACAAAGATGTTGTCCATGATGAGTTCCTTGATTCTTAGGCTGTTCATTGGGGTGTTCTGTGAGCTAGGTATTTGATCAAATCCATACTGATGAGAACTAAAGGATTTTAGTCTAACCCATTCTTTTTTTCAGATAGGAAAACAGGCTCTGAGCTGTTAAGTGTCTTTTTTATCATCCAACATGTTAGTGGCAGAGCAAGAATTATAGTGGTGAGGTTTCCTGACTCCAACACAGCTTAACAACAGAGAGATAGGAGTCATCCTTATCTTCATGTTAGATTTTCTCTTCCTCCTAGACAGGAGGCTCTTATCTCTGGAAGTAGAAGAGCAGACACAGCTGAAAAGTAAACATAGAATTTTAAAATTAAGAGTTTTGGAATTCCAGAGATAATCAAATGTCCAGCCAAGGCAGGTCTGCTATTCTTATGTCAAGGCCATGGTAGTAAAGACCTTGGGTCTGGAAGCATGGATGGGGACATGTGGATGGATGACCTGAGGATGGTGGCTCTGCACACTGAACCCTCAGTGTAGTAAAAGTGTCCCATCCTCTCCCTGCAAGGCAATAGGCAAAGCCTCCAGGAGCTGTCTTTCCTCCTCTTCTGGAGCTCAGGCCATTAACTGGGGTAAAGCCCAGCTTAATCTAGCTGTGACCTTGCTGGCTCTAATAAAGCAAGACAGAGAGCATAGCCTAAGGAGCTGTAAGAACTAGCTAGCATGTACCAGCAGGAGCCACGGTGGAAGTACCACTGGGACTGGACATTGAGTGTTTGATCAAGGTGGCCAGAATGTAAGAGTGGATAAATTAAAATTCCTTGACATGGGGGTGCTTATCAGAACATGGTCTTAAACAAGACTTCAGGGAATGGATCACTCACTGTTAGGGTGGCTCTTAGAATCTTGGAGATGGCTCATTGTAAGCAGAGTGGAGATGCCTGAGTTGCCCTGATAGGTGATAGAGGAGGAATAAAGACGCAGAGGGAAGTGGACACGTAGGAATGGATATATGGGGAGCGGAACACCCACCAGAGGATCATGTTCCACAGGAAGACCTGGAAGACACACCATCCACCAAGGCCATCAAGAAGGTACAGCGACCCACATCCCAAGATGTTCAGTGGTGTCCCCTCTCTGCAGCGGGGAGAGGTAGTTGCAGTGTTGGCTCACTACCAGCTATGGGGATGATGGTCACCAAAATAACAGAGGCCATGTGATTGTACTTAATCTCTAGGAGCCAGGGGGCTGCAATTATCATAACAAATGTCAAGCCTGGAGGGAAGCCAAGGGGGCTTGACTCTCAGAAAGTTGTGGAGTTGATGATACGTGGAATCCCAACAGACAAGATAGACATCCTCAACAATGGCAATGCTTAACATCCACCAAGAAGGCAAGAATGGGCAATTAGAAGATGGGGATGTTCACTCCAATAAACAGTCATGATTCCTTTCTCTGTTCCTGGACCTGAGTCAATTTTCAGATCTGGTACCCATTGACTGAAGAGGAGGCAGGGTCCCTAAAGAAAGCTCCCTGCAATACTTTACACAGGTGACTGTACACAAGGGAGAGGGGAATGCTCATATATTTCAAGCACTATTGGGTGCAAGATCCGAGTTGATATTGATATCTGGAGACCAAAAGCATCACCATGTCCACCCTGTTAGAGTGGGAACTTACAGTAATTAAAAAAGGAGTCTTGACTAAAGTTCTGTTAACAGTGGGTCCACAGACCCACCCAATAGTCATTTACCTGTCCAAATGTATAATTTTTATTGACATAATCAGCATTTGGTGTAGCCCCATGCTAGGAGCTGTCCTAGTGGGGAAGGCCAAGTGGAAGCCTCTGACATGGCCCCTCCTCCACCAAGAGTGTAAATGAAGACAATATTAGTAAGCACCACAATCCCCACCCCATGTAATATTGTTCTGATTGATTCTCTTGGTGGGGGAGGGACGTGTCAGAGTGTTCCTCTTGGTCTTATCCACGTGGGAAAAGAGAGAAATACGTGTGGAATTTAGGTGATCCACTTGGGTGCTTCTTGGTCCTCCTTACCCAATTGTAACTATGAATGGTCTGAGTAGAGTATGATTACCAGTGGCCGAGACCACTATGGATCACTCCAGAATGAGAGTTTGGGTCACCCAAAGGTAAGTCACTAAGACCTTCAGAGGTATTGGCTGAGGGTGAGAAAAATCTAGAATGGATAGTAGAGGAGGGAGATGATGAGTACCATATGGGGCCCCGAGGCCAACAGTAGTAACAAGGGCTATAGTCATTCCCACTAGCCTCCCTCTTATAAGTTTCCTTTCAGGAAGAGAGGCTCACGGGAACTGTGGAGGACAGATTCACGAACATGTGCAATAAGTGGTGCAAACTGTGCACTGTGGCATCCATGATGTGCACAGCTCAGATGATCCTTCAAGACAAAATATACTGAGAGGAATGTAAATAGGAACCACTTAAGCATCCATGCCGAGGCCACACTCTCCCCGGGATGCTCCAAGTCAATAACTGAGCTTGTAGAGGTACCAGAACCAGACCATCTGCCCAATGCAGGAATCTTCTAATGAACCTTCTTTGCTCTCAGACTGCCCATTGGCCTAGCTAGAACTTTCTCACTGCAAGGCTCTTTCTGGCCAATCCTCCTTCCTTCCCCATCTTCTTTCACAGGTGTCGGAACTTTCTTAGTCCTTTCGCTTGTCCCTCCTTATCCTTCCTAGCCATTTTGCCCTTCCTGTTTTGCCCTGGCGTCTGCTTCTGAGGACTTGTACTGACACACACAATCATTTCTCCCATTTAAAAGGCAATTAACATAAATTGCTAAAGTTTACAAAGCAAATACAAATGCAACTGATGAGAGTATACTCAGCATAATTGTTGGATAACATTATATTACCTATGATCTTACCTGAATTTTATTTGTGTCAACCAAGTGCTGTGCCATTGATTTTAGGATAATTGCAAAGAAGAACCAGGAATGCTGTTACGAAAAGAAAAGACATTAAGAAATTTATTACCCTATGGTAAAATAATAATTTTTTTCTTTACAACTCGTAATATTATAAAATCTTTTTATTAAAATGTATTCTTTGAAATTAAATGCATCAGAGCAACAATATATTCTCCATTATGTTATGATGATCTTTATCAAAGTTCTAATGGTAGAAGCGAGTGTCAGACATAAGTGTGAGACATCTCAGTTCCTCAGTCATCTCAAAGAATATTTAAACTAAAACAAGATACCAGTTTACCCAGTGTAGTTGATTAGACAGTAATCTTATGAAATATTGATTCTATTTGTTTCACTTAAACAAAATTAAACAAAACTTTTTATGTGAAAATATATCATTAGCAGGCCTATCCCTGACATTTCCAGGGCGAGAAGCCAGAGTAAAAATGAAAGGCCACATGTCTGAGTATCTAAAACTTGGAAGTCAAGCTGACAAAGTGCTAAAGAAAGTATGTTTGATCCTCCCACCTTGACAAGCATAACTTCAGGATAACTTGGAATGCTGGACCAGAATGTGGGGGCATGGGGAGAGCAGGTGCCTGGCCTACCTGCTCTTCCCATCCCAGGTTCCGTCCTACACCTTGAGGGGCCCACTGCACATGTGTGACTGTCCAGCTGGCACATCCACTTGCTGTCCACAAACCAGTCCCTCCCTCTCACTGCAAACTGCTCCCCGCTTCGGTCTAAAGTTGCACCCAGGCATCAAGATTAGCTTTCTGGAGGATGGATCTGGGCAGGAGGTCTAAGCAGATCCAGGAATAAGCTTATAGGTCCTTGAGGCAGGGGCTCCCAGGTATCCTTACAGGTTCAGAAGGGGAGCTAGGGACTCCCAGTGGGCATCTCTCTTGGCTACTCTCATTCCTTTTCCTAGGGGGATGGGCACAGTTGGAGGAGACCAAAGCGCATCCCAGGATGAAGGCACCTCTTTCTTGGCTCTAAGGGTGATGCTTACCCCAGACACAAAAAGTGTATATCGCATATGTACAGTTTAAAGAATGCACCTCCCCGGTCCTCTCCCCTTCCATCCCCTCCACCACAGACAACAGTGGTGAACTCTGTGCTAATCATCCCCTTGCTCTGCTTCTTAATTTTGCCACCACTATTATACATTGAAGCAATATTTAGTTTTGTTTGCCGCTGAACTTCGTATAAGTGGAATCATCCTGTATGTGTTCTCCTGTGATTGCCTTTTTCATTCAACAAATTCTGTTTTGAGGTTCATTCATGTTGAGTCATGTACCTGGAGGTCCTGTATTGTCACCGCATCACATATGTAATCACAATTTACTCATCTGCTCTACTGTCGATGGGCATTTGAATTATATCCAATTTTAGGCTGACACAAAGCATGCTGCTAAACACTTCTGAGTCCTAACTCTAGAGGACTGATTAAGATGAGGAGGGGAGGAGGTTTAAGTTTTAAAGAGGCAGCTCTAACTTAATGAAGGGGTCACTTTTTAGTAAAAAAAAACGTAAATGGCTACTTGGAAATGTAGATACTGGAAATGAAATTCATGTTGTTGGAAATATTTAATTAACACAAGGCACCCTGTTAAAATCTCCTTTTCCCCATCTTGTCCAAAATGATATTTTTAACTATCATGCCAAATGTTCCAACATTTGTCTCTTAATTCAACGGACACCTGCCACTCTTCCTCCCTCAGCACTCCAGCCTGTTTTTGCTGTTTACCTTGAGTCTGCCGAAACGAATCAAATTGAGTCTTTTGTCCCTGTTCTTGTCTGATAACAGAAGGCCCCACTCCTCTCCTGCCCTCTAATCTTGGTAGGCACCCACATTCCCTTTTGTTTCCATACACCCACTGCTTCCATCTCCTGAAACCCACCCACTGGAACTCATGGGCCATGATCAGCAAAATCTCCTGAAGACACAATTTCTCCTCCAGACAGTCCCTTCACCTTGTCTTTTAACTGAACGTTGACTGTCCCCAGAGGACCCTGCTCCTCCAGCATGCAGCTGTCCCCAGCGATCCCTGTTTCCATCCTCACCCTATGACAGTTTATTCTCTGCATAGCCATCAGAAGGATGCTTTTAAACCAAGCTCAGCTCACGTCACTCCTCTGCTCAAAATCCTGTAATGGCCCCCAATTTCCCTCTGAGAGGAAATCAAAGACCTGACAAGGGCCCACAAGACCTCATGCTACCTGCCAAAACTCCCGTTGCTTCTCTGACTTCATCTTGCCTCCTCTCTTCTTTGCTTACTTGGCTCCACCCACATTGGCCTCCCTGCTGTCCTTCAGGTACATCGGGCATGCTGTATCTATGGTAGGGGTCTTCCCCTCTACTTTTAATGTCCTACTCTCAACATCCACATGGCCAGCTCTCTCCCCTCCTTCACATTTTTTGTACAAGTATTACCTTCTTCATGAGCTCTATCCTGACCATTCTATTTAAAACTGCAAACCTCACCCCACACCCTCAGTGGCCCCAATTCCCCTTGGTTGCCTGACATTTTCTTTTCCCATACTACTTCTCATCTTCTAACACACAATTTAATATCTTTGTTTTTATATCTGTAGTTTATTGTTTTTATCCTCTGGTAGAATGTCAGCTCCCCAAGAGCAGAGATCTCTATTTTATTCTCTGACACATGCCAAGTGCCTAGGATGGTGCCTGTCACATGGGAGGCCCTCAGAACATATTTGTTGGATAAACTGAATAAATATACTCATAAGGCTAATTTAAACAAACAAATTTCTTGGCTTAGGATGATCTGATTTGAGTGAACTCACGTTGATGCTTATTGATTCCACCCTCTCATTCTAGCTACTTATGAATCAATCATCCATCTGTGAAGTCATGACAGATAATTAATTTAGTTGGGGACTAAATTCGCTATTCTAGAATAAGTTAGAGTTATCTTTGTATAAGCTTCTCCCTCTCTCTTCTTTATGTTCCTACAAATGTATGTGTTTCAACTTTTGGGAGTCAAAGAGTGGCTGTTTCTCTGCTTCCTCTCCATTGTTATCATATTCATTCATACATCATTAATCCTCTTATTTGTATTTTTCCTCTTACTGAGCCTAAAAACCCAATGAACCTTATTTTTGGTACACTTAGCATCTTTGAATGTTTTAGGTCATTCTTAATAGTCATTCATTTTGCCTTTAGGTCAAAGGACTTAACTAGGGTTCTTTCTGCTTTTTAAGGTGATCTGTTCCCTTGACATAGATCTTTTTTGCTTAATATTTTTATATGCTACTGTTTCAATATGAAGCTTAGGCTAGAAACTACAAGAGAAATGGTCTATGTAAATCAATGAATCCTATCTATTTCCGGGTTGAGAGCAAGCCATCCCTCATACTAACAATTAAAGGACTGTCTTTAAATTCTTTACCTTGAGGACATGCTTTACTGTCGTTGACTCATTTGATTTCAAAAGACCAGTCACATTTTTAGCCAGTTCCTCATGTATAGTTCTCTCCTTGCACGCCCTCGTCTTGAAAACGAACTGAAGAAAATCCAAAGAGTGAAAAAAGTTAAATACTTTAAAAAAACAAAGCTTCAATAATTATGTTCCATGAGTAACTCATATTTCAAAATTAGCTGCTCATGCCAGATTTTGTCATGAAATAAACAAAGGCCCAACGATAAGTATAATACACACCTCTTCCTATTTAGGGCTTTGCACAGGTAGGGCCTTGCTTACCTAAGCTCTCCTTGAAACTCTTTTTGTAGAAACCAAAAGAAAGAGTCAGAGAGCAACTTAGTGGGTTCAGGGAAACATGGGGGGCTTTGACCCACCTACTTAGGACAAATTTCCCCTTCTCCTTCCTTCCACTGGTAACAGGTGACCTGGTAGCAATTCTTCATCCTGAAAGGGTAGAGCACCCACTCAAATAGCCAAGTGGGGAAGCAGGTGCCTTCCAGAGGCTAGTAGGTGAGCTCCCCACACGCCCAGGGTCTACCACCTCATGCTTAGACACAGCTATCAAAGGGTTCATGAACATCTGCTGTCAGTAAGATCACAAATGCTGCCCACTTTTTTTTCCTCAAAAGGTCGGTTTTGGCATGCACCACTGAGTGCATGTAATGATTTTAGTTTTCAGTGTTTCTTCATATATTTTAAGGATATCAGTTTCAACTAATGTGCGTACATTTCAAATATAAAATGCTTATTACTGAATTATGATATTTTACTTATGAGTTGGGTTTGCCGCAAGGAAGGTAATTTCTTCATAGTAGTCACAATTCACACTTCACTATAAGCAAGAGTGAAGGCAGGGAAGAAACTCAAAGCAGAAGCACATTCACATTTGAATCTATGATCATTTCTTTGAACTTCGTAGCTCATTGACAGCTAAGTTGTCTTGATGGGGCCTGACTTCTCCAAGCTCATTCCAGAGGAGAAAGACAAAGCTAAGAGGTGCATGAAACTAACTAAAATCAGGAGGAGTACAATCTTTTCCCCTCATGGATTACAACTCATATGAGGGTAGTCATCAACTACCTAACCCCATGCACTGCCATTTAGCCCCAGGGGCATTTAAACTAGCTCCGAAATATTCTTATTTTAAAATTTTGGCTAGAACGTGTCAGTGCCAAGAGTTGCTGTAAACCATGGCATTTAATTAGACTGACTTTAGACATACATCTTTGAAAGAGACATGGTGTATGTACGCATTTTGGGTATTGTAGATGGGGTGAGTTAGCAGCATTTAGCACCACTGAACTTGAAATGGTGTTTAGTTTGCTTCTGAATAAATATCAATTACACTGAATAGCACATCTTTCAAAGACATTGAAGCACGTGTTGGTACCAGCCGATCAGTTTTTATTATATTCCTAGGTGCAGACCTTAATAATTATCTATATGTTAAAAAATAATTTTTTCTACCTATGGTAAAAAAATCAGACTCCTTGGTCAAGGTCAGGCTATAAACCACGTACTGCAACGAGTCCAATCATAGAATCACAGAGTCGGATGTTCATTTGTTCCATCCCATCTCACTTCAGAGAGGAGAAAAATGAGGTTCAGAGAGGTTGATTACTCAAGTTAACTATTCAGACTTGACTAGCACCTAGTTTCTCACTTGCTAGTTTAGTGCTCTTTCCGGAGTAAAATCTCAGTTGGTTATATTCACTAGGCTGTCTTCATTTTAGATACATGAAAATATGTTATAAAACATCTTTAGGAATTGTTATCAACTTGAAATTCCACACAGGTGTATTTCTGGATTTGAATCACTTCAAGGCAAACTAAATAAACAATTTCGGATATTACAAAATCAAATGGTCTCTTCAGGATATTTCAAACATCCTGATTAAAAAGAAAGACCATATTAGGATGCATTTTCAATATACCTCTCTGAGTATCATAGGTAGCATCTGAGAGTTGACTTAAGGTTCTCTTAAGGAACCAGCCTTGACTGTCACAAAAATAGTCACAACGTCAGTGGGTTCTTGAAGAAAGTTTCAATGATTCCATTGGAACAAGGTAAATGTACTTGTGTTGAAATGAAGATGCCTTTGTGTAATATGGATTGGGGAATGTTTTTCTTCTCAGCCCCTTTGGAGATTGAAATGGAAAATGGAGGTAAGTGTTGGGAGAGTGAAAGTTCTGTAGATGTTTCTGTTGAATGTAAATTCATCAATACACTGGAAGAGTACACTATGACTCTGTCTTAAATAGAGAGCAAACTAAAGAGGTATTTCTAGGCGGAACTGGCTTTCTGAAATTGAAATGTAGATCTTATTGGGTAAATTATACCACAGGGACATTATTGTGAAGTCTATTTTTGGCATACAGGCTATGTTAAGGAAGGGTACACATTCATACTTAGGTATTTGGGAAGACAACTAACATTTCAGCATTTATATAGATATAAAACTGTAAGGAAAAAAATTCCACACTGATGGTATCTCAGAGGGCTTCATACCAGATTGAAATTTCCAGTTATTTCCTTTTACAAGAGCTTTTAAAATTTTTTTACAAGTTTCTAGCACAAAAGACCCAAAACTTTTCTCTAGTTATCTTTCTAGCCATCTAAAATATATCAGTATATGTCTATCCATATATACTAATTAACTATATTCTTTTAATTGAGAAAAGTCTATGCCTCAAAAAGATTTAATCTATGCATAGAAAAAAGTAGAAATTTAGGTCCTCCATGGATTATAAAGTATTACTAAGGTACTCTTATTTATCTCTGGATGCATTCCTTCTTTTTATTCAAGACGACATTTAGGCAGCAACTATAAGGTGCAAACATCATCCCAAGTTCACTGGCATTAATTCACAGGCCAACTGGAAATGAGAATATAGACATGTCCAAGTGAACACCTGACGAAGGACACTGGAGGAAGCAGTGCACACTGATGGAATGGGCTAGTGGTTCATGCCAGAGGATAAAGGACTTAACATACCAGAAGCAGGTACAAATATACAGTAACTGGGAAAATGAAATAATGCCTGAGAAAACAATAAAAAGAGCTAAGAAAACATTACAGAAGAAACATAGAGCATTCAACAAACCAAGAGGAAAAATCTTCCTTAAATTTACACGGGAATTTCATTTATTTGTAACGTTGACTTTACATTAAAGTTTTCTCCTCTATCTCTTTCTTTGCTCTCTCTCCCCATATAATATTCATTTGCGCATGTACATGTTATTTATACATTTAAACATTTAAGCAATACATCTAGCCCATCAATGCAAAGAGACAGATTTCTAAGTAGCTAAGGGGAATGCTTAATATTGCTGTGGGTGGGCACCACCCCGCTAAAGGGAGTAACTTCCCACTTCTTGCAGACAGGAGATGAGACAAGCCACACAGTGCAAGGGGATATGACCAATGTTCAAGTGCTGATTTCATACCTTAATGTACGACTGGACGGAGTGGTCCAGCTGCTCTTCATGGCACTTGGCTACAATGTCGGTCAAAACCCTAGAAACACAGAGCTGTTCAGTGGCCTTTCTGGAGAATGCAGGAAAACACCACTTGGTTTGTCATTGGAGTGTTTGGTAAACTGGGTACTTAATCATTAGCGAATGAATGAATCAATTTCAGACTTCCCCTTCATCCCCCTTATTCCCCTGTACCGAGTATTTGATAGTTATATCACCTGTTAGCCATTTCCAACCTTGAAATCTCTAAACACTAAGATATAAGTAGTGTCTTAGGGCTGCAGTATCACGTTGCAGATTTTTTGCCCGAGTGGACTGGGCTATTACGATCTGCGTGTTTGCTGACATTGTCTTCTTGGAAAAGTGATCATTTTTAGTACCTGATTAAAACTTAAGAACTTAACCTGTAATTACTTATCCTATTCCATTTTAAAAGGGCTTCCCATCCAACCTAGAGGCGCTATATATGCTTTTGGAAAAAGTAATTAGGCGAAGATGTAGGGTTTTGTGCTTTTTCCCCTTAGCTGGGATAGGGTTTCTCATAGCGGTGGTGGGATGGGTTGAATTTTTCACATTAACAATTCCAGTTGCTTCATGGCTGTAGTGCTTAGGAATATCTCAGAATTTCAACAGATCTATCAGCTGAAATATTTAGGAGGCTTGTCAACACAGACCCATATATTCATGCTGAAAAGAGCATCAGTTGAAGGCAAAGTTGGGGACTTTTAATCTGGGTCCAGAACTGGCTGGTTGTGAAACTCTTAGAAATACTTTAATTTTTCAGAGCCTCAGGGCTCTACTTTCAAAACAAGGCTAAACATTCTCATTCTGAAAGAGGTTAATAATATGCCTGTGAGTTAGGAAGGTACTGGAAATATTTCAATGTCAAGAGAAATGGTTTTCCAGAGTACTGCAACTAGTAGCTAAAAAAAAGAATATCAGGAATATATCATTCAATAATTAATTCAAAGCACTATCTTTAGAAAGAGGAAAGGTGATTGCCAAAGTCACTAGACAGATTAGGATTGTTGAAAGAATGTAATATAGACAAACAAAGTGATAACAGTTAAAGAAAAATTGAATATTAAAAAAGACATCTAGTGGGAATGTGAAATGGTATAGTCGCTCTGGAAAACAATTTGGTATTTTCTTAAAAACTACACATGCAACTATCTATCATATAACCGAGCAATTGCACTGGGCATTTATCTCATAGATATTAAATCTGGAAACAACCCAGATGTCACTCGATAGGAGAATTGTTAAACATGCTGTGGCATGGCATACTACTCAGAAATAAAAAAGAATGAACCATTGATAGATGCAACAACCTGGATGAATCTCCAGAGAATTATGCTGAGTGAAAAAAGCTAATCCCAAAACGTTACATATTTTCATACTGTATGATTCGACAGATATATGGAAAATAAAATTTTAGGGATAAAGGGAGGGCATGGGGATGAGAGGGAAGTAGTTGTGGCAATAAAAGGGCAACAAGAGGGATCCTTGTGGTGGCGGACATGTTCTGTACCCTGATTCTATCAATGTCAATATCCTGGTAGTGATATTGTCTATAGTTTTGCAAGATGTTGCCATTGGGGGGAACTGGGTAAAGGGAGCATGGGATCTCTTCACATTATTTCTAACGACTGCATGTGAATCTATAATTATTTCAAAATAAAAAGTTTAATTAAAAAACACAAAGGAAAAGTTTAAAAAGAGGCCTAAAACTTTACTTGAATGATAATAACAGATGATTAGAATGTAAGAATTCAAGAGTGAGAAAGACTTAAATTTTAGATATGTGTTCAAATGAAAGGCAAGTGTACACCATCAGCTATAATCAAAAGTTTTATGTAACCACAGATGATCAAGTCTCTTCTCCTAAGGCCACGGTATGGGTACCTGGTTATCGCTGTACTAATTTCATCGTCTTCATTCTGTACTAGAACCTTGAAGAGCTGATTCAAGATTATAGGCAGAAAACTCATGATGGAGTGAATCTTTTCCACACGCAGTAAATTCTGTAGTAAATTGGCAGGAAAAGAAAAGGGCATTGATTAAATTTAAAGAACATTCTGCTGATGTTTTTCAGAACCTGACTATGAATACCGAAGTTCACCTTTATCTGACGTTTTCTTCATTGCATTTAGTGTGGCATACAGGCACGAGGGTTATGTTGCAAGGACACTGTATTTAATTAACTAATTTAAAATCAATTGATTCTGATTGTCAATCATCTTTCTTTTGGAAAAACTGATCTTTGCTTGTTTTTTTACTCAACAAACAGAGACTACTTAGAAAAAGTGAAATAATTATTACCTCTTTGTTTGCTACTCAATGGGTCTCTTTTGCCTATTCCCACCCTGGAGATCATGAAAATGATTTGCATGTCATGTTACCTCACAAGAGGGGACAAAACTCGAGGTAGGTGACTGAGACATATCTTTCTCTCTTTTTTGGCACTGTTGGAAAAATGCATTCACGTGCGGATCCTGAAATAGCAAGAAAAAGCGTTTATTTCTGATGACACATAAACTGCGTAACAATCATGGTGATGGGAGGTGAGCATTTCTGTAGGACAGAGGCCTCAGTGTGCAAGTGCTTTATCAAGGAGACAGCGGGACAGTGCTTTCGTTCCCTCGAGACATTCCGGCACATTGAAGGCTCCACCTGCAGGACGAAGCTCACCCTCTCCTATTTCATTCTCCTAGCTCTGTTTTCCTTCTTGGCCACATGACAATGGCTGGAGAATTACTTCCCTTGGTTTTGTTCCTTTCATTTTTTTAAATTGCCTTCTTTCATCTTCTGCTCCTGCTTTTTCTACAGATTTCTACTAATTTTTCTTACATATTCCTTAACACAAGGGAACGTGTACTCTTTAATACGCATTGAGATATTTTCAGACTTCAAATGCCCGAATTAGTTGAAAATTAGGAAGTCTACACTAACATCATGAAATAAAACTGACTCTTATCCTTTGTTGTGGGCTGAATTGCATCCCCCCAAAATCCATATGTTCAAATCTTAACTCCCAGTATCTCAGATTGTAACTGCATTTAGAGATAAGGTCTTTGAGGAGGTAGTTAAATTAAAATGAGGCAGTTGGGGTGGCCCAAATTCAACATGACTGACGTCCTTATAAAAGAGTGAATTTGGACACCAGACACACGCACATGCAGAGGAAAGACCACGTGAGGACACGGCGAGAAGGTGGCTATCTAGAAGCCAAGACAGAGGCTTCAGAAGAAACCAACTCTGCCACTAGAACTGTGAGCAAATAAATTTCTGTTGTTTAAGGCGCCCAGTCTGAGGTATTTTGTTACGGCAGCTTGAGCAGACTAATACACTCTTTAGTGCTACTTCCTGACGAGGGTACCTTGGAAATTCTCTAAGTTCTGTACTGAGGGTCGGAGGTGTGCAGTCAGCAAGTGAGATTTCACAGAATTTTAGTGAAGATACACTCTCTGGCATTTGTCGATTCTAGAAGGGCATCTGTGGTTTGCTTTTTCCCTCAGGTCAGTGTCTGTACGTGTGTGTGTGTGTGTGTGCGTGCGCACAATATTTTTAGATTCACTTCATTTATTCATCTATTCAACAACTATTTATTGAAAGCTGACTATGTGCCAGGCCCTTGGCAGGCACGGAGGACAGAGCAGAGGGCAAGGAAAACCCACTCCCTTCCTCTGTGGTCCTTCCATGATGCCAGGGAGTCAGGCACCAAACCACGATTTCCACACATACTTATTTGATCATAATTAAACAAGTGCTTCAAAGGAAAGCAAGGTACCATGTGGGTGTATGACAAGACGACTCAGCATGTCTGTGGGATCAGGGAATAGGGAAGGCTTCTTTGAGGAAGTGACATTTGAGCCAGATCCGAAGGATGGCTAGGAGCTGGCCAGGCCAATGAAGAGAGAGGAGACAGAGAGGAAGAGAATTTCCTGGCTGAGGAAAGCCTGTGTGTCAGAAGGATCACTGGGTCTTGGGGGAACTAAGGAGGGCACAGTGTAGGAGAGGGTCGTGGGCATTTGAAAACTGAGGTAAATACTGATGGAGGAAAGATGAATGGGTCCCCCCAGGGTGACGAGTGTGTGGGCGGTGAAAGTGGATGCAGGTAAAGGTGAGTAGCGGTGGGTCAGAGAGAGGCTGGGCTGTTTGGAGGAAAACAGTAGGAAGCATGAGAAAGAGAAAGTGGGGACATTCTGAGATATATAAAAGCAGGACTGGGTGGAGAATGACCACTTTGTGGGACTTGACGAGGGCTGATGACATCAGAGAAAAGATGGGTTTAAGGAGTTATGGGTATAGGACTAGGAAAGAGGACTAAATTTGGCTTGAGGCGCCAGAGGTTACTGAGAGAAATCTTGATCCAATATATATGTGGTACCTGGATTATTTCGTTTTTCTTCACAACCAAGTATGGGCTAGAGATAGAGCAGCATGAAACTACAATCAAAAAGCAGATCCACACTGAATTTAAGAAAGGAGAAATACATACTCTATGGAGTTATAATAATTTGCTTTGTAGTTTATAATTGGTACCATAAAAGTCCTCACTTTATGGTAAAATAATCTGCCTTGCAATGGAAGGGGCGAGTTTGTGGTGATTCGACAATGATAATTCCATTTGTATAGCATTTTGGAGTTCATGAGATATTTTCACAAAATTTCTCATTTTGACCCTCACTACAACCTTAGGTAGAGACATTTTATTGTTGTCATTTTCCTGCTGAGGAAATAAGGACTGCTGGGTGAAGTGACTTGTCCAGGGTCACTGAGCCAGAAATTGGCCAAGGTGGCTCTCAAATGAAGTTCTACTGACCTCATGGTCTTGCCACTGAGGGAGTCTTGGGTAGGCATTGGGAATTAGACTTAGGTTTTTTTTTTTTTTTTGAGGAAGATTAGCTCTGAGCTAACACCTGTTGCCAATTCTCCCCTTTTTGCTGAGGAAGACTGGTCCTAAGCTAACATCCATGCCATCTTCCTCTATTTTATATGTGGAACGCCTACCACAGCATGGCTTGCCAAGCAGTGCCGGGATCCGAACCGGGGAACCCCAGCTGCCGAAGAGGAACATGCGCACCTAACCACTGCAGCACTAGGCCAGCCCCCAGACTTAGTTTTGAGGTGAAGGTCCAAAGTCTTTATTTTTAACATCTCACATTTTTAACACTTGGTTGTTGTCACTGGAAGCAAATCATCTTCCAAGGGGAGGGTCATCTTGATAAATACACTTCTGGTATCATGGTCTGCAGTTTTATAGCGCCTGGGCTTTTACGGGTTAGGGTATTCTATCTCTCCTGGAAGAGGCATAAGATTATGGCGCAAATATTGTTCCCTTTCAATCACCTGCTCTTCTGACACCTTGTGAAATGGCGAGTCTCCTCCCGTAAACACGGGAGACACCTTATAAATCTGTGTTGGAGAAGATGCTGCTATTTCCGGATGACACTTACCTGAGTATTCACCGTTGATACAACAAATGTCGATACTTTGAAAAGTGGTTTGCCACCATCAACCCATTTAATGTCACTCCCAGCATGCTGCAAAAAAAGAGTTTGTTACTGTCAGCGTGGCAGTTTGAGAGAAAGAAAATAGGTTCTTTAGTTTATATTAATTTGCCATCCTGATCCACTAACCTTATATCACTATAGAGATGGAAAATAAAAGATGTAAATACATGGCAATATTGGTAAATCAGACTAATGTGATATCAGGGGATCATTTTTAAAAGATCATTTTTACTAGCCATGAATTAAACAAAATATTGAAAATATTATAGGTATACTTGATTTGTAACTACAATGATGCATACACCTTAGTGGGTTAATTTAAATAGTAGAAAGAAGATAACCTCATGCCACTTAGCTCATGTATTTTCTTCGCTTAGATTATACCCCTTTCCATACCTTTCCGCTTGCGGAATCCTGGAAGCTTAAATAATTGGGAGGCAGGCTTGTTGCTACTGGGATATTGTACTCCTGAGAAGCTATCTGATCATGCTTCAGCAGAGGAAGCCATGCATATCCAACTGTCCAAAGGAACAGCAAAGAGAAAACTTTTGAGTACAAACCTCCATGACGAGGAGTGAAAATAAAGCTATTTATCACTTATGAATACCAAACTGCACTAAAAAATTTCAATAAAACAGAGCTTTTAAAATACTTTCCAATTCAAGCCAAACAGATGACATGTATAACTATCTCAGATTGCTTCCTGTCAGTACCTGATGTTTCCAGAGCCTCCTTCTTTTTGGCGTTAGCTTTTGCATTTATGTCACAAGTGACATGATAAAAAGAAAACAGAATATGATGCTTCTCATGGAGTTGTGTTGGTAGCTCAATTTTCACCTGCAATGAAAGAGATAATAGCATGACTGAGATTCAAATAATTTGCCCAGGGTCAGGGCAGGACAAAGCATAGGCACCTTGGCCTTTTAAAAAGTCTTTAACTGAAATCTAGGTCCGTATTTAATAGTGTTAGAAGGACTGATTTAACTTGATAAATATCCATCTTGCTAGTAGTTAGTGTTAAGATGTTGATATTTTTACTTCTTTATTGTGGTAGATGATGACCATTTAGAACACCGAGTGTTTCTCATTAGATAATTTATGCTACTATAGTATGGATTCAGATACACACAAACACACACGCACACAGACACAACTGTAGAATGTAAAGAAGGCAGATTGAGGACCCATCATCAAGGGACAATATTGAGTGAAAAATAAGTCCTGGCCTCCTACAGTGTGTGCATGGACCAGTTGCACGAACATCACTTGGGAGCTTATTAGAAATGCAGAATCTTAGACACCAACCCGGACATACGGAATCAGAATCTGCATTTAATAAGATCCCCAGGAGATTCACAGGCACATTGTTGAGAAACACGGCAGTAGCAAATGACGTAACTTAAGCATGGAACCCATCTCTTTTAAAAAAAACAACAACAAAAAAATATGTGGTGTAAATTGCCTAAAAATATATATTGTTGTAACTAAGTAATGAGCCATTTTGTGAAGAGGTCATGCATAGCTCTATAAATAATGCTTCTGAATAAACATAAAACATAAAATTGATATAGGTTCAGGATAGCCTTAATGAGGAGCATACTTCAGTTCCTGGAAAGAAATGTTTTGAAACCCTCCATATTTTATAGTGCTTTTCAGTTTCCAAACCTCTGTCATATATGTTGTCATTTAATTTCCCCAATAACCTTGTGAAGTAGGATGATACAGAAGGAGGAACCAAGGTGAGAGACGTGAGGGGGCTTAGAGTCACTAGGAGGATGGTCTAGCCAGTAATGGGTCTCCTAGAACAAGAACCCACATCTTTGGATCACCACGGCACCCTGGAATCCCATGTAACTTGCGTTCAATTTAATATCAGCAACTAGGGAGTTCCCAGAATAGCCAAAAATCAAGCAAGAAGGTGATAGAGAGCCATACAAATTATCTATGAGCTTATTTATTAGACTCTCTGTGCGTTTATCTAGCTGATTCATTTTTGTATTGTTCTGGAAAGGACTTATTACATTGATTTTCATGTTGTCCCTGGAACAGCAGCATCAGCATCACCTGGAAATCTGTTAGAAATGCACATTCTCAGACCCCAGCCCAGACTTATGGAATCTGAGATGTGTTCCCGTAATCTGTGTTTTAACAAGCCTTCCAGGTGACTCTGGTGCACGGTAAAGGTTGAGAGCTCCTGAATTAGATTGGTTTACAAGCTTACATATTCTCTGTATACCAGCATGCTAACCTGATCACAAAAGCCGGTATACAAAATATACAACAATTAACAATGCCATAAAACGAAATTTTCTTTTTTTAGTTAACATAAAGAGCACACGGGAATGCAACAAGTACTCAAGAATTCCAGTTAACTAAATATTAATGCAAACATCCTTCACTTAATAAATATTGCAAATATTCACATTATATTACAACAGTGCCTTGGAAGAATTTATACTCATTTTTGAAATTAATGCAATCACTTTTTTGTAATAATAAAGAGAAAAATAAAACCTTAGTTTCGAACGTGCACTACAGAGTTCATCAGACTGTTCATTATATACAGTTTGTCCTGTGGAAAAGCTCATGGTTTTTACAAGGATTCTGGGAAGCCCATGAGAGTGAGAAGGATTAAAAGCCAGAGTTAACAGTGAGATTATTCTTTTAAAAAAAGGAAAAATCTTATATGTCTACAGAGAATGCATCTTTCAGGTGGGCTTTGCCAAGGGGTCAACCCATACAGTAAATATTCTATAATGTGGTAATAGCCCTTTCACTTATTTTTTTTAACTTTCTGTCATGAATTTACAGGAAAAAAATTTAAGAGCATTAAGTGGATATGGAGGAAAGAGATGAGGCTAGGTAGGTCTGTGGTTTCACTGGTGATCCTTTAATTGGTTTTAAAATGATTGACGTGCAACAAAATGTGGTAGAGAGAAGAATCATAGCACCCCAAAGACGTCCTCTGTGTCCCAGTCCCCAGAATCTTTGAAAATGTTACCTGACGTAGTAAAAGGGATTTTGCAGATGTGATTAAATTAAGACTCTTGAGATGGAGAGATTACGCTGGCTCATCCAGGGGGCCCCAGGGAATCACAAAGCTCCTTATCAGAGGAAGGCAGGAGAGTCAGGGTCAGAGGGGATGTGAGGAGGGAAGCTGAGGTCAGAGTGATGAAGTTGCTGCAAGGAGGTCACAAGCCAAGGAATGTGGACCGCCTCTTAGGGGCCGGAAAAGGCAAGGCAAGGATAGGGTTCTCCCCTAGGACCGCCAGAAGGAATGCAGGCCTGTGGACACCTTGACGTCAGCCCTGTGAGACCCATTTCAAAATTCTGACCTCCAGAACAGTAAGATAATGAGTGTGTGGTGTTTAGGCTACTAAATTGTGGTAATTTGTTATAACAGCAATAGGAAACTAATACAAAACATGTGATATTCTTAATTCCAGGTATCATATCATCAGGTGGCATTAGTTCAGACCTTCACTCCAAGGTTAGAAATTAAATTTAATCACTGAAACTTGTGTCTCTGAAGCTGTTTATAATACAAGCTAAAATGAGTGTAGTAATTTACCATTGACCCAGTGAGGTTTTTAACGTGTTATAGCACAGTGGTGAAGCTTCAGGCTCTGGAGGCACATGGCCTGGTTTGAATTCTGACTGTCGTTTATTAGTTACATGCCCTTGGCAAAGTTACTTGTCTGAGCCTCAGTTTCCTCACCCATCAAATAGGAAGGTGTGATGGTTAACTTTATGTGTCAACTTGACGGGGCCATGGGATGTCCAGATAGCTGATTAAACATGATTTCTGGGTGTGTCTGTGAGGGTGTTTCTGGAAGAGATTAGCATTTGAACTGGTGGACTGAGTAAAGCAGATGGCCCTCCCCAGTGGGGGTGGGTCTCATCCAATTCATTGAGAGCCTGAAAAGAACAAAAACGCAGAGGAAGGTTGAATTCCCTCTCCGCCTGATTGCTTGAGCTGGAACATTGGCCTCCTGCCCTTGGTGCTCCTGGTTCTCAGGACTTCAGACCCGGACTGGAATCTATACCACAGGCTCTCTGTGTCTCAGGCCTTCAAATTATACCACTGGCTTTCCCCAGTCTCCAACTTGCCAAAGGCAGATTGTGGAACTTCTCAGGCTCCATAATGATGTAAGCCAATACCTTATAATAAATCTACGTCTACATCTACGTCTAAATCTATATCTACATCTATGTCTAAATATACATCTGCATCTCTATCTACATCTACGTCTAAATCTATAACTGCATCTATATCTACATCTACGTCTAAATCTATATCTGCATCTCTATCTACATCTACGTCTAAATCTATATCTGCATCTATATCTACATCTACGTCTAAATCTATATCTGCATCTATATCTACATCTACGTCTAAATCTATAACTGCATCTATATCTACATCTACGTCTAAATCTATATCTGCATCTATATCTACATCTACGTCTAAATCTATATCTGCATCTATATCTACATCTACATCTAAATCTATATCTGCATCTATATCTACATCTACGTCTAAATCTATAACTGAATCTATATCTACATCTACGTCTAAATCTATAACTGCATCTATATCTACATCTACGTCTAAATCTATAACTGCATCTATATCTACATCTACGTCTAAATCTATATCTGCATCTATATCTACATCTATGTCTAAATCTGTCTACATCTATATCTACATCTATGTCTAAATCTATATCTGCATCTATATCTACGTCTAAATCTATATCTGCATCTATATCTACATCTACGTCTAAATCTATATCTGCATCTATATCTACATCTATGTCTAAATCTGTCTACATCTATATCTGCATCTATATCTACATCTACGTCTAAATCTATATCTGCATCTATATCTACATCTACGTCTAAATCTATATCTACATCTATATCTGTATCTGTCCCTTACCTGTATCTATATCTATGTCTATGTCTATGTGTACACCTGTTCTGTGTCTACGTCTACATCTCTATCTCTATCTATCATCTGTCCCTTGCCTATATCTTTATCTCTATCTCTACCCCTACCTCTATCTCTATCTCTGTCTCTGTCTCTATCTCTATCCCCTATTGGCTCTGTGTCTCTGGAGAATTCTGGGGATAAACAGAGATGATGTATATATGGAGTATGTGCCTGGCCCATAATAAGAGAGCCTTGAGGGCTGGCCAGGGCAGGTCTTGCTCCATGCCATGTTTAGAGATGAGGGGGCCCAAGTTCACTCAAGTTCACACAGGTTATAAGCAATAGTGTTAACTCATAGTTTATCCACTCCTTTGTTCTTTCTGTTACAACAAGAAATGCTGTTATTGATTGGTAAAAGCTATCTAATGCAATTTTTATGATACTGACCAGTAGAATAAAAGAAAAAATTAGTCTCTCTTGAAAATAACGATACCATAAAAACATCACATTTTGAAAGGGTAATTCTGTGCTGAAATATATGATTGTGCAACATACTCCTGGAGCAATCGTCAATTAATACAGTTTCTAAATCGTGGTTAAGTAAACACCTGCCAAGGCATGTCTTTAGTCTGAGGCGTGCTAGAGAGAATGTTTATCGTCATGCATTATCTGACCCACACACCCATCTTTTTAGGAGCTGCTGGGGGCAGTGGAGGGCTGGCCCTTACCTCATCTGAGAAATCCGGATTCTGGGAATGGTGCAGAACTGCTGTATAGGCGGCTGAGGTGAAGAGGGGCCCTCCAGGTTTTCCATAAATACACTGTTTAAAAAGTTATCAGTTGAACAATTATGAGTGTCTGAAATGGACCCTGAGCACAAAAAAGGCCACAACTCTCCAGTTACCAATCCTGGGACAAAGACGAATTTTGTGATAACTTGCAAGGCTTAGCTGACATCTAATTAACCTTGGACTTCTTTGACCTACTGCGCTATATTTATTATACAATGGGGCACTGCTGAAGAAAATTTGAAGGCTTTAATTCATCATGTAGATATTACATCAATGCTGAACACCTGAATCAGTTCACTACCAACCTTTTGATTACTAGGAGAGAGCTAATTTGTTCAATTCTGATTTCTGCAGGATGGCCTCCTCAAGGCCCATGGTATCCAGCTCTGGTCTAGAGTTCAAGGCACCCAGTCCTGGTGACTACAAGGCTTGGTTGGACTCCAGCCCCTGACATGCCAGCCCCCAAGCAAGAATGCCGAACTGGAAGGATAGGCCTGGTTCCAGGCTCCACCATATTGTATTACTATTCTGTCCCAGCCCCTAATCAGGCCAGAGGTTGTGATATATGAGACAGCCTAAGGCTCAGGCTCCCTATTCTGGAGTCTGCTGTATCTCTGTGTGATGCTTTAGAAGGCATTGAAACAGAGGATTCACACACCTATCATGGTCCCTCTTCTCTAGAATTTTCCCCATACACACTGCTCCAGCAGGCCTGGGGTTTGCCATCTGGTCATTCCCTTTGTTTTCTGGATAATTCCATTTCACATTATTTTTTCTCTGCTGATGCTAATGTCATTGTGGAGCTTGGAACGTGTGGATACTGAGTGGCTCAAGACTATTTTAAAGAACTCTTTCTCCACCACGTGATTCATTCCACCACTTGAACTGATTATCAGTCTTCTGAAGAATGCTACAAAACTTCTTGGCACAGAGAACACAATTTGTACCTGACAGAGTGCTCTAAGTGATTCTCTCAGATAATTGTGAGGGTTACTTAGAAATTAGTTTTGTCCTTTACTATCTCATTCCTCTGATTCACTGAAACTGGGAAGATCTGGCTGCAGGCCCACTAAAAATAATTTTCTTGTCTATTTTTATAGGTTACTTTAAGTTATTTGAAGTCCCTAAAATAAAAACAGCATATATCAAATGTGAACTCTGAAAAATGGCATCCCGTTGCAGTTTTATAGGTTAAAACAGCACCATTCATATAAATGCCATAGTTTTATTGATCTTATTAAATCATGTGATCAACAACCGGGAGGGACTTCCCAGAGCCATTTTCCAGCTCTTCAGGCAGTTGGCCACACGTACCATCCATAAATGTGAGCATCCCATGGGCCCTCTGCGTTAGCCATTAGGCCAGAATGCAGCGCCCTCTGCACAGGCCACACGAAGGGCAGCTGGGCGTGGCATTTCAAATCAAGCGTGCTGAATTGAGAGGCGGGCTAATCTTTGAAAAGGGCAAAGCCTTCCAGAGGGGAATCTTTGCATTTATTTCACACCAGAATGGTTTCTTTTTTTCCAAATCATGAAAAGCTAAGCAGAGGCATGAGACTGGCATTTCTAATAGATCTACCTCATGATGGCTATTACATCAGGTGCATTTTAGGAAATCTAGAACAAATGTATTGAATTGCTCATCTTTCAACCTCAGTCGAATAAAAAGCCCCTCAGTGGCAGAGAGAAGCTATCAGCTGCCATCCCCCTTTATGCTGTGTCCTTTTGAGGACTTGGCTCACCTTCACCGGCTTGGCACCTTCCTCATCGGAATTTTTGAATTCAATGCACACGGTTATATTTCGTGCCTGAAATTACAGCGAGGGAAAACGGAAATTGTCATTTCCTGTTAAATAACACCAAAAACCAATCCAAGTGCCTAAAATAAGTAGCTTCTAATTCAATCTGAAACATGTAGAATACCCAACACTTTCCTGTGACATTATCCGTAGTGCTCAGAAATGGCAGAAGGATTTAGAGAGATGTTTTAAAAGGGAAGAAAAAACTCATATTGAAAAGGGGTAGGTGTGCTATTTTCAGAGTATCTTAAGCAACTAAATAAAAGATCTAGAACAAAATTATTTAGGGCTGATTTCAGAAAGGATTATTAATATTTCACAAACCCATGTATCCTTAAAACTTTTAAGGTGAAACTCATTACTACCCCTTATTAAACATTTTCTTCAAATAGTTTTCTATTCCAAAGGGTTGGCTTATAGTAAGTTGTATTTGGGCTTGAGAAGTCATCTTAATATGATCTAAATAGGGTGGAGAGAGAGGATGGTATCTCAGAAACATACCATACCTTGTTGAAACATTTCTGGCTATCAAACTTGAGGTGCTTGGGGTAAATGTAAATTTGATTTTTGTATACTCTATAAGGTCGGCAATACTTTGTTGAGTCGTAAACAAATTCTTCCACCTCCACTGTGGGTTCTGATTGAGCCGCCACATTAAAAGGCTTGACAGGAATAAAGGACGACGTTACACAGTCTTTAAAAATCAGAAAATAAGAGTTTGTCATTGAATATGATTGCTTTCAAGGGAACAATAGTTAACATATTTTAAAATGAACCCACTCAAAAGAGAAATTCCATACTTGTATACCAATTTATGTTAAATTATGCTAGCATGACAAATTTGTAGGAGGTAGGCATGATAGATAATCAAGCTATATTTCTAATGTCAAAACTGATGTCTCAAAAAAACTGATAAATCTTTTGGATGGATTTATAACTATCTTCTTTTTGTATAAAATTTCATATAAAAATTAAATTTAGTTAATGATCCTCTAAGCATACTAATTAGGTATTATAAGATAAGGATTAACTCACTGACTTTTACTATAACACTATAAAAATAATACAAATATTGATATATGATAGAACAAAATTTTGTCCAAAGGGTCTATTACTGATCGCACCAACTGGATTAATAGTAATTTTTCCCTACGGAACGATTTCACAACCTCAGCCTGAAGCTCCCTCTTCATTATTAGATACAATTTATTTTATTTTTCTCTTCAGCTTTTACAATCTTTTAAAATCTAACCTTGTAGGAACAGCCTAAAGAAAAAAAAGACCATTAGGAATTTATAAATCAAAACTTCTGTCACTAAATAGTTCGGAGGCTGAAGCTGTGGTACCGAAAGCAAGCAAGGCCTTCTACCTTCCTTTATTCCAACTGGAATCTTTCTGTGCTCAAAAAAGCAAAATTATTAGGTAAATATGCTTGGGAATCAGATTACAGGTTTAAAAAAAGATCAATTATGATATTTTTATTATATGTTCAAATTTCTCTAATGTCCTACAGTTCTTTGCAAGAGCATATTTTAACTTTCTCTTTTGTTATTTTTCTCTTCCACATGTAATAAAAGCCACATCCCACAAATCAGGTAGAGGAAAGAGTTTATCCCCTGCTTTTTCACGCCAATCAATACAAAAGTGATTTGGAGCCATGGCTTAAGTTAGAATGCTTATTTTATTTCATATTACAATTATTTGTGGAAAAATTATAAGAACGAAAAACTTAATAGTGCTAATGGTAATTACAATATCCTGTGGTAATAATCCTCTCCCGATTTGTAGTTCATTTTAGGATGCCTTTATTCCTTCTTTGCATCACTGAGAAAGCCACTAAAGGGCATAATCAGAGGCAATAAAACAAAATAAACCAATGTCACCACTTAAGAAATAAGTTCTGGAAATTTTATTTTTAAGTTAATAAAAGCAGTTTCTGAAATTAAAATTTTCACTGACATAAATAGGACTTTTGGCCATATTCTGAAAAAGATATGTATTCTCTGTGTAATAACAGAGTCTAAAAATCGTCCGGTTATAATTACTGCATGGCCACTTGGGTGGCTATGCACGGTGTTCAGAGTTACCCCATGGCAACATAGCGTGGGAGAAGCCGTCCTGTATTTTGAGCCAGAGGAACCGAATAGAATATAAATTCTCCTATTATGGGATATTGGTTTATCAAATCTATCTGACCTGGTCTTCATTTGCAACCTTCCAGGGTTTTGAGGATTAAATGATGTAATCTAATACCTAGCTGGGTGCATGGTGCACACTAGATAAACATTAGATTACCCCGAATATAGTTCCTATCCTACAATACTTATAGTCTGTCTTAATGGAGAAATAAGAAGTCCCAAATTTCTAAGGATGATGAATTCCATTTATCCCAAACTTTGAGAAAAAAAACCCAAACAAATCTTTGTAACCAACCAACTATCCAACCAACCAACCAACCAAAAAACCATTAAATATTCAAAACTCTCTGAGCAAACTATGACATCATCATCATACTTGGATGCTCCAAAGGAATGTTGTCAACAGCTATATCCAGGCTTCCAGGGATCGTCTGTGTTTTGCTTATTCTGTCAGCCCTGTGAAAGTATGCCGGTGGAGACACACACACACACACACACACACAAAATGAATTATTCTAGTTGTCAAGAAAAAATAGTAACTGTAATTCTGAGCTTTGATAAGAGTAAACAGGAGAACTATAAACAATCTTGTGAATGATTTCATTTAGCTAGCTTTATTTTGAAAACCAAAATTTATGTGATGTTGCAAATAAAAATAAAAATGAAGTTACAGATATTCTGAAGAATGTTTTAAATTTATTTGCACCTACTTTAGACAACATTTATATAAATGGCCAAAGAAGTACAATAGTGAATATATAGTTTTTGGTAACAAAAAGTAGTAGCATTTGAACTGGTTTACGTGATTCGCTTTCATGAGGAGTTTTAAGAAGTTTCGAGAGCAAGGCTGGTTTTTGTTACACCTGCTAAGCGGACAGTCTGCTTTTTCCCTCTTCACCAACAATCAAGGACAAGGAGCCTTTCCGTGTTCTTGGTTCTTCTGCTCCCTCCTTCCCTTGTAAATGTATGCAGACGCCCCTTGTCTACCTATCCCTGCTCACTCTAATTCTTGAGTCATTGCATTTCCTTCCCTCCCTCTCTACTAAAACCTTCTTGACCATCTTCCTTTATAGGAAGGGGAAAGTGGCTGATAACAATTTCAAGGGTTACCCCTCTCAGGAAATCTACTCTGAAAGGTGGAATAATTCTAGGGGTGAGTTACAGCCAGCTCTTCCCAGCTTGTGGTAGCTGATTGTTAAATTTTTCAGTTATTTTGCTACCATTAAACACAGCCATTATTGAAAATGAAATTATATAATTTCAAGGTGTGCACATTTCTTCCAAACTCCATGTTTGTTACCCTATTGGTAGCTTGAAATCAGCAATGGTAGGAGAATTTACAGCATAGAAATTGGCCATCAGTACAAATCAGTTTTTTCTCCCTAGTGGGTCAATTACCAGCACACTACCAAGAATAACTGTCCTAAAATGTAAAGCATTCGTGAAATAATTTAATGTCTCACCAGTACAGCATCGGGTATTCTAGATGCTCTCTATGTGCCATAGAGATAATTTTCTTTGCTATACACTGATGACATGGGTTTTGTGAGAGTGTGGTCTTCTTCTGTTTATATCAGATTACCCCAAAACCTTTTCCCATTCTCTTCTGCTCAGCATTACAGCTTTTCATCCTTTAGTACACCAGCAAAAACATAAATAGGAAAAGCATCTGTAATTTCCACTTGGTGGCTGTGTTAGCCTTGGGGGAGACTACGGTAGGAGTTCTGACCAGAAAGTTTGATGAAATCAAGGGAGAGTCTCCCCATGTAAGGAGTGGTCAAGGAGATTGTTGATTCTTAGATGGGAGAGGCAGAGAGTTAACATTTGAGGAAGGGGCAAAGGGCCCAAGAATCCTGTGTGTAGTGGGAGATTAACAGTTTAAGACAAGTTGCTTGTCATGAAAGATCTTATCACTATCAGATGTTGAATGTATGGTGATTCATTTAAAAATTGTTGTGGCTCTTATGTTTTTCTTCTTTTATCACTAACTTCCATCATCTTTTCTAAAAGCATCTGAATGACAGAAATATTATGAATTACTGTATTCACAGGAAATAATTTTGCAGAGTTTCAAAACATAGTTCTAAAATTCCTTAATACACCTCCTATTTGCAGGTGTCTATGTCCCCGTCTTCTGAATCTAGGCTTTGTGACAACTTCACAGTATATGCTGGCAGAAATGGTGCTGTGACAGTTTCCAGGCCCTGGTCTTAAGGAACTAGCAATGATCATTTTCTGTCCCCTGGGACCCTTACTCTTAGAAGCTAGCCACCATGTCATGAGGGAGCCATAGTATCTTATGGAGAGGCTCCCATGGAGAAGAACGAAGGTCTCTAGCCTACAGCTCCAGCTGAGCTCCCAGTCAACCAGTACCAACCTGCCAGTCATTAAATGAGGCATCTTGAATGTGGATCCTCTGGCTCCGGTTGACCTCCCCCAGCCGAAGCCATGGGCAAAAGAGACAAGCTCTCCTCACCTAGCTGTGCTCAAATTATGGACTCAAGAATAAAATAAGTGATGTCGTTCTTTTAAGCCACTAATTTTTGGGGCGATCTGTTACACAGCAATAGATAATTGACGTAGTTTAATATCTCACACTCCTTCCATATAATTCTGGCAAGTTTACTCTTGTGATGTCATTTGGGTGTATGTGAAGTCATCTGCAAAGCATCTATTTCTGGAGGAGATTGGACATTTGAGAATCAAGTAACCAAGAATTATTTATGCAGAGATAACAAATCAATAGTAGCAATGTAGCTGATTTATGTTAATTTCAAGAGTATCCCAAAAATCCTACCTTCTGTAATCTGACACTAGTTTCAGAAGGTCCTCCGTTGAAATCTTGCTACTTTCTTGTCTATACAACGGTGAAAATCTTGAGTCTCTGTCCACATTTCCCTGGCTGTCCTTAAATACTGATCTGAAAGAAAATAATATTTATTCAGGTTGGTACTTGGATATTGTCTAAGGGGTTGTGTTTTTAAGGTGACTAAAATGATTCAATTCCCCATTTATAATGGAAGAAACTCCATGCAGGAATTTATAAAATGAAAAGACAAGAAAACTTCTTAGAAGTTTCATTTACACAGTATATTTGATATCTTTCATTTCTTATTTTCAACTCGGTATCTAAAGTGACAGGAGCCCATGTTACAACTACATTTATTTCTGAGTTAGTAACATACCAAAACCTGGCAGTATTAGGAGAGTGGAGAGGGATAGGAACACGTGTTACTCCTTTTTCATTATTTCCTGGGAAAGTCAGAGTCACTTCAAATTTGAGGGGTGCCATCAGAATTTACGAGTAGTGGAAAAGGGATAAGGTTGTGTATGTGGGTGTAGAGGTCCAGAATCTTGAAACATGTTTATGGCGATAAATGTGCCCTGTCCTACATTTTAGGACAGAGGCAAAGATAAAATGGAGAACGCTTGAGTCAGAATTTTGTATTAAATAAAGAGAACACCATGAACCTGAGCCATTTATTTCCTTCCTTGACCCAATTCATTGGAACTATGCAGATTTACTTAAAATACATTAATTGTTTTCCTACAAATAATATAGCAATGTCAGGCAATACTTGCTAACAAACAAGCAAGTATATATAACATGCTTAATGTCAGTTTTTCTTCCTCATAATTCATTGGGCTCTCTGCCTATCAAAGAAAAATTAGACCCACAGATAATTGATTTTTTGTTAATGTTAGAGAAATGCTGAATTTTTCTTTCTTCTAACTTAAGGACTAGACTATTTTATTTCTCTTTAAATTAACTAAGGATTTCAATACACAGGATGTAATGGCCATTTAAATAGACATCTGATCATAGAGCTTTAGTGTCAAATAACGTGGAAAATGGGCCAGGAATTTATCAGAATGATATTTTTGGACTCTTTCGATCTTTCTCCTCATTTTTCCCTGAAAGGGAGGGGAAAAAAGCTCCCCTATCAGATAGCACTGGGGAAGCAGAATGAAAATATTTAACTTGAATGTTATTTTTACTTAAGTATTATACAGGGCTTTTGTTTGAGTGCTTCACAGGGTGAAACCAATATGACATATTTCCCAACATGGGAGGAAGTTAGGCTGAGCTTGAGCAGTAGTTTTTTTGTTATTAACCAGGCACTTCAAATATATCAATAGATGTGAGTTATATAACTTGTTTTCACTCTTATCCACAGCTCTGCCCTGGAAATAGCTCACTCACATTGGACACATTGTAAAGAGAATGAGGAGCAGAGTACCATGGAGAAGTACTGTTGACAGCGCCATCCACTCTGTCCTTGCTCGATAAATATGCTAACTGGCAAAAGATCAGAGAACTGACTCATTGACACAGATGGTTGCAGGATGGCTGGGACATTGTGCCTAGTTCCAACTGCCACGGTGGAGCAATGATCCACCGTCGTGAGGGTTTCAGAATCATGACATCTGGGGTATGATTGAAGGAAATGCGTGTTTAGCCATAAGAGAAAGAAGCCTAGGAGTCCCTGAGAGCTTCGTTCATAAGAAGCACGCATAGCCATGATGTATAGAAAGAACAGGGCATAATTTTTGTGGCTCTGGAAGATAAGACATAAAAGTCGTTGTCAAGCAGTGTAGAAATCTTTTTAAAAAATGAATTGTGTAATCATTGGAGCTATAAAAAGACAGACAGAAGGAACCACTGTGGAATGCACTGTAAGGAGTCAGAGGTTGGACAACCATTTGTTGGGGATGTTGTTGTTGCACTGAGTACTTTCTAAAAACATACGTATATAAGAAAGAAATTTTTATTTTAGTCTGTTTAACTTTAAAGAAAACCCAGTGTTGTGTTCTGGCCCATTTAGAATGTCACATGAGAGAGTAAAACAAATAAAAAAGAGTCCTGGCCCGGATTTAGGCACATACGATTCTGGGATGATATGCGTGGACAGAGTTCCATTTAACAGCATTTGTAAGGGTCAACTTCCTCCTGCGTCAATGAGTGTAAAACACCCTATGGAGCCATCTGAACGTGTTCTCTTTATCTATCCCAAGGAGAACCTTTTGTGCTGTACAACGGTACGACAGTTGGTGCCAAAAAGAAGAACACGCACCAAATTAATTTCAGAGAAAATGTTCACAGTGATGAGCATCTGTGTATGTTGCAGTGAGTGGGAGGACTGGATCTGGGTAAAAATATGGTCACAAGCTAAATGATCAATTGTATGCTTTTTAATGGTAGTTGATTTTAAGGGCTGAAGTGTTTTAGGGTACACTCAAAATATTATGAAACAAACTGCAATCTAGAAAATATAATAGAAAGGAAAAGTAGCCAGAGAACCAGCAGTATCAATAAGGCATTGAAATATGTTGGCAGGCTGGCTTAGGTCAAAATGACACGAGTAACAAAAAGCCTTCCTCTGATTCAGTTGACATTTATTTGAAGCAGTTTCTACATTGTGCAGGGGAAATTAAAATCTCCTTTGGTTGGATCTTGTACGTATTTTTGTGGTTGGATATTCCAAGTGGTCTAACATGAAATCTTTAGAACCGTATGCTAACCATTTTTCTCAGTTGCTAGAGATGCTTATGTAAATGTAAATGATACATTTATGTACCCAAATTGGTGGTGTATACTGTTTCTTAACCTGCAACCAAACCACTAATTAGGCATTAATGTAGCATGAGCTCGTGGTTTTGTCGGCTTTGCCATCCTGGACATAATTACTTCAATAGTTGGTAATATTGTCGGCCTCTCTTGAAACTTCATCTATCTGTCTTCCAATATGTTTTACTAGACAACTTCAAAGTAGGATTGTTACTTCTTTTCCTTACTGCTCAATAGTGGGTAACTTTTTTATTTCTTTTCCCCACATTATTCTTCACTGCCTAAAATTTACCAGAAAGGAAGACTTCTTGAGGTAACTATGATCTCCACAGTTGACTTAATAATCATATTAAAATAATGACTTCCAAGAACGATTATCTTTTAAAATTTTTTTTCAAGGTATGTTTTTTTCTCCCCAAAGTGCCCCCAGTGCATGGGTTATATCCTAGCTGCAAGTCCTTCTAGTTCTTCTATGTGAGCCACCACCACAACATGGCAACTGACAGACGGGTGGTGTGGTTCTATGGCCAGGAAACGAACCTGGGCTGCTGAAGTGGGAGTGCTGAACTCTAACCACTAGACCATCAGGGCTCACTCAGTATGGCTACCTTTGATTGGGTACCTATCTGTGCTCATTAGTCCCTGCAACAGAAAATTAGGTATTATCATTCCTCTTTTGTACATTTAAAAAAACTGAGGTAAAGACAGACTATCAGTACTTGCCTAAGTTCACTTGGCGAGGAAATAGAGTTAAGATTTCAAACCCAGCTCTGGCTCCAGAATGCCTGCTTCTAAAACCTCAGAATAATGTTGGATATTTAAAGAGAAAATGTGTATACCATTGTCATATTTTCTATATTGGAATATTTCTCTTTTGCTACGGGGCATTTTGCCTCTACTTGCTCCAACTGGCTTTCTTGTGAGAATTGAGCAAACTTAACAGGAAAAAGTTTGACCAGCGAATTCTAACTAGTTATCCTTTCTCTTGAAACTTATGAGGAACAAAACAACTAAATTCATCATAAAGGGTTCAGCATATCCAAATAATATCTTTTTCATGCAGAATATCCCGGCATTAGTTGCCCCTTTAGGGAGAGAGATTAAAAGGGAGATATAGTGACATTTATGATCTATTTTACGACAGATGCTTTGCACTTGAGACTGTCCACAAGGCAGGTGTTGTCACCTTCATTCTGTAGATGGGGACTGTGAGATTGGAGACACTGGATACTGTGAGACGGGAAAATGGCATAAACTAACCAGTTCGCCCTTCCTTCTGGATTTTAAAGTTATTTGCATTGAAGGTTACTCACATTCAAATGAATACTTAATAGGCTGTCTTTTTTGTAGCACTAATTTATCTTCATTAGTTCATTTGCTTTGTACCTTGCTGACCTTTTCCAGCATGTCTAAGCCAGTCTCTCCCTCCTTTAAGAAATTCTCACACTAAGAAAGATGCAAAGAGATTGAGGAGGACAATAGTAATTGATGTTTAAACAGATCTGAGAAGCAATTTTTGTTCTTTATGCAGAAGTTATATGTCCAGATGGATGATTCCACCAACAGTGTCCACATAACGCAGCATTTCTATCAGAGAGTCAATTGGTACTGATAAATTTGGCTATGCTAATCAGTATCAAAATCAAAGAGGGTTTAAATGATCAATTTGATGGTTTCATTTGGACCTCCATATATAGACCTGTGCTTTATGCACACATGAAAACATGCAGCTGCATAAGAAATCATAGAAACTATCTGAATTTTAGGCACACCCAACTCTCAGGACTGATATAATGCCAAGCATTTGTTAAGTCAAACATACCTAATAAACAAGTTATGACTTTGATTTGATCCTACCAAGAACCCCTAGTGTACCTGGTCATGTACACACTGTACACGTCATGGCCCCAAGTCTATTATGAGCTGTCTTGCTAAACTGTCTTGTAAAAACATGTTTCTGGGGAGCTCAAGGTGTTTATGAAGATGAACATATTAGCATTTTGCCAGGTGTTGGTATATTAGAAATAACAGGTCACCAGAGGTGTTCAGACTATAAAGGCATTTCTATTCTGTTGGTTGCAGTTGTCAACCTACCTTGTCGCCCAAGCAAATGGCATGCGGTATTTCCCCAACTTGCTGCAGAACTGCCTGTTGGATTTTAGTATCTTTTGTGCATACTAAGGAAAAAATAAATATAAATATTGTTTAGAACATTGCTCTACAAATTGTCCTTGTAAAATACTAATAAATCCATTTTGATGTTATCTTCTATTGGAACACAGTGGAATTCTGCCTCACTGGCCCACAGATTCTATCTCATAAAGAGCCAGACGATACCTTCTGTGTTCAGACTACTATACAGCATTTTTCTTTCTTTTTAGTTTGGAAATTTCAAATGTAGAAAATACCCTTGTTTTGGAATACCAACTTTTTTCTTTGTTTCTGACTTAAAAGACCCTAAAATATTGAATGGGAAGTTCTGTTAAATTTACATTCACAGTCTGTCCTATATTTCCTTTTATTCATTATGGCAGAGGTCAGCAAACTTGTTCCGTCAAGGGTCATACAGTAAATATATCGAACTTTGCGGGCTGTGTGTTCTCTGCTGCAGCTTCTCAATTCTGTCATCGTAGCAGGAAAGCAGCCATACACAATCCATAAACGAGTGAGTGTGACCGTGTTCCAATAAAACTTTATTTACAAAAACAGGGAGCAGGCTCGATTTGGCCTGCACATCGCAGTTTGCCAAACTCTGAATTAAAGGACTCTCATAAATATGTTAAATACTGCCCTACACTGTCACACATTCTCAAAGTCAATTGTTTTGCCATTTTTCCAATATATTTCCTTTGTGTGAAAAATATAGACTTTTTATATTTCTTTTCTATTAAACACTAATATTCAATTATTAAAGATAACATGGTAATAGAAAAAAGAAAGCAGAAAAAGTTTCCCGTAGTCCCACCATTCAAAGGACTTAGGGTATTTCCTTTCTTCTTTCTTTCTTCACTTACGTGTTATTATAATTTGATATAAAATTATCTATCAGCATTGCCAATTTCTTAGTAAACTGTATTCTCCTGTTTTCAGTCAGATTAATCCTAACTTTTCTTTATTGTTAACACTTTGATCCTTGGAGTTAAAGCTTTATCTAAATTTAAATTTATTTCTACCAATAGATTCTTAGCAGTCAGCCATTGCTGGGTCAAAAAACATAAGCCAAGAAATATACTCTACAACTTCCCGATGGATATTCATTTCACTAATATTTCAAGACTCACATTTATCAAACTTGATCATTAACAAGGCAGTGTGATTTTATTTGTTGAAAGCAATTAAAAAATTATTTCTGACAAAGATTATGCATTTACCTTGTTGGAATCTGGATTCTTAATATAAGGTTCAGCAGCACTTGCAATGTTTCCCATTAGTACTTTTTCGATTTTGGCCACCAAAACAATTTCAGAATGTGGATTGCTTACAGAAAATATAGCCTATGTACAAAGAAAACAGCTGATAAGCATCTAGGACGCCACACTGAAGACATTTACAAAATTGCACTTTTTTTAAAGGACAGCTTTAAGGGAATTTTTTTTTGGGAAACTGCTCATCTTATGTCATCTATTGGTAAGAACAAAAGAACAAGCATTTCCATCCCCTCAAGAGTAAACAAAAGCGCAACCTGCTTTGGAAATTTTAGCCACTCTTCTGGAAATCCCTTGACGTGAGGTTCATCTGATTGTCTTGGAGTGACAGTGTCAATGTTTCCATTTCCCAAAGCCACGGAAGCTCCTGAGAGCATCTGCCTGACAGCAGCGTGGTTCAGATCCACGTGGAAATCAGCAGAAATCTTCCTGCTGTCTCTGAGGTCATAAAGTGCCACGCTCAAAAAAAAAGGCTCAATCTGCAGGAAAAAGAAAGAATTGATGGTTTTGACACAAAATCATTACACATGCACTAGCCTCTTTAGTACATTATTTAATAAAGCAGTAGATAAATACCACTATTTATATATAGTGTAATACTTCCATTTATGGTAATATTATAATATATGTAATAAATATGTTATATATTATAATACAATCTATATTATATTACATGTTATATATATTTACTTATGTATTTGTAACATATATATTAAGTATATAAAATATACTATTTATAAGAAAGTTCCCAGAATCCTTTCCTCCAGCAGGCGGCTCAGATCCCAGTAGTGTATTTCACTGGTTTCTTCATTCTTGTTTTCCTGCCAAGTATCCCTTTTCATATTTTGTATTACACGCAGGAGTTAGCCTTACAAACCTTCTCCTTATTTCCCCTCCACTCTCAGAAAATACCTGCCACATCAGTCTCCTTCCTGTTTCCTCATGATCAAACTCAGGTCATGCTTTTTGGGCAGTAATACCCCAGACTGATGTTAGATTTTCATAGTTCATTATATCAAGAGCACACACAGCCAACGGTCTCACCACCTGTAATGTTAACCTTAAGATTCTGGTATAAAGGTATCTGTCAGTCTTCTCCACTATAAAGTCACCATTTTCCCTTAGGCAAGTGGTTAGCCTTTCTGGAGAGATATTCTGAGATTACCCCAATGTTCTGCTACTCATCAAACTCAATCCACCATCGATAACTCCCACCATTGATAACTCAACTACCACTATGGTGGCTACCAACGGTGATTTTCCAGTTCCATCATTCTTTCTACATCTATTAGTTGGTATTCAACTGTAATGACGACTTTCCCTTCTCTGTCATTTATTTACTCAAGTATTTATTTATACATTTATTTATACAAGCATAGATTCATGGATTACTATTTTATTCAATAGATTTCAGACTCTTACTATCATTATTTGTAGTGATGCTCAAATTGTCCCAGATTTGGCTAGGGGCACACCCTTCAAGGTAGCTCCTGTGTCTTTATGGCAAGAGTCTCTCATTTGTTGAGCACTTCCTTACCCAACAAGATGTTCTAGGATCATCTCATTCTTTCCATGCCCCAGCCATTTTTCCAATTTCTCCTGGTCCCTTTTAGTGAAAGCGACATTTGGAAACCAAAATCTGGGTGCTCATTATGCTCAGTGTTACTGGGACAAACACAGACACATATATGCATATATACATACATGTAATATACCTACAATGATTCCTTTATCTCTACCTGTACATGAATATTTATTAAAAATTCATGAGTTCATGTTGATACCTCCATTTCCAATCTAAATCCTGAAGGAGTCTTTCTAGCCTTTCTCCTCTTCATATTTGTAAGCATTTCTTCCAATAGTGAAAAATCTGGCTGTCATTATCGTTAGTCTATTTACTTATTTGTTCAATCAGTTTACTTACTGGTTCAAAGTAATCAGTCTCCCAACCATATTAGCCATTTTCTCTTATTGCCTCCCCTGCACTGCCCTGCATAGTGCTCTATATCCTGATAAATCCACGGGCATGCCACCTCTAGGCCTCCACATGGCTTTCTCCCCCCACATCTGGACTTCTTGGGTGCTCACCTAACTCCAAGCCTCGGTGTGACCGCTTCCTTAACCTCTTGCCATCATGCCAGGAAGGAAAGGAGAGATGTGAAAGAAGGAGAAAGTGGGAAGGTAATGGAAGATGGGAAGAAAACGGAAAGTTTCTTGAATTTTAAAGGAAAAGTAGGAATTTGGTAAACAAGAGCCTAGAAGGGGCTTCTAGGTAGCTTGAGTGACAGGTGCAGAGACATAAGGACATGAAAGAACACAGGATTAGAGCAATTAGAGTGAGATCAGAGTGGAGGCAAAAATAATGTGTTTGTAGGAGATGCATTTGAGAAATATTAGGGAGATACAACCAAAGGGCTTGCAAATCCATTGGAGAGAGGCGGTCCCAGGGGCCTGAATAAAAGAAAATTCCCAGATTTGGGGATATAGGAAGCTAAGCGGATGACAATGTCATTCACTAATATATAGGTTAAAGATACAAAGATGAATTCTGGATGGTACATAGAGAGTCATCTCAAGGACATTCCAGTGGCAGTTGGATATATGAGTTTTGAGCCCAGTCTAGGAAACTGGGCTGGAGATCTGAACCTGGCAGATTTTCGCATGTGGGTTCCTGTTTAAGCCGTGAGATAAAGAGAAGGGAATCAGAACGGCATCCTGGGAAATATCAGCATGCAAACGATAGAGATGGGAGTAGGGAAAACAGCATACAAAGGAGATTGGGGCGTGCAGAGAGATTTAAAAAAAGAAACCGACAAAAATTTGTAAATGCTGCCAGTGTCCCAGAAACTGAAGAAGAAAGATTCAAGAAAGAAGGAATTTTCAACCAGCAAAACGTCAAATGCAACAAAGATTAAATAAAGCAAGGACTGAAATAAATAATACATGTATTTGTGATTATATACATATTATATATACATATATACACATGAATAATTATATACATGCATATATGTAATTACATATATATGTAATTAACTACAGGCTTCTAAAGATGGAATGTGCTTACAGAAAACAACATTTTTGCTTTTGTTTATGCTCCTTAATTTTGAATTGCTGCCTCTTGTCTGCCAGTATTCTGTGGACGAGCAGGTTGTAATACAAAAACCACATGATGCTGCAATTCATCAGCGTACAGACTCCTCATGCTGTGGATGTTGCTGAAGGTTTAATAGGTATCCTGTGTTCTTTGAAATGTAGTAATATGGCTAGCTTATAATGGGGTATTAGTTTAATTCCTTAATATTAGAAATACTTGCCAGCTCCCTTACTGTTAGAAATATAATTATACATATAAAATGAAACAATTATTTTTTTTTAAATAAGGCAATTAAAAGCAAACGTCTCATATTTTACCAATTTAATTTAGTTTAGAAAAACTCTTTGTTTGTGGTAGCGGGAGTCTGCCAAGAGTTGAAAAATGGAAAAAGTACATGAAAATAACTCAGGTAGGAACTCAAAACACATTGAAGGTCAAAGGAAAAAAATCCTTATTATTTTTCATGAATTGTTGCATTTTGATTTTCATTTCTGCTTAGTGAATGGAAATAAATTACCTACTTTTATATCCATCAGAAATTAAAGCTCATATGGAGATTCATTTATTTCTTTCAATCCACCTTTTCAACCTAAATGTCAAATCTTACTTTTTCAATCACTGGCTTTTCAATAAGGATTTGTTTAATAAAGCATCTTCAAAGCCTAACAAATTAAGTCATAGGTTTCTTATGCTTAAAATTCTGTACTTTTCTTAAAAAAAAGTTCAAGCACATGAAATTTTAAATGTAGCTCTGCTGTGAAGCAGCTTTATTAGTTCCGATTTTTGGAATCGATTCCTATTTTCAAAGAAATATTTTATACTAAACCATCAACTTGAATTTGGTTTTCAATTGACTGACTACAAAAATTACATGCTGTCAAATATTGTTTCCTCATCATGAAAAAGTTCTTCTCGGGAATCTTTTGAGAAGCCGTTCATTAAATGCAGTAGTTGGCTCTTCAACAACTTGGAGAAATATTTCAATTAATTTAAAAACATGCTCGCTGAATTAAAAATGATGAGTTTAAAAATAGCTACGTTAATCAAAGTGTCATTGAATAAATATACAAAGATTTTTAAAAACAATGCCATTACATAAGAAATGCTGTTGAGTTCAAGTGAGGCTGCTTTATTAGTTTTTTATATTATTGTTTATAAGGGCAATGAAATTATTTTTTGAAAAGTAATTTCCTAGTTTTCTAACCTTGGTATCAACTGTAAAATAAATTTAAAACAATAGAGACATAAAGACACTCCTCCGAATCAACTCATCCCTCTGGCCTGACAGATAAGGAAGGGCATCCTAAAGCTGCTCTCGGAATTTGGGCTTGTTCTCTTGCTTGGCGAGATTGGCCCAAATACAAACCTTTAGCTTCTGAATATGGGTTTTATTACAAAGAAAGGAATCCACGTGGAAGGAGTCATATGCCCCTGGCATTGGAAAGAATAGCCCATTATCTTTGAGTTTCACTTTCTAAATTGGATTTTTTAATCACACTTAAGGATGAGCCTGGTCAAAAAAAGCATTTATTTTTATTTAACAAAATGATTAGTGACATTACCATTTGGGTTAAATTTTCCTGATATTTCCAAATAGTTTCAAGAACCAAGTTTCTAGTGGTTTTTAAAGATCCTAAGTGGAAACATGTTGTGATTACTTCTCCTAACACTTTTTTACTCCATGGAAATTTCTCCTGTTATAGTCACCGACATCCTCTATGTTGCCATATCTATTGGGCTCCTCTCTGGCTTCATGTTACTCAGGTTCTCAGCACCATTCCACACAGCTGACCCTTTCTCTCCTGGCATCATGACCCACTCTTTCCTAGTTTATCTCTATTCAATGGTCATTCATTCTTAGTCTTCTTTGGTCATTTCTCTTTAAATGTTTGGTTCCTGGCCTCCTCCCTATAGAAATTCCTAGATGGTTCCCTCTAGCTCCTGCCTGGAACAGACTTCCAAATATATCTCTCCATTCATGCTACCCCCTTGAGTTCTAAACTTGTATTTGAATGTGCCCAATGGGCATGTCTATTTGGATATCTAGGAGGCCTATTAAGCTTAACATGTCCGTAAAGGACCTTCTGACCTGTATCCCCAAATGTGTCCTTCCTCCAGTCTTATCCTCTTAGTAAATGGCACCGCCATGCATAGAAGTGTTCAAAGCAAAAACCAAGGATTCATCCTTGAGATTTCCCTTCCCCTTATTCTGTATATCCAATGTATCAGAAAAAAGTATCAACTCAATTTACAAACATCAGTCAAATCCATCCACTTCTCTTCTTCATCCTTGCCAGCCCTTGTCCAAACCATGCAACAAACTATGGTGGCAGCCTCCTCACTGCTCTCCCTGGTCAACTCTTGTTTCCTCCATCCCTTCTTTTAATGGGATGTTTTAAAAACACAAATTCGATCACAGCATTTTTTTGTGTGTGTGTGAGGAAGATTGTCCCTGAGCTAACATGTTGCCAATCTTCCTCTTTTTGCTTGAGGAAGATTGTCACTGAGCTCACATCTGTGCCCGTCTTCCTCTATTTTATGTGGGATGCTGCCACAGCGTGGCTTGATGAGTGGTGCTAGGTCCATGCTTGGAATCTGAACTGCACACCCGGGCCGCCAAAGCGGAGTGTGTGAACTTAACCACTATGCCACGAGGCAGACCCCCGGCTCACACCATTTAAAGTGCTTTAAACCCTTAAATAGCCTCCACTCACACTTAGGATAAATCCAAACTCTTCGTTACAGCTTACAGACCTTATGTAACCTCACCTCGTACTGTTCTCTCACCTCATCTTGGTCTGCCCTTCCCCTCGCTATCTCCTTCCAGCTCCTAGAACTTTCCAGACTTACCTGTCTCAGAGCACCCACACTTGCTCTTTCTTCTGTCTGGAAGGTTTTCCCCTTACTTTCATCCTTCCCAGCCTTTAGATCTCTGTTCAAATGTCTCCTCCTCGGAGAGGCCCCCCGTGACCACCCCATCTAAAATGAGCCCTCTCCCACTTCCTTTGGATTGCATCTCTCTAGATTGATTTGTTTTAAAGAACTTTGCACAACGTGCAATTATCTTGTTAATTTCTTTGTTTTGTTATTTACTCTCTGTCCTTTCCAAAAAGAATCTAACCTTCAAGAGGCCAGAAACCTTCTTATGTGTTCACTGCTGTTTCTGCAGTACCTAGAACGAGTCTGGCTCCTAGGAGGCGCAGTGAAGAAACATTTGCTGCACAATGAATAAACGTGACTTCAACTACTTTCGCTCTTACTCTCATACTTAGCTCAAAGCTACAGTTATAAAATGAGAGGAGGTTTCATTTTGGGGGAAGATTCTTACTGGTGACATACTTTAATTTTTGCTTACTTGTCAACAATAATGTCACAGATGACTAAGAAAAAAACCCAATACCTTGCATGCATAGTATTTACAAATTTCAAAGCAAATTCCCACATAATATAATAACAGTTAATATTTAATAAGTGCTTACTATGCACCAAGCACTTTCTAAGTGCTTTCCATATATTAGCTCATTTAACCTTTATAACGACTATTTGAAATAGTTACTGTTATTATTATTTATTTATTTATTTTTTGGTGAGGAAGATTGACCCAGAGCTAACATCTGTGCCAATCTTCCTCTGTTTCGTATGTGGGATGCCACCACAGCATGGCTTGATAAGTGGTGCGTAGGTCCATGCCCAGGATCCGAACCCACAAATCTGGGGCCGTCAAAGCGGAGCATATGAACTTAACCACTACGCCATGAGCTGGCCCCTCATTGCTCTTATTATTATCCCCATTTACAGAAGAAGAGACTGAGGGTAAGCCACTTGTCCAGCATGGCAGAACTCACATTGGGGAAGGTCATCAAGGAGACATGACCTTCTTTTGACCCACGAGCTGGACCCAGGCAACTGGAGGCTCCCCACTCCCTCCCCATCTTTGGAATATGAATTCTGCTTGTCTTCCCTGCTCCCCAGGAGCTGCCCCAAGGATACAGCCCTGAGATGTGGGAATGAGGCTGTCTGGGCTGGGTACAGGACTAAACCCAGTTAGGGCCTGCCGTGTATGTGACAGAACCCAGTTAAGGCCTCTATCTAAACTTTCAAGATTTGGAGGGTGGGGACAGAGATCTAACACCTTGTGGCCTCTCAAGACAAGCCTCATAAGCAAGCTCCCTTGCTGATTAAACCTGCCACCCACCAGACTGGAGTGGTCTGCCTTTTTCTTTGGTCTTTCCCTGCCCTCTGCATAAGGGGGCCAGTTTCAGATTATTCCCAGGAAGTTCCTGGGCAGATTGCATAGCAACAACTCATTAATGGGAAAGTCGGGCACTCTGGTCCAAAAGAGGCACATGTCACTTGCTTCTCATTAAATCTGAGGTCCACAGCATGTACCATTTTCCTGCTACCAAGCCAGGGAAAGGAGGCTCAGAGAATCAGTGAGGTGTCTAAAGACCCAAGGGCAGTGGATGTTAAAGTCTTCTCAGAGATTTCATCCTTTCTGCCAGCCAGTCAACGTCACAATGCTCGTACAGGTGTGCGTGGGATTGTGTGTGCACAGTTCATAGAAGAAACGTTGTATCTGCCTTCTGAAAGCAATGGGGCTTGTGTCATGGATCTGGAAACAAATTTTTTTCTTTGAGGTGAAAGATGACAACTGAAGAATAATTTATGAGAAATTAGAACAGAATGTATTACAAAAGAATGAAAGGGAACATGAAAATATATTAACAGTGATTTTTATAAATTGTAGGATTATGAGCCATTTTTATTTTCTTCTTTACAATTCAACATTTAATAATGTTTATGCTCATAGAAAGCCCCCTCCCCACATACATTTGCAATTAGGATAGACGTGTCCCTAGAACACTGAGAGAGATTTCTCAAGAAAGCCCACTTAGTCGGAAAAGGACTTGTATTGATTTAATGAGCAGTGCGGTGTTTCTCAAATATCAGTGAATCGCCTTTTTTTCTCTCATTTGCATGTATCTTCTGTACTGTTACTTATTTAATATTTACCTAATATTATTTTACTTGGTTCTCTATTTAGCCTTGTCCTAAGTGGCAAACAGCTTTGAAATCTCAGGGTCAATTTGTTCAATTTTAATTATTCTCTAATATACGTTGAAATAAACAAACAAATATTAAAATAAAAATGTCAGGGCTGGCCCTGTGGCCAAGTGGTTAAGTTTTTGTGCTCTGCTTAGGCAGCCCAGGATTTGCTGGTTCACATCCTGGGCACAGACATGGCCCCACTCATCAGGCCATGATGCGGCAGCGTCCCACATAGAAGAACTAGAAGGACCTACAACTGGGATATACAACTATGTACTGGGGCTTTGGGGAGAAAAAAAATGATTGGCAACAGATGTTAGTTCAGGGCCAATCTTCCTCACCAAAAAAAAAAAAAAAGGAAGAAGAAGACTTAAAAAAAAATATTGACTAAAAGCCATCTCAAGTACCATCAAGGAGATACAAACAATATCTTAGGAAACTCTGAACCACTCTGCTGATTTAATGGAAAGAATCCTAGAACACAGCCCCTTTGATGCCTCTTCTTAAAGTTAAAAGGAAAATTCTGCAGGAGTATATTGACAATTCTACTTCAGAACTTGTGTACCTTTGTAAAGTGGAAAAATGCTGTCAACCCACCTCCATGGTACATGAGATTGTGTGAACTCAGTGCCTGCAATGATCAGGAATAGAACAGATTTCGATGAGGGTGGTGCGATGCTGGCTGAAGGGTGGAGGATGTAACAGAAGAGAAACTTACATTCGTTATTGGATCATTTTCATTCTCCGTAACACATCCCTGAAGATTTAAGTTGAGTGCTTTACAAATGATCATGATTCTCTTGGCCGCTTTTTCTTCAAATGGTTTGATCCCACATTCGGATTCTAAAGGATCCTTCTTCTGAAGTTTCAAGGTCTGAAAAAATTTAGAAAGTTTTACTCAACAAACACTCATCTCATAAAAAGAAATCCCAAATTATAAACTACAGTTGTATGGATCGAGTTTTCATCTGCTTAAAAGAATTCCAGCTTACATCTATATCTGGATCCAGTGAGAACAGATTCAGCCTCTCCATGTTTCGAGTGGTTTTGACAGCCTCTTCAGTTTCTGTGAGGTACTGCAGAAAAAACTGTGTTAGCTCCTGGTATCTGAATATCCAGATACTTACAACCCAGCCCCATCCACGTGGCCAAGAAGTAGCCCTTAAGATTATCACTGTTTTAATATCATCCATTAGCATTCGGCAAATTTCATAAAAACATGCTTCTATTTTGGAGTGTTGCGTGCATGTTAAGTAAAACACATAGTTTGATGGAAAGTTCTGAATTAGTTTTTTAGCCTAAATCTTAAAAGGAAGCATTTCCATCTTTTCCATGAAAGCAATAGCTAATTCAAATTTATTTGCATAGCAAAATGTGAGCTTTATTACTTTTGCGAAGTCTGGGTGTTGGCTGTTCTCTGAAGAGTCTGTTTCCTCTGGCGTACATTCGCAAGTTAGAGAATTATCCAGCGGATCTTGAAAAGACACACCAAGACAGCTTATTAAATAATACTTATGAATCACACATTTCTCTGGCCTGTGACATATCAAAACGGGGTTAGACTCGAGAGCAAGGAGAGATGAATGTTGGTGTGTAGATGCCTTGATTGTGTCCTGGCTAGGTACTCCATGTTGTTCAAAGATCTGGGCCTGGAAGTCAGACCTCTTGATGATCATTTTGAGATTCTTTCTATGCCACCATCCTGTGCCCATAAGAACTCTGGACCCTCACAACACTACACTACTTGAGGTTGTCTTGACTCACTTCATCAATGCCTACTAAAGTTTTCTTATATAGGTATATATTTTTGATAACTCTCACTCTTAGCCTATCAATTTAAAACCCACATGCTAGCTTCAATTACTTAAGCTCTCCAAGACTCTGCAAACATTAATATTCTAGTTGATTATTGTTAAGTTATGAACCTAAAATACCTACTATGGTATATAGTAGTTGTGCTAAAATCAACAATAGTTTTCTTCTTCACGTGATACTTAGACTAAAGTATCATGTGCTATAAAGTGCAAGAGTCTTGGGATTCTTTGGCTTTTAGTGGATCGTGGTGCTGTGCAAAATGTCTTAAAGTAGTTTTCCTTAGGGAAGAGTGACTGACTCTGAAAGTGAACTTGCCTTCCACATTGCTATAGACCTGTTTTTCTACCCTTTTACTCATTCTTTCCTTCCTTTCTTACTCTCTTCCCTTTGCCTAGAATGAGTTAGAGTCTTTTAAGGGAATTAGGATGGGCAGAAGAAAAATTTTTTATTTTATAATAATACCATGCAAAATTTACGGAAATTCCATGTATAAGGTGATCTCAGTACGTCAAAAAGCATACATAAAAGATGCTTTTCAGCTAAAAGGAAGTGATGCATATTTACCTTTACAGAGTATAATGTGCACTAATTAAATTTAATGATACAAAATACCCCCTCTAAGGTAACTTCCCATCAGTGATGGGTACGTTTTTGATACTGCTGACAAATAGTTCCCAACATCATTTGCTGGGTGTCAGCCTCAAATCATGACCAAAATGTACCTATGTGTGGTGACCCTCACTGTTTAGTAAAAGTAAAGATTTAGGGGTGATTTCCTGGAGAAAATAGCTCAGGCATGGATGAGCTAGACCTGACAGCTACCACAGTTTCTAGCAGCTCAAATGAACCAAAGGCATAGGTTGCACTTGGCAAAGGAAGGGAGGTGGGCGCATGCGCACTCACCCAAGCCCAGATCGGTGAGCTCTGTGCTCCTCCTGCCCTGAAGGGCTCCCTCAGGACTGATTTGCAGGATGCGGTTGAGGGTATGGATCCATTCATCCATATCTGACTCTGTTTCCGCCGCCAGCACAAAATAGGTCAGGTCGTTCATTTTCAATTCAAAGGCATATTTTCTTAGTCTGTTATTCTGTGGTATAAAAAGAAAGGGAGAGAGAGAGAGAGAAAGCCCCAGATAATAAGTCTTAGGGAGTGAGGGACATTTTTTATGGAGTTATGGTTCCAAAGCCTTTCCATACAGTTAGGTAACATGAAGGAGATCTTCCAAAACAGGACAAAAACTTAGATGGGTATGAATCATTTTGTTTGGTTTCTTTCCAGGCTTTTTGTACTAAGAGATTGTTTATTTAGGTTTTTGTTAATTGGATGAACATGTTGCCTTAAAACTTTCATCTTTAGGCACATCACGGAGTATATTCCAAACTTCTTCAAATGGCTGCTTTGCTTGAGTTGCTTCCTTCACATTCTCACCTTATGTTCTGTCTGCAACTCACTCCAATTGGGTTTCTGACCCCACCACATCCCAAGGTAGCACTTGTCAAGGTCACTAACAAACTCTATGTTGCTGTACTATCCAAGGGACATTTCTTTCTTCATATGTTCTTTGACTTTTCAGTAGAATTAATACAGTGGCCACTTCCTCCTTCTTGAAACCCATCTTCCCCTGGTTTCTATGACCACACTCTGTTCTGGTTTTCTTTCATCCTCATCAGCCACCAATGACCTCTGCTGGCTCTTCCTTCTCCTGGTGACTTTTGATGCTAACCTTGGCTTTGTGTTAGACTCCTTTCTCTTTCATCTGGTCCAATGGCTTTAAATGACACCATATGCCAGGCCATCCCAATTCCTTTCTCTGGTTCTGGCTTCTCCACCAACCTCTAGACTTTTCTCTAACTTGACTTATCTCTTTTTTTTTTTTGTGACCAATCCACAAGAGCTTATTCTACTTCCATGAATTTGCTCCTGTCACATACTTTGTTGCTGCCACAAGGCCTGAATGCCCCCTCTCCCATGCACGTGCTCGCACACACAGTCAGCATGATGTCTGCCCCTCATGTACTTAAGTGTCTCCTATTTACTCTTCAGATCTTAACTGAAGTTATACCTGCTTGGGTAAACCTTCCCCAGTTACCCAGTTAGGACAATGCTTTTGTCCTCCAGGGCACTTACAACAATTTGGAATTATATGCTTATCCATTTTTGTTTGTTTGTTTGACCAATATATGTCTCCCTCATGGCTGCCTCCATGAGGCACGTATCAGTTTTGCTTACCACTGTATCCTGTGCTGTCACACAGAAGGGTCAAATATCAGCAGCTTCGAAGAGTCATATTTTATGATGGAATAGAATATATTCCTGTTCTTGGGGAACTGACATTCGCAGGGAAGAGGTGAAAGAATGAATGAACAAACTATTGCAAAACAAAAATTCTCTGTTGCGGGAATTAAAATGGGCTGATGCGATGAGTAGCTACTGTAGATTGGGCTTTCACAGAGGGGACAAGTAAGTTGACATCTGTAACAAGGAATGAGCTGATTAAAGATGGGAGAGACACATTTAAAGTGGAGGGAACCCAAGAACAAATTATTAAAGCAGTTTCATATATTCCTGCCATGAGATTAGAAACATAAATGCCAAGTGGAAACTTTTCCCTAATGATATAAGTTTGTGTTATATAACTTGGGGGGGATGTAAGAATTACTGCAGATATTCCATCTTTAATTCACTCCCAGGTAATTCTGATACTGGTGTTCAGCTCTTACCTACACTGTTCCAAAGCCCAGACACCCACAGTGTAAGAAAGCAAAGCCTATACACTTAAGTTAATTCAACTAAGTAAAACACAAATAAGAGAAGAACCATAAGATGAGAGCATCACTATCGTGTGGGATTGTGGCTAAACATCAAAGTATAAAATTCTTTTTGAGACTAGGTTGCTATTCTTGGTGGTAAGAAAAAGTAAGTTTTGATATCCTCCTGGCAATGTCCTCTTTCTTTGGGATGCTCTCAGAGACTGTCCCAAAATAGCTTGTTCCTTTCAAGTTCCACACAGCATGGTTACTACTGCAAACATGACATTCACTAAACATTTGCCATCTATATACCAGGCACTCTGCTGAGCATTTTACAGTCACTGTTTTCTTTAAATCTCATAAGAGCCTTAGGCGGCAAACCGTCTTATTCCATTTAACATACGAAGACATGGAGGCTTGGAGAGAGAAATTAAAACGTGCTTGGGATTACCACGAGTAGCAAGTAGCAGAGAAGGGAAATAACCCCCTTATATTTCAACACCCACTGAGATGGCCCAGGCCCAAAGAAGGTGCTGAGCAAATGCTGTCCTCATTCCTTGCCACCTCTCTGGCACCACCACCCACCAAAGGGGTAGACATGGCCTACAAGGTCATGGATTCTCTAAATGCTGAGAATAGACAGCAGGGTAACACACACGCCTCAAGGAAAAGTAAAATTCAGGAATTAAAGGAGAAAGAAGAATTAGCCAAAAAGATAGCTGTGATTCTCACTGTGGAACCACACAGCTCAAATGCGACTCTCTAGACTCTTCCAAGGACAAGCCCTTTGCTGCAATCCATACTTTTGTATTATTGTCAAGTATTATTATTTCTTCCCCTTATCATGACTCACTCACAGGCTGGCTCTTTAAGTAGTCCATGAGCTGATAAAGACAAAAGCTGACCGGTTATCCTCAGAACTCAGTGCAGTAGAGTATTCTTTGATAAAGAGGTGTCTGTCATGTTCACATTCTGTGTCGGGCAAAACCAGACACAGTTCCTGCCCTGGCAGAGCAGGGGAGACAGGCGTTCACCAATTAATCACACAAATGTGAAATTGGAAGATAAACGTACTGAAATTTTTATGAAAGGATAGAAGAAGAGGTATAAAACCAAGGTATAAAAATTCTTTTAGACACCAAGATTGTTATTGCAATAAGAGAATATTGCTATTTTCATTAAACCCTCTGTGTTCTATGAGAGCAGAGAACAGGATGGCTTTGACCAGTAAAAGGCCAGAGCTGCATTTTGAGAAGATCGTTTTGGCTGCAGTGTAAACAGAGTGAGGAGGGGTCACCAGAAAGGCAGTGGCCCCACATTTTAGTGTGCAAAGCAATTATCTAGGCAGCTTCTTTAAGAATGCAAATTCTTAGAAGCCACGCTTTCCTTGGGAGGAGTGTACAGACTTCCTCCATACACCCTCACACACTTTTGGGGGGGGGGGGTTCTGACAAAGGAGGTCCGTAAAGCCGCCTGCACTGACACACAGGGTCTGAAGGTAAAGACAAATTGGTTGAGAGCAGGCATACAAGGAAAGACCGGTTTCCTCCAAAAACCATCAATATCTGAGTGTAGCAAAATGCAAGCAAATCTGTGTTGTCTTGAAAACAAATTAAAGAATTTGCTTCACTAATCTGATGTTGTAAATAATGTGGACAGGGAGATGCAAAGCTATGCAAAATGTTTATATTGGGTCCAAATTCAAAGGGGATAGAGCTGCAACCTGCTTTCAAGTGCGGATGCTAAGGGACTAATAAAGTTTTAGGGAAAAAATTACAAAATATAAACAAAGCTTGATTTTCTAAATTGTATTCTGTACTTCAAATGAATTGAACATGGTTCCCAACTTCCACAATATTATCAAAACTAATTTTTAAAAATTTGAGCAAAGCATAACAAGCCCTTGTTTCTCGAAAAGGGGTATTTATAAATGAAATGAATATTCTATTTGAAACTTCTCAAAAATCGAATTATCTTCTTCTGTTTGGCGTGAAATAGAACTACTTGCAGTGTAGATTTTATGTTGGGGAAGATGAAGATGCCTAAGTGGTTTTCTGTCTCACTCTCTGTAATCTCCAAGATAATGGCATACAAAATAGCAAAAAAGAAAGAACAAAAATGAAAATCAATGCGACATTTTAATAATCTTAAAGTGCCATTGTTATGTAAGTCATTAAAATGGTAATCAAGAAATAATCATATTCTTCTTTTGACTCCCTCAATTTTCCTCTATTTCCTTGAAATCAGTGTCCTTTGTGGCCAGTGCAATGACTTTGTTCAGTCGAGCTCCCCACAGTCCGTCTACATGGTTTCATAAATAATAGGAAACTGTGAATATCTCCTAATGCCATCTGATGTGCTTAATGAATTGTAGCAAACTGGTCTGTTCCCACAATATTCATCTGGAAAAGTGCCAGAATAGATACTTCACCAAAGCTGCCAAAGCCAATGGAGGACCGGAGTTTGAAGAAGGAAGCTGCTTAAACGAAATATTCCATGATATCTATTATGTTGCTAGCGTCTCTTACAGAATTTTTCAGGAACAAAAAAAGAGTTTTAAAAGGAAACACAATATCAAATCCAGCTTACTGGAATCGGTGACTACCATCCACTCAATTCTTCCCATTCTCTGTATGTTATTTGTTGATTCAGTCAACAAAAATGTATTGGGTACTTTCTATGAGTCAAGGACACAGCATTAAAAAAAAATTTCAAGTAAAGTGCTTGCCCTCATTGAACTTACATTCCAGTATCATGGAGTGTCAGTAAACAAACAAGCAGAAATATAGCACATATTATGCATAATATAATAAAGCATCCTGCAGTGATAAATGTAATTTCCTTCTTGTGTGTATTATCAGAACGTACTGTATGAGATGCGTGACTCGTATTTGTTTTTTTCTGTGCATCCTCCCATAGGTTGGAAGCTCTCTGAAGACAGAGACCGCATCTAATTCATATTTGGCTTTCCCACAATGCTTTGCATATAGCAAAATTTTCAATATGTATTTGCTGAAATAAATCTAAAACTCTCTGCTTAAAACTACACAGGAGCATGTCTTTGTAGGGTTTCTTTTGCCCACGTAGCTTATGTAGGACAAATGTATGCAGGTATGCCCATTTGCTGGATGATAAGCAAAGAATTTCCTCGGGCATCTGTCTATAATTTTGAACATTCCTCCACCTCAAGTCGAATTTTGCCATTCATGTGATTTGAGAAAGCCACTCTATCTCTCTGAATTTTATTTTAATACATTGGGACAATGATAATGCACGTTCCATCAGATAACATAGTAGATGAAGAAAATTACAAGTGTCACTCTGGTTTTTATTGTTATCATGGGAAGTGAGATTCTTTAGGGCCAAAGTTTGCTAATGGAGGTTTATAGGTCATGTTTGATTCTAGATTTGTTTTCCTTGGCAGGTACACATTTTTCACCCAATTTGACTACCCTGATGTGGGCATGCACATCCAGTTCTACACAGTCCAAGCTGCTCCAAGCTCCTCATACCTGGCCCTACTTCCCTCACGCAGTGGGCTGCCCGAGCTGCAGAAGGCATCCACGTTTCTAGACATTGGCTAAGCACACTAGGCCATTATTGTGGAACCTATGTCCACAAAGTGGCAGACTCAGCACCTTGGAGGAAATAAACAGTGTTTGGCATCCCATCCACTTCCATTTAAGCCTGTATAAAGTGACATCAGTCATTATCACTGTTGAGGTAGGTACCCTGGGCAGGTGGGACTCTTGGGTTATTCATTCTCTTCCACAGTGGCAGGACCTGAAGTGAATGGATGGATGCATGGATGGATGGGTGGATGGATGGATGGATGAGCCAATGAATGAACGAATGAACGAGAAGACTCTGAAGGAACAAGATAAGATAACACAGGCCTAAATATTCCTTGGTCCCAGATCAAAACCGAAGCAGCAAATACTGGAAGTTCTGCTCCAGATTAAGTGCAAGAGTATAACACAGGTCTCACACTGTTTGATGATATTACAAAAAAGTGGAAAACTACTATCAGGACTTTTTTTTTTTTTAACAAGATCCAGGAAATTTCCAATCATAAACATTACCAGAAGTCTCTGAGAAATTTGGGTAGGAGTTTCTCTCTACTTTAGATCACCCTTAACATATATTTCTAAGAATTCCAAGGATTATTCTTAGGAAAACAAAATGATACAGATCAGGTCAGAATGAGGCAAACTAAAATGATTGTTCATGAAATAGTGTTATGAGCTTGAACTCTCTAAGAATGCCGGATGGTACGTAGCACTTTCTGAGGCAGAGTCTTTGCTCCTCTTTTCTTTTTTATTCAAGGAAAACTGACAATGATTCTTGACAAAATAGGTCTGACTCACCCTATTATTCATTTGCTCTGTGCTTTCGTGTGTACGTACTTCATCTTCGGGCACATTTTGTTCCTGAGAGCTTGCTACAGCAATGATTAAGCTTGCACTATCTCATTCAGAATCTTCTTTCCAGATGCAAAACTTGTAAGTAGGAAAGTCTGGATCCCAGTTGTAGGAACTGGGATCCAGACATGAGGTGATAAGTGACCCAGACATCTATCTTCCCAAGTGTTCTCAAGAAACTGGAGGTCCCTCCCTCTGCAAAGGGTAACAAGTTCCTGATAAAGAGGAATATAAATGAGGGGATATAGAGCTGAACTCTTTACAAGATATAATAAATGTTCTCAAATGTTTGAATGGCTATCTATCAGAAAATGAAGCAGGATTATTCAACTGTGCTTTTATGTGCACAATCTACCTTGGAGAATCCTACCTACAGACACATATTTTCTGTGCAGCCTTCCAGCTGACCCAGAAGGGTTTATTACTGTTCTGTTCCCTGAGAACATTCCATAGAGAGTGTCCTTTATATTTTTGTTACAGCTTTTGCAACACTGTGTAACAGTTAGATATGAACCTAAGTCCTCCTTTGGTTACCACTTCAGCAGGGAATTTCCAGTGCATAGGCACAGTTACTAGCATATCATAGGCACTAAATAAGGTTGCTGAATGAACGAATGAATAAATAAATAAATAAATAAATGAACAAATTAGGACATTTGGGTAGGAATTTCAGCAAGGTGAATTAAGATTTTCTAGGAAGGCTTTTCCACAATGGAATGTTTATCTCCCAAAGTTGTGACTTTCATAATTAATGGACAAAGTAGGGAAGAATGGCTGAAGACACGCTATCCTCCAGATTCTTTTTACATGTTAGTGATACCGGCTCAGCACAAGGTTGACATAAGGGAAGCCATATTGTAGAATAGAAACCATATTGTAACTTTGAATGACCTCTGACTAACTAACCCAGCTGGATATGCACTCTCCTGGAGATCTACCTGCTCTGTAGATTTTATGATCCCTGCTTGTGCATGTACCTCCCAGCTGCGATGAGACAACAACTTCGTTTTTGTGAGTTCTTTAGGAATGTGATGACCCCCTGGACAGAGACAGAGAGTCTATGTTGATAGCCATCGTCAATGACAACTGAAGTATCTGGTGTGGTGACTCCCAGTCTGCAACACCAGAGGGTCAACGTTCCTAACCGCCCCTCCCCCCATAACCCACTGGCCCATGTAACTGCTTCAAGATTCTGTGCCCCCTTAAGATGGTTCTTTAAGAAGCTAGTCCTTCATATTCCGATTCGCTAGCTAATTGCTTAATGTCTGCCCTTTCTCTGCCAGCATCTTGCCTCTGGATGATTAGCTTTTGTTTTGTGGCGAGCAGATCATGCCCTTTGTGCAGTAACACTAGTACATTTATTCTAGTTTTATGGAGGAGGAATCTGAGATCGAAGAGCTTGAGCAACTTAGTTAAAGCCCTCAGACATTAAATGGTGAAACTAGGGTTTGACTGACCTGTACGAACACTAAGCTTGTGTTTCCTCCTAAAAGATACTCTCCAATTCCAAGGCACTGTTTAAGCAGAGACTGAAACACAGTCTAAGAGATGATGGAGAAGAGGCCCCTGGAGCGGAAAGTCCGGTTAGAGCCCTAAGGTGCGTGTTCAACACAGAGTTATACGATTCTTTGAAGAAGAAATTACATATTGATCCATATCTCTACAAACTTAACATATAGCAGGGGCTACAATGATACTACCTGAAAGAGGATGACTCATTTGCTAGAGCAAACTTTGAAGTACAAATGGAAAAGAAAATATTTCAAATTTTCAGCTCAATATCTATAAAATGTAATTATCGATCTTTAACCTATTGCTAAACTTTTACTTGACATTTCTAAAGCCAAAGAGTCTCCTTTGTGACCAAGAATAGAAGACTATCTCCATTCCCCATTCAGATCCTTATTGCCCTTTCCATATGGAAAGCTGGCATCTCTGTTAAAAGGCAATTACCTTTTACTTCTAGTGGAGTGCTCAGCAACACTTAATTAATTCTTTCCTTTTAAAGTTCAGCATTATTACTTTCTGGAGGAATTCCAGATTTTAACAGATGAACCCTCCAGAAATAGGCTAGGCTGAGGTGACTGGAGAGAACTCTATTTTGCATCTACATATCCAAGGGACCCTGGTATTAATTCGAGACGTTATCGTAGCTACGTATCAAGCTATGTGAATGCCATAGCTTGGTGGTAAGAGAAGGAACTCCTCCTGTTGGCCTGTGACCAGAAAGAGAGTCCTCAACCTCAATGAGCCAGTATCTCACTGTGAAAGTTGAGATGAGATTGCTAAAACACTTGATTGCTTCAATTTTTACGTAAGAGGGAATGGGGATAGCTGTTCCATCAGAGCAGAAAGAAAAAATGTTTTGCACGTAAGATGTCCCAATGAGGTCAATGGAATTACTCTGCTTCCCTTTGCTCTAGTGGTTCCCGTCAAACTGAATACTAAGGACAAGAGTTTGAAGACAGGGAACAAGTAGAACAGCCTTGTCTGTTAAAAGTACTGTGTCTGCTTCTGAAATTAACCTCTCAGGAATCAATGGAATCCTTGTCTTTGAAGGAAATCTACTCTTCGAAGGAAGATGATGTATATGTACACTGTGAGTTTGCTATCTTGGGATTACCTAATAAGATAACATTTATGAAGTGCATTCTTTGAGCTATGTGATTTAGCTATTACCTTATTGAATTCTTTAGCTCAGTGGTTCTCTACACTGCAGCCACACAGGTGGTCATTTTCTTTTTCTCCTTGAATATCCTAGACTTGCTCTTGTCTCAGGATCTTTACACTGCTGCCCCTGCTCATTTTTTCATCTCCAGATCAAATACTTTCTCTTCAAAAATGCTTTTCTCACTTCTGGAGCCTTAATATTCTTTCCCAACCTTACCCTTATCTCTGTCCCTTCTGTAAACATGTTTATTTTCTTTATTCCAGATTTTACCAACTGATTCCATTCTGCTTCTTTCTTTCTTTGCTTATTTTCTGTTTTTCTTCCTTTATTGAAAGTACGTTTTGGGAAAGTAGGAATCTAGGCTGCTTTGTTCTCCACTGAGCTCCTAAAGTCCAGAACAGTTCTTGGCTCCTATCAGCTCCTCCACAAACATTTGTGGAATGAGTGAATGATGGTTGCATGGACATACTCTTTGATTAAAAAACCCAAGGGGGAAAAGAGATTTTTACTCACCTGCACCACACCTGTACAGGAATCCAAAAAGATGCAGCCTTTGGGTTCTTTGGATATCTTTTCATCTTTATAAAAATTCATGATGTAGGAGTTATCTGGCAACTGAGTCAGCTGGAAGTAGCGCTTTTTGAATGACTAAATAATGGAAAAGAGAGAAGGAGGTAGTTCAAATTACAGTGTGCTGTTACTCATGGAAATTAGAATTTTCTAATGCTTTCACGGTGCTACATCTCTAGAGAAGCGCGTCCTCCTTTCTCATAAATAAAATATGACACAAAACATAAACTCAATGCAAATGGCCCTCCTCTGTGCTGTGACCGAAGGAGGGGATGTCAGGAACGGTAGCAGAAACAGAGATGAGTCTTGATGTCTCCTTACCCGAACAGTAACAGTATTGTTCACGGTGCTGTTGAAATTCCCCTTGTAGAGCCAGCCAGACTTGAAAACTCCTGTTCCTCCCGCTCCCCCTCCGCCCTTGGAAGACGAGTGGGAAGTGGTATCCTGCACAAAAAAGGCCTCATTAGCATTTCTGCAATCTTCTGTGAATCCCAGATCTCAGACACTGCACTTAAAAACGAGTCTCCTTTTTCTCTCTTTGACTCATCTTAAATAATCATGTTCAATTTCAAAACAAGTGTGATTCATTTTCACTGAAAGCTCTCACACAAACAGCCATTACAGTTTATAAAAAAAACTGGTCAGAAGGCAAAACATTCCAGTGAAACACAGGAACTGATTATCCTCATGTTTTAAACATTTCACTTTCAACAATTTACTTACTTCATCCTTATCAGCATCTTCATGGTCAACCTCAAAGGAATGTGAAGGAAGTTTCTCTGGTTTGTATTCTGCTCTGATATTAAAAAAAAAAATCGGATTTGTCATTTGAGAGATTTCTTTCATTTCCAGCTCTTTCCTGGGTAACAACTACTGCGGTAGCCTTCTTACAAATTTTTATAAAATATTGTAATCTTGTGAGGGTCCCATTTCCTTTGGAAGTATTAACTTTCCCTATACCATTATATCTTACCTTCAGTAAATAAATCTCTATTTTAAACCATGGAGTTACTATCTTACCGATTTATGCGTATCTTCTTGAACTAGACGAAGGCAAGCAGGACAATTTTAAAGGGTTGATGGTTTGTATTTTCCTTCCTCCACATTTTGAAGTGGAATATGAAATAGTGATGCTTTCACTATTTTTCTGTTTTGCCTTTAAATGACATGCTCCAAGGTACAAGACTGTCATTTGAAGAACTGTGGCCCTCAGAACCAGCCTGTACTCTGGCCACTAGGCTGCGCTGCTCCTCTAACTGTGGCCTCCCCATGAGGCTGCAGCAATGGGACTTAGTGGCAACTGTGCTCAGACCTTGTGCGTTTCCATGGTAGCACAGAGATGCCTCTACATCATAGCATCACTGACGAGCCCAGAGGAGCAAGAGCGTACACCTGGCTCTATAAATGGTAAAATAAGACAAAAATAAACTTTCTTTGGCTTGATCCTATCGTACTTCATGGTTGAATGGAAATCGGACAAGACCATCCAAGCTTCAGGCATTCCTTGATAGCTTGCTAGAAAGTCTTAATGTGGAATTTGTATGGAATGTTCGTTTTCTTTGGGATAACTTATATTATATAGAAGCAACCTAAGAATCTGACTATTGATTAAAAAAAAGCCCAGTAGTACATACAGTATTCACATCACAAATCATTTCCCATATTGATGGTATCCCAGACAGGAAGGTGAATGACCAAGGACTCTTTACACTTAAGTATGCATCAAATTGCCAGACTGTGCATTCACATAGGGATACAATGGATTCAAATGGACTCAAAATATTCTTTACCCTCCCTCTGAAAGTCATGCAAATGCCCATTCCCAGTTCATGCAGGGAACGCAAGAGCACAGAAAGAATATTGTCTTCACTGTTAAACTACCGGAAGCCTGAGATCAGAACCACATTCTCCATACCTGATAAGAGGTTTTTTTTCCTATTGTGGTAAAATACACACAACAGAAGAATTACAATTTTAACCATTTTTAAGTGTGCAGCTCAGTGGAATTAAGAACATTCACATTGTTGTGCAACCATCGCCACTGTCTATCTCCAGACCTTTTTCATTCCCAAACAGAAACTCTGTACCCATTAAATAAAAACTTCCTATTGCTCCCTTCCCACAGCCCCTTGGTAACTATTATTCTACTTTCTGTTTCTAAGTATTTGACTATTCTGGACACCTCATATAAGTGGAATCATGCAATGTTTGTCTTTTTGTGTCTGGCTTATTTCATTTATCATAACGTCTTCAAGGTTCATTCATGTTGCGGAATGTATGAGAAGTTCATTCCTTTTTAAGGCTGAGTAATCTTCCATTGTAACCTGATAAGAGTTTGTGCCCCCAAATTGTTTCCCTGAATGCACCCTGGACTCTACAGAATGAAGGCTCTCTCCCCGTAGAAGCTGGGTATATGTCTTTTACGAGCTTCCCTGATTCTGCTATTTGCGCACTTGTCTTCACCCTTCATCAGATTACACATTTCTGAAAGCCAAGGACTCTAACAAAGTCCCATCTACACTTCCCTCAGCTTTTTCCCTTCCTATTGTAGAGATGCTCAACATGCATTCCCTGATTGAATCAATGATAGACAAAGTGAACAAGGGTATCACGGAAGTAAGGCATCTTGGTGATGTTCTTTTTTAGCTGTAGAACAAATTTTTGGTGATCAAAATCCTAAGAGGCACCCCTAAGGTTTTAAACAGATTTTTTAAAAGTATCTTACTATTGTGAATTTATCTCATAAATTCAAATTAAGAAAAGTTACTTGCTACCAAAATCAACAGCTAAGAAAAATAAAGCTAGTCTAGGGTACACAGTACTTGATATTGAGTATTAAAGATGATATCTAAAGTCTCATTTCAGTTCTAGTTCCAATTTATTTCTCTATTTTGTTTTGGTTGCACAGTCTTGGTATGAAATCTCAAGATCCACAGATAAGTAAGGCTGCAAATGGTAACAGCCTTATTTAAAAGCCAGAGGCTTGAAAGAAGAGTGGTCGGAAATGTGCATTTCAAGGTTTACCCCATCACACGGTTCTGGCACATGGGCAGTGCTCAATGAATATTTGTTAATTGATGTCATAAGTAATACAAATTCACTTGCATGAGTATGTATTATTCCAAATTTCAAAAACATATTAAAACAATAAACAACAAAGAAGTTAAAAATATATACCAAGATAGAAGAAATTTTGTAGTGAAGTCTAAATATGGACTACGCAGCATGTTGCTTTTTATTAAATTATATATGTGTGTAATCAGACATTTGTACACAAATACTGGGATTCCACAGTCTAGTCTAATCTTGCTATTTTGCCGAGAAGAAAACAAAATCCATGACAGTTATTCACATCAGCACATGGTGGAAGAGATGGGATCAGGAGCCTTATTTCTGAAATGCTACTTCCTGTGTTTAAGATAAGTTAATCCAAGTTATCTTTAATAAGCATGTTAAGTAAGATTGCAGTGATTTTTCTCTTCCAAAGGACCCTGGTGTACCCACAGCTCTTTCTCCTTCTTGCAGAGCCTTAGAGATACTCAAGCTTATCTGTGCCAGTTGCCACTGACATTAACCTGTCCTGCTTCTTTTGGTTAGGGTCAACTTTAGGTGAAGGCGGAGCAAGTAGCAGACCACATGGCGTTATTTTCAGACGACTGGGAAATTCTTCCTAGCCCACCCAAAATATTCCTTGTCTGCTTAACAACATCTTGGCATTCCTTGAACAAGAAGCAGTCCCTTTTACTTTTTCATTTGATTGACAAAGTAAAGCTTTTAAATACAACCCCTCCTACTCACCTCCTCCCGAGAAAAGTGCCACATTGCCTGAGATTCACAGGCAGGTTCAAATGGCTGATTTCAGAGCAATTACTCGAAGTATTTTGCATGCAGAGGAGGGAATACAGAGTGTTCCAGAATTCTTAAAATGATGACAAGGGCAGTAAAGGGAGTGTTAAGGAAACATTCCAAGTGAAAGATAAAGGAATGAGTAGGGAAAATTGAGGAAGAGGCAGCAAAGAAAAATTCGACCGTGTGATGTCAATATTTGGCTCAGGGCTGGCCCAATGCTGTATGCTAGTCATTTCCCGTCAGTCTGTCCTTGACCTTGGTACAATTCGATTTGTTTCTGAATTCCTTATTCTGTCCTCTCCTGCCAGCATGCTTATCCTTTCTTCTCTTTATTACAAAAGAATAACTTTATAGGCATTTATTCTTGATAATTATGGATCACAATAGTGGCCATGTTCTGCAGTCTAACTCTCACTTCCACAAAGATACTCATAAACTTATAAAAAAGGAGAGAAGGAACGGCCTTTCAAACTAGCAATGGTACATGAACAGAGAATTAAAGAAACAAAGTACGGTTTTCATGAATCTCAATGTATAAGCCTAAATACTTGTGAGGGTTCTTCCACAAATCTCCCAGTAGACAAGGGGAAATAACCACTGAGAAAGCCAATACATTATGGCCAAAGTTTCACAAAAGTCCATGGATTTAATGTGACTTATGCAAAACTCAGCTCGAAATACTGTCCATCAGTAGGAGAATGGCCAAACAAACTATAGTAGATGCACCCAAAGGAATGTTACTCAGAAAAGAAAAGGAGCTACTGATCCATACAACAACATGGATCTTACCCAAAGACACTATGCTGAGTCAAAGAAGCTGGAAACACAGGAATACACATGGCGCAATTCCAATATTATCAAGTTCTAGGACCAGTAATACTAAGCTGTGGTGAAGAAAATGAGAGCAGAGGTTGTCTTTAGGGGTGATGATTGGCCAGGAAAGGGTAGCAATGAACTCTTTAAGGGTGATAATTATATTCCATATCTCAATAGGGGTTTGAATTGCACAGATGTGAGTATGGTCAAAAGTCATGGAATGGTTCATATACAATTTGTGTGTTTCTTTGTAAAGTTTCCCTCAACAGAGAAAAATGCAAACTGTAAACACATATATCTCTAGTGAATGGTATGCATTCTAAAGTATTTAGAAAGCCAGTTGACAGTGTGTTGATATTTTAAACTCACTTTGAAATGATCAAAAATAAGATGGACTGATGGATGGCTAGAGGGATGGGTGGATGGATGGACGGGTAATGTGATAAAATAAACAGAGCAAAATGTAAAAGATACTTATTAGACGATGAGAACATGGGTGTTCATTGTACAAGTCTTCCAACCTTTTTGCATGTTTGAAAACTGAATAAAATATATAGAAAAAATTTTAAAAAGCGTTGAAAGAATTATCCAAAGAGTGACCAAAACTGACGTGTCTCCTAGACTGACTTTATTTTATACTAAGGAAAATCAAAAAATGTACAAAAATATATATAAACTATTCTCAAAGAAAATGTTGAATAAGGATTTCTCAACTATTTTCCGCAGATATATATATATATATATATTTTTTTTTTTCTTAGTGAGGAATATTAGCCCTCAGCCATCATCTGTGCCAATCCTCCTCTATTTTGTATGTGAGATGCCTCCACAGCATGGTTGACAATTGGAGTAGGTCCGCACCTGGGATCCGAACCCGCAAACCCAGGCTGCTGAAGCAGAGCGCGTGGAATTTTAATCACTTGGCCACGGGCCTGGCTCCTTTCCCTGATATTTTTAAGGACAAATGATTTAGAAAAGAAAGAAGGAAGTGTCATACAAATGCTGAAAAATCTTTAAAGAATTTCCCAAATGTGGCGTTTAATACTTAGATAGCTATTCTATAATATACTATATTACAACTTGTGAAGTCTCCAAACTCTTTCATAAAATCAAATTTTCTTGAAACTTTCCTCTTCAGTTCACTTAAGTATTCTGACTCAAAAATAGCTCAGAAGATATGAGAGACAGATAAGACCAATGAGGTCCATAGCAAAGCTTCACCAAACCATGAGTCCCTAGCCATATTCACGCTGACCTTATTGTTCATTAAAAAAACAAATGTGCAGACCAGTGAGTGACAATTAAGGTCATATCTGTGGCGGGGGGGTGGGTGAATGTGGGCATGCCCTTTCATTGCTGGCTTTTCTCAATTCTGAGTTTGCTTGATCAAATTCCATGTGAGTTGAGAGCTATCTCAATTCTTGGAGGCCATTCTTCTTCACCTCTAAATGATCCAGTTCCCAGACAATACTTGTCACATAGAAAACCTGCCATAATGCCAACCATGTATCAGAAAATAAATCCCCAAACTGAGGAAGCTTGCATTCTAAGGGAGGAGATAACTGCTAATTAATCACAAATAAGATAATTTCCCTGGGTGGAAATGGTTGTGAAGAAAATTAAAGAGGGGAAGAGAAAACCGTGCTCTGGGTAGGGATGCAGAGGCCAGGTTTAGAAGGGTGGTTACAGATGGTCATTTAAGTTGAGAATGAGAAGATTCTCAACTTAAGATTGGTGATTTGGAGAAAAATCATTCTGGCTCACTGAATGGTGAGAGCAAAGGTCTTGAGGAAGGGCCAAGATTGAGGTATCCAGGAGTGGAAGGCTGCTGGCGGTGGAGCAGAGGGAGGGAGAGAGAGAGAGATAGGAGGGGAGGTCAGCCATGTAAGAAAGGCTCTGATAGTAGACAGCATTTAGACCACTGCTGAGGCCTGGGGGCTACAGAGGACTCTGCTTTCCCAATCTGTTCCCACTGGCCTCCCAGGCACAACCTTCTTGCCTTCAAGTAGCCATCATTACCATTCAGTCTCATGTCTGCAGGGCCATTAGCTATGACTGTTCTCTCTTTTGGGGGACATTAAATGTTTGAGAACATTAAAAGATAAGCACCTCTGCCTACTGACTTTAAAATTCTTCCCCCAGGAGCATGTGTGGTCTCTAAGAGCCTTTAGGATCCTGAGATAGGGGCTCAGAAGGGACTTTACCCTGTGGTGTTTGAGTTGAGTTGTCATTTCTGGGCAGTCTCATGTCTCATGTCTCATTTCTACATCCAAATTACCTCCTTTGTCCATAGAAGAGATGTGGGGATGCCTGAGTGCCCCATGAGTTATACCTGTGAGGTTGGGGCAAGTTACTAGCCCTTTCAGTGTCTGAATTTCCTTTACAGGATGGGGGTAACAGTTCCTACTCCATGGGGTTACACATGTTAAATGAGATAATATACATATGGCACCTAGCACATTCTGGCTCACTCTTGACACTCAGGAAATTTTTTTTTATTAAAAAACGTTACTGTGGAATCATACAGCCTTGGCTCCTTTGTCAAAAATTAGCTATCCATAGATGTGTGGTTTTGTTTTACAAACAGATGCTTAGATATGGAGACAGGATTGGTGGTTACTAGAGGGGGAGCAGGTGGGGGGGTGGGTGAAAGGGGTAAAGGGGCACATGTATATGGTGATGGATGGAAACTAGACTTTGGTGGTGAACACCATGCAGTCTATATAGGAGGCAAAATAGAATGATGTACACTTGAAATTTACATAATGTTATAAACCAATGTGACCTCAATAAAATTAAAAAAAAAATTATTCTCTTTTAATTCAGCTAAACTGGTTACATTTTATTTGCTCTTCAGTCACAAAATATGAAATTTTCTTCTTTATATCAAACCAGTTGTGGTTTGGTATATCTTGGCATCCTATATTTCGTGTTTCCTGGGAACCCCAAGTTCAGTGTTGATTTTTATTCCTAATGTGTGAAGGCTTTAAACTTTACATTCTAGCCTGAAATAATGTCTCTCTCCAGTATCTTCCCATGAATACACACTAACAAAAGTGGAATTCTTTTTTTTTTCTCCCCAAAGCCCCAATACCTAGTTGCATATCCTAGTTTAGGTCATTCTAATTCTTCTATGTGAGATGCTGCCACAGCATGGCTGGATGAGCAGTGTGTAGGTCCGTGCCTAGAATCCAAACTGGCGAACACCATGCTGTCGAAGCAGAGTGTGCGAACTTAACTGCTCAGCCAAGGGGTCGGCCCCAAAAGCGGGGTTCTCAAGAGTCAATAGTAACACAATTTTAAGTTTAAAGAAGTAAAAAGAGGGAGATAAACACACACCTCTTTTTTCACTTTTGCGTAGTTGCCAGGTTTTATCGTGCAGCCTCAGCAACCCATAAAAAGAAATGATCAGTTTAAGTTGGTAGCAGACATAGCAGAATTCTTCTAACCCAGGAGGGATGAAAATGATTTACTTCTAACAGCACCAGATGGCCAAGTAAATCATCTGTTTCCACCAGTGACCCAAATATGGGTAGTCCTTAGTGGGGAGTGCTTAGCTTTGTAAAAATCATTAAAAAAATAATTTTGCTATTCAGTGTTACAGCCTTCATTATTTCAGCGGCTATGTTAGAGGATTAGTCTAGAATTCTGATTTTCATTTTGAATATAGTTCATCAACGTTTCTTACTCTGTGGCAGTCTTACTCTTCCCCTTCTTGGTATCAACTTCCACTTCTTTGGGTTAAAGTAAGGGAAATTCTCAACAACATTTCAGTTACTTTCTCATTTCTTCTCGTGAGCTTTCTTCCCATGCTCTATGAGAATTCCAATTCAACGATGAGATCCAGAATCTGTTCTTACTGGAGCTGCTTTCTCTATTGTTTTAATAGAGGAAGAATACTGTGAATGTGAAATCTTTTATTTACTTTTTGCCTTTATGGCATCATGAATATAAGAAAAGTTAAACAGTGTTTGGGGATAAAGCCAGTAAAGATTTCAACAGACCTAAAGGCAGTGGGAAGGCATTTATGCCAAAAAGTAGTGAAATACTGCTCTCTACACTCTCTTACTTTATATGCCGTCTTCCAACTGTGTGGACACAGCTCCCAAGTCGTAACCACTTCTCAGAACTATTTTCAGAAACAGGAAGTCCTGATGTTAAAAAACGCTTTGCTGGTCAATTGCACCTACAAAAGGGTGTCACTGACACCCAGACATTCTGAATGTCGTAATCACTCACGAAGCTCTATGGTGTAATGGGACCTTCCCAAAGCGAAGTTACAGGAGGTTCTCTCTTAAGAGTGCCCAGAGGTTAAAGGTCTGTTCAAAGATTTGCTAAAAGTAAATGTTCACTGTTTTGAAAAAAGATTTGTTGTTTCGGAGGAACATTGTTGTGCTCTTTACAGTAGTGCAACCCCAAAATAAATGGCCTCCTGCCCTCTTTGTTTTTCCATTCTCATCACTACAATCCCATTCTCCATAGAGTAGATCAAATGATCTTTTCAAGAGGTAAAGCAGATCACGCCACACTCTAGGTTAAAATTTCCACAGGTTTCTGTTGCAATGAGGATAAAATCCACGCTCTTATCCGGGACCGTATCCCAGAAGGTCCGTCGCCCAGTTCCATGTCACTGCTCCCTTTCAAGCCTCAGTTCCAGCCTTCCTGATTATCATTCTGCTCAAGTGACCCTGCTGGTTCCCACCTCAGGGCCGCTGCCCTTGCTGTTTCCTCTGGGAGCCCTTTTCCCAAGATCACAAAGCTGGTGGCCACTGTTCCTTCAGATCTGAGCTCAAATGTCACCGTCTCAGAGCTATTCCACAAGTCTTCCTTCAAATTCTGCATTCAGGAGCTGAAGCAGCACTTCCAGCTATCCACATCTGGAAAAGATGTTTCTGGGGACACGGGAAATCTTGGAAAGTGGTGCCCAAATCGGAACCATGTGTCTACTAAAGAGTTAGATGCAACGTATCATCTCAATGTTTCACGTGAGGAGAGCGTTAATAAAAACTTAACGTTTGATTGTTTTAAGCGTTTTTCTGGATTATTTGCATCATTTTAGATGGATGAACCAATGTGTTCCAGTTTATCACAGTTCTTTGAGCAACTGTAATCCTAAATCCACGAATATTACACTTAAAATTTGCCATGCACTCAGATTACTTATTCATTAAGTAATTATGCATACCCACTATGCGCTAGGCATTCTCCTAAGCCTGTAGGGGATTCTGCAAGGAAAAGTCCCTGCCCTTTGGGGGTTATTTCTTTAGTGGGGGACACAGACGCAGAATAAATCACTGCTTTAGTTCAGGTCAGGTGAGCTTCTCTGTGAAGGTGACATTTGAGTAGGTGCAGAACAAAGTCACCTTGTCCTAAAGGCTTTATCTCCCCAGAGTCCAGAAAAAAAATTATCTATTTTTCCCTTTTTGCTCTTCTTAGACATACATCACTTCTGCGGAGCTTGTTTATTTTGATATCCCAGCATGCAAATACATGAAACCAGCGGGAAACCTGAATGCTACATACAGCATACGATCAGAAAAATTTTTTGGTCCAAATTATACTTTTCTAATCCTCTTCTATCCGCTACCAAAAGGATAGCTCACAAAAGAATGATATCATGATACTTTAAAACATTGTTCAAAAGCTAAGTGAGTATATATACATATCTCACCCCCAATAGACTGTTGAACAAAATCTTCTGTTGTGACTCATTTTTAAATTTTGTAAAATATAACTTGACACTAGATTAATGTACATATATTCATGAACAATGGCAGAAATTAAACAGAGGACATATTTTACATATGGAAGAACACAAGGAGTACTCATAATAGGTTCTTACCGGGGTAACTGTCGGATGTCTCCAGAATAATGTTCATATTTGTAGTTTACGACATACCACTGGGAACTGTAAAATTTACAAGCCTGAAAGAAAAAAAAGGTGACAATTAAAATATTATCATTAAAAAAATCAGCTGTGCTGGCCAAAAGTACCATGCATACAGTCTCATAATCTCTGGAGTGGTGTTAAGGTATATATGTTAATGATTTTAAGGTAGGTAAGGGGCTTGCTCATTATAATTATTTCCCATTTTCCAGCGAAATGGAAATCTAACTTTTCCCAGACTCTTGGGGGAGAAACCACTTAACATATTTATTCTATTTTACTCCATCAAGGAAAGCCTAATTTAATCATGCAGTGAATCACACCGGATATGTTGCTAACATCAAGTGTTGCCATTTTTCAGCTTTCCTTGGCACCCCTTCCATTATTTAACACTTTTCAGTAGTTAAAGACTTTATTATTTATATGTAATCCTTTAATCATAATTTTAGCCATTTCTTCTTGTTTTTGCATCAGTAACTTTCCTTTTCCTCTTTATGTCAACCCCGTTGTCAAGTTGAAATCATTTTTCCAGTTTTACCTCTTTGCCTTCTAAGGTCCAACCTTCTCCCTGATTATTCATCGATTTTATAAATATATGTGAATAAAAGATGACCAAAAACTTTTTTAAAAACAAAGTTAATAATACAAAATAATAATCTTAAAGTGGTACATGGTGGCTGATTTTACAGTATTTACTGATGGCAAAATATTTCCCAAACACCTACTATGCTCCTAGCACTGTACTGATTGTGGAGTGGTAATGGGGATTTCACTACCTGGCTTTTAAGATTCCTTTTGATTGTAAAATTACGTGAATCTGGGGATTCAACAGCTAACATTAGGGATCTAAGGAGATCTTGTCCTCTAGCACTAGTGGAAAAAATGAGAAATAAACTTACTGCAACATAGGAAATAAAGACCTGTGATTATCTTTGTAACCAAGAAGGGGACAGGCAAGGAGATCTCTTTGTAAGACTATAATTCAAGGTGCAGAAATGTTGCTGCAAAGAAAGCACTGACACCGTCTTTGCGGAAACAGAACGTGGGAGGGATGGGCCCAGAGGGCAATGTGCAAAGGTTGGCGGAGAACACACGGTGCCTGCACCTGGCTCAGGATGCACGCGAAGGACAGGGAGAGTGGGGAGGGGTTAGGAGCCCACAGCTGCTGTGGATCTTTCTGGCCTTGAACTTTCTCAGCACCGTAGCTTTGTTTGTTCAGGGAAGCACCCACACACAAACCGGGGACCCAAGGCTAAACAGTGTGTGAGACTGGGACAAAGACAGGAGTAGGAGGATGGTGGCAGAGAGAACACAAGAAGAGTTTAAAAACAAACAGCAACAAGACAAACAGACATAGATAAGAACAGTAAAAGGGACTTCAGGAGATCTGTAACGACTGGAAGGGACAGAGAAGAGGAATGTGAACAGAACTGAATATTTAGCTAAAGTTAAATTTCTTAACTTTGAGCCAATTCTGCAAATCACATGTTTCTGGAAATAAGAGGAAAACTGAGACCTAATATGCTCCTTGGTTAAAAAGTTCCTTCTTCATTTTATTTTATTATTTTTTCATTACTTTATTGAGGGCACATTGGGTAAATTTCAGGTGTACATTATATTTCGGCTTCTGTATAGACTGCATCATGCTCACCACCAAGAGTCCAGTTTCCATCAGTCACCATACACGTGTGCCTCTTTACCCCTTTTGTACCCCGACTTCCCCTCTGGTAACCACTAATCTGTTCTTATCCATGTGTTTGTTTATCTTCTACATATGAGTGAAATCAAATGGTATTTGTCTTTGTCTGACACTTCACTTAGCATAATACCCTCAAGGTCCATCCATCTTGTCACAAATGGCATGAGTTCATCTTTTTTATGGCTGAGTAGTATTCCATTGTATGTATATATACACAAACACACACCCACACACATATATATATACACCACATCTTCTTTATCCTAAAGTTGCTGGGGATTCAGTCAAGGAACACGTAGGTTGTTGGCATCCCACACTGTGGAGACAGAACATTCTGATTATAGTTCTTTCTTATCCTTCTCACTTACTTTCCTTTCTCTATATCTTGCTGTAATGCTCAAATAAAATAAAACATATTTTCAAATGGAAAACAAAAAGCATAAAACTCACTCCCTATTGCTTTCTCTTTCAATCCTTTTTTCTGGTACATAGTTTTATGTAGTTCCCCTTCAAGTATATATTTGAATTTGAATGTTGTTTATTCACTTAATGGTATATTCTAGAGATTTTTACATTTGCTTTCTAAATTTTATGACCACTTTAAATAAGTAGAACAAAATATCATACCCTAATTTACTAACTGTCTCCCTGTCTTAGAGATCCTTCATTCATTAATTCATTCAACAGACATTACTGAACCCTTACTGTGTGCCCAGTGATGCCGTTGGTGATGCGAATACATCAGTGAATACGGGACAAAAACTCATGCCCTCTTGAAACTTGCGCCCTTGGGAAGAGCTGGTCAATAAACATAAAAATGAGTAAATTGTGCAATATATTAAAAAAAGGTCAATGTCATTAAAAGTAAAGCACAGAAATGTGGATGGATAGAGTTGGAGAAAGTGGGCCAATTTAAGTAGAATGGTTAGGGTGGGTATTACAGAGAAGAAGATGACATTTGAGCAAAGACTTATAGAAGAGGACAGAGTTAGCAGTTATTATGGCTACGTCAAATTTTGCGCCATTGTAGAAAAACATGCTTCAGGGTTTTTCCTCATGCATTTGGTCCTTCCATCTTCCCCTAAGTCCATCCCACTTTGGATTATTTTCTTAGGATGGAGTACTCGGAATATTTTGAAGAGTCTTGATAAAACATTGCTAAACCAATCCGTATTCTTTATAAGAAAAATACAAATGGAGGGTCCACCACTGAACCAGGAGCAACAGACCTTTATTCTTCTTCTGGAACTAGTACTGACTTCCAGCATGATTTTGGTCAAATCATTTTATTTATTAGGATCTCAGATTTAGCTATTGAACATTCAGAATATTAGACTGGATTAGAAATTTTTGTACCATAATATCTATCTATACACTTCCTAATCTGGAAGTTTTAATGGGACAAAGATACATTGATTTACTCATTGCCCTTTCTTCCTATGGATAGTATCTATGTTTACCCATGATAAAGATGTATTCTCATGCATATTACACACGATATTCACAATAAGCCACGGGCGTAAGCGAATCTGAGATATGTTAATTCTGAGTTCAACTGACCAAAGATCAAAGTGGTACTTTCTTATTTTAGTACAGTTTAGTAAAGAACTCTCTCTCTTTTTTTTGGAATGGCAAGTGCTTGTCAGATACTGTACTACTAGGTGCATAAAATCTTACAATTTTTTTACATACAATCTTACAATAATTTACAGATGTAATAATCTTACAATCTTTATATATAATCAACAGACACTCATGAGATTTTATTATTCCCCTTTTATAGATCTCAGAGGCAGGGAGAGCCTCAGATGTTTGTTCAAGACCCCACATAGGAGAGAAGCAGGATTTCAACCTGGATTTGTCTGACTCTAAAAGTCCGTTCAGCTAATTTATGAAGTGTTTGATGATTACAGACTTTTTCTTTTTTTAGCACATCTGACCATCATTCCAGATGTTTCGTTTGGTGTTTCTGTTTTTTCTTGGAGTCAGACAGACCTAGTTTTGAACTTGGTATTAGCTTTGGGATCCCGATTAAGTAACTTAATATCTCTAAATTTCTTTATCTGCCTAAAGAATACCAACTTCCTTAGGATCAAATAAGAAAATTCCTGTAAAGCACCTAGCACAGGGTAAGTACTTAATAAATACTTGCTTTAAAAAAAATCAGTTTTCCCAGCAAGTTTGACTCAATCTATAATTCACATTCACAATAGTTGATAATAACAACCTCTTTCTTGATTTATAAAAATATAGTTTTGGACAGATACATTAGCTCTGATTATCAAAGAGTTCTGTTTTAGCCAAATTCCTTCTGAATTTGTTTGTTACGCTTTATGTATCTGGTGGTGGGTGGACGAAGATTAGGGTTGGACAACATGACCCTTAAGAATCCTTCTAAATTTGCGATTTCTCTGATTCTGAGAAAGCCAGTGCATTTTACAAACACATGAACGTTTCTCCTACATAGTTATGGCATTTTGGAAATGTTACGATAGAAAATTGTTCTCTATTCTTTGTTCCAGCCCACACAGTCACTCTAAGAAGATCATTAAGAACTATTATAATTATGACTACAACTCCTCTTTGTCCCCAAATGAAGCTGAAATGACCTGTTGCAAATTCAAAGTCACAAGCTACAACTCTTCTTGTTACCATAAGGCACAGGCTCCATTTTCCCTTACTAACTACCTAGCCCACAGCACTAGTTTCCTATAATACCAACTCCTCTTTCCTTTAAAAGCGAGGCTGCCACAGTCTACTTCAAAAGTGACAACTGTGAATGTCCAGCAAAAGTTTGCTGGGCTGGTTAGTTTTTCCAACAGCAATGCCCTGATTCACATTTTATTCATTTATTATATTTGCTTGTTCAGTCTTTATCCTTGCCTTCTCTGCCTGTTCTATGTTTAGATGCAAACGAAGCTGAGCAAAGTCAACATGGTCGAAGGTTTCCATGACATTAGGATAGTGTTTCCTGAATTGTGTTGTGTCCATGAATTATTTGGGGTTGCTGATTAAAACGCATGTTCCTAGGTTCCGCAAGAGAGTAACTGAATCAGAATCTCTAGAGGGGCCCTGAAATCCATCATTATACTTGAGTGACAATGTGGCTCGGTCCTTGTTGTGCTGTTTGCCTAAGAACTGAAAGCACTAGGGTCCTAGCTTCATCCAGTGGACTCTGGTAACTGGGATTACCCTCCAGTTCTCACTTAAATAGACACAGCCTTTTAAAACAGCAGGGTGCACATCCACTCCAGCATCGGGTTTTAGTTATAGTGGGTATTCAATATATACTTGTTGAATGAATGAATCTTCTATACCCTTTTTCCTTTAGAAATAACTAAACAGGATACTTTGGAAGTTCTAAAAATCTAAACGTTTTAGAAAAGATTGGGCAATTGTAAAGGGCACTCTAAAACACTGTAAAGAGAATATTTCACTTTTTTCCCTTTCCTCTCCTCTTTAGAGAATTATCAGAATCAATTCAAATCATGTTACATACCTCAAACAGCAATTTGGGTTTGGCAACATAGTTTGTCCATCTCTTAAAAGGGCTGATTATTAGATTCTGGCTACAGAGTAATAAGCAGGTTACAGATGGCTTTTTAGATGTAAAATTATTTTTCTTTCTGGCTATAGAGGTTTATTTAATTACATGATACTTTCTTGCCAGAAAGATTTATGCAACCACAAAGGGTGTTCATTTTGGCTGTTAGTCATCACTAGGATTAAGTCTGGATTTGTAAAATGATGGTGGTAATTTTCATATTCATGCCATTCTTTATAAAGTTCAGAATTATGGCGTTGGATGAATGTTGAAAATTAAGCATCATGAAATTAAGTGAATTTAGGCAAGTTATGAATTGAAAGGGTAGCTGGATAACTTATTGTCCACACTGAGACACAAGTGAAAGAAGATGCTATTAGCCAGGTCAACAGGTAGATCATGAGACTATTCCTGCAAACCAGAACATGTGGTTACTCAATACTTTGATATTTTAGAGAAAAAGAGAAAAGGCACTGAAAACATTTTTTTTCTTTAATTGGATCACACTATGTATTCTTTTTTTGTGTGTGTGAGGAAGATAGGCCCTGATCTAACATCTGTTGCCAATATTTCCCTTTATCTTTGTTGATTCTAAATTGAATCATAATATTTGGTTTGTCTTTTCATAATGTGTTGTATTAAGGAAGCTGAACAAACTGTAAAATTAGACTTTCATAAATCACACCTGTGCCTGACCTGGGACCATCCCTCTAATTTCACAGGTAGATCTCACAAGTAATCTGTCAGGACATCAACAGTGGATGGTACTAAAAAAGCTTGGTAATACTATGATCTAATCATTTTTTCTCATGTAAGGCATAAAATCTGGGTTGTAGCTCAATGCAACTGAAATTTTAGGTTCAAATTTAAAATGGGTTCGTCTTGAGTCTTCCGCTCCAGTGTCTCTGACTCGTACTTCTGTATTTTCTTTCATTTAGCACCAAACATTACAGCACCATTTTTATTGTGGAGAAGAGGAGGCCAATTCAGAATTAGAAGAGTTTTGCATATCTGGAAACAAGGCTATTACTCTAGGGATTTTGGTGACTAGAAAATAAATTTCTTCAGGTTCATTAATGTGAAACACAAAATCATTTTGTTTTCATCAGTGTTTTCCACATACATTTTATCCTAATGCCACTAAAAAATAAATGCGTTTGAATTTACCTTAGTCAACTTTCATATGTTTATTATCTTTAGTGTTATATATTTAGTGTAAAAAAAAATTAGGTGATCCATTTTGTTCTGGCCATGATAGAAATAAAATCATACATATAAATATGAGCAGGAGAAATATAGGCCAATAAAGATTTTGAGATCATTTTTCCCTTAAATCCTTAAACTAGCATAATAAATACCACATTACTTGTAAATTTACTTTTAAAAAGTATACTTGAAGTGAAAAGTCCTCCATGAAGACCTTCATTGGTGAATTAAGAGCCACATTCTTCAAAACAAAAACAACAATCTTTGTATTTGCACAAATTTTATTAGGAAAGGATTGTAATTTCTTTTTTTAATCTGGAGAGATTTTTATAGTTGAATTTCCTCCAGTATCTTCCAGTAGTTTAAATTGTGCATGTAGAATGAGAAAAACCATGCTTACTGTGCTTCAGTCTAAATGAATGAGTTAGAATCATTCATTTGGGGCCCAACGATTCATAATCAGAAAACAGTATTCATTTTTACTTAATTTATTCATAGATGCAAAAAAACACCCTCCTGAATCATTTATTGAAAGACTTATTCTTATTTCTGGGTAAGTTTGAGTGCACATTATTTTACTTATGAGATTCAAACAATTTGTATAATGTACAAAGGCATTTGCTTAAAAGAATGGTTTCTTTATCAATGTACACAATATGCAGTCCAAAACGGAACATGAAGCACATAAAATCATTTTAATTGTAAAAGAAATTAAATTCCTGTGTTTTCTTCAGACAAGGTACGTTTCATTCCAGTTAGATATATTTCTTTCCATTAACAAAAATGGGCAGCAGGAACTACATTTGAAATCATCACCAATACCCCTCTCCTCATAATTTTCTTTGCTATGTCTGGGACTCAAGTTGCTGAATCTCTCTTTTATTTGTCAACATGATGTAGCTTCTACCTTGAATACTTATAATTTTCTCTTGAACTAGTTGGATGCCATTTGTCTGGGTCCAAGTGGTGGAAGAGGAAGAGGAAGAAATTTCATTTTCAGTATTATACTCATTTGATCATATTGATTTTCTTGTTTACAAAATGTTACTTCTTAAATAATTAGGGAATATTTTGGTACATAATTTAACAGCCTACTGAACTATTTTAAACTTTGGTATGCATAGAGTATTCTGCCTGAAGAGTTCCAATATTTTGGGTTTACAATCAAAGAGCCTTGCAGGTAAAGAGAGAATAATATACCAACACCTTGTTTGGTAAGATACATCCCACATCTCTTCAGAGTTTAACCTATTGTAATCAGGTTGTGCTCACAGCTTCTGAAGCTGCTCTGTTAAAGAAAGATCAGTGACTCTGAATTTTTAAATCCAATTGGCCTTTATCTTGACACCTTTTTGGCATTTTATACCATTGACTCACTCTCACTCTTGACTCTTTTTTGATTCTGAGAAATCAATTTCTCCTTGTTCTCTTCCTACCTCCCTGTCCACTCTATTTCTACCTCCTTTGCAGGGACCTCTTTACCAGCCCTGTAAGTGGGAGTGCACGAAGGGACCGGCCTCTCAGCTCCAGCCCAGCCCTGCGAAATTCCTGGGCAAGCTCTTCTAGGCTCAAAGCCTCAACTTTTGAATCCAGAGCAACTGCCCATCCCCTCCTCCTGTGTTGAGGCCTATGTATTTATCTCCTTCTGGGACATCTCTCTCTGCATGTTGGCCAGTGACATTATCTTATTTGGTTCCACCATCCCTGTTCAAGCTATCTTTGCTGTCTTCAGGGCAGCTTATTTAAATTACCAGCACAACTATCTAGTGAATAGCCAAAGCCAGAAATGTGGGGGTCATTGCCAACATATTCCTCTCCTTCATTTTTTTTTTCGGTCACCAACTTCTGTCAATTCCATCTCCTTGATAGCTCTTTACTGTCGCCACAATCATGCTGCCATGTTAGTATATAGGTCTTTAACCCAGCTGGACTATTAAAACACATAGTCTCCTATCTGTCCAACTTCTCTTCAGTCTTACTCATCCCCCCCAAGCCAACCAATCCATTCTCTGGTCTGCCTGCAGTTATTTTTTTATAACATGGGAACCTGACCTTGTTTCTCTATTTTATAGTAATATTCCAGGGGTACTTGTCAGTTGTACTGCAAAAATCTGATCATAGGTCTGTTACTTCCTGCCTGGCGGTGAGCTCCTTGAAGGTGAGGACTGTGTGACATCCACTGGGTATCAACAGCTTAGTAAGTGATAACTATTGTTGAAAACAAACCCAGTCCAGTCTTTCATGGACTAGACAAGGTCCTTTATTGCATGCACTTTGCATGTGATCCATAGTAACAGTATATCAATCGGAGAGAAACTTTGTATATAAAGAATTTAATCCTTTATAAAGATAGGGAAATTAACTACATCCAACCGAATTGGGAGTAGCAGTTTCTGTGTGTATCTAAAGGAGCAGCTTGTTTAAGCCACTGAATTTGTATTTACCTCTAGGACAAGAGAAAAAATAATCTGATAATTAAGCAGGGGGTTGAGAGGAGAAATTTAAGGGCTAAACAGGGTGTTACTCTGACCTTTATGATCATTATTATTTACTTCAAACTTTGAAATTAACCTGGCTCCCTGATGGGCCACTGTATCATTCTCAGTTCTTTGCTCTTTCATCTTCTTTGTTAAGACAGACCAATCCAAGAGTTTAGTTTTAATTAGTGTTCTGAGCTTCTGGCTTTATATTATGCTTTTGTGTATATTAAAATGAAAACCTTGCTCTAGAAGTTTTGCTTAAGAAGTCTGCATCCTATTTATAGATCTCTTTAATTGCTCCCCAACCCCTAGTGGGAGGGAGCGGCGCTTGTTTATCATAGGAGTGTTTGATTTTTCTTATGATTATAGATGTGGATTTTAAGCTACTTATGAGGATCAGATAAAGAACTTGATCTCCAATTGTTATTTTCCAAGTGTTTTCATACCATTGCTAAGTTTATTTTGAGAAAGACTGCATTGGGATTGCTAACATCCCTATTTAAAGATGCAGAAAGTGAGGCAGAAAGGTTAAATGTTTGTCAAAATGAAGGATGTAATAGCTTGTGAACAGTGGAAATATCCTCATCAGGTCAGGCTATTAAACCCATGGTTTAAAGGAGTTTCTTAAAGGGTTGGCGGTAGCAAAATGGTTAAAGCGTGGGGCATGGGGTCAGAGAGATGAGGACCTTAATTCCGGCTCTATATGAATTTGGGCAAGTTAGCTAATCACTTAGGACCTGCTTTCTAGGCTGTAAAATGAGGTAGTAATGCCTGTAACACTGGGTGCTCAAAAATACAGGTATATGTACAATGTTGCTCACCTATGGCTTGATGTTAATTTAACGTAACTGTGAAGTGCTTTAGTGAATGTGAAATAAGCCTATGCTCTTGTGTGGGGAATAGTTAACCTTATATTTAATAGACGGGGAAGAGTATTAATAACAGATAACACAGAAAAGTGAGAGACCATTCATTTTATTTAAATTCCCATTAAAAATATGAAGTCATTCAAGATCTTTTTAAAAAAGGAACACCACTGCCTTTCGCAAGAGGCTGAGTGTTGTCAGAGTAGAGTGAAGTGAGAGAGAGCTCAAAATTGGTATTGAACTGGATGTGTTCAAACTCGAGTCATGTCAATCCGCTGCCTAGCAACCAGGGTATTGGTCCTTGCCACCCTGTGGGGAGCCAGAGGGCAATTTAGCACAAGGAGGACCCAAAAGGTTGCTTAGTGCAGCGCAGTAGCTGCTGTAAGGGAAACGTGTTTCTACAGAACCCTACAAATGTCAATGAATTCATTTCAGCGCTGGCTTAGTCTGGTTTTAAAAGTCCAGCCAATGTTTCTCAGAGTGTGGTCCACTAACTATGTGCATCAGAGTTACCTAGACAAAACTACAGTGGGGTTTTTAGGGCAAACACTGAGAGAAGTGTTCCTTCCAGAGGGCTGCTATAGCAAAACACCATACGGGCAGTCAGCATCCTGGCTAAGAGGCCAGGGGCTGGACGGGCATGGGTCCGGATGCTGGATCTCTCTATTCCCAACTTGTGTGATGCTCGACATGTTTCTTAATCTTTCTATGAAAGTATCCTCATCATTAAAAGGTGGTGAGGATAATGATGAAATGTATGTTTGTAATTACGGCAAGTAAAGAAAGGGCTTAAGAAGCATATCTGGCACAAAGTAAGCAGTCAATAAAGGTTAGCGGCTATTAGCTACTGGGGTCAAGACTTTTTGCCAGCATAATTCTCTGGGCTCATTTCTCAGTCTTAACCCAGCTCTCCAGTGACCCCTTTCTTTTTATCTACTGTCTCCGGGCTTGACTATTCATGTTCCATTATCATCAAGTGATGTTTGTAACTGGGTTTCTCTCCCTCTTATCCTATAAGGCATAGGTTTTACTTTATCTCCATCCTTAACACCAAGCACAACTATGGGAGTTTTCACTGCTAGTGATACAGAAAAATTAGCAGAGAATAAAATAGTTTCTTCCCGGGCTTCATCCTCTTCTTCTTTTTTCTTTTTTGACTTTAGATCTGTGCAGTTGGGAAAAACACGACAAGAAGATTCATTCATGTTGCTGAGCCAAATGCTCTGTCCTGAGCTTTGTAAAATCAAAGTTTAGCAGATATCTGGGATCTAAGGTAAAAGGCAATGTACTTGACTTCTCTTGGAGTAGTGCTTAGGAGAAACGAGAAATTGAGGCTGGAGGTGAGAAGAGCAGGAATTATCCCAGGCTGCAGGTAGTTGAAAGAAGGCTAAGGTAGGAACGAAGGGGAAGGTGAGGAATTTCTCCTCAGGAGAAATGGCAAGACAAAGGCAAATTCTGTGGTCAACCCATTCTCAGCTGAAGTTGACATTCTCAGAGAACTATAGAAATAAAGGGATCAATCTGGCCACTTGAAGTTGTGGTGCAGAAGCTCCTGAAAGCACAAACCAAACCAAAGGCCTCTAAGAACCCTGAACTATCCTTAGAAGTCTCCACTATTGCGTTGATCTGCTTTTCAGGCCATCCTGCCCATGGGAAAGTCGCTAAACTCGACACCTTGGTTGCATCCAGAGATTGGAGGTGGAGTTTCTGACGTGGTCCTGGGATGTAGGACATAGGATTTGAGCTGATTGCCCTACAAACCAGGCAAGACAATGAGCAGATCTTAAGAGGCAAGAGCTGAGGCAGGCTGGAACCAAATCCCAGGCCTTGAAAGCCTCAGGTACTAGAGACCCAGAGCGGAGAGCTAAGAACCCCTGGTTCATGTGAGAGCAACTTCTCACAGTCTAAAGGAGGTTGCTGCAAACCTGGAAACATACAAATACCCTTACACCCAGAAAGAGGTGAAAGACCACGAAATGAAAAGTCTCTAAAATCATGGAAACATTTATAAATCCATAGTAATTACATTACAAATGATTAAGAATGGACTGTGTCGGATGAACTTAATTGGCCTCTATGATGGGCAGACAAGCCTAGCTGATAGAATCATAAAGCAAAACACAGGTGAGATTTTGATCACTTCATATATTTTCACTATCCAATTAAAATAATAACAATAAAAAAGAATCTATATAGTCTCTAAGGTGACTACCTAGTGACTTGAAGAATAAAGTTGGATTTTAACTTTTGGAGACTATTTTAGGAGATAGACTAGGGTTGCTTCCAGTTTGGGCAGTATTTTAAGATATGTCCTAACTAACTTTTTCCAAAATATTTTTTAATGACAAAAATTAATTTGTAACACCAGAACAATATATAAATTGAAAATTAATCTCTCCCTTCCCCCTATAATTCCAAACTTGTGAGGTAACCAATGTTATGAGGTTGATGTGCATTTTTTAATACTTTTTCTAGGTTTATATGAACATATTTACATATACACATGGGTTTTATATCTTCAATGACATCATACTGTATATTCTGCAACTTACTTTTTTCCCTTAACAACATATCATGGGCATCCAAGTTAATATATTTCAATATATGTAATTTTTTGTGTGTGTGAGGAAGATTGGCCCTGAGCTAACATCCGTGCCAATCTTCCTCTATTTTTTTTATGTGGGATGCTGCCACAGCATGGCTTGATGAGTGGTGCTAGGTCTGCACCCGGGATCCAAACCCAAAAACCCTGGGCTGTCAAAGCAGAGTGTGTGAACTTAACCGCTGTGCCACCAGGCCAGCCCCTAAATATATGTGATTTTTATTGGCTACATATTACTACAAAATATAGATGTGCCAAAGCTCATTCAATCCCACCCATATCAATTGATACTACAAATTGTCCAGTGCAGCAATACCCATCTTGTAATTATATTTTTAGGTGCTAGTGTTTGTTTTTGTAATATGCATGTGGCATGTTTATATGTACTACTGAAAAGATACATTTGAATTACATCTCAAAAGACTATAGACATGTGAGTTCTACAAACGTTGTGTGATAGTGCTTATTTCCCTGTCTTCCCACAATTACCAAACGATACTCATCTTAAAATTTTTCTTCATTCAGATGTTACACATCATTTTTGTTTTAATTGGTATTTCCACGACTGCAAGTAAGGCTTGGCAGCTTTGCATACCTCTTGGCCAACTGCATTTCCCTTTTTGAACTGCCTGCTCATATTTTTTGCTTGTATTTTCTTGAGTTATTTTTCTCTTTCTTATTAATTAGTGGGGTTTTACATATTAGGAATGTGTGTGTGTGGGGGGGTCAGATACAAGGAATTGCAAATAATTTCTCGGATTAAATATTTTCTTTTGGCTTTATTTATGGAACCATTCATTCTATAAAAACAAATTTTTATTTGCTCATATCTTTCCATTTTCTATAACTTTCCACTTAAAAATGTTTTCCTACATTTTTATAATTTTTGTTTTTAAAGTTCAGATTTTAAAAATTTATCTGGAATTAATTTTTGTATGTAATGTGGGAGAGAGACCTAACTTAATTTTTATCCAAAATGGATAGCCAAGTGGTATTTGTTGAATTGTCCACCCTTCCCCAGAGAATTTGAAGTGCTATATTTACCATTTATTAAGTAACCATATGCACTTCAATGTGGATCTATCCTCTGTTTCATTTCACTGGTTTATTTGTGTATTCCAGAAGACAGAAAATCATGGAGCACATTACAATTTATTTTTTAAAGCCAGTGTCTCTCTAATACCACAGGAACAAAAAAAAACTAGAGTAATATTTCACTCATGAATATAAATGCAAAAATTTTAACTAAAATATTAGCAACTCTTATGTAGTAGAGTATTAAGGTAATAATACAACAAGAAAGGTTATTCCAGAAACACAAGTATGGATCCACAGGACAGCAGCCTATTAATTCTACTACAGTATTAAATTTAAGCAGAAAAGCCATTATATCAATAGCCTGAATATGCATTTCATAACATAGGGTGGTCAGCCTTTATAAGCACTGTAGAGACCAGAAAAGACCCTTCTTAAATCCGATAAAGACCAAGGAAGACCCTTCTTAGATAATTCTTTTATGCCAGAAACTGTCATAAAGTCCCAAATCAAGAATAAGATAGGATGTCCAATATTAGCATTATTGTTCAACATTGCTTTAGAGATATGAGAAAATAAAATAAGACAAAAATTGAAGAAATAATATACTTATTAGAAAAGAAGAAATTTTTAGTTGTTTTAAGATGATATGACTATACACCTAAAAATCAAATAAGAACTATTAGGATAAGTGAGTTTAGTAAGCTAGTTACGCACACTTGAAAATCAACAGCTTTTAAAAACATCTCGGCAATGAACAGTAAGAAAAGAAAATGCATTCTAAAAATTCCACTCACATTTGCAACGAAACTATAAAATACACAGAAATAAATTTAACAACAAAGTTAAAGATCTTTACGAAGGAAGGGCAATATTTTCGTGAACAACATGCAAGCAGACCTGGTTAAAGATTCTCTGTTAGAAATTCAATTTCATAAATGTTTCAGATTCTACCTAGATTAACATGCATTTACTGCAGGACTTTTGTACACGTTTCTTGTGTAGAAAATGATTTGCCAACTCTTTTTTTTTTAAACAGTGATGCTCTACTCGATATTAAAACTTCCTCTAAGGCAACTGTAAATAACATATCATGGTACTAACATCACATTTACTATTTTTATCAGTAAAAGTGAAAAAAGTATACTCAGATATCCTGATGTTATCTCAATCTGCACATTTTTGTTTTTTATACCTCCTTAGAAGGTGTTGTAATTCAATGTGAACTTTCGGAAATAAACATGAAATAACAGAATTTGAAAAGCAAAGGTAAATTTATGGCAAAAGATGATCTGGACTGAATAGGACAACGTAAAATATCTATGATTAATCAGATTAGTATTAATATGTACACTAATAAGGTTAGCTTATATTCATACAAATATGTGAAGAGCTGAGAAAGGGTTTCACTATTGTTTGTAGCTTTAATTAAATCCTAATTGGGATACCCTCCTTACTCAGAATTAAAGACTACATTTAGACTCCACTGCTTTCAGTTTCACCTCTGCTGGGCTAAATTTTATCACGGCATATTCTGTAAAGAAAGGACTGGTTTCCTTTATTCATTCAGCAAACATCTTCTAAGTAGCTGTTATGTGCCACCCAATCTCTGCCGTAAAGCAGTCCATAGTCTAGTTAGAAGAAGCAGCAATTTTGTAGGCTTCCCCTCCACTAACTGAATGCAAGCAGATGCTACACCAACACATTTTTATCAGTCCCTTAAAGCTGTCCACAGGGTTTTACCATTAACTATTTGCATAGTTAGTACCTGAAACAAACATATCTCTTAAAAAAGAAACACTATTATGCAAAATTTCCTACAACTCCATCCAAATAAGTCAAATAAAATTAAATCTTCCTAGTAAGAATACTCAAACATTTCTCAACGTGTGGATTTTAAATTAAGTAAAAATAAAGCAAAAATTCAAAACTTGAATAGTCACAAAATAATGAAGAATGATTAACAGGAAAACGGAAAGCATCTACAGGTGATAAAGGTTGAAAGACATCAACTAATCACAGCATTTGGAATTCTCTATTGAAAAGGAGAGGAAGACAAGAATAACTAAGTTGTATTAAGAACTATCTTGGGGAAAGCGACATTTATAAAATAAACGGTTGGAAGCATCTTGTTTACCTCTTTCACCAGTAAATTTTCTGCTTTGTGCTCTGCGTCTTCAGGTACTGTGGAGCACACTGTGCGGATATCCCAAGAAACTGTTGCCGTCTGGGAAGAACAATGAGATGAAGTTAAGCCTTCCAGCCGAAGAGTATTGAGCAGACCACTGCACCAAAAACACAACAGCGAAGTGTCTCAGATCTTAGCATTTCAGGCTAAGAGAAGACAGAGAAACTTCCATGGTTCTTACCAATTTAATCTTTAGGGGAGAAGATCCGATCCCTCTTGATTACCACTACGAGCATTATTGTGATTACTATTATATCAGTGAAGCTCACAATTTTAAGCTGTTCCCTTCTCTGCAGAAAACAAAAATTTGGGCATCTATATGTTTTGACTAGTTTATTTCTATTGGTATCTTTTGTTGTTGTTGTTAAGGCTAAAATAAATTTGAAATGAAGGAGAAAACTTATAAAATCAGCATTATTTTAACCTTACTGTAAATAATTTCTTGGATATCCACAGGGTAAACTTACCCCCTTTTAGAAGCTGTGTGTGTGTGTGTGTGTGTGTGCAGCCACAATTCGGGGTAGGAGGGAAGAAAGACTGTTCAGTAAATCTGGACCTTGAAGAAAATAAGTTGTGTTTTGGTATCTTTATTTTTGTTGAAATAAACAAAATATTTTCAATTTCAATGCTAAACAAACAACTTTCTATGTAATGAATATACATAAACTAAGAGTATAAAGTAGCTCTTAAAATGAAACAACTAAAACAGATTTCACAGGTTGTTTCCTCTTTGCGTACCCCCAGCTCCATCAGGCTGGGGGGGACAGGATGCCCTCAAAACAGTAAGTTTCCACCACCAGCCATCAGCTTCCTTTCTGTACTCCTTGGCGATAACTGAGATGCTGAGATGCTAAGATGAGTCTGTTAACATACTTGTTAACAAGAGTTGGGATCTTTTATTTTGTACATCGGCAAACCCACAAGTGATTCATCAGGAGTTCTAGAAAACAATGTTTCATTTGAATGGTCGTAGGTGAGGAGCATTTTTTCTAGACTATTTATTGGAACAAATGAGAGTCTAAAAACCCCTCCTTAGTTTTGGAGAAGATGGGAAGGAGAGGGGTCCATGGAAGCTAGTCTTCTAAGTTCACAGTTGCTGTGGCAAGCTCTGCCACCAAGGGCAGCATCCTTCCTTTTCTTCCAATCCAAGACTCGCATTTTCTTCAAATCCCCCTTTTTCTTTGCTCTTGATGTAAGCTCCACAAGGGCAAGAAATCTGGTTTGTTTTGTTCACTGCTATGACCTCAGTGACCAGTTGGGTGCTTAAAAACTCATTTGTTGAGTGTGTGTGTACTATGTGAGCATGTATGAGTGTGCATGTGGTGGGTGAGTGTGTGGTATGTGCCCGTGTGAGCACATATGATTGAGTGTAGTGTATGAGTGTGTCTGTGTGAGTATGTGTGTGTGTGGTGAGCGGGTGTGTGTGTGTAGTGTGAGCATGCAAGTATGCATGAGAGTGTGCTGTCTTTGAGTGTATGTGTAAATATATGTGGTGTGAGTGTGTGTGTGCTATGTAATGTCATGTGTGAGCATGTGTATGTGCCTGTGTTACTGGGGATGGTATGTGAGTGTATCTGTGTTGAGTGTGTGTGTGTGGTGTGCTTGGGGAGCATGGAGTTTGGACACTGTGAAAGAGGAAGAATGCCATGTGAATCTAACAAGATCAGAAGATACAAAATAATGAGGAAACTATGTTCAAGATACATCACATGGTAAAAATACATGCTCATCCTAAAACATAGCTGCAGACTGAGTTTCCTTGGTCAGCACACTTGCTCCAGGACTCGACTGCAGTTGTGTGAACAGAGTCTGGAAGCGCAAAGAGGCTGTGGCTATCAATTCAAGCCAAGTATGGATACACACACAGGGAGCCATCGCTTCCCGCGTGAAGTACAATAAAACCAATTTAGGACTTATTTACATTCTACATTTTTGATTCCTTTTGAATCTCCTCTTTCAAGTTGCTTCTTTTCTACTATTCACTCTGTTAGAAGATAAACAATAAATAAAGTCCACCGAAAGTTTGGAGCAGAAGATTAAAATTCATGCCTAACTTGAGCTTTGGGGATTACTGCTGGATTTCAATTATCTGGGGATCATTTATTTCCTGATTGGGCAGATAATTCAGATACACAGCGTCATTTGCTTGGTTTCTAGGAACTATTACCCTCTGTAATCTACTGAAAAATTTAGGGATTTGTTTGTCTCTAATTCAAAAATTTTTATATATTTCAGCCATTATTTTATAACTTTTTATGCAAAAAAGGAACAGATTCCTCTTTCTCACTATCCACTATAGCCTGCTGTTAACTTCTTGCCTGTAAAAAAAAATACCTGCTCTAAAATACTCTAAATCTGATAGAGTGCAGAGTAACATGGCCCAAATTTAAGCTTCCTGTTTAGTCAGACCACAAACCTGTTGTCCCGCTAAGATCACTGCTCCGTGGTATAACACAATAGAGTGAATACTGAGCTGGTTTAAGACGCTTTTGTTTTTCTTCTTGATTGTGAGTTTCTGGAATGTGGGCTTAGGTTTCCAGTAGTATAGTCTTATGGCTACTTGATTTGCAATGTCATATGTAAAGACAGGGTCCCAAATACACAGCTAACGTTCATATGCAATGTATGAGATTGGAAATTCACTCAGGTTGGGGTTATAAAAACGAATCCTGTGTTCAATGGCTATGAGTGATTCCTGATGACTTCTAGTTATGAAATGATGTTGGTTCTTTACTAAAGGAGACAACCCGGGCTGAATCACCCTCATGTGACCATGTGATAAATCTAAAACAGGATTTCACTTCACGCATGGAATGACGGCGCATCTAACACCTTGCACTGAATACACAAGATATAAGAGAAAGAATATGTGTATAACGAATGCGTATAACATGCTATGGATCTGTTATATTTTGTTGCCATACTGGAGAATTTGCCTGAAAAAGAAATTTACAGAAAGCCTCTACAAGGTTCAACTTCAAGAATTGTGGTGCTTCTACTCATTTTTGATTTCTTTAATGTGTCTCCGTTGAAGCAAAAATAAATCGATCAAATAAGAAGAAAAGTATACACAGTCATATTTGTTAGGGGTATTAATATGGTTACTAAGAATTTCTTTTCTGAGAATTAGATGCTTTCAGACCACTACAAATTGCCTTGGCCACAAGAGACTTCCTGTTCTCTTTTATAAACTGTCTGGTTGGCAATTAGTACAGCTCAATAGCGTGAAATGGATCCGAGGCAGCTCTGGAACTCAGCCGAGCTCCCTTTGGGTGGTAGAGTTTTATAAGGGGCCTATTGTCCAGAGATTAGGCATTTGGAAATAAAAGCTGTCATTTTATTTATGAAATGACGCATGCAGGCCTGTGTTTGTAATTTCAGGCCCACCATATTCAGACATCCCCGACTACAGCCCTGGCACTTTCTGTTTCTCTTTACTCTGCAGTGGGCAGTCTTTGCGGCTTTGTCACAGCCACCATTCTGCTGGCTAAAATGACCACAGGAGACTTCGTTCCAAGCACATCGGGGCTATTTCTCAATTGGCCAAAGGCCACTATCAAAGTCTATAAAAGAGGCTGCTTTTCCTATCCTGGGGCTGTGCAGAGCTTCCTCTGACAGTACTGTAGACCTCAGCTGCTCAAAAAAAGGGACAAAAATGATGGTGTTTATAGTAATCAGTCAGTCCCAGCTTGAGAAGTCAACAAGCCTCACAAGAGGGACTACTAACTAACACATCACCATCAATTTCAAGCCCAGCACGTGTTTAAAAGTGATCTTCACCTACTTTTCTCATTAAGACACTGATATTGCCTTTTATTCTAGCAGAGCAGGCACTCATCTTACATTGGTTGTTTGAAAAACATTTTTTACCACATTCAGAAGAGTATTGTTGTCATTTTATTTTATTTTTTAAAAATACATGAGATTGCAGCATTATTCATAGTAGCCAAGACGTGGAAGCAACCCAAGTGCCCATAAACTGATGACTGGATAAAAAAGATGTGGTATATATATATATATACACACACAAAAGAATACTACTCAGCCATTAAAAGACAAAATTGTCTCCTTTGCAATAACACGGATGGACCTTGAAAGTATTATGTTAAGTGAAATAAGCCAGACAGAGAAAGACAAATACCGTGTGATTTCACTCATATGTAGAAGATAAACACATGGACAAGGAGAACAGATTAGTAGTTACCAGAAGGAAGAGGGTTGGGGGGTGAGCATAAGGGGTAAAGGGACACATTTATATGGTGACTGACAAATAATAATGTACAACTGAAATTTCACAATGTTATAAACTATTATGACCTCAAAATTTCACAGTTATAAACTACTATGACTTCAATAAAATTAAAAAAAAGTACAACAGAATATCACTTTAGTACCTTCACTGTGCTTTAAGGAGAAGGTCTTTCTTGTTTTGCTGAAGTTAAACTGAATGGGAAATGTGCAAACAGTGAGCAGTTGCCCATAAATGGACGGTTGTCATCATCCAGCCAAGTCAAGCCTGGGGACTTAACCATCACAGTATTTAAGCATCTAAGCAGGGAAGTTTGGAGACCTGGTTCAAGGTTTTGGACTGACAAATCCCTGAGCAAGTCTTTTCACTTCCCTTTTTGTAATTCATTTTCCAGGCTCCAAAATGCATCTTGCCTCCTCTAAGGAGGGCAGGACAACACATTCTACATATGGAAAAATGCGAGCATTAATAAACCACAGCACTCCAATAATATAAAGATACTTTACTGCACCAGGCCCTCCCCTTGGCAAGGACTCAGAGGCTGTGGTCTGAGCTCACTCTCCAAGGAGGCTCAGTGAAGAAGCCTGCTCGGTGTGAGGCCTGCAGACATGGCCCCGTGATGAACAACCGGCCTAAGACACGAGCCAACCCACCACAGCCAACCCGCCATGGCCGTTTTCTATATGGTTGCTCACATTCCTTCTTCCATGCTGGGCTCATTCCTGCACATGCCTTGTCCCTGCTCCTCTTCCTCCCAAAAAACCCTTTTTTTTTCTTCTTTCTTGATCTCAGGTTTAGTATAGGTGCTGGCTCCTTTTGAAAAGCTTCTCTAATTCATCCAACACACATTTTCTCTTCTCTGAACTATATCATTTACTATCTGTCTCATACATGAAGTCTGCAGCTTAACTCTAGAATATTTTAGACCCGAAAGCTCTTCTAGTGATTAATTCAGTGAGTCATTTTACATGTGTGTTATTTTTTGCATATGAACAAGCCATTTCTTATTTGGGAATAAAATATAACAATAAATGAAATGTTTTGCCATGTTCTTTCTTTTCTTTCTTGTTTCTTTGGTATATTTTGTTTTTTCCTTTTAAAGAATGAAGTAGTAATGTAGATGTGTTTTTATGATTCATTTGTACCCAATCTCTGACAACCTACATCAGCCCTATCTTAATGTCTAGAACAATCCTTTTTTTTCTAAAAAAATAATAGTGTTATTGAGATATAATTGACATGCGACAAAATTCACCCCTTTTAAAGTATAGAATTCAGTGGTTTTAAGTATATTCACAGGGTTGTGAACCATGACCACTACTTAATTCTAGATTATTTTCATCACCCTCAAAATGAATCCCATATCCATTAGCAGTTACTCCCCATTCTCCTTTCTCCCAGCCCTAGGCAACTACCAATCTGCTTTCTGTCTCTCTGGATTTGCCTATTCTGGATGTTTCGTGTTAATACAATCATACCATATGTGGTCCTTTTGTGATTGGTTTCTTTCACTTAGTATAATGTTTTCAAGTTTCATCCATGTTGGAACAGGTATCAGTACTTCATTCCTTTTTATGGCTGAACAACATTCTATTGTATGGCTATACCACACTTTTTTTAATGCATTCACCAGTCAATGGACATTTGGGTTGTTTCCGTTTTTGGCTTACTAGGAATAATGCTGCTATGAGCATACTTGTACAAGTCTATGTGGACACATACTCTTAGTACATTGAGCCCAGGGCAATCTCTATATATTCTTACTGAATTGAAATAAGCACTCTAGAATCGCTTCACTACAGTACCAACTTTCTAATGGCACCACTCACTGTGGGATTCAGAGTGTTAGTCTTTTCTCCATGTTCTGCACTATATTTTTCTAAGAAGCAGCCAGCCAAAAGCATGCTGTTTAGACAGAAACTCTAATAGCAAAAGTCAAGGTGCTTATGTCTGCTTTCTGTCCTCACAGTTACTCTATATCCTTGAATAGGAGCCTTTCTGATTCTCAGCTTCATTAGCTTGTAAACGAGAGGAATATTACAACTTACAAATAGCCTAGTTTGACAAAGATTATTACTTAGCTTTTAAATTGCAATTACAGTGTTCTCGCACGAACACTGTGAGCCATTTAAAGCCTGCTTTTCAGGTTCAGAAGCCAAGGATTAAAAAGAGGTTGAGATTCCTATATGTTAAGCTGTGTCTCAGTCGGGGAAGTAAGAAGAAGAAGAAGAAGAAAAAAAACTCATGACTTTTCTGCTTTTCAATTGAAAAGCTATTAAGGTTTTTCTGCTTCCTCTCACAAAATGACCCGTGTGGTTGAGTCTGGAAGTCCCCATATACCAGCGGCGTTTTACAGCTAAAAACATACTCTGAAAAGAACAAGCCATTGGTGTGTTAAGAAATCACAATTCACTCACTATCTATAGTAAGCCAATGGAAATCGCAGATGCTTCAGAAATCCTTGAGGCACTAATTTTGAACCACTGATATGACGACGGGATTTGAGAAAACCATGAAAATCTCTTGACAGGCTGTTTCAGGCACACAACACGGACTTTTGAGAGCTTAGTTCCCAGAAGGTGGGCCATGAAGCTGAGCTGAAATAGAATACTTTCACTCGTGTGAGCACTACTGAAATACAGGTGGTCAGGGGGCCTTCCCACAGTGCTCAGTATTGCCAGTTTTCTGACCTCTGAACTTTCTTACTTAACGTTTCGTACCTCTCAGAAATGATTCCACTTCAGGCTTTCTGTATCTTTCGCTCAGCAAGAGACTCATTTCTGGCTTTCTCACCTTTTGTTCCATTTTGTCTCAGCCTCTCCTTCAATGGAATCACCCCACACCATGATTCAGTGTGTCCTTGAAACTTCTTCAGGAGTGCTTTTCCCTCTTTACTCTCCTTGCCTATTTTACTAAGCCGCAACTTGGTGACTAAGTTCTTTATTTTTTGGTCTTAAGTTTCTATTACTACCAGCTTCATAAAGAAAGATGAGGAAAACAAGAATAGCAAATATAATTATTGAAGGAGTACAGATTTTTTTTTTTTGGAGGAAGATTGGCCCTGAGCTAACATCTGTGCCCATCTTCCTCTATTTTATATGTGAGATGCTTGCCACAGCATGGCTTGACGAGTGGTGCATAGGGTGGCACCCGGGATCCAAACTGGTAAACCTGGGCTGCCCAAGTGGAGGCAAGAACTTAACTGCTACACCACTGGGCCGACCCCAAGGAGTACATGTTTTTGAAATGAATGAGTTAATAAATGCATCTAGACTGCTTCTTCCTAGTGAATCATCATGATGCAAGTAGTACAGAAGGTCACACTGCCTGCTCCCAGCACCCACGCACCAGGAGGAATAGATTCTACCTGGTGTGCCAAGATAAAGGAAATGCTGCTACTTTAGCCTAGTAACCTGGAAGATGATTTTAATTCAAAGTTCAACAATCTTTACTGAATGCCCATGAACTAGACACCGTGTTGGGTACTTGAAATACAGACATGAAGTGATTTCTTCCCTGCCTAGTAATACAAAGCACATGAACGAGTACATTAAGTGTTGCAGGAGGAAATTAATCTTTGCTGATAGCGCCTATGTGCTGAACACTGTACCAGATGGAAAGGGCCTCTGGAGAAGGGGATCACGATCTCAGTCTTGTTTTTTTAAGGTGACATGTTGACTCGTGTCAAAGAGGGAAGCATCTTATTAATGATCAGTTTCCTCAACATCAAGCAAAGCTAATCACTTCATTCTCTTTATTCTCAAATTTCATTTCAGAATGGCCTTTTGGTTCCTAAAGGTGATGGAAGGATTAAAGTTATATTCCGAAATGATAAGCTAGATATTTCTGAAAGATAATAGTGGAACAAATGTTCATTTTCCATCTGCTTTGTGTCAGGTGCTGCTCTAGTAGCTGGGGGGGTCTCACGATGATCAAGACAGAGCATATCCTTGTCCTATCTGTTCGAGGGTGAGAAACAAGTGACAGAGGACTGAAAGGCAAACCTCGATCTTTCTAAGTAGTGAGAAGTGCTAGAAAGAGAAGCAAACAGGGTGACCTGACAGAGGAACACAGTGTGGGAGCGGGTCATGGAGGTGGAAGTCAGGAGTTCTTTGAAGGGGTAGCATTTGAACTGAATCATGAATGAAAAACAGGACCCAGCTGTGCAGAGAGTGCAAAGGCCCTACAGAGACGTCAAGCTTGGAAGTTCAGGGAACACAAAGAATGCTAGGTATCCATGTCATGACCGAGGGAAGCAAAGCTAAGAGATCAGGGTTCATGGACCATCAAGAAGCAGCTGATGGGGACAATGGCAAGGAGCTGGATCTGACACTTAAGGCAGTGGGAAACCACTGGAAGGTTTTAACTAGGGGCATGGCATTATCTGATTTATAGTCTAAAAGCTTCCTTTAAGTGAATCAAAGCAGAGCAAAGGAGGAAGCAGGAGGACCACTTTGGGGATCCAGGCAAAAATGGATGAGGATGGGTTGGGCCAGCAGTGTGAAGAGAGAGAAACATAGGGTACTGCCATGGTAAAAACTAATCTCCTTTAAGGGGTAACAAGGACCAAACGAAGCCCCAGTTTCCTGATCTGTCTTAACCATAAGCATTCTTAATCAACTTTATTTTTCATCCATATTAGGGCCCACTCCTTAGACACAGGGCTTTTGCTTTTCTTGTCAGTCTCGCTCAGCTCGGAAGTGCTGTTCTATATTCAGCACCTCGTGGGTGCTGAATAAATATTGATTAAACAAACCATGTAATGAATCATGTCTGTTGCAAGTGTGGGTGCTTGGGAACGAGGAGACACAGAAGTGAGCTGGAGTCTTCCCTCTGCAGGGCGTAGGGCACATAGAGCTAAGGATGTTTGGAGAGAGGCTAGGGAGTTTGGAGCTGCCCCCCCCCCCAGCCCCCCGCCTTCCATTCTGGGATGCCTTGGGATTGGAGTGGTCATTTTATGACCTCTTCCGGTTGGGTGAGTGGACACATCCCAGAGCATCCTTATCCATTGCTCAAGGATGAGCCAGGGAAATGATGCTCTAGCCAGGTGAACAGGAGGCTTGCTGTTGGTGAGCAACACCCCCAAAAAGTGACACAGGCTGTGGATGGAGCAGTGGCAGAGGGCATTTGAGGAAGGGTCTTTACTCCATACAAAGGGAGAGGAAAAAAACCCAAAAATGAACTTGGTTGTGCTGTATAGCAGGGATCTCCCAACTTTTTCTGTGAACTGTCAGATAGTGAATCTTTTAGGGCCTTCTATCTTGGCTGCAATTACTGCACCTCTGTTGCAACTCTGCAACAGACAATTGCATCATGAAAGCAGCCATTGACAAGAGGTGAATGAATGGGTGTCACTGTGTTCAAATAAAACTTTACTTATGGATGCCAAAATTTGAATTTCATATAATTTTCATGGGTTACAAAATATTCTTTTTTTCCTTCGACTACTTAACTAGTTCTATGAAGAAAATAAAACAGTAACGTAAAAAGGAAAACACAAAAACCATTCTTAGTTCATAGGACATACAGAAATAGGCGACAGGCCACCCATGGGCCATTGTTGGTCAACTCTTACTCTGTAGAACAGGAAAGAAGGAAAACAGTTCATTTGAATTTTGTTCAAAAACTTGCAACTTTACATGGTAATAGTATTCAACATTATCCTTTGTTTGTCAGGGGCTTAATGCAAATGAAACTTTAGCTGTTTGTCTGATATGACATTTTCTGATGATAGAGACTAGGTGGCGTCAAATATGTCTTGAGCACCTGCTAATTGGGAGTTACTCTCCCAGCTGATCTACCAACTTCCTCTACACCGTGTCATAGACCTGAGACCAGATGAGCTTTTAATAATATACACCAGGTCATTTGTTCCCCTTCTTGAAAGACTCCAGTGACTTGCCACTTGTATTTCAAATAAGATACAAATGCCTTATCTTGTCCTTGCCTGACCTCATCTCTGACCACTCTCTCTGTCCTACTATCCCATTCTTCAGTCTCAGAGCTCTCCAGGGCTTTTGTAACAGCTCTTCCTTCAGCCTGAAACCCTCCTTCCTTCCCCAGGTTTTAGCATGGTTGGTCCTCCTCGGGAATTCAGAACTCAGCTCAGATTTCACCTTGTCGGAGGTGCTGCCCTCGACCATGCAGTCCAACTGAATTCTTCCCCTAGTCAGTTTCTATCAAAGAGCCTTGTTTTATTTTCTTCATAGATCTGGTCTTTATCTGAATGATCTTGTTAATTTCTTTACTTATTTTTTGCCTCGCTCCTTCAGTCAAAAGGTAAGCTCCATGAAAATAAGGTAATTCCTTCCTAATCACTGCCATTTCCCCATTCTGAGATTAATGCCTAATGTTCAGTATTATATATAATGCATTTGTTGGATGAATAAAGAAAGGAAACAGTCTGAGGGGAGATAGAGTAGTATGTTCAGAATTGTGCTAGTGTTTTACTCCAATTAGAAATGAAGATGACTGTGTATGATGGCGGTGGGGTGGGGAGGGAAGACAACTGCCTTGAGAAATGGCCAGGGACCAGATCTTGGAGGAGCCCTCAGGCAATGCTAAGGTGTCTGCCCTTCATTTCGAAGGCAATGGGAAGGTGGCAAAGAAGTATTTTAAGCAAGCACAGGATAAAAAAAATACAGTATATTCATTGGAATGTTCACATGGGGAAAATAAAACAGTATGTTATCATACACTCTGTTTACACCATTAAGGATGGCAAAAGTCATAGAGTAATCAGTCAGTCTTTAACTTAAATGAGTGTGGAAAGATGCCAAAAAATGAATTCAAGTTCAGTGCAAATGTTACATCCTGTCTGCACGCCTCCACTCCCTTCTTGAGCTGAGGGAACATATTTGTGACTTATTTCTGAATTACAGAGCTAGAAGAAAAGCTACTCCATGTTTCATGCTTTTTGTGTGTTAACAGAAAGAGGCTGTTCATCAAGGTTTACCTTCAGTCTGAAAGAAAATGAGGATGTGGAATTAAAAAAACAAAACGTGGTTCAACTTTGTGCTTGCAGTCCAAGCTGCCTTGGCCTGGTCCAACCACAGAAATGAGATTTCTGCATGAGATGAAGCCTCTCTCAGACAGCCTCAAACGCTAAAGTGGGAGCCATTTAAACATCTGAAAAGTAGATTGGGAGAGTTCCTTTTTTCCTACCTACAAATGTCTACCTTGTTCCATCATTTTTTGTACTTAGAACAGAAAATTATTAACTTCCATATGCCTTCCTTTCTATTAATCCCTGGAGGAAGGTGAAAAGGTAAGAGAGGGAACGGAAGGTTGAGACTATTTGAGGAAGGATGAGCACTGAGGCCCCAGCTTCTTGACGGGGCTTTCCACGGACAGTGGCTATTTCACAGAGTTACCCTGAACTGCCTTTTCATCTGCTTTAAGACATCGATGTTTGTGATGTCTATGAGTACCTTTCTTTTAGGAAAAAACAGGAAAGGTTATCATCTGCCCACTGTGATCTCTGTTTACATAGTTAGATATTTACCAACAATTTAAAAATGTTTAATATGACTATTAATGGAATGTTTCGGACACTTGGGTGCTCATCATCCATAACTTCACTGTGTTCATCTCCAAAATGAATTTTCTTTTTATTCACTCTCTCTATCACCCTCAGGCGCATTCTATGTGCCAGTGAGTATTGTCCTAAAGGGGTGATATCTCAGATCACAAATCCGTCCATGAAGATGGGCTTGCCTACCTTTCTTTGTCCCCAAGCCTCTACATTGCCTTATCAAGATTAAGGGTGATTTTTAAGAATTGCATCTTTGTGCCAAGAGATTCCTGCCTTTGCCATTGGTTGGTTTCAGTTGCTTAGAATCTTTCACTTAGAAATGGCCTGAGGGAGGAAGTGTTCTGTGAGACCAGGTAAGGCAGTTAGAAACCCAGACATTGGCAGGGACACAGTACCACCTGGAACCAGGCAGCACCCTGTGCCACCCTCGTTCCAAGTGACCACTGTGTCACTGAGCCTCCAATCTTCCAACTTTGGGAGGTCCTTGGGCACTTACTATGCGGGATGTGGACTCCCGCTGCAATGACTGTCATGTAGGGTGGCCACAGGAAGAGCACTGAGCTCCCCAGTCTAAGAGAAGACAGGGACCCAGTTTGAGAGGGTCATCTTGTGGGGCCCTCCTAAGTATGGATGGCTTAAAAAGGAGAACTTACTGAAAAGTCGTCACTGGGGAAGAATAGGAGATCTCGAAGGGGATCATTCTGATAGGTCTTTTCAAGTTCTTCAACGACAGTTTCGTAATCCAAAGGCTCGAGAAGCCTGGGCTTTTCCTGCTGTAGAAAAAGAAAATATGATATTAACCACTGACGCATATAATCTTACTTCCTCTCAGCGTGTGGCTGGATTTCATTTTTTAGTATCACCAAGGCTTTGACATTAAGCAACCTTTTCAGTGGAGTCACAGAGACTCCAGGCATTGAGGGCAAAGCCACATAACTATTATTTCCAGATCTGAAATAATGAGATCCTGAAATACTTGACATCTCGCTCAGTAATTCAAGCTGTTCAGACTGAGTGCCCAGAGCTCACGGTATTCAGCCCTACCACATCCATAGACTACATGTTTATGTAAACTTGATCTTTGTAAGTGTGAAGAATTTCCTAGCATTAAGATGCTCATCATCATTTTTGATGAATTAGATACTTCCTTGTGAGGTCTACTTGGGTCTATTTTAAAATGTTGGCCCCCTAGCAATCAAAGTATCACATGCTGTCTTAGTGGTCATGAAGTATGGATCCTGTGTCAGGATTAATTGCTTGGCTCTGAGCCTCTGTGCCACTATAGAGAGAAGCTAGGTAATTCTCTAATAGAACTGAACAACACAACCATTATGGACGTAGTGTGGCGAAAACCAAGAAGACTGAAAAATAGCCAGATAATCACACTGCATTAAAATCTTGCAGCCGAGAAGAGAGGCACTTCCTTCAAAGAAGCTGCCCACGAGCCAAAAAGATAAATGCCAGTGGGAGAAGGTGTGATCGTTTCATTACAGGGTTGATGTGTTTACTCCGAACGGTACAGGACTCACAAAGTGAGAAAGATGGAACTCCAAAGAAAGAATAAAACCTTACAAAGCAGAAAACAAGGACACAGTCTGGTTCCCCAGTCCTTTGATGAAACATTTACTCAAGCTAAATGAAAAGGGATGGTTGTTTGGATTCTGGGGGCGCTCCTGGAAGTTGGAGTGGTCACTATGAAATTTGGATGCTAAAGCGATCTTGTAAATGGAAAATTTTTTTTTTCTTTTCCAAGTTAATGACATCAACAGTTTCCCACCAACTTTGCCCCTCCTCACACCTCACACAGATTTAGCTTCGATTTCTGAGGCCTTCTTTGGAAAGTTTCTGCTACTAAAGCCCCAGAAACTGTCACTGACGTCTCAGTAATTGCTAATGGTCTTCTCAGAGTAGCAGTCAATGTTTATTTTGATGATTTTCCAAATATAAAAAATAAAACAAAACAAAATGCAACACAGTGGGCCAGCAACAAGTACTTTTTGTATTAAAACAAACAAAATGTACTTTGTATCAGAACGTACTTTTTGTACTAAAACAAGCAAAACGAGAACAAACCCATTTTACAAATGTTTAGGTAAACCATGTAAGGTGAATATTCTTTCTGGAAGGGACTTCAAGTAAGATTGTTAGATTTAGCAAATAAAAATACAGGACTTCATGCAATATTTGGAGAAATTTAGTTGCCCAACATAATCTATTTAGGGAAAGAGCTGTGAAACCTTCAGCGTTTTGAAGTAGGAGATAAAGAGTCACTAGGTGTGACGTGGGTAATTTAAAAAGAAGTCCTTCTGGAATCCCTGTCTTTTGATATGATTATTCTATTTAGATTTATTTTAAGTTCCATTTCCATATTTTCCCAGGCAAAGGTTAATCCCAAGGATCACAAATTGATTGCTCAAGTAGCAAACGCAGAGTCCAGATGTTTGATTTGGCTCAAATATTTACTTTATTTTATTTTTGCTTGGCTTCTAATGCCTTTAAGTAATGGTAGAGTCGTTACCCCTCATCTGAGGAGATATGTTCCAAGACCCCCGGGGATGCCTGAAACTTTGGATAGTTCTGAACCCTATATAGACTGGTTTTTTTCCTATACATATATAGTTGAGGTGTGAGAGCAAAACTAGCACCAACTTCTTTTTCCTTCTTCACAATTGCAGGGGCAGAAGATTCATTCCTAGTGTAGATCTTAGCAACCTCAGCATATAATTTTTTCTTTCTTTATTAAGTTGAGAACTTTCACCTTTTCACTTATAAGAAGCACTTTGTAGCTTCTCTTGGCATATCCGAATCACCAGCATCACTTTTAGGGCCATTACTAAGTAAAATAAGGGTTACTTGAGCACAAGCACTGCAATATCTGATAACCACTAAGTGACTAGCAGACAGAGCATGAATCCAGTAGACAGAGGGCTGATTCACATCTGGATGGGATGGAGCAGGACGGCGAGAGATTTCATCATGCTACTCAGAACGGTGTGCAATTTAAAACTTATGAATTGTTTACTTCTAGAATTTTCTATTTAATATTTTCCTACTACTGTTGAGCACAAGTAACTGAAACCACAGAAAGTGAAACCACCAATAAGGGTGGGGCCTCCTGTATTTCATTCCAGTTTGTCTACACACCTCGTAGTCCTTATCTATTACCTCATACCCTGCAAAATCACACATTTATATTACCAACTGCCCCATAGGCCTTCAAGCCTGAAACACTTGGCTTTTTCTAGAACTTGTTTTTTCCCTAAAATTATGTTTGTGTATAAAATGTAGCAAAAACGCCACAATGTATGGTAAAGCCGTCACGAAGCTCTTCTCTCTGCCATAGATTTGGTTGGTTACATCCCTTTCCTGCACTGTTTCTTCAGCTTAAGTTTATGACGCCCTTCAGTTCTCATGTACCAACAGCCCACAACGTAGCTATTCACACATTGCCCTCTTTTCCCCCTTTCTCACACCAGCCTGACCAGGAGTGTGAGGGTGTGGCTTAGTGTGCGTTGCAATTTATAGGTTTAAAGGCAAATGACAGAAGAATGTTTTAAGAGTTCTTCTACAATCTTGGTCTCACTATCTTTTAAATTTTCTCTCCCATTAGTGACAAACTTGAGCATTAATAAATAACCTGAAGACCTAGAAGATCTTCAAAGATGTTTTAACAGGGCCCACCTTCCACCTAAAATTTATCCCGCCTAAATGAGTATAATCGGAAAGTCAGAGCTCACAAGTCACAGGCTATTAATAAAACCATAGAAAAACTAAATCCTAAACTCTCTTTGATATTCCTGATAAAAGGCATAGCCTGTAAGCATCTGTTGGAAGGTATATTTTTATTTATTCATTTCAGGCTATACCAACCAACCAACCAATGAATGGCATTTATTAAGTCTTTCTGTTCAAAAGGTTGCACTGAAGTTATTTCGACATGCGGCTGCAAAGTCTAACAAATTTGCTTCATATAATTTATTAAGTTTTGATCTCTGGGGGATATATCAGTAAAGTTCCATCTTTCAAGGGAATTTGTTAATCAATGTGTAACATTCAAGATATTTGACGGTTCAATATTTTGTGGATTTGAAGTTTACAAATGAAAATAACAGTGATGTATTCCACAGCCCCTAGAGCCTAGAATTTGGCAATGCTTGCCAAGGATGCTTTATGCATCAGTGATGGTGAGAATCCAGGCTATACAATAAGTAGTTCTCTCTGGAATGAGAGAGCTGGATGCTCAGTGTTTTGGTCAAAGAGACAGATGTCTACAAGTATGGTGGGATCAGTTAATTTCCCACTACTGCTCCTTGCAGAGACGTTGAGTGAAACTGAGAACTGAGCAGCATTGATTTACAGCTTTACAATGGTTGGGTTGTCCCTTCTGAATTTAATGCGCCTCTTTCTTTTTGGAAATGCTCCAACTGGGATAAGGCATGTGCCAAGATTACCCTGAACTGGATTGGATTTTTGTAGCGCTTTTTACTCTTACTCTCTTTCTCTCAAATGAGTAATGAATTTCATTAGCCATTCTAAAATCACTCCCGGCATGGGAAAAGGCACCCACCAGTACCTGTTATTATGCAGCAGAGTTGGTGTTGCACCACAGTGGCAATAGGCCTTATTCTTCCTATTTAGTATTAAGACATTTGTTTGATCTACTTCCCCAAATCCACAGCTCTCCTCCAATTCAACTTCACAGCAGAAGAATGGGCTCCTGTCACAAAAACAAATGCTTTCTTCTCCTCTACTTATTCCACAACTTCTCATGGAATGCCAACACAACATCTACGTCTTGGAGTTGGTGAACCTGCCATCTTGGTAATAGCCAGGGCTGCCAAGAGCCATCTAACTGGGTTTGAAGTAAGCAGATTGTCCATGCCTTAGCTAAAGATTCTAATTTCAAGAACAGAGTGTTCCATTACGAGGATCTAAATTATTTTCATCATTATTATTCAAAATCAAAGGGTGAAGAAATTACACTAAAGATATAAGCATTTGAAGCATGTAACACTGAAAAATTAAATGACTAAACCATTACCCTGGACCTCTCTCCAGAATATGGAAGTACAATCTAACCAAGAAATAACCTAGACTACCCAGCCTTGTTTTAGGGAAGTGCCAAGTTAAAAAGAGTGTGATTATAGGTTTTCTATGACAAGATGCAGCAGAGAGTGTAATGTGCGTTCTAGAACCAGAATTCCTGGGGTTCTAGTGATGGCATTGCCACTTATGGGCTGTGGAACTTTGGGCATATTAATTAGAATCTCTGTGCCTTAGTTTCCCAATCTGTAAAATGAACATCTTAATAGAAGCTATATCATAAATTAAATGAGGAAATATTTGTTATTCTCTTAGCACCACACTCACAGTACTCATTACATAAGTGTTAAGTAAATAAAGGCTGTGAGTTTTAAATTTTGACTAGTCATGGATTTAAAGCACTTATAAATTTAATGTGTACAAAGAGTAAATAGTAGGCACTCAATGAATATTTATTAAGTAAATAAGTTTATATCCTTTCTTCCAGGAATTTCTTTTCCAGGACTTTATTTTAAAGAAATAACCACACATATAATCCCAGATTTATACAAATATGTTTTTGCAACATTATTTTTGTAACAAGATGGAGAAAACATATTCACCTTAGTCTAAGAGGGATAGCAGGCAGGTAGGCTGGTGGAGTCTATACCCCAAAAGTGAAGACATCAGAGCTGCTGCTCCAAAAAAGTGATTTATGTCTTTCAAAGAAGTGTGTAAAGTGGAAAAAGTCTTGGTGCTATAATGGGTTTTGGGAAGGACAATGAAAATAGGATAAGCGTTGGAATAATCAATGTATAATTGTGCAGAACATGCCATGATTCCTCCTTGTAACTCTTTAATTCTTCAGTAAAGGTAGTTAACACACAAAATTTGCATATGATTGGCTTTTTGGGGAAAACATGAGGAGGCTGAGGTCCATGATCAAGATGGTAAACCCGGCTACAAAGGCAAAGACAAAAGGCACTACCTCAGGAAGAAAGAACGTCAAGTTCTTCTTGACAATGATTCTAGATTCACACATATTATGACATTAGAGTTTGAAGCCAGAATACCTAGGTCTCTAACAGGTGGTAATGCCTAAAGGACAAGGCCAGCTAAAAATTATGAAACAAGAAATCATCAAGGATAAAGAATTATTAGGAAATTATGGTACATCCATTCTAAGAAATAATACATGCCCATTAAAATTGAGTTTTTCAGAGGATTGCTGGGAAGATGGTGGCATAGGAGGACTCTGAACTCATCTCCTCCCACAGACACAACAAGTTTACAACTACATGTGGAACAATTACCTCTGAGAGAGAACTGGAAACTGGATAGAAAAAACCTCCACAACAAGGAACAACACTGACTGAGGAAGAAGAGGCAGAAATACCTTTCTGTTGAGGAAAAACCCACATTCGAGCCATGGCACTTGATGGCTCAGAGCAACCTTAAGGTAGGAAGCTTCTCCTGGAGGAGTGGGGGATCTGAGAAGGAGAGCTTTGCCACAATAAGCAGCTTTTGAATTCAACACCACCAAGATGAGTGCCAGAATACCTGGCTTTGCTGGCTATTAAAGCCAACGGGGAAGATGCCCACAGAAGCTATCGAACATAAGAGAAAGAAAAGCCTGCTCTTAAAGGGCCCATGCACAAATCCACCCATTCCAGAAACCAATACAAAACCACCAAAAAGAAAGTTGCATAGTCCTTTGGTGAAAGAGACTTACTTGAAAAGTTCGGAGCATGTCTTGGAGAGGCAGGAGCTGGCTGGAACCACCTCTTCAGGGACTGAGATGCTGGTGGCAGCCATTATTGTGACCTAGTACAGGCGTGCTGACACAAACACTGACAGACACCATTAGATTTCTTTCCTTGGTTTGTTAGTGCAGGGGTTTGCCCTGCCCACTAGAGCACCGATTTAATCCAGCTCAGCCAGGGCAGGGAGCCCACCCTAGGGACTGGCCCTGCCCACCAACAGGCCTGAGCAGAACTTGTGGGCCCACGTATGCGGGGCATGTGGGGCCCCTGCAGCAGGGTAAGTGGGTCTACCTCCACGAGGCAGGGTGTGTGTGAGGGGTGGGCCTGTACTGGAGTGTGTGAGGAGTGAGTGGGTCCTCCTCAGTGGGGCAGAGCATGCCCATGGGACAGGACTGCACTGATGGAGTGTGTGAGCCTGCGAGTGGTGAGGTTTGTCACCTGCAGCAGACTTGTGTTGCTGGCCTTCTCAAACAGCCACATAGGGGACCTGCCCCACCTTTAATGCCTGAAATGATTGTGTGCTGCCAGGCTGGGGGCTTGCCCTACCCAGCTGTGCTACTGAGAGAGCTGACAATAGCCTCACAGGCCAGAGGACTACAGCAACTTCGAGCCCCTGAGCCTAGCAACCACCTACACTAGGGGCCTGACTCACTTAACAGCAAAACAGCAGCAGGTATGTGCTATTTGACCTTGCAGCCAGCTATCCTGGGCCCTCCCCTCTCATCCAATAATGTGACTAAAGTTACCATAGCAGCTGCACACAGCTGAGCCTTACAACTAGCCAGCCATGGGGCCAACCTAGGCTACCAGTGCACCTGCAGCAAGAGAAACCTTGCCACAACAGAAGGGCACATGTAGCCCACACAGGGGTCACTCCTGGAACATTTGGAGCTGGTGACAAGCGGGAAGCACACTGCTGGGCCTCAAAAGGCATCTCTTACTTGATGCCACATCTCCAAGATCAGGAGATGTTGCTTATCTACCTAATACATAGATATAAGCAAAGAGAAATAGGCAAAAGGAGGAGACAAAGGAAAATGTTCCAAAAAAGGGAACAGGATAAATCCTCAGAAAAAGAATGAAACAAAACAGAGGTAAACAATCCACTTGTTAAAGAGTACAAACCAATACCCATAAGGATGCTCACTGATCTTGGCAGAGTAGATGAATACACTGAGAACTTCAACAAAGAATTGAAAAATATAAAAGTGAACCAATCAGAAGTGAAGAATACAATAACAGAAATGAAACATTCACTAGAGGGAATCAACAACAAAGTGGATGACACAAAAGAATGGATCAGTGAGCTTGACAGAAGAGTAGAGGAAATCATCCAAGCTGAACAGAAAAAAGAATTAAGAACAAATACAGTCTAAGGGACCTCTGGGACAACATCAAGTATACTAACATCTTTATTATAGGTGTCCCAGAAGGAGAAGAGAGAGACAAAGAGGCAGAGAATTTATTTGAAGAAATAATAACTGAAAACTTTCCTAACCTAAGGAAGGAAACAGGTGCAGGAAGCACATAGAGCACCAATGAAGATGAACCCAAAGAGGCCCACACCAAAGACACCTTATAATTTAAATGTCAAGAATTAAAGACAGGGGCCAGCCCAGTGGAATAATGGTTAAGTTTACATGCTTCGCTTTGGCAGCCTGGGGTTCACTGGTTTGAATCCCAGGTGCAGACCTATGCACTTCTTGTCAAGTCGTGCTGTGGCGGCATCCCACATAGAAGAGATAGAGGGACTTACAACTAGGACATACAGCTATGTACTGAGGCTTTGGGGTGAGACGAAGAGGAAGATTGACAAGAGATGTTAACTCAGGGCCAGTCCTCCTGACCAAAAAAGCCTGCAAAAAAAAAAAATTAAGGGCAAAGAGGGAATCCTAAAAGCTGCAAGAGAAAGGCAACAAGTTACATACAAAGGAAACCCCATGAGGCTATCAGCTGAGTTCTCAGAAGAAACATTACAGGCCAGAAAGGAGTGGCATGATATATTCAAAGTCATGATATATTCAAAGGCCATTCAAATGGCAATAAAAAGAAAGCAGGGGTAGCAATACTTATATCAGAAAATAAAGACTTTAAAACAAAAACTGAAACAAGAGACAAAGAAGGGCACTACATAATGATAAAGGGAACAATCCAATGAGGATATAACACTTGTAAATATCTATGCACCCAACATAGGAACACATAAATATATAAAGCAATTATTAACAGACATAACAGGAGAAATAGACAGTAACACAATAATAGTAGGGGACTTTAACACTCCACTTACATCAACAGATAGATCATCTAAACAGAAGATCAACAAGAAAACATTGGCCTTAAATGACACATTAGACCAGATGGACTTAGCAGATATATAGAGAACATTTCATCCAAAAACTGCAGAATACACATTCTTTTCTAATGCACATGGAACATTCTCCAGGATAAATCACATATCAGGCCACAAAACAAGTCTCCATAAATTTAAGAAAACTGAAATAATACCAAGCATCTTTTCTGCCCACAATGCTATGAAACTAGAAATCAACTACAAGAAGAAAACTAGAAAGCCACAAATATGTGGAGATTAAACAAAATGCTACTAACCAACTATTTGTCAACGAAGAAATCAAAAAAGAAATAAAAAAAATACCTGGAGACAAAGGAAAATGAAAATACTACATGCCACAATTTATGGGATACAGCAAAAGTGGTACTAAGAGAAAAGTTTGTAGTCGTACAGGCCTACCTCAACAAATAAGAGAAATCTCAAATAAACAATCTAAGAGTGCACCTAAAAGAATTAGAAAAAGAAGGATGAACAAAGCTCAAAATCAGTAAAAGGAAGGAAATAATAAAAATCAGAGCTAAAATAAATGAAATAGAGACAAAAGAAAAAAAACAATGAAAGTAAGAGTTGGGTCTTTGAAAAGATAAACAAAATTGACATTTAGCTAGACTCACCATGTAAAGAAAAGAGAAGGCTCAAGTAAATAAAATCAGAAACAAAAGAGGAGAAATTACTATGGACACCTCAGAAATACAGAAGATTATAAGAGAATACTATGAAAAGCTATACACCAACAAATTAGATAAACCAGAAGAAATGGATAAATTCTTAGAATCATATACCTTCAAAACTGAAACAGGAAGAAATAGATAATTTGAATAGATCAATCACCAGTAAGGAGATCAAAATAGTAATCAAAAACCTCCCAAAAAACAAAAGTCCAAGACGAGATGGCTTCCTTGGTGAATTCTACCAAACATTCAAAGAAGACGTAATACCTATCCTTCTCAAACTCTTTCAAAAACTGAAGAGGAGGGAAAGCTTCCTAACTCATTCAATGAGGCCAACATTACCCTGATACCAAAACCAGACAAGGACAACATAAAAAAAGACAATTACAAGCCAACATCACTGATGAACATCAAGGCAAAAATCTTGAACAAAATACTAGCAAATCGAATACAACAATACATTAAAAGGATCGTATACCATGATCAAATGGGGTTCATTCCAGGGATGCAGGGGTGGTTCAAAATCCACAAATCAATCAATGTGATATACCACATTAATAAAACAAAGAAAAAGACCAGATGATCATCTCAATAGATGCAAAGAAAGCATTTGACAAAATGCAGCATCCATTTATGACAAAAACCCTGAATAAATGGGTATAGAAGGAAAGTATCTCAAATAACAAAGCCCATATATGACAAACCCACAGCTAATATCATACTCAATGGTGAAAAACTGAAAACTATCCCATTAAGAACAAGAACCAGACAAAGATGCCCATTTTTGCCACTCTTATTTAACATAGTCTTGGAGTCCTAGCCAGAGCAATCAGGCAAGAAAAAGAAATAAAAGGGATCAAAATTGGAAAGAAAGAAGTAAAACTTGTCACTATTTGCAGATGACATGATTTTATATATAGAAAACCCAAAAAAAATCCACCAAAAAACTATTAGAAATAATAAATGAATACATTAAAAGTTCAGGATACAAAATCAACCTATGAAAATCAGTTGCATTTCTATACACTAACAACAAAGTAGCAGAAAGAGATATTAAGAATACAACCCCATTTACAATTGCAACAAAAAGAATAAAATAACTAGGAATAAATTTAAGCAAAGAGGTGAAAGACCTGTACACTAAAACTATAAAACATTGTTGAAAGAAATTGAAAAGGACACAAAGAAATGGAAAGATACTCCATGCTCTTGGATTAGAAGACTTAACATAGTTAAAATGTCCATACTTCTCAAAGAAATCTACAGATTTGATGCAACTCCTATCAGAGTCCCAAGTGACATTTTTCACAGGAATAGAACAAAGAATCTTGAAATTTATATGTAACAACAAAAGACTCTGAATAATCAAAGGAATCCTGAGAAAAAAGAACAGAGCTGGAGGGATCACACTCCCTGATTTCAAAATATACTACAAAGTCATAGTTATCAAAACAGCATGGTACTGGCACAAAAACAGAAACCCAGATAATGGAACAGAATCAAGAGCCCAGAAATAAACCCACACATCTATGGACAGCTAATTTTTGCCAGGGGAGCCAAGAACATACGATGGAGAAAGGAGAGTCTCTTCAATAAATGGAGTTGGGAAAACTGGACAGCCAGAAGTAAAAGAATGAAAGTAGACCATTATCTTACACCATACACAAAAATTAACTCAAAATGGATTAAAGACTTGAATGTAAGGCCTGAAACCATAAAACTTCCAGAAGAAAACACAGGCAGTACACTCTTCAACAGTGATCTTAGCAGCATCTTTTTGAATAAGATGTCTTACCACACAAGGGAAACAAAAGAAAAAATAAACAAATGGGACTACACCAAATAAAAAGCTTCTGCACAACAAAGGAAATCATCAACAAAATGAAAAGATAACCTAACAAGTGGGAGAAGATATTTGCAAATCATATATCTGATAAGAGGTTAATATCCAAAATATATAAATAACTCATACATCTCAATAAGAAAGAAACAAACGACCCAATTAAAAAATGGGAAACGTTCTGAAGAGACATTTTTCCAAAGAAGAAATACAGATGGCTAACAGGCACATGAAAAGATGTTCAACATAAATAATTATCAGCGAAATGCAAATCTAAACTACAATGAGATATCATCTCACATCTGTAAGAATGGCTATTATTAAAAAGACAAGAAATAACAAATGTTGGAGAGGATGCGGAGAAGAGGGAACCCTCATATACTGCTGGTGGGAATGCAAACCGGTGCAGCCACCACGGAAAACTGTATGGAGATTCCTCAAAAAATTAACAATAGAACTACCATATGATCCAGCTATTCCACTGCTGGGTATTTATCCAAAGAACAGAAAAACATTAATGCATAAAGATACAAGCACCCCTATGTTCACTGCAGCATTATTCACAATAGCCAAGACTTGGAAACAGCATAAGTGCCCATCAAGGAATGGACAGATAAAGAAGATGTGGTATATATGCACAATGGAATACCGCTCAGCTATAAAAAAAACGATGAAATCTTGCCATTTGTGACAACAGGAATGGACTTTGAGGGTATTATGATAAGTGAAATAAGTCAGACAAAGAAAGTTGAATACCATAGGAACTCACTCATAAGTAGAAGATAGAAACAACAACAACAAACACAAAGATACAGAGGTTAGATTGGTGGTTACCAGAAGAAAAGCGGAGAGAGAGGAGGGGGCAAAAGGGGTGACAGGGCACACGTGGATGGTGACGGATGGTAATTAGTATTTGGGTGGTGGACATGATGTAGTCTACACAGAAATCTAAATATAATGATGTACACATGAAATTTAAAAAAAAAACAAAGAAAAACTCTGATGTTTTTGTTTGTAATGACTAGCAAAATTGCTGACATATTATTGCTAAATAAAAGTGGGAATAAATATTGCTCACCAGAATAACTGCACAAAACTTTAAAAATGTAAAGAAAAAAGATTAGAGATACATATCCAAACATTATCAGTAACTATATTGGGATAGGACTATGATATTTAGGATTTTTCTGTTTTGCCTTTTCCAAATTTTCTATAACGAAACATCATGGCTTTCATCATTGTGAAAAAAATGAACTTAGTCTTTCAAAACTCTCATGCCTCCATAGAAACACTGGGGAGTTGTTTGATTTTAAAATTGTTTACCCTTTGAAAATCCACCAGAGAGGGAACGTAGATACTCACAGTGGGGACTTCACAAGAAGTTCAACCATAACAGCTTCAAGTAATTAGAAAAAGACGCACAAAACACTGGGGAAACGAGACCAGGGAAAATAATTACAGATTATGTATGTGATTCTAGAAGCTAATGTCAGCCAAAAAGGGAAGAACAATTAGCAAGGCCTTAACTACAACATTTTGAGGTCTGTGGGGAGCTATAAACATTTGGTGAGTTACTTAAGCACCTCTGCACATTGGTCACACAGGATTAGAAGGCAGAATCTCTAGCTGAAAGCTGAGGGTCTTTACCTACCAGATACGGAACGTGGACGAGTCATTTCAGTTGAACTTAATGAAGTTGATTTAAACGAGTCAAAGGGCAACTTCCTGCTTAGGGCGTTGTTGTTGCAAAGATCAAGGAGATGAAGTATGTGAGAATGTTATGTGAACCACCAAATACCACACAAATATAGATTTGTCTGTATTTGAAAGTGATGAAAATTACCCCACATATTTTACCCGAAAACATATCTCAAAAGCAAGTCAAACCAACCAACCAATACCGATGACACTACCTCCTTTATGTCTCAGGACCTGTGCTACATGCTTTTGTATTTATTATCTAAATTTCCTTGAAAACAACCACAAAGAAACTTTGATAACTAATGATTCTACTGGAGGCAAAAGAGGTAATAACATAAGAAAAAGGACTGAAGTTTTAACAAAGGGCACCTTCTCCTCTGTGTAACTCCTAAATCAAGTCAGGCTCCTTTATCCCCCAAAGGAAGAAGGAAGGCAAGCTACCTAATTATGTAAATGAGCAAAGGAAAGTGACTTTGAAATTCTTTTATTTTCCTTGAGGAAACAGCCTAGAAAATATTTTCACATATTTATACTTCCAGATCAAAAGAAATGGATTAAATTTAGGATTAGTTTAGTATTAAACTCATTAGCTTTGCAAATATAAATATTAGGGGACAATCAAAGTTGTAGATACTTAGAATTTCTTTCCGTAGCTCTCACCCACACACATGCAGGTTAAGCTTGTCAGCAATGGGGAGCTAATAGGATCGATAAGGACTAGCTAGAAAAATGGGTTGATTACACTAAATTGTAAGTGTAATCAGGGAGACCGCCTTGGTTACTCACCCTTAGGGTCACTCTAGTTTGTCAATCTGAACTAGTCACTCTTACTTCTCCTTTTCAGAAAATCGGATCTTTTCAAGAACATTATTACGTGAAGTGTTTTTTCCCCCTATTTTTGAGAAGTTTTATATTTTTCTGACATGTAGTGCTTCCTGTGACGCTAGTTGAGATTTCCCCAATCTTCCTGAATCACCCCTGTCTTTTCCAGAAATGAATCTTTATTCTAATTTGAATATTCATAACAGAATCAATGCTATTTCTGAATACCTTCTTCAGCTTACAAAACCATTCATCCTGGTTAATGACCCAGAAAAACCAATAAAAATAGATATTTACTTTAGGACCAATATAGTAGGCCCCAGTAGGGCATGACATGCCAATCATTTAAACATTCTCTTCACATCTTGGCATACAGACAAGCAAATAGCTAACACTGAGGATCCACAGGGTCTTTAGAGAGACCCTAAAAAGAATTCTGATCTTGAGATCTCCAAAACAAATTAGAAACAACTGAGCTGTTCATTAATTTTGGTGTCATCAAGATAACTGATTAAATTTTTTAGAGGAAATAAAAGCTCTAAATGACACATGGGTTCTTTAGACCTTAACTTAATCCAGGACCCTTTGGCCTTAGTGCCGTTGGAATGGAATCAACTTCCACACTATTTGTGTTGAAAACAAATGAGAAAATTGCAGAGACTGTACAGCTGGATCCCCGGCCACAGCTGTCAGCCTGTGGTCGTGTGACAGATTTAATCCAGTCTCTCATCAAAGGGAGTTCCACTGGACAATCTCTTAAATGTTTGAGCTTCAAAAAGCAAGACTAGCTTTTCTTACCAAAAAGGAAATGATTAAGAGGGAATAAGCCATCTCAGGCTGACCCTTTAACCTTCTCTCTGTCTTGAACCACACAGTTTCATGAGAATGGAAAAACACTAGCTAAGTCCAAGTTCAGAACTGTACAGCTGGGCAAGCTCAGATTAAGCTGAATTTGGAAATGGTTCCCTTGGTAACAAAAATGGACACAGAGCTCGGAAGAAATTAACCAGTAGTAACTCTTCAAATGTCTCAGTCCATTTCAGTGAAATTAAGCAGGTTAAACTTGGTAAATCATAAAGCCTTTTGCAAATATAAAGGATGATTAGTCATCATACTCAACACAAACATTATAGTTAGAAAAACCAGAATATTCTATTTTATTAACCCTAAATTTCATTAGGAAAACCAAGGACACAAATGAGCTTTATAGGATCTATGATGTAAGGTATACTTTCAAATTGAATTTAAACCTTCAGTCTTATTTTCTTTTTTGAGGAAATTTAACCACATATTTCTCTGAGGAGCATGTCAAAATTCACTTTTTTTGTACAGCAAATGAAAATAAAAAATATAAAAGTGGCTGCTGCTTCGTCTAATACTGGTACTTGCAAAGAAGTAGAAAATATCCAAGAAGATGTAAATCAAATTGAATTACGTCTCATTTTGTTTTCTAGAAACACTTGAAAGATAATAAATATCATTAAAAATACATCACAACCCAATTACAAGTCTGCCTGACACCAGGGAAATTAATGCCTTAGAGCAAACTGCTGGCAATTTTAGATTAATTTATATGAAGTCTATAACGAAAGCTGCCACCGACTTAAACTCTGATCCTATTTCAGGACTTTAACAGTCACACAAATGAACTTCTACTAACAGGTCAAGCATGAGGGTGTGTGTGTTTGTGTGTATATATACAAACACATACATGTCACACGTAAATGAAAGTAAATAGTTCTGTCAACAACATGCATCCTGTATTTTCAATAAATCTTCCCTTAATGATGGTCAGCTCAGTTTTTTATTTCCTTTCTTACCTTTGGCTACTTGAAATTGAATATGCATACTGGACATTTGTTGTATGTTGGCCTACCCAACACTGATCCTGCTTTCTTTTAGTACTAGCATTTTATTTTTTATTTTTTAAAGTAATTTAATTTTCCCCCAGGTTAAACTAGGTTGTTTGTTTTCATTGTTGTGGCTGTTTTTTTTTGGTGAGAAAGATTAGCCCCGAGCCAACATCCATTGCCAATCTTCCTCTTTTGCTTGAGGAAGACTGCCCCTGAGATAACATCTGTGGTAGTCTTCCTCTATTTGTATGTGGGATGCCACCACAGCATGGCTTAATGAGTGGTGTGTAGGTCTGCATCTGGGATCTGAACCTGTGAACCCTGGGCCCCTGCAGCAGAGAGTGTGAACTCAACCATTATGTCAACCGGGCCAGTCCAATACTAGCATTTTAATTTCCTTCTGAGGACTTAGCTCTCTCCCCCTGCATATAAGGAGAAGTCTTGATGGGTCTGATCATTAAAAGGGTCCTGCTTTCCTGTGGTCAGGGCACGTGACCCCAGCGAGGCCCATTTAATACTTGCCTCCAGAACTCTGACTCTTGAGTGGAAAGGTGCCAAAATCCCACAGGACTGTGCATTAGTTCCAAACACCAAGACCACTGCTGTTTCCCACTGCCCCAGCCTGCTTCAAAGTCCATTCCTGCTCTTTTCCCAGCCTGTCTCTCCATTCTTCTTTCTGTTCACTTCTCTGGACAGTACTTGTTTACTGCAGTAGCTTTCCTCTGCTTGCCACTAAACAAATCTAATATGATACAATACCAGGAGCAGCACCTATAACAAGGGACTATTACTTCCTCAACTTATCTTTATTTGGACTTGAATGGTCTTAAAGGAGACCTCTCATGTAGCTAATGACTCCTGGAAGTGCAGGAAGTTAGATTTAGTAAACTCATGTATTACTAATGAATTCCAACATCATCTCATTCAATGAAAAATACATCAGGCATCATCATCCTGGGCATGAGCGACTTAAGTACCTTCTTTTTTTTCAGATTGGCACCTGAGCTAACAACTGTTGCCAATCTTCTTTTTTTTTTTTTCTGCTTTTTGTCCCCAAATCCCTCCAGTACATAGTTGTATATTTTAGTTGTGGGTCCTTCTAGTTGTGGCATAAGGGACGCCACTTCAGCATGGCCTGATGAGTGGTGCCATGTCCATGCCCAGGATCTGGACTGGTGAAACCCTGGGCCGCCGAAGTAGAGCATGTGAACTTAACCACTCAGCCACAGGGCCAGCCCCTTAAGTACCTTCTTGGTTTTCCAAGGTGATAAACTCCAGGCAGCGCTCGTCTCTAATTTTCCATTAAGCCTAACTCATCCCCCCTATGACACCAGAACAGCTAGGGCCAAAAATTAAGTTTCTGTCCACATTTGTTTTCAGTGCTGACATTCCACATACTATAATTTTCTCTCCATACATAATTTCTGGGTTGTATTGGAAGCACTGGCAGATCTCTAGAGTATACGATAGATCAGACATTCTCAGATCACTCTCTAAGCCACTGCTAGCCCCATGTCACCTTCCTGCCATTTTCATCTTGAGTTACGTTTTCCATATTTGTAATATTAAAACTAACTTATCTATATTTGCCTGTAGAAATAACATAGTCACACCAAATGATTTAATACTAATAGTAACAGTAGAAACTACTATTTTTTATAATTTACCCCATATGTGATAATAACAGTTATTATTTTTCTACTACTATTATCACGATCAAATGGCAAGGACCATGATAACTATTTAACACTTTCTCTCATTGAATATCCATCTCAAGTCTAGAAGAGATCATCATTGCTTTAAAGATATAGGAACTTGGATTCTGAGGACTTGCACAGCAAGTTTGCGGAAGAACTATTTCAACCCAGCTCAGTATGAAGCCTATGGTCCACTGCCACTCCAGTCCACTGGCAAAGAACATGGCCTCGCAGGAATAGAAAACAGAAAAGCTTTTTTCCCTGTCGGGAAGATTCTGAACTAAAGCTGGAATTTCAAGTACTATTCCTGTGCCTTTGCAAGTTTCTGCAGTGAAGGACATTGGAAGGCTAGAGGCATCTGAGGTAATTGGTACCTCAGGGAAGGAAGTAGCAGGGACAGAGGATAAGAAAATATTTTAAGAAGGTAAAGAGGATGAAGAAAAGGAAATGAAAAGTAATATTAAGGAACCATGTAGAGAATGCTAGATAACGTTTGTGTCAAAAACAACAATGGAAATCGCCACCAATTGAGGCAATCTCTAAATTCAGAAAGCTTGGTACCATGGCCACCATCTGCTAAATACAAAGAGCTGTTGGGATCAGGGTGTGACTTCCTGTCCATTGTGGCACTCCCCCTCTCTGACAAATGGTCCACGTCCTGCTCAGACAGCTATAAAAGGCAAGTCATGGCGTAAACGCTGCCCCGTTTGGCAGTTTGCCCACACCTTGCCTCTCTCCTGGCTTACCTCTTCTCCTACCAGCCAGCCTTGAAGAAAGTCAGCTCATTCTTGATTAAGCTGCAGGTACCTCTCCCGAGTCCATTTTGAAAGGGTCTTCTCTGCAGCCATCTGCCACCAGAGCTGGCTCCTCCCTATTGCTGCAGCCACGCAAGGAGCCCTCTGATCTGGCCTAGGTTCTTAGACCAGATCAAGTTTCAGTTTACACTTCTCTTTTTCTGTGGTCAGAGTTGAATTCAGATCCCTCCAGTTACTCCTGCTTCTTTGCTTTCTCCAACCTGACCATTCACAGTTTTCATCCCTACTCTCCACTGTATTTCAACCCTGATTCAGTCTCCTTTCATTGTTTCCTGCAACGATCATCCTGGGACTCCTTCTCGTGCTTCGTTTCAGCCAACTGGCTCATTATCAAACAGCCTAAATAGATAACTGAATGTTTGTATAAAACAAAAAGTAACAGTAAGGAAGAAATCACAGATGACCAGCGAGAGAGGCTGTTCACATTAGAGGAATGTGAGGAATAAAGGATGAAAAATGGACTTGAAAGACACGAGCACAATACATTTTATAAAATGATGTATGTAGGAGATATGTTAAAGATGTTCAGATTAGATCCTCTGTTTATAGTTTTCTATGGTTTTCAATTTTCTATTAAAATGCTAACAGGCTGTTACTAAGGAGGAGGAGAGCAATAATTTTGGGGCATACTCAAAGTTTTCCAAATACTTTGAAATCCTGCAGATTAATGATCCACAGGCCAGTAACAACTTAAAAAATAACAACTCACATTTATTTAAATAAATTTCTCATTTTTTTCTCACTGTATAGATGATTGATAAAATAGTTCAACTTAATCGTGCATTTAATCTTTCCAAATTAGGACGTGCAATTTAGGAAGGAACCTGTCTTGTTATTGACTTCTTATGCACCAGAGATCACACTGAAAGATTTGGGTAAGAAAATAAAAATAAAAATAGAAAGGTAGTTAAAAAGAAAAACTTCAACAACAGAACATCATATACACGTCAAAAATTAAGGGAAGTAGTTCTATTTGATGATTAAACAATTAAGTTTCACTTCCTTGAACTTTTATAATGCAATTGCATTCTCTCATATTGTATGTTGTCTGTGATAAGTGGATTAAAAATATGTGAAAGATTTTCTTAGACAATACACTTGAAAATTGGGTTAATAAAGGAAACTTCCAAAACAGTTAAAAATTCCAGCAGAGTTAAATAAACAGCTTCAAACAGCATTTGAAGAAAACTGAATAAACAAATTTATCAACCTGGGTCATGCATATATAAAGTTTGGGTTATATACTTTTTAGGAAGTCACAGACTTTTCCGGTTAAGCATTCCAGATTACTACGCAATTACACCATTTTTAAATTTGCCTTAGAGCAAGAAATGGGTTTGTCGAATTCAAAATCCACATCATCATTATAAAAACAGATAATCTGTGATAATTATGGCCAGTAACCATTTTTTTTCACTACAATATGTGAGTACATGCAAAAATTCAAAAGACATCATTGTTTTCCTTTCCTAACTAACTTGACGGCTCATCTTCATTTGTTGGGCATTTTGTCACTTGAATTGCTTCTTCCTTATCACCTATCAAGTCGTCTCTGAAGCCAGTCTAGGGACACTGTTTAGCTTTTAGAAAGCTTAGATGAGTGTGCTGTGGAAAAGTCTAAACTGGCCTTGGGTGGGCTTTAAGCTAAGTTGGGTTTAGGTGGGTGAGGAAAATAACACGACATTTCCAAGGCAAATACCATCAACACACAGACCCATCTAGGACCCCTGAGCACTCAGCTTGACGTAATTCAGAGTTGTGTCTACTGTCATAGAAAAAGGCCCCCAGGAGGAAAGTGTCACCTCTAGTCCGTTGTCTTCAATTGTTGCAGTTACTGAAAAGACAATCTCACTACAATTATATGCCTCTTCTCCTGTCCTCGGAAATGGAAATACTACATAACACTTGTAACTTACAACTCTTTACAATGTTCAAATCATGTTCAGAATGAACATAATCACATTGAATTCCAATAAGCAATCTTAGGACAGGGCAGATATTGCTATAAACATTTCATAGAAGAGGAAACCGAGGCTCAGAGTGATTTAAGTAACCTGCCCAAGGTCATACAGATGGTAGATGAGAGAGCCAGAGAGAATGACCCCTTAGTGCTCTAATTATGCATTTCACTTTCTTGGATTCTTTTTTCCAAAATGGAAACCATATCTCAGGATAATAGTTAAGGATGGATTGAACACTCCCTTACTCCACACAAGAGACAACCTGTGAAAGGAGATACGCCTATCTTACGCAGACCAAAAGCAGGCAACTGTAGCAGGAAAGTCCCCAGTGCCTTCCATGGAAGAAAGCTAATCACTGTATGAATGATCTTAATTAAATGTGAATGCATAGCTACTGAATGCTGTGGGAAAACACTCGTCCTTACTGGCTGATTTTCCCATAGAGCTCAATAGCAATACCTTCAAATTCAATTAAGATAATTCATCGAGTGATTAGCTTCATTATATGGTGAGACACTGGGGACTGTCCTTTTGCAAACTGCATGTGTGGCCTGTGTGAGAGAGAAATGTGCTTCTCCTGTGTTGTCTCTTTTAGTGGACACAGAAGTAAATCTTACGGCAACATAACCCGCGGAACTTCTAAAATCCAATGAGAGAAAGGTAGCAGGGAAATGATGTTCTTGGACTGGTCTAGAGGTTAAAATAATCTCAAGCCAAACAAGTTTTTCAAACACTTATTCTCTTTAACAGGCTGATGGTAAACAACTAATGAGGCTCTTATGCAGCCAGTAGAGAAGGTACAACTGGGCACCCACTTGGGGCCAATAGGGACCAAGAAGTTAGGTTCAGGACTCTGTATATTCCTGTTATAAAACCCTAGGTGGAAAAATCATGGTACATCCCATGGGAACAAGGTGACGGGACTCATTTGCCTGTGTTTCCCACTGGACGACATGCACTCCTGAGATACTGAGAGAGGAACCGACCAAATGACAGCATGGCACCAATCCGATCAAGCAGACTTCTGATACATTGTACTCATGTTAAATTGCCACCAAATAGATTATAAGTATAAAGAGAACCACTATTACTTGAGATGTAGTATTCTCATACCTGATTTTGAGCTCTCAGAGGTTGGGCGACTACTTATTAATTTGATTATTCATATTCATTAAATAACTATTCATAAATAATCATTATCTTATCTTATATGTCATTTTTTAAAAAGCCACTCTGTTTTTAGATTAAAGATGGTTATATGAACAAAAAGATTATTTACCCCTAGAGCACTGGTTCTCAATCAGGCACATTGCCTTCCCCGTCCCAGGGGACATTTAGCAACGTTTGGAAACATTTTTGATTGTCACAACCGGGGAGAGTTTGCCACTAGCTTCTAGTAGGTAGAGGCCAGGGATGTTGCTAAACATCCTATAATGTATAGGACAGCCCAGCACAGCAAAGAAATCTTGGACCCCAAATGACAATAGTGCTGATTATTAAGAACCCCTGCCCTGAAGAAAGCAAGCAAAACTTAAACCCACCCCGTAAAATGAACGTTCCTGTAAAAAGAGCTACCCAATAATATTGTTGCAGCCATTTATCATATAAATTAGGCCTTCAGCATTACGTGGGAATCAATGAAGCATTCTAGTAATTGGCTCTGATATTCAACCGCTGGTAGTTCTTACAGATGGAAATCTAGAATTCTCTAATAAGTACATGTCTCCAGAGGTCTCCTTTTGTTTGCAAACAATAATAAGGCGGAAACATTCTTCTCAATAAACAAAACGAAATCTTTTTAACATTTAAAACGTATCAATTTTACTCTCTTCCTTGGTTTATTTAATCCAATACTTATTTACATTTTCTTTCATACTTTGGATTGCTCTTTCTAAGAATTTTAAAACAAATAATGAGTGGTACATGATAAAAAGAGAGTGGTAATATTTTTTTAAAAAGCACAATTATATACAAGTCATCAATTGGGGTCTTAATTCAAGAGATTGTAGTCTTCTCTTTAAAAAAGAGAATATTCTAGTAATAGTGTATTTAAATCCTCTCTCAATATGTTTTAAAATAATGATGTAAGTAATTCCAATAAACCAAATATCCTAGTAAAGTTTCAGCTACTTAAATCCTCTATCACATTTTTAAAAATAATGATGCAAGTAATTAAAAAATAAAGATGTAAGGAAAAGAAGATATTTACAAGTCAAATTAAATATTCTGTTCCATCTAAGACTTTACCCATAGCTTATGTTAGAATACCACTTCAGAGCTAATTTTTTTTTAAAGTACCGAAGAAAAAAGATGTAAAGCGAGCATAGATATTCAGATACCTACAGAACTAAATCTGGGGATTCCTTCTTGATTTACTCTCCTTATTGTTCGTCTCTTCTTCCAAAATTCGCTGGGCTCCCGTTTAAAAACTCTGCCTCGGAAGCTCATTGTTTTGCTGTCATTTGAGTCACAAAATATTTAAAAATATCAATTTTGCTCAACCTCTTCCTTTGAAGCTTCACCCGGCCGAACAAATCTTTCTCCTCTGGTAAAAAGGGAAATGCTCACGCTACATGAACATAACTCAACGGAAAGGAAAAGAAAACCAAGTTACCGCTTCCTGTGAGCAACTAACTACCAGCTGTTCAGATATGCTTTTGTGCATGTCGTCTCCCTAATCACCTGCTTTAAAGTAAGACAAAGACACAAAATGACTTTGGAGGTTTAAGAGAATTGCTCATAGCTGAATAAACCATATGATATAAAATCGCCCGTGGAACCAAACCAAGATTGAATCAAAGAGCTAATTTATTGTAAAGCTCCCTGTCTGACACTCAAACAACCATCCAAAATTTATCATTCTGGTTAGATCCCAAAGGCATACTGTAATAATATAGCTCAGGTCCAAGAAGTCTGTTTAAAGCAGTTGTTCATGTAAGTGTGGATTAAATTAGTGGTCTTCCTAGGAGGGCTGCCCAAGACAGTCACTTAGGATGGAGAAAATAGAATTCTATTTATATTAGTTATCTAAATAAAGAAATTTATGTTTCACTAATATTTAATATAACACACAATGACACGGACACCTTGGTTCTTGATGTAAAATGGCTAAAAATAGTCAAATAGTTAATTCCCTAATCTTTAGATCTTTACTCACTTTCTTGGGGGCTATTTAAAAGCGCAAATTCTCCCCTCATACCCACCCAAATGTTCCTTCCTATTTTATTTTTCTCCATGGCCCTCACTGGCATGTAACACTGCTATATATTTTACCAATTTATTTTACTTATGGTCTACCTTCTTCCACTGGACTCAATCTTCCATGGGTGTGGGAATTTTGTCTGCTTCACTCACTGTGTTTTTGGTGATTACAAAAGTGCCTGGCATCCAGAAGTTTCTCAGTATATATTTGTTAAATTTAATGAAAGGATAACTGAGGGACTTACGTTTACTGTGCTGAACAATGAACCCTGTCCCATTTGTATATTGTGTTTTGAAATATTAGCTACTGATAAGAACTATATAATTTATAAATAAGCATAGACTATGGGAGTGTAGTCAATTTTTTTCTACCAGGTGTGTGAGAGAAATATTTGGAGGCCCCAAGAATAGGAAATACTTGATTAAACATTAGAAAGATTGGCTCCAAAAACAGTTGTTGTGTGAGACAGTCATTTGTTTCTTTAAGATTCTATTTCTTCATCTGCAGGGTAGCCTCCTCAATAGTGGTACCCATGAGTGTGATGAAGATGCTAAAGGAACTGTTGCTTGTCCATGAAGCACTATGAGGGTTATAAAGATGGTTGAAGGAATATTTCCACTGAGGACTGATCCCCATGACCACTGATCTAGAAAAGACTTCTTCCAACTCTCCTAAGAGGTGAGGCCTGAGGAAGGAATATTATGAAGGGAGTAACTGTGCCCCCCTTCCTGTGTCAGGAAGGGTCAGTCCCACAGGCATTTGTTGAGGGCACCTTTGTGCAGAGCTTAGTATGATGTGAATCGTGGATACAAACACGAAGCTTAACGAGGAGTGCAATTTCCGTGCAAAAGGTTCTCAATATTCTAGGAGTTTTGAACTTTAAGAAAGAAAGATAACAAGGCTGCTAACTAGCTCAGAGAGTTCACTCATGTCCTAGCTGGAAGTAGGATTCAGGCTACAGTGGGAAGGGGGAGAATGACAAGAGGAGGGGAATGATGAGTCAATACATTGTGGGTTTGGTGGATGCTTTTGTTCCACACTCTTGTCTTCTCTTTCTAGAGCCCGACACGTTCAATGGTGCAGGCCCGCATCGGTTGCCACGTATGATGCAAACTTGCAACCCAGAATGAATGGTCACTGATGTCCTGGTGGCTTTTTCTCAACCTCCTTCAGGTCTTTATGCAAATGTCTCTTCCTCAGGAAGCCTTCTCTGACCATCAATTTACAACAATGGCCTCCTCCCCTAATCACCTCTGATGTCCCTCCCTTGCCTTTTTTGGCCATAAAGAAAATGGAATAAGACATTTTCATCTCACGCTAAGAAGCCACTTCTGCAAACACAGTTCTGATTCTGTGTTGCAGGCAGCGATCCTTACCGAAGCTCTCGCTCATGCAACTAGTCCCAACAACCACGGCCTAAATGGATGCCATCTGCTTATTTAATAAGCCTTCCCCTTTATCACAACTTCTTTTTACTGACATAGGCCATTCCCTTTTCCCCAGTAATAACTAGATTTAGTTGAAGCACATACATACACCCTAGGCTCGAGCCACTCCCATACCTCTATCTTATCATGCAGTGATTTGTGCAAGACAAGTAAAAAGAGATCCTGATTAATCCTTGTCCACATATGAAGAATGAGGAAGCTTCCTTCAAAAACTATGAGAAAAATAGCAAGATGCTATAAAAATAACCACTGGGGAGGTAAACTATATTATTATTCTGTAATTGGCTTAAGTAGGCAACCAAGGATTCTACAGAGCAGAAGCCCTTTTGATCCATGCCTTTGGATATTTAGAAATTCCACTGTGTGTCTTTAGCCCTGAACAGATTTCACTCTCTAAGCAACTCTTTGGTATCTGTTGAACGAGCAGGTACATTACAGCACATGCAGAATCTTCAGAGTTAACTTTTCTTCCTTATACAATATTATGACAGTCTGCCTCTGGGTCACCTGATTTCCTGGGATAAGATTACGTTTCTATTTTGATAGCTAAAAAGAGTGTTTTAAAAGCCTTTTTGGATCATGGGCCCATTTGAGAATCTAATAAAAATTGTGGATTCACCAGAAAAATATAAGTACTTAGAAAATGTGCATGCGTGGCTGACTGTCACAAATCTCTGAAGTCCATCTGTGGACCCTCTTAACTGTGGTACCCTAAATCCATAACTTAGAATTTTAGAAGATTTAGAGGTTTTAGAAGGAATTCTGTCTTATAACAAAGCATTTAATAATCTTGAGCAACTCTTAAGTGACTTCCCCTCTTTTTAATATTTGCATATAGTCTCTCCTCTATTCCTCTTTAGGAGCCATGGTTCTTTATCCTGGAGTCCCTCCCACCCCTTGACTTTTGCAATACAAGAATGACTCATTTCGCTCCTCGCTTAGCTGTTGATCATGACTCCCTTAAATAATGGCAAAAGGAGGTATTGCCAGGCAGCATATGGAAATGTCAGATAGACATAAATTGTGGTGACTACAGAGGAGGGGAAAATCCAGCGGCATGAGGTTCAGTGTTCCATGGGATGACACTGCTGGGGATGTCTACTGGGCTTTGCCTTCCTTGATCTCAGACCAAGTCTGTTTCTCTAGCATTCTGTGATATCCCACACCATTCCAATAAATTCCGCTTCTGCTTAAGTTCAGAAATGTGTTGCAATCCAAAACCTAAATAGGACAATGGGCAAGAATGGGCAATAAAGAGAAATCAGAGATTAATTGGCTCAGCCACAAGGAGTCATTGTCAAGTTCATTAGTAAAGAAATCTGATACCAATAAATGATTAGAATTTATTAAGTACTAGACTTGAGACATTGCTGGGCTTCATGAGAAATACATAACACCCTTTCTAGCCTCAAGAAGCTCGTATGTGACACAGGAATTCATTAAAGATTGAAGGAGTCTGGAAAAGCTTTATAGTAAAGATAGAACCTAAGGAAGCCTTTGAATAATAGATGGGAGTCTAATAGATGGGAGAAGGGTAAAGGATATCCTAGAAAAGGGGAATGTAGCATAGAGAAGGCATAAGACAGAATGGTGGAAATCATGGTATCTGCGATCAGCTTGGATTCAAATCCTGGGTCCACCATTTCCTCACTGTGTATCCTTCAGCCAGTCACTCACCCCCTCCAGGTCTCAGTTTTCTCATCTGCAAAATAGGAATAGCATGGTATCTACCTTGTAGAATCATCATGAGGATAAATGAGATGACACTCTTAAAAATTTCAACACATTGCCTGATATATAGCAAGCATAACTATTAGTTATTACAAAAACTTAGAGGCAGGCCAAAACAGAATGTTTAAGAAAAAGCTGGAAGTCCAGCCAGTCTATTGCCAAAGGGTGTGTAAGAGAGAAGAAGTAGAAACAACTGAAAATAGGAGCCAGGGGCCGGTTCACGAAGACTTTGAATGCCAAGATCATGAATGTCTCCATTATATCCCGAAAGCCATGGGGAACCACTGAAGGATTTTTGAACTACAATTAAAATAGTGCCTTTGGAAGATTCATTTGGTAGCCATATGCAGGCTGGATTTGGGGAACTACAATCCAGAGACAGTTCTCGTTAATCCGGGTATTAATATCGGGTGGTGGAGGGCAGAAAACCTGGCAACAGAAACATAATGAGAAATTTCATGGAGATTACAAATGAAGATCTGGCAATCAAATGCAAAATGAATAGTAGCTGAAATTTTTTGAGCAAGTACTAGGTGCTTGGCGCTGGTCTAAATGTTTACGGTACTTTATTTAAACCGTGCAACAACCCCGTGAGGTAGGTATTATTCTTATTGCTATTACCACCCCAATTTTACAGAGGAAGTCATTTGGGTCCTCAGAAGTTATGCAACTGGCCCAAAGTCCCAAAACAAATAAGTAGCACATCTGGCATTTGAACCTGGCCATCCAGCTTCAGAGTTCACGCTCTTAATGGGAGAGAGATTCACAGATGCCAACAGGCTTCTGAGTTTGGCCATCAAGGAAATGGATAATATGACTGAGGGACATACGGTGGCAAGAAGAGAGGACTTCTTTTCCTACTAATGCTGAGTTAGATATATATACTGACCGTCAGGTCAAGAAGACAGGAAAACAGGCATGTCCAGCACCATTGTTAGACTTGTGCCTGGAACTCAGGAAAGAGTCAGGACTGAAGATGGGAAGCTGAAAGTCATCGAAGGAGTGAACACTGAAAGTCGAAAAGTAAACTGAATTTTTGGAGAATAGAGTAATAAAGAACTGAGAACAGAGTCTTGAAGTTCTTTTATACTTAATAGATGGAAGGCAATTTAGAAGACTTAGAAGGTGTGGAGAAAAAGGGAGAAAACTACCAGGGTGGTGAAGCCTCCAGATGCAAGCGGAGGGCAGTTTCAGGAAGGTTGCACATGGCATCTGGGCAGAGATGGATGCAGGACCTGAGAAGGTCTCAAAAGATTTAGTGTGAGAGACAAACAAGATGAAAACTAAGGAGCTTGCAGTCTCGGTCCGAGACAGATCAATATTTGAATCCTCTTCAGCCATCTAGTAGACATCTTGACCTCCAGAAAGTTACTTGACCTCTGTCTGCCTGTTTCTTATATATACAATGGAGCAATTAGTATATAATTCATAAGGCTTGTTGTGAAATAATATATGTTAGTACCTGGCATTGAGGAAAAATACATATATGTGTGTATATAATAGCTAAGAGTCCTATAGTGCATATATGTAAACTATTATTATTGAATGATTGCTATTTACCAGGTCTACATAGGTAAGTATTTATGTATAGGCACACTTATATATGCATATGCATGCACACACAAAATACACAAACTCACACATTCTTATATATATATTTTCAAAGTCTGGTCCCGTGGTGTCCAGACAGAGAAAGTAACTTTGCAATTTTTAAGAGATAAGAGTCTGGATATTTGGAAGTTAGTTAAGATGGAAAATCTTAATCATGTTTTAGAAGAAACAGGAATTTGAATGCTAAGATGTCAGAAATTTGAGAAAACGTTCTGGTAGTCTGTATTAGTTTTCCATTGCTGTTGTAACAAATTACCACACATTTAGTGCTTCAATCAACACCCATTTATTATCTCAGAGTTGTCATGGGTCAGAAATCTGGGTACCACATGGCTCAGCTAATTCTTTGCTTGGAGCCTCAGAAGGCTGAAATCCAGGTGTCAGCAGGGCTGTGTCCCTTTCTGGAGGCTCCAGAGGAGAACTGGTTCCAGGCTTATCCAGGATGCTGGCAGAATTCAGTTCCTTGCAGTTGTAAGACTGAGAATCGTTTCCGTGCTGTCTGTCAGCTGGGTCATTGTCAGCTTCTAGAGGCCACCTGTGGTCTCTGGCTCAGGGTCCCCTTCTAAGCCAGCAACAATGGATTGAATCTTTCTCACACTCTGAACCTTTGTGACTTTTCCTTCTGCTTCGTCCCTCCTAAACATCTCTTCTGCTGTCTCTCTCTACCTGAGCTGGAGAAAAGTCTTGGCTGTTCAGACCTCATGTGAGTAGATTGGTTCCACCCAGGTAATCCAGGATAATTTCTATATTTTAAAGCCAGCTGATAAATAATCTTAATTTACACCCACAAAGTCCCTTCACAGCAACACTAAGACTAGATTGAACAATCAGAGAATCCGGGGGGTGAGGCAGCTTTAGACGACAGTCTCCCACACAGTCTTATTCTGGGCTACAGCTTGGTTTTTTGTGTTTACCTTTTAAAAAGAATTTTAACCTCAAGAACGTAGCAAGAAGAACGTGCAGGTGAGGACAATACTTGGCCTTTGAGTGTCGTCTCCACTGAGCGGTGAACTGCACCTTGCAGTGGAGCTAAGAAATGAGTAAAAGGAAATAAAAATATGGCTCGATCATTGCCTGGAAAAAATGGGCAGTGAAATAAAGGTAAGAAAGAGAATGGCAGTTGTGGGGAGGGTCAGTGGAACCAGAGACAAATTTGGAAGATGAATAGTGGTGGAGAAGTAATCAGTATAAAAAACACAGAAAATCAAGGCAATCAGCTAAAAGTAACAGGCTATGGGAAGCTTTAATTATATTTGCACAATATTTGGATAGGCTGCACAGTTGGCATCCTAACTGAATCTAAGAAACCAGAGGACAGAAACTTGGGTTTCGTTACAATGCCTCTGAACCTACGTGATAGAAAGCACCCAAAAAGTACCGTTGGGAATTTGGAGTAACTGAAAACTTGGTGGTTAAGACTTAGACAGCTACACATGATGTCATACATCAATCCACAAAGCCTAATTGGAGCAACTGGTACAGCGCTTCGCGTGGGTTTGCACCTACTTTCTTTACTGCCTCTTCATTCCATCTTATCTTTGTTCCCGTTTCTTTGACCTGTTGAGCTTTGCAGGATTTGCTTCACTGTAAGAGAACATTTAGATAACTCATTTTATTTCATTTTTTCTCTTGCATTTCCAATAGATCTCCCCTTTGCTACAGGTTTGTGTGCTGGACAGCCCTTCTCTCATAGGACCAAACAAGGCTGGTCCCCGGTGTATCTCTGGGTTCAGCTCCCCACCATATACCTTGTTTAAAGGAAGTAAAGCACAAGGAGTTACTTCCTCCTTCACTGCGGTCTCTCCTGAGCCTGGCCCCGGCAGAAACGCTCTTCCAGCCAGCAGCACTGAGGCTTATTACTTCCTTCTAGAAAGGTCAGGACCGAACAGCTCGGAGTTACCAAGAAGAGAGACTTAGCTATTTCTGGGGAAGTTTCAATGAACACAACAGAAGCTCCTATTTCTAAGTGTAGCGCTTTTTGTGGGCAGTGTCTGCAGAATACACCAGTGTCTCCAGTCAGTTGAGCACGAATCAAAGTAACATTAGTTTTAGTATAAAATATTTAGAAATTTCATGGAAAATAAAGAGTATCATCCAATATGAATCACACTGAGGGAGAACATAGACATGCCAAAAATAGAAACAGACTGCAGTTGTGTGTGTGTATGTGTGTGTGTGGTGTGTACTGTGTGTGTTTGTTGTGTGCTTGTTGTGTGTGTATGTGCATGTGACAGTCATAAATGATCTTTATTGCATTAAAATAATTTATAGTATTCCATTCATAGCCCTTCAAATGTGTATCAAATTGTAATAATATTTGTTGATATTATTGAATTTAAATAGGTCTCAGGAGATAAGAATTCCCACCTAATCAGGATTTGATATGAGGGGAATAATGAACTCATTTCTTTTTTTTTTTTTTTTTTGAGGAAGATTAGCCCTGAGCTAACGACTGCCAGTCCTCCTCTTTGATTGCTGAGGAAGCCTGGCCCTGAGCTAACATCGTGCCCATCTTCCTCTACTTTATACGTGGGACGCCTACCACAACCTGGCATGCCAAGCAGTGCTATGTCCGCACCTGGGATCTGAACCGGCAAACCCTGGGCCACTGAGAAGCGGAACGTGCGAACTTAACCGGGCCGGCCCCTGAACTCATTTCTTAGAGTTTAGTGAGCCCAGCTTAGAACCTAATAGCAATCAAGGGAGGGGTTATACTTTTTTCTTTTCAATTGTGGACTTTATCCTCGGTCACAGACTTCCACCAGGAAAAAAGCTGTAGCCTGGAGACATTTATATATCTTACCAATAAGCATCTTAATGCAATATTTAAGAAATGAGCAGGGGCTGGCCTGGTGGTGTAGCAGTTAAGTTCGTGCACTCTGCTTCGGCAGCCCGGGATTCACTGGTTCAGATCTCAGGCGCGGACCTACGCACTGCTTATCAAGCCATGCTGTGGCAGGTGTTCCACATATAAGGTAGAGGAAGATGGGCACGGAGGTTAGCTCAGGGCTGATCTTCGTCAGCAAAACGAGGAGGATTGGCAGCGGATGTTAGCTCAGGGCTAATCTTCCTCAAAAAAAAAGAAAAAGAAATGAGGAACACTGATTTTAATGTTTACTTTTTCTCAAGTTCCTAATGAGTATTTAGATATTTATCACCCATCTTGAAGTTTTTGCTACTTTATGGTAAAGGCATCCATCCTTCTTTGAGAAGTTAGCTTGAGTTTGGTTTGTTACAAAATGGAAAATTCCTAAGAGGCAAGCACTCCTTCTCGTGTAGACCAAACTCTAACTCACACCCCTTGCCACCTTGCTCAGAGCCAGAGCCTAACAACATGACAACAACAACAACAACAAAAATACGACAGCTATTATATGATGTTCTAAGTTTATGCTTCATACAAATATATTTATAGCTGGATTGTTACTGCTCTTCAAGAGTCACGCAGCTAATTCTTCTCCTGGAATACAGTGTTCTTTTCCCATTAAAAAATAACCCCAAAGCAACATCTTTTTCACTGGACTATTATTCCTCTATCTTTTAAAGAAAACTGAAAGCATTCTGAGTTGAGGCAGATGATTTCTTGCACAAATGATCACGCACAAATGTAGCTTTCCAGAGGACGGGAGTGGAGCATCTCTGAATCAACGCTATTATCTTTGCTCATATGGGGACTACTGCTCGACAGTCATTTCCCCCTAGAGACATACGCATTCTCTCTGCTGGCTGGCTTGGATCCCACACCAGCTTCCCACTGCTGGCAAAGTTCACTACAGACCAGAATTATTTCTTTTAGTATAAAACAAGCACCCAAAATTGCCCTCCGATACTCATCCCAATTGCTAATTACCTTGCTTTCAATACGAACGTCACCAACGGTTTAATAATTACCCTGAAAATCACATTGTACACACAAGTTTTAGGGAGGGGCCAAGGTCTTTCAAATCTTTAAAGTTCTAATGAAAAAACTAGTTAATTTATATAACGTGAGTATTACCTATGTTTTATTTTTGTGGTGGTCTTTTTGTGGCAGAAGGCTGTGTCTATACAAAGGAAGGGTAATAAAGCCTTCTTACCTAAGCAATTTTGATGAGGAAACAAATTGTTGTGTAAATGCCAAACCCTGGGCATGCAGGCAACTAATGATTCAGACCAACAACTGCTAGCTAGAGGTTCAGACTGTTAGCAGAGGTGCAGCCTCTGCAACTAGTCCGCCCCACAACCATTTCTTTAATGGAGTCATAAAAAATGGCATCACATTTGTATCTTTTAAGGACTCCGCCAGGAGAAGGCAAAGCCAATATAATACTTCGATTTAAGCATTTAATGCTTTGCATTATGGAAGTTGGAGAATAATGGAAACGTCTTGGCTTTTCAATCAAGAGCTTCTTCGTGTTTTCCAGAGAATTAATTGTCGGATTTTCTTTCTTTAGCTGTGCGCACCGCAGTAAATTCTTGACTTTTCGATGTGCCGTAGTTTAAGGTTCTCAACTAAAGGACAAATAAACCTCTCGCTCTCTGTTCTGCACCTCACCAGGTGGACAGGAGGACTAAATCAGCAGGGAAATGAGGAATGGATAGCTCTGACAAGGGCATCAGAATCCAATTAATCAGGTTTATAAGAATGGGAGCAAATGTGGAAAGCCCCTGGCTCTGTCAAATGTCCAGCCCATTTCTTGGTCCTGGTCCAGCACTGGGTGTCAGTGGTGGAGAGGATTAAGACAGAAGGCCCACCCTCAGTCCATGTGGGGAGATGGTGGCACACAACAATCTATAGAAATACAAGAAGGCAGAAACTCGGTGTCACAGGAGGGACGTGAGTCAAGGACATGAGGGCTAGGTCAAGGAGGACCTCGTACAGGACAGAGACCTGAGTCGGGGCCCAGGCAATGGTAAGAATTTGACAGTTGCCTGTATAAGAACCCCAGGAACAGGAGTTCTCCAGTGGGTACAAGAATTACAAGGAAAGGTTGTTAAAAATGTGGCTTCCTGGGCCCTATCCAGGACCTCAGCACGTCTGATGGGGTCCAGTAATCCAGCTTTATAACATCCAGGTGATTCGTTTGAAGATGTACACAGACCACACTCTGAGAATAACGCCCCAGAAGGTCGTTCACCTAATAGTTTTCTTAGGCAGAAAATCATAATAGTTCCCTCAGGGGCACCATCTCCCACTGCAAATTGTTTTTAATACTAGACTGAAGTCTTATTTATTAAATCAAATATTCCTTTCCCTTATGTATGCTCAATCAGGCAAAGTTAACTAACCAGTTAGATCACCCTGAACGCTTAGGGGAACGAGGAGAAAACCCTGGACTGAAGCCAGCGTCGAAAGCTGGGCCTCCGACGTGCTCTTAGCTTTCCCCTCTTCTTGCCCCATCCATCCTTTGAGTTCTCTTCATTTCCTCTTTTTGGTTACTTCTCTGCTTGGACTTTTGTAACCCCGGTCATATTTGTCCTGTCTCTCAGTTATTGTCGAACTCAGGTTTTCTCAAACTCAGCACTGTTGCCATTTGGGGACGGATCGTGCTTTTTGTGGAGCGTTGTCCTGTGCATTGTGGGATATTTAGCTCTGTCCCTTGTTGGCCCCTACCCAATAGATGCCACTAACAACCCACCCCCTCTGCTCCCTGCTGTGACAACCAACAAGGCCTTCAGATATCACCAAATGTCCTCTGGAGAGTGTGGGGAGGATGGAAAATCACTCCTGCTTGAAAATCTCTGGTCCAAATCCTAACGCAAATTATTCTGCCTCAATGTTTCTTTGATGATAGCTTTCGGGCCCGGTGACCCAAAAGCCAACTTGACAGTCACTTGCTTGGAAGAACCTCAGGGCTCCTGGCCTTCAAATCAGCCCCCTCTCTCACTTCTCCATATGCCTCAAAATCCCACTATTGGAATTAGTCTACATGTCTGGGTTCTGTTTCTGTTCTGGGCTGTTCCTAATAAAATGCAGCTACCACTTGACTATAAAAGACCCAAAGCCATCAAAATCTTCAATAACTTAGCACGATATATCACAAGCGGCAAGCTGGTCACTTGGGCAAAGCCCCAAGGAATTGGGGAGGACAGACATCCTAACGGTGTAAAAAATAAAGTTGGGAGTGTGGTGTTTGCCATTGTGAGTAAGATCATCGTGCTGGAGTCAGTCGGCCTGCTTTTGATTCCTGGCCTTCCCACTTACTTGCTGGAGGCCTCTGGACAAGTTACCCACCCTCTCTGAATTTGAGTTTCCTCATCTGTAAAATGAGGATAACCATAGTACCTATCTCAGTGAGTGCTGTGAGGCTTAACAAGAGAATATTTGTAAAGCATTTAGCACAGTGCCTGGAATATAATAAATGCTCAATGGACGTTAGCTCTCAGTTTGATTAGGGGGCAGTTGTGTCCAGGAGGTGGCCTTAGGCTGGGCTGCCACAGTGTGTGTATTGGTGGGGGGCGTGGTGGGGAGGTGGGTAGATCATCCTAGCTGTTTGTGCACTGAGCATGAGGAGGAAGGGGTGGGGGCACAAGAAGGGCGCTAGCTGCCTTGAAAGGGGCAGAGAATGGGAAAGAACATTCCAAAATGAAGGGAGTGGCCAGAAGACCCTGTTGGCTTGGATCTGGATAATTAGGTTAAATAGCCCCTCCTCCCAGGCGCTCGCCATCCTTCCACAACCGACCTCTTTGTGCTCATTGTGTCTTGCAACACTGGTTATTTCATTTTTAAATCCCCACTGTGCACAACTACAAAAGCCTCCAATTACCCTATTTCTGTCATCTCCCTTCATCCCTCACAAAAGACCCAATGCCAAAGAAGTTAAGAAAGCCAAGATTTAACCAATATCATATGCTTTTTTATCTTTTCATGGTTACTTTTCTGCCTAAGTGGGATTGGAAATTCCCAGAGCAATAAACAGTATCGTCTTTATGTCTGAACTGTGCTGTGTCTCCTGCTGGCATGTGGCAAATACCAACATTATAATTACTGACTCGACGTTGTGAACAGGAGAAAAGAGCACTTTCTTTTTCTCCGTCTTCCCCTTCCGCCTTTCCACAACTTTCCAAGGCCACAGCAAGGTATTAAAGTACACTGACGAGGAGACATTTAATCTGAGTTTCCTCTCTTTTGCAAGGGTGTCAGAGATGGGGAAAGAGGTCCGTTACTGAGATGGTATCAAAGATCTTTGACAGCATTTAAAATTGGCATCCCTCTGCCTCGGTTGGCATTCAGGGTTATATTTTCAGAAACCAGTTCTGAATTTGTGTTCACTTCTTATCTCTCTGTGCTAATAACTACTGAGTGGAGGCTGCCATTGATAAGTCATTTCTTTTTTTCTTTTAAGCAGAGTGCATCTTTGTTCTCAGTGCGAAGAGCATCGGGTGGCAGTCAGGAGGCCTGTATTCAAGAATCACTCCATTCCCTGATGGCCTGAGTGGCCTTGGCACAACAGTGACCTCTCTGGACCTCTTTGTCCTAAAGCATTTTTCATCTCTAAAATTCTATGTTTTTGTGTTTTTCAATAAACAGCTTGGATCATCCATTTTAAGATAGACTAAATGATTGGGCTGAGAAAATAAGCTTTTCCTTTTTTCGTTCTAACCTCAAGTGCCAGTTGGAAAAGAAAGACAACCTTCAATCAGAGCCCCTCTTTTTCCACACCTAGTCCAAATGGTGTACCCAAAAGATGATATCTGTCCCTTGCTGCCTGTTCCCAGCTAGATTCATTTCAGAAATAAACAGCTGAGCCTTCTCACCAGGTGACACCGCCCTGGACGTGGTTTGTAAACAGGGCATTGAAAAGAATTTTGGCACTGTTTTCACACCCACTCATTTTCCTGATATGATCTTGGTTAAATCTGAATATTCAGATTTTATTTTTTACACGTAGTTACTTTTGACTTGAGTGTAGCTACAACACAGAAGTCAACACTGGAAAACCAGTCCTTTCAAAAACGCCTGATGTTCAATTTTGTCCCATTATCCTCTTGGGACTGATTTCCTGTGGCCATCGCCAAGGCGGATTTTTTGTATAAAAAGACTCTAATTTGTTGGGAGAAAAGGGCAGAGTTAATGGGATGGATACTTAATCTCTTTCTCCTTGTTGTGGTAACTGTACCTTGATTTTCCTGTGGGGAACATCTCTACCCCCTCACCTTCCAGAGCCATCAAACCAGTGCCTTGACCACATCTGGACCAAAAAGACTCTTTTCTCTGAACTTGAGTCTTGAGAAGATGGACACAAGGGCAGAAAACACCATGTTTCATACCAAAGACCGGCTTGAACCCTGCACATCATGGTTCCTGGGGCCTCCTCCGCCCTGTGCTTACCAAGGCCTTGCTTCCCTTCAGTTTGATGGGCTCCCCCTACCTCTGCTCTTGATTCCCTAGGATTTAGCTAAAGCAATTTTCTGTTTGTAGCCATATAACATGTGCAACCATTTGTGTATTTATTCTGTAAATGGGTACAGATACTGTGCTAAGTATTTAGGATAATCAGAAGAATAAAGTAATTTACATTCCTATACAGAGCTTAGAGGAGATGGTTGGGCAAGTGCTGGAATGGGAGGTTTGCATTAGAAAGCACTAAAATTCAAACAAATAAAAATTTCATTTTCCCTACAACTGTTCTTTTAAGTGTTGACAATGGAACAAACCAAAAAAAGCTCATTCCCTTTTCTTCAAAATACTGTTCCCCGTGCCTGTGACTTTCTCATCACATTAATAACATCGGCATCCACTTAGGTGGTAAAATTGGGGACCTGCTACTCATTTCAATTTCCCTTATCCCCCATCTGCGTAAGATCATCACCAAATTCTAACGATTATATATTTTCTCTCAATCATTCTTCTCATTGCAGCAAGATTTCTGGCTAAAGCCAGGTCTGACTATGTTATTCCCCAGCTCAGAGGCCTCCAATAGCATCGTCCTTGTCAATACTGGTGTTTTCCAAACTGTCCTGTAGAGTTTCACAAGGTTTGAGTCAGTGTTCCAGGTAAGAGAGATTCAATGTCAAAGAAATTTGAGAAACAGTGGATTGGACAAAGCCAAACTGGCCTCCTCACTAGAGAACTACTCAGAGCTTTAAATTCCACATGTGCAATGTGAATTTCTCGAGGACTGTACTAGGCGATATTTCCCAGCCTGATTTTTGCACAGTAGCATTTTCTTACAGGGTACTTATTATTTTGTGTCACACAGTCTGGGAAATGGTCTCTGCAACCAGCATATGTAGTGAGACACCTGGTAAGTCAGAATTTCAAAGATTTTAGAAAAAGAAGATGACAGTGGCATCTTCTCCAGGGTAAACAAGGGTTGCAGGAGTTTATGTAAGGAAGCAGGAAAGTCTGAATTCGGGCAGATGCCAGGTTGCATCGTACTAAAACAAAGAGACAACAGCACAGTGGCTGGCTGACAGGGGAGTTGGTTCCTGTCCCTTCCCCAGAGTGAGCACCAGCCAAGTTATTCGTCTCTCCTAGAGTAGCTATTCATAGCAGTATAAGCAAGATACTTGTGCACATCAGTTAAGGAAATATATAAATCAAATAAATACTTAAAATCATTTGTTTATACTGGACAAAAGGTAACATCTATTTAGGTATGTGGCTTTGGGTTTATTGGGCCTCTGTGAAATCTCAGCCTAATAGGATGAGGCAGAGACAGATTTTCATGGCTGTGTAGTAAGCACTGAGTAAGCGCCGTAGTCAGCATGGAAAATAATTCATGACCCAGTTAAGGTGAAAATATGGGACATCTGAATCCTCGCTCCAGCCCCGCCCCCTGCCTCTTCCCTTCAATAGCAGTGATAAATCTAGTCTGGTTTGTAAACAGATTTTTTAAAAGATTTGTTGCTTTCGATGCGTTAGCATCCACATCTTCTACTTGCATGATGTTGCTGAAAATTAAATTAAGTGTCGGATATTTATTACCACATTCCCCTTTTATTGCTTTAGTCAAGAAAGGATAGTCTGACTTGTTATTATTCAATTATACCTGTGGAAATCTTTCTGAATTAGAAGTCAGAGCGCATGTTTCTTGAAGTCTAAATATAATCTTTAGCCCTATGTTTACATTAACATCAAAATTATTTTCCACTCATATCAGCCAAACATATTGTAATGTATTACAGGCAGTGTAGCTGTCACTGGCTCCTTGAAGTTGGAACCCTGAATTAAAGTGAAACTCTAATAAAAATTTATAAGAGAATGACAATCAGGCAGCCTATGACTGAACTTGGTCCCACAATGGCATTTTCTTGCCAATAGTGTTTTAAAATATTTGAATGAGTTGCCAGCCTTTAAAAATGGGAAGATTTCACATAAAAGCCCTGATGTCTAGCTTCCCTTGGAAAATTCAACATCTGATCATACTGATCCCACCTTCTGACATGGGAACAATTGCCCAAGTGGAGCAGTGGCCATACCCCTTGGATGGGCCATGCCTTCTCTAGTTTGCTATGCTCCCCACCACTCCCATTTGCCTCCCTGTCTAACTTGCTTCCCTTGTTCCCTACATGGCCTGTAGGCATTTGAGTTTGGAACCCTGGAGTTAAGTCTCATTTAAGATCATGTCTTTTGGTAAGACTACTGTAACTTGGAATCTGCTCTAAGCCTCACCTGATTCCTCCCCATTAGACAATAAACCTGAAGATTTCTACTGTTGATACATTTGCAGTTAATCCAGGTCTATATCAGATTAATAATTTACTCCCAAGGATTCCTCAAATGTGGATAACATGCCAATATTTTGAATGTAGTAATAAAATGGTGTTTCTGTTCTAATACTCATAACCAGACTGTCCCCTCCTTGAAGGTATGGAATAAGAGAATATTTCTTGCATTGACAAGCCATAGAAAGCATTATACTGCACTAAATTTCTTTAATTTTTCAAACTAAAAACCATGTTGATGCAGAGCGAGCTCACATGAGAAGTCGGGGTGGCAATTAATGGTTCAACACCTTTTCATGTAAATCATAGGAACAGGATGCTAAGCAAGACTTCTAAGAAGTGATATTTGTTTTAAAGAGGAAGTAAACACTTTCTCAAGTGGTAATTTTATATTAAGAATGTAAAAAAGATAATGAGCTTTAATATGAAAGGTTATTCATGCTATTACTAAGTTATCTATTAATTTAAAACAATTCCCACTACACATTTTTAGAATATGTCACATATGAGATAAGGAATTCAACACTTGAGCATTTTCCTCATTCAATAAAATAAAGACAACAGATTATAAATAATCTTGAAGACACCTGATAGCTTTAAAATCCTGTTATGTTATGAGAGTATAGCCATGAAAGCTTAACAAATGTTTTTATTTCATCTCTACATTTATCTTTAGAAAACTAAGAGAATACCATTCCCCTGTCTTCATATAGGGTCCTTGTTTGGTAATCATGTAAATCATGATGAAGGACCACAAGACTCTTTGGAATAATTTAATGCTTTCATGGTACTATTTCCAGATATGCTATGCTTGCATATTTTGACCCTTTGAAAGATAGTCAACAAAGGATTCTGTCCTAGCTCACAGTCTCTTCTGACTCTACAGTTTTATTGACATTTCTCCTATTAATGTCAGAGGAGATTATTTAGCAATAGATTTATCCCAGAATCTTCCCTCCAAAGCACTAATGCTACTTTCTCCACATTTCCACCATTTCCACAGTCATGGTTTCCCTGCTGGGATGACTGAGGTCAGACGGTGAATCACGTCTCATTGCACCTGTCTAGGCTCCTAGACGAGCACCCTTCTGGCCTCTCGGTACTCAACACTAAACCACACAACTTTAAATTCTTCTAGAAGTACAATCCAAATATGATGCCAAGACTTTTTTTTGTTGACATCTTTTGTAAGAAATGACAAACCCTTCTAGCTTAGCCTTACTGTTCCAATAGTCAGCTGGATTCTAGACCAAATTCCCCCCTCTGAGAGAAAAAAAATGTAGAGAATCATAAAAAAATGAAGAATGGCAACAGAAATCCGGCATTGCCTCCAGCTTTTCTTAAAGTGTGAAAGACAAGTAACTGGAAAATTCACATTTGCGTAACAATAGAATAGGAAACTTTTGTTTCAGGAACAACAGCAATAATGATAAGAGGGGCTAGAAGCGGGAAAGTCACAGCTATAACAAACTTCTGAAATTCCCCAGTGCAGGTTCAAGCTCATTTTTCCCAAATTATTTTGATACAATATATCATGAACAATGAACAACTAGCAACTGCTCAAGCTTGGGTTCAATCCTCTTACTGTAAAATTTAATAAGGATGGCCTCACATGTGGGGAGCACAGGTCACTCCTATGTGGTTTAATTCAGGAAAGAACATTGGGTTCTGGAAGGTAATTAGCGCTCCTTATTCAAAAACCTATTTGTTTCATAATGCCTGGGAAGCAAGGTTTAATATGTAAATAATTGTGGGGAGATAATATAATACAGCCATGTGCAGCATAACAATGTTTAGGTCAATGACAGACTGCATATACGATGGTGGTCCCATAAGATTGGCACCATATAGCCTAGGTGTGTAGTAGGCTATACCATCTAGGATTGTGTAAGTACACTCTATGTTCACACAAGGACGGAACTGCCCGATGATGAAGTTCTCAGAACACATCCCCATCGTTAAGCAATGCCTGACTGTATTCACATCCACTGCAGAGTGGAGAAAACTAGGACAGAGAAGTTCAAGACGGCAAGGAGGCACTTGGGAAGTGTGTGTGGTTGTCGGGAGATCCAACTGGATGAGTCTAAAGGACATAAAGATTATTTGGAACAGAATCATCACGCTTCTAGAATTTGGTCTGAAATTCAAAGAGCCTTGTCCTACATATTACCTCTTCAAAATACCTATTTAAAACTTTCTATTTGAGAGGAGGACTACAATGCCAAATGCAGAGGGTGAGAATATGTGAGGCTCTTGTGGCAGTTTTCCTTGGTGAAATTTAGAAGACTATGTGTTTAGATGGATGTAATAAAAAAAGACACCATATTAGAGTGAATTAGAAAAACTCTTTAAATGATAAGCTGCTATAATAATAAAATACATTTGATAACCAGTCAAAATTTAAAGTGCTGTTCATTTTCTAAATGCAAAGGATTCCTTAATATAGCTTGATCTTTAAGCAAAACTTCTTTGGAATTGACACCACCTAACTCACCGATAATTCCTTCTTGAGGGCTTAAAGAAGCACAGGGACTCAGGGACCAGCATAAACCCTGATTTTTCCATAGGTTTAAATCTTAGCCTTTAACTATTCCTAAGAAAAGGTGATTACTGAATATTGCCAACAAATTGAAGTTTAAATTTTCCCTTTCAGCAATATGCCGTCAAAAAGGCAGGACTTCTGGGGTCAGCCCCATGGCATAGTGGTTAAGTTCAGCATGCTCTGCTTTGGCAGCCTGGGTTCGTGGGTTTGGATCCCAGGCATAGACCTAGACCGCTCATCAGCCATACTGTGGCGGCAACCCACATACAAAATAGAGGAAGTTTGGCACAGATGTTAGCTCAGGGCTAATCTTCCTCAAGGAAAAAAAAAAAAAGAGTGGGGGAAGATTGGCAGCAGATGTCAGCTCAGGGCAAGTCTTCCCAGTGGCTCAGCAGTTAAGTTTGTGTGCTCTGCTTCGGCGGCCTGGGGTTTGCCGGTTGGGATCCCAGGTGTGGACCTAGGCACCACTGCTCAAGCCCCATGTTGTGGCAGGTGTCCAACATTTACAGTAGAGGAAGATGGGCATGGGTGTTAGCTGAGGGCCAATCTTCCTCAGAAAAAAGAGGAGGATTGGCAGCGGATGTTAGCTCGGGCTAATCTTCCTCAAAAAAAAAAAAAAAAAAGAGCAGAACTTCCTCTTCTCCTTTTTTTCTTCTCCTTTTGAATAGCAGTATTATCAGAACCCTTATTCATGGACACAAGACAGGAGAAGGAACAATTCAAAATGGTTATGGGAGAGACCTCGGGCAGCACTGCCCACTTACCCTGCCAAGTTATTTCTGGTGTGGACGTCCACAGCAAAAATGCTTCTCCCTCATGGTTTCTATCAATATCACTACATCAGATAAAAGAGAAACTCTTTTGGTAGAAGACAAGAAATCTTATTAATTAACTTTGTAATTGCTTGAAAAAAATTAGTAATTACTAGGTCAATTTTAAAAAACCATTGTATTCTGGATCTGATGTGCCTTTTCCCCAAAACAGAACCATTCAACTTTTTAATTGTATGGAATAAAAGGCCTATTCAACAACAAGTGCAGTAACTTCACAGTGCGTACAAAGCTAGGGAGGTCCGGTCAGAATCCTAAAAGCATCCAAATTTCACGTTGTATAGGAGACGAAGCAGAGCCTGGCTTGTAGGAAATATTAAGTAAATGTTTGCTGATTGCATGCCAACAACAGGCACGATTAGGCACCCACCCATGGCAAGGTCAGTGTTGAGACACAAGACTGTTTGCTATTTAGTTTTCTGCCCTCATCTCCTTACAATGATTCTGTATATAGTCCATAATCCAGCCCTTCTTGGATGGATTCTTGTCTTCCTTCTCCTTTTGTTGGAACCTCCTGGCACTTTCTTCATGCTTCTCTTGTGGTAATTACTTGATTTCTCTTTAGATTGTGTTCGCTTAGCATAGCCCAAATGCCCTACTGCTGCGGTATCTTCTCAGACTGCTTAATTACCTTTCCATCCTTTAGAGAGCTTAATTTCAGAACTCTGCTATAGTAGGTACTCCATAATAAGTAAGAATTCTACTGGCTTTCCTAAAATTTTCTGCAGCACATCTAACTCTGAAGCCTAAAGCACTATTTCTTAAGAACTTTTTTGAAAATACTTAAAGAAGAAACTTGAATTGTACTTATTTATGCAGGAAGGGCCAGAGGCATCATATAAAACTTTGTACTATTTTCCTTCTCAAAGGATTATCTTCAGAGAAATAAATTTTGATCCTATCACGTTTCTTATAAACAAAAAATGTCCTTTTCAAAGAGCCATGTTTCAGTGCCAAGTGAAATGCTACTTTTGGAAATTGGAATCACACCACTAAAGCTTCCAGTGAATGTAATTGCTCACTATCTATAGCAGAATTGAACGAATTGATTAACATTATCCTGTAAAAATACAAGTGGGCACAACAGAGTCTCTGATGCCTTCAGATATTCATTAAACATAAAGTGCGCAGCTTAGACATCACCTATTCTCAGTCTACTCTTTCCATCCGAATTCTTTTGAAAGACTTTTCTGAAACCTGCATATGCCTGATACCTAAACATCATATGGGCAGCTAGGAAAGCATAGATGGATGTTGCCCCAGTCACGGTTCTAGCTCTCTGCCTTATGTTCACTATAAAAAGATAACCCTACTTGATAAAAAGCATGGCTTCTTTGTATTAGCATGCTATAACACACGCTATTTTGAAAACCGTGGCCTCTTTGCACTAAAATAATGTAAAACACTCTGTTTTGAATGTACAAAATAACTATGACATGGCCTGTTAAAATTTATATAAGACTGTATTTCTACTTTTCTGCAACTGTGAGTTCCAGAATGTCATTCCCAGGACAACAAAAAGGAAATGTTTGCTTTACTCCTATTTTCTGGAAATCTTAAGTGTTTATTTCCTCCTTCTGGAAGTCCGTGAGACTGCTGTCTTGGATATGTGAATCATAAAACTGATCACATGGTCTTTAAATCTGAGTCGTTATCAGGCAGCATTCCTGAGACAAAGCAGAATAACCTTCATTCTAAAGATGCAGAAAAATGCTAAGTGGGACAAAGAGTATAATGGGCTATATAACAAGTTTCCTTGGAACTAGACCTTAACACTCGCTGGGTTTATGACTAATTATACTCTCTTGAGGTTGTCAGTGAACAGGGATAAACCCTTCAGTGCCAGCTAGCTCATGGCTAAAAAGTTAAATATCTCTTTCTACAGTAGGTATTCAGGTGAAAAAAAAAAGAGGCTCACATTTAACCATAATTGTGATGAAAGAGGCAGGAACACATCTTTGAAAACCCCTTCAGTCTAAAATATTGTAAGTGCTAAAACAAATAAGAGCTCACAAAATGACCCTGTTCGTCGGGCACAGCATAAGGATCAAACAGATAAAGTTCCATCTGTTTTCTAATCTTGTCCAGTCCTAAAAAGTTTGCCTTCATTTGGCTTAAGGATCTACATAATAAGTAAAAATTTATTTTTTTGCCCAGTGGCTTGGCATTGGGGAGGATATACCTAAAGTATTATTTTATAATCAGGTATCTAAAGTTGCCATTTTATTTGGTGACAATGACAGAAAGTAGGTTATATCACTGATTATAATAGACCTCCTCACCAAATTAGAGTGGGAAATTAAACCAAAAAACTGGCTCTGGGTCCATACCTCCTGGGTTACGATTGTGTTGAACTTTGCCATTAAAAAGCTCTCTAGGTGGGGCTGGCCCCGTGGCCGAGTGGTTAAGTTCGCGCGCTCCGCTACAGGCGGCCCAGTGTTTCGTTAGTTCGAATCCTGGGCACGGACATGGCACTGCTCATCAGACCACGCTGAGGCAGCGTCCCACATGCCACAACTAGAAGAACCCACAACGAAGAATACACAACTATGTACCGGGGGGCTTTGGGGAGAAAAAGGAAAAAATAAAATCTTAAAAAAAAGCTCTCTAGGTGAGCCACATACTAAAAGTCATAAAAATCCATTTTGTGAAAAGGGAAAACTACATATAAGTAGCTGTTAATCACAATTATTTTAAGGACGTGAGAGGACTATGGGAATGTGTGGAAGAGGTTTGAGTAAAACCTCTCAAACACTTTCGTTTTTTATCTTGCACTGATTTGCAGTTTTTCTGTTGTTCACATAGCTTATACTTCTTTTACAACTTAAAACATTTTATAAAAAAGAAAAGCTGAGGGCCTTTATTCTGTCTTGGTTTTTACTCTACTGTAACTGTACTTTTCCAATATTTATTCATTATACATTTGAGGGAAACATCTAAACAAAATCACTAGCTCAAGTTTGAATGGATTCAGCTAAATCTATACCTTTGAACGTGGAGTCAGATAATCAGTGGGAAAAGAAAACAATGTTAAATTATGACCGTAATTGTGCACATAAAAGGGAGCATTTGCTGGGAAATCAAGCACGTGTGAAACAAAAATGGCAAAGAGAAAGCTAGCAGAAAATGATATGTTTATTGTTTTTACTGTCTGAAATTATTCCCATGTGGTATTTATAGAAGAGCGCCAGAAAATAACCTCTAGGAACCAAGAATAGTTTAAGCTTTGGATTCGTTAGACCACAAGGAGTAGGCATCTAAGCCCATGATAATCCAAGGAGGGCAGGTTCTGGGGCTCAGTGAGCCCTTCTCTGCTGGAAAGGCTTTGCTACAGAAGGTGCGAAGCCTGGGTCTCAACTCCATCCAACAGTCCTCACCTCCTGCAGCCTACCCGGCCCCTGTTCTCAATTTCCCTCTTCCTATATGGCACATTACTCCTTTTAATCCATTTGATGTTGAGAAATCCATTTGGTGTTGAGTGTTTGGTATTTGGTATTCTCTGCAAAATAGTGATAAATCAACATTTATTGGTAGAAGGTAAGAGACTAAATGAGATAATATCTGCTAAGATTTACGAATTCTATCCCCAAAGTTTTGTCCTCACTGGCTTTATTCTCACAAGCTTCTAAAATAACAGATTCAGTCCTAAACAGCTAAATAAGGTAGTAGCTGACTTTTTCCATACACACAATCTCCATTTAAAACTCTGGTTTCCAGGCTAATGGATATAATAGCATAGTTGAGTCCATGTCCAACTACATAGCTGCATGGCATGCACACGTGTAACCATTGACTGTGCTTATGTGGATATAATGGGGCTGAATGTTAAAGGCAACACAAGGTTCAAAGTTTCTTTAGCTGACTGCAGAAAAAATGGGGCCACAGACACACACATGCATATCCATCTACATACAGAAACTTCAACCAAACAGAGGCAGGAGGTTTGGAGGGTAAAACCAAAGCAGGGCTTCCTAAATCCAGGCAGTAATGCCTTCAGAGAAGCAGTGTCTTCTGCAGAACCCAAGGGCAAAACCATGATCATGTTCAGCCATGATTTCTTTACTTCTTGGTGGTCTCACTTTGAGATGGGCTCTCTGCTTTGCCGTGGGCGTTTCAGCAATGGGCAGTTGTTTGAAGAAGTAGTATTCCTCCCAAATTGAGGTAACAAGCTGCTTCTGGTACTTTTTAATTTACTTAATGATAATATAACTCCACAATCCTGTTTCTCCTTTCAATCTCCATCTTTAAGGAAGTCATCTAAAGTCTTGATGATCTTTAATGACCTTCACCACATCAGTAGTGAAATACACTTTCCCCAGTAACAGATCTGAAAAGCACCTGAAGAAGAACTTAGGCAATTCCAACAGAGCTTCCCACTTTGTGATGAAACCATGTAGAGTTCATAATTTCTTTTTGTTTTAGCTGTGCAAAACAAGGCATTTGTGATGAGACTGTTTATTCCCCACTTCTTTGTAAATGAGTTCTCCAGGGCTGTTCATCAAATGATATTTCTAGAAATGTTCATTCGTTCATTTGCCTGTCCATCAAAACAATAGCCTCCATTGCCTATCACCTTAGACCCTGAAGACATGATTCCACCCCAGTTCCATCAGTTACCGATCTGCCACACTCCACTCAATTTCAGAGCTAAAAGAATAACGTGGACACATACAATCTTCAAATCAAAACCCATCAGCATTCTTTTTCAAGAGCATGGACAAAAACGGAACAAAATATGGTAGCTATGACAGAACAGCTATCTTTAAGGAAACAAAAACTAGAGTGTAGGAATGACACACATTGAAAGGTTATGTTGTTTTAGAGTGGTACAAAAGCAGACTGGCTTTAAAGCAAGCCTCATAAAAGGACCTTTTAACAACCCCATGCCACTTTGCTTTGAGAGAGAAAAGGCATTTCACACTTCATTTCCCTCCATGCTCAGTGAGCCTCTTCTTCGTCTACAACTCTCTTTGTCCATGATCTCCATCTCTACCTTTTGGTCCACTTATTTCTTCCAATGGCTTTCACTTGGGGAATGTCATTTGGGTCACTGCTGTTTTCACTGAGTCCTCTTTTTGAATAACTCTTATTTACTTGATGAGTCTCTTAATATTCCTAGTTTTCTTATCCAGTGGAGAACTGAAAAACAGTCATGCATACCAAAATGTCTCCTTAGAATTAACACAACATAATAAACAGAGTGTGTTTTCACTTACAGAAGTCATTAATTTCTATGATGCAGGTGGGCAGAAGGTATTTTCCTCATTTCACAGATGAAAAAGAGCCACGTTCGCTTAAGGACCCCCCTTGTGCTAAGTGCTTTTCCTCAGTTTTCATTTAGGTCGCCAACGGTACTGTGAGGAATCATCACCATGTTGCAAATCAGGATGCTGAGGTTTAAAGAAGGCAAGGAATTCTCCCATAATCCCATGCTTTTCAAATGGCACAAATCTGACATCGAAACTCATGTCTTGTCATTGTACAATTCTCTTATACCACAGCATTTTGGGATTCACTTCTGTAAGGTAACACAGACATCTGTTCTCAAAGCAGAGCTCTGTAAACTCTCCAATCAGAAGAGATTACAAGAAAGTGAGTTGCCTTGTTTTCTTTGCTCTCTCTGCCATGAGACCCCCTGGGGCCCCCGCAGTAGTATTCTGGGTCTCTGCAGCATCTCCTGTTATTGGTTTACTCTACAGATTAACTGGAACTCATTCTCTTTGTATTTAATCCTTAAAGAAAAGTCAAGAGACTAGTTTGGAGCAGGAACCACTTATTTATAGAATGACGGAATTGGCTTTCATCCCTATATAGATTTATTCCTCTAAAATAATCAGAAACTGGATAAGATTTGCTGTGCTATTGATGTTGTTATTATTATTTTGCAGTTAGCATCTATGTGGTTTCACCTAAAATTGTGCACATACTCTGGAACTATAGCGCATTATCTCTGGGTTATCAGGAAGGAATAGTATATAATTAAAAAGAGTGTGGGTCTCACTATTTTGAGACCCACGCAAATGTCTTTGTTTTGCCACCAACTCTTATGACAGCCAGGGATGTCAATTTACCTCTTTGGCCCTGGGTTTCACCTTTCAAGTGAGGCAACTGGATTCTATGATCCCCAATTCCTAATATTTTCTTATTCTATATAATCTATATGGAAAACCCTGCATTTCTAAGAAAAGTACCAAACTTGCAATGCTGGACGTTGAGCAGAAGAATGTCAAGGGAAGAGACTGCAGACCTGAACCAACAGACACAGAGGGTTCAGTGCGAAAGGTGGCTGAGGCCAGGCTGCAGGAGAGGACGGGAAGTGGGTGGAGTGAGTGGGATGGAGGGTCGCTGCACTAGAGCGAGAGAGGGAAGGAGGATGGAGTGAGGGAGGTGAGTGGAGTGGAAGATGTGGGCATGACTGGGCTGCAGAGAAGGTGGCAATTACAGGTTTGACAAGGTTATCCCTGACTTCTCTCTAGCCTGGGTAGCCTTTTCATTTTTATTTTTTGTATTTTTTTTTGGACTTATTTGCCAACTTGAGAAAGATATTTATTCATTTTAGAAGACTTTTCTAGGGGCAGGAGAAAAAAGGTAAATGTTTAATTTACTCCAAATCTTCATATTAATAGATACCCTGGTCTCCTGTGTCCCCTTCCTATACACTTCAAAGGAAATTAAATGACTTATTTCTTCTTGTTTAATTTTGTTGAAATCCAACAAACAAGCTTCCATGGGAAGGCAATAGGGTGTATACTGGTAAAGTCGGGAGAGCTTTGCCTAGCTCACCACTCTGTTTGGAGAGAGGCAGTGTGGCACACGGCTACAAGCAGTGGCTCCAGGTTCAGGTCCTAGTTCAAGCCCTTTCCGGCTGGGTGACCTCAGGCAAGTTCAATAACCACTATACCTGCTCTGTCCAGTGCAGCAGCCGCCAGCCGCATGTGGCTACTGAGCACGTGCAATGTGGTTAGTGTGACTGAGGAACTGAAGTGTAATTTTAGTTCATTTTAATTACTTTTGGTTTAACTTTAAGAACTGACACTCTATCCAGTTTTTGGAAAATGTTTAACTAGTTTTGAAACAACTTAGATAAGCGAACTGACTCTTTCAACTGTAAATTTTATGAAATCTAAATCCTGAACAAGCATTTGTGATAAATTTTTGGCATCTACAATTCTGTACCTAATTCCAATGTGGGAAGGGGGTGTTTCTCTACACATTCAAGGGATTCTCTCACGCCAGCTGGGTGCCCTACAGTTCAACTCAATTCTGGCACTACCTAGCAGGAGATAGCATCAGACTCCACAGATTGTTCCACCCTTGTTCAGTCCTACAAGACTGTCCTGGCCACTCCCAACTTCAGATGTCAGTCCCAAGTCCAGGTAATCACTTCTGCTTCTGGCCAACCAGCTATAGGTTGGAGATTCCAACGACGCCCTCCTTGGGTTCAATTAATTTGTTAGATCAGCTCACAGAACTCAGAGAAACATTTTACTTACTAGATTATTGGTTTATTATGAAAGGATATAACTCAGGAACAGCCAGATGGAAGAGATGCATAGGGCAAGGTATGGCAAAAGGGCTCAGAGCTTCCAAGCTCTCTAGGCATGCCATTCTCCCTGAATCTCCACCTGTTCACCAACCTGGAAGCTCTCTGAACCCCATCCTTCGGGGTTTTTATGGAGGCTTCATTACGTAGGCATGACTGATTAAATGATTGGTCATTGGCGATTGATTTAACCTCCAGGCCACCTCCCCTCCCAGGGATCAGAGGGGTGGTACCGAAAGTTTCAACCCTCTAATCACATACTTGGTTCCCATGGCAACAGCCCCCACCCTCAGGTGTTTTCCAAAAGTCACTCATTAACATAACAAAAGACAACTTTATGGCTCTCAACGCTGAGGAAATTCCAAGGGTTTTAGGCGCTCTGTGCTAGGAATGGAGTCAAAGACCAAATATATATTTCTCATTATCAATCACAGTTTTACAGCATCCAAATTGAAATGTGTTATGAGTATAAAGACACGCCGGATTTTAAAGACTTGGTAAGAAGAAAAGAATATAAAATATCTCATTAATAATTTTATATTGATTATATGCCAAAATAATAATAGTTTGGATATACTGGGTTAAATAAAATGTATTATTAATTTCATCTTTCTTTTACTTTTAAAAATATAGCTCCTAGAAAATTCAAAATTACGTGGCTCACATTATATTTCAATTGGACAGAGCTCGTCTATAGACTTTAATTTCTTCCTCAATGTTATGGCAATAAAAATAATTTCCTCCAGTAGTTGTGGCAACAAAAAATGATAACTGTGCGGAGTCCTCAGCCACGTGTCTGGCAAATAGCTGGAAGTGCTCACTATAACTATTATTTTGTGGACACTATTTCCATTTTTACTTTCTTTGACTTATAAGGCAGAGTTTGAAGATATTTTATGGGATATTCAATCCATTCTCATAAAGTGCATGAGAGCAAAGAAGTTTGTTGATAACACAGAGGGACCAGTGGAGGGATGCTGACAATTTACCAAATGAATCCATATTTTCTCTTCACATCACAGATTCCTACTATGTAACCTTTATGAACCGTAACATATGGCTTACATTCATTCATTCATTCATCAAACCTTTTATTGAGTATCTATTTCTAGAAGAATCTAGATTCTGTAATTTTGAATTCTTAAGTTTCTTACCTGTTATAAATCTGTAATAAAAAAAACCTACTCACATCAGAAAACTCTGAAATAACTTTACAATGACAAACAAGATAAAGACTTCTTCATCTCTAAGTTAATAACTTCAATGACCCTACTGAACTTAAAATGCATTCTCTCTCTCTTCTCTTTCTCTCACACCTGATTTTCCACTTTATTATTGTGGTGGTTTTAAATTCTAAACATTTCTTTCAAAGTTTTGTATATTTTTCTTGGTTCCTTATCATTTCTAAATTTGGCATAATTTGGAGGACCAGAAAGATGCAATATTCCTCTACGATAGAAAACGATAGAAGGAAAACAAGAAGAAACTAAAAGTTAAATTTCAGAAAAATGTAGCAATTGGTGGATAACACAGAAGAGAATCTCAAACTGAAATGTTCTTTGAATAATCTATTTGTGTGAATAATTTATTCAATAAGTATTCCAGTACTCTGTTAAATAAGCTAACCTTGAATTTTCATTTCCCCACATTCTATGAAGCACAAATTAAGTTTCCTTTTAGCAGTTCAATCCTTTTTCCTAAAATAATTCTTGAAAGTATGTTAAATTTGTGAACTCCTCTTAGTTTCAACCAGACCATAAAAGCAACCATAATAGCTAAAACTTAGTGAGTTCCTACTAAGTTCCAGGCACTATAGGACTTATACTTGTATTTACTCATTGAATTCTTAAAATAGCCCCATGAGATAGTATGGTAGGCAGAATAATAGCCCCCCAAAGAAGCCCATGTTCTAAGCCCCAGAACGTGTGTATATGTCATCTGTATGGTAAGGGGGAGGTAAGGCTGCCGGTGTAATTAAGGTTGCCGATCAGCTGACCTCAAGATGGGGAGAGAATCCTGGATGGTCCAGGTGGGCCCAACGTAATCTCAAGGGTCCTTTGTAAGTGAAAGAAGGAGGTAGGATAGTCAGGGGTCAGACTCAGAGAGATGTTTGAAGATACCATGCTGCTGGCTTTGAGGATGGAATACGGTAATGAACCAAGGAATGTGGGCAGCTTCCAGAAGCTGGAAAAGGCAAAAAAACAAAAACAAAAAAATCCAAAGCAGATACTCCCCTATAGTCCCCAGAAAAGAACCCATCCCTGCCAATTTTAGCCCAATGAGACACATTCTGGATTTCTGACCTCCAGAACTATAAGATAATAAACGTGTGCTATTTTAGGCTACTAAATTTGCGATAATTTGTTACAGCAGCAATAGGAAACTCATTCAGATAGGTACCCTCACTATTCCCATTTTACAGATAGGAAAGCCAAGGCAGAGAGAATTTAAATAATTGACCCAGAGATCACAGAGCAAGCAAGTACTTTTGCAAGGGATTCAAACCCATGCATTCTGGCCCTTAACGCATGGCAACAAAATAAAAGTCAGGGCTGGCACATAGCATCCTCTCTCTTCTTGGCATCTGTTCATTCTCCAAATCTCAGCTCCATTGCCACTTCCTTCCAGGAAGCCTTCCTTGACTGCATTCATGAGGTTGGATGCTCAAAGGATACAGTCTCAGGGTAGAATGTAACTCTCATTTGAAACACATCATGATGACAGTTTCATATTTGTTTGAGTCCTGTCTCTGTTGCCAAACTACAAGCTCCGTGAGAGCAGGGCCATGGCTGTCTATTGTCATTGGTGCCTGTCAAATGCAAGGTGCAATTGTCCCTCAGTTGTCTACCATCTAACCATGACAAATTCACTTGACACATACTGAATTTGAATGGTCTTAAAGAATAAGATACTTTCCAGCAGAAGAAAGTAAATGATGGGAAGTGAATTTAAAAAATCCTAAACTTTAGCCCCTATCCAAGTCAGTCAGCTCCATGGCGATAAAATCTGAGAGAATAAAACAACTATCCAGAAGAAATTTGTTGAAGCATGACAAAATAGTGTATTCACATTTGGTTTGCCATTTATGCATTTTATCTTCAATTGTATGACTCCGTTTCCACAAGATTTCCTGGTACTGGGGGATAAGCTTTAAATCTACTCTTTTAGAAAGCAAAGAAATAAATACAAACAAAAACAGGCATCACCAGGCTTTTTTATGGTTGATTATTTTTAAAAGTTAAAGGACTTTTTGTTTTTTGTGGAGGAAGATTAGCCCTGAGCTAACATCTGCTGCCAATCCTCTTCTTTTTGCTGAGAAAGACTGGTCCTGAGCTAACATCTGTGCCTATCTTCCTCCACTTTGTATGTGGGATGCCCACCACAGCATGACTTGCCAAGCACTGCCATGTCCACACCCAGGATCCAAACCAGTGAACACTGGGCTGCCGAAGTGGAACATGCAAACTTAACCACTGTGCCACCAGGCCAGCCCCTAAGGGACTTTTTATTAGCACTGATTTGTAGAGTCAATGCTTTTTCTAGCCATATAACAACATATTTTTACTTGGTAATATAATCTTTCTAATCTTCACCCTATAGCCTCTCCCAAAACACATCTACTATAATGTTCTTTATATTTTTAATATATATAGTTGAATTTGGTAATTGTTTTTGGTATAAATTTCTGCATATCTCCCCACACTTGATTTTATGCCTTTATTTATCATTCTGGTGGTTTAAAAGTTTTTTTTCTCCCCAAAGCCCCAGTCCATAGTTGTGCATCCTAGTTGTAAGTCCTTCTAGATCTTCTATGTGGGACGCCACCACAGCATGATTTGATGAGCGGTGTGTAGGTCCGTGCCTAGGATCCAAACCAGTGAACCCTGGGATGCCCAAGCAGAATGCGAGAACCTAACCATTATGCCACCAGACCGGCCCCGATTTTAAATTTTAAACACCTCTTTTTAGATTTTGTATATTTTTTCTTTGTTCCTTATCTTTTCTAAATTTGTATCATTTGGAGAACTGGAGAAATGCAAGATTATTTGGATGAGATGATACCGAATGTAATTTGAATTTAGTAAGCCTTTGCCTCAAAGATTTGTGCTGCTAATTACTAAGCCTCCGACCACATTCAATTAATTCTTAGACCCACGGAGAAGGCATTCAATTCATTTGTCCATTTTCTGTGGCTTTGCGATTCAGCTCAAAACCAGTTCACAAGGAAAAATAACTGCCAAATATTCTCTGTGCTTTTATGCTCCACACTACACCCATCTATGGCAAACCATTTAAAGTCGCACTCCATTACACAGGCTTCCTTTCCCAGGGGAAACTTACATTAGTATGTTCAACATTCAACCTCACTAAAACGAAGTAAGAACATTAACTCAGGATTTAGAAGGTCTGGAACTTGTTTCTTCCTCATGCATCCATTCAAAAAGATGAAACTGGGCAAAACATGTTAAAATCCCTTTGGTAATAAAGTTTTATTAAGTTAGAATATTTGTTATAGAGTAGGAAGAGAGATCATTTTATTTCTTTGGAAGTAGTTCCCATAGCATATTCCTCTCTGTTCCCAATTTTTTTCATAGGGCATGTCTGTAAACAAATGCATGTTCCAAAGACACGGCATTATTATTTTCACGAATAACTCATTTCCTTCATTATCCCAGGTTCTCAAAGAACTTGACCTGGAAAGAAGAATTATTATGTCTATTCTACGTGAGGGGCCCAAAAGTGGAGATTTGTTGAAGATCAAAAAGCAAATCAAGAAGAAATTTGACAATATTTTCATTGGTGTCTCTATTCTGGCTCACTGGACCAGCATTTTGGGGTGAACATGGAACAAATACAAATAAAAACCTTAACGTAAACAGCCACTCCACATTGCTGAATGAGTCACCCAGTGGATAATGAGCTCTCATTGGTACAGTGACCTCAAGTGGATCTCTGGTACTGTAAGTTGGCTTGCCTACCTGCAAGACGCCTTCTTTGTATAAAACTCACTAGTTTACAAAGCAATTCCATGAAAACAAACATTCTGGTGCTTCCAACAGACAGGATGGACAGTAGTCCCCATTGAACAAACCCAGAGAAATGAATCAGCACCTCTAGGTCATACGGGCCTTCATTAAGTGACAGACTTGAGACTCTGACATTGGGCCTTCTAATCCGAATCTAGAATTCATCCCTGAATCACAACAATTCTCAGACACTCATGTGAACAAAAGGTGGTCAGGAAAAACCCAAGTTCCTTTGTATCTGGTTAGGCGGAAGAGCAAATACATTGTAGAGGTCCAAGTTAAAAAAAAGAAGTTTCCTTTCTGGTTTAGCCATGTCATTCACCAGAACAGGGTCAGCCAACTTTTCCTGTAAAGGGCCAGATGGTAAATATTTTAGGCTTTGTGGGCCATATATGGTCTCTGTTGCGTAGTCGTCATCTTCTTCCTTTTTCATTTTGTTTTACAAAACTTAAAAGTTGTGAAAATTATTCTTAGTTCACAGGCCATAGAAAAACAGACTGTGGGCAGAATTTGACCCATGCACCACAGTTCATCGTAGCACCGGACCTGGCATTCTAGAACACCAAAGAGCTTGTAGTGCAGGTCTCCAGGCAGGAACTGAAGTTCCTTGGTTCCAAAATGTTTATCATATAAGTGCACATCCTTGATTCACAGAAGAGATTTCATCTCCCCAACTCACCACAAGTTTAAGCTACCATTATTTTCCTCTGCCTTTAACCAAAATTAAAGACAAAACCATGTGTGACTTGCTATATACACTAGATCCTTGGAATTCCCAAATTTAAATTTTATGGTTTCTACAATTTCAGAGACACTCCAAAATGCTCAGGAATTTTTTAATTTTTTAATTTTTGAGTTGAGACTCTTGAATCTGGTATGTGCATGGTCAGATAGCCAGAGAGAGACCAGCAACCTGCTTCTTGCCCTTCTCTGTGTCACCACTGCCCTCCATTACGCAAGTGGATAAGTACTCTTTTTTATAGGGAGAGGAAATAGGCCTTAAAAAGGAAGCCAACTTTTAGGGTTGGTGATGAATAAATGACATAAGAAATTACAGACATTCACCAGAAAGCAGCAGATCTGCATAAATCAAATTAGTGTCTGAGGGTTTTAATGAAAATTGCTATAAAGGAAGTAAGAAAAAAATAACTCATAAATAGGTTTCTGTTAATTCTTCTGTCACAGCAAACATTTCTGAGGCAGAGATAAATTAGAGCTTTGAAGGAATGCCTTCATTTTTCCCAGTTAAACTTGACTGCATTTTTTTGAGGAAGATTAGCCCTGAGCTAACATCTGTGCCCATCTTCCTCTCCTTTATATGTGGGATGCCTACCACAGCATGGATTGGTAAGTGGCGCGTAGGTCCACACCTGGGATCTGAACCAGTGAAACCCTGGCTGACAAAGCAGAGCCTGTGAACTTAATGGCGACACCACTGGGCCGGCCCCTAAATGTGACTGCATTTTAATAGGTCGTTGTAATACTCTCAGATATTAGGATGCATGTGACCCTTATAAATGCCAAGGGCCTACAGTAGTTTATTCTGATGTTTAACCAGCCTCTCCACTTTAGACTATGCAGCCAAGCTACAATCAATGCCAGCTGAAAGCTTATCTCTGCGAGAAGATTCTGAACCTGGAGCACAGGAATGATTCTTTGGTACAACCTTCCATAATGAAGGCTTAAGTGCTAAACCCTTGTGAAGAGTGTTAACATCGAAACCCTTGAGCTTACTATAGTAGCCTTCTCCATTCTTAACTTACTCCTGGACAATTCAATTAAAGAGCTAAGTGGGCAGCTTTATCAATGGAGCTTTTCACGTCAGTGTCAACTGCTTAAAAATTTCAAGTATTCAACATCACTTATTCAGCTTTTAGTCCATAAAATGAATTTTGCTGGGGACCACTGGGGCATAAAGCCAACTAAGTTATTACCTATACAGGGTTTCCCATCTGCCAGAGAGATAAGAAAAATACATGAATAGTAAAGTAAATAAACAATTAACAGTTCAGTGAAATGGCTCAAGACATGATTAACTGCAAATGGATGTACACACTATAAATCTTATAGGAAATTAGAAGAGAGGTCATTTATTCATTCACTGATCATTTAATTGGTATTTACGTTGTGCCAGATATTATATCTCCTCTGTAGACTATTCCTAGGAACTCAGACTTGTATATTCAATTTCCTATTTGACATCCCCATGTCTAGACCTAACAGACACTTCAAACTTGACATGCGAATTTAGAGTTTCTGGCTAAATCTTCTTCTCTTGCAGCCTTCTTCATCTGAATGGCAAATCGGTTGTTCAGGCCAAAAAACAAACAAACAAATAAACACCAAAACAAAATACTGTACATTCATCCCTGATTCCTCTCTTTCTCTAACTCTTAGGTTCAATTTGTAAGCAAACCCTATTCGTCCTACTTTTGAAATATAGTCGGCCCCAATCACTCATCATCACCTCAACAACTACCATCCAGGTCTTTCCTTGGATCATTGCAATCACTTCCTGATTAATGGTCTCCCTGCTTCAACCCTGGATCCTCTGCAGCCATAGATCTTGTTACTCCCCTGCTCAAGGCCCTTTATATTAACGAGCTTATGGTTAATATAGTACTTGTTATCCACCAGACACTGGTCTAAGCTCTTTGTAGATATAAACTTACTGAATTCTCACAATAACTGTACATGGTAGGCACCATTACCCTCTGTGTTTTGTCAATGAAGAAACAAAGGCACAGGGAGGACAAGTCATTTTTCAGAATCACACAGCTAGCAAGTGGCAGAGATGGGACTCAGACCTCGACATCCTGGCTCCTCATCCCATGTTCTTAACTTCTGTGTCTGCTTCTTCCAATGACTTCCCTGCTTAGACTTGGAAAAAAGCCCAAGTCCTCATTTTGGCCAGCCAAGCCTGACATGGTCTTCCACCATTACTTCGATGATCTCACTTTCTACTAACTTCTCCTTGGCTCACTCAGCCACACTGGCCTCCTCATTGTTCCTCACACACCCCAGCTTCTTCCCATATTAGGGACTTTCACTCTGGCTGGTCCTTCCGCCAGAGACACTTCCCCCTAGAACACGACATGACTCACTCCCTCACTGGTCTTTTCTCAAATGTCACTTTTTCAATTAGGATGCCCCTGATCCCCTTATTGAACATCTTTCTAATATATCTAGACAGTCTCCTAAGCACTTAACTTGTATTTTACTTCATTAAACCCTCACAACAGCACTGGGCTGATGGAACTCTTACTCCATCTTACAGAGGAGGGAAAGAGGCACAAAGATATTAAATAGCACACAGAAGGTCACATAGCTGGTAAGTGATGAAGTCAAGATTCTAGCCTAGAGTCTCTGGCTCTAGATTCTGTGATTGTACACACACACACACAAATTAATATGCGAAATTTGGTGACTTGGGTGATGAGAAAGTAAGAACAAAAATCAGTTTTTTCAGAAGCTTATAGCCAGAGTGAGAAGATGATTAGTGTATCAGGCTAAAGGAGGCGGCGAGTTTAGATGATCAGGGTCCAGAGCCATGTTCCTCAGAGTGTCATCCAAGGATCCTCCATCAGAATCTCCTGGGGGTGCTCAGAAAAGTACAGATTCCCAGGCTCGGCTCCAGACCATCTTTCACAGAGCCTTTGGGGCCAGGAGCCCAAGAATTTGTATGAATATGAACTCCTAGGTGATTTTGAAATACATTACAGTTTTCAAACCACTATCTTGGAAGATACAAGATACAAGATACTTGTACACAAGCATCACAAGCCTAATATAGTGTTTCCATAACAACAAAATTTGCAAAAGGTACTATCTCTGTAAAACTTTGCAGCTCAGGGCAGGGACCTTTGACTAGTTTGTTCATTGGTGGATTCCAAGTGGTTGACCCATAGCATGCCAGCAGTAAATAGTTGTTGAATGTGTGAATTTTGGTGTGGTCCAGAGGGAACTTTCAAGATGCACAATAACTTTGTATGAGCATATTTTACTCTGAGTGGTCCAAGATTTCCATCAGACTTCTCACAAAAATTCAGTTTTATCAGTTTTATCATTATTTCCTTAGAAGTGTGAACAGAAAGGAAAGTATACTATCTTTTGGGATCATTGATCTAAGTGTGACTTGAGGCTCTGACATGTAGCAGCTATGTGACGTAAACAAGAGAGTCAATCTTTCTGAACCCTTGCTCTCTTCATCAATAAATTCATCCTCACCTCATTTAACATCTGAAAAGATATCGTACAAATTAAAAGGATCTTTGAAAAAATAAGGCATTGTTATTAGGTGAATTACTTATTATTTTTTATTTCTCAGTTACTTTGAAATACAATTCTTTTTGCAAACCTCTAGCCACAAAATGTCATAGTCTAATAAGTAAAATTAGAAAAAAATGACTGTTTTAATGACTGAGATGGCAGGAGAAAAAACCATAGTTATAGAATGTATTTATGTTATTAACAAGAGTTAAACTGGGAAAACAAAGGTCTCAAATCTTTTCAAATTTCATTTGTGAAAACTTATGGGAGTAACGAGTATGAAATTATTCATACTTTGTGTTTCCTCTTAGAGATAATCATAACCCAGTAGTTCAAGTACAGTGTTACCTTTTGAAAATCAAATGTTGATTTGTTGATGAAGTTGGCATAGAACGTTATAGCTTAGTATTCTGTCACTCAGAGGCACAGCCCAAGCCAAATGAATTTCACTTAAAAACTTTTAGTGTAACAGGTATTTTTCATTCATTATTTACAACATCCTTGATATCTGAACACTGAACTCTAAGAGAAAAAAGTCGATTGTACCGAAACCACCCAGACTTCAATGCTCCCCCAGTTTTGTAAACTTTAGCATGCTCCCTCCATCCGAAAATGGGATTTCAGTGACTAAGCAGATCTCCCCCTGAACCTAAAGAAAAGACTCTACCCTCTACTTAATCTTGCTGATCAAACAGATACACAAAGGAGTAACACTGCCTATTATAATTAAAGCACGGCAAAACGTAACCTGACAAGGGGCAAGAAACAACTTTCTAATTAAAACACCATGCGTTCCACAAAATTCTCAAAAACTTTTTCTGATTTTATGCCTAAGTTAAGCATCTGGGAAAGGCATTTCCGTTGCAGTCAGAAATAAAAGCCCAAATACCCTGAAGTTAGAGCTGTGACTACCAACATCTACAAAACTTGACTGGTTACATGATATATAAATATATCTGATATAAAAATATCTGTTTGGGGCTCTTTCAAATTAGTTATAAAATAAAATCCACTTAATTAAACCAAACTACAAATTTTTTTTTCCTGCACAAAAGTTAATAACAGCATATAAAATGTTAGGCAGAAGAGAATTTCTAACAGACCGATAAACTACACATTTTTGTGACAGATCTAAGAAAAAGAAAATTAGCTCTTTGAATGATAGAAATAGTTTTGAGATTTTCCCTAAACAGTAAAGCACAGGCAGTACACTCTAGGTCACACATTTCTTTATCTGAAGCTAAACACCCAAAACCCTAAATTGCAACCTCATTTCTATAATAACAGTTCAATCAACTGAGGCTGCTTTGCCACAGACACCATACCATTATGAGGAGGGTTCTGGGTCTACTCATTTCATCGTCACTTTCCAGAGGCAAAATTTCGTGGGATGGTTCCTCCTGGCGTCGTCTGCAAATGTGTGGACAGCTCCTCTGGACCACAGAACGAAAAGCCTGAAGCAGAACAATGCTGGCAGTGCAGCCCATCGCTGCATCCTGGAGCCTACAAAATAACTTCTATGTTGATGCTATGTTTGAAAAACAGTGGCTCCTTGTCCCCGAAAACAGCCTACATTGCAGCTGCAGCCAGCTCACTCTCCAATCACTTCCTTGAGCTCTGATCATCTGATCACCGCCAAATAGCTGGGATGCAGAGATGGGAAAGATTAGATCCACTGAAAGTGAACACACTCAGGAATATCAGAGCATTTTTCCCAGAGAGTATTTCTCAATTCATTTCGAGAGCATGTTTCCAGTTCATTATAATGATTTCTCTTCAATTCTAGTTTCAGAGGTCTGAATAAATACATCTTTCTCACTCAGACATTCAAATAAATCACTCTTTTTCAAACTAAACAACTGAAAATCTGACTTCACACTGATATGTTTTTCCAAGGCAAATGAGTGTCAAATGAAAATGACTGGGGTTTTTTAAAATTGCTTTTTGTTTTTAAATGTAAACGCTTCTGGAAGGAAATTTTCCTAGACCCTTCCTTAAGTGATGGGGGTCTTACTTTCCGTAGCTCATAAATTCCAGAAATGAAATTGGCTCATCGGAATCGTGAAGTCCACTAAATCAAGACAATTTATCAAAAGTATGCACGCGTTAACTAAATCCATGTGAGCAACGCCAGCATTCCCCCTGCGATTTCCTTTCAATAGTAGGGTTGTTCTGTTCCCACACACGCAGTTCTGCAGCCGAATACATTTTTATATTTACATAGGCGGCTTGCAGGGCTGAAAATATCTCTCACTGAGGTCACTCTGAGAGCTCCGCCAAGCTGACCTCTCAGAAAAAGCAGCTGTAAAGCTTTTTCACATCCTATCAATAAGAACTCAAGGCTTCGAGAAGGACTTTGAGGTCTTTGGTAGTTACGAGTCTAGTATTCCCCGACTCCTGCGAGACTAGTCACTTAGCAGGGAACCAAAGAGATGCTTAGAAATCACGTGACCTGCTTGGACTAGCTTCAAGATCTAATGGTATACTGTAAGAGAATAGGACAACAGGGGATGCTTGCACTAAAAATAGCTCATGGAAAATGGATTTTGCTTACAAATGAGGAAAGTATGAAATCCCCAATAGGATTTTCAATGTCGGCATCTTTCTGTCAAGCTAATCCTTCCAGCGTAACTCTTGGAGATTCAAAGCAAAAATGTTTCCTTTGGTTTCTGGGCTCCTCAGGGCAGACGGTGCTGCAGGAAGTTTGGAGAAGGTTTGTTTTGCTATAAGGTGTGGCCACTCCGGCCCTAGTAAAGCTGCTTTCACATAAGCATCCAGCATAATGCTCAATTAGGCATTAATTGCTCAGTAATCTGTCACAACACAGCATTATTTAATTGGTATGTTTTCCAGAGAAGTAAAACATTTTTATTTTCTTTTAAGAGGTACTGGCTGCCAGGAGTTTTCCATCTCTCTCTGTTTTGAGCAAACATATCTCAGTACTGCTGGAAAAAGAAGAAAAAAATGCTAATAGTGCTGGCAAGTCCTCTAACTCCCTCGGGACCTTTGTCAGAGTGCCCGGGTGCTAATCTAAACCATTTTCACTCCAAACAACCAGGGCATTTACGGAAGAGAGGCTACAATTTAGCCTGTCTGGCTTGTGTATAGAATATCTATATAAATGGTGTTGACCAGAGACAAAGGGAAGAGTGGGCTTCGATGGTTATGAACGTGTCTTTTCAAGCGTGATTGCTCCTCTGGGCTCCCAGTATGTCAATGCCCACCCCTGCCACCCACTCTCATACCCCATGACAAAGAACTCTCCAATCTTTCCTGGAGGGTCTGGTCATCTGCTCATAACCAAATAGCTTGAACACACAAGGTGCTGACTGGGGGTGCTTAAACATTCCACCAGCTCTGGTGGTAACGGAAGACGGAGGCAGATCCCTCTGTCATACACCACGGGCTTGGCAGGGAAGAGGCGGTTCGCATCCCAGATTCCTTTCTAGCCACCTCTCTCTAAATCTGGCTAACCTCTGGGGTGGCTTTTGGAGTCAGATGTTTTGGCAGATGCCAAAGTCTTTGGGGGAAACAAATGAGATGCTTTCTAGCTCTGAGAGTCCTGTTTTCATCGATCCCTCTTTGCCTCTGAGGAATTCCTCCCTATTATTGCTGGACTGCTGTGGGACTCTCAATATTCTCTCTCTCTTTCTCTTTCAACTTCCATCATCAAGGAGAGGGAACCTCCAGGAAATAGTTTCGTGGGAATTCAATACACACCACGATTACCCAATGGACAAGAGACTGAAAGGATGGAAACCAGGGAATAACAGTTGGACATAGAGTCCAACATTTTCTTATGAAAAATTTCAAACCTGCAGCAAAGTTGCAAGAAAGGGCTTGGGTTCTTGGCTCTAAGTTTTAAACAGTAAATTAAGCTGGGAGTGTGGTAGGGTGGGTGAGGGGATAGAAATCCCCCCAAAGAGACAAGACCCTTCTATCCCCTTATATTTAGTATACATGTTGATTCACAGGAAGTATTAAAAAATGAAGAACGAACTCTTCACAGGTGTCTGCTATTTTCATTTGAAGTATTAGTAAAATGAATCATTAATTCAGCCTTCAAGCATCAAATGTGCATGGCCTTCCCAATCGACAACTTTTCAAGACTCTCCCTTGCTCTTGTCTGCCTCCTTCTGCTAGCTGGGTCTCATTTCACAATTCACTAAGATATGTATTAAATGTAAAATTCAGAATTTTTAACTTATTCTTGTAGATGAAGAAGCAATGTCACCAACATTGGTAAGAGTAAATTTGCCAAGAAGGAGCGGGAACTCGATTCCATTCTGGGTTATTAAATGTGTACATATATTTACGTATGTTATTTCATACATATATGTTCATTCACGTACACTGAAAATCTTTCTTGTTTCAAAGCAGAGGTGGCATCTCGTGCAGATATGAAGTAGCCTTGGCATAGAGAGGACATAGAAGGAAGGATGGAAGGAGAGACTATTAAATTAAAGTGTACCTGGGAGAAAGTTAAATGTAGGATGAAAAAGTAAGAAGTTTTGGAGAGTAAAAGAGGAAGGAAGAGTAAAAAAGGGAGAAGCAACAGACATGAGAATATCTCCAAAATATCCCTGAAAACCGTAGCACCCATTATCCACAGTTTTGCTTTCTGCGGTTTCAGTCACCCACAATCAATTGCGATCTGAAAATACGAAATGAAAAATTCCAGAAATAAACAATCCATAATTTTTAAATTGCATGCTGTTCTGAGTAGCTGATGAAATCTCGCACCATCCCGCTCCATCCTGCCCAGGACGTGAATCATCCCTTTGTCCAGCATATCCACACTGTGTCTGCCACCTGCCAGTTAGTCACCCAGTAGCAGTCTCCATTACCAGATCGACTACTGCGGTATCACAGTGCTTGTGTTCAGGTCACCCTTACCGTACTTAGCAAGGGCCCCAAGACAAAAGGAGTGATGCTGGCAATTCAGATATGCTAAAGAGAAGCTGTAAAGTGTTTGCTTTAAGTGAAAAGGCAGAAGTTCTTATAAAAAGAAATAAATCGTATGCTGAGGTTGCTAAGATTTACAGTAAGAACAACTCCTCTATTTGTGAAATTGTGAAGAAGGAAAAAGAAATTCGTGCTCTTTGGCTGTCACATCTCAAATATGTATGTCTAAGAAAAGACACAGTACATACAGGGTTTGGTCCGATCCGCCGGTTCAGGCATCCACTGAGGGTCTTGGAACGTATTCCCTGTGGATAAGAGGGGACTACTGAACGAGGAGCACTCTTGCTCCTGTGTCAGTGGACTGCTGAGCTGCTCATCCCTTTTCAATGTCTTGACAAAGGAATTTAGTCTTCAGAGCTGTTTTCTAAAATGTTTTGGACTAAGAATTATTTCGTTCTAGATGTTGATTTTTCCACCGTTGGAATAACGCATCCAAAGATCTTTTTACAAGGAGGAAGGGAAATCCATATTTAATTTAAATAAATAATGCCTGTTGAAAGTGTTGGACTTTCCCAGCTTTGTTAAATTATGCAAGAGCTAAATGTCTAAATGTATCTTGAGATGTGGAGTGTGTTGAATTGGACTGGTTTGGGTGCGATGGAGATGAAGCCCATGTTCTCCCACCTGAAAGACTTATCCATATGCCCCCAGGCCTGAGTCTGCTCACGCAGAGTGACAGACCTACTTGGAGGGAGCGAGGTTTTCTGCCAACTTCATATGTCAAGTACACTGAGAGCTAATGAGGATAACAAATATGTTATCTTGTGAAAACAAATATGAGTTCAGATGAAAATACTTTCACTGAGAAATGAAGTGTAACAAGATCAGCCTGACACCGTTGAGCTTCTCTCGCTATTTAAGATGCTATGAGTTGCTGGTTACTATTTCAAGAAGCTAATAGGGCCACGATTAGAACTTACGTACGAAGAGAAATGAATGGTTGCGATTTTGAGAGGAGAAGACCTTGCCTGGGAAAACCATATTCCAACAATGAAGTTGCAAGCGTACTGTCACCTCCCCAGAGAATGGTCCTCTCCCCCGACTCCAGGTTAAATGAACCCCACCTTTTCCCCTGCATCCCAAACACAGAGGTCTGGGAGCCACTAGGGACCTTGTTTCCCATGGTACCTGCATGTCCCAGGTAGAACACGGTTCCCACCATACTTGGAGTCCCAGACTTCTAGTTCAAGAGGGGGGATGAAGTACATTTCCTCCCCTCCTTCCCAAAGTCCAAGTGAAATTACAACACAGAGCGTAAAAGGGAATATATTGATTACAACAGTGGGAAGGGGGGCTCTTTCTGCGGATGCGAGTTTTCTGAAAGTTTTTCTGAAAGATGAAAAATGACTATGATCACATTGGTCAAGAACCAAAAATGAAGGATGCGGAACAACTTCCACAGCAGGAAGACGACACGGAAAGAGCAGCCACTGTTCCCCACAGAGCCCAGGGCTCTAAGCCTGAGGAAGGTAGGCACTGGATGTCAGAAAGTAATTAATCTGCCTTCCCAGCCATCCCCAGCACAGACAGAACACTTAAGCACCTCATAACAGCTCTCTGAAGAAGGGCAAATGCTTCCAGGATACCCAGCATAGGTGTCAGCCCCTCAGAGAAACGCCCTCATTATTCTGGCATTGGCTGGGAGAGGCGGGGCCTGCCTGCCTGGCTCACACCCTCTGAAATGAAGACTGAAATTGGTGCACCTGTCAACCTACGCGCTCGTCGGTCAGCTGTCAGTCTGGGGAATGAGGAAGGGGGCTCAAATTTTCGTCTTCTCCCTCTTCCCAGAGCCAGAAGGCAGCGCTCTGACTACCAAAACTAAGTAGATCTCTCCTTATATTTGGGTTAATTTATAGAGAAACTGATAGTGTATGTCCTGAGCAACACGGTCCAAGTCTAACTAGATCCTCGTCCCACTGGCAGCCTGGTGGAAGTGGCAGCCGGGAGAGTGCAGCAGAAAGGTTCACAATGACCTGCAGAGTCAGACAGACTCCTGCTGCAGTCAAGGCTCTGCCAAGTCTGAGCTGTGTGTTCTTGAGCAAGATGCTTAACCTCTCTGAGCCTAGACAGTATCCACTGCAAAATGGAGATAATCCTTTACACTTGTCAGGATATTGACGGCGGGGAGCGTAACAGAAAAGACCAACATAGAGCCAGGCCCAGAATAATCTTTCAGTGGACAAGTGATGCTGCCTCTGCTAATTGTCATTATGGAGGCTTGGTCACCTCCTCTCAGCCTCCAGGCTCAGCTTGAACATGACACTGCCCCGGAGAAGCCTCCTCTGACAGGTGGCTCCTCACAGCGCTGAACCTGATGTTCTCACCGTGCCCTGTGGGTTTCCTTCCGAACACAAAAGCTGAAATTACACTCACGTGGATTAAATTTGTAGGTTATGTCTTCGCCTCTCTCAGTAAGAGCTGGGATTGCGCTTACGTGGTTCACTGTACGCCCTGTGCCCACCACACAATAGATGCTCAGTGAATAATAATAATGATGATAATGATACTCATAATAAAGCAAGCCCTTCCATAGCACTTGCTATGTGCCGGGCACAGTTCTAACTGATGTTTATACATGGTGATTCATTCACATCTCACTCTATGAAGTAGTGCTCTGATCACCCCCATTTTCCAGATGAGAAAACTGAAGCACAGAGAGGTTAAGCAACTTGCTCCATAGACTCCGAGCTAGTAAGTGGCAGAGCTGGAATTTGGATTTTGCCAGTCTAACTCCAGGGTCTGAGCTTCTAACCAATCCTGCATGTCAAATCTGTGCCCAGTAAACTGTATCTTCCAGAGGTGGATTTATACCAGAAAAATATTTGGCACGTGGCAGGGTATAGCGAGGCAACCCCGGAAAAGCCCCTTTGAGAGATAGTATGTCCCTCGTTGGAAAATCTGTGATGTCTCCCTGGATAACAGTTTCAGAAAGCAGCTAGCTATCTTAGCAGATTGTTTTAGGGTGAAAATTTAAATTGCATTTTGATGGGAATTAAACATTTTTCAACGTAATGAATTTGATAATGAGAATTTTTGAAAAATGTATTGTGCTTCCTGTATGAAGCGTTCACTGGCAGCAGTGACTCAACTATCCAAATTGCCTGTAAAAGCATATAGCTGGAATATGGAAACATGATTGGCTCCCTTCTACCTCCTTAATACAACAACTGCCCCTACACGATATAAGAGATGGGTAACACCGAAATGCCCCCAGAGAAGAGACTACTTTGGGTCCAACAAGAATGAGGCCATCACCCAGGTTACCCATTTTGAGCCCATCCATGCTCAGTCCATGGCTGAGCTACTCATGGCTGTCCAGGCTCAGAGTGGAAGGCGGCTACCACTCATTCTCAAATTTGTGGGAGGCTGACAGCCTGGACACATTGCTGCTGCACAGGGAATCAGCCACCTGCCTTTCTGGGCCAGCGTGACAATTTGGGGACGACCATCAAGCTGGTGCGAGTACAACTAGCTCACAGTCGTTGTCGCACCCTCCTTCACCACCGGTGGTATTCTATGCAGAATGGTGTGATGGGAAGAACCTGGAGACCAAGGCAGAGGGCAGACACCTCCATCCGCTTATTTAAGCCATAACACAGGCTTTACACGGGAACCCCATGAATCGTGGAATGAATAAATCAATCAGGAGGTAATAAAAAATCAACTCCTCCTCCGCCTCCTCCTCATCATTGTCATGCTCAAGCTGTTAATCCCACCGGGGCTCCTTTGTAAATTTTCCAGAGGCTAAGCAATTGTCCTCAAATGAAAGTGACCCCAAAGGAGGAGCACCCCCATAGATTAAAGGCAACTGGAGATTTAGCCCCAAGCTGAGTAAAACCAGGTCACGGATTTGGCCATTTTCCAGGGCAGGGATTAGCAAGAATCTTTCTCCTTGTCTATTTCCAGATGGGTAAGTCCCCTCAGGTATCTAACTCAATTAAGCGGTTGGGAGGGAGTTAATCAGTACTTTCTGAGCTAAAAGGAGGAAAACACAACCCAGCAAAGTGCTTCTCCGTGTCGCCCAGCTGCCCTTTATCAACTCGCATCCTTGCCTCGCCTGGTCTACTTCTGCTCATGAACTTGGGCCTTGTGTTGATTTTGATAGTAACGCATGACCTCTTTTTTCCACATCTGGGACTTGTGGAGTTCTCTTCTTTCCGATTTCTCTTCATTTTCACTTAATTGTAGTGCCCTCTCTTTACGGGGCATCCTTCTCTCCTGCTGACATTTATTGAGTCTTACAATTAATCACTTTGGAAACAAGCACACTGTTCTTTCATTATAAAAACCCACGTGCTGTTGCCAAGCCCTTCTTTATCTTCATTCTCCCACCTTTGGCACCGGGGAAGCTCAAAAGCAGATTACTCTTTTGTTGGTATGTTTAGATGCATCAGAAAATGATCCTTCATTGCTCTCTGAGGCAGCTTCCTCAGCAGCAGCTTGCTGCAGAGGGCACGGATAACTTAAATGTTCCATTAATATCAGACCTTACATTTCCCAGGCTTCTACGTTGAGTGAATTCTTCTCATGTCAGAGTAAGTCTTATTCTTAATAGAAGGTAGTATAGTGTAGCAGTTAGGCAAATGCTCAGGAAGCAGACTGCCAAATTTACATCCCTGTTGAGCCACTTACTACCTTTGTGACTCTGAGCAACATTTTTAAGCCTCAGTTTCCTAATCTGCTCAATGGATGAGTACTCATGAGGATCTACTGTCCATATCAGTGCTTGGCACAGTACAAGACACATGGTAAGTATTTAATACATATTAGCTAGTTATTACGAGAAAAGAGAAGATCTAAGGACTTTCAGACATTGCTTGCTTTTGTCCTGCCCCCTCCACAAGTGGTGTTTTTTTAAAATCTCCTGACTCTTCCTCGCTGAGGGACACACAATGTTCCCTGGGTGATGGAGGAATGGGGGTGTTGGGACGCCTCCTCTGTGCTTTGAAGTTAGCTCCCATGGTAACGTGAGACAAGTTCCATAACCCCTTCCCAGTCCTTTTCCATGAGTAAACAAATTTGAAATAATATAATAATACCCCACTTATCCAGAGGTCACATTTTGAAACCTCAACTATTGTGCTCACAGCCAAGTCCTGGGAAGCAACAGAAACAACTTCTGCAGAGCCCGAAAGAGACAGTGCCCGATTCATTAATCTGTGAATGTGATGGGAGCAGCTTGGAGAAGGGGTCTTCCAGCCACCTTATGCGGGATTCTAAAGAGCCTGCTGAACTAAGCTTGCACTGGCCTTGGACCAGAAGCAAGATAATTCTGACCTGCTCTTGTCCAGTGGGAATAGGGAGTAGCTGATTAGAACTGGAAGGATGTCCCTGCTGAAGGCAGGAGTTTTGACAGCTGTCTAACATCTTCAAAGGGTTGTGGTGGTCCCAGCCATTCAAGCAGCCCACCAAGACTCAGCTACCAGACGGGATTGGGGGCTGTGTGCCTGGGGCAGGAACGAGGGTTCATTATTCTAGCCTGGTGTCTGGGAAGTGAATCAGAGCAACGAACATGAACTTTGGAGTTAAAGAGACTCCAAAGTTTGAATTCTCTGAGCCTTACTTTCCTCAATTGTATAATGGAACTAAGAGGACCTCTTCTGCAGAGTTATTATAACAAAAGATGCTATGTATAAAATGTTGGCACAAATGGTAGATTTTATCATTCTTTTACCACTATTGTTAATACAATCGTCACGTTTGTTATCATTGTTCTTCTAAGAAAGTGCCAAAGAGGCTAAGTAACAGCCCTGCAAGTCAAGGCTCAAAGCTAACACCATCACATGTAAACAGTAACTCAAAAGAGGGAGCCTTGGCAGCAGAATGAGACGGGAAGGTCAAGAGTGAGGTGAGGCAGGAGGTGTCATTGGCTCCTCTTCTCCAGCCTGTGAGTCCAGGGTACATGGCTGGGTCAGACTAACTTAAAGGTTGGAGCCCCCAACAAAAGGAAGGGATAGACATAGACAGTCTGACAAAAATAAAGGAAATCAATGTTCACAGCATCTGGGACTAAGCCATGTTGGGGGCCATGAAGACCATAAAGGACATAAATTGCACAGTGTTCCTAGCCCAGTACAATAAAGAGAGGTCATAACAATGATGCTGATGCATCAGGAAAAGTCAAATTACGTCCAGTGGCCATAGTTTCAGAAGGAAGAGAAACATGTGAAACAGTCTAGATAAATTTCCACCGATGACTGCTTTTAATTTTCCAAAGTCTGTGATTCAATAGAGTAAATTATGTTATCTTCAAAAGTTAGCGATGTAAAAATCATTCTCAGCTGAGGCTGGATAAACGAGCCATTAACTGTACTCTCAGTACTTGTTCTATTTTCTTTTCTATGTTCATTTTTTTCCCCTTTGAATTGTGGCAGGCATTAGCCACCCACATCCTAAACATTCCGAGTGAAATCTAGTTGAGCGTGATCACGAATTGCTTTCCAAACATGAAAATGGCAGTCTTTTAAGTCATTCACAAACGTGCTTTCCAAATCAATTCGAAAGATGAAAAGGATGGTGTCAACCTGAGCAAATTTCAACTTTAGGTTCTTTGCCAGGGCTCGGGGGAGAAGCCCAACATATCATTTTAGAGTTGGTGTAATGCACACAGCTCAGGCTTTTGAAAGAAAATGAGGACAAGGCAAGGTTTAAACCCAGCAGCAGGAGGAGGGGCAGGGCCATGTTCAAAAGATTAACTTGATAAGATAATGTTCAGCTTCTCTTTAAACCCTAAACTGCAGGATGTGGATTCTTAAAAGTCTGTGTTCTTGCTAACTCCAGTTTCTGCTGCTAACAAATGAAGCCAGTGCACTTCTGCAAAAGGACTTGTGCAGCCTGCATTCCAGTGTGATGTGGTGGGAAAGGCAGTGGAGTGGGTTTGGGTTCTGACACTAACTATGACTTCGGACAAGTCTTGTCACCTCTTTCTCTCTGGATCTAAGTTTCCTTGTCCATAAAATTAGAGAGTTAGAACAGATGATCTCAGGTTCCTTCTAACCGCAAGATTCAGAGGAAAGATGAATAAGCGATGTCTGGGCTTCAGGATGGAGCTGGAGATAGGAAGAGTTGTTGCTGGTATATACCACATTCCTACTACCAATATTTTTAAAAGGGCTGCAGCAAACATAATAAGCAGTGTTGAACAAGAGGTAGAAGCACTCCAAAGAGGCAGGGGGAAGAGGAAAGAATTGGAAAGGAGGCAGTGGAAGGAGGTCCAGCCAAACCCATTTCCCTTTCTTGGAGACCGAGTCAATGCCAAGTCAGAAGCCAGAAGGACTTGACCCTACCTGCTCCCTGCCCTGATACAGCCCAACAGTCAGAATAATCACCCCAGTGAGCCCTAATGTGTACACGGCAATGCCCCATGAAGCAGGAGAAGGTTGGTGAGATGGCAACAAGAAGACTCCCTTGGTCTTTCTTTGCAGGAATGATCATTTTGCTGTGTCACAGACCTGAGTTTGTCACTACCTAGATTTGTGACTCTCAGCAAATGACCTTTTGAGTTTTGTTTCCATTTCAAGGAGATAGGGATAATAATAGTATAATGCTACCTTATGATGAGGAGCAAATGAGATAATCCAAGTGACGCACTTACCACCGTGGCTGGGACATAGTAGGGACCCAATAAATAGATAAGCTCTGCTGTTTAAGAACTCAACCCAGGGGGGGTCCATAATTGACAGCTACACACCAGGTGAGTCAACTGTGCCTTTCTCTGCTGGGTGGCATTTGCAGTTATGCCAAAACAGAAAACCTCCTTTAGCAGGAGAAATCTCTGGGCTCCCAGCTTTTTAGAACAGAAGAATGCAAGATAGAATACAGGATGTTCATGTTTACCCTTTAGGCAAAGTATTGTTATCCTGTTTTCTATGCAAGAGCAGAAATGAGCAGAAGGAAGATTCACGTTTCATAATGAAAGGAAACCAAATTTTGGCTCTAGAAAGTAGGGCCTCCCTTCCCTTTGCCCTCTCTGATCTCCACCCAACGAGGACACAGGAGCCCTGGCGTGCACCAAGGGACAGACTACAAATACTCTGCCAAGCCTTGTGGCTATCTTCCCACCAGCCTAGACTACACATTCCTTATTGGAGCAGGAAGCAGGAAGCAGCCAGCTCAGGTAGCTGAGCTGCCAGAGGGCAAAGCTGTAATCCACATGAAGATTTTCTCCAGGGCTGCTGGACTATATGGGGCTGAGCTCTCAGCCACCACGCTGGTGTCGCTTCCACCTTGAAAAGCCCTTAAATTTGGCTGTGCACAAAATTTCCCTGATTAGACTGCATGTGCCCTTAGATCTTTAGAGATATACGTGTGATCAGGATATGATTCTATCACATTCCTCAATGGGAATGCAAAATATCTTAATGCAATCTAAATAAAGGTCTAATCCCCATTCAACAGGGAGTTGAAGAGAAGGAATTTCCTATGAACATACTTTGGCTTTTAAAGCACAGTCTATCACTACACATCTATGAATAAAGATACATTTCAGATCACTTCGTGACTCATTTACTATATAAAAGCTATTTTTAAAAGCATAGCCTATCAATTTATAGCACAACCACCTTTGCAGGAGCTAATGGTGACATAAGCTTGAGAATCGAGTTTAACCTTGTCATCAGAGGCAGTATACACATGCTGGTTAAGGAGGATCTCCAAAACTTCAGCACGCTTTTGCAAGTCAAGTCTGTCTCTTATTGGTTGGTAATGTTCAGCAAGTCACTTTTAACGCTTCTCTGCTTTCACATCCACCTCAGAGGACTGACTGTTGTGAGAGTTAAGTAAGATAATACACTTAAGTGTACATACGTGATATGTCAACAGCTATTTTGGAACTCTGCTACAAGGTGAGGTCACCTGGTATTGATATACAGACCTGGTTTCAGATTTCCACCTATTTCCATTTGAGAGCTGACCTACGCGCTTGTGACACTCTGAACAAGATGGTGTGTGATCAGGGGGTAATGTTGGCATGGTACTTGTAGTTATGAGAGGAAGTGACCATTGACGCATTGGTGATGAAAGCATGGTTAACTGAGTGACTCTCATTGAATTCACTGTTTTTAGGATGTGGAAACTCACCATTGCTGTATTTTTAACTCTTTTGGATTTTTTTTTGAGAAAAAGGTATTGCATCTGCTTGAAGGTTTTAAAATACATATTGCTCTCACTCTTGGCCATAAACTTGCTTTAGCATGAAAAGGACACTATTGATTTTCAAAATTCAATTCTTACAAAAACCAAGTCTGTTTGCTATTAGGTGAACTTGTAGTGCACAGTTGTTCTAAGACATTTTAGCCAGTTACACAGTCAATACCATTTGCTTCACTGGAATCGACTGTGGGATCATTTGAATCAACTGGTAAGTTGTCCAAAATTAGTGGCTCGGCCATTACTCGGCCTAACCATTTCTTCTTCAGTAAAATTCTCACTCAGGTCTTTTGTACCAAACTGCTCATGTCTTCTGTCCCTAAAAATAAAGTTCTCTTATGTTTCCTACCCACTAGGTAAGCACCTCATCCCTCTGCTCTCCATTACAGCTCACTCTCTATCTGGTGTCTCCAATCAGGCACAGTGGGGCCCGGTGGCCACCAGGGGTGGGCATAGGGGTGAAAGAGGACAGGATGCCTGGTGTGCCACAAAACATCAGAACTAAATTAGCAGCAGAAATGAACCCGAAAAGGCCAGGCTTCCATCCAGACTTCAAGGGGACTAGTAAACAGGGATCCAGTCTCAGCAGTTTATATGCTGGCACTGTGGGGTTTGACGCCTGGGTCCAAGCCCTGGTTCAGCCATTTATCGGTTACGTGACAATGGATAAGGGATTTCATTTCTCTGAGTCTCTTCTGTAAACTGAGGAAAATAAGAGTAGTACCAGTTAGGGTGACTAAATAACAGATCATCCAAACCAGGACCCTTTGAAAGTGAAAGAGGGAGCCATTAATAATTATGCTAAGACCATAGGCATAACTAGGGGCTATGCACAGACAAAATTGGTACAAGCTCACCTTGGTAATAATTTCTAGCTCTTATGGTTGCTGTGAAAATCAAATAAGGTAATCCGTGTGAAATCATTGAACCAGGCATAAGAGCGTCATAACTGTCAGCAACATGAGTTTCACAGTCAAGAGGTCCAATCTGAACAACCCAATCATAAGAAGCACCGAGCACCTTTTGAACTTGGCTCTGTATGGAGATCAGCCAGCAGGCAGAGAGACTAAATTTCAGGTTGAGGGGGGATGTGGGCCCCAGACATCAGGGGAGATATTGAGGCAAATTTCCAGCATGGAAGGGGTGCACAGCAGGCAGAAGCAGATTATGGATATGCTGTCGTCCTGGAGAGAAGCTGGAGCGAGGAACAGGAACTGGATCTGAAGCATCACCAGCCATTCTGACTTCAGATTGGAAGCAGAAGAAGGAAAGGGAAGGAGAGATATGTTTGCTCTATATCCGGATTCTCAAATCTTCACCTCTGGCTGCAAAATCTCCTCCAACCTCCAAATGCCTACTTCTACATTTCCATCTGAATATTCTGCCCCCTGCCAGATTTAACACTGCCTTTGGGCCTTGTTTCTGAACCAGCTCTTCCTGGCAACTGCCTTACTGCTTTTAATAGCTGCGCCATTTTCCCTCAGCCATTGGGGTAACCTTTGCTGTTTTCCTCTTCATTGTCACCGGTGTGCAACAGGCAACAAGCTCAGCTCACATGCACCTGATGATGCAGGACAGGAGTCAGAGGCCAGGCTGTGCTGGGAATATACTCGAAACCCAGTGCTTGATGCCACAGGGGACTAATCTCAGGAAGAGTGAGCCCAAGAATTGAAGTTCAGAGCTACCAGCAAGCCAAGGAGGACCACACTAGAATCCAGAAAGAGAGTCATTACCAGATGTGGAATGTGGTCCAAAGCCACAGAGGGGATTTTAGATCTGATGACAGATTCCCAGAGGGAGGCCTGGTGGCCAAAAGAAAGCAAAGAACCCAAGAGGGCTCTTTGTAAGAGTGAGCAGGATGTGGGTGTGTAGGCATGGGGATATGGACAACACTCTGTCAAACAAACATGTGTCGCTCCAGCTGTCTCTTGTCTGAGTTTTCCCCAATGTAGATTTCAAAAGCCGTGAAGTTCTGTACCCTCAGATCTCCTAGTGACTCATGAACACATTCCATATTTCGGTCCTTGCACCCCCCACCCCTGTTATAGTTCTTACCACTTTCAAACTCATGGTATTCCCAGGGCCAGACACCAATGACTTGAAAAATGGCAATCTATTTCCACTTTCCAGTTAGAGTTATGCCAATTATAAGTCTTCCGTATATTTTCTTAACATTTTCCCTCTATTACTGCTTGTCTGTAAGTCGGCATGAGCAGATGAATAAAAATGAATGAATAAGTAGCAAACGAACTCACGAAAATGATTCAGAAGCATCTGTTTTTCTTGGCTCAGCACCTTGGTGCTATTTGTATTATTATTGTTCTTTTTAAATATTTACTCACACCCTCCCTGCATTCTCCTTGGTGCCAGAAAACAAGGGAAGCTTTCCCTTGTTCAGATCATCTCTGTGCTCTCATCTCTTCCAGCATCTTGCTCCATCCAGTGTCTCTCTCCCCTCTACTGGCTCCTTCCCCTCAGCAGCATAAAAGCTTCTCCCAGATATTAAATAAACAAACAAAAATAAAACCGCTTTCAACCCTGAAATTTCTATGGCTACAGCACTCCCTTGCTTTCCCTCCCAGGCAAACAACTGGGAAGAATCATCTAAACACCCTATTTATTTCCTTGCTCTTCTCCCTTCACCCTTAACCCAGGGCAATTGGCTGCTGGCACTCACTTCATTGAACTCCCTCCATCAGAGTCACCAGTCAGTCCTGCCACATGGTTTTCACATGGAAAAAAGATGGTAGAAGTCCTTCCAGGTGCATTTTTTCTCTTACAAATGTCTTGTTCTTGAAATTTCACTCACAGAATGAAATTTCGTGTGAAAACCTTCTTCAGCACAGTTATTGCAGGAGAGAGGTTTGGCTTAATGGGGTGTTAATACGTCAACTTGCCTTCCTCTCTCCCTCCTTTCCTTCCTAATAAATGTGAAAAGACAGAAGGATGGAAAAAAGGAGTGGGGAGAGGGAGAGAGGGAGGGATGGAGAGAAGGAAGAAGGGAGGGGGGAGAAAAGGAAGAAGTTTTCTCCATTTAATGCATATTTCTCCATTTAAGGAATATTTACTGAAGGCTAGCCTGTGCCAGGCACTATCCCAGGCCCTGGAGATATAAACACGAAGATGAGAGCTCTAGCCCCTTGGAACTTACAATCTGGTATAAATCTCTCAAGTAAAACATGATTTCCTCTTAATATTATCCATAAACACCATAATTGTATTTTTTAGTGGATTCTTTGGCCTAAACTGAGCATTGTCTGGTTTAATGCCCACAATTTCAGATAAGAAAAATTAAACCCAAAGAAGCAACTTTTCCCAGCTCCCCAACCTGATAGTTGCATCCAACAGTACACAATAGTAAATATTAAAAGTTAGTTTATTGCCTGCCAAGCGCTTGGCAAAGCTCAGGGATGGAGTGAAAGCTTTATGTGTGACGGAACAGGTTTGCTCTGATCCTTCTTCAGACTGCATCCTGAGTGATGTCACCAGGCACTGAAGCAGTCACTGTTGATTTGGGAAGTGACCTCAAATTAGAAAATTATGATATGTCAAAGGATAAGAGAATTTGACTTTTTATTTCACCTTTTATGAAAAAATACAGCTGGCTCCCAAGAACACATTCATGGTGAGTCTTTTGAAGCCACAAAAATTATTTCCTGCCGTTTATAAAAAACACTGGGGTCATGCAAGTCACAGACACACGTACACACACACACACACACACTAGCTTTAAAACTCATGCTTCAATCTTCTTGCTGCAGTTTCTAATGGTTTCTGTGGTCAGTTTCTAAAATTACAAGGGAAAAATCATGACCTTTGGGGAACTCCTAGTGTCTGGAGACGTGTGTTCTGTTTAATACAGTCATTACTGGAATTGTGCTTTCCACGCGTGCAAGACCAAAAGGTGAGTGATTGAACAGAGGAAGAGGCAACCCACTTTTTTCCCTCTTTCTTTTCTCTTTGCTTTATTGTGATAAGAACCCTTAACATGAGATCTACCCTTTTAACAGATTTTTAAGTGTACACATGGCATTGTTATCTACAAGCACAGTGCTGTACAGTAGATCTCTAGAACTTGTTTATCTTGCATGACTGAAACTTTATACCCATTGATTAGCAACTCCCTCTTTTCCCCTCCCCTAGCCCATTTGTTTTTAAATAGACTTACTTTTTAGAGCAACCCAGCCCACTTTTAAACTGCATTGTTTTGAGCACTTCCTGTCTCCAGCTGATGGAAAGTAATAGCGCCAATGCTGTTAGGAGGCCAACAGAATTTCAACATGTTCACAACGTCTTGAGGTGTCTTTATCAGCAGTAGAGTAGGCTGAAGGCATTGAGAATGGTGACTCCATGAGCCAGCCAGGGCTTCTGTGTCTTTCCTTCAGAAAAAGCTGCTCAAAAGGGTGCTCTAGCTATTACTAGAAAGAAAATCGGTCACCAAAAACTGTTGTGTTAATTTGACATTGAAGAAGTTAACTTACTAAAAGGGTTTAGTGCTGTTTTGTGTCAACAGGGGGCAGCCAAGGATTATTATGGGCAGTGGTATCTTATCAGTATTTAAAAATTATTAGCTTTAAAGTTATCGGTTAGTTAGTCATAGTAGAAGTCTCAGCAATCTTTCACGGTATGTGTATTTAGCAACAAGTATATAGGAGTCAACAGTAGGTGCTGGGGACTTTGGTAAGCCATGGGTGGGGCTTACAGGGGTATGCAGCAGTGTATGTACAACAGAGCTCCTACAGTCGAATTTTATTCAAAGTACTATGGAAGGACAGAGAAGGACAGTTAATTTGGCCAGGGGAGTTACATACGGTTTCTTAGAGGCTATTTGAGCTGTGTCATGAAGGATGAATAAATGACATAATGAACAAATGAATAAATGGGAAGAGAAGTGTTTCAAACATGAAACATGTCCCTCAGGAAGGCACTCCTCTTTTGGAGGCAGATGCCACTTCTCCACTAGATGCTGAAATCGCTCAGCATAACGGGCGCCCCCTGGTGCCCATTGTGAGAAGAGGCCTCAAGCACAAACATCCTTTTGGGCTATATTGTCCTATAATGGAAAGAAATTTCAGAAGGTTTCAGTTTTGAGTTCGAGTTTGCAGTAACCCTCTCAAGGAGCATTTGAGGTCCCTGATGGTGGGAGGTGGGACTGTGTTATCCTTCCACCGGGAGATGGCCCTTAGGAGCAGAATCATCTCTGGCAGTGCAACTTTCTCAATTAGAATCAGAGAAAAGACCCACAATCCTGAAATTACACTTTAATGATTCTTGTTGACTTCATGTTTAATCAAATGAAGGTTTTGTTTGAAAAAGGCACATGTAATGCCCAGAAACACTCTTCATTTATTTTACTTTCAAATGAAAGGTTTTATCTAATAGTTGTTGTTCCAAATTTTACGCAGTAGAGTTGTGGGTATTTCATTAGCACCCTTAATCCGTAATGGCCTTCATTGTCTGCTAAAACCACAAGAAATATTGTCTCTTTAAAGTTCTATGATGTGCATTTATTCTGATAATATAATGTCAATGACTCCCAAGCCACTTTGGTGATAGAAGTCACGTTTTCTTGCCTGAAATGTTCAAAAGCAACCGGGGTTGTTTATCTGCTCCTCAGGTCTAATCGTAACAGAGCTCACGGTTAAGTTCAGTTAGGTCTACCCAAAATAAATATTATAGTGACAAAACCAAGATGCTATTTAATAATCATAAAAATGAAAAATACCATTTCTGAACATGTCCTATGTGCTCAGCCTTTTCTCATTTAATCTGTGATGTAAGTATATGATTACCCCCTGTAGTGCGTTGAATGGTGCTCCTCAAAAAGATATGTCTGTGTCCTAGTCCCTGAACTGGTGAATGTACCCTATTTGGGAAAACGGTCTTTGCAGATGTAATTAAGTTACAGATTTTGAGATAAGATTATCTTGGATTATCTGGGTGGGTCCTAAATCCAACAACAAATGTCCCTATAAAAGATAGAAGAGGGGAAGACAAAGAGAGAAAAGGAGAAGGCGATGTGAAGATGGATCAGAGATCAGAGTTACACAGACGCAAGCTGAAGAATGCCTGGAGCCACCAGAAACTAGAAGAAAGGATGAAGGAGTCGCCCCTAAAAACCCTCAGAGGGATTGCACACCTGCCGACTACTTGATTTGCTGACTACTCTGGCCTGTGAAAGAATAAATTTCTATTCTGTTACTGCAAGCCACCCAGTTTGTGATAATCCATTATGGTAGACCCAGGACACTAACACATCCCTATTTTAAAGTTGAGAAACTTGAAGCTCAGAGAGGTTAAATAATTTCCAGGGCCACACAGCTAGCATTAATATAGGGTAGACTGGTGTTTGAACTCATTTTTCTGACTCAAGAAGCTGTGCTCTAAGCATAAAGCCACAGGTCTGGCTTAACAGTCTAGAGAGCATCTTTTTCCTAAGAAAAAAATCAAGAACGCCAACAGTGTGCTGATGCAGAATTTCAAACAGCCCCTTCCAGCAGCTTCCTGTCTCCAGAATCAATTGTTTGCATTAAAAGACCCATTAGGGTCTGTCCATCGACAATTCAGGACACAGAGGGCCCAGCTTCCAACTCAGGGATAAGGTAGTTCTACACTCGGCCCCCAAAGGAGCAGTCCTGGTCTCACTTTATCTCCCTAATCATATGTATAATCATCTTGACTCATGCTGGGCAATAATACAATGGAGAATGAACATTAAATTAAATCTATAAAGAGGCTGAAATCAATCAAGCCCTTCAGGAAACTAATTTTAGAAAATAGGTCATTAGATATATTAGAGTCAATCTGGAAATCAACTGAGAAACAGGATCTCATGTTTTCTTTAGAAAAAACCTTTTTGTCATGAGATAGAATTTTTATGATCTTACGGCAGAGAAGTATAGCCACCACAAAAAAACTACAAGTCTCTAGTGGTCAAAATAGTGATTTTACGCTCCAAGAAGAGGGCATCACTGCTCTCCCCACACACAGAGAACAGCAAACAGCAGCAGATTCTCTGTAGGCTAGCAGGCAAGCTCTCAGCGACACAAGGACATGATTTCAATAATTGGTGAATTCAACGGAAGGAAAAAAATCTTTAAAGCATGTAAAGTTTTGGCAATTCCAATCAGACCTTTACTAGGGCAGAGTTGATTGAATGTTAACTACTCATGTACTTACAGCCTTGATTTTTGCCAAATTGTTGTAGTACCAGCTAGTCTAGACTTAACAAAAATCCTTTGAATCAACAACTTAATGTTTTCCCATAAAATTTTATTTTAAATGAAAACTGTAAACCTGGACCGTAAACCAGTTGCCAAAAATAGAATAATTGAAAATAATTTTAAAATATAAGGACAAAATTAAATATACTTTGCCATTCAGTTCTAGCTCAATACTGCTGGCTATCACAGTTTAAGCCCAGAGTCACTCTTCTCTCTGTAAGAAGGTGGAGAAATGTGAGGCAGGTGGTAAGGACAAACTAACACTAAGTTGACACTTTACCCTTGGTGTGACCAGGAGTATTGAGAGAGAAGTGAAAAAGAAAAAACCTTTCACACTATGATTCAATGTTATTTAAAGCTGTGTGTGAAACTACCTAGAGTAATCTTGAGTAATCTTGAGTATGATAACTGGTATGCATTTCACACTTTGGGAAAAAGTACTCATATTTTTGGGAGAGGGGGGCAGATAGAAGTAATTTACCAAAACAGAGCAAATACTATATATATATAGTACTGACTATATATATATATATACTTTAAATATTTGATTAATATGAAATCCATCTTCATTTTTCTCCCCACAGTTACTTCATGGACTGTTTCTATCCCTTCCGTTTATTGTAATCTTAGTTTGAGTGGCATGGGTTACTATAAAATCCCCTAATGGTTGTTTCTGACTATAGTCTTTCTTTCTTTTAGGTTGGTTTATGAACTTACTCATCTCACAGCTTTGGTTGAAAACCTTCAAAACCTTCCTTAAATCTATCAAGTGATTCAGATGAAGAGCCACTCACAAAGCCCTTGTTATTTCAACTCTCATCTGCCAGGTAAACCAATAGTTTCCTTGCCATGTCTTAACTATTTAAGCACTCTCCCATTTATGCTTTTGCTCCTGCCACATTTTGTACTCGGAGTCCCTTTGAAAGTTTCCAGGCAAAACCCCAGTCCTTTTCCAAAGACCAGCTCAGAAAGCACCTCTGCTGAGGCCCGGTGATCAAAGTGACTTCCTTCTGCTGCATTCCCTTCTATTTCTCTATCACACACTGCCCAACATGAGTTATTTGAGTATATTTCTTATTTGTATTGATGGCTTTAATTTATGTTTGGAGAAAGAAAGCAACAGGAAAGTGATAGGCCTGTTGCTTAGGGTTGAAGAAAAATATTGATGGATATCAAAATTGAGCCCTCAGGTTGCTTCTATCTCTTCAACATCAACAACCTGTGCTTAAAAAGGGTAAAGTGAACCTTGAAAAGGGGAAAATGAAGGCTTCAATTTTAACAGAGTACTGGTAGCCCTGAGGACTTGAACTTCAAGCCCATGAAATTACGTTGTAGTGTATTGAGGGAACTCACTCCACTGCGATCAGGGGCTCTGAGGATGGATGGTCAGGCCAGAAGACTGGAAATGTACAAATGCATCACAAGATTTATAAAAGGAACGTGAGGTGGGTTCTGCAATCCATCATCTTGCTTTATGTTTATTTCCAGCAAATTTCTAGAGCGGACACTAACAGGATGCTTTGTCGGCTCTTGGGAAAGGAAAAGGTGGTTAAGAAGAGTCAGTACAGATCACTTACATCGGATCGGGTCATAACAAGCTTGTTTCCTTTTCCTTGGCCTGAGACAGGATAATTGTATGAACTTTATAAAGGCACCGGACAAGCCCTCCGAGGTGTTTTTGTAGACATCCCGGAGGGTGGTTTCCAGCAGTGAGCAACACTGCTCTCTCTCGGCTCTGTTAAATTGGACACATGCGACTAGGTCATGGGGCCAGTATTGTTACAGATGACATGAAGTTAGAAGCAGAAGTAGTTAGTAAATTGACATAGCCAGAATCCAAATGTTCCCACATGCAGGCTAAGTCTAAGAAGATGCACTTCAATGAAGATTAAAAGACCTTGATTTAAATTTTTAAAAAAGTCATGACTATATAGAGATGTGCCCTATTGCATTCATGAAAAAGACTTGGGTATTAGTATAAACCATCTTGTGGTGAAGAATGTGATGTTAAGTTGTAGCAGCAGAAAAACAGAATTTAGAATAAAGGTGAGTGTAATCCTGGTTTTCTTGGCACTGATGAAATGTTGAAAACTATTCAGTTCTTGGTGACAGAGTAGGAAGGATAGGGACAAACTAGGACCCATTTAGAAAAAGTAATGAAGATATTGAAAAACGTGCATGAGGAAGTTCTGAAGAATGATGATTAGCTTTGAAAAGATAAGACTATATCAAGCATGAGAACTGTTATCAAAAACTTAAAAATAGCCATGTGAAAAGAATTCTGCCTAATTACGAGCATGGCCGGTGATGAGCATCCTACGTTTTGAGAAACTCTATTACCATCTAACTATTTTAGTAGGGGGTTGGGAAAAAATAAAAGTCACCCTCTATGTATAGCAAAGACAATATGCTCAATATGACCCTAAGGAGGGGATTTAAAGCCATTGCTGGAAGTTCTTAGAGGTCAATTCTGACTTAATGTAATAAAGAATATTCTAGAAATAAAAGCTGAACCAAAAATGGAACTAGCCATCCCGCCATTCATCCAACAACGATTTCTTGAGTGAAGATTCTTTTTTATGCCTGGTGATAGATCTTGGGTAGCTGACACTTGTACCCCTGAGGCAGTATTAAACCAATACCTTTATGCTGATGTTATGAAAACATTCATGTTTTAAGAAGATACACAAAACATATTTATTAGCACTTATGGTTTTCAATAATCAGCTGTAATTTTTTTCTCAAAATTTATTTTCTGTAGGCTGACGAAAGTTTCTCTGGGTAACTACCTAAATTTCCTTAGAATTAGCAGTTAGAAGCACTAGTATCATTTCCTCCACCAAACTGTACAGAACTATTGTTATGTATCAAAGATCATATTACAGAGCTGGTGGGATCATGAAAAAAATCAAGGCCAGCTCTCTAGTCTTACAAATGAGGAAACTGAAGTGCAAATGGGTAAGTACCTCGTATACAGGACATTTACAATATGAGAGCATAGGTCCACTGAATCCGTCCTTAGTATTTTATCCAAAACTCTGCCAGCTGTACATGATATTCCAAGGTCACTGTTTGTTGACACAGAGATGGACTAGAATTGAACTGAACAAGCACAACCATGCCAAACAAACACTATTGCCTCCTTTCATAAACTGGGCCTCATTGGCCGTAATATTTAAACATCCGGTAAGTTATGCACTTATTATGTGAAAACGAAGCCTCCACTGCTGATAGATTTACTAAAAGATTCCAGTGTTGTAAATCTAAGCGACTTCAGCCTCACATGATATCACGGGCCAGCAGCCAACTTTGGAAAGACCTAGTCATGATGTGAGGATATGGCGCCCTCTAGGGAGAATTACTTGAAAAACCAGGTCAACTGGTAAGTAAGGGGTCATGTGTGACTGACTTTTAAATAGTCTAGTTAAAATTTCATGTCCCCATAGAAAGTTTTCAACTAAAATAAGTATTTGATTTTTAGCTAAGATGTAACAGTCTATCTACCAAAAAGTAAAACATCAATTGTTGAATCAAAATATTAAAAATAGCTGATCTTAAGCTCGACCAGAGTGAAACCTAGGCAGTCAAGCTGTCAGAATAATAAAATACTCTCAGCTGAATTTCTAAGATGGTAAAAACTAAGATGGAATTTCCCTCTTTGAGATTTCAGAAACAAAGTGTGAAATATCCAGTGTATCCTTTTATTTGCTTCAACCAAATAAGAGATTACTTTTGCAGTCGTCCTGCAAATCTCATTTCACCTGGGTGGCTCTTGGAGAGGTTAGTGGAATGTCTGCAGAGAAGAAATATAGACGGAAGGGTGTGAAGAAAACAAGGATAAAGGCAACCCCTGAGACTTAAAAAAAAAAGGGCTGGAAAACTATATTCAGAGTTTGTTTAAAAAGGAAAACTCTCCAACAGCAATGAATTCAAACTGGCCACTTACAAGACCTGCCTATGAATTTTCATTTTGACTGAAGAGTATGCTTGGGTTCTACCTGCACTTAATGATGGGGTCAGTTCCTTCAAGCTGCTCTGGATATGATTTCTGAGAGACTGAGAAGGGCCTTTCTGTTGTCCACCTCCTCTTGGCTGAGGCATTAGATTCCTTTAACAGGTGCAGTAGTCAGCTGTTGCTGAGTAACAAAATACCCCAAAACTCAGTGGCTTAGGAAAAAAAGTAACCATTTTTTATTGCTAAGGAGCCTATGGGTTGGCTGGGCAGTCCTGCTGGTGTTGGCTGGGGATTCACTCATGTGTCTGCCATCAGCCGCAGGTCAGCCAGGCAGCTCTGTGAATCTCTGGGACCTTGGCAGACTCCCCTTTTCTCCACTAAGCATGATCCTCTGGCAGACATAGCCCTGGCATTCTTTCACGATGAAAGCAGAGGAACAAAAGAGGAACCAGAGGCACTCAAAACTTGTCAAGTCTCTGTATGTGTGTTAAGTTTATTAGTCTCATTGGCCAACGAGAATCATAACCGCGAGCCCAGAAGCAGTGCTGGAGGGCACCCCAAAGGGCCTGGATAGAGAGAAATGTGAAGACCTGGGGAGGTTAATCCATCAATCTTCCAGGACAGGGGACAGAATCTTATAGGATCCAACTAGAAGTAAGGCACACACCTAAAATACCTCACACAAAGGGACCAGTCATGGTACACGGGCCTGACAGTAGTTTCTTTTCAAGAGTGGAATTAGAGACAGGGAAGGAGGACCAGGAAAAGAAAAGAGAGAAAGAGTCGGGGGGAAGAACGGAAGGATACAATCAACTTTGCTGCTCACTCACCAGGATTGCCTGGGGGGCTTGTCGAAGCACAGATCCCTGGGCCCCAGACTTCCTGAATTAGGAGGTGATGGGTGGGGCCTGCTAACTCACATTTCTAACAAGTTCCCAGGTGAAGCTGATCCTCCTGTGGGAACGGGGGCCAGGGGCACACACTTTGAGAACCAGCACTAGAGGAAGCCCAGGTGGGGCCCAGAAAGGAACTTCAGGTACTCATTTGTTCTAAGATCAGTTCAGATACTTCACTTTTTGGTTCAAGTCAGACAGTTCATACAATTGGGTGGGTGGGGGGTTCCACATTTTTAAAGAATGAAATGGAGTTGGGAATATTGATTCAACCTGGAAAAACAGATACAGAAAAGAAAACCAAAGTATTTTATAGGTGAGCCATCAACTAATCCAGGATTAGAAACAGAACTTTCCTAGTGCTAAATCCTGCAAAACTGTTCTTTCAAAGAAGCATTTAGCTTGTATTAAATAGACCAGCTAATGAGGGATATAGCACAGCAAAGGCATATGGACCCCATCATCCTCCATCATAACTGCTCTAAATCAACCCAAATGTAAGAGGTACAAACCTCCAGTTATAAAATAAATAAGTCATAGGGATGTATAATACAGCATAGGGAATACAGTCAAAAATATTCTCATAACTTTGTACGGTGACAGATGATTATTAGACTTATTGTGGTGGTCATTTCAGAATGTATATAAATGTCCAATCACTGTGTTATACACCTGAAATTAACATAATACTGTATGTCAACCATACTTTAATTTAACAAAGACGTAAAAAAATAAAAATAATCAAACTAAACATGAATAAGAAGGCTGATAGATTCTCAGCTGACAAGTCCAACACTTTGAAGGAAAACAGAGTGAAATATTTCAAGTTTCAGAAGCGAGCATAACTAGGACTCAGTCTGTCTGACAGCAGGGCATGCTTTTTCTGATAAAGTTATGTAGTGATGGAAACCAGTGATATGCTATCTGTAATAGCACACATGTATAGTCCAAATTTTTTCCCAGCAAGCAAGTCTTGCCAAATAACCAGGTTCAAAGAAGATTTCACGCCCATGAAGATTACTGTGAGAACAAAAAAAGACGATGTCACAGTCATTGCCAGAAAGGACTATGGATTTATATGGAAAGTAGAGAAGTCATAGGTGACATTTTCTTTCTTTGCTTTGGGGAAGAAAATTAAATAAAAGCATCATATCTGCCACCCAGACAAGCCGGCTAGAGTATTCACACCAGAAGTTCCAGCTTTTTAAAGTGATTCCCTTTAATAGGTTGGGAAATCAGGTTTGCCTAAAGAACATGTGAAAAGCCAACTAACTTAGCTCTTAAAGAATGTTGAATACTGACATCGACGTCACCAGCCAACAGGAGGGTAAACAGACGTCTTCAGTATGGCTTTCCTATAGAATAACAGTTTTATGATATAGTTTTTAAGATGAAATGCATTCATTTAGTCCTGATCTTTAATGAGGAAACAAAACAGAAGATTCTATCCTTTAGCAAAGAAACTCAGCCAAATCAAGTCCAGAGCTGGGTGGAGTTGAGTCAAAGGAGGACTTTGGGGCTTGCTTTTGGGGACATCTGGCTAATAGCAGGGAGGCCACATCAAGATGCAAATTGCCACAAGCATTATAAAAAGGCACCCAAAATATTAGGCTGTGAAAGAAAGGTCTAGCTGCCTTGAGCTACAGCATAAGCAGAAATACCCAGAGCCAACACGGCCTGAGCAGCTCTTTGAGACGAATCCCACTGAGAACCACTCCTGGGAGCAAACTCAGTGCAGATATGCATCTGAATGAAAACTAGCTTCTGTGCACTACCTGGGAGAAGAAAAATAAACTGGCCCCCAAATTCACCAAGGGGGTAAGAGGGCTCGGAAATGGCTTTACACGGTATTATTACTATCAGTAAGGGTTCAATGGTATATACGACAGGTCTCCGGATTTCTCAAAATGAGGCCCCACTCGTTCAGAATTTGAAGTTCACAAAAGGCAGGGTGAAAACGTCCCCTCTGATTACACGAAGGGAAGCTTGAGGCCCAGTTACTTGACTTGCCACAGGTTATACTAAAGGCTGAAGGCTCTCTTTCTGGGTTTCTTGACTCTGGACTGGACCAGACCACAATGGACGGTAATCAGATATGATCCTTTCACAGGAACCAAAAGCTAAAAGTATCCTGAATTACCTCTTTGTGAGACAAGGAACTTTGAAAAGTATTTGGAGGCATCCATGACAATTAGGAAGAAGATATAAATCATCCAAAATATACTTCTCAGTTCATTTTATTTCAGTAGTAATTTCTTTTGTTTTAAAGATTGGCCTTGAGCTAACATCTGTCGCCAATCTTCCTCTTCATCACCCCAAAGCCCCCCAGTACACAGTGGGATATTCTAGTTGTAGGTCCTTCTGATTGTGTTATGTGGGATGCTACCTCAGCATGGCTTCATGAGCAGTGCTAGGTCCGCGCCCAAGATGCGAACTGGAGAAACCGTGGGCAGCTGAAGCAGAGCGCACAGACTTAACCGCTCAGGCATGGGGCCGGCCTCTCAGAAATAATTTCATACTAAAGTCTATCTACTTCCACTTTATTTTCGAAATAAGAAAGAGGAAGACAATTCCCAAATCTTTTAATCTATTTGTGTAACAATATCTGTTTTCCCAGATTTATACTCAGCTTTCAAAAAATTACAGCACCAGGAGAAGTTAGCTTTTCCATCAGATAATCAAAAAGGGATATTAACAATAAAACTAACACATACAGCTCCTTAGAGGTGACAAGGCACTTACAGTTCACAAGCATTTATCTCATTTGATGCTCACAACTAGCAATAATAATAACGGTTAATAATTCTGAACATTGACAATATAACAGACACAATGTTAAAAATTACTTGCTTTTAAAAAAATTTAATCTTCACCAAAACTCTATAGGACAGGTGTGATTATTGTCCCTATTTTCACAGAAGAGAAAATTGAAGGGCAGAAACGTTCTGTTGCTCGCCTCAGGTCACACAGACTTTAATATTCATAAGACTTAGTTGCATATCAAAACATTTGGAAATTTATTTTCCTGACTAGCTACAGCAGAGTTAAATAATAACTCAGTCTTGATGAATTCTCGGAGTTAATTCACACCAAAGAAAGTACAGAGATAATTTCTTTGTTAAAATCAAACCACGTTCCCTTTTATTGCAAATGCATGGAGTTTTCAGTACCCTAAAGAAAAATAAGAAAATAATTGTTTACATATTAGATAATAAGGATCATCAAAAATTCCCTGATTATAAAGGTCCCTGATCACTCAAAAATATGTTTATCGGTGCTTGAAGATTTAAATGCGCTGCTATGAAAGGTATGGTAAGGCTTAAAGTATTCTAAAGTATTACCTCTCAGAAATGGTGCCAGGAGAAATACAATTAAACGCAATTCATCAATGTGTGTTTCTCTTTACTAGTAAGATCATGAACAGAAAGTTTGTGATTCTGATATGAATGAAATTTTGTAGGTCAGATCACCACAGCCAAAGTGAAGTGGAGAGTTGGGACGTGTGCACACATCAAGCTGGATTCTCAAATTACCTAGACAATAAGCCTCTCAATGCTTCACTCACTGTGCTTGGTTTGGGGCAACCTAATTTATCTGCACCCGACATTACTTAAGAACAGACATCAGTGATGGCATCCTCCACGTGTTTAATGCCAGTTTTTGAAAGAGGAATTTGCAATTTCCTTTGGTTCTCTTCAGTTTAACCACTGACTCCCCCGGACCATCAATAATGTCATAGAATTGAGATAGAAAATTCATCACAGCTGCAGGGCTGTGTGTGTGTTTGAGAGAGAGAGAGAGAGAGAGAGAGGGAGGGGGGCAGGAGCGGGAGAGGGAAAGGAAAAGAGAAGGAAGGAGGAACCAACAATAGATGAGGATAAGTAAGTAGCTCAAATATTGAGCTTTCCAAGCCTTTAAAAGCCTTACATATTTTTCGTCCTTCCTCTTTCTGAGTACTTTAGCAAACTGCCACTTAGAAACAGCCATAATTTAAAAATCTTTAGGAAAGATGCCTGTGTACTTCCTCTTACAAGGACATTGTGCAAATCTCTTTTTAATCAGCCTCATCCCTGCTGGTTAAAGTCGCCTCGTCCTGTACTCATCTGCTGATTGTGCAAGCCCAGGATGTGACATGTTCTCAGTGATAGAGGTGGACGGACGCCCAGTAAGAGGACCACGCTGACCCCTCAGGAGAGTTGGCGCAGCTCAGTCAGGGTAAGAGTCCACTAGGCATGACAGGGTGCCCTGCCAGAGCTTCATCAAAGTGCACAAAAATTAAACAACAGCTTGATTTCCCCATAGAAATGAATGCCTTTCTTTCCTTCCAGGACCTCACAGTTCCCAATACAAAAAAATTTTTCTTTTAGTGAGGATATTCTGTTGTAGCAAAGATGAGATTTTAAAAACATCTGCCACCAAGAAATCATCATTTCAGAATTTTAGATGTACTTGGGATGCTTCCCTCCTTAAATATGATTTATATTGTACCAAACTGCAGAATTAAACTATATTAGAGCATCATACATCATCTATCATAATATATTATAGCATCTTGGGATAACATCCTTTTCTATTTTTTGTAAGCGAATTTCTTTTCACTTAATTAGAATTTTTCAGCGACTAAGCTGTTTTTAACACATGAACACCCAAAATACCATTTCGAAAATTTTTCAACGTCTCCAAAAGATACGGGAGAAAAGCATTTTGGGCGACTGTATTTCATAACCCTAAGAAGTAGGTGATATCATTAAAAAATTTCTGAAAGTCAGAACATAAAGGTTATTTTCAAAAAAGAAATACAACTTAAGAACTCATTGGAAACAAATGCCTATAGTGGGATAAAAAATCCACAAATCAAAATGCGGATTTTAAACCCACATTTTGCCTCTGGGAATTCTGAAATGATATCACCTATGTCCTACAGTAACTAGGTATCATGGTTGCCTAAATGGTTATCTTATATATCTTTCGGAGACAATAAAAATTTTTGAGATGATGTTTTGGGTGTTTCTGTATTGAGAGAAAGCTTAGTTGCTGAAAAACTTCCAATTAAATGAAAAGAAATTTCCTTACAAAAAATCGAAAGGATTTTTTAGAAATAAAAGATGCTATAATTTTATTATAGGATATTATATTATAGTATTAGTATAATTATTAAGTATATTCTCTGTGTCATAATGGGTGAGATTAATCAGCTTCCATTTATTGTGGATGATATTGATGTATTTAGATGAATGACTAAAATTTTATTTTGAGATGTCTACTAATCATGTCTTTTGTTTGTGTCCTTTTTTTCCCTATTACGCGTTTGGTTGAATGGCATGTTTTAAATTCTTTTTCTCCTCTGCTGGTTTAGAAGCCCAACGTTTTATTTCTCCTCTTAATTTTAATACAGCTGAATTTAGCATTTTTTTTCCCTTTCATATCTTTAATCTCCTCTGAATTTCGTTCTGTGTGAATTCAGCATCGTCTTTTAATGCGTTAGCTGTCTCTTGAACTGTGTCTAGTCTGAAGTTTATTCCTTAAGTTCAGGGGTATCATTTTCATTTCCATGATTTCCAATCGGTTCATTTAAAAAAATCGATTATGTTCTTGTTTTGTTTTTCTTTCTACAGTCACTAATTCTTCCTTTACCTCTTGAAGATTCCAAGCAAACTTCATCATAAGGGGATGTAAAATACTTTAATGTGGTTATAATGTAATTGGTGATTGACCTCTATCATCTGTCTGTTCTCATCTGAAGATTGAATAAAAGTCTTATCAATTCCTGGGGAGAGGGAGTCTGGGTGGCAGTGTACTTCAGAAGTGACCACTTTATGATCATTTGAGATTTTCTCAATTTAGTGTATAGTACAAAATCTACACTAGTGACCTGTAGTTTTTTTAAATTACTAATATATTCAATACATAAAAATATAAAAATAAAAACATTTCTTATTTTATTTTTCCCACAGAAGCTGGAAGATAATCAAAACATATTTCATTTTCCTTATCATAATGCAACTTTGTGGGTTTTGTGATTGAACAACTATCAGATCCCCACTTTTCAATGATGGCAGCATTTTACTATACTTTCAAAGAAGTCTTTTCTGGATTCAACCATTATTTCCATGTAATCAGGACCAAATTCATCCTTTGATTGTTGATTTAAGGGAGCACTCTTCTTAGCACTCATCTTCCTCATATGTTCTGGAATTTTAGTCTGCAGACTAATCTTGATCAGATAATCAGAGTACGGGGCCATCCTACTTTCCAACCCAGCCTGGTGACTCCAACACATGGTGACAGGAGAGACCCAAGATCCAGGCCAGCTGGTAGCTCAGCCAAGGCTGAGAGGCTGTGTTTCAGGAATGTGGCTCCTAGGGATGGGACAGGGGTGGCAGCTTTGTCCATGCCTTTTCCAGGGCAATGGACCCCCATTCCAACCCCTGGTTTCCAGGTTTGAGTCTCGTTTCCGATGCCCGCCTTGAATGAGGCACATTCAGTACAGGTCACTCAGAGGCAATACCCCTGTTCTACTTCTGGTTCTGCCATTGAACTATTTCTTGCTTTCAGTCCTGCTTACCACTTGGCGTTTCTGTTTCTTTTCTATTTTTATGGGAAAGACTTTTTTAAATCTTTACACTTGGTAGGGATAGGAAAGGTGGAGAGGGAGCCTTGAAATGCCAACTAAGGAAAATAAAATGCCACTAACTAAAAAGAAAAATAATCAGCTAAAATAAGAACATTTTGGCCAGAAATCTCACTCAAACTCTTTAAGCTTCAATTTCCCCATTATACAGCTTTTTCGAGACTTACATGAGATGGGATTATCTTGAGATAATCCCATCTTAAAATTCTTTGCAAACTATAAAGCCAAAAACCATTATGTACTATTTGTGTTTCTATTGTAGTCTATCATGGCTGCTCACTAGTCAGGTAGCTCTAACAAGTCTGGTTAACAGGTTTGTCACTAGCATATAATTTGCTGTTTAAATGTCTCACTATGACCTTTTCTATATAAAATACGCAAGTAAAATTGAAAAATAGAATAATTGGTCTGCATGTCAAGATTTTCTGTTTTATCTGGATTTATACAACATATAGAGAATTCTTAAATTTAATGCTCAAAATAAGGGTCGTTTTTAATACAGTCATGTGTTGCTTAATGACAGGGACGGTTTCCAAGAAATGCATCATTAGGAGATTTCATGGTTGTGCAAACATTGCAGAGTGTACTTACATAAACCTAGATGGTATAGCCTACTACACACCCAGGCTATATGGTGCTAATCTTATGGGACCAATGTCGTATATGCGGTCCATCATTGACTGAAACGTCATTCTGTGGTGCATAACTGTAATATATTATAGTATGTATTTATTTAGAAGCTTTTGAGTAAGAAAAGAGAAACTTTCATCTTCAACTGATAGGAGTAAGAAGGCAAATATTCTATTAGAAATCCAGGAGGTGGTATTATCTAAATGTACATTCTTTCTAAATCGCAAGTCCTTTTACTTGTATTTTTAACTTTCCAAGCTCAAGCCCAAATAACACTAAAATTAAACCGAGAAAAACTTTTGAAAGGATTTCCTAATCAAATCTGTTTTCCAATAATTTCATTTTTAGGAAATGACAAGAGTGGATGGGTCATTAAGTCCAGCTTTGGGCCTATGATATACATTTCCAAAGGTTATGCAGTATGAGTAAGTCAAAGAGATCAGTTTAGGATGGAATTAGCCATCCAACTTCTATTTTTGAAGACAGCTTAACCACAGAAACAAATTCCACTGTTCATACATGTTATGTGGAGAGAAACAGAAATAAAATGATATTGTAATGAGAGAGAGACAGAAAGACACACAGACTCATTAACTGATTGATTCGGCAGTTTGATCTGATATGCCATTTGGGTAAAACATCTAAGATAATTATTCAGCATGAATACTTCTCCAGCTTGGCCATTTTCTTCGAGAGTTCTAAATGGAATTGCTTAGTGATTTTTTTCTGCTTTGTGAAGGAAAAAAAGAAAGGTGGATAGCACTGTGTAGTCAAAGAAGCCAATAAGTGAAGACATGCCTACTATTCAAAAAAAAAAAAAAAAAAAGCCAAAAGAAAATGCTGGTCTTGCCGAATATATTTAAGCTGGCTCTCCTTTTAGATCTCCGCTAACAAAGTTAGGTTAATCATTGATGAAATCATCTAGAAAATTGAATCAAACAAAGCCTTGTGTTGACTGAGTTATCCAAGTAATCCTGGTTTGGGCTATAATTCTATTTATAATAGCATCTGTTTTTCTTTATCCCTGCCAACCGAGAACAGAGGCCACCGTCTGGTTGCCAGCCCCCATTCCCTGCCTCTCCATGTCAGCCTCTCTGCTGGAAGACCAGGAATTCACAGTCACGGAGGGCGGCCCCCTAGGTTAGAGCTGTCCCACACTCGTGTTTGACTGGATTTTCCACAACAGAAAGTGAGCTTTAAGGAATGTTATACCAACATGACAACTTGCTTTCCAAATGTAGTATTCATACATTTTCAAAGAAAAATACAGTGCATGAGGAAACATTTTCTTTTTTTTTTTTTTTTGGAGGAAGATTAGCCCTGAGCTAACTACTGCCAGTCCTCCTCTTTTTGCTGAGGAAGCCTGGCCCTGAGCTAACATCGTGCCCATCTTCCTCTACTTTATGTGTGGGATGCCTACCACAGGATGGCATGCCAAGCAGTGCCATGTCCGCACCGGGGATCCGAGACGGCAAACCCCGGGCCACCGAGAAGCGGAACGTGCGAACTTAACCGCTGCGCCACCGGGCCGGCCCCTCGAGGAAACATTTTTTATCACCGTTATTTTTAACAAAGTATTTCGTCTCCTCTTTTCTACTCTGTGTTTCATATCAATCATGAGGACTAAATTGTTCATCCCTGTTTCTGAACAGCTGGGAGGAAGAAAGAGACCCAGGGATTGGTGTGGAGGCAGCTGCCATTCTTCGCAGGACTGAATTCGGGGGCTGAGTGAAATGAGCAATGTGCATCCCCTCTGAACCAGCCCTGCCTCTAGGATAGAGCATTCGGCTGGTTTCACAGAAGGGCAACAAGTTGCAGCTGAAGATGGCAGAGTTCTAGGCTTTTCCAAGCTGTCATGTAAATGGATGTAAAGCTCTGTTACCAATTAGCAACAATCTATTTTTGAATGGCTATACGTTTTCTGAACTTTTCTTTTTGAATTGTACAGAACACTTTGGTGATTACGTAAGAGAGAAAACAGCCTCGTGCCTTGGGCCACATGGAGACCAATCCTCCAACATCTCGTTCATCAGGCTCTCTGCCTGTGCAGCCCTCCTTAGAACCCCTATTATGTATGGGATTTTGAGTAAGTAAAGGCTGTCATCCTGACCACATGATATGATCGTTTCCTGAACAGATATGGAGTAATACCGCACTCCCCACTTAATACAGGATCTGGGTTTCCAAGACCTGCAACAGATCCTCCTGGTTAACTAAAAAGACGACAACTGTGAATTTGGGGGCTGGCAACTTCAAAGCTGAAGAGAGTGTGGTTTAAGTTTTTTCTTTTTCCTGGCTAAGATACAAACCCTCAAGCCAAACTTCACCACCCCATGCTCCGGCCTAGTTTTTTCTTTACACCCATTTTTGATACTCCTGGCATCTCCTCCCTCCTGGCTTCCATTTGGTTCCAGCTGTTCAATGCCTACTATGTTCTGTCAAACACAGTGGCCTGCTCCACATTTCTCTGACACCAAATCTCCCGTTCTGAAACAGAGGGTTTATCCTCTCATGGCTGGAAGCTCCTTTGCAAACGCAGCCCTTAGCTCTGGCTTTGGTAGCAGGCTGGAATGCGAGGGTGAACAAAAGATCGAAAGTTTTTAATATTCAGTTCTCATTCTGCAAAGCATGGTCTACTGATTTCATGATTATTAAGCTAAGGAGCAGCAGCCAAAACTGGAGTCTAAGTGAGGCAAGTTCCCATGCTTTCAGTCAAGCTATGTGACGAACTGACAAAGCTAAGCCAACAAGATGAAGCCCTGAAGACAGGGGTGTCAATTGCAAGCATATCTACAGTCCATATGCTATTCTCGTGCCTTAAGTCCTTAGGAATCTCGACCAGTCAGAGATGCAGACTCGACATATCTATAACTATTTGTCCAGGTAGACAGAGCGCTTACCTCTACGGCCTTTCATAATTTGAAACTGCCAACGATTTAATACTACTTTTCTCTCCCATTCTAGAACACTCACATTAACAATGATTCATGAATAAACAGTCTTGAAATCAATATTAAAATATATAATATCTTTTAAAAGGGGGATCATAACAATTGTAACTATATGTCCTTGACATTTTGTTGAGAATGAGACACACATTTACGTTCATCTGTTGTCAATACAGTCCATAGAGCAGGACAGATGAGTCACAGCAAAGATCAAGACGAAATATGGCGAACACATTGGTGAAGGAGTAGAGAAATAATGAACTAATCATGAGGCGAAGAAGCTGTTTTCTGCCAAACAACTTAACCCAGCAACGTATAACATTTTTAGAGCAATTTTCCCCTATGTTTTGTTTATTATGATTGTTCTCCAAAAATCATACTATATTACATTATTTGGATGGCCAAGAGTGACATCGATGGCTGTGATATATTCTGGGGGTTTTCCCTCCTCTGAGTAGAGGCTGCTATTTTAAGATCCTAAGGGACAATTTGTCAACTTAATGGCAATCAGGAGATGATGTCATTTTCTAAAAATGTGTTGCAAGCGTCTCAAAATGAGATAAATGAAACAACACTTGGTCTCATTTAGGGCAATCCCCACCTTCAGAAATCTAATTTCTGACATACACTAGAGCATTTCCTCATAGTAAGGAAAATGAAATTGGTTTAAATTTCTAAGAATCTCAGGTCTCAGACACACGTACACCCCACCTCTGGTACTTTTATGGAAACAACTCCATAAATGTGATGGAATGCATATGTGACATAGAAATATATTGTTTATAGTCATTGGTTTTAAACACATCTGCAAAGATATAACAATCAGCATTTCGTTTAAGGAGCTACACTTTCAGGGAGGGTTGGGTATAAATCAAGGGAGTTTGCTAAAGGTGAGGGGAATTGGTGAGCTTTGCCTCGTGCTAAACAACCAGTGTGACAGAGATCATAAGGGTCTTGCCCAGCAGCATATCCTGTGTCCATCAGGAATCTGCCAGTAGAACTAGGCAGTTGGTTAAACAGGGAATAAATCATCACTCTTTCATTCCCACTAAAGCTAAGCAGACACTAATGCCTCCTTACCCCAATCAATGTCCCTACCTACCCACCCTGGAATGCCCATTTTTGATTATTCCCCACTCAAAACTGCTCTTACTGTTTATTTTAATCAATTTTATTTGTTTAAGACATGTTGTTCAGGAAGTGGGAGAAATGTGGGAAAAAGATAACCTTAGGGAAAGATTTGTCCATGAAGACCCTGCCCCCTGTGGAGTGGAGCTTCATTCTACTTTGTGACAAGGTCTGCACTTCAAACACTAGCAGCAGGTTCCTGTCACAATCACATATGTTGGTAGATCGCAGCTTTCTGGAATCTGCAGTTTGACGTCCTATTTCGGTTGGGACAGAGGAGAGAAGAAAGAGTCCTAAGAGTTTGCTGTTACTGTTGGTTGGTTTGTTTTATTTCTCTCCCAGCTCTTCTCCAAGACCTACAAATTTGAGTGTCTGTGTTCTTCAGTATTCTTAAGACTCCTCCTGGATACAAAGAGGATACAGTTCCTTTGGGACACTTGAGTCAGCTGGAAGTTCACCACAGAACACGAAGATGGGACCCAGACATTAAAAAATTTAGACTGTTCTACAAAGTTGTAAGTATTTGCATTTCAATAAGTTATTTATAATGAACTTTTGTAGAAATTGCTCTTCCATTTAGTAAGTGACAAAAGAACACATATCAAGTTGGATCTTATACTCAATAACATTAAATTGCATTTTCCTAATTACACATTTTTCCCATTATGCCCTACAATGTACAATGTTCTAATGTCCATATACACGCCCACCCCACAAAAACATACACAGTATTTTACAATAGAGTAGCTAAGATTGAGTTCTGGAGCTTGAGTCCTATCTCCGCCATTTAAAACTGTATAATCTTGGCAATTTACTTAACCACTCTATGCCCATTTCTCTTGTTGGGTCAAAATGAGCTGCCTGCTCCACTTCTGCAGGGGCCCTTTTACGTATTCCCTGAAGGTTTCATTTTGCCAGCCGGAATGCATACCCAGCTCCAAGTCACAATCCTGATCAATAGCAACCCTGTGTCAGTAGAAACAAGTCATTTTTCTATATCAAACTCGCTTGCATGACCACATATTTTCATACATGTGTGGTATTTAACTGATAACCTAAATTTAAGGTCAAAAACAATCTTCTAATATAAAAACTACATACTACGACCAGAATGTGTACCTGGAAAACTGTGTGTCTTTGAAATTACTATCTGCCTTTCAGGCTGAGCGTTTACTATAGCTCAAATGGAATATGCGAGACATTTTATACTATATAATTCAGTTTGATTTAAACAAAACATGTGCATAAGAAATGCTAGGGGCCAGGAAACTCTGAGGGCCAAATAGGCCCTAGATTTGGGCAAAAGTTCAAGTACTTGGAATTTTCTTAAATGGAGACACCTGCTTGCATTTATTGTTGTGAATCTCATTATGAGAATTTTATATAGGATATTTACGGAGTGAGAAACGAAGTCCATAAACTTGATGATGGAAGGGTGCTGTTCCTAATTCCCAACATACTTTTGAGAAAATGCTCATGAAACTTCAAGATGCAATTTAAATAAATTCAACAAACTTCCTTCTCCAAAACAACTTCTGATGATCATCCTATCATTAATTTTTGGAACACTTGCTGATATGAACTCAAATCTCCCGAATACATACTAAATCTTCACTGTGAAAAGGAGACAAAAAAGGCCAGTATAAAAAGATGTTCTACTTTGCAAACAGGGAAATGCAAATGAAAATAGCAATATGATACCGTCTTACACCCAGCAAACCAGCAAAAATCAAAAAGTCTGACAATAGCTTTTCTGTCAAGGAAGGGTGCGTGTGTGTTGTCCTTTTGGAAAACAATCTTACAGAAGTTCAGCAAGGGCATTCACTCCAGAAGTCCCTACACCTGTGCATCAGGAGATTCATAATAGCAAATCACTAAACAAATGGAAACCACCTAAATGTCCATCCAGTAATAACTGCTTCAGGAAAGTATTGTCTCTAGATGCTAAAATTAGTGGCAAAAGTATGAGGAGAAGCAGAGGCGTCTCAGAAGATCTCCCCAAAAGTTACTGGTTAGTTACAGAGAGAACTGCTGTGGACTGAATACTCATGTCCACCAGAATTCATCTGTTGACACCCTAATTCAATGTGATGATATTTGGAGATGGGGTCTTTGGGAGGTAACTGGGTCATGAAGGTGGAGCCCTCATGAATGGGATTAGTGCCCTTATAAGAGACACTCGAGAGCTCGCTTCTCTCTCAGCTCTACACCATGTGAAGGTACACTGAGAAGACAGCTGTCTACAAATGACGAAGAGTGCTGTCATGAGACACTAGATCTGCCTGTGCCTTGATCTTGGACTTCCCAGCCTCCAGAACTGTAAAATGTAAGTGTTTGTTGTTTAAGCCACCTGGTCTATGGCATTTTGTTATAGCAGACCCAAGCTGACTGAGGCAGGAACCTAGTAACTTTACAGAGGATAAGCCATCATACCTAAGTCACCAGTAATGGGACAAAATGACATCATGTCCCCCTGACAGGCAGAGGCACTGAGGATACCCCATGGCTTCTGGGACATATCTGCCCCAAACTTCACAGCTTGAATCTAATCATGAGACAGCATCATCTAAAACCAGACTGAGGTCCATCTTACACAGCAATGGGCCTGGGTTTTTCCAAATGTCAAGGTCAAGAAAGACACACAAAGACTGAGAAATGGTTCCAGATTAAAGAAGACTGAAGAGAGCTGACATCTAAATGCAATGTACCTTGGATCCTGGACCAGAAAAAACATAGTGGGTCAATTAGCAAAATCTTAATCAAGTCTATGGATTAGACGTTATTATTGTATCAATGTTAACTTCTTGATTTTGGTCATTATGTTATAGGTATGTAAGAGAACTGCTTTTAGGAAATACACCTGAAGTATTTTGAGGTAAAAGGGCATCATGCATGCAATTTATTCTCAAATATCTCAGAAAAACAATATTGCATGCGTGTGTGTATGTGTGTGTATGTGTGTTAGAGAGACAGGGCGAACAGAGAGGGACAGAAAGAGCCTGGAGGGAAAGAGAGGATGATTAATTTTAAGTGTGGGAAATGGTAACATTTGGGGAATCTGGGGAAAGGGGATATCAGATTTTTTATACTATTTTTACAACTTTTTTGTAATCCGAATGTTCTCCAAAATAAAAAAGTAGAAAGCACAGTGGAGGAGGGCTGAGCACATTTTGTTTTGTGGTGACTTCAAGGGAAGGAAGGCGCTTAGGATGGGGAGAGGCAGTGGGACGAGGTCTGCAAAGGGCTTGCTCATGGGCACCTCATAAGCAATAGTTTTATCTTTGTTCTTTAAGGAGCGAATATATATTCTAGACACTTTTCTTATATATGAAATACTTTGTAATTTAAAAACAGAAGACCAGTATTTGCCACAGGAGGTGGCTACCCAGTGCAATTCTAGCTTCCTTGGGTTCGGTCAGAGACCAAGGAAGGATCCTTGAGGAAATGATGAGTGAGAAGACATCTGAGGAAGAATGGTGAAAGGTACACTCTGGGCCATGGAAAGGCCAAACATCAAAGCCTATGGCTTACAGGTGCATGTTGCATACCAGGTTCCCAAAAGTGGCCATTGGGTCTTTGACCCAGACACTAAGGGGATGCTGAGGTTTGCAGCTATTAGATGAAAGATTTTCAGCGTTAGCAACGGAGCAATTTAATGTCTCTATATTTCCCCCAGCCAACTGGATGATTCATAAAAAATTTAATGCACAATTTATTATAACTCACTGCAGCTAGAAAAAATATTTAGAAATGGTAGAAATGTTCCGGAGCTAAAAATTCTAGTGAGAAATGATAGGGTGTGCACTTCGAAAAACACAAAAATCACAGACCTAAAATGCAATTTTTCCTCACAGTCACATCATCTCAGTGAAAGGCAATAATTAAAACGGATCCTTTTAAAAAATCTCTGAACCTGTTTCATTTTTTCAAAAGCATTGGACCTGAATGCTGGGCTATTATTTCTAAAGCTAGGCAATATTTCAAGTATCTAAGTAAGGAAGAGAGAGACAATGCCATATTGCTCCTCTTGCACTACAATATTTGCAGCGACTTCCCTTTCAAAAATGGCATGGAGTGACTAGAACATACAAAAGAACTATAAATACACACACTCCTCTCTCCATCCATCTACCCAAGAATCATTTATTACACTATAATATAACTCTATAACTGTCTGATGAGGTGAGACAATAACTAAATAATTACAACAAAAACATATTCAAGAAGTGCTATGAAACATAGAAGAGGAAGAGACTGTCGGCCTATGGACTCAAGAATGGGTAACAGGTGAAGGAAAAAATGAGTTGGGTCTTGAAAGGCAAGTAGGAGTTGAACAAGAAGAGAAAGAAAGGAAGTGTACTCTGAGCAGCTCGTGGCAAAAAAGTGCACGGCACACGTGGCAAATGCCCAGAATCTTGAGTGGCTGTACTGTGGAGAAAGTTGAGGAAAGAATCTACTAGAAAGTGAGGCTGGAAAGGTAGGTTGGAACCAGATGGGATTTAATCCTTTGGGCCAGTAATCAAGAGTATTAGCAGCATTCCAGAAACGATGTATCTTGCTTCAAAATGTATGCTCACAAGATAATGTAGGCAAAGTGTGAAAGGCGGAATATCGTGTGGGGAGACCACAGACAGGAAAGTGACTAGCTGGTAGGCTAGAAAAAAACCTCAAGGACATTGCACAAGACAATCTAGGGAAGAAATCTTGGGCGATGTACCTAGATCATTAAGGTCAGGGACATGTGTGAAATATTGATGAGGCAGAATTGCCAGTGCTTGAAGCATGATCTGATGTGGGGCGGCAGGGAGTGGAAAGAATCGAGCATGGTTCCAGTTTGAGATTAATGGGATCAACTTAGATATAAAACTCAGGGAAAAAGAAAAACAGATTTATGAGGCAAGAAAATGGGTTAGATATGGATCCTGTTGAGTTGGAAGTAACTGAGGGATCCAGCAGAGAGACATCAATGGGCAGAGCTCAGACGCAGAGCAGAAAGTGGAGAGAGAATTGGAAATATCGGTGCATAGGTGAGAGCTGCCCCCGTGTGAGAGGGTGAATCACGTAGGGAGGTTTTGGGGGAAGGTAGAGAGAAGAAGGTCGAAGGCTATGTCCCTGGTGAACCCCAACACTAAGTGGGCCATTTTCTCTCAAGGTATTCCATGAACTGCAAATATATCGAGGAATACTTGATCCACTCTTCTGTGACCAAAAACACACTCAGACTCTGCTTATTAATGAATCGAAGACGCCATTTTGAATAAAACTGCCTGTGTTAAAGGGTTCATTTAACCTAACGGTTAAACGATAAAAGATAAAAGATAGTTTCAGCCTATCTTTCTGAGTAACAGTCACTGAGTCCATGGACACACATTGTAGATAGCTTGTCTGGCCCTGATACACAGAATATTTGGTCCTGCCCACCAGGCTCCTCAGTACACGACAGTAGACAGAACATGGAGAAGGAAGTTCAGGCTCTGGTAGGTTTGAGCTCTACCAAGGATTGAAGCTACTCTCACATAAACAAAACGATGAGGCCCAGCCAAAGACTAGATTTTCATTTTATGATACTAAATTATACTAATGGCTGCAGATAGTACGCTGGGCTGAAGGACAAAAGGAACCGGCTTTGAGATCATCGGTGCCCTTGCTCTGTGACCCCGACCACATTCACTCATACCTCCCTGTCGCTGTTTCCTCATCTCCTTTTAGACAAAGTTTTCCTTTAGGTCTAAATGTTTACAACTGTAGGATACCAAGAAATGTAGCACAATTTCTCTTTCCTTATTTACAACATAGATTTCATGTGGAGTTGATATACGTAAATACCAGAAGAAAGAATTCTCTGAACAAAATTTATCTTGAATCACTTAACATACATGAAAAACTTAATATTATCTTAAATGTGTGTCCAAGAATATTTTTGTGAAGAGACAAATGTTTCAAATAAACACACCAAAAGTTGTTACCAGTGGGTGGCGGGATTATGGGTGATCACTAGTTTTTTTCCTCATTATTTTGTATATTTGGAGTTATTAATTTAATAAAAGCCACAAAAATTTAAAAAGTACAGATGTTAAAAGAGACTATTAACTGAAAATCGGACTAAAAAAGCCCACAGAAATCACAGTTATTACAATGGTCTAAAACAGTTCAGGAAAGCTCTCTGACTTCAAGGCAAGAAGCAGAGTTTTTAAGAACTGAAATAGCACTCACACTCACTGATAAAATCATATGGCTCTGGTGATTTATTAAGGGTTTACTTGAGAATCTAAACTGCTCTCCATCATGGGACTGGGAATGGAGTGCTGTCAAAACTCTGTCGCCCACACTTCCTGAATTTCAATCAATCATTTTCTGCACCCCGCTCAGAGTTTTGTTCTGCAGAAGCCTCGTGACAGCATCAGTGGGAATGACAAAAACATCTCTGGCCACACAGCAAGGCCTGTGTGTGCCACCGAGGTGCCCACAGAGGAAGAAGCTGGTATTAGAACAAGAACGCCTGCTCGGCTGAATCTTATGTAACCAAGAATATACATTCATGCCAATCGACATTTAATTTTTTTAAATCTCTGAATAGCCTTTTAGGGGAATCTGGAATTCAATTCCATTCAGTTTGCTTTAATTCGATTGGTGGCTACTGAGCAGATACTATATGCTGAGACTTTATTGCCACAGTATTTCTTCTCAAATATACCTGCAAATCTTTTCACATACCTAACCTGTACTTCTGTGGTCTCCAAAGGCGACATTGTATTAGTATTTAGTAAGCGCATTCTCTGTCCCAGGCATTTTGCTGCTCTGGATATTGGGCAACAATAACCACAGTACTTATCCTTAAAGGTCTATCAGAGTATAGGGAATGTGAGGGCAAAACCACACTTCATCCTCCTGGTCCGCGACAGTCCATAGGGACAAGTTTCATGTAAATTGTGGTTTCCTATGCCAGAGATCAAGCTAGCTACCAGTAAAGCTGTGAAAAGTTATCTCTGGTACCACTAGCCTCCCATTTCTCTGCCCTTTTATCCTAAAGGATAAGGGCTCTTCCCAAGGTACCCCTGCTCAAGAATGGGTCTACACTTTGGCATGAATTTAAGTCAATGGCCATCCTCTGTATTCATTGATTACTAACTGCGGAATGAAAGACCATAGAACTAGTTAGGGATTAGGGTGCTAGGAGGACAATTTGGGCATAGGGCTGAAGGAAGACTCTGCTGGCTTCTCAACATCTCTGAAATGACACAAGGGCAGAGACAGATCATATTACCTTTCTCAGGTGTGAGAAGGGAGAAGGAGGTGATAGAAGCAGAAACCAAAAGATAGAGACAGAGACAGAGCTAGGAGAAGAGAGATTCTTGCTGCTTTTTTGCTGGCGGGGAGAAGGTGTGGAGCTTGGAGGACAGCTCTGACTCTCCCCTCACTCACCTATATTCGAGTCATGTGGGTGCTGAGAAGAGCTTGGGACAGACCTTAAGCCAGAGGGCTGCAATTATAAAGATTGGGCATGGAAACTGGAAAACATGCTCTCTTAAAGCCGGGGGGCGGGGGTCTTACGTTCTCTGCGGGAAGAGAAAATGGGAAATGCTTGCCTCGGAGCCTCCACTGGGTCACAAGAGGCTGACTTGCCCACCTTTGTCACTGTTGACTGTCCTTTTGTCAATTCCCAAGAAACTAGCCCGTTCTTTCGGGTGCAGGTGTGTAAACAGCCATTCCCTTCATTACATCTTCAAATAACCACTTCATGCTACCATTTCCATTACTGAAATACACATTTGGTTGCGCAACAATGTGCAATACACAATTGAATCAATTCTCCCAGTTGCTAAAATCAGATATCTTAATCAATAATGATATTATTACAGTGAAAAACATTATTTCAACCCTCTATGAAAACCTCTTAAAAAGAATAAGAACTCTCTAGAGTTTTAGGACTAAACCATCTTTAAAGATCTTAATGTCTAACCATCTTATGCTAAAAAAATAAGGAAGCTGAAATCCAAAGAAGCTCACAGACTTGGCCAAGGTTACACATCTTGGATACCACCGCCTCCTAACAATAAAAAGATTCGTTTTTCAAATTGATTGGGTAGCAGCCACATAATGGCTTTTGACTTCAAAACTTGAAGTTAATAAATGAACCTTCCCTGTGAACACTCAGAAAAGTCCTGAATGAATCTTATCTGTGCATACTGGTATGCCAATAAAATTTATTACTAGCAGTTTCCCATATAGGGAAAATTTATAGCTATGTACATGGATATGCTTTAAAGGAAACTGGAGTATTATTCTTTGGAAAATAAAATCCTCTTTTGAATAAATGTCTGATTTTTTAAAATAATGTAAAAAACATAAAAAGTAAATGACTTCCATTATTAGTTCTCCACATTTGAATTTTCTTCTTCAAAAAAGTTACTGAGCTCCAACACCACTTTCATTTTTGTGAAGGCTACTCAGCTGTAGTCAATTTCCATTTTCTTGTTGGAAAGAGCTGTGACAATGGGTGTTCAAAAATAATTTAATTATCATATTTCCTTGAATAGCAAATTTTGTTAAGTTTTTTGTTTGCTTGTTTGCCGAGTCAAACGTTTATGTCTGTGTCCTTTTTCTAGAATGCATAATTTGAAAGGCCAAAAGACACTGGTCATTTTGAGACCCTTAATTATTCAGTTAAATTGGTAATTACTAAAGTAATTATATGAAGAGAGGCTTATTGTGCTAATCATAAATGGTGTCATCTTTTTCAACAAACTTGCCCTCCAGATCCTATTATTAAACTCTGCCACTTTGGTGTTTAAAGAGCCGCCTAGCTTCCCAAATTCTACAAGTCAAGAGAGGAGGTACACTGAAATTAAATTAGAAAAACTATTTTCACAGTTAGCAGCACAATTAAAGGAACTTTTGATGATCTGGGTCCATTAATTCTTCTAGTCTCAGAGGCAGACATTTCCACTTCAATCCAATTGCAAAACATTCACGTTTTCAAAGGCAAGTGTTTTTCTCTATCGCCACTAACTCAGCCACGTTCATTAAATTTTATTATTTCTACATCATTTAATGTAGGTCAACATGTCGAGTCCAGCAAACACAAGCACTTCTTTCCAGCCCACTGACACTACTGTGAAAGATAAGAGGCAAACAAAACTCACTTCAGTGGGAAAAAACCCTCTCATTTGTAAACATGAACATTAAAATCAAAACCACAGAAGACAATGCAGCAGATGTAATGCTGTAACCCAACTACCTCATGCTTATCATGTCAGAAATGCATTTCTATAGAAGGAGGAGAAGAAAATGATGCCCCTTTCAGAGCTGAAGGAGCCTTTGTCTGCAAAGCTTAACCCACTCAGTGCTAGTGCTGGTCCTAGGGAAATGATCGAGCACTGACACAGTGTCCAAACTTGGTGTCCCTCCCAATATTCCCTGTTGCTGAGATGTCATAAATGACAAATTGTTAAGCAGAGCAAAAACAACCACAGCTCTTCTCGTGTTAAGAAACTCTTTTTAAAAACCTCTTCCTATGGCTAGGACTCTGAGGTTTCCTTTTCTCTCCTTGCTCTCTCGCATGGATGCTAACTGCATGTTTAATGAAGCCCTGCCTGTCTGGTGGAGCTGGTCTGCAGTACAGAGTAGTCGTGGAGAACACAGACTCTGCAGTCGGACTGCCTGCGGGGGACTCCTGGATTCATCATTTACTAGTCATTTGATCTGGGACAAGTTCTTGATCTCCAAGCATCTCTTTTCTCATCTATAAAATAGGAATAAAAACCCTTTGCCATAGGGTTGTCAGGAGGATTAAAAGAGATTGTACTAATAAAGTACCTGGCACATAGGATGTGCACAATATCCTTCTATATAACCATATTTCCACCACTTACCAAGTAGACTGGGAAGAAGATGACTCAGGAATATCATTAGCAGATATTGACAACCTGGAAAATTTTAAGTCATAGTTCCACTACGATCTCTCACTGTTGTGCATCCTGCCTACTTTCCTGACTTTCCTTAAGCACCTCATTTGTATGGGAAGAGAGATCCCTCTCTTATTGTCATATTGTAAATACAATATAAAAGTAACGAAATAGACAAGTTTCTTTCTCTCAATGGCACTTACATTTGAAGGCAGAAAAGTTGGAAAAGAGAATAATAAATTAAATAAGTAAAAGATCACTTTAGGTTGTGGTAAGAGCTATGAAGAAAATGAAACAGAGTAATGGAACAGAGAAAGTTGTGGCAGAAGGAGGCTGGGGAAAATACTTCAATTTGGTGATCAAGGATGACCCTCCTAGGGAGGTGGCATTTGAGACCCTGAGGGATGAGGAGGAGAAGCCATGAGAACTCTGGGGCACAGAAATGGCAAATGGAAGAACCCTAATTTCACAGATCAGGAAACCAAGACTCCAAAAAGAGAAGTGACTTAGCAAAAATCACAGAGCCAGGGTGGAATTCCAGTTTCCAGATTCACAGGCTCTGACATTTCCTATAGCAACTCCCAAACTGGCCTATTGTTCAAAGCGCACGGTGGGACTCCAACGTGGATAGTGGGGAAGAGGAAAGAGTATCCCAAGATGGTGGTGAAGGACAGCCAATCAAAGGGGTCTTGGACCACAGTCTGGCATATGGGGAAACCAAGATCTGGAATTCCACGGAATCCCATCCTTAAGGCATTCCAATGTGAATGAGAGAAATCATTTTTTTCCTGAGACTCAATGACTATAAGAGAAAAAAACATTTTCATGATTTTCTGATTGTAACAATCTGATTTTCTGATATAACCAAATATTTTCAAATCACTAAGAGTGTCAATGTGATAGCAACATAAATCTTATAAAGCAACAAGGAATCATCATTGCATGTCCTTCATGGGTTGGAGTGATTCTGCTTCAAAATTTTCTGGTAAGTGGGTAACACTGGCCTTGCCCTGGAGCAGGTCTTTAGGGCCATAACCCCAGGTGAGAACCTTTGCAGATTCAGATTACAACTATTTCATGTGTGTTATGGAATTTTTTCTTAGCCTAGAAGCTTAACATAAGTTCACACTACAATCAAGGTGCTAGTGGGAGGAGAAAATAGAACACAAACAAGCAAGGAATTTCTCTGCAATCACTTAGCAATGAACCAGTCCCATTTCCATTCCTAGGCCGTCTAAATTTTATCTTTGCCTCAAGTGACCCCTTCAAAGATTTGTAGAATAAACCACATTGTATTGGATCCTCAGACAATTGCCTTTATCTGACAATATACTACAAAAATAAGGCTAAAGTTGTAGCTTACTTTCGTGTTTCTCAAATTTTAATGTGTTCACAAATCACCAGAGGATCTTGTTAAAATGCATGTTCTGATCCAGTGGTTCTGGCGTGGGGTCTGGGATTCTGTATTTCTAACTAGCTCCCAGGTGATGCCAATGCTGCTGGCTCACGGACCACATTCTAAGAGATGAGGCTTCATCACTGCATATGCTGCCCTTTATGAAAAATCACAGAAAAACACTGTCTTATCTCTTGAGTCTCACTACAAGTTAAAGCTGAATATGTCTAGAGCAAATTATTTTCTTTTATCTTATAGACCTCTTAATCTCATCACTGATCATGTTTTCCTCTTTGACTTGGCCACTAGGAAGCACCTTTAGGCAAGACTACAGGACTTAATGGTTATGCGTTTTATTTACTGATCCTACTCCAATGACCTACTTCTGACTACATTTAACTTTCCTAATACTGCTTCTTTTTTGTTGCTACTATTGCTTTTTACCTCCTTACTTACTCTATTTTTTGTTGTTGTCATCTTTTATGCATCTTTGTAAGACACTCAGAATTACTCCTTCAAATAAGATAGCGTGTGAAAAAAAGAATCCCAACACAGCCTAGAAGAAAATGGAAACATGTGCTCCAGGACACACAGTGCATTAGAAAATTTGCCGGAGTGGGGTGAAGTGATTGAGAATGGAGAAGCATCCAGGCATAGAAGAGAAGTGGACTTGAGAAGAACAAACCCCACCCTCTTTCACAATTTGTCAGATGGCCTGGGGATGACTAAATAAGTTTATATTTTAAGGACTTAACAATTGAGCTCTGGTTGCCTTGGGAGGGTCTCTTATTATTATGGGTACCTGGAACAGCCTCTGCTGTGGCTTCTAACCTCAAAAGAACACTGAAGTAAACACTGACAGGTAATCTGAAATACCAGTGGGAAGGACAAAGTTCCTCTTCCTCAGGTTGAGCTCTTACCTCTTCGGGTAAGTCAGAAGGCAACATCAACCCACAGCAACTCCTCATGCCTTCCTATTTTGAGATGCTGTTGGAAGTGGCTACAAAATTGGAAGGTAAGTAACTCTTTGCTAGTTACTATTCAGGATACAAAAGATGTGAGCTACTTAAGCAAAGTATTTAATCCCGTGAGTCTCCATGAACTTCTCTGTGCCTCGCAACAATCATAGCTTCCTCCTAAGGTTGCTCTGAGAATTAAATAAAACATTTATCACCGTGCCAGACATTTGTAGCCTTTCAACACATGGTTTATCATAACACATTGATTACTGCTCTTTTTCCGTGGTAGGCCTTGGTGAGAACGGTTGTGAAGAAAAAGCCAAAAACCACACATGTTTACTCATTCTTTAATTTTTCAACTGTCATTACCATTTGTCTTCAAAGTTACTTCTGCAATGCCCTTAAGAAGCCAAAAGCAGTTCATACAATCAATAACATTCAAACTTGATTTTGTAAACTAAGTTTGTGTTGACTTCTTCGCCAGACAAGGGACTTTCCTCAGATGAAAACATGAATGTGTGATTTCTTCTAATGGGTCTCATTTCTGCTAAAGCTACACCCTTGTTATGAAGAGCCCCATCCAAAAAACAACAACAAAATGACTGTGTGAATACCAATTAAACAGGTTCACTTTGCCTATTGCTTTTAGCTCTAGACACCGACAGGAAGAAAACAAGTGTTTCATCTTCATTCAGTATCGCTTTCTGCATCTTTTCACTTATTCTTACTCCCATCATATGACTTTTGGGAAATTCTAGTATCTCCCACTCAATGTTTTAAAACCCCTCCCACTCTCAACTGTTTAAACCACAAAGTTCAGAGGGGAGGAAGTTCTTCCTTCTAGGAATTCCTCCTGCTCCTGGAAACATGTTTATATATTCGTTACTTCTCAACCAAAGATCTTCGGTCCGTCAAAGGTTCTGCTTCTATTCAAAGCTCCCTAAAATACCCAAAGCAGTATCAGTGGGGAACAGAGGAAGTTAGAACACATCAAAGCAAAGAGAGGATATGGAATTTTTGTGACGACTGAAGTCAATACTGTCTTCTCTTTACTACTGACACTTTCTGGGTGGACGGGGAGAGAGAAAACATAGTGGTTAAGTACCATCACTTCGGGCAGGATGTTTCCTCTTTAAAAGACGTCAATAAAGTTAGATACAATTCAAAAATGAGCTGCAGAGAAATTTTTGTGTAACAACAGAGTCAATGTCACAAATGCATTAAAGAGTACAGGATGAGGGATCTCCTGATCTAGGAAACACACAAACAGCATTAGGCAGAAACTGACCAAATGATTATTTGGTCTTCACTAAACCTCCACCCGCCTTTGTGCTTCCTTTTCATCATCTGACACTAGATAGTTCTCACCCTCTCTCTTACCCAAAGTCTTTGACTCACCTTTTCCTGTTCTATAAATAAGACTCCATTTCTCTCAAAGTGACAGATCTGATGTGGTGTCAGTAGAAAAGTAATCTATAATTTTTTTTAGTATCTTTCTTTTGAAATTCTACCAATCATAATATATATGCAGAAATGTAAACAAACCCTAGGTTTATAGCTTAATGAATTGTGGAAAGCTACCTAAATGAGCTAATTCATGCCAAAGTACAAATATACTTCATATATTTTAAAAGAAGAGCTTCTTATCAAAAAAGAATGCCTAGTTAGTGGTGTTATAATTTTGAGGCCAACACAGTATGTATATTCAACCAAAGCAATAAAACACCCAAGTCCTGACATTGGAGAAACGTTGCTGATCACTTTTGAACTGAGATTCTGCTCTAGAGAAGTTTGTTTTGTGGGACTACCATGAATGGTGTGTCAGGAAATTACTCAAATTTTACTCGATCCTATGATTGCCCTCTGCATGAGCTGTGATTCATTTGTCTTCTAAAAAAAATTTTTAGGATAATTAAGGAGAAAATATTTCTCTTTTCAAAATGTAGGGCTTTTTTCATAATTGTTCTTTATTATTATGGCTTAGTTTTTGCTTTTTAACAGTTTCATTGAGATATCTTTGATACATAAAAACTATATCTATTTAAGGTGTACAACTTGATATTTTGATATATGTAGACAATGTGAAAAGATCACCACAATCAAATTAAATAACTATCCATCACCTCTACACAGTTACCATGGTGTGTGTGTGTGTTTGTGTGTGTGTGTTGAGAAGATTTAATTAAAGATCTATCCTCTTGGCAAATTTCAAGTATACAATATAGTAATGTCAACTATCATCACCACGCTGTACACTGGTCTCCAGAACTCATTTACCCTGTGTAAGTGAAACTTTGTACCCTTTGAGCAATACCTCCTCATTTTCCCCTCACCTCCCTACCCCTGGTCCCAGCAACCACCATTCTTCTCTCTGCTTCTATGAGTTATATCATTTTTAGATCCCACATATAAGTGAGTTCATCCAGTACTTGTCTTTCTGTGTCTGACTTATTTCACTTAGCATAATGTCCTCTGAGTTCATCCACATTGTTGCAAATGGCAGGACTCCCTTCTTTTTAAAGGTTGCATAATATTCCACTGTGTATGTATATATAGCACATTTTCTTTATCCATTCATCCCTTGACAGACATTTAGGTTGTCTCCATATTTTGGCTATTGTGGAAAATGCTGCAGTGAACACAGGCGTGCAGATATATCTTCATAATTGTTCTTAAGAGGGATGCAAAATAAGGTGGCACCTCTTTAGAAGCCTGCCTGCACATGAGCCTACCACAGTGCCTTGCGTTAAAACAGAAATCGAGTTTGCTTTGATGTCTACTTTTGCTTTCCTCAGGAACTGCTATAAACGTTGGCCGCCCTGTCAGTGCCCTCACTCAGCATCCCTGTGCTCTCTGCTCTCCATAATCCAAACACATTCTGGAGCTTTCCTGTCCCAGGTGTATGTATGTGTGATAGAATATACATATATTGCTAATCTGACAACCTTATCTACTCTTATTAGGTAGAGCAGAGTTCAAACCCTCAACAATCTCTCTGTAACATTCTGACGGATTTTAGAAAGGGTGCTGTATGAATCTAGCAGGTAGTTTTTCTCAGCAAAACCTTCTAGTGCCTCTCAAATATTTTTTAATAAATGACAGTTTGCTACAATACACGCAACTCTACTTGCCTGTATTGAAGTGGGCTACCCACAATCTTCTTCCTCCATCTATTAATTTTACCCCTTGACAACCAGGATTTGAAGACTTGAAGCAACATCCATAAAGAATCTTAAAGGATTGGGTCAGCATAAGCAAGAATTAGTCTTCACTGCCTAGCCCAGTTGCAAGGTTTTAGGTTCCAAGGGGATGCTCTGCCCCACAGAGTCCCACTGAGTTTGGGTATCAACTCAGAGAACTCATCACCTTCCTGTGTCCCCTCATGAGTTAACTGACAGGATGGAATGCAAAGCACATGTCTTCTTGCTGCCAAAATCGCTGCCAAAACTGCCTGACTAGGTGTGTAAGATCCCATGAAATGTCTTGGCAGAAGCTAGTTCAGGAGTGTTGGCCAAGGTGCTGAAGTGAGGGAGAGAGGCAGGAACACCTTTGCCGGTGAATCGCCCCCTCCCCCAACTCTATTTAAGACATTGAGCTTATTCATTTTGAGAAGATAGCCTAGGATTTCAAATCTGACATAAATTTGGAGAAAGTAAGGTATGTGTATGTGTAGAAAGGTATCCAGGATACACAGTCTTTATAGAAATTCCAGTGCTACAAAAACTCCAGGAGAACCCACTTAAAAACAAAAGAAAAATTTAAAACATTTAGAGCTGTTTATTCCAATTGAATGCTACTTATTTCCCTGCACCTCCGTACCAAGTCATTACTGAGATTCGATAAAAGGAATCAACTGCAAAGGAAAGTAATTGTAAAGCAAATGGCAGAGAATGACAAAGCCACAATCCTGAACCATCATTCAAAAGTCAAAATTATTTTCTATGCATGCCTGTAGATTTTCGTATTATCTCTGCTTTTACTTGAACTGTCTTTTTCTCAAATGTTCTTTTTGACAGTTTCTCCTTTCTGCCCTGAAAATGTGCACGCTGGTAGCAGAACCACCGGGCAGCCCCTGGCACAGGGTTGACTAACAGTGAATCACTTCTGAGTAACAGCAGACTGCAGCCAGTGGTAAGTGAAAGAGAAGGCACCCTGGCCACCAACTCGCTTCACACGCCAATCACCCCCACCCTCTTGAGCATCCAACGCCTCTTCCCTCTGCCAGGCAATTAGCTTCCGTTCTGTTCAACTTTCCGACCTCTGGCTTTAGAGAAAAGTCCTGGCTGTGGGAACTGGCTCTGGGCAGCTCTTGGCTCCCTCCTCCTGGGTGACTGGCAAGAGTAACACTTTCTCTGACACTCTTAAAAGAAGTCGTTTAATTCCTAATGATATTTCCTGGCAAAAAGGAAAATGAAGCCCAAAACGTGGGATTCCGGTCCAGCAAAGGCAGGCCAAGAGCGCGGCTGGTGAGCCCACGTCTCGGTGGAAGGCTGTTCCCGCTCACTCCCCTTCCCCCCAGAGTTGTTTTTTTTCTGACACTTCCACCCCGGAGTGTGACACCTACTGGAACTTATGAACATCTGGAGAGGTATGGATATGATTTGGGCATCAGACAAGAAGGGCTGGCTGTTGCCCCAGGGATTTCCCGCGGAAATCACCCCGCGCTTAAAAGGCGTTGCAAGAAGGAAGTAACCAGTAAAGCGATGTTGGCGGGAGAACCCTGTGAACGTCTTAGAAAAATACCAGAAACCACTGGATACTTAATGACCCACGTCTCCCCGGCCTGTTTCCCCAGCTCTTTCTGGAGTAGCATGAAGTGGTTTGTGGGTTTTTACACCGTCGAGGGACAGTGGTGCGAAGTACTGCATTTCCACGAGAGCGGTAATGTGAGGCTCCCAGCTTTAGCCCCAGCGAGGACCTCGGATCACATCCTTTCCGCCCTGCTCACTAGTCGCCGGCGGTGATGGGGAAGCTCAGACCTGGGGACTGAGGGGTTCCGTTGTGGAGATACCTCCACCCTGGGGTCCCTGGCACCCCACAACCTAGCACCACTGCGACTCGCGATGCCTTCCCGTCACCTCCCCGAAGCCAAGCACATCCTCTCCCACGCTGCGCTTCTGCTGCCCGCAGAGCTGCTCCTCTGAGTCTCCCGGGTCCCCAAACGCGCCCCCGATCCTCACGCGGCGGGGGCGCTGCCTCGCAGAGGTGGCGCCCCGGGCGAACGCACAGGCGGCGGAGGAGGGAGTGCGGGGGAGGGGAGGGGAGGGGAGGGGAGGGCAGGGGCAGGGGCAGGAGCAGGGGCGCACTGGGCGCCTCAGGAGGGGCGGGCTCGGGGGTCCCCGGCCGCCCGGGGCGCGCGGGGAGGCGCGGAGGACGCGCCACACTCACCCGCTGCTGCTGCTGCCGGCTGCTGACGGCCACCGCGGCGGCGGACGCGGCGCTGTGCCGGAGCTCGGCCGCCTGCCCGGGTCGCAGCAGGCTCCGGGTGAACCTGCGAGTTCGCTCGCCGGCCATCGCCGGCCGCGCAGATCGCGCCGCGGGCCCGGAGCGCGCGTCCCGCTGGCCTTCCCAGCGCCGACCTTCTCTACCCACCCGGCGTTCAGGAAGCGGAACTCGGAGCCTTTCCCCCCCTCTTCCTCGCTCTACTCGCAAGAGGCGGGTTTTTCTCTCTTGCACCCCCACTCCCCCACCCCCTGCTCTCCGCTGAAGCTTCGCGACGACTTTCCAAACTCTGCGCTCCTCCGGGCGCGCGCGGCCAACTCGGGGAGCGGCCCCTGCCCGGCGGCGGCGGCGCCTCTGGAGCGGGGGCCGCGGGACGCGCTCAGCTGGCCGGCCGGGGCTGTCCCCGCCGCCCGGGGGAACGGCAGGGGGCGGGGGACGGCGCGGGGCGGCCCCCGCGGGGCTCGGGCGGGGCCTCCCCGCGGCCCCAGTCCCCATTTGGAGGCTCCTCGCAGTGCTGGAGCGCTGGCCGCATTTGCTCATTTGGCCCCTACTTTGCGGGGCTGAGGAATGGGCGCGGGCCGAGCTCAGTTCGCCCTTCCATCCCTGGAAGGGGGGTGGTCAGAAGCTTGTTAAGGGTCTGGTGCCTGGGATCCCTGCAGCGTCGCCCAAGCCAGCCCTTAGAAGGGTCCTTTGCCAAAGCCCTCACTCAGGACCTTGGAATAAGCTTGCAAATTCATATACGCCTTCCACCAGTATTCGTTAAGCACCTACTATGTGCCAGGTAATATTGTTCTGGAAACTGGGGATAAAGGAGGGGAACTTACCAGCCCCACCTTTCAAGGCTGTGTGGGGCTGATACGTTTTTGGGGTTGGGGCTGGGAGGACCAAATAACGAGGTTAACAAATAAACAAATACAAGTGTGTATAAATCAGAGCAATGTGGGCCAAGAAGCTTGGGCAGTGGTATTACATAGGAGGCTGGGACTAGGGGTTACTAGGTAGTGTGGGTCAGGTATGGGGGTGGACTTAATTTGTGTTGTTTTTCTGCTCCCATTCTTGCCACACATCCATCTGGCCTGCACACTGTCTCCCGCTATCTGATTAAAGTCTTCTAAGAATTCTCATCCTGCGTCACTCCCACGGTGGTGGTTCTCCAACCCTGTGCGGGGCTAGTGGGGTGGAAGAGCAGCCCTGGCCACTAGGACACCAGTCTGGAGAGATCTGGGACAGCCACTCCAAGTATTCTAGGTTCTTCTTAACAGCTTTTTATAGATCTATGATACTGACATTTTCCCAAAGCCAATATATAGTTTTTTTTTTTCTGCTTTATCTCCCCAACCGCCCCCCCCCCCCCACCAACACAGTTGTATATCTTAGTTGCACGTCCTTCTAGTTGTGGGATGTAGGACGCGCCTCAACGTGGCCTGACGAGCGGTGCCATGTCCGCGCCCAGGACCCGAATCCTGGGGCGCCGCAGCGGAGGCGGGAACTTGGCCCCGCCAATATATAGTTTTAACACAACCTCAAGTATGGGTATAAAGAATGCTTAAGGGGCTGGTAAATACATTTGAGTCAGCTCTCTGCTATCTGGGATTCAGTTAGGTGGAGATACTGATTGGGCATTATTTCAGAACATTCTGGAAATCACGATACGCAGAGGATCTGGAAGATTTGGGAAGTGCCGTCTAAAACAGGAGCTGTTTCTACAATATACTTTGTAACAAAGTACTGCGTCTTGCATTACATGCTTTCACGTGGTAAGCAACATGGGGACAACGTAACTGTTAAGGGTAGGCGAGTCAGGCGGTTGCCTCTGTGGTGGCCGGTGAGGTCTCTGTGAAAATTACTCCCCTAACCACACCCTCCTAGGACAACTGTGCCCCGTGGCGATGCTTTCAAATGCATATTTTCTTGAGAGAGATAATACATTAAGCACTTTTGAATAAACTTGAGCTTCCCAAGAACGTGTATCTATTCTTTATCCCTTGTTTCAGGACATTACCTGGCACACAGTAGGTTCTCAATAAATATTGGTTTGTGGATGACTTTCCAAAGGGCTTAGATGGGCTGGTGCAGTCAGAGAGCTGAGGGTGCCAACACCTGAGGCAGAGAAAGACCGGGAAGGAGAAGAGAAAGGTGTGCTGGAAGGGACGGCTGCAGTGATGGAATATACCTCAGAATGTGTCCTAGGCATGGCAACTCGCTGAGCTGATCAGAAACGCCCAGGAACCCACACAGGTGTCTTCAATCATATCAAGTAACATCCCTCTTACTTCCTTTATTGCTACAAATGTTACTTTCTCCAGGTTCAGAGGGTCTGTCAGAACACTGACGTGAGAGGATATGATGAACAATGCCTATTTGCACTGTCCATACCCTGCATGATGTCCACTCCATGGGTCACATGGGGAGGAAGGGCGGATGGAAGTGACTTTACACTCAGGACATTTCAATAAGGATGCTCACTGGGACTCTCCTCAGCCCTGGCTATCATGTAGGTTTTAGATAAACCCCCTTCTGGGGCTCATTTTCTGCTACAGAAACATGCCTTCTGGTCTGCTAATTTGGGACTCTCTGCTGGTCACTCATCTTTGAGTTCCCTGGAGACATTTGGCTAAGATGTTCCATAAAGGCAAATTTATGAAAAATGCCATGAAGACCCTAATGTCAACTATGGACTTTGGGTTGACTGCAAAGTATCAATGTAGGTTCATGAATTGTAGCAAATGTCCCACTCTGATGGAGGATGTTGATAATGAGAGAGGCTATGCATGTGTGGGGGTAAGTAAAAATCTCTGTAACTTCCCTTTTATTTTCCTGTGAATTTAAAACTGCTCTAAAAAAATAACATCTTTTAAGAAAACAAACAGTGAATGTGACACAACAATGAAAAGATAAATTGCCCAGCGGAAGATGGGGCAAAGGATTTGAACATATGTTTCTCAAAAAAAGATACACAATTGGTCAATGCTCAGCATCATTAGTCGTTAGGGAAATGCAAATCAGTCATGGTGGGATACCGCAATGAGATACCACACCCATCGGGATGGCCGTAAGGAAAAAAATAGAAAATAACAAGTGTTGGGGAGATGTGGAGACACTGGAACCCTTGTACCTTTGTAGTAGGAATGTAAGATGGTGCAGCCACTTTGGAAAAGAGTTTGGCAGTTCCTTAAAATGGTAAACCTGGAGTTACCACATGACCTAGGAATTCCACTCCTAGACAAATGAAAACCTATATTCACACAAAAAGTTGCACAAGAATGTTCACAGTAGCTAAAAAGTGGAAACAACCCAAATATCCATCAATTGATGAATAGATAAACGAAAGGTGGTATATCCATATAGTGGATTCTTTGTTTTTGAGGAAGATTAGCCCTGAGCTAACATCTGCTGCCAATCCTCCTCTTTTCTGCTGAGGAAGACTGGCCCTGAGCTGACATCTGTGCCCATCTTCCTCCACTTTACATGTGGGACGCCTGCCACGGCATGGCTTGCCAAGTGGTGCATAGGTCCACACCCGGGATCTGAACTGGCAAACCCCAGGCCGCCAAAGCAGAAGGTGTGAACCTAACTGCTGTGTCACCAGGCCAGCCCCTAATGGAATATTTTCTGACCATAAAAAAAACGAAGTATTGATACATGTTACAACATGGATGAACTTTGAAAACATTATGCCAAGTGAAAGAAGCCAGTCACCAAAGACCACCTATTTATGATACCCTTTCTATGAAATGCCCAGGATCATCAAACCTGAAAACAGAAAATAGATTAGTGATTGTCTAGGACTGGAAGAGGGTTGGAGAAAAATGGGGAAGAAAGGGGAATGATAACTAATGGGTACAAGATTTCTTTTGGGGATGATAAAAATGCTCTAAAATTAATTGTGGTGGAGGTTGCACAAGAAGCAGATTATGGTTGTTGCTTCTGGGAAGGGGCACTTGACGGCTGGAGGACAGGAGTGTCCCTCTCTTTATGTGATTCCATACCCTGTGTGTTTATTGGATTTTGTATCACATGTATAATAACCTATTCACAAACAAATAAGTAAAATGATATTTTACAAAGAAATTTCATTAGGAATGACAAAGGGTATTAAGTACAGATTCAATAAAAATTTAAAAAGTAAAGAAAGTGTTATGAAATATGTTAAGATTTTGGCTCATATTTCTGCGTGGATTTCGTCTTCCCCACCCTCACTTTTTTCTGCGCCTGCACTTTTTCATTTTAAGAGATACCATTATAGAAACATATCCATCTTGGTTCCTATTTCTAAGGAAACAGCTAATTAATAAAACAATCGAATCTTCAGTGGTTTTTCATATTGTAGAGTGGAGTTAAAAGCACGTGCTATGGACTCCATCTGCCTGGGTTCAAATCCGAATTTTACTTCTACCTTCAGCAAGTTACTTAACCTCTCTAAGCTTCAGTTTTCTTATCTGAAAAATAGAGATAATAACAGTTCGCTGTGTGGCAGGGCTGCTGAGAGGATTATGGAGGTCAGCAGAAATTTCTTAAAAAGTGTCCAGCACATGGACTTCAGTGAATGTCATTACTACTAGACTTGTAGAGAACTTATGAATTTTTAAATTCTTTCATGTCCTTTAATATATTTGATTCTTATAAGAAACTTTGTAGTAATTACAGTGGATGTTATTTTTCCGGCAAGACTGGAGGTCAAAGGCATTCTGAGGACAATGTCTTAACCCAAATCAATGACTCTGGAATTTCATGAATAATAATAACAACATAATCCTTATAGTATTAATCTATTATTATGTAATAACATCTATTAATAGCGTAGTGTGCTACAGTTTGGAATGTAGTTTCACAATATATTATTTCAATTGAATTTTAGTATATTGTAAGGGGGTTGTTCAGCCTACTTATGACTATGCCCCATTGTCTATAATTCTAGATAGATAGATCATTAAGGAAGCTCCTAGAATCCAGAGAACATGCATTTTAGGAATCAGTGGTAGCAAATTTTGAGGTCCATGACTTCAGATTCAAGCTTTTATTGTTGTTCTGTATTTTTCTAGTGTTTAGAATGCATAGCCTGCAATCAAGTTTTATCAAGTTCTAATTCTCCTCTTTATTGGAGTTGGCCTAGAGCAAGCCATTCAATCAGAAAGAAGTAACCCCGCTCAACAGGTATTTATGGAATATTAACTATGGACAGGATCTCAGCCTAAGGCGTAGGACCATAGAGCTAAGCAAATTGTGCCTCATTATAGCCTAATTTCAAATAGAGAAACTGACTTAGAAAACCTTAGGGGGGTGGGGGGGTAAGGTTTTGGAAATGAAGTCTGTCAGATAGGACCCATGTTAACATTTTATATTTTATATTCTTGTGGATCTTTTATAAGATTGACAAAATTGGTCTCAATAACATGGAATTTTCCAGTTCTCCCTCGCTTCTGCCTTCTCTCTCCTTCCTTCCTTCTCTCCCTTCCTTCTTTCCTTCCTCTCTTTCTTTAAAGCTCATGTACTCTTCCTCCTTATTCAAAAGCATCAGTGGCTTTCTTAAGATGCAATAAGCACTGATAACTTGCCCTGGTGCAGTTCAAAGCTCTATAAAAGTAAAAAACTGAATCGTCAGTAGCTCTCTCCTGTCATCCTTCCCATGACTTGCCCAGGGCTAGTTACACTGGTCTTATGAGTAAGGAAAGGCTTCAGGACATTTCTGATAGCAGTAATAAGTATAAAAGTGAATACTGTACTATCTTTCCAAAAAGACCTAGAGGTGCAATGGTGTGAAAATTTAGTCATTAGTCCAGGAGTCTGAAGACCTGGGTGTGAGTTCAGGTCTTGATACTCACAGATTACAGAAAGTAGGACAAATACTCTTTGCACTAGTTCCGTGGCATTAAGCCACCTTTCCTAAGTGGTACCAATTCTAGTGTACTCTGGGTATCAGCCTGGGCATCAGCATGTCTCAAGGCTAGAGTATTTCAAGTTTGTCTAGTGTTACGCAATTTGCAAATTACACTCGTTGTAGCATTTGATTCTCAAATCATTCTTCCTAAAAGGCAGAGAGGCATGTAATTTTGCCCCAACTGTATATAAGAGAAAGATTAGAGAGAATTTAATAACATGGAAATTAGAAGGAGGAGTATTGTGCTATTAATAAAAAAGGAAAAGCTTAGGAGGACAAATGTTCAACTTAAAATGATTTTCTGGTATTATATCAAGCCTGCCTTTATGATTCCTTATTGAGGGGAAAGTATATTCATCCCGTTTTTGTGAAAATAAAATAGGAAAAGAGGTCCACAGAAGCAGGGGACTTGCCCTGACACTGCAGTGACTATAAAGGGATGGGTAAATTAAGATAATTTTAGTTAGCTATTAAAAGTATACAACTTGTCTTATTCGGCAATAGCAGATAAAGTAGCAGAATTGTAAACCAAAATATAAGAAAAATACTTTGCCCTAAATATTTCTTTGTTCTCTAATATCAAGAAAAAATAAAACAATTGAATTTACATCCAATAGCTTTTTGGCTGAATACTCTTCTTAAGGTACATTTTCTTCACCTTGCCAAGGAATATTAAAAAGCAACAAGAGAAATATGGTTTGAAAGGTGTGCTATTTCTGGAGATCGCATAGTCCTTGCCAGAGCCAGAGCCATTTGACAAACCTGAGTGCCTCTGTGTTATTTATGGGCAAAGGTATTGGATTTGATATGGATTTGTTTCTGGGTTGAGAAGACAGTTCACTCATGGAAGAAAATTACAGTTAAGGCAATATGGTTTGAATGGGAAACTCTCTGCCAGGCTGTGTATTTGCTCACAGTCCATAACAGTGCAACTCGATCACTACTAGTCCCCCGCAATCTGCGGGGCATATCTCAAAGAGAGGCCCATAGTTAAAAGCCAAGAACACTTTCAATTGAAAACCGGTCTCTGGATTCTCCATCCTGCTTTGGCTTCAATTTGTAGTCTGGCCTTAGGGATGAATGTCCTGGGAACTTTATTTCTCCATCTGCAAAAATTACTCAGAGGCAGAGTCTGACATGAAGAAGGAGGAAATGATTAGTAAATAGAGAATGGGGACTTTCTGATTTCCTGCACGCAGAATTAGACCGTGCACTTTAAGGCTTCCAGGCATTTGGCTCTTCCCTCCTCTTCTCCAATATGTTGATCACTCCAGACATCCGCTACTATCACAGAAACACACCTTGCCATTGAACAAAATTGCAGCATAATTATTTCTTTTATGTTTTAAAGAGAGTAACATAAAAATAAGTCTGTACGCTAATATTTCATTGAGAATTTTGCATCTATATGCATGAGCGCCATTGGCCACCTTTTCTTTTTCGGAAGTAACTTTATTAACGTTTTGCCGAGAAGATTTTTCTAGCTTCCTAAAGTGGATTGGAGCAATTTCTGTCCCTTTCCACGGCCTGCAATAATTTAAATAACATTGGAATCATTTATTTTACAAAGGTTGGATAGGATCCAGCTGTGGGACCGTCTGGTCCTGGTGCATTTTTTAATGGGAGATTTATAATCACTTTCAAATTCTTTCTGTAGTAATTGGTCTATTCAAGATTTACACATCTTCTTTTAATTCTTAATAATTTATATTTTACTAAGAATATCACCCGTTTTTCCAGATTTTAGAAACATTTGGCTAGGATTGCATGTAGCATTAACTTATATATTTCCCTGTATTGTGTATTCTTTTAGATTTTATGATAAGATTTTACGCATGCCTAAAAAGCATCAAAAAGAATGCAATAAACCCGTATAACCCCTGGCTGTATTTAACCATTTTAAATCAGAGAAATCATAACCCTTCATCTCTAAATAATTCAACATTTATCTCCAAAGGGAAAGAACATTCTCCTACATAACTGCAATATCATTCAACACACTGAGCTCAGTTAACAACATCCTGTTAATATCTTCTATCACCCAGTTCAGATTCAAATTTCTCCAATTGTTCCCCAAATACCTTTTCTTTATAGCTGATTTGATCAGTCCAGAACTTAATCCTAGAAGACACATTGATTTGGTTGTCCTTTCTTGAAAGTTTAATTTAAAACCATGTTCCTGTCCCTTTCGATAATGACATTGGCTTGTTGAAGAGACTGAGCCAGTTGTCCACATGCTTTGTTTCTTCTAGTATTAATTTGTTCCTTTTTATCTAAAAGCTTTTCTCATTCTTAACCTTGAAGCTTTTGCCTCCTCCCTTCTGTCTTTACCTGGATTCTCAAAGGGGAGTATCTATTGTATTAGCCTCTTCAAGGAACTAGTTTTGAGTTTTATCCATTTGAGCACATTTTACTCTTTAGTTTTTTGTTAATAAAGTGATACTCTCTTAATGAAGTATCCCAGATATTATAGTAGAAAAACATAGTGATATTTAAATACATAAAACTTAAATCTTCATGGTGGCAAGAGAAATAATAAAAAAGCAAATAAGCAAATTATATAATCAGGTAAATATTTATAATGAAAATAAACAAGAAAGGCAAATATGTCTAATATACAAAGATCTCAATTGACAAGAAAATACCACAAATAGGCAAATTCCTAAAATGAAACTCTGAATAAAAAAAAATACTTGAAGTTTTTGCCTGTTTTAAATTGAGTTGTCAGTCTTTCTCTTACTGATTTGAAAGTCTAATTTATTTATCTGGATATGAGTCCTTTGTCCAATATGTACGTATATGTAATTTATTTTTACTATTGCACGTTGCTAATGGTAATTGGAAGTCATGGCATCACTTGCCATTTTCTTCATCTAGTTAAGAGAATGTTACACCAAATATATACTTAACAAATATCATGTGATTATTTATTTTCCAAAAGAGGTAGATGATGCATTTTTCCTAATCAGCAGCCTCAGAAAGAAACATATTAATTCTTAGTCAATGCTTACAACATTGTTTTTTGTTTTGGTGAGGAAGATTGGCCCTCAGCTAACATCTATGCCAATCTTCCTCTATCTTGTATGTGGGACGCCACCACAGCATGGCTTGATGAGTGCTGTGTCTGTCCACATCTGGGGTCTAAACTGGAGAACCTGGGCTGCCCAAGCAGAGCGCACAAACTTAACCACTATGCCACCAGACCAGCCCTGCCTACAAAGTTTTTAAAAGCATTAATTCCATACTCTGATTAGGTGGACAGAAGACAGTGGGAGGAAACATGTCTTTGATGGATCTAATTGATAAAAAGAAACTATTTTAGTTCCCGGATATTTTTCTTTCAAACGTCTATCTACTTGTCACAGTCCTTTATCAGACATGTGGTTTTGGTTTGCTCTTGCAAACCAAATTTCCTGTGCATACACTCTGTTTGTCTCTGCTCTTGCTGCAGTAAAAAGAAATGAAATAGAAATATAACAGCATTGCCCAGGGCTCAGTTTTTGAAAAGGATTAAAGCAGAGGAAGGAAAGCAATGCAAAGTGTGCATGTATTTCTGAAGCCCAAAACAAAAATGGAAGGTTGCCTAGTCTTGAGGATGTCTATTGAAATGAAAGCCGGGGGGCTTTTGTTCTTCCCCACACGATCGTTAGAATTTATTAATACAACTAGATCAGGATTTTTCATAGCTTTATCTTCTAGCAGGTTCTCATGTGTAGGCTTTGAAATGTGTTTCTGTTCTGAGCTAATCACGAATATTGTCCCCTTTCTCCTTGTTTGTTTATTTGCTAGAGGGACAAAAAGAAGTAAGACAGCTATTTTTATAGAAATCTTAAAAGCAATAGGAGAGTTATGCAACTAGTCTAAACAATCCTAATAAAGTCCAAGTACTTTTTGTACCTTTTTAAGGGTACCATTAAGATCAGCATGTGCACAGAGGTCCAAGCTCACATTAACAGGGGACCTTCCTAACACCTGCCACATAGCTTGTCTTCTGTTAAAGAAATGCTTGGATGCAAACTACTTGAAAGCACGTGAGTATGATTCTTGAAGCTCAATAAAATATCCATAAAGACACCATGTTTTTACTACCCTTTTCTGCCTTCATTGGCTCCACCATTTATCCAATGAATGTTGATCAGTTTGATGAAGTTTACCTGTGGAGGCCAAACCTGGTGGTTAGTATGTAAGTCTACTTAATAGGCTGTAATTTGGTTGTTGGGTAGGCATTCGCTTGTTGGATTCACATTTTGGGCAGGAATAGAGTGCCCAATTTACGGATGGTGAGTCAGCTGGTAAAAACTGCTAGACTATGCTTGGGTATAAGCAGATCAGGCATTTCAGAGATTGTCAAAGCTGAAGTGGTCGTGGAAATTATCTAAGTCATGTTTTATTTTGTTCGTTTTGCTTTTTGTTGTTGTTGTTGACATTGTTGTTTACAGAGGGGAAGTGAAAACCCAGAAGCAATGTGCTGTATCTCAGATCAGTTAGTTAGTGAGAAAACTACTTGGTAGTAAAACTAAGATTGCTACCCAGATATACTCTCAGTCCAGTGTTTATTCCAATATACCGTGTAGCTGGGAACGTGAAAGAGAGGGAAATTAAAAGGCAGTGATGTTAAATTAAATACCATTCCAGTGAAGTGTTCTAGAAATATGACACAGAATCATTGAAGTCATGGTCCTTCCTAACGGGTGGTGAGTGAGGCCACAGAGACATCAGTATCTGGAATCTCCTTCTCTGCCATTTTTGGCCTGACCCTTCTCATATTTAAAGATTCAGACCAGAAATTACCTTCTTTAGGGTGTTTTTTCTCCCTCCCAATCTGGATGTCCCACCTGTATGATCAAATAATACTCTCTGAATATTGTAGTTTTGTCCACTTGTCCTTTCCTACATTAATAATAACTGTTATCGATCATTGATTACCTACTATGTGCCAGGCATTTTACTTTTTCACAAGAACTTTGTGAAAGTTGCATTGAGTTCTTGAAAAACCCTCCAAATTAGGTATAGTATTCCTATTTTCATGGATGGAGAAGCTGAGGTTCAGACAAGTTAAGTAGTTTGACCAAACTCCTGCATCTAGTGAGCAGCTGAGCCAGGATGGGAAATCATATTTGTCATGTTCCCATTCCTATGTCATTTCTATGTGTCATACTGACTAAATTCAGAGTCAGTGGACTGTGGTCATGGAAAGTAGACTTCTCTCATCATCCATTGAGGTTGGAAAGCTAAAACCCACATTTTTCAAACTCTCTTGAATCTAGGATTCTGATACGATATGAAGTATGTCAGTTGGAAGCACTTGTGAGAGATTTGGAAGGCGGTAGTGACATGCCAGCTGTCTTCTACTGGTGTCTGGGGAGCAAGAGAGTGGGGATGTGAGTGTGCAGGCCAGACTCAGGGATCCAGATTGTAGTCACCAGCTTTGTGGTTTAAGAGGCAGTTGTGGCAGCAACTGTGGGAGCAACCACAAAAGCTTTGTGACATCTGGATCACCCTTATGAGGTATAGCTCTATCTTTGGACTCAGTAGTGCAGGAGGGGCCCCTGAATTGGGGCTCATCTTGCCCTTCCAATGATTTTAGAACTGAATTCCTTATTACATTTCTTTGGCTTCAAATAGCCAGAGCGATATAGTGGTACTTCCCATGTCTATAGCTATATAACAAACCACTCCAAAATTCTGAGGACTAAAACAACAATGATTTATTATTTATCGTGATTCTGTGGTTGGTTGGAATTAGTTGGGCAGTACTAACATGGTTGGCTAGGATCCCTCATGTGGCTGCATTCAACAAGGAGATCTGTTGAGGCTGGAACATCTGAGACAGCCTCACATGTCTGTTGAGGTGCCTTGGTACTTCTCCTTGTGGCCCCTTTCTTTATATGGTCTTTCATCACTAATCTGAGCAGGAAACAGGACCAGGGATTGGTTACCCAAGTTAGAAATGACATAATTCTGTATGTAAGTAGCAGAAACACAAGTGGCAGAAACCACAGAAAAATTTAAAGCCAATTGGAAAAGGAGAAATAATTCAGGTATGAGGTAGTCTGGTCAAATCTCCCATTTTCCCATTATAATTCTGCAAAATGAATTTTATCATCCATTTATGCTGAAAACATTTGTTTGGTATATAGTTTTTGAAGTAACCATTCTAGGCGCTAGGTATAGAAAAGTTCTACCTTTTAGAAAATAAATAATAGGTTATAAGAGTATGATAACGATCTCCACAGAGTGACATAGAGGGAGTCACTGGCTCCGGTAGGCAGTCAAGAAACCAGACTAAGAAAGGTCACCGTTAAGGAAGATCTTGAAGGCTGAGTAGGAGTTTGACAGAATGAGGAGGTTTGTTGGAAGGAAAAAGGGAATAGCATAGACTTACAAAAAGACTGTTGTGGCACAAACTTCTGCTTCCAACAATGGCGGGATGTGTAATTGAGAGTGAGGCTAATGGAAAAATCAAGATGAAATATGTTTGTGAATGTGAGATTGTGTGTGTGTATGTGTGTTATTTTATAATGTACAGACAAAAAGTCGGGGAGGATATAGATTTGAACAATATAATTACCAAAAGACCTGCACACATGTGGAGATCATCGCATCCAACTGCAGAATATGTATTCCTTTTTTTAAAATAAACTTTATTTTTTAGAGCAGTTTTAGGTTCACAGCAAAATTGAGTGAGAAGAATAGAGAGTTCCCATATACCTTGTTCCCCAAAAACTCATAGCCTCCCCAACTGTCAACATCTTGCACAATGGTACATTTCTTGCAACTGATGAACCTACATTAGCATAACGTCACCCAAAGACCACAGTTTACATTACGGTTCACTTTTGGTGTTGTGTGAGTTTCGACAAATATAGAATGCCGTGTATCCACCATTAGAATATCATACAGAATAAGTCTACTCAGATTGTCAGTTTCTTTTGTGAGTTTTGGCAAATTGTGTCCTTCAAGGAGTTGGTCTATTTCATCTAGGTTATCAAATATGTGCACGTAGAGGTATGATCTGTAGTGATGGATGGCAATAAGACTTTGGATGGTAAATATGATGTGGTCTACACAGAAAGAAAATATAATGATATACACCTGGAGTTTATATAATGTTATAAACCAGTGTTACCTCAATAAGAAAGTAATTAAAGGAAAAGAATGATAGCTGTACCACAGACTTTGAAAATTAAATGAATAGTTTAGGTCATGATTTAGATGTTTACCAATGTGCTTTAAAAGTAAAAATCAACCACACCCTAAAATTGATGGTTCATGTATATCTTTGTCAAGTACCAAAGATCAAGGATGAATATACAGAAAGATGGTTTTGGAGAAATCATCTGTTCTGACCCTTTACTGCTTGAAATCCAGGGGAGGCAGATATTGCTATCACACGAAGAAATATTTTCAAATATTTAAAACAACATATCCCAAACATTTTATTACTTCTCCTCTATGGCTGATTTTGCTCACTGATATTCTAATTTTACAACCGGGAAAATTACGAAGTCCAACATTTGTTTCTAAGGAATTATTTGTGTCTCTGCCCAACCACGATATTAGTGATCCCTTTGGTAAGGCACAAGTCATTTGATGGAATCTTGAAGAGCAATGTGCCGTAAATCTCAAGGTATGGTAAAAATATGCCTTCAGAAAAAACTTATTTGGAAACTTTTATTTTTGTATGTCTGTTAGTTTCCTGTGGCTGTTGTACCACAGACTTACTGTGGTTTCTAGTTCCAGCTAAAAACGATACACACTTATCTTCTTTCAGTTTTGGAGGTCACACGTCCAAAGTCAGTTTCACTGCGCTGAAATCAAGGCGTTGGCAGGGCTGCACTCCTCTGCCTTTTCCAGCTGCTAGAGTTGCATTTCTTGTTTTCCTTTGTTTTCACCCTTTTCTTCCATCTTCAAGGCGAGCAGTTCAGCATCATCAAAGCTCTCTCTTGCTGTATCTTCACGTCGCTTTCTTCTCTTCCTTGTCTGTCTGTAATCTTCTTCTGCCTCTCTCTGATAAGAACTCTTGTGATGGCATTTAGGTCCATCCAGATAACCCAGGATAATCTTCCCATCTCAAAAATTCCTAATTTAATCACATCTGCAAAGACACTTTTTGCCATGTAAGGTAACATTCACAGGTCCCAGGGAATAGACTATGGATATCTTTTGTGGGGAGGGCATTTTTCAGGCTACCACCGTATATCTCTTTACTTCTATGTATTATGCTTATAGCTTTGTGCGCAAGCAAAATGATTAGTTTTATTTTTTTATTAGATAACATATCCTTAAATTTATTTCAAAATTTTATTGTGTTTGATTGAACTTCCTAACAAGAAGTTTCTTTGCCTTGTCTCCACTTGGAGGAGGGCTAACAGTCTGTTCACTCATTTGTCAGTTGAATAACAGTGACAGTCACTAATCATTTTGTCCTTTATAAAATAGAATTGGCAGCTATAGTTTTCATAAACTCCTACCACAAAGCTATAGCAAGACTAAGTTCTGTATTTTCTCTTCTTCCTGGAAAATATTTGATCCTTTTGTCAAGTAGGGAATCTTGTTTCTCTTGCTTGAGAGTATTGAAATAGCTGTATCAAGAAGGAAGAAAAAATTGTTAATATATCCATGCCAAACCAATGTTATATTACTTTCCAATACTAAAAAATTATGTCTATGTTTTTAGAAACAACTTTGAGTCCATCATTTTATAAGTATCCTTGATGTTTCCAATCAAAACAGTGAACTAGAATAAAATTATTATCCCAGAATAAGCAATTAGTAAGGTAAGTTGCACAGAGCAGACAGTGGTGGATAGCTTATCAAAATCCGCTGGGCGGATCTTCATTTTCTCCCCAGAAAATGTCATCAGTTGAGATATATTCAGTTTAAGACACAGAAAATCCAACTCAAATTTGCAGAAACAGTAAAGAAGATTTTTTTGTTTGCTTCAGTATCTAGATGAAGGTCCAGATATAGCGTAGGTTCCAGGTTTGATTTAACTTAGTGACTCAAAGGATCCAGTCTCTTCCTGCTTCTCTGCTTTGCCTTCCACATATCATCTTCCTTTTATGGCCACATTCAGGCTACCAAGAGGACACTAAACACAAAGTAGAGAATAGGTGTGTGCAATTGTCTCACGAGTTGGTCCAAAGCCAGCTCTAACACACCATCTGTTGAACCCATAGGTAAGAATTCAAGCATCTTTAGGCTTGTTCATCCTGATTTATGTAGGTCATTAACCGTTATGTGATTCTTATTTATGCTCTTATTTTAACTTCAAGAAGGAGTGGAAATTCTAGGTTGTAGTAGAGTGGAATTGGGGGAAATTTCTTTTTTTTCTAGGAGTGTCAGGGTTAGCTTTATTTTTGAGATATGTTATTGACAGAAACAATTTACATCAGTGATCCATGAATATCACTTCAAAGTCAGAGGCAGTTGGTCCTAAAATTCACATTGCATTGCCCAAATACAACTCAGTGACCGAATAGTGGACTTACACCAAAGCTTTGCAGCCATTCCTTGCTGCTGTCAGTATCCATTTTAGGGCTTTGAAACATTTCTGCCTTATCCAGGTGCCTCCATTTTGCTATCCATTACTCAATTCCACTAATTTTGTTTTTCCTCTTAGGAGTATCAGAGGAAGATAAAATATTTAATGGTTCCAAAGGTAGTTGATAAATCTTTTGTGTTTAAGGCTGAGTTAGTTACTTATTACTGTGTAACGAATTACCTCCAAATTTACTGGATTAAAATAGCACATATTTAAAACCTCACGGTTTCTGTGAATCAGGGATCCAGTCTTAGCTGAGTGCGTCAGACTCAGAAGCTCTCATAATGGTGCAATCAAGATGTTGTGAGGACTGGGGTTTCATTGCAAAGCTGTATTGTGGAAAGATCTACTTCCAAGCTCACATGGTTGTTGGCTGGGTTCAGTTTCTTACAGGATGTTGGTTGGAAAACCTCAATTCCTTGACAGTTATTGGGTCCTTGCACACGGCACTCTCCAATAGGACTTCTTGCTTCATCAAGGCCAAAAAAGGAGACAGAGTCTGCTAGCGAGATAGAAGTCACTATCCTATCTTATGTAATCGTGGAAGTGACATCCCATCATCTTTGCTGTATTCTATTGGTTAGAAGCAATTCACCAGGCCAAAGGAGGAGATTACACAAGGGCATGGCTATGATGGTATGTTTCCATTCTTATTAATCAACCAGTTGATTGCATGCACATAGTGCAAAGAAGTTTTTAAAGCATCTCAAATAATTGTTAAGAGATCTTGGGGCTGTGGTTAGATTTTAGAGTAGACTTCCCATTAGACCAAAAACTAGGACAAAGACTGTCAAATTCACAAAATGTTTTATTATTCCTTCCTTGCAAAAGTCTATTTTTAATCCTTAATGGAAGAAAAAAGTAGGAAAAGGCAGTAGTGAAAGTTTCACTGTAAGTATGCCCGGGAGAGCTTGGTCATGGGTTTCCTTGGTCACCGTGGCAGCTGAAGAACAACTGGAAACAACTGGAAATCTAGAGCCTATCACATGCTGTGTGGCAAGGCTTTCCGAACCTTGCCTATTGCGCACACACATTCTCAATCCCTCCCTTGGTCTATCTCTCTCACAGTTGGATGAGGAAGGCAGGTTTTATACTCATTGGCACAACTTCTGGAATTATCCAAAACCAAGACATTGGAAAGTTATCCTGCTCTTGGATTCTATGTTTCTTGGCACCAGTCAATTTGTCCTAAAGAATTCTTGAAGAAAAATACAGCCTGGCAGTATTAATGCTTTTCCAAATATCTTTAAAGTATGTTCAGAAACCATCTCAGAGAAATAAACAAGCAAAAGTATAAGCTTATAATGGCAAAATCAACCACTTGGGGAGGAAAATAACTTTGATTTTATTCCTTACGTCTCTTTACAGAGGCTTGAAGGAGAACTTAAAAGGGACTATGATTATGGTATTAAATCAAGGACAAAGCGGACTTGCCGTGGTCCAAGGTCTTCCCATGCCTCCTGCTGCCATCCCCCGCCCCCGCCTGCCAACTACAGAAGCCCTGCTGCCTACTCAGTGTGTGACCTTGAGAAAGTGACTTCATCTCTCTCAACTCAGCCTCCTCCACCCCCATCTACAAAATGAAAACGCGAACTTTCAGTATGGTTGTGTGCTTTAAGTGACTTGAAATCCATCAAAGCACATAATATAGGTTTTATCTATAAATTCTGTTTATGCCTGCTGGATATGTTGAAATTCATGGAGGTACATTTCTTTATGAAATTCTTTAATATTCAGTTGTTAGATGAACTTTATATCTCCATTCACTTCAGTCTCATGGGGAAGGGTTGTGATAAACGTGGAGCATTCACAGGAGATGAAGGCGTGAACAAGAGCCAAGGGGTGTCACAGCATTACCCAGCTGGCTGGTTAATGTGGAGAAACTCAAACCAGCAAAGCTGCCAACAAAATATTTACATTATAGATAGGAAAAGTTTTAGAGAAAGAAAATAGCTCACTCTGGACTTGGAAGGAGGAGTTGTTTTAAGTGCTGTGGAGTGGATTCTGACTCCTAGTACAGCAGAGCTAAAACCTACTCGGTCTTTTTGACTATTCATGGGGTTTTCATGGACAAATTTTTCAGAAGTGGGTGTTCAGGTCCTTCTTCCTAGTCTGTCTTAGTCTGGAAGCTCCACTGAAATCTATCCACTATGGGTGATCCTGCTGGTATTTGAAATCCTGGTGGCATAGCTTTCAGAATCATAGCGACATGTAGCCACCACAGTATGACAACTGACAGACGGGTGGTGTGGTTTCCTGATGAGGAATCAAACCCAGGCTACAGTGGTGAGAGCGCCAAATCTTAACCACTAGTCCACCAGGGCTGGCTTGGAAGGAGAGGAGAGAGACATAAAAACTTCCAGTTGTCTTTTCTCTTCCACAGGGGTCTCCTTCTCTCAAGAAAACAAAATAAACCTGGGCAGGGATCACAGGTCAAAGTATTGAAAGGGTTTGAACACTGCGATGTGTGTCGGGGGAGAGGGAGGTTGATACCGTGAACTTTTAGATGGAAGGTGGCTTTGGGAGTTTTGGATCTTTTGAACTCCTGGCACCTTCAAGATTTCTGATTTCTACACTTGTGCTTTTTCATTTTGTGGGGTGGGAGGTCGATTTGGCTGGGGGACAACAGTGCCTCTGGAAAGCAAAAGCTACAAGGATTGGATCTTACAAAGACATTGGGAGCTGGGGACAGGGGGCTGGCTCTAGGCTCAGTTAACAGAGCTCCAGGGTCCTTCGGATTGCTGCCTTTGGGGTACTGCTTCGGTGTGCTGCAGGCTAGAAAAGGAGGCAGGGCTTTGGGGAGACTGTTGGTAAAGAAAAAGCGAGCTTCTGTTTGTTTCACTGGATCTTCCTTTGTAAGGGATTAAGGAAACTCAGTGATCACTTGTGGATGATATTCCAAATTAGCATATTAAAATTTATTTACTAACTTTGTTTCTTCTTTCTCCATTCATTAGGGATTCAATGGTTTATCAGCTTTTTGAGCATAGTGTTTTTGAAAAGTATGTCTTAGAGGCAGAGAGCAAGGAAAAATAGAATTCTGAAAGGAAAGGGAAGCCTGCTGAGATTTTCCAACCTAAAGCCAATAATGCTGCCTAATTGGTAGATGTTCCTGCTTCTCTAATGGAAGTCTCTAGTGCCATATTTCCATATTATTATAAAAGGAACAATTAGACTCTGAGAATTATTAGGGAAGAGATTGCTTTGAGAACTTAGAGCTCATCCTAATGAGTGACTTATAGTCCAGTTCTGCACTGCCTTTCAAGCTTTAATGTAGCTCTTTCAAAATCTGAAATTCTACTAGCAAAAACTAGGAGTGATTATTTTATTTCACACAGGTAAGATAAAAGTGCTTCATCATCAAAAGGAAAAGCAGAGAACACTGGTCTGGTGGCAGGCTTTCCTCAGGGCTCTATATGGGTTTCGTTGTCTATATCGTGAGATTAGGCCAGCTGTCTCCAAATCAGACAGCTCTGCAGCACCTTTCCTTTGAAAGCTGAATGAGTGAAGTTGAGCTTAATGGAGACTGTGTGCAATGTGATTGACTACCTCTTCAGTGGTAGATTGGGTTGCTGGTTTGAATTATTCAACCTTACCCGGCTCCCATCCATGCTGTGATTGTGAAGATCTCCCCCTTAAAGGGACACTGTACATCCTCCCATAACTTACCTTTAGCTCAGTTGTGTCACTTGCTTTGCCTTCTCAAAAGACACAACATGAGGGTTTGCTAGTTATGAGCCTAGACATTAAGAGGGCGTGTGTGTTCCCCTTGCCCTTTTCCATTTCGGTCATGGCCATGAGAAGGAGCTGCCCAGCTCGTCTGCTGGTGAAGAATGAGTGACACGTGGAGCAGAGCCAAGCCACCCCAGACAAACCCGGCCCAGATGAGTTGAATCCAGCTGATCCCCAGACACGTGAGCAAAACAAATGCTTATTGTTGTATGCTGCTGAGCTTTCGAGGTTGTTTATTATGCAGCACGATCAGGGCCCTGGAACTAATTTGCTCTGTTTATTCTGGATGAATTTCCTTCTCGGCATCACGAGGGTGTTAGGATTGGGCTGGTATTCCAAATTCAGACTGCCTTCAGGGCAGGGAGGAAAAGTAAATGAGAGAAGGAAGATGATGTCTGATGCCATATCACATGCCCCTTCTAAAGGGGGTCACTGTCGCTCAGCTCCAGCCAAAAGTGATTGTGCTGGAATTTAGGCGCTGTGCTGCCAAATCTACCTATTTGTCAAGAGAAGTTAGAAGTCCAGATTTTTTTTTTCTGCTTTATCTCCCCAAACCCCCCCGTACACAGTTGCATGCCCTTCTAGTTGTGGGATGTGGGACGTCACCTCAACATGGCCTGACGAGCGGTGCCATGTCGGCGCCGAGGATCCAAACCCTGGGCCACCGCAGCAGAGCGCGAGAACTTAACCACTTGGCCACGGAGCCGGCTCCAGAAGTCCAGATTTTTTAAATGTGGAATCTCCAAAATTTAATATTGAGAACTAATTAAACACTTGAGGAACTCTGTATTGGCAGGATATACGTATATATATCCTAGGGTCAGCCTTGGCCATCTCTGGATTAGAATCTGGGGTCCCTATTAGCTCCAGCGTTCAGTCATCATTAGTACTGAATGCAATGCAAGTGTACTGTGTCCTCCAGCTTATACGAGGTATATTTGCTTTATAATAAACTGAGCAAAGTTTTGATTTAAAAATATCACAAAGCATGCTCCTTTTGTCCCCAATGGAATATCTTACAAATAGGATCACAGCATAAAAGCTAAACACAACAAACAAAAAACCAGACAAAACCAAAAATCCCCAACTACCTAAGATCTTCAGCTACTTCAAAAGCTTCAAAATAGCAAATCAATCACCTAATTATATATAGTAACGGACATTTCTTTATTTTACTACAGGGACTTTTTTTTTGTGCAAATTTAAAATCTATTCTTGTTTTTCAGGATGCAAATTTTTAAGATGATCTATTGTTATTAGATTAAGCAATCTAAGGTCTACTTCTGAAATGTAATATGTGTCTGTCAGAGAAGAGGGATCTTTAAGTCCTTTAAATGATTTTTCTTAATAAATTAGCCATCCACTGGAAAAATGACCTGGCATCTCTGTTAAAGGAAAGGAAACCAAGAAGCCTTCATTTAAATCTTCATTAGCTTTGATTAGGTCAACAAGAGGCTTCAATCTCCGGATTTCCTTGACCATGGATTATAAACCCGGGATAATTAAATGGGAGGACTATAACCTCCTCACGGGGTTCTTGATTGGATTAATGATTATACATGACTTGCAAAATTAGAGACTGTGCTGGTGTGTGTCATTTTAATTTAAATAAAATTTACTTAGTCCCATCCAAATGCATATTGGATACAGGGCAAGGCACTGCTCAGAACATCGAGAAGGCAATTCTCACCCTGAAATAATGTATGATTAAATGAAGATGAAATGGAGAAGGCAGCACTTCAGGGGATTTGGTGTTATATTTAGAATGAAAGGTTAAGGTACATTGGTTATTATTGCTTTATACCTCATTATACTTGGAGATGCTTCTCTCTGTGTTATATTCTCTGTATTGCTTCTCATGGAGGGTTTTTAAGGATTCCTTAACCAGAAAAAGGGGGGTTGGAGTGTTTGATACTGGTTGAATGCCAATAAGTGCTAGGCTAACATATAATCTACACAACAACCTTGTGCAGTAAGCTTTTATTTCCATTTTACAGAATGAGGAAGATGAGGCTTGGGAGATCCAGGAAATCAGCGCAGACATCACTTCTTCCCAGAAGCTATCCTTGATCTGTACAGTCTGAGTAAATTGCCCTGTGAGCACCTGAGACCCATTGCACACTTCCGTTCCAGCACTCAGAACATTTTACAGTCATAGTCGCTTACTTTCTGCTTCTCTTACCAGATCATGAACTCTTGGAGGCCAGCTTTTGGCGTAGACTATTATCCAGTAAATGTGGGTGAAATGTTTATATTTGGTCAAGATCATTCAATAACAACCAATGTTTTCCTAAATATAAATCCCCAGTACTTCCTACTGCCTGCCACTTTGAAAGTTGAAGAATTGGGAATCATTTTATAAAACTTCTCTTCAACAGACTAAGTGGGATGGCACCAAACTAAAACACTTCTTCATAGCAAAGGAAACACTCAACAGGGTGATGAGACAACCTACAGAATCGAAGAAAATATTTGCAAACCATACATCTGATAAGGGCTTGATATCCAAAATATATAGGGAACTCAAACAACTGAACAGCAAGAAAACAAATAACTTGATTTTAAATGTGTAGAGGGCTTAAATAGACGTTTCTCCAAAGTATGCATACAAATAGCCAATAGACACGCGAAAAAATGATCAGCATCACTAATTACCAGGGAAATGCAAATGAAAACCACAATAAGATACACCTCATACCTGTAAGAATGGCTATGATCAAAAGGACAAAAGATAAGTGTTGGTGAGACTGTGGAGAAAAGGGAACTCTTGTATGCTTTTGGTGGAAATGTACATTGTACAAATATTAAGGGAAACAGTACAGAGGTTCCTCAAAATCTGAAAAATAGAGTGACTATATCATCTAGCAGTCCCACCTCTGGGAATGTACCCAAAGGGAATGAAATCAGTATTTTAAAGAGACATCTAAACTCTTAAATGTTTAAAACTCACATGTACTCCATATAAGCATTCTCCATTTTCATTATTAGTATTATTAGTATCTTTAAATCATTACTAAATACATGACTGGCGAAGACAGTGTTTTCCAAACTGACATGGTGATAATAATCACTTGGGGGCCTGTTAAAAAGATGGGTTCTTTTCAGACTTAGTAAGCCATATTCTAAATAAGGGAGGGCCTGGGAATCTGTTTTAAAGTGTTACAGGTCATTATTATCATTAAACATGTTCAGAAAATACTGTAATTGCAGTAGTGTGTATGAGGTGGACTTTAAAGAAGAAAACAACTATTTTATTTACTTCTCTGTCTGGAGATCCAGAGGGCAATTCAACTTGGAGAAATCTATTTGGAAAAAGAATATTTTGGGGGACCTCTCTTGTTGTGTAAGGATAAGGTAAGCTGGCCCCCATTGCTTTAGGTCTGAGCAAAGGCTGCCCCTCCTAGTATAATATGGGGCTGGGGGAGGGGGCAGATGACATTGCGTGTGGACCCAGGAGCCCAGAGTGAGGGGATGAGCTCGCAAACTGTGGAACGGGAGACTAAAATTAGATAAGCTAACTGAGGTAAATACACAAACCCTTCACAAGGCCTTGTGGCAGGGAATGGTAATGACGCCTTTAAAATGAAATTATATAGGTAAAAAGAGAGATCAGTGTGCTGGCCCGTGCACTGAACTGAATGGGAAAGAATGGCAAGGCCCTAACTCATGGACGCTGAAACTCCTTTTGTTCTAGGCCTCCCAATGAGTAAACTTGCCCACTTGCAAAGTGGCCGCTCAAGAGGATCCAAAGAACTTTGAATGATTTGGCACGCAGTTTTCAAGACCTGCGTGGGGGCATAGGCCCCTTGCCCCTCGGGGGTAAAGGGCAGTTTATAGCTGAGGAGAAAAGTATGCTAGTGTCTTCCACTGCCCAATTCAACCCCAGACCCAGCAAACTGCACGTGAGCCTTGGAGACATGATGCTCATTTCTCACGAGGGAAGAGCAGAAGGGGCAGGGGAGGCTTTTCTAGGAGCGTTAGAGAGCTATTCCCTTATTGGGGAGGCTGTCAGCTTTTAAAATGCCATTGTCTACGCAGAACCGAATACTGATGTGTAGAGGCAAGCTTCCTCAAAGAAGTCCCTCCCAACAGTGGAGAACAACTGGGAGTCCTTCTTGAGTCCCTTACTGGAAATCATGATAGTTCTTCAGCCTTCCAGCTACCAACTGTGGGCTTCTTACACTGTAAACTCCAAGAGGACAGGAAATGTTGGCTACATGTCCACTGATACAGCTCTTGAACTGAGACCATTGCGGGGTACATCGTGGGCTCTCAATAAATATTTATTAAGTAAATAATTAAATGAATGATTGAATGGCGAGCCAAAACTGATACATACATAGTTTGTCTTTAAGGAGCTCAGCCTACCAACAAAGGCAGACACACCAAGACAAAAGTCATCATAGTACTGTCTGATAATGTGTGTAGCATTAATATTAATATCTATCATTAATTTCTTAACTAATTTAATTATCACAATAATCATTAACAATTAAATAATATTAATAACTAATGTCATCATCATAATAATTATGAATCTTATATTTATATTAATTAATAACAATATGTAAAATGCTTTGGGAATGCACAGAAAGGATCTGTTGATTCTGAGGGGTGGAGGGACCAGTGCTGTGGGAGGCTGGGTGGGGTTGAAGAGGAGAGTGATGTGGACGCGGAGAAGGGAAGTGCGTAAGGGGTTGTGGAAGTGCTTGCAGAGTTCAAGACCAGCACAGAGGCCCAAGGGACTTGGCCTTGAAAGAATTTGACCAGTGGGGGTTTTTTTCCATCCTTTAAGTCTTTGGTTTTTAATCTAAACTGACAACCTAACAATACCTTATCGTATTTGGATTTTTTCACTAAATCTGCTTCATTTTTATAAAAACACTAAAGATATATTTAAGGAAAATGGTAAAAAACCAAAAAAAAAAAAAACCACACAAAAAATCCCTTCCTTGGATAACAGTTGCACTCAGATCAAAGAAGGAGCTGCCTCTCACTGGCCTCACAGGCTCTGCTTCCTGCTTTCTTCCTGCCCTCATCTCAGTCCTCTCACGCTCCGTGCAGCAGCTGCTCCAGACTGCATTCAATGGCTGAAAAAGCCACTCCCTTGAGAAGCTGTGGCTTCTACTGGTCTCTTCCCCTCCCCATTTTTCTCCCTGGCTATGTCCTACTCATCTCCCAGGAGCCATCCTGCATTTCACTGCCTCGAGGGAGACAACTGCCTAACTCAAGTGTGTGCCCCTTCTCCACGCTCCCAAAGCACTCTGCTTCTGTTCCCATGTGTCTGAACACACGACATGGAACCTTGTGGAATCTGCACGAGGGCAGTTTTCGTCTGTCCTTTCACTGCCCTGAATCCTTGCATTATCACAGGGCCATTGCACACAAGCATTCGATCATTACTTGTGGAAGAAATGACTGAATCTGTGTTTTCTCCTTCCCCATGTAGTACACTGTAAGATTTGGGACTTGGGACATGTGTACCTGACTTTGCAAGGTTCATCATCTGGGCCCTCACCCAGGGCCCCGCAGTGTGTGCGGCTGTGTTCAGACACAAGCACAGAGAACAAGGATTGAGAAAGACAATCTTTTCTTTGTTAATAAAAGAAGGGAAATTCTGCGTGCACTTTAAGAAATGCATTTTTCTTCCTCTGGCCTATTGAATGTGTTTGCCTTGGGATACAAGTGAAATGTTCTGTCTCTCAGTGGAACAATGAACAAGATTGATACAGCATGGAAAGGAAATTCATTGGTGGTTCAACAACTGAATCACGTCTCAGTGACTAGCCCCTCTTCTCATAAATATGATTTTGGAAGATGTTGCAACACAAGACAAAGAAGGAACTGAGGTTACTAGCTACCTGCCATATATTATGTTGGGAATTCAAATATTAGATGGTGGTTTCGATAAGAGACCTCGAAAATAGTTTACCTGCCTGCAATATTGTGAACTATTTACTAGCCTGTGAAGCATGAATTATAGCCTGGTGGCTGCTTCCAGCCAGTAAAGTGGGCCTAGCTGGCACCCAAAGTTCCTCTGTGCGAGAAAAAGATCTGATGGTTCCACTCTCAGCTGCTTGTTTCCAGGCAGCAAGTTCAGAAAATGTTCAATATGCTGAATCTGAAATCAGAAAAACAGGCTGCCGCACTCAGCTCAGATAAGATTTTGATGTTGTGTCTGCCTTCTGGTAGAACTTAAAGAGACCAGCAATGGTATTCCCATTTGAAGCCCAAGCATGTCAGAGGCAGGGAGCAACGAAGTCTTTGGGATGTGCGAGTTGATTGAAGACTTAATTTTTAAAAAGTCATTCCCCACTTGCACTCTTGGGCATTTATCTCAGAGAGATGAAGGTTTCTTTTCTCACAAAAATATGTACAAAATATGTATGAAAGTTCTTAGCAGCTTTGTTCATAATGGCCCCAAACTTAAAGCAACCCAAGTGTCCTTCAATGGGTGAATGATACGACAGACTGAGGTGCCCGTATCCCATGGAATACGGCTCAGCAGGGGAGAATCAATCAATGCTGCATGTGGCAGCTTGGCTGAATCTCTGGGAGTTATGCAGAATGAAAAAAGTCAGTCTCAGAGGGTTACATGCTGTATGATTCCATTTGCATGGAATTCTTGAAATGACGAAATTGTGGAGACGGCGAACAGATTGGTGGTCGTCAGGGATCAAAGACAGGAGTAGGTGTGGCTGTGGCTGCAGAGGATGAGCATGAGGGAAACTTGTGATGATGGAATGGTTGTGTGTGTTGTATCTACACAGCTGATGAGATTGCATAGAGCCACACACCCCACACACAAGTGCGTGCATGCGATGATGATGGGATCTGAATGAACTCTGTGGATTGTGCTGGTGTCAATTTCCTGGCTTTGACATTGTACTTGTAGTTGTACAGGATATCGTCATTGTGGGAGGCTGGGAAACACGGGCTCTGTCTGTACACTTTTTTTTTTTTTCTTTTCTGCAACTTCCTCTGAATCTACGATTATTTCACAATAAAAAGTTATAAGAAATCATTTTCTAATTCGTGATGTTAAAATTCAGTGGGATTTAGGGAAGTGAAACCCAAGCCCTTACTGTATGTCATTTTTTCTTTGCCTTCTTTTTGCTTTAGGTTATTTTTAGAGGTTTTAGATGGGTTGGAGAGGATTTAGATTATAACTTCTGATATTGTCAGATTTTTATGCGTGTACAGTGTGGGAGTTAATAGTTGATCTATTTATACCCCAAACAGAACAAACACAAAATCCCATGGATTATAAAGATATACGTTACAGTCAGACTTGCTAACATTAACAGCTCTGATGGTCGAAGGTGCTGGAATATCACAGGCACCAAGTTGTGCTTTCCTGTATCTCTGGCACTCACCACATTGCCGGCATGTTCCATTTGGCATTTACCCCATGTTGGCTTGTGTTGATGTTTATTCCTTATGGCATGTGCCCTTTCCCTACTTGGGCTGTAAGACCCTCTGATCAAGGTGACATGTTATATGTCAGCATATAATAGGTACCATGTAACGAGACAAGCTGGGGTAATGTCTGCTAGGCATCTTCATTTGCACTGAATACTGTATCGATTAAGGCATTTTCTCATACAAGTGACAGAAAAACCAATCCAAACTGAATCAAGCAGAAAGGAAAATGCGTTGACTCATGTAACTGAAAAATCTAGGAGTATGTTTGGCTTCAGAACATGTTCCTCTCCATCTCTCAGCTCTACTTTTCCCGTATTGGCTCCATTAGCAATAGGATTCTGAACTTGAGGTCACAAGGAGGTACAGCTGCCTTAACTTCATCCCTTCAACCAGAAATCCAGCTGAACAGCATTTTTGGATAGTTCCCAAAAAGTCCAAGTATTCACTCCTTCTCTGGCTATACAGGGTCAAATTCCTGTCCCTTAGCCAACCCCTGAGAAGGAATGTACTGACTGGTCTAGTCCAAGGTCATGTGCTTGCCGTTGCATGTAGTAATGTGGCCCCACAAAAACCATGCAAACCAAGAGATGGGGGAAGTAGTTTCAGCAAAGTAGGAGGCCTCTCTTGAGCTTAGCAGTGAAGCAACAATTATCCGTTATAAAAATTTAGAGATTCCTACTTCCTTTTTGTGATAGGCTTATACGGGGGGAGAGGGAATCATAATGAAGCTTTGCGGTGGTCATTGGAGACCTGATGATTAGTGGTTTGCTTCCTGCATCAACAGAACAAAAATGTAAATAAAAGATTTATTATTTGACATGCCATTAAATGTTAAGATAGCTTGTTTTTGTCCTACGACTGACTTGTTTTAGTGTTAATAAATAAGTTTATAGTGTTTTTTATTTTGCTGGTTCAAACTGCAGCAGTAGAATTTATAATCTGTGCAGGAGTGTGGGAGAGCTAATTGGTTTTGGTTTCTATTCAACATAGACTTCATTATCTTCATTCTCCTCAGGAGAAATCCTTAATTTAGCCTAAGAATTTCCTTGCTGAAATGTATTGATGGTTTGAAGCATCTAAAATGTGTAATTACGAATGATAACAGTGGCCCTCTGCAGAATTCTGTTTTCACCTTGTTTCTCTTAATGACCCTGGAAACTTCAGCGATGACTTGCATACGGTCAGGACCTCTTGAGCATGGCAGGTCGTTGCTCTGTGCTTCTTGGGTTAGACACATCCTGGATGGGTTTCTTTCCCAGCCAGAATTATGGAAGGGACTCTCATTTCTTTCTTGCCCAGAGTTATGGTCTTCGTATTACAGATATGTTCTGATTTCCTAAAGGCATTCCTTCTGTTGATCTTGTACTTTGGATTTTCCACTACCTTGGAGGCACTCCTCAGTTCTGTTTCTGGAGAAATCCCTTATGTCCTGAGCTTTAAATCACTCACCTCTCTGGTCTGGGTTCATATCTGCAGCCTGTTCTTTCATGTTCTGCCATAAGCTTGGCTCTTCTCACCCCAACTCATTACTATCTTATCTACTTAATCCTTTGCTCATCGTATCCTGTTATGATGACTATTTTCATCATATCCCTCTACTTCTGGGATGGCTACTTCTTGGTACTTTGAACTCTCTGTAAAGCCTCACCACTTTAGATCAAGCTGCCTGGATTTCAGCTCTCACTTTCTCTCTCGTCTATCCCCATCCATTAATTTTTCTCTACACTCTAGCTAGAGTGAAAACTTGAAAACATTTTCCAAATAACATCAATAACCTGTCCTCCTCCCTCTAGCCCACTAAAAAGCCATCAGTTACTTGGGCCTGGGGCTGGTCCTGGTTGCTTAGCAAGGGGACTTGATTTTCCTTTGTGTCCTCAGAGCAGAGGAAAAGAGTGAGTGAGGTTGCAAAGTAGAAATTTGAGAGAGGCATGCTAAGAATACATAAGTTCCCTGGAAGTCAGGTGGACACTGTACAGATGGCTGAGCTTAAGCCTTTACGCAGGTACCCCATGCAAGAGGTCACTTGCTGGGTAAGGAAAGTCTACTGCCCAGAGGTGGTGAGTAGATTCCCTTGGATGGGGGTAAGAGGTATTGACGGAAGAGGGCTATCCAGAACTGGAACTCCCTATTTTAGTCTAGAGGTTCCTACAGGGGCTGATCCATGTAAGAGTGGCAACATTTGGGATCCAGCGATATGAAAGACCTTGGCAGAGGAGACTATCAACTGACCAAGAAGACTGCTCCCTGTTCAGCAGGTGAGAGAGGGTTGCCTTTTTACCATTTCTTCCTCCTCATCCCAACAGAATGGACTAGCTCACCCCTAGAAAGGGCAGAGAGAAGTAGATCAAAAGTGGTCCCTTCATTTTGCCTTGCAGCATCCCTCTCCCAGCCACTCCCCCACCAGCCCTACTCACAAGCTGCTGAAGTCCTGACTCTTTATTGTCGAAAATGAGACTTTTCAAATAAGTGAAATTGAGTGGAAAATTACTGAATCTTGCCAAGGTGTCATTAAAGTACACAGTGTGAAAGGTAAGATGAATATAGTATAGTTAGAGAACAGTTATTGGGAAAAAATGAAATCTTTTCATGTGTAGACCCCACATTGAAACTCCTCGATACACCAGTTAGAGATACACAGACAGATATTTTAATGCCAAAAGATTAGTTTTCCTAAAGTGATCGTTTAATCATATTAATTCCAAGATAGAAAAGAAAAGCCAAAGCTTGCTTTTGCTGAAAGAACACAAGTAAGATATTTGGTCTGAAATGTAAGGCTTTCCAAACCAATTTCATTTTTCAATAACATTGTCAGACGCAAATCTTTTATTGCAAGTCAACTCAGATACTTTTGCAAAGCTGATAAGGATATACATTATAAATTTTAAAAGTTTGGAATACTATAAAATAATTTCTGTTTTTGTGTTTTGGACTTGCATTTGCATATTTTATCTGACATTTTGAAAAAGAAAATTAATATACATTATATATACTACAAAAATACCATGTTTTTGAAAATATTTAGGTTACTGAGCAAAGTTACACAAAGTAAAGTAAAATAAAGTAAGTCAAAAGAGAAGAAAATAGTTACACAAAAATAGAGGTTACCGCATTTGCTTGGTGGATTGGCCAGAAGTGTGATAATGATCTTGAATAAGGATGTCAGGAAGCTGGAGAGTTTAACATTAAAGTTTAGAACAGAAAGCAATACCTTATGAACTTATGATTTACCCAGTATTGTACTAGTCACCATGTGGGAAGGAAGCAAAGTTGAATATTTGAGGAACTTAAAACCTGGAAAGATCTGGAACTGTTGACTGTGGTGGGGTCCCTCAGTGATCTGGAATTTGAGGAAAGAGGTGAATCACTGTGGCTGTGCCCCATGAATCATTCTGTGCAGAGAGTTGAATCAGGCTGGATGCTGTAAGAGAAGAATGGAGAAGTTGGAGCTGGCCAGTTGGGTCCCATGCTGGTGAGTGACACAGGAATGCAAGGAACCAAATAAAGAACAGCTCACTGGAAACCTTGAGGACAGACAACCATTAGGGAGAGAGTTTCTAGAGAAGAAATGGAGGCAGGGTAGAGAGATCAGAGTTTTCAGGAAGTTACCTCGTAAGTAGAAACGGCATATAAGTGTTATTTTAATGTAAACATGCTATTTTGTAGATTTTGAGTATTCTTATTTGTATCTACTCCAATATTAATCTTTCCTCATTTACACTTAAGATGCATTTGAAAAAATAAGGTAAAAATAACATACAATCACTTCTTTGATCAAGAGCAATACTTTGTAATTAATTCAGTGAAATATGTAAATAATTTTTAAAAGTTTATATGGTTTTTCAGGGCCAGCCCTGTGACATAGTGGTTAAGTTTGCAAACTCCACTTTGGTGGCCTGGGGCTCACAGGACCAGAACCCTGGTGTGGACCTATATACCACTCATCAAGCCATGCTGTGGCAACGTCCCACATGCGAAAAATAGAGGAACGTTGTCACAAATGTTAGCTCAGCGACAATCTTCCTTAAACAAAAAGAGGAAGATTGGAAACAGATATTAGTTCAGGATCAATGTTCATCACCAAAAAAAAAAAAGAAGAAGAAAGAAAAGAAAAGGAAAGTTTTATATGGTTTTAAAATTTGGATATTCTTGCATATTTAGCAGCCAAATTAGAACTTCAATTTTTCACTGTTGATTTAATTTCATTCCAGTGTCTCAACCCCTGAATGATTTGTTCTTTACCCACAGAATTGTTTATTATTTTAATGCTAGCATTGGGATAAAAAGTGGAAAACAACCATTTAAAGCTGCTGTCTCAAGATTAGAAAGAAAATGATTATGGTGAAAAAGAAAAGAAATAAGTTGCCATCGAAAGTTCATAGTAAAGAGTCCTTTCCTCTTTTATAAGACTTTATATAAAATGATAGACACACAAGGAAACACAATCCAATAATATAGAGGAGCTAGTAACAAAAATCCAGATTCCCACTTCATCTCTCCCCACCTCACTCCACTTAACCATTCCTATTTAGTTCTTTCGGGAGGTGACTTACTTTACACTGATTATGTTTACACTATAACTTCTTGATCATTCACCTCCTCCAAATGAAAGATGAGGCTTCACCATTACTCTACCTTTCTCTCTCCCTTTCGATTTCTGATAATTCTGCAGGCGTTCTATTGGTTACCTGTTCATTCTAAAATAAAATATTTAACCTGGGTATCTTGTTCTACTGACGTTTGACACCTCACCAGGGAAGCTGAAGATGTCAACACTCTTAACCTTTCTTCCAACTTTGCTCTCACTTCTCCTAAATTCTGTCAGCTCTGCTTGGGAGAGGGGATGGTGTTAAAAATATTTCACAACTGTGGCCAGCCCAATGGTGTAGTGGTTAGTTTCATGTGCTCCACATCAGTGGCCTGAGTTCCCTGGTTCAGATCCTGGGTGCCAACTTACTCATCAAGCTCTCTCATCAAGCTGTGCTGTGGTGGCATCCCACAAACAAAATAGAGGAAGAATGGCACAGATGTTAGCTCAGGGCTGATCTTCCTCACCAAAAAAACCCCCAAAAACAAAAAACCCACAACATATATATATACACATATTTCACAATTTTTTGTGTCAGCAGAGTCATCTTATTAATTGGAGTTTGGACCCTCAACTACAATCCTTTATGCTGTTTCCCTCCTCTCTTGTTTTCCCCCCTGCCCTTTGCCATTTTGTTTCTGTCCTGGAAGGTGCCATAAATGTTATGATAATGGACCAGACTTGTATAGAGCTTAAGATGTAGAGGCACAGGTGTGCACATGGGGGAATCGCTAATCCTTGCAACAACTGTGTGAGGTTAGTATTTTAAATCACCATATTGTTTTAAATGTACCTAGTTAGTGGTGGAGCTGAGATTCAAAACTCAGACAGGCTGGTTACAAAGTCCATGTTTTTAAACTTTCATGAGAGAAAAGTACATCTGTCTCTATACCTTATATTTATTACATTAAATTTTATTTGTAATTTTTAATATTTATATTTTATCTTATAATTTTTATAATTATAAATATTTTAATATTTTACTTTAATATTTATATTAATTAATGAATTTAATTTATTTATATATTTATATATAATTATAATTATACATTACATTAAATTATAATATATCTTATGTTAAATATAGTGAAGTATGTTGACGATATAAATTAAGTATAGTAAAACACATATATGTTATGTATATTTAATTTCACATTCTAGTAGCTGAAGTTTGTTCCTATAATTTTCTAATTAATTTATTCTCTTCCTTGATTCATCTATTTTCCTTAGGCTTAGTCACTTATTTCTTTACCTTGGGCTTTTGCTTTCATGTTATGGTTTTCTCCGTATGTCTGTAGTCGATCATTGTTTGTCCTTCTGGATTTAAGTGTGAAGGCCTGGTTGCATGCCTAAGTGACTAGTCTGGGCCACCTTTGCTTTAGTGCACCTAGATCGATGTTCCGTAGGCTGATTTTGAACTCCGTAAAAACTGGTGGGGATTCTTGACCATCAGAATTTGCTGTGTTTGAGCAAGAGGGGAGCTGGACATTAAGCAGAGGACTCCCTGCTGGGGGCCCAAACCCACGGTGACCATCTTTCTTTCCTGCCTGAGGGGGAAGTGGAGGTGAGTCTCTAGGTGAACTATTCAGTAGGCAGACTTCAGTGAATAGCCAGTCAGATGTTTAGGCCCTGTCTTTGCTCCCTCTGCCTTCTGTTAAGTTCGATCTCCTTGCCCAGCGCAGCTCAGCAACCACCTCTCCTGCAGGCCCCTCCAGCATAGAGACTACTCTCGTTTTTGACCATCAACCATTTCAACGTAATTTCATACTTCTAAACTTTATGAATAACCCATGTTAATTGATACTCCTATCCCCTCTTTTTATTCTTTTATATTTATTCCTAGAGGTGAGGGATTGAGTACTTTGCTTTCTGTCTCTACATTAGAGGATGGCAAAGGGGGTTGCCATGGTTGCTAAGTGAACCAACCTATAGCACTTGCCACTCAAAGAGTTTTGGTAACACTTTGGGTAATTTTGCTATCAGCTTTGTCTGAGATCTGCAGCACGGTTGTCTTGTCTTTTTCTGACATCTTCCCACATCCCAGATTTTCCTTTACTGAATTCGTAAGTGATTCCTTATATATTGTGGTTTGGAGATACAGATCCAGTGTCATTTTCGATGGAACTTGCATTTCTCAGTTTTATTCCCACTCTCTTCAGTCTCTCTTTCTCTGTCTCTGTCTCTGTCTCTGTCTTTGCTGGGGAGGAGGCATTGGGTGACTGGTTTCTCAACTCTTCCATTTTCGAACTGGAATGTTACTGTTGCTTGAGTGGTGTCTCAGGAAAGAGGGAACACAAACACATACTTTTCAGTTTGTCACCTAAATATGATAGTTTTCTTTTAAATAAAATTAAAATTCCACTTAAATTGTTTTCTCTTTCATAAAGGCCTTTTAACTAGAAAGCTAGTAGTTATAAATTGGGACACCTCCCTGATAATTTCCTTCCTCTGAAAAAAAATCCTGAAGATTATTAACAACTTTCAAATGCAGGTCAATTTTGCAGAAAAGGTGTTAACTATATTTTCCCTTTCAAGTCTGGGAGAAAAATAACACTGAGATTTTAGTCCCTTTGAAAATGTAAACTACCTATGAAATATCCCTCTTTCAATGGCGTGAATTGCTTGGCTGAAGCCCTAGACTAAAACTATCTGTTATCAGTGAAAACTGCAGATTCTTAAGATTGCTTTAAGCTGGAATTTCAGTGCCTCTGGAAGTTGATGGCCAGGGTATAAGCTGAGACTGAGTTGTTTGAAATAGCTGCCTATTACCTACTCTACAACTTAATTTGTTCAGTCCTTCATTCATTCAACTAATAGTTGAGAAACAGTGAACTAGCAAGACACGGCCCATGCCCCTAGTCACTGATCTCATATGTTGACTAGCTATTTTACACACTTTTATCATTTAAGTCTCACTGTAACTCTGGGAAATATGTACAGATATTATCATTTCCATCTCAGTTCAGAAAAATGAGACTCAGTGAGGTTAAATAATTCACCCTACCTCATATAGCCAATGGCACAGCCAGGATTTGAATCCAAGTTATTTGGCGTCTTTGTCGATTTAATACTCATTATAACCTACAAACAATTTTATACTTGGTTCATAATTAATATCAATCGTTGGGCTAAAATTATGGCACGCAGATCTTAGAAAGATTTATGTATCTGATTCTTCATTATTATGTTAACAAGGAAGATGCTATTTAATCATTTTAGGTAAACTTATTGTAGATGATCGATATTAATCTCTATTTGCAGAAAAAACAGTAACAGTGGTAATACATGTTTAGAAAGAGATCTGCTTATATTCATTTTGTCATACAACTATTATTTTATGAGTACCTACTTTGTACCAAATACTGCATTGAAAGCTATGTACATAACAGTGAAAGAAACAAGGTATGTTTCTGTTCTGTTGGAGCTTATATTTTTGGAGGAGGTGGGCTTAAGTGCATAATTATTTATATGAGCACATATTCAGATAACTGGTGTGGAGGGGATACGAAAAGGGGGCTGTTATATTTGGGACCATCACTCTTATACCAAGAAAAAAGCCATCAAGATGTAATGAAATGAGCACTGTTCTGGATAGTTGGGGTAGGTGGTTTCTGGTTTGTATCAGTGCAATAATTCGCTGTATGATTTTGGATAATTCACTTGATTTTAAGCTCCAAGAGGAGGGACTTCATCTCTATTGGTCACTGCTGTGCTCCCAGTACCTAGAACATTGGGTAGCACATATAAGCTGCACAATAAATATTTATTGAGATAATGAATGCAATTCAACCATTGGTTATTGAGAGTCAACTCTTTCTTGTCTTGGTCACAGTGCCAAGTCTCTGTCCAATAATTCATAAAATAAGGAACTTGGATTACATGACCTCTCCGCTGGTTATTTGCATCTTCATCCTCAGATTCATCTGTGCTTCCCTTGGTCTGCTCTGTATTGCAGGAGGCTGGTCTGTAAAAATTATGTTTCACAAACTCCTTTGCTAACTAACTTCTGCTTAGGTATGATGGAAGGGAATGCTGGTGAAAAACTGGAGACCAGGAGGAGAGAGTGATCAGCATGTCTCTCTCCCCTTATTTCTACGCAGTGAGGCTCTGGAGCTGTAGATGATGTTTCTCAATTATTCTAACCCTCACCAGGCAGCCCCCCACTCTGTGGAGCAGGTTTCTGCTGGACAGTTCCTGACTCAACATTATCTCCTTTCTCGGTCCCTCGAGGCTGGAACTTTCTACACCTACAGAACTGGTTTCACATATTAATTTTTTTCTGTTGATCTGCTAATATTGATGTTCTATTTTCCTGTTAGAACATAACTCCTTCCTGCTTAAGATTCCTTCCATTTTCCAAATGCAGTGACTCCAACTTTGACTTTCACTTGCAATGCTTTAAAAGAGAGAAAGGATGAGATTCCCAATGCTCAGTAAGGGTTAACTCACCTCAAAATAGTAAATCCTTTATTTTTTTCATCTCTTTCTGTTAAGAGAGTAATAACATTTGGAAACATATGTAACTCTTGAATATTTGAGGTCTGGTTATTCAATTATTTGTTAAAGATAGGTTTTTGCATAAAGTGGTTTTTAAATATGCATTAAAATTTTGGGATTGATTCTTATGCACTGCTAGAATAATTGGTCAAGATTTGGTTATACCTTTTTCTACTTAACAGAAACAAAATAGGGGCCAGCCTGGTGGCATGGCGGTTGAGTGTGCATGTTCTGCTTTGGTGGCCTGGGGTCTGCTTGTTCGGATCCTGGGTCGCTACATGGCACTGCTCATCAAGCCATGCTGTGGCAGGCGTCCCATATATAAAGTAGAGGAAGATGGGCACGGATATTAGCTCAGGGCCAGTCTTCCTCAGCAAAAAGAGGAGGATTGGCAGCAGATGTTAGCTCAGGGCTGATCTTCCTCAAAGGAAAAAAAAAAGAGAGAGAAATAAAATAAAAGACATGGGACTTTCATTGTCTGAAAGCACATTTGGAAAATTCTCTCTAAGTTTTGGGATAGTGAAACTTACTCTTCCTGTTCAATTATAGTGAATATATGCAATTTTAATTACTCCTGAAATAGTGAATTTATGTAACCCGTGAAGAGAACTGAAACTAACTTAATTGAATTTTGTTTTAAAATAAATCAGTGGGAGTGAATCTTCCACTTTCATGTCCCTCTCCTCTGAGATCACTTACAAATGATGACCAAATGGCAGATGATTACCAAATGGCTAGAAACGTGTGGCATTATATGGTAAAACCTTGCGTGGCTGAACCATCATTTTCATTGAACTGAGAGATTTGGAAGACCATGGCTCAAAGCTAGAAGTCTGGTAGAGTTCTCTTAGGGAACATATTTTTAAGGATATTCTCTTTGCTCACCTCTCTTCATAAACATACAAGTGTTTATCACTTTACGCTTGCACATGCTTTTGTAGAATCAATGAGTAGTAAAAAAAAATCTTCATTCAGTATTGGGATTCATAGTGGCATTTCTCAAGGTCAAATTCCCTCAGGTCGCGAAATTTAACACTACAGTTGGATGCAGAGGAAACAGCCATACTAGCTACGTCTTCTTTCCCAACTGTGATCTGACAGCTCCGTATATGAGACCACTGACAGAAGGAACCCAGAATGTGTGGTTGTGAGTCACAGATTTTGTTATGCTCATGTCAGCCTCATTTTCTGTTGAAGACAGAGTGAGGATGGCTTGCATCAGCTAATCCAGAAAAAGATTAGATCATACAAACCAGGATATGTACACCTCGATGAGGATGAGAGCAGAGATTGCGAAGCTTATGCAAGATTCTCGGGGAAGCGTTTGCTGGAAGAGTTGGAATTAACTGCATATTAACCTCATATGGCCAGATTGTGATCATATAGGTTATAGAGATGTTTACAGTTTGAAAAGACCATGTATTACAAAAATAATCTCAATACATATGCTTGTATTTTAAATTTTATAATTTAATTTTTTATTACAGAAATTTTCAAACCTATACAAAAGTAGAAGATGCAAAACAGTTGTCCCTTGTTATCGGGGGGATTGGTTCCTGGACCCCTGCAGATACCCAAATCTCTGCATGCTCAAGTCCCTTATATAAAATGGAATAGTATTTGCATATAACCTATGCACATCCTCATGTATACTTGAAATCATCTCTAGATTACTTATAATACCCAATGCAATGCAAATGCTATGTAAATAGTTGTTACATTTTACTGTTTAGGGAATAGTGAGAAGAAAAAAATCTGTACGTGTTCAGTACAGCATCAGTCATCGTAGGTCTGGGTTGGTTGAATCTGTGGTTGCAGAACCCACAGATATGGAGGGTCAACTGTAATGAGTTACCACCACTTCTAGCAGTTATAAGCATTTGGCCAATCTTGTTTCATCTGTCCCAACACTACTTTTGTTTTCCTGGTATATTTTAAGGCAGACTTCAGGTGTCATATTATGCAGAGTGTAAATTAGTAGGTTTCTTTCACAGAGAAGGTCACTTCTAAAAAGTCCCTAACTTTTCTACTATTATCATGTCTAACAATTAAGAAGAGTATTCTAATATCTGCTAATACACAATCTATCTCAAATTTCCCCAACTGTCTCAAAAATATCTTTTAATACTTGTTTGAATCAATATCTAATCAAAGTCTACATACTACATTTAGCTGATAGCTCTCTTAAGTCTCTATTAGCCTATAACAAGAGTTTCCCCTTCTGCTTTATTTATTTATAACATTTATTTGTTGAAGAAACCATGTTATTTGTACTGGATTCTGAATTCGGCTGATTGCATTTCCTGCTGTCAATGATCATGTTCCTTTAATCCCTACATTTCCTGTAGACAGATCTAGAAGCTTGATTAGATGCAGAAGCAATTTTTGGGAGGCAAGAGTCCTTCTTGGGTGGTTCTATATACTTTCTATTTCATCATATCAAGAGAAACAATTGGTACTTGATGATGTTAATACTATCAATTGGATCAATACTGGCAAGTCTTCCATCGATTATGAAATTTTCCATCAAACTTTCCTCTAAAAGCTGTATTAATAACTATCTAGATCTTGATCCATTATTTCTCTATGGGTTTCAAAATGGTGAACTTTCTAATTTCATCCTTTGTTCAGCCTTTATTAGGTTGCATTCTTATATACTGAGAGATTTTTCTTCATTAACTATTTGGTTGTTGAAATGCAGTTCAAAAAATGAAGGCAGGATAAATGCTTGACTCCTTTTTCTCACTTACCCATCATCAGAATAGTTATTATATGCAACCTCCAAAGAGGACCAATGAAAATTTTATTTTTCTTTTATTTTCTGTGTATCACTATTAACTCATGGATTTTGATTTTGATATGTTTAAATCTATTCAATCATTTTTCTTTTAGATACACAGGCTATTCCATCTTTAGCCAGAAAATGCCCCTTCAACTTGGCTTTTTCCTCCTTTTGAAACAATATCAACAGTCTTCAAAAGTTTCCTTGATTTCTCTTCCAACAAAATGCTCTAGGCACTTCTTATATATTTCTTCTCGTACATCCAGAATCAACTATTAGTTCAAGGAACTGTTATTCTTTTTTCAGAAATGGCATTTAGAGACCAAATCTAGGGCACCAGGAGTGCTCATTGTCACCTGGTTGTCATTGTTTTCAGGTCCTTTCAGTAGACAGAGACAAGATACACATATATTTTTGAAAGAGAAAAATAAGCCATAAACTAATACTGATATTTCCAATTCCAGTGATGAACAAGAGGGGTTTTACTCAACATCTTTGATTTTACACCAGTATCTTTATCTTCCTATGCTGAAAACCCTAGTACCTGACACCAATGTAATTGTTGTACCAGATTCAGTGTAGGTGCCATCATTCATCTATGCACTTGCCTTGATTTTGTCTAGAGTGGCCCTAGGAACCACTTCCACTCTTCCCATCGTTCTGGAGTAAAGTCCCTGCTGCTTTCATTGCCATTAAAGACCAAGAGTCCCATTGTTATGAGGTGCTCACATCTCTCCTGTCACTTGTAGGTATGTTTCTTCTGTACTCCTGTCTGTTCCTCTAGCCTCCTGCCCCAGGGCTTTCCTGTTGCAGGTGAGACATGAGATCCTGTAGAATTTCCTAATCCCAGCCATAAGTGAGGAAGCGTTAGCTCCTCATGAATCATTTTGACCAAAGAGAGAAAAATTCTTATCCCTTCCTTTTACACTATTCAAAGATGCAGTAGTTTCATAATGCCTTCTTATTTGTTTTATCTTGTTTTTTACTTTTTCCCAGTTTTATTAAGATATTATTGACATATAACATATGTAAGTTCAAGGTATTTGATATGAAGATTTGATACATGTATATATTGCAAAATGATTACCACAATAGCTTTAGTTAACACCTCCATCCCCTCACATGGTTAAACATTTTTCTTCTTGTGTTCAGAACTTTTAAGATTTACTCTCTTAGCAACTTTCAAATATACAATACAGTGTTGTTAATTATAGTAGCCATGCTGTGCATTAGATCCCCAGAACTTATTCATCTTATAGCTAGAGTTTGTATGTTTTGACCAACATCCCCCCATTTCCTCCATCCCTTGCCTCTGGCCACCACCAATCTGTTCTCTATCTTTGAGTTCAGCTTTTTTAGATTCCACGTATAATTGATAGCGTGCATTATTTGTCTTTCTCTGTCTGACATATTTTGCTTACCATAGTGCTTTCAAAACCCATTCACGTGGTCATAAATGGCAGAATTTGTGGAGCACACAAACTTAACCACTATGCCGCTGCGCTGGCCCTGCTCTGCCTATTTTTTAATCAGATTATTTGTATTTTTGCTATTGAGCTGTATGAGTTCCTTATATATTACGGACATGTGGGTTACCTTTTTATTTTGCTGATTGTTTCTTTTGCTGTGCAGAAGCTTTTTAGTTGGATGTAGTCCCACTTTATTTTTGCTTCATAATGCCTTCTTAAAGATGCTTTGCAAGACCAACAAAGTAGCATGTCCTAAAGCTTTGGCCAGCTTTGGGATACATTCTCTGATATGGACTCTCTCTCCTTTCTGACTTCACTCCCTTGTTCCTTCATTTTTGCTTTCCAAGGATTTCACTCCCAGATCAAATGTCTACACAAAATTTTTTGCTTGAGGCTCTGGAGGAACCCAGTCTAAAACTATTTCCCAATCCTGCAAAATAAGTACAATAATTCCAAAACAATAGTACCAAAATCACTCCCAGCAAAAACTATTAAAAAATCTTTTTTTAGTTATTTCTGCCCCAGGGCATGTCCCACAAGGGATGAATTGTCAACTTATGTGCTTCAGAACCATTTGAAAAAATTTTCTATGCAGTCATGTCCCAATTTGATATCCAGTTCCATTCATTTGTTGCTTTTTATATTTTAATTTTTTAAAAATTATGAAACATCATTTTACTGTTACCAAGTCAAACTATAAAACAAGATGTATTCAGAGATCAAATTTCCATCACTGTCCTCATCCTTCTCTTTCCTCTTTCCTTTTAAAGGTGACTTTTTGTTTGTTTTGTTTTGGTTTATAATTTCATATTTTTCTAGATTTTGCAATTGTAAATAGCATTTCAATGGACATAGGCTAAGATTTTTAAATACACCATTGTGTTGGCAAAATATAATGGTGGAGATCAAATATCGTGGCTGCCTGAATTTTTTAACCATCCACTCAGTCATGTGCTATAGTTTGCTGATAACAAATATCAGACAAATGGATACTTTGAAAAAACATATTTTTTGAGGGAGAAAAGTAGGTTGCAGAAGCATATATAGGGAGGAGGAATTATTATAGTCTTCAATGCAATACTATGCATCATATAGATATATATTGATCTATCATCTATCTATCCATCTATCTATCTGTATCTATCTCTCTACCTATGAGAGAGACGCTAAAGAATACTCATTAAATACATAAAATCATAGCATGGTGATAACTGAAGACAGGAAAAAGAGACTGGAATTGAGGATAATGATCAAACGGGACTTAAAGAATAGTATATTTGCTTTCTTTAAAGTAGAAATAATTGTAACAAAAAGCTTGAAATCACAGTCAGAAGCTCCATCTTCTCGTCATCAGAGTGATGTGGCTAGGGAGATATTCACGGCTGACAAGTGCAAATGAGAACCCTGTGGATTTGTTGAGTGACTCTTCAAAATCAGTGGTGCGTTTATGATGCAATGGTAAGTTACCAAAAAAAAACCTCAGTAAAACTATAACTCTACCATTATTGCTACATGTTAATGTCTCATGCATTCATGGTAGCAATGGTGGAATTGTGAATGATTTTTAACGCTCCCAACTTTTCTATATTAATGCAATGACTGAACAAAAACATTCTTAAAGTCAATAAAGGCATCCACCCTTTTCTTGAAAGTCATCCAAAACTAAAAGGATAATAAAAAATGGAAGTTCACACGTCATTTTTTAATGAACTTAAGAGATATTTATAAACATGTTCACAGTACCTGAAGGAAATAGAATAGAAATCTGAAAAAATGAAGGCAAATATTAACTAAAAATCAGGTGAAATAATAGAGGGTGGGATTGCTAATGAGAAACAAGTTTATACGTCCCCCAGGACCGAAAAAATTCTGGAACTGTGGCCGCTGTGCATTATAGAAGGTGAGAGTAAAGTAAGAAAACGTTTTAAAGAATGGATGGAGTATGTGCCAAGACTTAGTTGGATATTTAAAGAAACTACATAAAAGCAAAGGAGACAATTTCTAAATTGAAGGAAAATGGTAACATTAAGAACCTATTATGTGCCATACAGGATTCTACGGACTTACATCTTTTAACTCAATTAATCTTCGAGTAATCTTATCAGGTGTACTCTGTGGTCATCCTCAATTTATGTGTACCTGTTTCTATTCTGCTGCTGAATAGTCTCCAGTTGTATGGATGTACCCCACAGTTTGCTAATCCATTCACCAGGTGGCTTTCTCCAGCTTTTGGTTATCATGAAAAAAGCTGCTCTAAATATTCACCCAAGCTGTTGTACAGATCTACATCAATTCTAGAATTCTCATTGAAGTTCCATTTCCAAGAATAAGCAAAGCAAGTCAGAAGAGAAAGGCAGAGAAGTCTAGATTTATTTTTAAGGTCTATTAAGATAAAACTTTTCCATAAGAATAGATAAATACTATAGAACAACAGAATAAGCTAAAGACACTTGGAGATGTCTAGGAAACTGTTACATGAAGAGAAAGCATATAAATCAGTAGGGAGAATAGACAAAATACATTTTGTGACGTTGTGATGCAGTAATTCTTTTTGTTTGAGACAGTAAAAAGAAAAATATGAATAAAGCCACTGTAAACATCTATGTATAGATTTTTTTATGAATACAAGTTTTCATTTTCCTTTCTTCTTCTTCTTTTTTTTGGTGAGGAAGATTGTCTCTGAGCTAACATCTGTGCCAATCTTCCTCTATTTTGTATGTGGGAAGCCGGCACAGCATGGCTTGATGAGCCGTGTGCAGGCCTGTGCCCAGGATCCGAGCCTGTGAACCCCAGGCTGCCAAAGCGGAGCACACGAACTTAACCACCACGCCACTGGGCTGACCCCTAAAAGTTTTCATTTTTCTTAGGTAAATTTTAGGAATGGAAAAGCTGAGTTGTATGGCTAGTATATGTTTCACTTTATAGGAAGGAATCTTGTTGCTTTAGGAAAAAAACCCCAAAACCACACAAAAAAGTCAGCGTAAAACAAACGATACAGAGACATCCAAAAGAAGAAGAAAAACAAAGGTAAAAAGGAAGAAAATAAAACAAAAATATCCATTACTCAGAAACAATTATGGCCAACATCTGGTAATAATCCTTCCAGTAATCTCTCCACACTGTTAAAATTGGACAATAAATAGATTGAGAAATTATGTATGTAGATAGGCGTTATGTTATAAACAATTTTCACTTTCTTTAAAACAATATTATTCCTAGTTTTCCTTTTTTAAAAACTATGTATATTATTAAAAAACAATGAATACACTAATCTACTTACACATGCTGTGGTTTACTTCATTATTAGGTAGAAGTCAAAAATGCAACCCAAGGGATTATGGGTTTTCCCCCAAAGCACACAGCTAATTTTTGACAGTCAGGAGGAGAACTCAGATTTTCTGATCCTCAGTTCCATATTCTTTCAAACTCACTAGGTTTTTTATTGTCTGAATTTTAGACATTATTGGCTTTTTTATCAAGCTGTTATAATGGATTTTCACTAGAATGTTACAAGATGAATTTTCTGGAACCACATCTAGCTTTGTCACCTAATTAACCTTTAACAAAATTCGAAAATTTCAAGTAAGAGAAAAATATTGTTAACGCAGACAAAAACCAAGAATGACGGGTCTTTAAAGGTCGGACCATTGTTGAGAGTCCAGAATCTGCGAATAACTAGATTTTTAATGTGATTGAGCTAATAATGATCTAAACAAGCTAGATTCAAGTGTATATTTATTCAAATTTTTAACAGTGACTTTGATAAATGAGATTGTCCACAAATTTTTCTAATTAGTCACTATCAGCTGGGAGGAAAACATTTCAAAGATACATTAAAATTTTAAACATCATTTAAAAAAATCTGTAGAAGAACCTATTTAAGCATACTGATCGTAAAATATTCTAATAATCTAAGTCACAATTAATATAATCTCAGGTGTATTTCCCTAAAGAATAAAATTGAAAATGACTTTCTTTTTTTAAATTTTTCTTATTTTTAAACTTTTTAGCAATAATATATTTACAGTCAATAATAGAATCCCATGTCACTTTCAATTTGAAAGGCTGAATTCTATTAGAAATGGATGGCTATTAGAAATTATTGGCTATGACATGCGTAAAAATGTTGATTAAAAATTTATTGTTCATTATTATGCCACATTACTCTTATTGTGTGCTGTTGTTCATTAACACATTGAGGAAAGAACAGTATTTTGAGAAAAAATGCCCTTGTATTTTTATTACATACATTGATATATTTCATTTTATTAAAACTGTCTCCCATTATTCCAAAGGAAAATTACAACATCATGTATAATTGGAAATGTTCTTGCTGTCCATCCACATTTTACATCTTGACTAGGAGCAAAGAACAGGGCCAGACCATGGTAGTCCCATCCAGCCCTCTGTAAGTCAAAGTAAAATTAGTTCTAAATTATATGCAGTATAAGGAAATCCAACAAAGTACTAAATTTTTTCATAGTGACTACTTCAATGTTTTTTTTTCCCCCCAAAAGTAATTTCTTGTAAACTTTTGTCTTGTCTGGCTTCCCTTCATTTGCTAGTGCCCTGTTGGGTGATCTAGCACAAGGATGTCATCCTCTCTCTTTTGGGGGTTTGGAGAGTTGGGCATTTTACGTGTAGGTGGTGACCAACTGGTCCTGTTTTGCCTAAGATTATCTTGCTTTTAAAACTGAAAGTCCAGCATCGTGGGAACCCACTCAGTCCCTGGCAATTGTTTGGTCATCCTAGTTTGAGGTGGCTTGAGCTCATTGTTACATGGAATATATAGCAAACTTGGCAAAATTAGAATAGAAATTTGTTAAGGTTTTGATTCTGAAGACTCACTTTACTAAAAGGTGTCGTCAACCACTTTGTGAATGAATGGATCTTTCCCCAACACGTCACCTTCCCTATCTGCTGGCTAAAGATTGTAGATCCTCATTTAATTACCCAATGGTTCGTTCCCTGTTGAAATACAAACATTTCACTTCAGGCTATTTATCTGTCATTTATTCATTGGGATAAATGAAGTTCAGGTGTTTCCTTAGCAATATGTAGTGAGAAATATAGGATTCTATAAAAATATAGCATCAAAATAAAACTTTATCTCCATTCTCATTTCATATATTAGTTGCATTCAAGCAAACAATTGCTTTAGAAGACTGAAATTTTGCACTTTGATTAAAATGTCTTACTTTTCTTTTTCTTTTGCTGAGGAAGATTCACCCTGAGCTGACATCTGTTGCGAATCTTCCTCTTTTTTTTTTTTTTCGCTTGAGGAAGATGAGCCCTGAAGTAACATCTGTGCCAATCTTCTTTTATTTTGCATGTGGGACTCCTCCACAGCATGGCTGATGAGTGCAGTAGGTCTGTACCAGGATGCAAACCGGCAAACCTGGTCTGCCAAAGCACAGAAATTTAACCACTTGGCCACGGGGCCAGCCCAAAACATCTTACTTTTAAATGACTTTCTTAAACTTTAATATTAATATTTAGCTTTTTCTGTAGAACCATAGTGCTATTTTTAATTCTTACCCGTATTTACCGGAATACATTGAGGTAAAATTTATATTCTTGCTAAAATATCATTTTGTTGTATGATTAATATTACAAGTGTTTTTATCTACTGTCTTCACTACCTATTTTAGTTTAACCACTACTTTCTATTTACTTAATGACACATCACATAATCATGGTTTGTTCTTAAATTAAGCTTTCCCTTTAAATGCTAGCATAAATTATTGACACATCTACAAAGACTTGAGCACAAACATAAAACAGGAAAGAGAAGGTCTTACAATGGCACGTTAATGACTGTTGATGCTACTCTTTGCGCTGAGTTCTCAGAAATGGTATTGGTATCACAGGTCTCTGCAACCTCCTGTCCTTCCTAGTCTGAGCTTTTCCTTTCCTACTTCGCTTTGTATTTTTATTGGGTAGGTAGTGTGAATCTCAAATCCCTGTTAAAATGCACATCCATTTCCTTCTCATAAGGCAACAGCCTTACATCTTAGCAGAGTGGTTTAGTACAAGGCTATTGGTAACCAGCACATTACCTCCATGAATAAAGGTCCGTCCTTCCCTCCCTCCTTCCTTCCTTCCTTCCTTCCCTTCTTCTTTCCTTCCTTCCCTCCTTCCTTCTTTCCTTCCTTCCTTCCTTCCCTCCTTCCTTCCTTCCCTCCTTCTTTCCTTCCTTCCCTCCTTCCTTCCTTCCTTCCTTCCTTCCTTCCTTCCCTCCTTCTTTCCTTCCTTCCCTCCTTCCTACCTTCCTTCCATTTAGCAAATATTTATTGAGTCTATACTTATTGATGAGCCCCTGTTACACAAAGTGCTGGTCTGTCTTTTACCATGGAAAAGTTCCTAGACTTTCTCTATGAGAAACAAGTTTCTCCAATTCTATTATAGAGAAGTATTACTTTATTTAGATTCTCATGCTTCCTGATCCTCCATAATCATCCTACCCCTAAAATTGTTCTGAAATTATGGAGAATTCATGTTCACTTATGAATCTATTTCCTTGTTTCTGGTTCACCTCCTTGACGTTTCCCCATGAGGATATCTCATACTTTCATCCCTCTACTCAGATGTCCAGGCACTGGCCCGCCTTGTCTCCCTGCCCACTCTTGCCAGGTCTCAGCCAAGGACACTGCTTCCCATTTCACAAAAAAAGTAGACACTTTCAGGCATATATTCCCTTGAACATCAGCCTCTCCCTCCACAAATGGACTCATATTTGCATCATTGCTTCCTTCTCCTTTCAGATAAAAACCAACAGCAACAACAAAAATTCCACTTCCCTAGCCCCATCGCTCACATCTGTATGAGCAGGACTTATTTCCATTTATTTTTGTATGCTTAGGGCCATCACTCTATTCAGGACATTTTAAGTAGTCAGTAATTTCAGGGAATGAATGAATGAGTAATACTAGGCAGTGTTAGAGAGTACTAGGCATGAAAAATCAGTAGTAAAATTGAAGATAGAAATTATTTTGACTTCTAAACAGGGAAATCAAAGAAGCAGTTCTTGCATAGGGTGTTGCAGATCTTTAAATCAAGTGGGAGGATTGTATTTGATATGGATTGAGGTCTTAATTCCACCAACAACTATCTGTCCCCATACATTCTGACCTCAAGAAAATGTGTGATTTCTGTGCATTCAAACCAATTACAGAGAGATTGAGGGCATTGTTTTAGTTCCAGGATTAACTCTAATTATGATTTAAGGAAATGTGGGGCAGAGAAACTTTCGAATGTGATCGATGATTTCTATTTACATTGCTATTGCTATGAAATCACACAGAATATAAACTGGTCACATTAAATTACTTAACAGTGGTATATATATAATAATTTTTTTTAAATTGCAACATCTTTCTTTTGTTGAGAAGCAAAGGGAGCTGGTGATAGTAATTAGTTCTTAAGATGCCTTTGATGGGGCCTGGCCCAGTGGTGTAGCGGTTAAGTTCCTGTGCTCTGCGTCAGCGGCCCAGGGTTTGCTGGTTCACATCCTGAGTGCGGACCTAGCACCGCTGGTCAAGCCATGCTGAGGTGGTGTTCCACATGGAAGAACTGGAAGGACCTACAACTAGGATATACAACTATGTACGGGGGCTTTGGGGAGAAAGAAAAAGAGGAAGATTGGCAACAGATGGTAGCTCAGGGCCAATCTTCTTCACACACACAAAAAAGATGCCTTTGCAATTTATTTAAATGGTATTAGTGAACTAGAAAGTTTTCTGCCTTAAAACTACTTTTCTCAGGATGAAAATAGCTTTGGGAAATTATTATAATAAAATAATGTGTTAACAAAACAATATGCATTCATAAACAAATCAGATAATCCAGAAAAGTATGAAAAATAAAATAAAAATGACCTGCAATATGACAACCCAGAGATGCTCAATATTACTATTTTCATATGTGTAGTCTTTCTGACATATTTCTACACACATTGTTGAATATATTTTACAAAATTTGGCTCATACTATGTCCAGTATCTTGTAAATTTCATTTTTCACTTAACAATATGTTGGGAGCAGATTTCCATGCTAATAAGTGTAATTCCACATCATCACTTTTAATGATTCCAAAACTTTCCGTTGATGGAAGCACAAAAAATTTATTCAATTGATATCTTATGATTGGACCATTGAGTTTTAAAAATTATACACTAATATAAAGTGCCTTGTAAAATATCAAAATGCATTCATCTTATTATGTGTTTGATAATTTCATCAGGATAAGTATCTAGAAGAATTGCAAATTCAAAGGGAATCTACATATTAAAGATGCGTATATGTGAGTATACCTGTGTGTCTATGTGTATGTAAGTGTATGTGAAGCTCAATCGTGGTGATTTCATCCAGCTAACAGATCAAAAAATGATGCATTATTCATTTTTGGTCAAAAAGCATGAGGGAAGTCTGGCTAAGCATCTTAGAATTATTTCTTCACTATGAAAACTGTTCATGAAGTAAAACTTTTCTTCTGTCTCTGGTCTTGAATGCTCATGTCTGGAACTATGGCAGCTTTAGGAACACGAGGAAGCCAGCCAAGGAGGAGAGACACACTCTCTGAGACTGGCACAAAGATGGAAAGAACCTGAGCTCTTGATTATGTCAATGAACCAGTGAGTTAATCAACCCTGGACTCCTCTTACTTCCATAGGTTTGTTATTTATCTAATAGATACTGGATAGCCTAAGGCATTGGTTCTCAAAGTGTGAGAACCTGAGGGGTCCCAGAGACCCTTTCAGAGAGTTCATGAATTCAAAACTATTTTCATAATAATACTAGGATGTTATTTGCCCTTTTCACGCTCATTCTTTCAGCGTGTCCAGTGGAGTTTTCCAGAGGCTATGTGATGTGTAACATGGCAACAAATTTAGCAGAAGCAGATAAGAGAATCCAGCTGTCTTCTATCAAGCCAGACCTCAAGAGATTTATAAAAATGTAAAACAATGCCACTCTTCTCATTAAATTTTTTATTGTTTTGTAAAATATTGTTTTTTCAAAAAAATTCTATCAAGGTGATAGGTTTATTGTAAAATGAGTTAATAAATATGTATTAAATTTTTTATCATTTATTTCTGATACAGCAAATACTGATAGATGTAATCGACAGAACAGAAGCTCTTTAGGATCCTCAATAATTTTACAGAGTCTAAGGATCTCTGAAATCAAAATTTTTGAGAAGCACCACTGGTGTAAGCCAACATTGCTTCACTGTCTTCTGGCTGTGAATAGGCTTAATCATTATTATTGTTCTGCTTTTTGAAAGAAGTGGTAGTGGTGGGTGCAATCTATTGCTTTTGCCCAAATAATTTAGAATTTTAATTTATCTTTAAATTAAAGGTTATTAGTTCAGAAATGTTCTCAAGATACAAAATGATTAAACTCTTCCTTCCTTTTTCTATTCTTTTTTGTCTTTTTTCCATTAATTTTCCCTGGAATACAGAGATCCCTTTGAATCTGCACACGTTTTATTTTTTTCTATTTTATTTTTATGTACTGCCTGTTCTCTCATATTGAGTCCTTTTCCACATTTTTGCTTCTCTTTTCTCACCTCATTGTTTTCTCCTTGTCCTTTTCATCTTTATACTAGGAGAATGGCTCATGTTTGTCCCCCACGATATTGATTTCATTTAAAACAGCATCAATTCGGCTTCAATTTAATTTGTCATCCCTATATTGTGTCAGTGTTTGAGAAATCCTCCTTTATTTCGTCCATCTTCCTTATCATGCTATCTTGTTTTCTTTCCTGTCCTTGGATTTCTTTTCTTAGTATATTTTATCTGAGGATGCCAACTTCTTTTGGATCCTTCAGTGTCATTGTTACTTCATTCTACAGCATTTTTTCCATAGATTCTGTTTTATGACACCTACCCATTATTTCCCTGTTATTTATCATTAAACAGGGAAAACCCTTTCCACATTGAGTATGTGAAGAGAGAGATCAAGTGGATTGCACATCGTTGGCTCTCTGTCTCCTGTGAGTGTGCATTTATCAGCTTTTCACTTCCAGCTGGAATGGGGGACAGGTAGTGCACTCGCCTCTACTTCTAATGGAATCAGAGTAGCATTTACTTTTGTCCTGAGCAGTAGTCTTCTTCTATCTCCATAGTGTAGTCCTTTGGAACTATGGGCCAGGTGGGAAGTGGCACACTCCAGAGCATGTCCTCTTTTCAGTGCCAGCTCCAAACCCAAGTGCTTCTGAGCACTTCAGCTCCAGGGGTGATCGCCCCAAGAATACACTGTGACATTATTTTTCTTCTGCTTTCTTCTGCTGTCTGCCCAGCTGTTCTCGGATATTTCTGGTGTGGGACTAACAGAAGGTGACAGGAGTAAAGGAGGAGGTGAAAGGAGGGAGGGAAAATGCACTCTGACTAACAGAGCAGTTCCTGGGGGGTCAAAGGTAAGCCCCAGTTACTGTGTTGCACAACTTCAAAAAGTAACGGAACCCTTTAGAGCACAACTTCCCAGTCCCCTTGGAGCACCACTCCACGTGGACTGCAGTGTGATTAACCCCAATGGCGCACCATGGACTTGTGCGACAGCACAGCACAGCCCTGCGAAATGGCTGCAGGTCCAGCTTTGTATTTATTTCCGTTCTCCTCCTTCGCTGCCTCCTCCAGCTCCTCCTCCGCCTCATTGTCTTTCTTCTTGTCAGATGCTTCTGAGGCAGTGCCTAGAGGATGAAGGCAAAACCAAGCTGCATGTTTTACCATATTTTCTCAGACGAGTTGTTTGAGAATGAGCTGGAGTATTTCATGAATCCAACTTTACGTGTTTTTCAAAGAATGCTGATTACTGTAGATTTTTGGATGATCGTGTCTGTCAGTTTTAGTTTTCATTGTTGTTAGGGTTTTTTCGGGGGAGGGGTGGTAGTCGTGTATCGGTTTGATACGATTCCAACTCCTTGTTATGACTTAAGTGGAGTTGTTTTGATCTAAGAGTGCCTTGTTTACATTGAAGAAGCTGCGTCAGGATGTTGTCATCGACATCTGTTGTCATGGATCAGCGCTCAGTAGCGCAGCTGATGATGGGCACTGCTTGGGGCTTATTGATAAGAAGATGTGGAGAAGCAGCTATAGCTCTGGCACATTTAGCCTTTAAATACCAGAACTTTGTGAGGACTTACCCAAGAGTGTTGATCTGGGAAGGCAACTCTTTGCTAATAGCTCTCCGAAGACCTGGGGGCATTAGCTCCTGCCAGGGTAAGGTGACTCTTTACCAGCAGTGGTGAAAACCATGCAGTGGCCTATGAAGGAGATTATCTTGCCCACCAACACCAGTGCCTTCCTTCCCTGGCAAGGTGCTCTAGCAACAGGAGACTTTCACTTTGTTCCAGCATCTGCAAGTCAGCTCTTGGTTGGCTAAGACAACTCTCCCAAGAACCAATTCATGGAAAGGTAACTCAAACTAAGTTTGGACTTTATTTCTTTCATCTCCCCTTAGCCTGAAGCAATAGTGTGATTAATCTATCATCGATTTGGAGTATGCTATTTCTTTATTGTCTTATTAAGAGTCATTATCCTGTATGCCATTGGCTTGTGACATTATTATAATTCCCTTAGTGAATCTGTGTTAAGTAAATTATTGGCAAAGCCCATCTTAAGCCTCTGAGCATAACTTGCTATCAAACAAAACAGGAGTATTCTTTCTTACTTTTCTTTCAGGTTTTTGGTGACATTATGAGAGGGCCTCTATTGGATGTAATAATCAGTCTAGTTTTGAAAAGGTACCATTATTTTAGAAATTTATGTGAGAAATGGGGTATAAATAGACATTGTTAGTGGTAGTAAAATAAGGAATATTTATTGAAAACTAGCTGTGGACCAGGCATTGTGTTAAACTCTATTGGAATTCATTAAATTTCCCTTCACAACCACAACAGATTACTTCTATTATTCTGCCTATTTTATCATTGAAGATATTTAGGCATAGAGTGTCTATGAATCTTCCTCAAGATCATTCAGCAAGAAGGTAGTGGGACTGAAGTTCAACTAGTTCAGCATTGAAACTTACAACCAGCATATTATTCTACTTCCTTACATAGTTTTAATCTATGCCAGCCTCATCACTTTGGCAATTTTGGAGTCAGATTGGTTTGTCTAGCAAGCAAACAATTTTTAAAAATCATGTAAACTTATTCCTGAAGCTGGGTACCTGAGGGTTACTATAAATATTCAATAAAAACATGATTACCCTTCAACCTTGCTCCCAACACAGAGGCAGATGAAAATAAGTTAATCATGTTAATTTGCTATTTTCTTGTTTAACCTGAGGGGTGACTCAAGGGTCTCAAGGATTTACGAGCTTGTTTTACAGAGGAAAAAGAATGCCTCTAAGGAAGTTTCGATCACCAGGTAACCAGCCCAAGCTGCCACTGAGGCCCAGAAGTCTGATTGCCCAAGAGCTTATCTGGAGTGAAAGAAACATGGATTTCCCCTTTGTCTCTCCAAAACTCTTCCTACCAAGCCCCTTAGCTCTATAGAACTCCCTGCTTTCTTCTTTGTTAAGGCAGATTTGAGAAAACCTATCCTTCTGCCCTCTGCTTTTGGACACTTCAGACAAACCTTTCTCTGTCTCCAAGCACCAGCATCTCAGTGATCGGCTTATTGCAGATCGGTCACACGAACTTGAGAGTATGAGTTTTGGCATCATTCCCATATTGATTCAGGTAAAGATCAAACAAAAATCTGGATAAAATACGAATACTTTGTTGATAATACACTTCATGGGTGGAGCATAACTTATTTTTTCCTTTGAAATTCATACATAAGAAAGTCACCTTTAACCTTGAAGTGACCCTGATGGTGTCATAGTATCAAGACCTTTTTACTTATTTGGTGAAATGTTTACCTTTGAATAATCTCAATAGTAGGATTGTTTAGCTTTAGTTACTTTCATGATATACGTCTGATTTCTTTACATGTATAAAATTACAAAAATAACCTCTTAGTCTGATAGGCAGAAAAGTAAGAACTTTTACTGCTAATAAAATCAGCATGGCAAAGCTACAGCATCAGTTTCTTTGTCCTGCTTCAGTTTCCCACTAGGTATATTTATTGACTTACATGCACAGTTTTCAGACTTTCACATGAATGATGAGCTTCAAATGATTTTACTTCAATAAAATTTGTCATTTTAAACTTATCTTTTAAAAACAAACAATTAATAGTTTGGAGCAATATCACAGGTTTCTCCCTTTACACTTTTTCTTTTTATTTGGTCAAAGTAATAATTTGGTTCATTTACTGAGTAGTGTTGTTTTTTTTTTTTTTTTTTTAAAAATCCTTCTTTTTATACTAACATGGAGTAAAGAGATCATTTGACAGTAAAAGCGTTAGAGTAGTTGAAAGAGTGATTTTATGACAATATAAACTTTGAATAATTCATTCTGCTCTCATTTTAATTTCTCACATATGATATGGAATGTAGTTATTTAACAATGCCAAAGAAAGTTAAATTTTGCATAAAAAAATTATAATTACTTTTGATAAAAATAGTGAGTCATGCACATGCCTGATTGGTTACAGGAATTCAGGAGTTAGCCCCTTATTGTTAGAGTAAAGTTAGGGAAAAGACTAAGTTCACACGACAATGAACCTCAAATACAGAGTAAGTATTTCTTTCTTTCTCATTTAAGAGTCATGAGTTGAATGATCCAGATTGGAATGGTGGCTCTGCATAGTTGAGGCTGGGTCACAGTTGTGTCTACTTTACAGAACAAAGTGGAAGAAGAGGAACTCCAGGGTGAGTGGCTTGTGTTTTAGGTTGAAGATCACCCAGAAACATCACTTATATTCAGTCCTGTTGTCTTTAATCACCTAACCACATCTAGCCTCAGGGAAGGTTGAGAAATGTTATCTCTAAATTGGCAGCCAAGTGTGACCTTAAACTTTGTTACTCTGGATGAAGGAGGGTATGAATTTTAGAGGACAATTAGCAATCTCTAGTATTTGACATTAGAGGAGACATGGTCTACTTTTTTTTTCCCCACCTTGCTTTCTCTCCAAAGAGGCACAAAATAGCCTCATTAAATTGAAGTGTACCTTTTATTCTTTCACTTTCTGAATATTTAACCTACTGTGTGGATTGATTTGTAACATGTCAAGAAATGCAGGAGATGAAAGGAAATATAACATAAGGGTTGTTAAGTTTGGAAGGTTAGTTGGATAACATCATATCCAATAGTTATTATCCATATCCACGGTCATTCTACTGGTGGTGTTATATTGCATGTGCAGAAGCTCTGCAAGTAGGATGAGCTTAAACAATTCTCTGATGAACCCTTAATGAAAAGTCAGATTCCGTGACCCACAGACCCCAGTAGAAATACTCCAGGACTCAAGTTTTAAATGTGCAACAAAGATTCTGTACCAACTTATTAAATATTACGGGGAGAAGATTTTCAATCAAACTTTGCATCAAACTGCCATCTTACCTAAAAGTAAAAATGTAACTCCAGAGGGAATTTTCTTTTTTTTAAACACAATAATACCATTTAGAGCCTTGATAGAGTTGATAATAGAGCCTGGTATCGTAAAATCATACCTTGGGAGGAGAAAAAAGAAACGAACCATTGTATTCACTTTCATAAGCAAGTCAAGACCTAAAATTAAAATTATAATTATATTAAAGTGTTGAAAAACAAAATTCAATGGAGTAAAGTTGAAAAACTAGTTGGCTTTATTACCCAATTCATGAGTCATGCAGCATCCCATGCAGCAAGTAGAAGGGTGCTCCAAGGGGTTGTACAAAATGGAAAGTTTTATAGGAAGAAGCAGGGTAAGGGAGCTATTAGCAAAAGAAAAGAAAGGGTTACTTTGAGCCAAGATTCATTCTCTTTGGGGGAAGGGAATAGCAAGGGTTTTATCAAGCAGATTACCTCTTCCTCTGGGGGATGGAGAAGGCCCACTTGACAGATTACTTCATTGATGCTGACCAGAAAATTCCAGACTGGCTGATTAAGATTACATTTCTGGGGAAAGTTACAACTGCACTTAGGTTAGGTATTAAATCTAGATTTGGTGTCATGGGCTTTAGCACAAGTGACTCCACTTTGGGCCTACGGTTTTTCTCTTTAACAAACGTACGTAGGAAAATCAGGACCCCATTAATCACCAATTTCATTGACAAACTTTTCTAAAGCGAAGGTTGCTGGAACTTTCTCTAAAACAAAGTTAACTCCAAAAGAAGACAGTTCTGGAAAAAATGATCTACTGTTTGGATTTCTGCAGGGACCTAAGTTCTATCAGGGCTGGTGGTATGTAGTGGAAGTTCCTTTGGCCTGAAAGTTGAGACACTTGGCTCTGGGTGGGTGACCTTGGGCTAGTTATGTAATCTCCTCTAGTCTTCTTGCAGAGACATGGTCGCTGGGGGAGCACGGGGGCATGGAGATGGAGAACTCTGTAATAGCTCAGGTCTCTCACATTCTCTTCTTTTCTTCTGTTCCCTATGTTTTTGTGAATATCTACAAAATACCACTTTTCTTTTATTTGGTGTAGATTTTGCTTCACAGAAGAAAGACTGAGTCTAGGCTTTGTGCCCAGCACCCAGTAAAGCTTTATGTGGGACGTGTTATAGTATGTTGATTAAAAGTGTGAGCTCTCCACTGGGACTCCCTGATCTAAGTGTGGCCTTATTAGTTGTGTGACCTTTGGCAAATTACTTAAACCCTCTGACTCTCAATGTCCTCAAATGTAAAATGGGGAAAATAATAATACTGACTTTATGGGTTTTCTGGGCGTTAAATGATGTGATCTATGTAAAGCACTTAGTACAGCGTCTGGCATTTAGTAAGTATTCTATAAATACGATCATTATTATGTGCAATTCAGATATTAATAAATGTTTGCTAATGTATTTCATAATGATGAAGCACTGTTTTTAAACTGGAAAATTTATTACATTTTATATAGTAGGGATGTTAGTAGCTCCTGGAGAATTAAGGCTGCGTAAATGAAGTTAAACTCTCCTTCTCTGGGAGCAATTATAATAGATTAAAAGTATCCGTGTGCACTTTTGATGCTGAATCACTAGCCTCCCTTTTCTGATGCGGGAAGTTGCTAGTTAGCTGGGGAGACCTGGAATGCAGGCCGGGGACAGTCGAAGGACCCAGGTTTTCATCCCTGCCCTGCCATTTAAGAACAAAATGAGACAACCGAAGGTGCCTGGCACACAGGAGGGGCTCAATATAATTTGGTTTCCTTTTTCTTTCCCCTTCTATATAATTGCCTCATACGTGGATCCTTAACCCTTGAAACACAATATTTGAATAGCACCAAATGAGGTCTATTAAGTCAATTTAATTGCAGATGCTTTTTGGTTTCTTACTTCTGAGCTAATTCAAGCCAGTTTTATAAATTTAAATTTACTAACACTTTATATGACTGGAATGCCCTTGAAATTGGGAAATTGGGGGTTGTCTTTGTTTTTAATGTACAAAGTGATGAGTCTCACCCTGATGTAAATGTAAGACATTCGATCTTCTTTTAACTATAGCTAGAAAATTTCCAAGGTTGCTTTCACATCATGTTTGTGGTCTGTGACACTGAATTTTTGATCCCAGCTGCTCTTGGACTCTTCGACAGCGCCTGGCCATCTCAGCGCTGTATCTTCCTTGTGATCCAGTCCTCTGGACCCCTCTCCCTGTCCCAACATGGTCATAACTCCTTCTCTTTAATCCTTAAGGTTACATTAATGTAAGAGCAGCATGAAATTAGTGGTTGATAAACCTTTACTGAACACCAGAGGGTGGTCGGTGGCAGGGAATTAATTAAATTATCCAATGGGAAATCATTAAAATTGCATAACAGACATGGTTGTTTCTAAAGTCCAGATGTTGAACTTCATCACAGGAAGATCATTAATTTCAGCTGTCTGCATCCCCTAGGCCACATCTTACTTCCAGTTGCTATGGCCGGGGTTCATTCAGAGCCTCCTTTGTTTCTGTCTCATCAGGTCCCCACTTTCAGCGATCACCGTCTCCTAGCTCTCCAGCCCACGCCCAGGAATCCTCAAATCATTTTTACATGAAAGTAACATCTTGAGCTCAAAAAGATGCCCTTCCTTCTTTCCTTAAACTTGATTCTACACAGCAGTTTAGTTCCCTCTGTTCTCACTACTGCATTTCAGGTTATGCCGCAGGCCCTGCCTTTTCTAACTGCAGTACCTGCCTTTTCTAACTGCAGTACCTGTCCTGCGGCAACCCTCTCCTTTAAATGCAGAAACGGTAGCCGTCAGCGAAGGGCGTGCGTACTCGCGCATGCGCACACATTCCATTTGTATTCTGTCTTTACAATGCATGAACTTGACGCTTTCAGTACGTGGGATGATTTCACGTATTGTTATTTAACCATCCTCTTAAACTTGTTAAATATTAAAAACAGATTAAAAAACTGGAAGGTTTGAAAATTCTCAAAGTTTAAGTATCTTGCCCAAGGATAAGAAACTCTTAAATGTGAGAGTCCAGAATTACACTTTGCTCTGTCTGATGCCAAGCCCATTTCCCTGCTACGACATTCAACTGCGTCTTATGAATTTTTTCTTTATGATGTCATAAAGGCAGAGTAATTCCTAATAAAGTAGAGGGTCATAGGTATTGAATATCCTCAGCAAAATCAAGAATTGCTTTCAAATAATTGCTACTTGTCTTTTAAAACATTTATAAGGAGTTATAGAAATACACACTAGGAATTTCTACCCATAAAAAGGAACATTTTGCTTTCAAAAGCTATTGAAATCTGATTTCTGTCACATCTGTGATCCACAAGTCCCTAAGGCCCAAGATAGTCCAATAGTGGTACGAATGAAATAGATGTTTCACTGTTTATGAAATGCTTGGTATAAATGTTGGCAGTCAATGCTAGATTATGGGAGATCGTATTTCCTGGTGCCTCTCCAAAACTGCCAAAAATATGACAACTGTTAATTCTCAGTGCCCCCGAGAAGCAAGTAATTTACAGCACGGAAATCAAATGCAGAAAGGAAATGTTCAGACTCTAGGAGTGGATAAGACTGTATCCCAACACTGGTAGGTAAGCCAAATTTAATTTCTGTCTGCTGATAAGAGTGGGAGGATTGTGCTTGTGTATTTCCCCTGGAACCCCACACTGTACCCTGTGCCATAATCAGGATGGCCTTGTAGAACACTATATGGTCGTCCACAGAAATACAGTAATTCTGGATTCTTATTTACCATTATTGCCTTCAGCATACTAACTATAATTGGTTCATGTCCAGTGAGCTTCAAAATAAACTGCAGTATTTTGGGTAATAAATTTTGTACTCATATATGCCTGTACACTGTTCAAAATACGTACTGCTTCATTAGATGAGTAAATCAACAACTTTTTCAATCTAATCTTTTGATAGCAGTTTTCCAGATAATTTTGTTACAGCTTAAAATTTTTCTATTTGGTCAACCACAAAGAGAGAAACTAGGGAAAAATAGTCCCACAGAATGGCGGAAAATTCATTAAAATTCTCTGAATAATTTTCTTAAAGAAGCAACTTTTCATAGCATCATGGTGAAACCAGCACTTACTGATGGGATCCCACAGCAACTTGATGAACGTTTCAGTCCAGAATTTTCCTAATCAACATCTGCTAGAAAATGTAAAACAGGAAAAAAATGAACAACCGCCTAGAGTTCGGAAATACACACTTAGAGGCACACACATTTCTACTCCCATTTTCTGGGCATAAGAATAGGTTGGCATATTGTATCACAAAGCAATAACAAAAATTGCTTTCTCATCTGGTCTGGCGTATGAGAAAACCACAAAACAATGCAAGCACTGACCCTGCAGGTGTGCAGGCTACACCATAACAAAGAAACATTATTCCCCAGACACTTTCTAGTGGTATCATTTGTGCTGAGGCACAAAGAAGTAAACAAATGTCGAATGCTGGCTTTGCTTCTCTGTTCCCCCACTCGGGAGCCTGAATTGGGTCAGAGAGGAGTCAAATGAGAGGCGGTTTGTAGGCCAATTTTAGCTGTCAGCTGATATATTGAAAAGGAGGAGAGGAGAAAATAACTAGAGACAGTGTTTCAAGGCTATGCTGAAGATATTGCTAGAAAATTCTGTGGTATTTTCTTTTTTATTTATTTTTCATGTAAATTGGATTGTTTCATGACTGAGAGGCCCAGGCAAGGATTTTTGTTTTTATTAGAGGGAAGAACCTTTGTTTTCGTTTTTCCTGCCTATGAGTGGTTTATATTTCAGATATGGTTGACAACTTCATGGGCTTTATGGCCTCATTTGAAAAGTTGTAAAGCAGCAGCTTCACAGCCCTCAAGATTACCTCTTTCTAGAAGATTACCCCAAAGAATGTCAACTGAAACTATTAAATTTAATGATTTAATTTAATTTGATATCATGCCCATGAGGTAAGCCAAATTTAACATTTGATTGCTGAGAAGCCAAGAAAATGTGAGGGCCACTGTCATATAGTTTGATTACAGTGTGGCAGATAAATTGAATGTTGCTGCTGATTTTATAGATGTTCACGTCTAGCTTATGTATTCCTTTCTCTCCGTAGTTTACAGAATTCTGGTGATTATAAACTGCAAGCAATCTTGTTATTATGTAAATCGTATTTCTAGGTATCATTCTTCAGTGGCTATGAATAAGATCATATTTTGAATAATACTCAAATCATGATAATAGGAAGCCACACATGACCTCAGTAAATCTTAGCCCTTCTCACAGTGCCAACAAAGATTTCTATGAGTCTCCTTGGGGCTATGTCATGTGTGTTTAGCCCCACACGACTGTCCCTCTGTCAGATTTGCTTGTCACATTATTGATCATCCACCAATCCTCCCCATCTTGATATAATCAACCCAATGGTCACATGGTAGCCAAGGACTAACCCTTGAATTGTCTTAGTCCCTCACTTCCCAGTACAATCTATCACTAGTCCTTATTAACTCTTGCACCCATCTCTGATCTCGAACATCTCTTCCATTTCAGTGTGCTTCAATCAAGTCTCAGCAGCTAGTATCTGCCTCTCTAAGCCTGAGGCTTTCCTCGGAATCATGGAAGGCCATTCTGCCCACACTTGAAGTAGTTGGAGGTCCTCAGGGTATAGCATCACCTTCTCCCACCCTTTCCACAGCAGTCCTCAGCCAATGACTCTCAGGAATTGGTGTATAAATACTCCAGATCCCTAACTCTGCCAGTAGAATAACTCTGAAATGTTCCTTGAAATTTTCCCATGACAGTAGTTCTGGTTGCCTATTCTAGGAGTTGGTTTAAGAACTCGCCATTACTGACTGTCTTCCTTTCCTTATTTTACTACCCAGTGCTCATTTGTATGGCCCCTATCTTCCAAATAGACTACTTACACTTGAATCTTTGTCTTAGAGTATACTTTGGGGACAAACTATGAAAACCCCACATTCCAGATATATCCCAAATTTGTTATTGTCCTCCATCTTTTTGCTATCACTCTAGTCCCTGCCCTGGCAGTAGCAAGAGCCTCCAAAATAATATCAGCTCAAATACCATTTCCTATCTGCAAGTCATTGCTTTAAGAACTGGTTGAGTAGGTCTTGCTATACAAATATCCACTCATTCAATTAATTCGTAATGTTTTAAAAGATATCCGTCCGTGAGTGCTTAAGAAGGTGATGAAAAGAGAGTTCAAAGAGTAAGGAAGGGGATTCTTCCATTTGGGTCATTCATGGTTCAGGTCAAATTTATTCTTAGAGCGTGAATCTGAGTATTCTAGTTAGTCAATGATATCATCTATAGATAAGAAAATTTACCTCCTCCTCACTGATATGTATAGAATTATACTGTTTTCTAATTATAGAGACCAGTCTTCCAGATGAATTAGTTCCAAATATGCTTCTCTTGTTCAGGAATGCTTCTACTCTTTCAACATGGAGATTTGGATCTGCCTTTTGTCACTTGCTGTTGTATGTAAAGTATATAAAGGGACAAAAGTCATCTCAAGATGAATTCAGCTCTATATATTCCACTAAGGAATGCTACTCAGGAATTTGTTTTTATCATTCTCTTATTTATATATACATATGACAACATATATTAACTCACTTTCTAAGTTAACCATCTTTGCATTCTGGAGATGAATCTCATTTGCTCAAATGCGTTTTCCATTTAATTCTCTGGGTAGTCACTCAATTCCTAGGACAGTGGTTTTCAAAGTGTACCTCAGGGTTGAGCAGACAAGCCTCAGGAGCCACAGCAGGGAAGAAGAGCTGATGGAGCAGCTGAGACTCTGTCCACATGCTCCTTCCACGCTCTCCTTCCACACTCTCCTTCCATTGAAGCGACTCTGCTTTCATCTGTTTCATACGTTGCATTTTTATATTTGGGGTATCTACAAAATATTTGAAAACTTGCTGTCTGCTGTGGGAGACACACTTCGTTGCCTACACTGAAAGCTGTTTGCCAAACTCCATTTCTCTTTGGTATAAGAACTTCAGCTTTTTACCGCTATTGCTGGACAATGTTCACAAGTAAAAGAGATGAGTCATGATTGGCCTAAACTAATTGGGATACTCCCATCCTACTTTGCCAGTAATTTGGGTTGGTGTAGACAAATGATCCTGTTATTGTCAGGAAGATATAAAGAGACGGACATCTGTTAGGATTCTTCTGCGAGAGATTTTTTTGCCCTGGTACAAAGAGTGATTTGTAAGGAGAGAGCTTTGTCCCCTCTTCCAGCTTTGGCTATGTCTTGTGAGGATGGAATGCTCTCAGCCAGCATAGCCATCTCGCTAACCAGTGAAGTAAAGGCCAAGAGGAGCAGCTCAGAGCTGTGTCTTCACTAATTTTTGAACAGACCCTGATGTAACCTATTTCTGACTTTGTCTTTATGTGAAAATTCTTAATCTGCTCCTATTGTTTAATGCATTTTAATCAGGCAGCCAAAAGTAGTCTAAGTGATGCATCTGCTAAGAAAAAAGTTTTAAATCCCTATTCTGGGCCACTTTTTTTCTTAATACATGAAGTGTCCAAGATTAGCAATTGCTCTACAGCAGTACTACTGAAACAGGAGTCTCGGGCCAATGGTTGTTCCAGTTGTTCTATCAAAAGCGACACAAAAGTTTTATTCTCTAAAGAAGAAAATACGACACAATCTTTTTTTCATACACATTTAACAACATTGAGATGTAAGATTCTTTGTGATGTTAATAGACATCCACTTACATTTTTAATAGTTCCGTTCTTAAAGGCTGAGCATGCACTGCAAGGACCACATTGGCTAGTAAGTCACGCTTAACGTTATGGTTTCAGATAAGAGGGGAAAGTTTAACTCAACTAATACACTTTCCAGGTCATCTTCATTCTAGTTTATATTTTATAATTTTTCATTTTTTGATAGGTGCTATTTATTGGCATTGTACCGTAATTCTCAAAGATGAATCAACCTATAAAATTAATTAGATGAAATATAAAAGCTGTGATGAAAATAGTATTTACAAGCAAAAATTGTGCTATATACACAAAGAGTGCCCAGGACTCCAGTGAACATGGAGTCTGTACATTCGAACTTGACAATGACAAGTGAACTTGCAAGTGTGAAGACCTTGTACAAGCAGCTGAAAAAGAAAAATTGAACTGAAATATGGGCAATTTGCACATTTCTTCCCTTTCTCCTAATTCCCATTGTTCTCTCTATTATGAACTTGGATAAGCAGTGGCTTGAATTCTTCTCTTATGAATTGTTTCCACAGAACTGCATAGTGACCTCTCTGGCAAATCAATCAACATTTTCTAAATGAAGGAAACAGACAAAAGCTACAGGTGGCACCACTGAGGTTTCATTTCTCACCACAAAAACAGGCACAAGTCACATTATTGTCAAGAAGCTTGTAAAACTACCTTCAAAATTAACAGCAAATGTTATGCTTAAAGAGAAAGCATAGTGAGCAACTGGCAACTTCCTTTATCAAAGAACAATGTTGGACATTGTGTGACATCATTGGTGTATCAAGTGGAAGGGCAACTACTGTCACTTGAGCATGCCAGTGCATATTTCCCTTTTGGAGTGGACCAAATCCATTGGCAGATAATGACTTTTTTCTTAGCATACATTTATAAACACTTGGAGGTTCACAGATCATTCAGGTATATGACTAATTTGACCCATGTCCCTTCACCTGGTCCTAGAAATTGGCTAATTTCCCTGGATGGGCTTTTCTGGTGTCGGGAACTGCAGAGCTTCTGTCTCTATTTGATACAATCTAACTAAGAAAGAAGACTAGTTATTCGACCATCGATTAGGATTATTTTAAGTAGGAAATATTTCTCTAAAGTGAATAATAATTAAAAGAAGGAGAAAATGATTACATTTGCTTTTTGCATCTAGTATTTTAAGATACTTGGCAGGTATTTAAGGTGAGTTTTAGATTAAAAAGCTTGTGGGGTTCCCCTCTTCATTACGGGTCATTCCCTATTCAGAGGGGAGAAGAGAAATCGTGTGCATGTGGATGAGCCGCCTTATCAGATTTAAAGAAATAATAGCTTGTGATATGTAATGTGCTTTCTACGTCACTTTCCTGAAACCAGGATTACTGGCAGGAGATTATTACAGAACTCAAGGAGCATAGAAATTCTCCCTTACCTGAAAATAGTGAAAGAAAGAGATTTCTGTAAACTGGAAATATCAGAGTTTGGATATAATAGGAGACAGATGTTTTCCTCCCTACATTGTGGGCTTCCTAAGCCCTTGACATGGGCTATTTCCAGCTGATTTCTTGATTTTTTTTTTTACATTTTTTTTCTTTTCCAGTTGACTCGGTGGTTCTTTTCCCAAATCTCTTTTGGATAGGCTTAGGGAATTGTCATTTTTAATAAATGACATACCATTTCAATTAAGATATCAGGTCACAGGACAAAAAACTTCAGAGAATAGAAAATCACTGGCACACAATATACTATACTATTGCTAATTTTGATTGAAAGTGTCGGAGAAAGGAACATAGACCCAGAAGCATTGGGGTGGAGCGTAATCATGGTAGTAATAGGTCTAAGATATAAAGGAAAAAACTACGCTAGAAGAAGCAGCACAAATTTTATAATGTATATGCCCACTGTGGCCATGACTGCACAGCTCAGGTCTTCAGCTGGGGAACAGGTGAGTGAGAGCCCCAGCTGCCCTTTCAGATCCATCACTACGTTCACGCTGAAGCGACACTTCCCCTGGGTTGTTTCTCTGGCAAAGAATGCCAGTGAGTGCCCAGGCGTGTTCCTGCCAAACATGAGACTCTTCCAATGGGTGACTGGAACTGAAGAACGCCCCATTAGTATGGTCCAAATTTTCTTAGAATGACATAGCAGCCTGAGATTCTTCCTACCAACCCTCCTTCCTTCCCCACTCTCCTTCTTTTCACAGGTGTCGGAATTGTATCACTGTCTAAAACCTCTGCCTGCCTACCCTGGGTCTTCATCTTCATCCTTTATAGGCATTCTCCCGATGGATCTCTTCTCAGAGGATCTGAACTGATGCCTATGCATATGTTTATTTATTATGCAAACGTTATAACATAAAGGAACATTTTGAGAAAGAGGATAAAACTATAAAACTATCGGCCTGTTCCCTTTCTTGTGTTTTCCATGTTTATGTAAAGATAATATTTCACCAAATATTAATCATTGTCTAAAAATAGTTTTGAATTGTTTCTTACCATTTTATTCTGTTTTACCACTGATACAGTGGTATAGTTTTCTTAAGCTTAATTATAGGAAATATAATATTTCAATTGATAGACCAAATAACATCATTTATATATTTATAGTCATTCGTGTATCACAACCTTATTCCAAATAGTGCTAGAAGCAGTTATATATGTATATAATTGTGTAATATATTATATATATATTTCTCCTCTTATTTTTTTAAAGGACCTGAGATGATAATGTCTTATGGAAAAATCCAGAATGACTCCATGTTCTTTTCAAGAAAACCAACCAGTATGGCCCTCGCATTACTACAGCAAATGTTGCTGAGTAGATACTGAGGTTAAGGCATGAGTGTTGCTTTTCCAAGATTCAGTTTTCTTCTCTATGAAACGGGTATAATAAGGTATCTCACAGGATTCTTTGCGAGGATTGTTAAGAGCTTAATTCAAGAATGGACAGACTACTTAGTCATTAAATGATTTATTGTTTGTATTATTATATTACACTTCTTCTGAATAAGAGGATTTTTAAACCTCATTCAAATTCTCACTCTCCAAAGCCACCAAGAGCTCCTTTGTCACTAAGAGTTCTTTCTTTTATTATACCCCAAAGATTATTCTCTGCCTTTTTTTTTTTTTCTTAAAATGAAGTCATTCTCCACCCAACTTCTAATCTGTGACTCCCTCATTCATCTTTAAGGTTCTCACATACTTTACATTTCATCCTTAAATTTAAGGAAAAATTCAGAAGTCATGCTTAACCTGTTACATTAAAATATTTTTTCTAAATTTTTATTCTAAGTGTTTTTTTTTTAATACTAGAAACTAAGACAAACTAGTTGCAGTAATTAAGTCTGAGCTGAAAATTTAAAGATATGGTAAAGAGCTTGCAACACAGAAAAGAAAACTTAAGTCAGTGTCAAATTGCTGCTCCCATAGCCAGGGACCAGACGTCTTAGGCGCTTTTCTTCTCCGATGTCTTGAGCACCATCACCTCCATGGGTACCTTTCCAACCAAGATTAGCTTCTCCTCTTCAATGCTTATTTTCCCCTGTTCCAGAAGCTGTAAATTCTTACCCTTCAGCCTACTAGTGAAAACATAAAGTCTTATAAAATAATTCTCTGTGTGTGTGTATCCCTGACAGAAAGCCTGGTCTCCCAATTAAAAAGCCTTTTATATTGTTAAATATGTATTTAACATCCCATGGTCTCCTCGCCAATGTCCAGTGAGTGAGTTCTTGAGTTTTGACTGAGAGAATTCACGAGCGAGCCTTGCTGGAACAGAGAACAAGTTTACCCCAAAGCCTCATGTCAGCTTCCACTAGAGTTCCATGAAACAAATTTCTGACCATTTTACAATAGATGTTTTGTCCTTTTTACAAAACTTTCAGGTATTTAAAATATTCAGATGTAGTCTCAGAACTTCAGCTCATATCTGGATCCCCAAAACGATGTGGAGCATGATCTCCTCTTACACAGTGATTTCCATCCGGGCTCTGTCTCCACCATGGCTTTACCTACGTGAAAATGAGCTTCTCTGAAATGAGTCTGTGACTCACCAGGGATTGGCTAGGAGCCAGGTTATTACAGTTTGATGTGGAATATCAATCTATATCCTACATAAGGAAGTATATTCCAATATTTACATGTTCTGTTGCAAGGGGTTAATCTGTTTTCTAATTGAGAAACAACATGGATGCTCTTCTTTGGGCATAGCCATTGGATTATTTATAATAAAATTATGAAGATTGTTGGATTTAAAATGAAGCATTTATAATAAATTTGTTGCCAGTACTAAATGTTTTCTCATATGCAGTTCTCCAGTCTGTCAGCAGGTTGCAGCAGAGGGCTAGCTTTAGTTTTAAATTAGCATGTTAAAGGGCGTTAAAATTCCTTCTCTCTCCCTTTCTTCCTTTCTTCATTCTCTCTACTTCTCTCTCCCCCACCATCCTCCTCCCACTTCTTTCCTTCTTCCTCCTTTCCTTTTTTCTTTCCTCCCTCCTGTCTCATTTCTCTTTCTTACGACATGAGTACGATATCCAGTTATATTTTGTAAATAGAGGAGCTGGCTCAGTATATGTATATGTCAATATTTGATTTGAAATAATGCCAGTGATACCCACTTTCTAATCCTTTAAAATACTAGGATGGAGACTGGAGTAACAATAACAGGAAATTTTGAACTTATAGTTTTATTAACATAGATAATAATAACAAAAATCAGATTTGCTTTAAAATATACAAGTTATTAAGATTGTATTCCACTCTCATAGCATATGCAAATGACCTCCTTTTTGCTACTGTGTTTGGAAATGTGGAAGCTGGAAAAAGACGTTTCAATCATAGCTCTCATCAGTTATTCACTGTATCCAGGCCTCTCGATTGTGTTTTTTTCTTTAATGTAATAGTAAGCAATAATCTCACAGCTGTGCTTTATAGAGTGAACTATATAAGCATCTATATTGAGATTTCACATACACATAACATAAAAGGAAGAGAAAAGCATCAAGAATAGTGCTTAGTCCATTGCAAAACCATACAAAAGAACTAATGAATCTCTCTCAGAATGATTTTGTAGAGTGACCAGCTGTAAGACTTGATTTGGATTCCATAACAGATCGCCATTCAGAAAATGATTATTTCAAGGTAGAACATTGCTTTCCCTTTGGGACATTAATATCTTTAATTGTATACTCTTGGTCACTGTGAGGAACTAAGACAGACTCTTAAACCAAAATTTGCCTTCTTTTCAATTTGCTCGTTCACTCCATCTACTTAAAGGCATTTATGCAAATCCTCCCAAACAACATTGCTCACATGTCAAACATGGTAGGTGCAGACTTTTCTATCGTATTTGAAGTTGAGTGTTTCTAGTTAAGTGGGAAGTGTCTTGAAGTTATAGTGTAATTCACAAAAGTGTCATTCTTTGACTGCTCTAAAGAGTTCTGTAATAGAAGTTTCATAGCACTGGTTTTGGGTATATAACACCACGGTTCATTCCACATTCAGTCAACAAATATTTATTGAGCTCTTCTCACTGGCATGCATTAACCAGAACAGGTCCAGTCTGTGCTCACAAGGGGTTTAGGATGGGGCAGCAGGGAAGACAGACTTAGGCTGATAATTATATTGATCTTTAAAATAATTGTGATTGTTGAGCTAGCCCTGATGGCCTAGTGGTTAAAGTTTGAGGCACTCTGCTTTGGCGGCCCTGATTTGGTTCTTAGGGCAGAACCACACCACTCCTCTGTCTGTAGCCATGCTGTGGTGGAGGCTCACATAGAAGTACTGGAAGGACTTACAACTAGAATACAGCTATGCAGTGGGGCTTTGGGGAGGGAAAAAAGAAAAAAAGAGGGAGATCAGCAACAGATATTAGCTCAGGCTGAAGCTTTCCTGGCCCAAAAAACAATATTACGATTATTAAGTGCTGTGAAAGAGAAAGACACTGTGTTGTAAGAACATATAAGAGAGGCATTCAGGCTGGTCTGGGAGTGGGGAAGTGGGAGAGGAAAGCTTCCCTCTGTGACAGGAAATTCATTAGTCTCAGATGGTGGTTTGGAGTGAGGTTTGATTATTCTCTTTAGTTCATATTCAAATGGAGGAAACTATAATTAAGCATGAAACAAAATCTTAGGTAATATAGCACATTAATTTATTGCATAGAACAATCATTGTGGTAAGTGGTAAGACTAACTTCATTTGAATGATAATATCTTGGATTCTATGAAAAGGTTTATCTTTTGTATGGCAAGCCCACAAAAAAGTGTGGCCAGTACTGCTCACAAAAAGAGAGACTGCATATCTTAAATAATCTGGTTATTTGTTTATAGGTCAGCACTTTCTCTAAGCCTTTTTGGAACATATGGATTATAAAGGCATGCAACGAAGCCACATTTTGATATAAAATAGCATATGTTAGCAGAATGCATCTATCTTGTAGCCTTTTTTTCCCCACCCTTATAGTTTTCTCTTTTTTCAGTGTTTTGAATCCATATCTGATATCAGTTTTAGATTTTGTAGTGCTAGTTTTCATTGGAAAGTTTATTTACATACTCTTCATTCACAAGTAGAGTGAATTAATATCCTAACCTGAGTTGAAGCTGATTGAATACTCGTGAAGAAATAATATTCAGCAGGTCACATAGCAATAGGTAGTTTACATATCTTTGTTAATAGAAAAAAAGAGAAGAAATAGCACAACATTACCAGAGATTAATGAGTTAGGATAGTATAGAAATAAAATGAATATAAAAATGTATGAGACAGTCCAACAGAATATGGGAACATAGGTCACTTTGATGAAGCAGTCTGTAGGAAATGATGAATTGAAAAATTAACCAGACCATAGTCCCCCCCAAAAATGCTAAAAGCAGTAAAACAAATGAAAATAAAATTCAAACAGCAACTCAGTTTCACCAAAGTAGAATAGCAAAGGGACACTTTTTTTTTTGGTAATCTTTTGTAAAGGATAGCTTAGGAAGTTGGGAAATAGGATGCGAGTAATAGAGCAATATAGAAATGAGTAAAAACAAATGATTAACATTAGAAAAGAATGAAGTTTAAACACAAAATAATCAAAAGTGCGTAAGGAATACAGATGCTGAAGGTAAAAGGTATTGTGTTTTTTAATGAGAAAATCAACATGACAAAAATACAAAGGTAAGTGTAATCTATGTCAAAAGTTCAGAAATAACAGAAGTAAAACCAATGAATCACTGAAATAGCAATTAGTGAAAGTTTATTGTGCACATACCAAAAAGACAGTTTGCAAATCGGGAACGCTCAAACCAAAACATGGAATGAGGCTCAGGGGTATATTGTTATAAAGCAATTCATATAATGAGAAAGTATTGACTGTTCATTTTTCACAGTGACTGGTTACAATATTAGAATTTTCAGTGATTATCTTAACCTTGGGAAACAGTTTAAGTTTTGCTTATGATTTCCAGAGGCGTAAACAAGAAAGGTCCCAGGTCAAGTCAGTCTTGCAAAATAAGCTAAATTAAGCTTTACTTGTATGATTAAACTGGTTTTGTCTGCTCAGAGAATTTTTAAGTCTGGTCTACGTTTGTTTGCTGCTGTTGTTTTTATCATTATTTTATTGAGGTAATAATGGTTTATAACATTGTGTAATTTCAGGTGTGCGTTATTATGTATCAGTTTCTGTGTAGACTGCATCGTGCTCACCACCAATAGTCTAAATTTTTATCCCTCACAATGTAAATGTGACCCTTTACACCTTTTGCCCTCCCCCAACCACTTCCCCTCTGTAACCACTAATCCATTCTCTTTATCCATGAGTTTGTTTATCTTCCACATGTGAGTGAAATCTTACGGTGTTTGTCTTTCTCTGTCTGGCTTATTTCACTTAACATAATACCCTCAAGGTCCATTCATGTTGTTGCAAATGGGACGATATTGTCTTTTTTATGGCTGAGTAGTATTCCACTGTACGTTCCATTGTTTTTGATTTTAACATCTAAAATGAAGAAAAACTGAATTGATAAATGTGAACCATGAACTGATGACCTGGATTTATCCCAAGATATATAAACATGTTTTAGAATTTTAGGAATGAAGTTCTTAATATGTGATTAAATAATAAAAATAGTATTAGCATGATGGATGGCTCAGGGGCAAGAGTAATTTTAGGTAGCTGTGCTTTCTAACACTTTGGGGTGAGTGCATGATTTACTTGAATGTTAGAAAGATAGAACAAGGTTTGCCAATGAAATCTGCCACATTCCCCCCCAGCACTCTCTCACATCCACTTTGGGGTAGAGGAGTTACATGAACTTTATTAAAAGACACAACTTGATAAGCATCACTTTTTCCCCTGTCCATTTAATTCCCAAATAGACTGCAACACAGTTTTGTTTGTTTTTTAATTTCCTGTGCCAAGCTTCAAAACCTTAAATTCTAGAACTTCTGTTCCACGTAAGAGAAAAGAGACATTTCTTTACTTTGTTACTCTTAGTCTTATTTTACTGAGGGTTATAGTTAGATGCAAGGGTCTTTCTGAAAGGTAGTTTATTTAACAGAAATATTCTAACTCAATTATCTTGGAATAAAAGGAACAAGAGAAAGCTATTATGCAAATGTCAGCAAATGAAGGAGACAAAGTTTTTGGAGTTTTCAAACCAATTTATAATTAATATCAAGCCTCTCCTTGCATGCCATTAATATTAGAACCTCTAAAAGGTGAGCACAATTGGCAAACATAAGAGATATAATAGAGCATAAAAAAGGTTAGACTCGGGCTGGGCTGGCGGCACAGCAGGTAAGCTCACACATTCCGCTTGGGCAGCCTGGGGTTCGCTGGCCCGGATCCCAGGTGCAGACCTACTCACTGCTTATCAAGCCATGCTGTGGCAGGCGTCCCACATATAAAGTAGAGGAAGATGGGCATGGATGTTAGTTCAGGGCCAGTCTTCCTCAGCAAAAAAAGAGGAGGATTGGTGGCAGATGTTAGCTCAGGGCTAATCTTCCTCAAGAGAAAAAAAAAAAGTTAGACCATACTATGAGATTTAGGCCATATTCTCTATGATGATACAGCTACAACTGATCAGGTCGATTGTGAAAACTAGTCATAAAATATCCATCATGCTTTAAAAATATCTGCTTTATTGAATGGATAAAAATAAATACATTTTATCTGTGGATTGCCCCTCCTCTCTCAAAATCCTAGTGACATAATTTCTCGAAAGGATTTGTTGAAAACTTTACTCCATTTTATGATGCGACAATGAATGGAATAACCTCTGTGATTTTAGAAATTTTAGAGTTGTAGATGGAAAATTGAAGACAAAAGTGTATTCAATCTGGGAGAGCATCATGCTCTCCACAAAGCTCAATATCGTCCCTTTAAAACGTTTGTTGAAACTCATTGGTTATCAATCATCAATACCCCCGAAGGCAGATTGGGTTGCATGCTTAGGTTCATTGTACATATATATACATGCCTTTATGTATCTACCTATCTATGTATTTATATTATATACGTGTACATGTATGTATAGATATGCATTAATAAGATACTGTATTATATATATAATATATAATATTGTCATATTCTATGTAATTATATATAAATAATTTTTAAATAATGTGCATTTTCCAAATTTGTGAATCAATAATATGGGGTATATAATGTGTAATATCATATATTGTTTAATTACATATAATACACACACATAGTATTTATGTAAATATATATACACATGTAGTATAGACATGCAGTTGTATACACTCAATGCTTACAAAGTTCTTTGTGATGGTAAAGTTCTTCCTCAATACAGGCCAATTCTTTAGATAAAGTTATTATAATTCACACTAACTATGATAGGAAAAGAGAGACAGAAATATGCATGTTGGATTTAGCTTGTGGTTTTGCTTCTAGCAAAAAAAGACATAGAATATAGGAGGCTGGGACAAATGGGTATTTCCTCTCTGTATGATTGAACAAGCCACAGAACGGGGTTTGAAGCTTTCCTGGCATTTTCTGGATATCCATTCCCTTTCTGTCAATTTGTAGTTGATCACAATTGACAGAACCAGCCGGCCTCCTGTGGGTGGAAGTTTTGTGTTGTTTCCTTACACCAGTGATTTTGTATTTCCTTCAAGGTCAGGGAAACAACCTGCGTGAATCGCTCCCCTTCTCCAGTAGAGAAGAAGTCCACCACTACAAGGGGTTTGCACCAGTCACATGAGAGGGGCTGCTCCCACAGGCTGGTTTACTGAGCAGAGTTAAAGGCAAAAAGAACAAAGAAGGGTCAAAGAGCAGTTTACTGCAGCCTCAGCAATTGTAAGAAGTATCGCATTTAGAAAAATATCATTCTTTAATTCTTCTCCTCAAAGATTGCTTGTTTGAGGTATAACAGAAAGACTGAACCCAGAGAGGATACATTGCATCTGTCAGTTGACCCAATTTAGCTTTCTAGATACATCTATTTATATAGTCATTAGCATCAGGCAAGGATTAGGATGAAACCCACTGTCAGGAATTAAAAAAATAGTCACTATGTGGTTTTGGCTCTTGCTGTGTTTCTTAAAACTGAAGAAGAATATTCCAGATGAATGTTCATTAATAGGTATATACAGTTGTTTGGAACCTGGCACTAATATTTAGTGACTTTGCTGATGGTGGTGTTGGGCATATTTGATGGTTCTCATAAAGTTGGAAGGTGTGTCAGGAAATGGCAATATCAGGTCGAGGATAAAGAGTTTCCTTATATGGCTGGCCTCCTGCTTTTCCCATCGGCCTTGGTGAAGTCAGTGTAAGTAATGAATGCTGTAGAAGCTTACTCACATGATCTCTCCTGTTCTACCCGTTAGCATCCCTACACAGAGTCCTGTTGAAATCCGGTAAATCAGGAATCCCAGATTGGGAAAAGCTGAGACTCACTCTGCTGGCATCTTAAGTAAAGTGCAGAGTAATTTAGACACCCTGTCTTTACTACTTCTGCGTAGTTTAATAATGGGGATAGTAATAGTATAGTGTAAGGTTTCAGCGCCCTGGTTCTGAAGTCACTCTGATGGAGTTGAATCACTTTTCAGCAACTTGCTAGCTCTGTGACCCTGGGCAAGTGTCTTCAGTGTCTGTGTCTAGTCATCTGATGAGAATAATAGAAGGTTGTCAGATTTAGCAAATAAAAATACAGAATACTTTGCCAAATCTGAATTCAGATAAACAGTGAATTTTTTAGTATGAGTATGTCCCAGATAATTGCACAGCATGTTAAATTCAAATGTACCAGAGCATCCTGGATTTCATCTGGCGACCCTAAGATAATTGGTGTGTCTCCCTCAGAAGATTATTATTTGGTTAATTGTGATGATGTGTGAAATGCATTTAACATGACACCTACCCCTTAGTACCTGTAAGTTGTTCTAATTGCAATTACCGTTTAATATTGGGCGTTGTGTTGGACATTTTTACATCATATCTTTGAACTTCACAACTCTGCTGGGTTAGGGTTAAAGCCCCAGTTTACGAGGTAAACATAGATCAGAAAGTTTAAAATTTGCACAGCTAGTCTGTTTGGATTCAGGATCTGAAACTGTTCAAGTATGCCACAATACCTTGCTTTAGATTTTAGCTTAAAAGAGTCTGATTTTCACGCTGGAGTGTAGAGTGTTACAGTTTAATGGGATATAGTTTATTATAAATTGTTTGGTATCTTCAGGCTTTAAAGCCTCCTTGGCCTTTCCCCTTTCCCTGAATGACTATATATGGGAGCAGGATTGAAGAGAGAGCTCTGCTCGGGAAATGCAACCGCTCCTTCTGAAAATACCTATTGTGGTCTCTGTCCATCCTACGCATTCAAATGATGGGGAGAAGATGGAGACCAATGACCTATAGTGTAATTGTATAGCATTCACTATTCTCCTGGCTAAGAGAGAAATATTCACTGGAGGTTTTGTGAACCAGAATAGATGGTCTTATAACTTCTGATTTGGATGCATATTTGAGAATTGTTATAAGCTATACAGAAGCCTTTGGAGCTTGGACAAAAGAGGTAAAAGGGATTCCTGGTAAGAGCCTTCTACTCATGTTCCCGGCAGGGTGGTGGTGGGGTGGTGGGGTGGGGAGGCGTTGGTGAAGGAGCTGCTAGAAACAGGGCTTGGTACTGACCGGACACTGCAGCTATTTGGTTGCTATAATGAAAGGAATTTCAAATCTTAATTCATTTACTGTGAGATAACTAAGTGCTCATTTCTGAAAAAAATACTCCTGCAGTCAGCAAAAGATGCCATTACCTACAACCTTTCCCGTAAAGGGCTTGAGTCATTGCGGAGACAAATTCCCTTTCATTCCTGAGATGATTAATATGGGGACTAGTGTCAGGGTGACTGAGGGAAGGCTTCACTCCTACCGTCTGAAGGCTACTTCTCCTAAAGTTAGGGATGGGGCCACGTGTCAGATTTGGAAAAAGGAAAGGTCATTGTTTGGAGGATTACAAAGCTTGTCACGGTGACCGCCATGTTCCTCAAGGAGGCGGAGGCTATGCGCCGCATCACATCCGTGCGTGCATTATGCTGACTTACGCACAGAGGAGGAATTTTCACACGTTGTTTGTATGATGGCGCTCGGGGCTGGCTGAAGTCCCAACTCTCTCCTGTGTCATTCACTCCTTGATTGACTTTTTTGCAACTTCTCTTTCTAGCCAGATTGTAAGCCTTTTTGTTCTCTAAATGCTGTGATTCATACATCTTCTGAATGCTCACAGCTCCTGCTGTAGTGTGAGGCACAAAGTAATTTCCCACTAAATTCAGATTCATTAATAGGATGAGGAATCTCTGAGTCAATCCCCTATGGATCTTTCTTTGCCTGGAGCCTCACAGAAAGTTATTTCTGATGCGAATGGTAGTCTAGGTATTTTCTATGGATGGAGTATGGCTGATGGAAGGCTGATAGAAGATAAAATATGACAGTAGACATTGGGGTGTGCTTGAGTTCTCTTTGTAATGTAACGTTAGTTAATATTGCCACCCCTTCTCTCTCCTGCCCCCACTCACCCCTAATATTTGTGAGGCCAGGAGCAAGAGTGCAAATAGAGGTGAATATATACTCTTTGCTTACATATTTAAAATTAATAAATCAAACTAAACTACTGTTAAATATATTATGTGCTACCCTCGTAACTTGACAGATATACATTTATGGCAAGAAATATTTTTAATGTAAAGGTATGGTTTTTAATGACTAAAAGTTAGCAAAACATTACAGTGATTCATTTCAATTATTAGTATATGAGTCTAGGTGTTGTGTTGATGGGCTAGTGTGTCAACGGGGCTTCTCTAGAAGCAGAAGCTGAGACAGGTCTAGGAATGTCAGAGGCTGACTGTGGAGCAATGCCTATGAAAGATAACGGAGCAGGGAGCAGAATCGCATAGGTAAAGCCTTCAGAAAGCAATGCACATCTACTATCTATGAAAGGAAAGTGGGGAGGAAGCAGAATTGGGTAGAATTACTCAGACTGGCAAGTTGACCTGACACTCTCAACCCACCCAACAGAAAACCCTAGAGCAAAGATTCCCCAGTGGGAGAGTCCTCCCCTGGACTGAAATGGCCAGGCCCAAAGATGTTCACTCTGCTTAGTCATCAGCTGGTGGCTGTCCAGGAAGAACTTGAAAACTGAGATTGCTCTTGACGGTTCTGAAGCTGGAGGCTGTCAGCTATCTCCATTCCCTATAGCTGAATGTTGTTATTTCTTCAAGGAATAGCCCACTGTCCCTCCATGGTCGTCACAGCTGAGAGCTTGCTGTACACAGATCCAGTTTTCCATGTAGGTATGAGAAGCAGCTCCTCTGGTATTCCAGTGGGCCTCTCTTCTTTAGAAGAACCTTAGAAGAGGGAGATTAGTGGGATGAACTGGAGCCCTTCTCCAAACGGTAACTGGTCTTGGGTCTCCAACTGGTACTTATCAGCTCTCTTTTCACTGTGCATTCTAAATTCCCCTTGCCCTCAGCTATCATCACTGCAGGTCTTGATAGTTTATCTGAGAAATCTGGGACCCTGGGAACCATATCTTTCTCAGGCCAAGGTTGCTGCCCTTGTCCACCCACAGTCACAGGAGGGTGAGAAAGTACCTAGAAGCAGCCAAGTGGGTCACCTAGGTTCCACACATATTCCTCCCTGTGCTGCTGTGTAACAGCAACCTTGCTTCCTCCTGTTGATCAGAGAAATTACTCTCCCAAGATGACGACTCCTCTTCTTGGTGACAGCCTGCTCCAGGTGGCTGCTGTGGCTTGTTCAATGGGACCCTTGTTATGTCCCTTGATCAGAGTTCCTCCAGCCCTTTGGAAACCAGGACCTTTCTATAGAGTCCAGAGTTATGGAAATAGGAAGAAAAATGCCCCCTTGTGGGTAACCAGGAATGAAAGTAAATGGGGTCACTCCTGCTTCCTCTCCATGTTTCCCAACACACCTGCTTTTCCTGTTGGGAGCATAGCATCGATATGAACAAAATCAACAACCTAAAAAAACTTGAGCAGATACTTTATCAGTGAAGATACATGAATGGCAAATAAACATATGAAAAGATGTTCAACATCATTAGAAAATGTTAGAAAAATGCAAATTAAAACCACAATGGTAATCCATTAAACATATTTAGAGTGCCTTAAAAAAAAGACACAGCAAACTGGTAATACCACATAGAGTTGAACACTCATCTTTGAAATTTTTTCTTCGTTGACTTCCACAAAACATGCTTCTGGTTTACTTCCTATCTTGATGACAGCTCCTTTACAGTCTCTGTGGCTGGTTTCTCCTTTTCTCTCAGAACTCGTAATTTTGCAACGTCCCATGGCTCAATCCTTGGATCTTTTCTTTAATTTATCTACACACCCTCCTTTCATTATCTTATCCAGTCTCATATGCATCCTGACCACTTCCAAATTTATTTTTGCAAACTGGACCTCACCACCAAACTCTAATATACATTATCCTCTCCAATCCAACTTTCCCAGTTGGATGTCTAATGAACATCTTCAATTTCATAATCACAAAGTGAACTTCAGAGCTCCCCTTAAAACTTGCTCTTACCGTTTAATGACAACTTCGTCTTTCTAGTTGCTCAGGCCAAAAACTTTGCTTTTATCTTTGCCTCTTCTGTTTATGTCATACCGCAGTCCCAATCTGCCAGGATATTCTTTTGGCTCAAACTTCAAAAATATATTTAGAAAGCAAATGCTTCTCACCTTGTCCAAGACCCTGCCTCTCACTGACTATTGCAAAAGCTTCATAACTCCATCCTGCTTTTGTTCTTGCCCTGCAGAGTCTAATACAAGCTGTGATAGACTGAAAAAATGGTCAAATATTCCTTCCCTCCCATCCACATATAAAGTCTATTTTTAGGGGCTGGCCCGGTGGTATAGCGGTTAAGTTCGTGTGCTCAGCTTCAGCGGCCTGGGGTTTGCAGGTTCAGATCCTGAGTGTGGACCTACACACTGTTCATCAAGCCATGCTGTGGCAGCATCCCACATACAAAACAGAAGAAGATTAGCACAGATCTTAGCTCAGGGACAATCTTTCTCAAGAAAAAGAGGAAAATTGTCAACGGATGTTAGCTCAGGGCCATTCTTGCTCACCAAAAAAAAAAAAAAGTTCTATTTTTGTATCCCTTGAAACAAGATTAGCTATGAGACTTGCTTTGGCCGATGGGACATAAGCTAAGGTGATCCAAGCAGAAGTGTGAAAACTATGTGTGCATTTATTAGGACTTGCTCTTTTTCTGCTCTTGAAAACCTTTGGAAGCCCAATCAGGTGAAGAATCCCAGGCCAGCCTGTGATGATGGGACATGCAAGTTCCAGTTGCTCGTCTTCCAGCCTGACAACAATCTAACCTCCAGACACTGAGTCACATACCTGACCAGCAGTTAACCACAGACACACACGTGAACCCAACTGAGACCAGGAGAAACGTAGACCAGCTCAGCCCAGTCCTGCCCAAATTGCCAACCTTCCAAATCATGATATGAATTAGTGTTCATTGATTTAAGCCACTAAGTTGGGGTGGTTTGTTATGCATTAAATGCTACCTGAACATTAACAGAGCAGACAAGGTAAATTTTTAAAAGTTCTATTTGAAGTTAGATCATGTCACTCCTCTGCTCAAAACTCTGTAAAACCAGTGTTCTTGCAGTAGCCTACAAGGCTGCACATGTTATGGGGCTCTTTTCCCTCTTTTCCCTCATCTTCCTTCACTCTTTGTCTTGCTCAGGTCTCTCAGCCACACTGGGGTCCTGTTGTTTCTCAAACTCAGTAGACACCCTCCACCTTCAGGCATTAATGCTGGCTCTTCTCTTCTCTCTGCATAGAGCCTTCTGCTATCAGCTAACCCCTTGGCTGAATCCCTCACTTTCATCAAGTCTTTGCTCATCTTCTAACCATTTCGTTAAAAATTACTCCCTCACTCAGAGCTTCAATATACTTACTCTGATTTATTTTTTCATCCATGGAAGTGACGTCCTCTGTGCTTTCCTTATTCATGATGTTTGTTGTCTAACTCTTTCACACTAGAATGTAAGACACTTATGTCTAAGGATTTTTGTCTCTTATGCTTACTGCTGATTTCCCAGCACATACAACAATTTCTGGCACACATTAGGTCCAAAATGAATATTTATTGAATGAATTATGGAGAACATGAAGATTCAGATAAACATAGTACACTTTTTCAAGGAGCTTTGATTTGAAGAGGAGAGAAATCTTGCTATCATTTTGAGTTTAGAGAATTGAAATGTTTTATTCCTTACTAGTTTGTGCATGCATGCATGCATGTGTGTGTGTATTAACATGCAGAGATATAGGACAAAGCCTGTCAGTACTGGAAGGGACAAGAAGTGCTCTCCTGTCTTCTAGTTATTGAAGAAATGCTCTCCTTTCTTTTAGATTCTGAGTGAAAAGAGAATTAAGTATACATCAGTGCTTTTAAACTGTGAAAAACGAATGAGCATTTCAAAAGGTCAGACTTGCTGATTATCTTTTAAATATTCTCTTCTCTTTAAAATATGCCATATTTATATGGTGTTATCCTTTGCATTGTGTGACCTCTGTGCTGGTCAAAGACAGGTATGGTATTCTATAATTCAATGTTCCATTAAGTGAGAATGAAAGGGTCTCTTAACAAAACGAAGTTTGAAAGTGAAATTGTGCTTTGCCACTAGTCTTAACTCTTCGTAAACACACCTTTAATCTTTTTGATACCTTGAGTGTATTATCTTTCACGGATGTTGCAAAGGTCAGAGAAGACAATTTCCTTTTTAAATAGACCCCTTGCGAGCATCTCATATTTGATTTGTTTGAAGATGAGCCTTTTTATACTTTCCTCTACCTTTCCCTTCATGGCTAATGAAAAAAACAAGGTATATTCTTTACTCTGATGCTTGAAGTGCTTAAATTTTTTTCTTTGTAATGACATTCATATTCTAAATCACATTAAAATGGTTACCTAGACTCATTAGCATATTGGTCTCTGGGCATACTGTCATGTTACAAAAATTCTTGGCTGACACTAGGTAGCAAAATATGGACAAAATTTAGTTTAAACTAACTGTAAGGTGCATGAGAGCAACATTTCACAAATTCATTCATTCATTCCATCATTCATTCCTCCAATAGCTAATTATATTTACTATTTACCAGGCTCCCTACTGGGCATATGGGCAATAGAAAATAATGTCATACACAGACCTTCTCTTGAATACGTTGGTTTAGTGATGGGAGCAGACATATAACATGGCAAGTGCTGTAAAAGAGGTCCCAATGTAAATGCTCTTCTATATTTTCTTATACCAAACAAACAATTTGAGCAAAATTTTCATTTTTCTCAGTCAATTGTTTTAATATTGTGTAGATTTACCTAAGTGTGTCTGGCATCAGAAAGCTGTTTTTTTCTGCTGTTGGACTTTAAGGTAGCATGGGGTGTCTTCGATTGAAAGGTCCAGGAACATAAAATCACTCGTGGTCCAATTTTTGCTTTCTGTCTCTGCAGGAAGAAACAGCATGAGCTGCAGTAGGAAGAGAATCTGACTCCATGGCTTGCATGTGTAGGCAAAACATAAACTCACATACAAAAGCCCACCATGCACTTTCTTCCATGTGTTTGTAATACTCTGATCTCCTGCCAGAGTGTCTGAGATTTGGGATCATTATGTTGTCCCGACTTAAAAACAAATATCTTTGAAAACTCCTTTTTTCATTTCATTTGATTTTGCTTTGATGTGCGGTGCTGTGGGCTTTTATTCAGTATCTTAGCATCAGGTGTCATAGATACAACATTGAAGCCTACGGGTTTGATTTTCAGTTTCTTTAAGCTTGAAAACCCAGCTGAGTATTGACCATTGATGAGACAGGGCTCAGGTGGCATTATTGTCAGTCTTCCAAACTGAGCAGAAGGACTCCCAAGGAGACAGATACGTATTAGAAACATATTTACAGCTGTACAAGGGTTGTAGAAGAAAATACATTGAATTCCTTAAGGATGGCATTTATCTTGACAGACAAAGGATTAGGGAACCATATCATATCACTTTCATTTAGGAAGAGGAGGGGATGTTAGAAAGCGTAATGATAACTTCATGAGAAGGCTTTTAATTATTTTCATCCTATATAAATCATTAAAATCCGGGTTTATATATCAATTTGTATGAAGGTCAAATTGCAGACTTTATATCAGAAATTATGGACTGCAACGTAGACTTGAAAAAAACAAAATGCAACATTTTCATAGGTAAGTATAAGACATAAATGAAATATACAGGTGAATACAAAAGCTTTAGTTAAAATTATTCTTTGGATGGGATAATGAGACTGTGTATATGCTTGATTGAGTAAAAAGAGGAGTTGGTTTTACCTTATAATTTAAGAATATAAAGATTACATATACCTATGTGAATGTATAAAAGTTACATACAGAGAGAAATCAGAGAAATTTGGTAATACTACCAAGATAAAAAATACAAATATGAAATGAATATGCTGACAGCATAATCCAGAAAGAGAAATTGTGACTTCATGAAGATTTTATTAAAAGTTAAGGGCTTAACAGATGGCTTCATAGGAAATGTTAATTTTCCTGATATGAGTTGGAGAGTGATTAATTATTGGGTTGTGTTTCAAAGAGCAGAACATAGAAGAATTCATTACACTGTTTTGGCCACAAGCTATCCATAGGCCTCCCTTGGATTAGGAGCCTCTCTGGAAGTCCTCATCTGACTTATACCAACATCAGGGGAACCAATTCATCTGGTTGATGCACTGAAACAAGTGGAACTTTGTAAGAGAAACTGGATTCCTCTTGGAGGGGCATTTCCTTATCTAACTCTCAATGAATAAAATGGTGCAAGGTCCAATGGATTGTCTGAAGGAAATCATCAGTAGTTAATATTTTCATGGTATTTTTATGGTTTACAAAGCATTTTCACTTTTATATACCTGGTTTGTCTGCCTTCTCTTTCTTTAAGTTTATATCTACAGATGATATCCAAAATATTTAAATATTTGGTTGAGGATAATTATTGATCGATTAGAATAGATATAAGCCCAATTGTCCATATAGCTATACAGAATCAACCCTGAGTTTCTTCTATAATTATCTTTTTAAGTGGCTCTGCTATTATCTTGCCATATTGCTATTCATTTAAAAGTTGTCTTTTCAAGTATAAACTTGTGTTGATCAGGACCATTTTGTTGCAAGTGACAGAAACTCAACTCAGACTGACTTAAGCAAAAACAAAGCAAAACACACAAAAAACAACAAAAAATACCATAGACTGCATCTCACATAACCAGGAAGTCTAAGCATGAGTGACCGAGTGGCTCAATGAAAATAACCTTACCGGGGCCGGCCCCGTGGCCGAGTGGTTAAGATCACGCGCTCTGCTTCAGTGGCCCAGGGTTTTGCTGGTTTGGATCCTGGGCACAGACATGGCACCGCTCATCAGGTCATGTTGAGGCTGCATCCTATATAGCACAACCAGAGGCACTCACAGCTAGAGTATACAACTGTGTGCCGGGGGGCTTTGGGGAGAAGAAGACAACAACAACAACAACAACAACAACAACAACATTGGCAACAGATCTTAGCGCAGGTGCCAATCTTTAAAACAAAACAAAACAAAACAAAATTACCAAAGATCTTTTTCTTTCCATCTTCATATTTGCTTTTCTCAGCTGAACCTCATTCTCTCTCAGCTGTCCTGGAAATAGCGTTGCAGCAAGTCCTAAGACTGTATCTTTACAATGTGAGATCTAAAAGAGAAACTCTTTATCTCTCAGGGTCAATAAATAAAATGGCAGTTTTCTGATTGGTCCTGGCTGTTGCTATACACTCACATCTTGAACCAAGTACTGTTGAACCAATTACCGTTATATAGTGTCATGACCCACAAGGCTTGGGTAACATGCTCACCTCTTTGTCTAGGGGGTAAGTGGGCACTCTAGTTCATGGTGTTACTAGAATCACATGGGATGGGGAGAGGAACAGTTTCCCAAAGAAAACCAAAGAGAAATGGGAGCAGCTGCTGGGTAGAATAAGCTATCATTGCCGTAATTTAATGTGAGGGTGAATCACAAAGTCATTCTTATCTTAGGATAGTATGATGATTAGGGTTATGAATTTTTTCCTGTGCTGAATTTCTTCTGTGTCCTTTTTTTTGTGAAAAAGTAGTAATTTTTAGCATGGGCACAGCTACTGGTTTGCCAAGTTACTTTAATTTACTTGTGCAATCATTTACCAACAAGAAAAACCCTATCTTTCAATAGCATAGTATTCAATACAGTCTTGTATCCCTTAACATTGGAGTGTAAGACAAACAAATATGTTTTTTCAAGCTCTTTTGTTCTCTTTTGATTATGCATGAATTCTCATTATTCCATCGATAGTAAGCTTTCCATGAAAAAATCTGCCTCTTCCTGATAGACACCTAGCTTTGTTCAACATTTCCAAGTGTTTTCCTGTGACCCCTCTTTAAGAAGAACCTCTTGTTTTAAAGGCAATCCAAACATGCTGTTCCTGGATCTTGCTGAACTTACACTACTCCAAAATGTGCTCTCACTTTATCCAAAAGTGGGGGCAATGCACAGCTTGGAGGATCTGAATATGTTCAAATATTTTCTGTGCTCAAGTGGAACTCCCCCCCCGAGAATGTCTATAACAATCAGAGAGCTGGACATACTGTGATTCGATGGTGTGTTCTCTTCCGTAGTCCATCTATCAGCCAATGCAACAGCTCCCTCCTCTCCCAGTGGGTGTATTGGTAAATGTGCATTAGGATAGGAGTGCGTATAAATTGTACAACTTAGTTTGCGTGCATTGGCTCAGTCATCTGGCATTTTGTCAGTTTGGCCCTTTCCTCTACTTGGAATTTTCTTATCTTCTTAACTTTTCTTATCTTCTCCACCTGGCAGACTTCTCAAGTTTTACTTTCTCTGGAACCCTCCCTCAGCAACCCTAAGAGAATTTTATCTCCTGTATATTCCACAAAACTTTGTAAGTGACCTTCTTTATATTACTTATTACAACATATTAATGTTGATGGTATTTACTTGCCATCCATTGGGGTCTAGCTCCCTGAGACCACGACGCATCTATTTTTTACCTTTCAACCCTGATACAAGCCCAGTGCTGGGGCCTGGACATCGCTTATCACCAAAAACCATCTCTTTCACCTCTTAAGATACCCTAAAAATAACTCACCAATATTTCACTTGGAACACTTATCAAAATCTGAAAACTCCGTGAGAATATAAACTATGTCCACTTTGTTTAGCATCAACTCCTCAGCACCCATAAAACTGCCTAATAAGAGGTTTTCCCTCAACAAATGTTAGTAAAATAAATAAAAATGAATGAATAAATAGAAATGAATTTGTTAAATGGATAGAACTACATCCATGCCCAGATTCCACCCCTTGAGACGGTGATTTGTCTTCTTTTTTTTTTTTTTTGGTGAGGAAGATTGGCCCTGAGCTAACATCTGTGCCAATCTTCTTCCATTTTATGTGAGATGCTGCCACAGTGTGGTTTGATGAGTGGTGCTAGGTCTGCATGTGAACACTGGGCTGCCGAAGCAGAGAGTGCAAACCCAAACACCACACCATGAGGCAGGCCCCTAATTAGTCTTTCTTAAAAACCCCTTAGGTAATTCCAAAGTATAGGCAGGGTTGAGAAGCACTCTCCTAAATTCATAGCGTCTATCCCAGCTCTAGAGGTGTGGCTGGCTCTCCCTACAAGCAGGTGACTATTTTTTCTCTCTCATGCAAAACTGTCTCCTCCTTTGCAACTTAAGGTGCCAATCCAGATATACCACATTCTATTTCCCTCTTGTTACTACCAGCTATAAAATTATGAGGCACTCTCTCTCATTGACTAGGGACCTGGTTATCATACATATTCTTCACTCAAAGTCTGGCATCTTCCCAGGTGGTTTCTGTAGTCGTTGGGATCGTCATACAAAACCTGTCCTCTAACATGTCTCAACTGCCAGACTCCAGTGAACTTTAACCCACTCTTTCATAGTACCTAAATCCTATGAGTGAGACTAGGTCGTTGTGTCATCATCAGGAACTGACTAAGGAAAATTATTTTTTCATGATGAATCTGGTTAAAGACAAAGGAGTGAGCTCACGAACTCACAAGGGAAAGACTAAGTCAAATGTATAAGAAAGGTTATGGTCAAGAGAACACCTGGATCTCACACCTGTTGCTTTTCACTCTCACTTTGGTCAAGCTGGTGTAGATAATAGATCAGGCAGCTGCCTCCCATGCTATTTTGTTTGATATCACTCCAGACGTGAGAGAGTGCAGAGATACCCCAGGAGCCTCATCAGGTAAACGTGCCATCTCAGTCTTCCTGTGCCCCGTGTTAGTTAGCTCAGATTCAGGGCACAATAGAGAGCTTGCCTTTGGATTTTTCTCCCTACTCAAAGGGGCGAAGTGGGATGCAGACAGACAAGGGAAACCAAGTCATATGCTACTGGTGGTATCAACTTCTCTGCCTCCTCTATGTTTTGGGGAATATCTCCACTCTCCTACCTTCATCCTTCCCCCTCAAACTCCAAAACACCAAAAAATGATCTTTTTTTCCCAGACTTTAGACTTTAGCAAAACCCAGCAGGAGTAATTCACTTTAAGAGAGTGAGGCATTGAGTCTAGAAAACGTCCCTGAACAAGGGATCCCAAAGTGTTTGCCTTCTCAAACTTCTCAAACAGAACTCTCATTCCCTCTGGTTCTGCCCATGATTGCAACTGCTTTGACTGGATCCAGTGCAAATTCCTGTCTTTAATTGTCCTCTGCCATTCTGCTCAGCTGTTTTTACTTGCTGAGTTACCTCTCCCACACAGTGGACATTTTGAAGTGCTCCACTCCCTTCAACCCCTATCTTAGTTATGAATTGTGGTCCATGGCAAGTGAGAGAGTCCTCACCCCAGTGGTTGAAATGAATGCCTCCCTCTACAAGGTTGCCAGGGACCCAGTCTCTTTCTATCTTTCTGTTCTACTATCTAAGCACTTCCACCTTCAAGATCACAAGGTGTTTTCTGGAGCTCCAGCTATTATGTCCGTGATCTGGTCAGGGAGGAAGAGAAAGGCAAGGGGCATAAGGCTTTTTCCAATGATCACTGTTCGCATCACACTGTCAATCATTCTCAAGGAGGCTGGGAAATACGGCATTTTAGCTAGGTACATTGCCACCTGGGTAAAATCAAGTTTCTGTTACTAAGTATGCTGGAGAGAGTAGCCATCAGGTAAATTTTGCCTTCTGATCTTCCTTTCTCCCCTTCTCTAGCTGCTGACAAAACACAAGGCCATTAGATATTGAATCCCTCAACCTCCTGCCCCAGGACAGCTACATTTTTCTGTATCTGCATTCACCTCTAGACCCAGAGAAAGATTTCCTTTATAAAAGCAAATCTCCACTTGTGCTTTGTATTCAAATGCCTGCCTCAGACTTAGGGACATCATTCCATCAGTCCATGCTCTCCTCTCCTGAGCCTTCATTGTCTCCTCCTTTTATGGCTGTTGTTTCATCATCACGTGAAGGTACTAAAGTCTCTTTCAACTTGAACACACACTACACTCATCTCTAGTTCTACTCTAGGCATTAGCCTATCACTTCCTTCCCATCCATAACCAAGAGTCTGTTAATGTAGGTTTATACTTGCTGTCTCAAGTTTCTTAGTTCTATTAAATCATCAAACCACTGCAGCCTTTTTTTTCCTTTCCTTCTCTTTTTTCACTAAATCTATTCTTTCCAGAGCCACTACTGGGCTCTTTGTGATAGACCAATAAACACACTTCCATATTGGTCTTAGTTGACATCTCTGTAATATATCACATTGGTGGCATCCCTTCCTTCCTCTAATTCTCTTCTCTAAGTCTTTTCTCTACAGCACCACTATTTCTGGTTTGTTTTGTCTCCCCTGCCAAGCTTTCTGACTTTTGTTCTTGTCTCCTTCATGAATTCTTCCTCCCCTGACTTACTTTTGAATATTGATGCTGCTCAGTCTTCTTATCCCTTTATAGCACCTACTCTTTTTGGATGATATCATTCACTCACATTGTTTCTACTACCTATATGATAATTAATCTCACACGTGTATTGCCAGCCTCCTGCTTGAACTCTATATCCTGTTATTTATTTCCATTAGGATATCCTGCAAGCTCCCACACACAGCATATGCAAAATTGAACATATTCCTGCTTCACTGCCAAGCTTGCCTTTCCTTCATTAGTCCCCCATCTTGGTGACCAGCATCACTACCAAGGATGGTATTTTTTTCCATAAATTTCTTTAGATTTCTTCCTTTACTTCACACACCACATCAATCAATGTCTAAATCCTATAATTTCCACTTCAATAATATCTTTTGAAATTGGGATTTCTCATCATCCCCACAGCCATTTGTTGGTCAGTAATCTCATTGTTTCTTATCTGACCTCCTTCAACATCCTGCTTTCTGATCTCCCATCTTCCAGACCTGCCTCCATCCAATCCATTCTTTACACTTACCCTTGAGTACTTTTTTTAAGACTCAAAGGTGATTATGTTACTTATCCACATTAAATTTTTCAATGGCTCTTCATTGTCTACAGAATAAAGTGAAAACTCCTTCCTTGTGGTGGTTAAAGTTTTTCAAACTATGGTCCTTTAGCCTCATTTCTGTATGACAGCTACCTTAAGCTACTTGAAGTTCCCTGCCATGTTGGGCCCTGTTTTACTTCTTGTATTTGTACATGCTTTGCCTTGAACTTGAAATTCCCTTTCCCACTCATTATCTGCCCAACAGCTATGTCTTCTTCAAGACTCAACTCAGGTACTTCCCAACCCCTACCCCTGCCCACGTTAGGCACCAACCTGGACATACCTTTATCATACCACTGACAACACTATTTTAATTTGTTTGTTAGTCATTCTCATTACAGCATGAACTTCATGAAGACAGGAACATTGAATTGATAGTCTTTACCTCCCTGAAGTTTGGCACAATATCTGGCACATTGTAAGTACTCTATAGATATATGATGAAAGAAACAAAGATGAAAGGAATGAACAAATGCGTAGAAGGGGTCAAAACTCTTCATCCTACTGGTTATCTCCTTTTGGATGTCCCAAAGGATTTTTAAAATATGTTTTTTAATTAGATATTTTTGCATATACTTTTAAATTGAGAATGTAATATAGAGAGTTCCCATTTATTTGCTTCCAGTTTCCCTGATTATAACATCATACGTAAGTATATTTGCTACAACTCGCTCAATATTGGTCCATTTTTATTAACTGAAGTCCATAGTTTACTTAGATTTCCTTAGTTTTTATCCAGTGTTGTTTTTCTCTTCCACGATCCTGTCTAAGATACCATATTATTTTTAGTTTCATTTCACTTTAGGCTTCTCTTGGCTGAGGCAGTTTCTCAGACTTTCCTTGTTTTTGATGACTTTGATAGTTGTGAGGGGAACTGACCGGGTATTTTGTAGGATACCCCACTACTGGAATTTGTTTGATTTTTTTTCATTAAGATGGAGATTATGGGTTATTGGAAAGAAGTCCGCAGCAGTGAAGTGTCATTTTCATCACATCACGTCAAGAGTACGCACTATCAACATGGTTTATGATTGATTGATGTTGGCCTTGATCACCTGGCTGAGGTGGTCTTTGTCAGATTTTTTCCTGTAAAGTTACTCTTTTTCCCTTTCTCTATATTATACAGTTTGGAAGGGAGTCACTGTGCATAGCCCACACCTAAGGAGTGGGGAGTTACTCTCCTCCTCTTTGAGGGCAGAGCATCTACATAAATTATTGGAATTCTTTTGCACTGGAGATTTGTTTCTTACCCTCTATTTATTAATTTATTCAATCATTTATTTATATCATTTTGGACTCAGGGATACTTATTTTATACTTTAGGTTGTAATCCAGTACTATTTTGTTTATTTTCTTGTGCAAATTGTTCCAGCTTTGGTTGCTGGGGGCTCCTTTAGTTGGTGCCTATGTCCTTTTGACGTGTTTCTATCAATTTTTGTTTGGTTTTTATTTTGGTTTTGGTTTAGCACATCCTGACTTTCAAGCTGATCTTTTATATTTCCTGCCTCTGTCCTAGAGCCAGTCATTACCTCAACGGATACTGGTTCCTTTTATTGGAAAATGGTATTAGAAACCAAGATCTGAATGCTAGAGGTGCTCATTGTTACTGGGGTATCATTTATTTTTGGCTTCCTCTGCTGAGAGAACAAAAATATGTATGTGTATACTACCTTGTGTAGATACACATTTCTATTAATATTTAGAACTATATGGAACCATCTGTATATATACTTAGCTAAACATAAGTTCATACTGATTTCTCCAACTATAGTCTATTAACATATGAATCATTGTTGATTCACCCTCTTGTTTATCTGTAAATTTCAACAGTGAAAAACCTGGCTCCTACCATCTACTATCTATTTACTTAATTGTTCTATTCCTGTGTACATATGTAGCGCTATGAGAATTGTTAACTTGTATTCCCATGGAAAACAACTTTATCAATTAGAATACAGAGCCTATGTGCAGCTCCTTTTCCTTCGGTCTTACAGACTCCACTTATCTCCAAATATGCTTATGTCAGTAACTTTTCCCATGATCCTCTTCAGTAGAGTTTTTTCATGCAATTATAATACAGTTATATTCTCTTGTCACAGTCTCCATTCCTTACTGGGATGCCCCAACCTCCTAAATGTATATATTTTTAATTTGCATCTTTGTGTAGTAGAGTTCTATGAATTTTGATGAGTGCGTAAGATCTTATATCCACAATTACAGTATAATACAAAATAATTTTACTGTCTTAAACATTCCCTATGCTTTACCTATTCATTCCTCTCCCCTACTCCTGAACCCCTTACAATGTTTGATCATTTTACTATCTCTATCGTTTTGCATTTTCCAGAATGCCGTATAGTTGGAATTATACAATATATAGACTTTTCATACTGTCTTCTTTCACTTAGCAATATGCATTAAGTCTCTTTTATGTCTTTTTGTGGATTGATAGCTTATTTCTTTTTTATTGATGAATAATATTCACTGGTATGGATGTATCACAGTTTGTTTATCCATTTAGCTACTGAAGGGAATCTTGATTGTTTCCAGTTTTTGGAGATTAAGAATAAAGCTGCCCTGAAGATTTGTGTTCAGATTTTTGTGTGAACACAAGTTTTCAAATCAATTGGGTAGCTACCTGGGGGTACAATTTCTGTATCATATGGTAAAACTATGTTTACCTTTGTAAGACACTGATAAACTGTCTTTCAAAGTGGCCCTACCATTTTTCATTCCCACCAGCAAAATATGAGAGTTTCTGTTGCTCCACAATCTCACCAACATTTGATGTTGTCAGTTTTTTGGATTTTAGCCAAACTAATAGAGGTGTAATGGTATCTAATTGTTGTCTTACTTTGAAATCCTCTGACAACATATGATTTTGAGTATCTTTTCATATAGTTATTTTCCATGGTGAGGTATCTGTTCAATACTTCTGTCCATTTTTCAATTGTGCTGTTTTTCTTTTCTTTTTATTGACTTATTTGGGTTCTTTATATATTTTGGATACCAGTTATTTATCAGGTATGCATTTTGTAAATATTTTCTCCCAGTCTGTAGATTGTCTTTTCATTCTATTAAAAGCAACATTCATAGGAGTTTTTAATTTTAATAAAGTCTAATTTATCAATTTTTCTCTTTCATGGATAATGCTTTTGTTGTATCTAAAAATTCATCACCAAACTCAAGGTCACAGACATTTTCTCTGTTATTTTCTTCTAGAAGTTTTATAATATTACAGATTTTTAGTTTTTAAGTCTATGATCCATTTTGAGGTAATTTTAGTGGAAAGTGGAAGGTCTGTGTATGGATTATTTTTGGTATGGACATTGAATTATTCCAGCATCATTTATTGAAAAGACTATTCTTTTCCATTGAATTTCCTTTGATCCTTTGTAAAATATTAGTTCACTAAATTTGTGTGGGTCTATTTCTGGGCTCTTTGCTCTGTTCCATTGATTTATGTGTCTATTCTTTCACCAATACCATGCTGTCTTGATTATTGTAGCTTTATACTAAGTCTTGAAGTCTGTAAATGTCAGCCTTCCAACTTTGTTTTTCTTCAGTATTTTTTGGCTATTATATTCTTTTGCCTTTTCATATAAATTTTAGAGTCAGTTTGCCTGTGTAAACAAAATAGCTTTGCAGGATTTTAATTGGGATTTCATTGAAACTATAGATCAATTTAGGAAGAACTGACATCTTAAAAATATTGAATCATCCAATATGTGAACACAGAATAGCCCTCAATTTCTTTAGATCTTTGATTTTTAAAATCAGTTTTATAGTTTTCTGCAAATAGGTTCTGTATAATTTTTGTTAGATTTATACCTAAATATTTCATTTTTTGGTGCTATTGCAAATGGTATTGTATTTTTAATTTCACGTTCCAATAGCTTATTATTGGCATATAGGAAAGCAATTGACTTTCAGATGTTAGCCTTGTACCCTGCAAACTTGCTAGAATCACTTATTATCAAAGGTTTTAAATCAATGAATTAGTTGAGTATACTCTTTATCTGTCTAACAGATTTCTTGTGCACCCTTCCAAGCTATTATTATAAATTATTTAAATATAGATGCTGTGCATTATAAATCTGCACTCACACATCTATTACAGCCATCATGGAACTCTCATTAAACAACCACAAAAGAACAGTTTTATGAACCTCTCTTTGAATCCTCACTCCACCAATTACTCACCCAACTTCAGGAGACTGGTGTGTAAAATGGAGATGATAATATCTACTCCAAAAGCTTGTTTTAAAGATTAAGAGAGATAATAAATATTAAAGTGCTTTAAGACTTGTAAAGAGCCATAGAAATTTATTTACTGTAATAACAGTAGTGTAATAACAGTAATAATTATAGTATAAATACAATCAATTGAAGCCATAAACGTAAGATTGAAACCCTGATGATATAGAAAAGATATTACATTCTTCTTCTTTATGATGATCTCTGTAAATCGTTTCCTTTCCCTACTCACACAGGTAGGCTATATTCATTAAAATGATTAATAAAGACTACAGATCTGAAAATTGTTAAATGCTCATGCCATGTAATTTTAGAGTTACACTAATGTTTACTAGAAAATCTATAAAGCTTGAACACTACATCCTCAAAACACAAGACTATTGAGTAAGTCCTTGGTTCACAAACACTGAATTTTCCTTCTAACCTTAGAAAAATGTAAATACTATGTAAACATTTCTATTTTCATTTTCACAATTAATAAAAAATAGTAGATTAACAGTTAGAAAAAGTATACTCCTTGCATCATTATGAGCTTAATATATGTTGCAAATTTTGATGATCCTTTCTTTAAATCTGTGTTCTGAGAAAGTTATCTGATTACTAACTTCAATATCTTGAAGTAGGTGAATTTACTGTCATATCTAATCACAAGTACAAATAAAATCTTGAATGTAATTTTGGAGTTTTGGCATGAGTCCATAATTGGATGCTCTTTCTGCTGTCCTGTGCTCAGATGCTGAGTCTGTATTTAGGGTAGAAAATGATAGCTTATCATGGCAATTGATCTTTTATCAACAATATACATTTTGCCCTTACAAAAAAAGCTTACAAAATCGTGCTTATTCGGTATCATTTGTTGGTGATTCATTAACATCTGATTTTAAACAAATAGCTCTAAATATTTACCACTTAAATGGGTTTTTAAATATTGCCTGTCAATATTTTTCTTTTAAATGTAAATAAAATAATGTTGCTTCAATAAATTTGCTTTCATTATTTTTAAATCAATAAAATAATATATCATGCTCCATTGTTGTTGTTTTCTGTGTTCAATTCTTTTTTCTTTTAGTTTTGACGTGGTCCTGGGTAAACTGTTGTGTGCATTTCAGTATTGGTTATTCCACACAAAGATTCTTGATTGTCATCTCTGCTTGAGAGTTCAAAAATAAAGGTACCAACTTTTACTCAGGTATTTGATTGTTTGATTTTTTTAAAGAAGGTTAAAGATATTTGTTTAAAGTATCATCCTACAAAATCAGTTTCTTGCTATTCACATCCCAACTAGACTACCTTGTCTTTCTTTAATCTTTCCTGTCCATATTCATAATATTGTCAAATCAATGACTTGGCCATATTTTGCCAGTTTCTGGTTATCCTCAGCCTTGTCTTTCTGATTTTCCTCCCCATTAAACAGACTAACCTCCATCTGGTCATGAGGGGGCCATGAATTTTCAGAGAATGAATAAAATAAAATGCATATTACATATATGTAAAATGTATATATAATGCTTTCTAGAGAATATTCTTTTAATAATTTCACTATTAGCTCAGTAAATAAATTATTGTGTTTGATATTTTTATTACATTGTATGCAGGGTACACAAAGGTCTAGTCTTGCATTTAAGTAGAACAGACTGTTTTGCCTGTGGCAAAATCAGAGAGATTGAAAACCAACCTTACCCCTTGACTCACTCGAAAGTATCTCTCGGTCCCTTCTACATGATGCCTTAAATATATCATTTGTTACTTACTAGCATATAAAAAGCAAGGCTTCTGCAAAAATCTTCAAATACATTATGTGAGAGAGATGCCTTATGCACTCATGATCAGACATTAACAATTTAGCAAGAAGTAGATAACATGGAAAGGCCACGAGAAAGTGAGAAAGATGGTGGCTAAATGTGATGGTGGTGGAGAGTTGGGGAAGGTATGGGCATGAAAGCAATGGCAGAGACAGAACCCCAGAAAGAGAGCTTCAGTAGAAGGAGAGGAAGCAAGGCTACCCGAAAACATTCAGTTCAGGATTTGTGAGGTAGTGTCTGAATGTGTCATTGGCTTTCTATGGACACTTAACTGTCTTCCAGCTCTTTTTCTCTTTGATTCAACAGAAATGTTGAACCATGGATCTATTCCCTCACCCTCTCTTGTGAGTCTCTCAAGATAAGCTTTCTCTGCCTTCTAGGAAGGTAGGGCAGCCACAAGGTCATTTTGCTTCAGGACAGTTCGGTAGAGTAGATATATGGAGGTACCATTTTGAGGAAGTGAGTAACAACTTCTAAAAGATTTCATTTCCCTGACATGTGCCTTTGCTTGGGAAACTCTTTGAGGAGCCAGCTTACGCAAACATGGTTCTGTCACATTAGCCATATCATGTAATTTAAATTTATATAAAATGAAAACTACATTAGTCAGTGGCTGTTAAATTTTTGCCACCAAAGAAGTAGGCAAAATCTTATTTTAATAGGTCAAAGAAACACGCTGAAGTGTCTGTTCTCACTCTTGTCTTCAAATATTTTGCATTTTCCAAAACCTTAGTGCCCAACACTTAGGATATTTGGTTTCTTTTCAAGAATTTATGAAACAGAATTTTCTAATTTTTCAAAATGCGCTATATTAGATCTGATTTAATTCTGTAAATTTGGTCGGATGTAGGTGTTTAAAAAGTGATATTAACACATGTCTAGCTTTTCTATCAATCTTTCTGTTTAGTAATGAGACAGTGCTAAAAATACAGTTGCAGATAACTTTGAGTTAATTTTTTTCAGTATGAGTGAGACCCCGACATTCCATATGGACTCATCACAAGAGTCTGTTTTTGCTGTGTTCTCCAAAATGAGCCTGTTAAATGAGCCCTTAATTTTGTTTAGAAGCTAATATTAATTGTCTGGGAAAATGTGGATTAAACACTTAAATAAAAGTGCATTTGCTAAATGTAACACAAAAGGTTGCAACTTACTGTGCTTGGGTAACATGCATGTGTTCAAAGTAATTGACTGAATAATTTTTGGAGCTAATTTTGAAATTTAAGATCTTTTGGGTTGGACCAAAGAGTCGTGCACGCATTTGCTTAAATTGCTGAAATAGCTACTTAGTCAAACAGCCTTCCTAACCAGATGAGTCATTTGTTTGCTTCATTTCTTCTTAAGACCTGTGAGGGGTTTCCAAGCTGTCCCTCTTGGAACAGATGGAATACTCACAGGAGTCCATCCCTATAGCAACCACAGCTGCACCGGGCAACCAGCGCTCTACTGATTTCCAAATAGCACGTGAGGCCACTGGAGTCTGCAAAACCTTCCTTCCACCGACTGAGTTCCCTGCTGATGCTATTTGGATAATGTCTAATTTGCCCTGCGTTTCAGAGAAGATGGCTATCTTGCATATAACTTAAGAGAATCCCCCCCAGCTAAAAATAGAATTATCTTAGGAAACACATTTTTTCTAGGTGTTTTCTCCCTTAAGTCACATATTCTAGGTACTTAACTTAAGTCATATAAGATTATCTGCTGTAGATAAATCTATACCATTGACATGTGGCTCATTTGATTATCCTATTGGCAAAACCATAGGCCATGATGGCACTTTCGTGAAGATTTAGCAGCTATCCTACAGAAATCTGAATGAATTAAGTTCAATATTGAGTGCAGGCTAGGCACTCAGGGGCAATATCGGGGAATTCTTTTTGGGTTGGCATGTCCCTGGCCAGACATTTTGCAATGTTTTCTTGGTGATTGTTTAGAAATCCCATCAGTAATTTTGATAAGTGCAAACGAACTGGGATAAAGTCATAGTTGGAATTGTGCGTTACAAAAATTTTTAATTATTTGAAGGTATCAGCTTAATGAGTTTTTAGAGAGCGTTCTTCTTTTGGGTGTAGTGACAATTATCTCGGCTGAGTTTGTAGTTTGAAGGAGCATACTGGTGGGAATGATTTCAATAAATCAAAGCATTTGACCTGTATTAGTGCAAAAAGTGTAGTGGCTATGACTGAGGCATCTCAGCTTGACACTATGGCATGACTTTGTTTTCACTAATATCCACAATTGTCTAGCCTTTTCCTGTTCTTCCTCTTGAACTTATCTGAGCTAGTGTGAGGATAAAAAATAATGGCATAGAATCTGTATGAAGGCCACATGTGCTTTTATTTTTTTGGTGAGGAAGATTGGCCCTGAGCTAACATCTGTGCCAATCTTCCTCTATTTTGTATGTGGGATGCCACCACGGTGAGGCTTGATGGGCAGTGTGTAGGTCTGCACCTGGGATCCAAACCAGTGAAACCTGGGCCACCAAAGTGTGACCTTAACCACTATGCTACCAGGTCAGGTCCCCCAAATGTACTTTTAGCATCGTGAATTCATGTATCATGACCAACACTATTTTATGGGCAGCTGATGAATGGAAGAAGCCTAGGGGCCAGATAGAAGCACATAAAATCTCTTGCTTCTCTCACTATATATTTAAGCCTTTACCTACCCCAAAGAGTAGATTAAATATTTAGAGGTTTTCAAGAATAATCTCCTTCAAAAAGCAAGTTTCTATGCTGTAATTTAAGGTTACATGGAGGTTACAACAGTTTGCTGAAATGAAAAGAGGTCAGTCTCTCATTCAGCTAGTCACCGTGTAATTCCAAATAGGCACGTGCTTCCCATCCTACAGCCCACATATCAAGGTGGCAGATGGGATTTTCATTTTCTCTATGGTTTTAGTGTCAGATAAACACAGCTTTCATGTCGTGTACACACTGCGATATGACTGCACATGGTTTCATTGAGAGTTTCATACTTATAGGGTAAAATTATACCATAACATGAAATCCGAAAGGCTGGAATCAAGCATTGGGCCAATCTTGAATTCCCTTCAAGGAGGTTCTAAGCTCCTGGGAGTGTGCACAGAGGTGCTCATTATAACATGATTTTCTTTGTAACATGGACCATTCATGCGAACCTTGAGGATTACATTACAGGGAAGCACTGTTTTTCTGGGAAATGTTTCCTCCCCGGAGAATTGTATCTGCCCCCCTCATGCACATTCGTCATGCCGCCAGCTGTTCTCTGTTGTCGTCACTTGCAGACTGCAGGCTGGGCCCACTCAGGAGTGACTCTCGCCAGGGTGAGAGGTAAGCAGAGAGAGCTGCCACTGAATCCACATCTCTACTTTGTTGCCACTGCTCTATAGAATCTTTACTTTTGCCTGCTTTGCCCCAGGCTATCAACTATTTGGTTGACTGGCTGGTTGTGCATGCTTGACCCTCCAATCTCCCGCCCTTGCCTTCCCGCATTCCCTCAAGTCCTAAGAGTCTGCAGTTTGCTGAGGGTACCTGGATGCCTCTGGCTTTCCTTTTTCTTAATATCTATGGCCTCTGTCTTTCTCTGCCTTATCAGGCTTCTTACCAGACTGCTCCCTGGAACCTGCATCAACTCATGTGCTTTCCCTTAAGCTGCACCCTCAGTGCCACACTCTCTTCCTCTTTTCCTGTTTCCATCCATAGCCTAGAACAAACAGACTTTGACTAACTAAGATGACAATAAAAACAAAACATTGGAGCAGCTTTGAATTGCCAGAAGTGGGACTCAATGATCATGCACATACTGTATCATTAGAGCTTGTTTTCCCGAAGAGAACTTTGGGAGGTGGTGACTAAATTCATTATTTAGAATAACTTTCAGTATCATCAAAGCATTAGTCACTTCAGAAATCTGGGTGAATCAGAAGAGAAAAACTAGTAGCTTAGGGGTTCCAATTAAGTTCTTTAGAGAGTCAGATAGAGTAAATGAATAGGGCTTTTTTCTTCATGACTAGAATTATAAAATTGTCATTGTCATCTAATGAATCAGTTCTCAGTTCTGGATAGAATATAATTTTCAGTGTTTAGACTTTGTAAAAACACAAGTTTTGGGGTTGATTGGGCATATGTATAAGGCCACGCATACGTAATTATATACATGATTATGTTAGGAGTATATGATTATATTTTCTTTATCCTCACTTAAATTGGACAGAATTTCAAATTGGAAACTCTCTTTGTCAGATTTGTAGAATGGGCTCTGAAAATTACCTGCAATCTTCATAAAGAAAACAGAAACAACCAATCTACCTTTTAAAAATACTTTATGCAAATGAACAACTTTTCTCCTGTTGGCATACTTGTGTTTTTCCTATTAGTCCACTCTTATGTACATATATTTTCTTCCCATATCTCTGAAGACTGTAATTTGAGACACAGAAGCTTATAATACATGAAAAAATAGATTTTCTTAACTCTTTCCCCTCGGCCATTGTACTTCCTGTCTTTCTCATTGCCTTGGGTGCTCCAGAGTTTACGTAGCTCTGAAGTCCCTCAGGCTGAACAAATATACAATGACATCTCCTGAGCCAGAATCATCTCCTCTTTCTGTTGACAATATGAGTATATGAGTATGTGTGTTCTCAGCTCTGACATCTGCTCTAGCTGTTGACTCAAACAGCAGCGTGAACCACTTGGTTTTAGCTCTACTGTCTCCCTCCATGCGAGAACACTAGCATCTATTGGAGTTCACGGTTAACCGGCATCCAAAATCATGAGTAATCATAGTGAGGAGTTGCTACTCTGTGTAGTAATTTGGTGCTAGGAATACAAAGTGAGCACATGATCTCTGATCATCTGGAGCTTAAAGTGTCTGGATGATAATGAAATGTTAATTAAGTGAGGACATAGATAAATGTAAAATTAGAAGCCAAGTTCAGTGTTCTAAGGGAAGAGTTCATGGTCCTCAAAATACTTGAGAAGGGAAATGCTACCCTGAGAAAGTGACATTGAGCTGAGATTCGAAGGATGAGGAGTTAATTGGGGGAAACAATGGGTATATCAAAGGTAACACAAGCACCCAGAGGAGCAGGTTCTAAGGCCCTGGGGTAGGAGGGAGCATGGTTGGTAAAATGAACATAAAGAAGGCCAGTATCACTGCAGCACAGAAAATGAGTGGGATAGAGCACAAAACAAAGGTCAGGTGAAAGTTCGTGAAAGTTAGATGCATTAACCAGGAACATAGAAGCCACTTTATGCATTCAAGATGCGAAGGGGCATATGTGACATGGAAGAGCTTTGGAAATAGCTTTTTCAAAATGTGGACACTAAATGTTGGGGAAGTTTCTGTCAAAGACTGAAGCTTGAAGCACTGACACACTGACACGGGTGGTTCTCAGAAGCTCACTGGTCTGTAAAAGAACCAGAAGCAGGGATTTTAGTTATTTGTACATCAATGTTCATAGCAGCATTATTCACAATAGTCAAAAGGTGGAAACAATCTAAATGTCCATTGATGGATGGATGGATAAACAAAGGTGCATACACACACACACACACACACACACACACACATACACACACAGGAATACCATTTAGCCTTGAAAAGTTAGGAAATTCTGACACATGCTGCACTATGGATGAATCTTGAAGCCATTATGTGAAGTAAAATAAGTCAGTCCAAAAAGGACAAATATTGTATGATTCCACTTACACGAGATGCCTAGAATACCAAATTTATAGAGATAGAAAGCAGAATGGCTGACAGGATGAATGGGGAGAATGGGGAGAGAGAAATGGGGAGTCAGTGTTTAATGGGGACAGAGTTTCAGTTGGGGAGGATGAGAAAGCTCTGGAGATGAAAGGTTGTGGTGGTTGCTTAACAATGTGAAGGTACTTAATGCCACAGAACTATATGCCTAAAAATGATTAAAGTGGTAAATTTTATGTTCTGTATATTTTATGACACACACAGAAGGATATTTATGAGTCTGGAAACAATAAGAGGTGGAAAGGATTCAGCGTAACCCTCCGAGGTGGTCCCGCAGACATGGTAATTATATGGTCTTCGGGCCAAGGGAGGGCCAATAATCTCACACAGACGAGTGAAGGAGAGGCTGTTTTTGTAGACAAGGAAAATTCAGGCCAATCTGGGGGTAGGTCAGGATTATTCGACTCATTGAAAAACGCCCATTCCAATTATTAATGTCCCATTCTTTTTCCATAAATGACTTAACTTTAACATAAGAAGACTATCAAGGCTGTAACTCAATTTGCATTGTAATTCAACCACCTACAGGATCAGACATTAGTTTCCAGAAATCTCACATTGCAGATTCAAGATAGAAGGAATTATTCCAAGAAAGTCATATAATCTCTATGAGTACTCCACTCTGGGCTGTGAACTGAGAATGTCAATCCTTGAGCTTGTCAGTTTCTATCTTCAAGTTCTCAAGTGCACTTATATGAAGCCACACATATTGCAACAGCTACTTGGTCTTCTAAAGCCTTGCCTTATGCAGGCATTTGACTCCATACAACTAAGGTTATAATATAAACAGCTCTTCTCCCACTTAATGTGAGGGACTGCCCGTGTCTCATTGGAGTGGATACTGTATCTCTGTGCTCCACCCAGATTTCCTCTGCATTCTCTACTACATGCTGTAGGCTGTTGACTGTGAATACATGTGGCTCTCTGCCTGAGGACTTCTCTGTTTTTCTTCCTGGTGCAGAAGCATTCGGGGCAAGCCAAATAGACTGAAAAATCCATGCTCCTGGAAGCAGTCTTTGACCAAAAATGAACGGGCAGTTAGTTGATAAAAATTCCAGCATCTTTCTTCAGTTGGGCTTACTCTCTGTGACAATATACCTTGTCTCTAGCACCTGTCTTGTTTAGCACTGTTGAGCTCCAGTTGCTCACAGCAGCAAAGTCTTGATAAAGGACTTTTTAAATTGTCTTCCTTCTCCTTGCTCTCTCATTTCCCCACTTTCTTGACAGCATTCCCAGGATCACTTCTCAGATTTACCACTTGCATTTAAATTTTTATCTCAGGGTTTGATTCTGGGAAAAACCAAAGACACCCATGTTCCACTGGCAATGAGGTCATTACTACCTTAAATCTAATCAGACCCGAGAAGCAATTTTAGAGTCTCATCTTTAAGCTTTGTCCCCTGTAACAAATTCCAGGATATCAACTTGTGTGAATCAGGATTTGGTCAGGAAAACAGACATCGCTCTACATTTTGTGGGTCTGAAATATAGGTGTGTACGCAACCACTGGAAGGGCTAAAGGGTTAGGGACCACAGAAGCTACCATGAAGGTCAGGAAAGCTGCTGCTGAAGATCAGGGAAAACATCACTGATTCACTGAAGGGTGGGAAAAAAAGATAACTGCTTTCAAGGATTTCAGCAAAGCATGTGCTTTTCAAGAGCTCTCTGGAAGCTGCTGTTACTCTCATAGCTGCCCATGCTTCTGTGGCCACAACCTCAGGGAAACAATGGATTTTCCTCTCTTCCGCCCTCAGAATCTTGCACGAGTGCCTGTCACTCACCAGCTAAGCATGGAAAAGGACTCCTGGAAATGTGGCTCCTGGACTCTCTTCTTCATCCCAGGCAAGTTCTTGGAGGCGGGTGGTAGTGATGTTGAGTTGTTACGGGGCCATCTGGAAAGAAGCAAAGTCTAGTATGTGAAAGGCTTGGTGTGAGATTTTAAACATTTTTGTTTTTATTCCAATAGCAACGGGAAGACATTGACAGGTTTTAAGGGTGTGATATGATCATTTTTGCATTTTCTTATCCTTGGCTATAGGTTGAGTTTGGGATGGCAAGAAAACCAGTCAGGAAAAAATATAGCTTTAGTCTAGGAAAAAGCTGATGGCCATTTACTCGTGCAGAATAATGACGATATACAGGGTGAAGAGTTATCTCTGACATAAGGGTAAACGGACACTGTGGTAGGCTGAGTTTGCAGATGTAGGTGATCAAACTATGATAGCTATTGTCTATGTTGTCATTCACTAAGGTAGAAAATGCTAGAAGGCAGCCACTTTGGGGCAGGGTTGCTGGTTTGGGGGTAGGTTATGACTTTGGTTTAGAATATGCTGAATTGGAGGTGACTTTGAGGTGCTGTGTGAGGATGTTGAACAGGCCACACACTCGCTCACACTATATCCTTTAGAAGGGCTTGTAAGGGAGCCCAATGCCTCTTGGAAGTTGCTCATGGCTGGAAGCCCTCAGGGATGGTAGCAATGCCCAGCAATTGCTTCCGTGTTCCATGTTAGCTCCTGAGGGCTGCGGAAGCTCTCCTTTGTTATATTTCTAAGAGCGGTAGCTCCCAAGAGCCTCTCTTTAATGCCAGGTGGTTATAAATTCTCTCTCTCTTTTTTTTTTGTGGGAGGAAGATTGGCCCTAGCTAACATCTGTTGCCAATCTTCCTCTTTTTGCTTGAGGAAGATTGTCGCTGAGCTAACATCTGTGCCAATCTCCCCCTATTTTATGTGGGATGCTGCCGCAAAGCCACAGATTGGCTTGACAAGCGATGTTAGGTCTGTGCCCGGGATCCGAACCTGTGAACCCCAGGCTGCTGAAGAGGAGCACGCAAACTTAACCACTATGCCACTGGGCGGGCCCCTAGAAATTCTTGACAGTGGTTTTATATAGTCCCAATTATTTCTTCGTCACAGAGAGATTTTTGCATAATCATTGACTGTTAGCTTGATGTTACTCCCTCAGACACCCTTGTGAGGCAGCTACAGTGGAGCCTTGCTGAGTTGTCTCCAGGAAGCTGTTCATGCAAAGAAGAGCCACTGCAAAACACTCAAGTTTAACTTAGGAAAGTAAGACTATAGAATATGATGTAATTCTGTAAAACATTGCTATTCTCTCCACTCTTTTGTTTTATACCCTGAGTCAGGCTGGCTCAGGTAAACTGTCATTGCCCCAGTGGTGCTGCCCAGGGACTGAAATGAGAATTTTTTCTTTTCCCCCGGCTTTATTAAGCTTAGGTAACTAAGGAGCCTGGCAAATCCATATATAACTCAACCTCCCATGGGCATGGGGCATGCTCTATTCTATCCATGGGGTACAGAGTGATCCAAATTTCTCACCTGTATGTAAACTCCTAGGACAACCCTCAAATCATATAAAATTTTAATTATTTACAATTCTGCTGTAATAAAGATTTACCTCTTTCCCCCCATTTATTTATTTACTCAATTGTTTATTTATATCAGTGTGGACTTAGGTACATTTACTCCGTGTGTTGGCTTATAACCCAGTACTACATTATTTTGTTGCACAAATTATTCCAACTTTGACCATTGGAAGTTCTTTTAGATGGGCTCCTTGTCCCTATGAAACACCTTCATCTTCTTGTTTTTTGAGTACTTCCTTACTTTCTGGTACTACAAGATGTTCAAGGTTCATTTACGCTTTCTGTGTCCCAATCTTAGAAGCAGCCATTTATCTAAGGAGCCTTGGTTCCTTTCATTGGAGAATGGTATTTAGACATCAGGATCTGGGCAATGGCATCACTTTCCTCTGCCTGAAGTGCTTCCTCTGTCTTGTCTAGCAGTGCGGATCTGCTGGGGATGAATTCCATCAGCTTTTATACATCTGGGGGTTCTTACCTTGGCCTCTCAGAGTTTTCTCACATACACATGCTGATCAATACTGTGCGAAAGACCGAAGGAAACCTACAGGTCTCCAGAGCTCTGTCTCTGTGCAGCTCTCTTCTCTGCATGTAGCTGTGTCCATTCTCACAATCTGCCCCACAAATTCCAGCTGCCCTGGTCTTACAAATTCTCAAGTCAGTTTGCTCAAATCAGAGACTGTCTCTGACTTGGTTTCCGTTTCTTGCTCTTCAGCGTATAACACTCCAATCTGGGGCAATCAGAGGGCTCCCCACATTTCCTTCCCCTCCCCCAGAGATCACCAACAGGAGCTGCGTTTTGCTCAAAAACTACTTGTCTGAAAGTAGTTCTGAAAACTACTGCTATTTGTCTGGCTTTCTATTTGTTTAAGGCAGAAAGATAAGTTGGGCCCCTGTTACTCCATCTTTGTTGGAAGCATAATTTCTTCTGCCTTTTATTTATATTGTTTTCAATGAAGATATGGAATTTTAGAAAAATATTAGCAAGAATTCTTGAAAGAGAAGATTTAACTAAAAATTATAACAAACATCTCATATTTTATTAAACAGAGCCACAAATAGTCCATATTTTGCCATTGTGTAAATTAGAAAAAGACATCCTTGCACACGAACACTTTACCTTCAACCTATAAGAAATTGTCATAATATTCAGATTTTGCTAGCATAAGACCCATTACTGCTATCTGCTGGGAACTTTCCATCATGATATAAAAATCTATGATATCTTCAATATAAATATTATCGGCCAAAGTTTTTTAGTGTTCACACTTCACAACTTTCTTTGAGGTCTCAGAAACATTTTGGAAATGAAGAAGGAGAGTAGAGGGAATTAAAAACATGCGAAAACGTTTGTATTTTCCCCGGAGGACATCAATAAATCTGAGTTCACTTTTACTGTTCATCACAAGGTTGAACAATCTAAATGTTAGCTGTTAATTAAAGAGTAACATAGCATAACTTAAAATTCTCTGTGAAAAGTAAAAAATCAAATAAAATTATGTCTTTTGCCATATATAGGATGATATTAGGAAATTGCTATATAAGGGAGAATATTAGGAAATATAGTGGTTAAAAAAAACCTGGAAAGTTGGCGGTTAAAAAGTTGGCAGTTATAATAATAAACATATCAGTTATCACAAGAAACACGAGTTAAGCCCTCAGTTTAAAAATGTTAATTTGTATTAAGCACAAAGCAAAGAGAGAAATCCCTTGCTGTTCGTAATGAAGAACACTTAAAAATTAAAAGACAAGAAAGTTGTTGAAAGAATAAGTAATGAATATCTATTGGCCACAAATAAAAAGCATGTAGACAGTGGGTGACAAAATGCTCAGTAAGACAAAGAGGATTGTGTTCTACAAAGATAAAAGATGCAAATCTCAATAGAAAATCAATAGTCATGATTTTTTTTGTGCAAAATAAAGTATCTTAAAATAGATGATAAGAACAGTTAAAACCCAAAGGTTTGATGGGTTAGATGGAGAAAATGCGTACAGAGTAATTCAATATTTATTTAGTGAATTTAATAAATTTATTTAATTCAATTTTATTTAATGAACGTATATTTTAAAACTAGATCATATTCTATTATCAAGAAGTCTCAACATATTTAAAAATTTGGAAATTTTTATAAACCCTCTAACAAAATATGTTAAAGCTCAGATTAATGTAAAAGTTCAAAACACTTAAAAAGTTCCAGCCTTTCGGAAATTAAGCATTCAAGCAAAATGGTCTTTTTTGGTAAATAAATAATAAGAATGACAATGTTCCATATCAAAACTGAAGATTAAACTAAAGTCTCAGGAAAACTAGTTGTTTTCATGATTAAACAAGAAAGAAATTAATGGAGTAAATTAAAATTTTAACTTAAGATAGGAAAGGAAATTAAGGCAATCATAGAAATAATGGAAAATCGGAAATTATAGAATTTGAAAATGGAAAAACTGAATTTATAAATAAATAAAAAAGCTTGTTCTTGAAACAAATCTTACAAAAAACCTTTAAAAACTTTTAAATAGTCTAAAACAAGAAAAAGTCAAAATGAAATATACTTAAGATTTAGAAGGATTTAAATATAAGTGTAAGTGAGGTTTTTAAATGTAAGAAAATACTATCTTGAAATCAGTGCCAATAAATTTGATAAGATGAGATTGCTATAGATGAAATTTTCTTCCTGGAAATTGTGAACAAATTTCTTATCCCATCCTAAAATAGAAGCTTATTAAATTGGCAAACTAAAATTAAATTTTAAAGACAATACACATCCCTACAGAAGTTAAAAGAAATCTTTAGAGATCTCTATTTCCAAGACCAAAACCTAACTGAATGCTGTCTGCAATGGACTGAATGTTTGTGTTCCCCCAAAATTTGTGCATTGAAATCATAACCCCCAATGGGGTGATATTATGAGGTGGGACCTTTCAGATGTACTTAGGTTGCAAGCGTGTGGCTCCCATGAATGGGATTGGTGACCTTATGAAAGGGATCCAAGAGAGCTCTCTTGCTTTCTCCACCATGTGAAGATACAAGGAGAAGTGAGCAGTTTGCAACCCAGAAGAGGCTATCGCCAGAACCCCACCATCCTGTCACACTAATGTCAGACGTTCAGCCTCTGGAACTGTGAGAAAGAAGCGTCTGTTGTTTATGAGACACCCAGTCTATGGTACTTCGTTACAGCAGCCAGAACAGACTAAAATACTAGCTCAAAGAGAGAGAGCAGGACGGACAATTCACACAGGAGAGGGTCAGAGAGACAGAAAGAAAGAAAGAATCAAGGAGAGAAAGAGAAATTCAGAAATCCAGAAAGAAAACATCACTCATCTTCCAAATTAATCTATATATTTATTTTAGTTTCATTTAAAATATTATTGGAATCTTAATACGAACAAGGCTTTAACAAGGTAAATCTACATCTAAAAGAATAGTTAAGTGAGAATAACCAAGATAGTGTTGAAAAAGAAGAGAAATAAGTAGACTATTTTCCACAAGAGGGATAAACAAGACCAAGACAAGTTAGACATCATGCCCAGTCATTTGTCTTGTCCCTGGTAAGGCCAAGATGCAAACCAAGACTCTTTTTAACTTGAAATCTGCAGCTCAACCCTAGTGTGATGTGTACAAATGTGGTGGTTGTGGTGATGGCTCCCAAATCAGGACTGAGCAAACAGCTAGGGGAGAGAGGGCCTGAGTAAGCTGCTTCACAAAGTTTACACCTCTGCCCCAGGGATAGCCCACATCCATAAAGAGTTAATGTAGGGTACAGAGTTAATGTAGGGGGGCACAGTCAATATAGAGGTACTGGGTCTCTCCACCTCTAGATGACACCTCTATGTGGTCATCCTAGCTGGGACACACCCCTCCACCTTGGGATCATCCTAGGCAATTTTGCAAATGCATTGCATTCAACTTCATCCTCTGCCCAACTTTTGTCCTCTCATTCCTTAATAGGTGTGATTTCAGCAAGCATTCCCCAATGAATTTCCTGCATGTAAATCTTTGTCTCAGACTCTAGATCCTGGGGAACTCAACCGTATCTATTTGATGCCTAGTGGTTCTAGGAAGCAGATTCAAAACAGGAATTTAGAGCTGGATCACCCCTTGCCAGCAGACAATGCGGATCGCTTCACTGATAGGTGCAGCACTGATGGTCTTTGACATGCTGCAACAGATCAGTTGTCAAAACATTCCCCGATGACGAACTGGAATGCGATGCTGGGGAAGGTGATGCATTGGCTGCTGCAATATCTCATAGGCTTGAGAGATTTGGTGCAAGTAGCAATTTTTAAGACAATGGAATCAGAGTACGATTGATGCATTGGACAAAGACAATGAAGAGCTGATGCTGATTAACCAACAATTTAAGATAAAGTGTGAAAATCAGAGGATGTACTTGGCAACACATAAAGAGTGATTTCGTTATGCAGGTGAAGGCCAGGAAAAGCCGAACATTAGACCAGGATATAACTGTAAGAGTAGCAGAGCTTCAGAGAAGGTTGAATTCTCATCATTAGCAAGTCTGCTATTGCCAAAGTCAGGGTTATGGTTGGGAACGTTTGGAACCTGAGAACTGGGATGGTGATGCCTGAAATGATGATACCAGAACCTTGAAACCCCAAAATAGCCCTAAATTCACTGGGTCTGCAGAAATGGTCCACTCCTACCAATTACAGTCTCCCCAGCCTGCTTGAGGATATAGAGTCTGTTGCCTTGCGAATCAGGATCTACCTTCACCTCTCCTCCTGGATGCCAGACTAATAACTGGGGTTATCACAAGATAACCTGGCCAGTGTACTTTAGTGTATTCTGCTAAGAGAGGAGAAGGGCTATTTCCTGAAAGAGCTTCAGAACCTAGTCAACATAAAGCAGCAGGATCCAAGAACATATGGATGGGACTGGATCCTGAGCGAGCTGGACCAAGGTGGTGGGTGAGAGGCAGAAGATAAAGTTTGGTAAGAGAGCATTTGTTAATATGAGAACACTCTCTTTGATACAGAATTTTACACCCTGGCAAAGACTCTTGGAAACAATGCAATTATGCTGCTGTGTTGGCTCTTGGAAGCTTGGAGAAAATGAAGACTTGCACTAAATGAAGAAGAAATGCCAGAACTGCTCCTTAAACAACAGAGGAAGAAATACAAAGCCCAGAGAGGTGGCATGATAGAGTGAATATACTACATAAGGGCAGAAATCAACTATATCCTGTGGGAGTGCCCAGGGAACACTCTATTTACCATAAGAATGTGCTGATGAGAGAGACACCATTAACAGAGAGAATCTCAGTGGTGGCTCTCCCCTATAAGTAGGCGAGATGGTAAGAGATGCTGTAACAGACCTGGGCTCTCTAATTAAAATGGAGTAATGCAGTCCCAAAATAATAAAGGCAGGTGGTGGCACTTAACCCTCAGAAGCAAGGTGCAGCAAAATCAAAATGGCAGCCAGGTTGTCCTGCCCTGCAGAGAGCTATTGAGATGGTTAGTAGAACATGGCTTTGCTTAGGGCAAAATAGACGGGAAGACAAGAACTTTGTTCAATATATACAGCCTAAAGAAATCAATGATGAATAATAAGGAAGCTGAGGGCAATAAAAATTTATAATCATTTCCCCAATTTCTAACTTGGGTCAGTTCTCAGACTCAAAACCCACCGATGGAAAAGGAGGCTGGGTCCTCATTCATCAAATTAGCAAAGGAGATGCAGCCATGGACTCATGTCCAAGGTCTTATCACATAACACACCATCCAGAAACTGCTGGCCTGATAGAACAATGATCCATCTAAAATCTTATTTTTAATAAAACCATGTTGTAGAAAGTAGGACTGGTTTTCTTGAGACATGACCTTTATAATTACAATTTTACTTTAAAAATTTATAATTTTCTATTTGTATATTTTTATTGCAAGCAGGAGAAAGTAACTCTATCTCTCTTAAGCATAAAGTAAATTTATTGGTGGATATGTAGAAATTCACAGGAATGAAGGAAAAGCAGAATATTGTTTGGAAATAACAGGAGTTGGTAATAATAAATTTAGAGGATCTCAATATAGAAATCATCTGACTTTATGGCTCTAATGCCTTCACTAGAGGAATCAACTCCCTATATTTCTCCAGAGCTTAATTCAATATGCTCAAATTTCGAAGTGCCTGGGAAGGGAGGCCGATTGCTATCACTTACGTCATGTTTCTGCATCACGACCTCTATTAGGCAGGAAGAGGTATGTTCTGTCAAAGTCCCTGGGGTTCCTTTTGGTTCTCATTGTGGGAGAGCACTGTGATTTACCACGTAAACAAGACAACACACAATGGGAGGGATGTAATTCCCCGAAGGAAATCACGCTGCTAATAGTCAATGGAGAAATGGAGGCTAGATGACTAGAAACGCATCAACTTCTCTTTGATATACATTTAACCACTCTTTACAGTAACCATTCAATTATTTCTGGTCAGTGTACATGCTGTCAGACATATTGATTCAAAAACAAATCCTGCTTGTTTCTATAGAACCATTTTCTTCCTCTCCCATCCGCTGCTTGGAGGTGGGCAAAGTCACTCTTCCATTATTGCTTCCACTGGCCAACCTCATGTTGACATCCCCAGCAATGCTACCTTCTGAAGGGAATGCCCCACAGTTGTCCCTGGTGCCAATAAGTGCCATGGCCTTTGGTTTGCCAGAATGGTAGTTCATCATACAGAATCTTCATTAAGTCAAAATTACGTAACAGTCCATGCCAAATTTTTTTGACCTTCTTTCCATTGGAACTTTTTTCTATCACTTCATTATCTTCTTTCCCTTGCAAGTGATAGAAAAATGTGTACCTGGACACTGAAGAGATGCCGGTTGTGAACTAGCAAACTCTTCTTCAAACATTGCCCTGATGGCTTCTTTGGCTTCTTTATCCTCCTTTCCTCTTGTTGTCATTCTCATTCTTTGTAGAAGTCCTTAATCAGTTCCTTCTACCTATGGCATGAGTTTCTTTATCTGTCCCCAAGACCAGTGTAAATAAATCAAGTTCCCCTTATTTTTATTACAAAAGAATTCCTTCTTGTACAAGGAAGTTTAATAAGGTTCTCTTAAAAATTGTTCATTGCTGATTGAGGTTCAATTCGTAAACATAATATCTGCACTCTAAATTTTAGGTAAAGTCGAGTCTACTTTTATGGAATAACCTGAAAAACAATAGTAAGAAAATAGCAAATAGCTGGCAGGAAATTATTCAAGCCATTCATGCCTCCCTCCCCAAGCCAGTTTCAAGAGAATAGTGAAATAGAGTTTCCTGATAGGAAATGTGTTTTGCTGAAGGACAATGAAATCATGCTAAACTTAATGAGAATGTTTTTAAATTGTTCCTATTTTCTTTTTCAGGTGATACTTGAAACACATTTATTCTATTCTCCTGATACTATGACAGGAAAGAAATTGTATTATTACTTCTACTACCTGGGGAAAAATAGCTGATTAGCTAGTTTTGACTTTTAGACTATTCTCGAATCATTTTCTTAGAGCACATTTCTCTACCTTATTTTCAGTGACAGAGAAATAAGGCCATTGCATGATTTCCATTATCATTAAGGACTCTTCTAATGATTTGATGCCTGATGCTTTTAATTTTTATTTTAGAAAACGCACCTACTACTGAGACTAAGTCTCTTTATTGTTCACTGTAAATTTCCCCTGAGGCTTTTGTTTTAGTTTAAAGAGGCATGAATAAATAAATAAATAAATGTTCATAGTACAGTTAAAAATGGACTGAAGTCATATTGACATTTATGCCTCCAACAGAAGAATATAAGTGAATATATAGAGTGTTTACTATATAATAAAATATCAGTAAAAATATCTGATTAAAAATAGAAAATATAAAATGCTTGAGTGACTGAACAGCAAAATTTATATACAAAGATAATTGAGAGAGCTAACATAGTATGCAATTAACATTTGCATGACAACTTTTAAGCATGACAATGAACACTTTGGTTTCTGATATACCTGTTATTTTAGTGCTGGAATAATTAAAGTTGATAATTTAAGAGCTTAGTAAATTTATTAGATCATTTAATTTAGCTAATTAATTAATTTTTATTTTTATTTTTGGTGAGGGAGATTGACCCTGAGCTAGTATCCATTGCCAATCTTCTTCTTCTTGCCTGAAGAAGATGGTCCCTGAGCCAAGATCTGTGCTAATCTTTCCTCTGTTTTGTATGTGGGCTGCTGCCACAACATGGCTTGATGAGTGGTATAGGTCTGTGCCTGGGATCCAAACCCGTGAACCCAGGCCACCTAAGCAGAGCATGCTGAACTCAACCACTATGCAACTGGGCTGGCCCCAGATCGTTTTACCTTTAATGAACTGTCATCAGTAGGACCTGGGCTTTGGTAGTTTTTCCAGTTGTTATGATGCATATGAGTCAAACTAATTCCTGGTTCATGCCAAATTTATCCCCCTTGTGGTTAAATGAGAAGATTTGTGAGATAGCTAGACAGGATCAGGAATATAGTCCCTAATTATGAAGTAAAATTGAGGAAGCTGGTGGATGAAAGAATCAAGTCCACAGCCCCAACATACTGATGCATCTTCTATAGATCATTTGGTAGAGCTGAGACCTTTTTCAAGTGGAGAATTTCAGGCCAAGGACTATGAGACTCATTGCTTGATCATTAGCCACTGAGTTCTTATGGGTTGCTTCCCACATTTCTGCTGACCTTGCCCAGACATAGTAAAAAGAATGCTACAAGAATGTGTAACTAAGACACTTCTCTTTTCTCATCCATCTTTTTTTCAAAACTTAAATTATATCATGTCATTCCCTTGCTAGATACAACACTTCCTAATTCACTTAAAAAACTCCCCTAACTCCTTACTGTATATCAAATATGGTCTGCGTATAAAACTATCAATAGGTTCTCTCATCAATAGGTGGCATCTGTTTTCCTTTCACTTGAACCTGGATTATACTTGTGACTAGTTTTGATCAATAAAATATGACAGAAATGACATTGTGCCTGTTCTAGGCCTAGGCTTCAGGAGGCCTAGTACCATGTAAAGCCAGCCACCAAAGAATTTCAACTACCCTACTGTAGAGAAAGGCCTTGTGGAGAAAGAGAGGCCTTGGTGGTTGAGAGACTATGAAGGGAAAGAGAGAGAAGCCCAGACAGACTCTGGCTTTTCCATACACCTCAGCTGAGCCACCAGAAGTGACAGTGAAGCCTTTTAGAATCTCCAGACCCAGTTGAGCATGTGGAGCAGAGAAGAACCATCCCCACTGAGCCCTGACAGAATTTTGGAATTATGGGCAAATAAATGCTTGTTGTTAATGCAAGTCAAGGAGAGTTGGAGTGGTCTGTCACACAGTGATAGATGACTGACGCACCGCAGTCTTCTAGGCTCTACCTGCTCTGACCCCAGCCTATCTCTCTAACCTTTTCCATCATTCTTCTCTAGTTCAAGGGTAAGAAAACTACAGCTTGATGCCCAGATCCTGCTTTTATAAATAGACTTTTATTGGAATGTGTGTTGTCTATTACTGCTTTCGTACTACAACAGAGAGTTGAGTAATTAAAACAGAGACATAACCTAAATTATTTACTATTGGGCCCTTTACAGAAGAAGTTTGCTGATTCATGCTTTAGCTGGCCAAACTACTCCTACACTGGCTAACTTGTACTTCTGCAAAAACCATGAGCACTTTCCTGCCTTAGGGCCACTCAATGTACTATTCTCACAGCCTGGAATGCACATTCTCTGGCTTCTTAGATGCCTGGTTCCTTTTCATCCTTCTTCTCAGAGATCAAATATTGCCTTCTCTGGGAGGCTTTTTTGAGCCATCTGATTCAAAGCAGCCCCACAGCACCCATTCCTGCACCCTCCAAGTTATTCTACAGTACTTTATTCTGTTTATTTGCTTCATAGTGCTTATAAAAAACTAAAATGATCTTCTTTACATATTTATATCTTTATTACTTTTCTATATCCTTCTACCAAGATAAAGATTTATAAGTATAGGAGAGTGACATCAACAAGATAGTGAAATAGGTGGTTCCTAACTTTGATGCTTCACACAGAAAATGCAACTAGTAATGTCCATTGATAAGATGCTTTTGTAAAGGTCCCAAACCTGGGGGTAAAACTGAAGCAACTTCTTGAACCACAAAACTGAAAAAGACTGCATTAAAAGAATAAGAGGAATGGTTTCATTTTACTGCATTGCCCCACCCCCAGGCTGGCATCAAGGAGGTCCCCCTGGGCCTACAGTTTCCAGTGGAAAAGAAGAGCCCAATGTGGGCATCCAGCTTCCCTAGCATTTCAGGACACTTCTTGGGAGGACCAAGTAGATATTTCCCCATGGGGATCACTGGGGGAATCAGCTAGAGACAAAGAAAGGGGGTAGGGCTCAGCAATGAATGTGCAGACTTTCGTAGACCACATTCCCAATAACAGAGGTCCTGAACAGAGATCACAATCAGTAATAAAAACTTCGCAAAAAATAAAAGCCCAGAACCACACGATTTTGTGGGAGAATTCTATCAAACATTTAAAGAATTAATACTAATCCTTCTAAGAATCTTCAAAAAAATTGAAGAACACTTCCAAACTCATTTTAAAAGGCCAGCGTTACCCTGATACCAAGGCCAGATAAACACATTATGAGAAAAGAAAATTATAATGTCCCTGATGAATATAGATGCAACAATTCCCAACAAAATTCTAGCAAACCAAATTCAACAGTACATTAAAAGCAGCATGCGCCATGATTAATGGGACCTTATCCCTGTGATGCAAGCATGGGTCAACATAAACTAGTCAGTAAATGTGATACATCGTACTAATAAAATGAAAGACAAAAATAATATGATCAAAAATAATATGATGCAGGAAAAGGATTGAAAAATTCAACATCCTTTCATGATTAAAAACTCTCAACAAACTGAGTATAGAAGGAATGTGCTTCAATATAATAAAGGACACAGATGACAAGCCCATAGCTAACACCATACTCAATGATGAGAGGTTGCAAACTTTTCCTCTAAGATCAGGAATAAGACAAGGGTGCTTGCTCTCACCTTCTATTCAACATAGTAGTAGAAGTCCTAGCCAGAGCAATCAGGCAATAAAAAGAAGTAGAAGATCCAAATCAGAAAGGGAGATGTAAAATTGCCTCTATTTGCAGATGGCGTGATATTATATATATAAAACACTAAAGACTCTATCAAAAAACTGTTAGAACTAATCAATGATTTCAGTAAAGTTGGAGATATAAAGTCAATATACAACAATCAGTTGCATTTCTAGACACCAACAATGAACTATCTGAAAAAGACATAAAACAACTCATGTACAATAGTATCAAAAACAATACAATATTTAGGAAGAAATTTATCCAAATGGGTAAAAGATCTATAAATTGAAAAGTATGACATTAATAAAAGAAATTGAAAAAGACATAAATAAGTGGAAAAATATTCTGTGTTCAGGGATTGGAAGAATTGATATTGTTAAAATTTCCATACTACCCACTCGTCTATAGATGTAATGCAATGTCTACCAAATTCCAATGGCATTTTCTACAAAATCAACATACAAAGATCAATCATGTTTCTGTATACTAACAATGAATTGTCTAAAAAAGAAATAAAGGAAACAATCCCATTTACAATAGTATAAAAATCAATAAAATTCTTAGGAATAGATTTAAGCAAGGAGGTGAAAGAGTGATGGAAAACTATAAGACATTGATGAAAGAAATTGAAAAAGACACAAATAAACGAAAATAAATCCCACGTTCACGGATTGGAAGAGTTAACGCTATTAGAACGTCCATACCACTCAAAATGATCTACAGATTCAATGCAAATTCTATCAAAATTTCAATGGCATTTTTTACAGATATAGAAAAAATAATGCTAAATGGTGGGGAATCACAAAAGACCCCAAATAGTCAAAGCAATTTTGAGAAAGAACACAGCTGGAGGCATCATGCTTCCTGATTTCAAATCTTGTTATAAAAGTATAGTAATTAAAACGGTATGGTACTGGCATGAAAACAGACACATAGACCAATGGAACACAACTGAGATCCCAAAAATAAACCCATGCACTTACGGTCAACTAATATTTGACAAAGGAGCCAAGAATACTCAATGGGGAAAGGATAGTCTCTTCAATAAACGGTATTTGGAAAACTGGATATTCATATGCAAAAGAATGATTTGGACCCCTATCTTACACCACTTACAAAAACTAACTCAAAATCAATGTAGTAAAGGTCTTAAATGTAAGACCTGAAATTGTAAAATTCCTAGAAGAAAACAATGGGGAAAACCTCCTTGACATTGGTCTTGGCAATGATTTTTTGGATATGACACCAAAAGCACAAGCAACAGATAACAAAAATCAATGGGTGGAACTACATCAAACTAAAAATCTTCTGCAAAGCAAAAGAAACAATCAACAAAATGAAAAGTCAATCTATGGAATGGGAGAAAATATTTGCAGACTATATATCTGATAATAATGGTAACACCCAGAACATATAAAGAACTCATACAACTCAATAGCAAAAACCCAAGTAATCCAATTAAAAAATGGGCAAAGGACCTGAATAGACATTTTTCCAAAGAAGACTGAGAAATGACCAAGAAGTACATGAAAGGTGCTCAACATCTCTAATCAGGGATGCGCAAATCAAAACTCTAATGAAATATTACCTCACATCTGAAAGAATGGCTACCATCAAAAAGATAAGACAGAAAAAGTACTGGTGAGGATATGGAGAAAAGAGAATCCTTGTGCACTGTGGGTGGGAATGCAAGTTGGTACAGAGACTATGGAAAAGAATATAAAGGTCCCTCAAAAAATTAAAAATAGAACTACCATATGATACAGCAATTTCACTTTTGGATGTATATCTGAAGGAAATTAAATCACTACCTCAAAGAGATATCTACACAGCCCTATCTTCATTGCAGCATTATTCACAATAGCCAAGATATGGAAACAACCTAAGTTTTCCATCAATGGATGAATGGATAAAGAAAATGTGATCGATGACCTATCATCTGTCTGTCTATCTATCTATCTATCTATCTATCTATCTATCTATCTATCTATGCATCATCTATCTATCTATCTATCTATCTGTCTGTCTATATCTATAATGGAATATTATTCAGCCATTAAAAAGAAAGAAATTCTGCCATTTGCAACACGAGAATGAACTTTGAAGATATTATGCTAAGTGAAATGTCAGACAGAGAAAGACATACTGTGTGATTTAACTAATAAGTGGAATCTAAAAAAGCCAAGCTCATAGACAGAGAGTAGATTGGTGGTTGCCAGGGGCTAGAGGATGGGCATAATGGGGAGCTGGTGGTCAAATGGTACAAACTTCCAGTTATAAGATAAATAAGTTCTGGGGATCTAATCTACAACATGGTGATTATATTAACAATACTGTGTTGGATACTTGGAAGTCGCCGCGAGAGTAAATCTTAAATGTTCTCAACACACACACACACACACACACACACAAAAGGTAGTTATGTGAGGTGATAGATGTGTTAACTAACCTTATTGTGGTAATCATTTTGCAATAAATACATGTAACAAATCATCACACTGTACACCTTAAACTTACATAATGCTGTATCTCAGTAAAGGTGGAAAAAATTGAGATCATAAAAAAGTAGAGCTCTCCTGTTGCAAAAAAAGATTTATGGGTACAGGAACTTTGATTTATTTTATTCTATGTCTTCAGTGCCTAGAAAAATACTCAGCAAATGAATGAACGAGTGAAAGAAGAGACCCAAAAAAGACTGGTTACTACTTAATTGTAAGAATAAGATATTAAAAATAATATAGCTCCCTACCTCTGCAACTGATCTGGAAGCCCACGTGGTACACATAATTTCCCTTTTCTCTTCACTCTCACTGCTCTGCTCTTGCATCTCTCAAATAGTGTCAGCAATTTCATCCTTTCCTACAGATTCTGCTTTCTACAGGACGTAGGCTGACAGTCTAAGAAAAGACTGGTGTTTCTTTTACATTAATAATTCAACATAAAAATTTACTATATTTCAATATAAATCCCCACTCAGGCATGTCTATGAAAACTATTCAAAAAGTATATCATTAGAGAGGTATGGTAAAATATCCGGTCTAGAGGTGAAGTGTTTGTGTTGGGCTATCAAGGACTAGAAATACACAGGAAGAGATTCTAGGAGCCAGAATGTGGAAATGAGCAGTGCATTTGGGGGAAAACCAGTGTCACAATAACCTTAAGTTCCATGTTAAAGATAAAACATCATCAATAACAGAAAAATACACACACCAGTTTGAACAAATATTTTTATCTTAGTAGATATATAATGCACCATCAGAAAATAATTGTTTATATGTAATTTCTTTTTTTTTAATTCCAAGAATAAGTAAAATTGACTTGGAAGTAATTCTTGAAGTTTTGGCCTGTAGTTGGTTGTTATTCCCAGAAAAATGACTTTCAGGACCTCTGTGTTCCTGTTCCTTATACCTCCACTGCTTCTACTCCCACTCTCTTCCGTAAAAGTGGTATTACTGATTTTCTGTTTCCAGGATACTAATTGTCTAGTGGGCTAGAACATTGTGCATTCATACATTAGTCTTACGATGTGCTTGGCTCTGTTCCTTTCTACCTTTGTAACTGCAGTAAATTCATCCCAGGCTTGCTTTCTTGGAGCAGGGCCTTCCATGTGGTTGGCAAGAATGTGGAAATTCAAGTCTGGGCTTAAGTGGAAATAGACACTTTAGGCTCTCAATATCCTAGATTATTAAACTCTAAGATTTGGGTGTGGATTTAGGTCCGGAAGGAGACCTCATGGGCCTCCAGCTTCTACCGCTTAAGTTCAGCCTAGTTTGTCAGAGTTCTTCATTGGACTATAGAGATTCAGAAAAAAGGAATTTTAAAATGCTGATTTTCATTCATTTCCATTAGTTCCTGTATGCATATTTCCTTCAGGATCTTTGAGGATCCAGGCTACAATCTGGGGCAGGAACTGGCTATTGCTGGGTGACCTGGACATAGTAATGTCTTAATCCATCAAAATCTCACTCTAGTTTCTAATATTTGCTATAGTTTCAGCTGGCCTAGTGCATTTACCAAGGGCAGTAGTGGTTGAGGAGCAATGACCACAAGGAGAAGGCAAGAGTTAACCAATCATCTCTGGTGAATGACCTTCTACTTCTTACAGTTAGACTCTGATGTCAATCTGAAAAAAAGGACTCATTTTTGGAGGCAGGGCAGGCTTCTGCCCAAGTAACAAGTGGAGTATCTTATGCTTCATAGTAGGTACTGCTCAACATATGCAAAATTTTAATGTGTGAGTCTTATACTTTTTTAGATTATTAGTGCCAGACCAGAATAAGTGATATTAGATCAGCTGCTTCATTATGCTCCTTAGTGTATCAAGTATCTAGAACCTTCTTGGGATTCATGTGGCTACAGCATCCCAGAATCAGTCCCACAGCTTGTTCTTGAGTTGGGTCTTGTATGTTTATTGGATAAATCCTTATCCTGGCTATGGATATTTATTATAAGAATGTATGTCATTCTTTTGGATTTAGAGGTAGAAAACCTCAAGGAAATCATTGCAATGACAAAATTAAACATGATCTTTTAAAAGGCTGTATCTGGAACACCACATTTCTAGTGCAGTGTTGTCCAGTCAAAATACAATGTTAGCCACATATGAAATTTTAAAATTTTCTAGTAGACACATTAAATAAAAAGCAAAATGTAGCAGGTAGAATTAATTTTAGCAATATATTTTGCTTAACCAAATATATCCAAAATGTCATTTCAACATGTAGTCAATATAAAAATTGAGATATTTTAATCCTTTATTTTGTTCTGTTTTTGAAACTCAGTATGTATTTTACGCTCACAGCACATCTCAATTCAGACTAGCCACATTGCAAGTGTCCATCCATAGTTACTAGTTTTGACCTCTTGGCCACTTTTCATTTGTGCTTAATCAGTCATCTTTCAATTCAGGAATTTTCTGTCTCTGATCCAGTGTGGTTCTAGTGAGCCTGACAATTTCAGTACCACTAGAGTCTGGCCAGTCATTGAATCCCATGCATTATCAGGAAGGATTGGTCCAAGGGGTGAGCATGGGAAGCAAGCCAGGCCCATCAGATTGCTTCTAGGGGATTTAATATAAAGACAATGAAAAAGAGAAAAAGAACGAGAGAGAGGCTGGCTTTTGTACTCTCTGCATCGTGCTTCACTCAAATTAGATTCTCTTTTGGATTTTCCAGCTGTTTATTTGTTTATTTATTTCAAATTGTTCAAGTTAGGGCATTTGATGTTGCTGGTTTCATATCCTTCAAGTTATGCTACTAACAAGTCTTCAGTGTATAATCCATCTGGTGATCTAGTTTACACAATACAGCTGGGCACAGTAATAAATAAGAGCTAGAAGTGAATAGGAATTAGTCAATGCCCTGATCCATCACCAGTCACGTGTCTGGAAACATTCACTGCTAACAGGACTCAGTGGATACATAGGAGCAGGATCCTGTGTCAGGTGGTGATCTTACAAGTGTGAAATGGAGTTTCTTGATTGTTCACTAATCTTGCTTGTGTCAAAGGAAGAGCTGAGCTCTAATTCACTTAGTTACACTTGTGTGTTAATGTAGTGGTCAAGAAAAGAAAAACATTACTAGGATATTCCCACCAGAGAATGACATTCATGGCCACTTAATGTGTTTCTATTCTGCTCTTATTTCCAGCAGGGAGAAAAGTTGGTAAGCATTTGTCATCAGACGCTGTTTGAGCGAGTAGAGTCACCGTGCTGGGGAACAGAGCAGAGTCTAGAAATAGATCAACATAAATAAGCCCAACTGATTTTTGACAAAGATGCAAAAGCAATACAATGAAAGAAAGACAGCCTTTTAAACAATTAGTACTGGAGTAATTAGATGTTTGTAGGGAAAAAAACTGACTATTGACCTAAACCTCACACTTTCTGCAAAAATCAAGTCGAAATGGACCAAGGACTTAAATGTAAATCACAAAACCATAAAACTTTTAGGGAAAAAATAGGAGAAAGTCTTGGGATCTCGGACTAATCAAAAGACTTGGAATCTTTTTTTTTTCCAAAGATTTTATTTTTCCTTTTTTTCCCAAAGTCCCCTGGTACATAGTTGTGTGTTTTTAGTTGTGAGTCCTGCTAGTTGTGGCATGTGGGACGTGGCCTCAGCATGGCCTGATGAGCGCTGCCATGTCCGCGCCCAGGATTCGAACTGGCGAAACCCTGGTCCGCTGAAGCGGAGCGCGTGAACTTAACCACTCGGCCACCGGGCCTGCCCAAAAGACTTGGAATCTTAAAACTCGACATCAAAAGCATGATTCATAAATGAAAAAAAAACTCCACCTCATCAAAATTACAAACTTTTGCCTTGTGGAAAGTCCTGTTAAAATGATGAAAAAAATCAGCTAGGACTGGAAGAAAATATTTGCAAACCACATATCTGACAAAAGACTAATATCTAGAATATATAAAGAACTCTCAAAATTCAACAGGAAAAATAAGTAATCCTATTGGAAATGGGCAAAACCCACAGACATCTCAATAAAGAGGATATACAGATGGGAAACACACACGTAAAAAGATGTCCAACATCCTTAGCCATTAGGGAAGTACAAATTGAAAGTACAATGAGGGATTACTATATATCAGAATGACTAAATAAAAAATAGAGACAATGCCAAATGAATATGAGAACATGGAGAAACTGGATCACTCATACATTGGTGGCGGAAGTGTAAAATGGTACAGCCACGCTGGAAAACAGTGTGGGAGTTTCTTCACTAAACGTGCTAGTACCACAAGATGTACTCTTGGGCGTTCATCCCAGAGGAATGAAAACTATGTCCACGCAAAAAGCTGCAAACGATTGTTCATAGCATCTTTATATGCAATAGCTAAAATCTGGAATCATCCTAGATGCCCTTCAACAGAGAATGATTAAACAAACTGTGGTACATATATACCATGGAATACTGCTCAGCAATGTAAAGGAATAAATTATCGATACATGCAACAACTTGAATGAATTTCAAGGCAATTATGCTACCTGAAATGTTGCATGTTGCATGAATCCATTTGTATAACATTCTGGAAATGGTAAAATTTTAGAAATAGAAAACATTAGTGGTTACCAGGGATTAGGGAGAGAGGCTTGGGGTGGAGAGAGGAGGATGTGTTATAAACGGGCAAAATGAAGGAGGCTTGTAGTGATAAAATTGTTCTGTATCTTCACTGTGTATGTGGATACCTGAACCTACAGATGTCGTAAATTGTGCAGAGTTAAATACACATACATACAAGTACATTGGTGGATTATATCAACGCTAATATCATGGTTATGAAAGTGTTACTTTTATCTCTTTTGTGGACATTGTCTGTGTGTTTATCTCTGTGGACAAGCTTGTGAAGATGATTGCCCCGATCTGGAGCGGAGTTTGAGTATTCTTGTGCCTCTCACTATAAAATCATTTTAATACCATAAAGAGCTCATCCCAACTTTAAATTAGTTATCATTGAGATAATTTTCTTCAAGTTTGAAAATTTCTGCCACTGTCTCTGAAATCACATTGAGATACTAATGAAAAAACAGCATATAAAAGATTTTTCAGATTGGCCATGAATGGTCTATACGAACTGGAGAGAGATTCTGTGTGGGATTTGTGTATTTCTTATAAACGCTTTAATTTGGCTCAATCACCTCCCCCGTTATGAGCTCTATGTACTTGATTCCTTTTAGGTTGCCCATGTGTGTGTTTGACTCGTTCATGAGGAACAGGAAGAACAGACAGAAGCCACACTTTACAACAGCAGTCTACTGACTGCTCTTTGTCACTTGAGACAGAGAAGCTGGAGAGAATCAAACAGTGTTCTTTGATCTCCTCCATCTCCACTAGTCATTCATTGCTAAGCACTTTGCCTTAACAGGTGTGTCTTCACTGCGGAGCTGCGCCAACACCTTTCTGCTTTACAACATCCTTTGCTTACACAAGCCATCAGGGCGTTCCTGCCATTCCACCTACCTACCTGGAAACCCAGGTTCCTGTTTCTAAGGATGAGATCAGGAAGACAACAGGTAATATTTTAGTTAATGAAATCTCATAGATTCTGTAGCTTCAAAGCAAACACCTACCAGGTCAAGTTTATTTAACATCCACATTTTCATTCAAAAATACCACTGCAGCCTACTTTATTGGGGAAAGGGTTGCAAATGAAGACTATTGCCGACGTTGTGAGAGGGAAGTGGTTGTTTTCATTGCTTTGACATCCTGGGTCTGATTAGAAGAAGAGGAGAGAGGACAGCATGGAATAGCGGTAATGTATGAATGTTGTTCCTCTTTGACCGGGAAATACCAGAGAGAGAGAGAAAAAGTGGTATCTAGAACTCAGGACCTGTCAGGTGAGTCCTGAGAGAGAACGAGTTTACGTTTCTATTTCCTGAATTGTTGTATGTCCTAAATTTATCTTTCCACTTTGCAAATCCTGTATTTCCCCCCAAGTCGGTGATTATCAACTCTAGCTGCACATTTGGGGATGCCTGGGGCACACCCTAAAAGACCCAGATTTAATGGGTTCTGAGACCCAGATTTACACACCTCATACGAGCTCTCCAGGTGACACTGATTTGCAGACAAGCATGAGAAAGAACCCTGCCCTGCCTCCTGGAGGCCCTCTCCTTAGTGGGGCTGAAAGTTCAGATGCTGACATTTAAGAGGCTGATCAGGGAGATGATAACGTGCCAAATTTCAGGCAAGCTGAAATGGAGCAACCATATTTTCCTTGGAGTTCTACATTTGTATTAAATTCCACATTCCCCAAAATGTCCCACTCTAATGGAATGATACTCTCCCATGCCCCTTAAGTTAATTTTTATTGTACTTTGTGTCTTCAAGCCCCCTTGGTCTCCATCATGTTTCCTCTTGATATGACCAAGCATTGGTGTATATCACTAAATCAAAGAGCTAATTTGTGAGCAAAGAAAAACTCTAAGAATTGCCCTAGCCTTTGGCAAAATGCCAGTGGCACAGGTACTATTGAGAAATTCTTTTATAGAAAAACTTACAGTCTCCATTATTTAGCCCCCAAGAGATGGTAATAAGGATTTGATAAATAAACCAGATAGATTTATTGGCACCATGTGAATTATCTTTTTCTCTCAATTCACAGAGCTTAAGTGGCAACCCCCTACCCCACCCAAGGTTTTCAGAGAAACAGAATCCCATAGATGGTTCTTTATGCTCATTGGTTGTTGATAATGAAATGCATCTTTTCTCCTTTTTGGACAAAAGACTTGCTAATTGCCTCATTTTTAGATTATTTGGATAAGACTATTAAAAGCTGATCAATAAAGAAATTTTCAAAGCAGAATTTCAAAAGCAAGGTGTGTGCCCTTTTACAAGAATGGAGTAGTACAGCTTTTCTGGATCAAATGTCCTTGTCATTTGAATAAAAGAACATCTTTTCTGTCCACTTGAGCAAATTGAATTGAATTGAATCCACCCCCTTTTGATCTTGGCATTTTCAAAGTCATGAATAAAGCATTTTGCTGGGGCAGAATGAGATTTCTGCTTTCCAGACTTGACCTATGAAAGGTCAGAAGATAGCATGCCAAAATTAACAACACATTTAAAAAAATCTACTTATTCGTATTTCCTATTCTCATGACTTTAGCAATTGGGGTGAAAGGAAGTGAACCTGAACTTACAGAATTAATGAAAACTTTTTTATTATAGTTTAGAACAATCAAAACTCAAAACTTCTTAAAAGATCTTATTTCACTCCCTGAATACCTGTATATTTGAAACAGAAACATAAGAAATATATATTAAAATATAAACTTCATGTAAGAATTAAATATAATCATTCGTATTACTATTTGAATTTATAAAATTATATTACAGTTAACCTATAAGTATATGGATTTTAGCCAATTATTGTATTTTATTCTCATCATAACCCCAGGGAGAATTCAGAACAGATCCTTTTTTACTGAGATACATTATGCTTAGAAGATTGTTTCAGTTACAAATATAGTGCAAGATTTTTACTGCAAGTAATAGGCATATAGGGCCAAATAAAAGTTATCTTGCTCCTAGTCTTGAAATAATTTTTCATTTGCATTTTGAAAGACAACTTATTCTTCCCTAGCGGTTCCAAATTTTATTTGTACAGTGAAACACCATCATTTTTTCTTGTAAAATTGAGAAATAGACAGGGACTGGCCCAGTGACGTAGTGATTAAGACCATGTGCTCCACTTGGGTGACCCAGGGTTTCACCAGTTCGGATCCTGGGTGTGGACATACACACCGCTCATCAAACCATGCTGAGGCGGCGTCCCACACAGAAGAATTAGAAGAGCCTACAACTAGGATATACAGCTATATACTGGGGGGCTTTGGGGAGAAAAAAATAATAACTGAGAAGCAGGCATCATTTTCTTACTCATAAAGCTTATCAAATTTAAGTAAATCCAGTGCCTAAAGCATTGTTAAAGAAAAGATGAAATGAATGAAGAAATGTCTGAATGAGGTCAGTGACCCAAATCACAGAGTGAGCTCAGGGAGGTGGTACAGGCTTCTCCCATTGACTCTAATTCTCAGTTCATAGATTTAGGGCCTCCTGTACCCAGGCCTGGCTGGAGCAGCTCTCCTGTCTCTTGCAGTATTTCTCCAAGTAGAACACAGTTGCCTGTAAGAGTTGCCCACAGGGTTAAGAATGCTTAACTGGCAGCAAGCTTGCATAATTTACGATTAGAGGGTGATAAACCAAGCTTTTGTTTTGGGGATGTTTTTATAATTCAATGAAAAGTCTACATTATCTCATTAGCGTCTCACGAAAAAACAGAGATTTCTTTCCCTCATTCTCTGACTCTGTGCTCTTTTATTGGTGGTTAGTAAGTAGGAGTGGTTGAGTTTGATTCATCCAGAGTCTTTTGACCAGTCCAACTGGTCCAAGACTGGAGATCATTTGAGTATACTCACACCAGAAAGCAGGGAGTTAATCTACTTTTCAGAAATACTGTATGTAATTACTGGTCATTTGGGAAATACTGAATTTTATGCTGCCTAAACACTAGTTTTCCAGAAGGTTTTAGTTTTACTTTTGCTTACATAATTGCACGTCAGAAACTTGGCATGTGGGTCCAAATCTGTATTAAAGCTTTCTGGTTCTGTGATAGCTGGAGAAATGTATCAACAAAACTCCCCCTTTGCTTTGCCGACTGATTCCGCCATGTTAGTGTATAAGATTTCTCGTTTCATATGGCTGGGAGGGCAGAATTAAGTTGCTTCTTGGAATAAAACAATGGCAGAAGAGAAAAGTCCATTACTGAGTTGTTGCTATAAAACAGGCAATTCAATGTGTTTAAAAATTTTGCACAAATGAAGTGGCATTCAGATATTTTAGGACAAAAACATTTTTATATCCTATGCATGCAAAGAAATACCCAAGTGTTTGCTTATTTATCAGGAAGATTATTTTCAATTGTGAGATATTGTTACAAAAAGCAACTGAAGTTTGTTTAGTATATACCAAGACCTCAGACCATCTTAAATTTAAAAGTAGATACCTTAAATTAGTAAAAAATAATTATCTGTTATTATCACAGGATTATGTGGAAATGGATGCTTAAAGCCCTTGAAATATTTTACTGTCTTTAATAAAATAAAACAGATATTTTGAACTGTTTCACAGGAAATCATTTTCTGAAATAAATAGATACGTAAAAGTAAATGCCAATTTGGTCCTTCTCTACCTAAATTAAGATGTCCAAATTTCTAAGCTCTAACTTCCTGGTTTTCTTGTATTAGTATTTTTAAATATAGGGCCATATTAAAAGGAAAAATCAAAGAAATTTCTTAAAAATAGACATATTTAAACAGTCTTAAAGATTTAATCATAAATTATGTATGAAATAAAATAAATGGCATTTTTTTAAATGCCAAAATGAGATGCTATCATATAATGGATCCAAAATTCAATATGGTGGTGCTGAATTTCTAGGCTGCCTGTGGAAAAAGAGTAGGATAGAAACAATGGACAATTTGCTGCGTCCAGTTCTAGAATTATAACCTTGAACAGAACACTCAGGGAATCAACTTAAATTACAGTGACAGAGCAGGAGAGAGAAAAGCTTTTAGGTTTTGCAGATAACATTTATTATACTTAGTTTTGTCAAGAAATGAGATATTCTATCTAAGTGACTATTCTGGATTACTGAGCCTAAAATAAAATATGTAACCACTGTCAATTAAAAAATAATTTTCAGAATATTATATTCACTTCCCTACCTTTTTCAATAGTGAAAAGTCTAATCTGATTGCTCTGATTTAATAACTCAGTGCTGCTCACACGATGCTCTCTGAGGATTTCCATTGCTGTCTCCAATAAGCTATGCCACCTGGTCCTGCCATATTCCAAAATTACATTAATTCTCTTCATAGTGTGTTTTCTCTTTTAATTAACGTCAAATTTCTTTTCAAAAATAATGCGGTAAAGAATAACTTTTAAAAATGCTAAAATCACAACGCTCATATAAATATAAAATGAACAGTCATCAAAGATTTTATAATTCACTAATTAATGAGGGAACCAGTAAGACATTCTGACTTGCTCAAAGGAAAATGCAAAGAATGCACACATACACAGGCAGTCAGGAATGCTGAAAGGAATTTACACAGAGTTGTAAAATCAGTCAATATCCACAGGGCCGTAATCGGTCGTTTTCCACCTCACAGAAATCTTTCGCACTATTATTCGTTTTCTACAATTTCTAAAGTTGTGAAAAAGCTCAGAGACAATTAAAGGCTGAGATAATGCAAAGGGGTTGACTGGACAGGACATCTAAACGTCTTTTTGCCCATTTCAAAGTCTTTCACAATTTTTCCCAACAAACGAAATAAAAATATTTATTACTGTTCCAGGCACCGTGCTGAGAACTTTACAGGTATTAACTCATTTTGTCTTTCAAAAATTATTTTATTAGTAATAACAATAGTCACTACTAATAATATGAGGAAATATTATTACTATCCCCATTTTATAGATGCCCTAACTCTCACAGGTAGCAAATGGTAGGACTTGACCCCAGGTCATCTGGCTCCATCTTTGACTTTTATGCTATACTATCTGGTATTATGGTATTACTTGGAGCTTTCAGCAGGCACACTTAATTGTAGCTGATTCTAAAGACTTCTCAAGGATTAAAAAATTCCTTTATTTTTCTATTTGCAACAAATGAAAAGAAACGATTTCCACGTTGCCATGGAAAATCACATATATGACTCTTAAGCCAACAGTCCTAGTTACACGCAATTCACTCTGCTGGCTTTGGAGTCATGCTTCTTTGTGCAGCTCCAAGCACTTCTTCTGAATGAGCAGGCTATGACTGTGTGTTAACTATTGTTTTAAATTTTAAATTACATCGCTGTGTTCTGAGTAGGATGGAATCCAACTTTTGGATCATAGGTACCTGTACTAAGTGTGGATTTCACACGATGTTGCTACATTGTAGTGACTAATCTAGACTACAATAAAGTCTGTTTCACACAGTTTAAATTGGATGGTCTATCTTAAAATCTTAGATATATTTTTAATGGAGAATAACAAAACGTAGGATGAAATAATGTACCACCCTTCACACACGTTTAATATGCTCAGATCTTTCTTACAAAATTAATAATATCAAATAAGATTATTCTCTACACTAAAAGTTCTCAAAATGTGGTCTGTGAAGCCCTGGGGCCTTTGAAAATCCTTTAGGAGAACCACAAAGTAAAAATTATCATTTTCGTAATAATAGCAAGATATTATTTGCCTCTTTCACTGTGCTGACATTTGTAGATGGATCAAAATTCATAGTGTGTAAGACTTCCGGCAACTTAGCATGAAACAAGGTAGTACTAGTAAGGCAGAAAAAAGAGTTTCACTTAAGAATGTCCTTAATGAAGCAATAAAAATTAAAAATTTTATTCTTCATTATACATTCATTATACATCTTTTTAACATTAAGTGTGACAAAAAAGGAAATAAGCATAGTGCATTTCTGCTGCACGTGTTTGTATGTTTGTCTCAAGGAAAAGCCCTTGTGAAATTGAGTGGTCAGCCCAGTTAGACTTTTTCTTGATGGAACACCATTTTTCCTTGAAAGAATGACTAGCAGATAAACTGCATATTCAGACTTGAATGTCTGGTAGATGTTGTCTCTAAAGTGAACATAGGAGCTATCTCTGTGAGGACAATCGACTATATGGTGCCAGCGATAAAGTTCAGGCTTTCATGTGAAAATAGAGTTTTCAATACTTGTATCTGCTATCATGAACTCTTTTGATGAGTCTGATGATGATATTGTTGGATGTGCCTCTAAAAATAATATTGTAAATAAAATCTGTCGAATTTTGGAAGATCTGCTTAGCGTAGGCATATCTCATGAAAAACTATAATGTGGAATAATTTAAAATCTTTGGAAATCGATCTATGAAAAGTGTAATTTTATTGCACTCACAAATAATGGTAAGGAAAATTTAGCTGCTTTGAATGAGTACGAGAAGCATGTTAATCATACTTTTAGTATTTGTGTTAGCGTTGCAAGTTGAGTGTATGAATGGAATTAAGTTCTACTTCAAAGGAAGTGAATTAGGGCTCTGAGAAAACCGTGTATGTAGGTAAATCCCAGTGGGTTCTTTTTCCTTCCTTTCAACCATCGGGTTTGAATATGTTTATTAAAAATAAATTAAGAAAGGCTGTGAAATTTGGGATAAGACTGACTGGTGGCTTTCTTTTCTTTATAAAATAAAGATGTAAAAAGTTGCAGTTTCTTTAATTTTTAACACTAAAAATCAATCATCAATTAATAAATACATTTTATTGTGAATATCCATGCAATTAAGTGCTTATCATTGATGATTATTAAAATATTTAAATATTCCACTTCAAAATAACCAGTAACACAGATCTAATTTTTAGAAGACTTAAAAGAATTAGAAGTGACTTTTTAAAAAATAAGTTAAAGCTAAATCTAAGAAATGGAATATCTTAGAAGTAAAATAATTAGTAAATTTATACACTTTGAATTAGTTTGTTAAATTATCCTATAAATATGCAAATGTTTTTTAAGAGAAAAAATACAGATTTGTACATAGGAAGATATCGTTGCTGGCCACAATTCCTTAATGTTAAAGGAAAAAAATAACATCGACTGGATCTAATTGTAGTTTTTCTGTAGGTGAGCTTATATATCTGAAGGAGTACAAATTTCTTTTATTTTGCAGTACATTACTCTGCATTGCTGTAACTAAAACTCATAACAATTCCTTGGAAAATTTCAGATTTCTGACTTCTTTTGGAGAATTAAAAAATCTGGGACTAGAAGGCTATTTCCACTTAGCAACTTTCAGATGGATCTGACACAGGTGAGCTACCCCTTTTGATGGGCATGCATTCCCCTGGGTCAACTCAGGTGATTCTTCATTTCTGTTCCTTGGCTGGACTCTGAAGGCACTGGTTTTGTGACAACTGTCAGGGTCTGGGTGTTCATTGGTAGCAGTTCCCACTTTGACTTACAGTAACCCACAAAATGAATATGGCCAAACACAGAAGACCATCTCATGGCCTGAGGATCATGGAGGCGCTCTGTTACTCCCTTCCAGAGAACCTACTGTAGGAAGCATCACTGACTGATGGCTTCCCATGGACACATCTTTGGATTCACCACAATGCTTATGCCAAGCCTCACTTCTCTCAAGCTACTCTCTGCCAGTAACTAAGCACAACAGGGTACTGGAATCTAGTCATCCTTCCCAATGTGGGATTTTTCCAAGTGGCAACATTGCCTTGGATACTCCCCATCAGCCTGGCCAAAATTTTCTGCACTTTGAAACTCTGCCTACTCCATTGATCCTTCTCTCCTTCCACGAGTATTAGATCTGCAACATGATCTGAGGACCCTTCTTACCTGCTCCTGATTCCCAACCCCTTTTCCTTTACGTGGCCCTCAAGGATCCCCCTACTCCTGGTATCCACACCCTTGCATAGACATCTCCAAGATTAGGTTATAAAAGAGGGGGTCTTCTGTTTTGGGTGCACTTTCTTGCTTGCTTTTGTAATATTTCTCTCTGTCTGTCTCTGATTGCTTGCTCACTCTGAGGAGAACAAATGCCATGCTGTGAGCAACCTGTAGAAAGGCCTACATAATAAGGAAATAAAGTTTATCAGCAATGTTGGTGAGAGACTGAGACCACTAACAACCATGTGAGTGAGCCTGGAAGCAGCGACTCTGACCACAGGCAAGCAGGAGATGATTATCTTCCTAGCCAACAACTGGACTGCAACTTCCTGAGAGACTCTGTGCCAGAACCATCCAACTAAGCCACGTTTAGATTCTTGACTCTCAGAAAATGTTAGATGTAATAAATACTTGTTGTTTAAAGCTGTAAGTTTTGGGGGTAATTTGTTATGCACCAATGTATAACTAATACATGTATATTTCCACCAATAGATCCCTTGCATATCAAATTCTCCCTTGGTATCTGCTTCTTGAGGGACCCAAAGTGATAATTGTGGCCTTTCCTAGATTTTGAGAAAATTATCATTTTCCACCCCAAATATTAAGCTTTGTAATCATTTTGAGTCACCACAACCATGAATGATATATCAATAAAGACTTCTCACCAGACAGTGCCATAGATGAGATGTGCCAAGAGGGCATGTAATTCCCTTTATGCTAATTCTAACACCATCTCTTTCTTCTCTCATTGTAGAAAGTATATCGGAGTGCAAATGAGTGAGAGTGGCATTGCTTCAGGGTTACTATTAAACTTCCTCTTGGAAAGAAAAAGAAAGATAAGAATTCACAAATGTTTGGTGTTCTTATTATTTAGAACACGTTTCTTGTGATGCATCTCACAACTGGTAGGTCAGTGCGTAGGGACACTGCGGTCGAGAAAAAATGTTAGATAGTGCTGTTAGTTATTGGTCAGCCATTATTTTTGAGGGTTTAGGGAATACTGAACACAAATATGTCCGGATTACAAAAAAGTATCCCATAAAGTTTTTCAAAATTATTTTTGAAAAGGAATTAGTCTGTCTAAACATGTACAAATCTGACCTTGAAAAGAGCTCAAAATTGAAGGTGAGCTTCTGGAGAGATGGGATTCTGGGGAGATGGCTAACTGGAGCAGGGCTAGGGGGCCATCTAACTGGGGTAAAGAGTGGTCCTTTAATGGTCTGAATTTTGGCAGGAAAAGGACATGTGCACTTGGGTTTGAGTTTGGCTCTCAATGATATCCAAGAGTGTATCAGTTATGGCTTTTTTAGTTGAAACCCAAAACAGCAAAAACAAATTCAAATTGGCTTAAGGAATGAAAAAGAAATTTTTAGGAAGAAAGTTTTGTCTGTAGGTGTGATGTGATCAAGACTCACATAATGTCTCCTGGATCCATCCCTGGGCTCTGCCTCCTGTGGGCTGGCTCCATTCTCTGAGTCCACATGGTGGGTCTGCAGCTTCATGCTCACCACATCACAGTATCTGGTTGAACCATGGATTTCTACTCTTTTTTCCAACCACTGTGGCTAGGAAGAGTGTATTGACTATCTTCTCTTGGCTCTCTAGGTCTCCTTTCATCGTGGATCTCAGCTGCAGGAGGCTGATCTGTATGGATTACATCAACAGGCTCCCATCCCTCCTGCTTTGGTTTGAGCTCAACCAACACAGAGTCCTGGCAGGAAATCACAAGCACAGAGAAGAGCCTGTCAGGGTAATTATCCATTTGTTTCCCCTGTAGGGTCATTTTGGGCTTCCCCAAAAGCCTGCTGGTCCTTGCTCTTAATATGATCCTCTGCTTCCTATAGCCTCTTCCTCTCCAAACAGTTTGAGTCTATGGGTGATAGCAGCACCAATGAACCTGGATTTCCACATTATTCCTTACGGTTCTTCTATACACTTTGCACCCTTTGTAACTAGTCTGTTTGTAAATAAGCCCTCCTCAGTTTATCCTGCCTGGAGCGTGCCATCTGTTTCTGCTGGGTGTCTAACTGTTACAGAGATAGAAACTACTGATTGCCTCTGATCATGCTTGCATCCTACCCTGGGGCTAAGGGAGCTCTACTTAGACAACCCGAATAGAGAGCGAGAATGGGAGGCAGTTATGGGGAGAAGTAGGAATGGATGCTAGAGAGGCAGATGAAATTAGTTAACTACAAAGACGTTTGATCCTGTGGCAGGGAAATTTGGTGGGTGTTTCTAAGGCAGATGTTCGGTGGATTTTGTCTGTAAGGCTTTCTAGATGAGCTATCTTGTTAGATGCATGTCTGTATCCCTTTTAGGATCTGATTACTGGATCCTGCCTCTGGATATGCGGCTGGTAAAGACTGGAAAGAACTAGGCAAGTGTGCTGAGACTGGTTTGTTTATGCAAGGTAATGCTAGTTTGTGATAATGTACATACACTGTATGATCACTCATCCATGTTACTGAATTTGGGGAGAGTCTAGTTCTCCTTTTATTTCCTGTAATTCTGTCACATCTGCACATTTCGTTGAGGGTCCAGAAGATAATTAGATTTTAATTTGGGAATTTTCTACAGAAAATGATGTATATGAGCTTGGAGGATTTATCCAGAGAAATTCCCAACCAGAGCTGATCTGCGTTTTACCTTCTCTGAAGTTGGTAGCTGAGGACTGAGTCTGTCTTCCGTTCACCTGGGCACCTTGCAAAAGCATTTTTCTTCCCATTTAGCTTTTGTTCACCTTTTACTCATTTTCCCAGTTATTCTCAGTGAGTGGAGATGCATTGGATGAAAATCACTGGACTACTGGTGAGCTAATTCTGTTCCTATATCTTACTGGTAATTGATTTATAAGTCATTATAGCTAATAGATACCAAGGACAAAATGACTCAGATGTTGAAGATAATAATAGCACATTTTATTAAGGATATTTTAATTATTATTTTCTTAAGTACTTTTAATTTTTTGTTATGTTATTAAGTACTTTTTATCATGATGTCGTGCTTTGCAAACTGAATATGAACTACCAGTAAGTCTAAAATCTTTTCAGTTGGGGTTGCCAGAGGACAGAGCAGCTGAAAATTATGCTCCAGCCAGGCTGATGGGGAGTCTAACCTCAGTCAAAATTTCACATATTATTTTAGGGAAGAACACTCTATTTGATTGGCTTTCTTACTCTATGCACAACCTAGAAACAATTATTCACCCCAATGCCATGCTCAGTCTTGAAAGCTATTTGATTTGGTTGCCGGTAAATCTACTTCAGCAAAAATACAAGACAGATCAGACGTTACTAGAATCTAATCTATATTTCTCAGTTCCTGGGGTTCTGTGTCAATAGTTCATATGATCTTTAGGGGAAGTTATTCCATATTGCTAACCTAATAGCTGAGACCAAAACAATCTTTCAGGAAGCATGATGGGGTTGTTATTATAGGGAATGTCACAAATGAGTTTTAATTGTTCCTGCTGACAATTATTAGACTCTTTTCCAAATGATTTGCTCCTCCTCACTCCTTTTTAATGAATTAGAAAAAGCTAACAATCATGTTTACAAAATTTCCATTAATCTGATGTGAGATTTAAAAATTGACACATTGAACTTGTAACAGCTTCAATGATGAAATTTCACCTCCTGCCACCTGCCTCCAATCATCATAATTACACAGACCAATACTTCAGGGTTCTTTGATTTCTTTCCCATGATATGATTTGCTTGTTTGTAAATATTAAATATTTTCACAGATCTGGCATTTGGATCAAATAATATGTTCCTTTTTCACTAGGAGTTCAGGTGGATATGAAGAGGGAATGACAATGAACATAGAAAAGATATCTCCCTGCTTCCCATCCCCAGATTGATGTACACACACCCTACTATTGGGGCCAAGAAAAAAGGAGGCTAAGACTGATAGGTGGCAAAAGGCACAGACCTCACTAGCCCAGGAACGAAGCCAGGGCAAACAAGGAAATCACCTTAAAAACTATCTTCAAGAAAAGAACTTGCTTAGCAAAATAAGAGTTCCAATTCTGGGAGGGTACCATGGATCTATGCCAACCCCCCTAACTGTGCCCTCCAGAAGTAAAATACCATGGCTACAGAAGGGGAAACTGTACATCTTTGTATGTTATGTAAGGAGGGAAGGCAGAGAGGGAAGGAAAGAAGGAAAAAAATCATGGACAGCTGTGGAATATGCCAACATATAATTGGTTATTCTATATCCTCTTCTTTCTTGCCCAGTCAATGAGGAATGCATTCTTGTGTGTGTGTTAACACATTATGGTTTGTGCACCAGAAGCTTGACTGCTTCCTTGTTAAGAAGACACACTTGAGAAAGTATTACAACAGTGCCAAATATAATGTGAAACTTAGATCAAGAATAATATTTAGTGATAAGATAGATTTTGAACTATATTAGCCTTTATACAGTGGCATTTGATACTATGTATTTAATGTGTTTAAAAACCCAAAGTCAACTCATTTAAACTATAATGAAATTATTTTCTCTTATAACAAGGGCTATGGAGGAAGGAAGTTTCTGTAATTCAATAGTTTGCTAATTTCACCTTAAATCTAGTTATTTTGGTGTTTCTACTTGCCATCCTTAGCATATTGATGTAATCTTTGCCCTATGAGTACAGCAGTCCAATTTCACATTCATGTGGTAATATTTGGAGACCAGAAAGGAGCTATGATCCCTATTGACCCACTGTTTGTTGTTCATTTAATCAGTGGGGAAAACTTTTTGGATGCTCCCAGACTTCTCTCATGTTTATTAACTAGAGTTGAGTTATATGCCTATATATGACTCATAAACTACATAGTTTGTTGAGAGGTGTTGAAATTTGTAAAAAAGTTTTTCTGCATATTTTGAAATTGCCTTTTTTATCCTGTTAATACAATGAATTGCATTGACTGGTTTTCAAAAGTTAAGCCAACTTTGCATTTCTAGGATAAGCCCCATTAGGGCAGAGTTTATAATTCTCTTAAAATAAATTTTTGGATTTAATCTACTAAACTTTTGTTAAGAATTTTTGCATTAGTATGCGTGAAGGATTTTCATCTGTAGCTTCCTTTTCTTTACATGTCTTTTTTTGTCTTGTTTTGTTTAGGTATTGTCATAATGCTGGCCTCACCAAAAAAATTGGAAAGCATTTCCTCCTTCTTAATTTTCTGGAAGATGCTGTGTAGAATTTGTATTATTTATTTTTTAAATTCTTAGTATAATTCAATAAAAACACGTAGGCCTAAAGATTTCTTTGTGGGAAAAATTTTAACCACAATTACAATTTCTTTAGTAAATAAATATATATTGTTTTTATTTTTATTTTCAATTCAAAATAATTCAATTAATTCAATTCAAAATAATTTCTGATTTCTATTTTGATTTCTTCCTTGACCCTTGAGTTTGTTAGGAATATGTTATTTAGTTTTCACATATTTCAGGATTATCTACGTATTTTTAAGAAATTGATTTGTACTTTAAATCCTTTGTGGTCATACAACATACTTTGAATGATTTGAATCTTATTAAAATTCTTGAAATTTGCTTTACAGGGGCTGACCCCGTGGCCGAGTGGTTAAGTTCGCGCGCTCCGCTGCAGGCGGCCCAGTATTTCGTTAGTTTGAATCCTGGGCGCGGACATGGCACTGCTCATCAGACCACGCTGAGGCAGCGTCCCACATGCCACAACTAGAAGAACCCACAACGAAGAATACACAACTATGTACCGGGGGTCTTTGGGGAGAAAAAGGAAAAAATAAAATCTTAAAAAAAAAAATTGCTTTACAGTTCAGAATATGGCCTATTTTGGCAAATGTACCATGTGGTTTTGAAAAGAACATATATTAATTGTAGGTTATTCCACAAATGTCAATTAGGTCAAGTTATTGATAGTACTATTCAATTCTACTATATTCGTGTTATTTTCTGTCTACTTGTTTTATTGTTTAATGATAGAGGGATATTGAAATCCCTGAGCAAAACTTTGGATTTGTGTGTTTCTCTGTGTTTCTCCATTTTTTCATGTATTTTTATAGCAGTTTTGTTGAGATACTATTCATATATATAAAATCCACCTTTTTAAGTGTACAATCCAGTAGCTTTTAATTATTTACAGTGTTGTGTGACCATCATCACTATCTAATTTTATAACATTTTTGTCTCCCCCTAAAGAAAACCTGTACCAATTAGCAGTCATTTCTAATTTCCCCACTGTCAGCTCCTGGCAATAATTAATATGCTATCTGTCTGTATGGATTTGCCTATTCTGGTCATTTCATGAAAATATAGTCAAACAATATGTCATTGTTTCAAAATTAGAAGGGTAAATCCAGTCATTGTTACTCCATCTTGGTTAGGAGCCAAAGTATAAAAGTCAAATTTGTGATTTAATGTATTTAAATGAAATAGGAATCTTCTAGATGGATAAAATTTATGTCATTATCTATCTATCTAATCACATGTAACACACCTGCACTATATTTTTGCTGCAAAGATTGCAACTTTAAAAATATTTTAAAACCTCCTATAAATTTGAACATAAAACTTTATATTTATCATAAGCAAAACAAAGAAATTTTATATGCATCTGGCAACCAACATATTGAATTAGAAAGTAAAGAACTGATTTCATGTAAACTCACCTTCAGCAAATATAAACAGTATGTCAAATTTCTTAATTCCACCAAATGTATTCAATGTGCTTAAAACAATACATAAAGCTTACTTTCAATTTTTGCCTTTCAGCCAGATGTTTTGGCATCATGAAGCCAAAACTCTAGACTGATTAAAATTATGAAGGAAAATTTACTGTTCTGTCATGACGAACACAAGGACTCTTTTGCTTTACGGTATCTGTCAAAGGGAATTATGGCAAAGAAAAAACTGGCAAAAATACTTCCCAAAATTACAACAGAGAAAGGACTGACGCTTTGTAGAAGAGATTGTATAAATAAGTTCATCTACCAGAAAAATATTAAACTTCATTATCGAAAAATGCAAACTAAAACTGACAATAAGACACTTTTTCTTTCTTAGTTGATATTTAACCTATTATTTATAACTTTTACTTTATTTTGACTCTATTTCTCTTATATAATTTTACAGCATGAATTTTGTTTAGTTATTTTAAATAATAAGAACCATACTTTCCTTCTATAAAAATTAAGGGCAGAATTTGAAACTGAATCTAGAATTTAGCGTTTTGAAGTACAGATACTAAATCTAATTTAAAATCTATCAAAGAAAGAAAAGAAATGGAAAGTATCCTTTCAAAATCTGTATTAAAAATATTCTATAAGTGTCTTAGTTGTGTTTACCGGTAATTGTGTGATATATCAATGACAAAATCTGTCTTTTTTACTTCATTGTTTCTAATTTGTTTAATTATAATATACTAAAAATCATATCCTGATATAAATTATCCCCCAAATATTTTACTTTGTTCTCTAAGAAAGACATTTTAAAAATAATTTTTAGCATTATGTTTTTGTGGTTTTAACCTTTATTTCCCTAAGGACCGTGAAGTTGAGCATCTTATCACATGATTGTTTGCAATCTGTTTATCGTCTTTGTTGAAGAGTCTGTGCAAATCTTTTGCCAATATTTTTTATTGATTTATTTGTCTTACTATTGAGTAGTCAGAGCTGTTTATATATTCTGGATACAAGTTCTTATCATATGTGTGTTTTGGAAATATTTTCTTCTAGCCTGTTGATGTTTTCACACTTTCTTAACAATGTCTTTTGAAGGGCAGAAAATTTTAATTGTTGATGAAATCCAAGCTATCTCTTTTCTTTTATCTCTCACACTTTTTGTGTCCCATCCAAGAAGTCTTTGCCTAACCCAAGGGCGCAAAGGTTTTATTGTATATTTTCTCTCAGAAATTTTCATAATTTTAGCTCTTGCATTTGGATCTATGACCCATATTAAGTTAATTAATATATGGTTTGAGATAAAGATTTTAAAAATATTATTTCAGGACCATATGATTAAAAGACTCTCCTTTCCTCATTGAATTTCCTTGGCATCTTGGTCAAAAATCAGTTGAACACACTTCGTAGGTCTGTTTCTTGACTCTCTATTATGTTCTATTAATCTGTATGGTTATTATTATGCCAAAAGCACAAAATACTGATTTCTGTAATCTCAAAATCAGGGAATATGAGTCCTTCAACTTCATTCTTCTTTTCCAGAATTGTTTTGGTAATTCTAGTGTTTTGCATTTCTATAAAATTCAGAATAAACTTGCCAATCACCAAACAAAAAAAATCCTGCGGTTTTAATTGATATTGCACATCTGGTAGAATGGCTAAAATGTAAAAATGATAAGAATACTAAGTGCTGATGAGGATGTGGGGGTGACTGGAACTTTCTTGAATTGCAGGTAAGAATAAAAAATGGTACAGCCACATTGGGAAAGAATTTGGCAGCTTCTTATGATGTTAAATGTGCACTTACCATGTGAAACAGCAATCCTACTCCTTGGTAATTATGACGAAAGATTTGCATGCAAATATTTATGGCAACTAATCACCCAGAACTAGAAACTATCCAAATGTCCATCAAGTGGTCAATGGATACACAATTTGTGGTGCATCTAACTTGGGGAATAGTACTTAGTGATAAAAAGGAATAAACTACTTACACATACAACAGCATAGATGAATCACAAAACATTGTGACAATTGAAATAAGCTAGGTGCAAAGGATTACATATTGCATGTTTTCATTTATGTGTCATTCTAGAAAAGGCAAAACTATAGAGAACATAAATACAAAGTCAAATAGCTGGAGTAGGGAGAGAGAATTGCCAGCAAAGGGGCAGAAGGGAACTTCACAGGCTGATGAAAATGACATGGACTGATCGTTGTGGTTATGACAGGGCTGTATATATTTGTCAAAAATTTCTAAATTGTATACTTCAAAAGGAAGAATTTTATTGTATGAAAATTATGCCTCCATGCACCATGACAAAATAAAACAAAACAAAACTATTTTTCAGAAAGACCAATCAGTTAGCATCGCCTGCACAATTTATTCTAGACTTTATTACTCTAATGGTGACATAAGCTACAAGTCCCAGGCTTCTTCGTCAATATAGGAGTTAAGAAGGGCCTGGTATTGAAAACATGGTGAAAAGACCCTAACTCGTCTCCTTTTCTGTTTTCTGTCGGAAATAGATGTATATTCTTATATTCAAATACTTCCAATTTTTTTAATGTGATGTGTGATGTAAGATTTAATCAGTATCTTGTTTCTACATAAGTAATTTTAATAAATCATTTAATACCAGTCCTTATATTTTCTATCAACTCAAGTTAACTTGCTTTAAGAGAGTATTCATTACAAACTTTGAGATGGATTTTCAAAGTTCTCGTCGAGTATTCCCTATAGATTTCTTGGCTTACATTTAATTTGAAAGCTGGGAGATAATTTATTCTCAATGAAAATCTTGTATATTTAGTTGGTAAGCCTTTTGAACACATTCACAAGTATATGAGGAACATGACCTTTGCAAAACAAACTATTGTCCTCAAGAGCTTTTGATCAAATGGTATACTGTAGCCATAACAGCTGCCATTTAAACATCTTACGGAAAAAGGTCAGACACTTATCATAATTCATATGACTGATGAAAAAAACAAGAAAATGCCTTTCTCTTCCCTACTTGTCATCCTTTTTTTTATATAGAAGACTGCACAAAAATGGTCTTAGTTCAATTGTGTTTATGTTACAATTTACTATTTTCTTTCTTTTTTTTAAAGTCATAGTCTATAATCATTCACCAAGTAGTTCTCTGTGGATGCAAAATCCAGATGGCCTGGCAGATGGAGCCTGGAAGATTGGTTGAAATGTCCCAGACGCATCCATCACTTAAACACTCCATAGGAAATTTGAATAAAACTAAAGATCTGAAATTCTATGGACTGTAGAGGGTAGTCAGCTGTAAAGTTCATGTGCAAGCACACAGTTGATTATGACTTCTTAAAGGATCCTTGTGCTATTTCTGCATTATTTAATCAGTTGACATTAAAGAAAATCTATGAAATCTTGATGGCCAAAAATCTTGATTCAGACTTTCCCCTTCTTTCACGCTTTCGTACCTCATTTGTAGAAGCTGGACTTGGACATGAGGGAAATTCTTCTTGCAAATCAGTTCAAGAAGTCTGAGGTGTTCTTTTCTTGGACAGAAATCAGGCCGTTAATCAGTCACGTCAGTTTATAAATATGTGTTTCTATAGAGGGTAGTTTTTCTCAAACATTAGTCAAAAGGGTGACCTAATCAGTCTAATCATTTACTGAATAGCAATTATGTGCTCATAGCAAAAGATAGCTGTTGACACTGTGTTTTCATGTAACAGATGCTCTATAGATACTTGCTGGTTCTCTTGTGCTTAACTATTTTCATTCATGTTGAAATCCAGGCTGAAACTAGAGAACGTCTAAGGATTTTACTGGCTCCATGAGATACACCAATGTGAATTTAGACTTAAATTTGAAACAAGCAAATGAACAAAGAAAAAGAATTTTCTTAAAAATCAAACACAAGTGATATATTGGTGATTTTCAAGCACGCCCAACACTTCGATCTCTATATTTTCAAATCCAGGTAGTATTTTCTGGAAAGAGTTTAAAAAATGCATCATATAGATTATATAAATGAAGTGGGGATTACTTGGGGATATTTACAAGCAAATACCCAATGGTACAAGCAAATACCCAATGGTTTTATCTTCAAAAGGATATCGAAAGTTCTGGACAGTTTATCTCCAAATCATTTTGAGGCTCATTGGTGGAGATTCCTGGTTCTGATTCACATACCTCATATTCCAGCTCAATGCTGTGAAGTATGGAATCAGTGGTGGTCCAGAAGCTACTTTTGGGCAGTTCACTGCATTGTAGAGGAAGTGTCAAGAGCGAAAGCTTAGTTTTAAGCTGCCATTTGACCTGGAATATAATTTCAAATACAATTTTTCCACTGTTTTCACAAAACAGAGAAATGAGGTGGGAAGAAAGAGAAAGGCATGACCTTGAGCATCACCAGAGACCAGGAGAAAAAAGCCTTTTTGGAATCATTCTGTTCCATCAAAATTTTATTGTATTTATTTTTGAAAGCGCTTTTCCAGTAATGTGGAGAGATACTGTTATTCAATCCATTTTAGTGACGCAACGTCTTCTTTTAAATATTTTTAAATGAAAAATTAGCAATATAGAATATATATGTAAATTAGCAATATAGAATATACAGAAAAATTAGCATACAGAATATATGTGAATGTGAGCACAGGCAGTAACAGGCAAGGCAGAAATGTGGAAGTGGCATGATTCAAGTTTTGAGGTCATTGCTCTGGCAAAATAAGGCTTTTCAGGGCTGGCCTGGTGGCATAGTGTTTGGGTTTGTGCATTCCACTTCAGCAGCCTGGGATTTGTGGGTTCAGATCCAGGGTGTGGACCTATACACCACTCAGCAACCCACGCTGTGGTGATGTCCCACATACAAAAAATAGAGGAACATTGGCAACAGATGTTAGCTCATGGCGAATCTTCCTCACCAAAAGAAAAGATAATAATAAGGCTTTTCTCCCATCCCTGGACTCATGCTTTTGCATCTCCGCAAGCCAGTTTCTCCTATTTCCTGAGAATGAATGGTCTCGCTTCTCTGCTCAATGAACTTCTGGTCCATCTTGAAAACCAAGTCAAATGTCTCTGGAGTCCTTTCTGAAGACCTTCTCCACACAGGCTGGTTTAATAACTTCTTCCTCTCTATTCACATACTGTTCATTTTTCCCTTTTAAGATTCGATACCAGCCAATGATTCTGCACCCAATTATAATGTGTGTGTGTGGGGGGGGGAATTTTCCTCACATAACACCAAGCAATTCTCAAACCCCAGTTGAGTGTCCCACAACTCAACTCAATGCTGACACTGTAGACCTGGAGGTAGCATCAGATTGCACAGGTTAAGAGCTCAGTCCAAGACTGTCCCTTTCCCACTTCAGATTCAGTCTCAAGCCTGGGTTGTTACCTGTACTTCTGACCTAATGTCTATAAATGAGAGGTTCTCATGACCCCCTCCTTGGGCCTGATACATTTGCTAGACTGGCTCACAGAACTCGGAGAAGTTCTAGAATACTGGTTTGTTATAAAAGAGTATAACTCAGGAAGAGCCAGATGGAAGAGATACACAGGGCAAGGTATGAGGAAAGGGCTTGGAGCTTTCATGTTCTCTCCAGGAACATCACTCAGCCTGCAACTCCACAAATTCAGCAACCTAGAAGCTCTCCGAACCCCATCCTTTTGGCTTCTTATGGAGGCTTCATTACATAGGCATGATTGATTGAAACATTGGCTGTTGCTGATCAATGCAACCTCCAGCACCTTATCCCTCACTGGAGGGGAGAGGGTGGGACTGCAAGTTCCAACCATCTCTAATCACAAGTTTGGGTCCCCGGGCAACCAGCTGCATCCTAGGTCACCTGCGTGCTTTCCAAAAGTCACCTCATCAGCATAATAAAAGAGACCTTTGGTGCTCTCCACACTTAGAAATTCCAAAGATTTTGAGAGCTCTGTGCCAGAAAGAGGCATGAAGACAAAACATATATTTCTTATTATAAATCACAATATCACACCTTTTTTATTCATTTTTCTTTAAAAGAAAACTGAGCAGTAGGAGTTTAAAAACTACAAGCCCACACACATTCTTCCTATCTTAGTAAAACTTCATTTTCAGACCCCTTTCCTATAGCTCCACATATCCAAGTCTGATGTGTAATATTCCGTTAGAGATCTCTGTCTCGTCAGTCCTATGAGATTGTGACTTGTCATGAGCCAGTGTTATCATCTTGTTCATCTTTGTCTGCTCAGTGCATGCCATCGTCCTGAACATACAACCACCTCACAGTTTAATATTGTTTCGATTTGAATAGTAATATAGGAGACAAACAGCCCCCATGTTAGGGTCTGTGTTAATTTCTCTTGCTCTGCCTGTGGCTTGTCCTTTTAAGCCTGCCCCTTTAAAAAGAAAACCATCTATCTACATGCACTTTTGGTCTCCAGTGTCTGGGATCTGAATGAAGGTTGAGATATTATTAGCCTGAATTTTATGCCACACTTTTTCCCCCCATGAATTTAAATAATGCTTGATTGTACTGAGTCTTCCTTATTGAGGACTGCTATAAAATCATCGAACTGTCAGCCCGTGATTGTAAGAAAAGAATTCACAAACATGTAAAAAAAGATGCTGAGAATTATCTTCCACGAAAGGAGATTCCACGAAATCCTTTCAGGAAAGGAGCTAGGCCGGTGGCACTTTCTTTAAATCTAGCAACAGCCTGAGAAATGATCACGAATTATTTTGCTCATGTATTTCATTCTGTATTGGACTTGAAGTATTTTGTGATAAAATTAAAATAAGTTAGACTTTGTGGCAGGTCAATATAAAAGAACTTTTAATCTGTTGATAGTAATCATGTAACAAATATTTTGGCATCATGAAAATCTATGAGTCTAAGTTTCCTCATTTGTAAAAGAGAGAAATAGCAGAATTTCAGGGCTCCTACAGTAAATGTAAAACATCTAACATATAGGGATGGCACAATAAATGACAAATTAAATGGCTAAGAACTTTAATTACTTACAGATGAGCATATGAATTGTGTGTCTGTGTCATCAAAATGTCACACTGACATCTTACTATTGTCTGGATGATTTGCTGTATGCAATAACTCCGGTTTTCTGTGTCACAGTGTTTTTGTGGTCAAGAGTCAGTTGTGGTGTGAAAATATATGTTTGGGACTTAAATAATTAGTACGTGTATTTATTATTTATTAGGTGAAAACGAATGTGAACTCTCTAGATGTTTCAATTGATACAATTGAGACAATAATGATTAACTACTAGGCTTGTTTAGTAATTCTCAAAGGACCATCCCAGGTGCAACTGATGAACTTGCTAAAAGTGCAAATTCTCAAGGCCGCTCCCAGATCAACTGAATTTGAAACTCTTGTTATGATGCCCAGCAATCTGTGTGTAGACAAAACAAAACAAAACAAAACTTTCCAGGTACTTTCAATACACGTTGAAGTTTGAGAACCACTGGTTGTAACTGGTTTAACTGGGCAGAGATGCCCAGTAGCACACTACTTTATGGTATATTTCCAACTTATAGAAACAATAGATATAAATAACCTCAGGAGAATAGATAGCAGTAAAATGTAGTGAAATAATTAGTAAATGATGGTTTTGGAATATATATTACCTTTGGTTTTAATATAACTTGTTTAATTTAAAATATATGTGGTTAAGTTTTTACTAATGGCTATTTAACAACTAGTTGCAAAGTTCCTGAAAATTTGACAATCATTTCTCCCAAGTCTGTAGGGGCCAGCTTGAGCACACCACTTGGGTAGTAATATTTTCTTCTCTTTATCTTCTTAGTTTTTTCCCTATGACTGGTAGAATGTACTGGAGAGAAAGAAAGCCTGCTGAAACAACCCACTATTCTAAATGAGATATAGACGATACTTTAAGGAGGGAACTTAGGCTGAAAGATGTGGCATACTAGTAAGTTGAGCCAAGCCACCAGCATTTAATTTTTAATATTTTTTCTATCCAAACTGATGAATTATGCCATAGATTATTATTACTGCACACAGACAAGAAGCTGTCTCCATCATTGTGTTATGGAATTTGTTCTAACTCCTCGGTGATAATGAAGGTCCATCCATCCTTAGAATGGAGATATCCTCATCCCATGCAGAGCACATGCTGGCGCATTCAGGAAGATGCAGGGCGTGTCCATGTAAACACAGCATGTTCAGAGATCTGTGGTTGAAATGGATATCAGATGCGAAGTTGAAAAGCTGTCCCAGGTTCTCTGGAAAACATCCTCATCACACGAAGACTCAGAGAATCAGCCGAATAGAAACGTCACTCGTTATCTGGCAGGCATGAGTTTATATCCCCACCCCCAAACTCGGCTTCTGTTCTGCTCCTTTTCAGCATGAGTAGCCCACTTGTTAGAAATAGTCAACTAAAAAACCAGTGAGGGGGCGCCATGGGAAAGGCATTTGGGCAGGCTATGTAGAACCACCCAAGTGGAGATCCTGAGCATTTATTTCTCCTCGTGAATTTCTGAAACATAAACAAGAGAATAAAGGTAAAATTAAGGGAAAATCACTCTATTATTAGCTAAAGATTTTATTCTAAATATCAGGATGAACCACATGAGGTTATAACTTTCCCACTCCTAAGCAAGCTCAAGCAGCCTCAACCCGAGCGCCATCTTTCCCCCGCCATGTGAAGAATTAGACTCTCCCCTTCATGGGGTTGCTGTGAAGATTAAATGAGAAGACGCAAATAAAGCATTTAGTCTGGATTCCTGACGCCTGCCACATAGTGATTTTTCAATAGTGTTATGTCTTCATAGAGGAAGAGCGTGTTTGCCTCAATGGCCACACCACAGCTGGCCCAGGAATCCAGACCTTCACAGGATAACCCAGTAGACTCAAGAGGGGTGGTCACACAGGAAAGGAGTGACCCCTCAAAGGGGCGTGAAGAAAAAAGTCTTGGCTTAAGAACACTTCTAGGCCTTTTGCCACTCATGCAGGGTGGGGGAAAGAGCTAGAAGAGAAAGTTGAAAGAAGGAAAGCGAGAGAGAGACAGAGAGAGAGAGCTGGCTTAGCTACATTATCAGCCCCCTGGATCAAGGAAGATTATGGGCATACCAAATTAAGCTAATCTTATACTTCTTTTAAAAGTTGCAGTCATGGAAAGTGTGGCTTAGTCTCTGTCCTCAAATACAGCCATTCAGCCTCTTATTCCTCCTACTGGTGGTAGCATAAGGGGCTGGAATAAGGGGAGCTGACATGAGGGGGAGTCAGGAACACAAAATGCCTTTAGCTTCCCTGGCAGGCCATCCCCCTGATTGGTGATGCTCTCTTGAAGAGTTTAATGAGAAAGGCAGTCATTAACAAGCAAAAGCTAGAAACTGGGTCATCTTTATGCCAGAACACTGGAACGGGCAGCAGCGAATGCCTGCTGTTGGGCGAGGGTTAAGAAAACTAGACGTCCAGAGTTACGTTGCACCCTGAAAGGCATTCCAGCTCTCCATGGGACTGTCTGTGGCTGAATTGCTTCCCGTTCTTTCTTTCTCCCTCCTATCTTTAATTCAAACCCAAATTCACTGAGGCATCGGCCGACGCTGCAGTCCACAGGTGCAATGTCTTCTTGCTTGAGGAAGCCTCAGTTCAGCTCCTAAGGCCTTCGGATTGAAGCTGGCCTATCTGGGTCATCTGGAATAATTTTTCTTAAAATAAACTGATTATGGACTTTAATAACATCAATAAAATGCCTTCACAGCAACATCTAGATTAGTGTTTGATTGAATAACTGGGGACTACACACTTGCCAAGTGGACACATAAAACTGACCACCACACCCACCTAATAGATTTAATGTTCCTAGTCGCCCTATAAATATAACGGTCAAAAGACATTCCTAACATGGCCAGTGCTGCCCTCCAGAATTCCCGTCAAAGCAGCACTTCAGTCATAATTGAGCTTCCACTCATGTGTCTTGCTAGCTCCTCTTCGTTTTTTTGTTTTTTGGGTTTTTTTGGTGAGGAAGTTTGGCCCTGAGCTAACGTCTGTTGCCAATCTTCCTGCTTTTGCTTGAGGAAGATATTGGCCTTGAGCTAACAACTGTGCCATGCCTGGGATCCGAACCTTTGTACACCGGGATGCCGAAGAGGAGCACACAAATTTACCCAAGAAGCCACTGGGCTGGCCCTCCTCTTTTTCTTTTCATACAAGCAGCTTCATTCTCCTGGATATACTTACCCTCATCTACTCCCATTGTTCATCTCCTGGGTATTCTTCTAGATTGAAATGTCACCTCTCTCAGGATGTCTTCGTAGGTCTTGTCTCTCCAGCACTCCCATAGCATTCTGTGCTAATTCCTATAAGAGTGTTGGTCATATTTTATCCTAATAACTTGTTTCCTTATTTGTCTCACCATCAAGAGTGAACTAGGAATAGGGACCAGGTCTCATCCGTAGTATTTCTAGTGCCTGACCCAGTGCCTCACATGTAGTCGACACTCATTAGATAATTATTCATTGATGAAGTAATGAATCACAAAAATTAATATCCAGAATCAGAAGCATAAAGGTTATACCAAATGATTATATTTTCCAGGTTGAGCTGATATTTTACACTTGTGTCATGGTAACCCCCGAACTACAAATAAATCTTGAACATGCTCATGGCAGGAGAATCAATTTTGATCAATTATCAAAGAAAGTTATAAAAATCATTTTCCCATATATCTGAAGTTCTCAATCTAGTACTCCTTTTGAAGGTGATGAACAGTAGATAGAGAAATATTAACACTATTGCAGTTAGGATGATATTTATAATTCATCCCAAATAGTCACTTATATAATAGTTTTTGGGCAAAATGAATGGACAATTTCACATATCAGAACTATATATGATACAGACAGGATATTCATTCTGATGTTACTATGAGGGAATCCTAAAATCAGAAGAGACAGATCATAAGTTAATTTTAAATATTTTGGGGGAAATTTAATTTAAACCCCCCCAATGAAATTGAACAAAACTTTACTTTGAGACAATTTAACAAATATTTATTGAATGTCTATCATGTACTGAGCACTGTTAAGGGCTTTGGGCCTAAAAATGTATGGGTTTTGCTTTCTTGTGGATCATACTCTATTAATCTACTTTATTTTTCTCTCGAATTTTCAAAAAATGAGTTAAAATGCCTTTCTCTTTCTTTCCTAAGAACTGCTATATAAAAAGTGTTATGCTTAGGGATTTATTTTTTTTTAAAAATTCAAAGAAGCAAAGCCTTGTTTTTCCTTTAAAATAGCTGATAGGACAAAGTGCTCCTTTACTTTGCAAAATGATGCCTTTTTTGAACATAGAATATAAAATTCCTCCTTGTCACATGCATAAAAAGAACTATGAAACTGAGATATGATCAACAAATTGTTTGTCAAACCCATTCCCTTATTCATTGGTAAAAAGAGGAGAAATCCACCTTTAATTAAAGGTATCCTTTAAGATTTGCATCTCAGCCTGCATGTCTCTTAGAGAAGGGCGTGAGGTGAATTAGTGATGTAACACAGGAAAACTCATGGAATATATGAAATCTGGTCTTCAGCACTAGCTTGTTTTAGAATCTCTGAAACTTTATGATACTCTTGGGAATCTCTCTCTGCCCAGCCTGTACCAAAGGAAATTGATTGATTCATTGATTGGTCGGCTTTGTTGGTTCCCGTAAAACAAATGTAAAAGAATCAAGGGTTAAATAAAGTGAGTTTTCATGTATAATAGTCCTGGTTCAAATGTCTGTCTCTGCTATCTACTGTGACCTGGGGCATTTAAATTATTTTACCTGTCTCACTTTTTTATTCTATAAAATGGGCTTATGCATGATACAAAGTTGTAGGGTTTAATTATTAAAGAGTAAATGAATGTAAGGAACAGTATGCTTAGTAAACACTCATTATGTTATAAATATTTTACGTATCAGTATTCAGAAAAGCATCCAGTAAGACGTTGTTAAAAAGAGACGGGAGAAAGTTAAAAAAAAAAAAACATATCTTGTGATCCAGCAATTCTATTTCTGGATATCTATCTAAAGAACATGAAAGCATTAACTTGAAGAGATACAATGCCCCTGTGTTCAGTGCAGCATAATTTGCAATAGCCAAGACTTGGAAGCAACCCAAGTGCCCATTAATGGATGAATGGATAAAGAAGACATGGTGTATATAGATACAATGGAATAATACTCAGCCATAAAAAAGATGAAATTGTGCCATTTGTGACAACATGGATGGACCTTGAGGGTATTATGCTGAGAAAAACGTCAGTCAGAGAAAGACAAATGTGGTATGATTTCACTCATATGTGGAAGATAAACAAACACATAGTTAAGGAGAATAGATTGGTGTTTACCAGAGGGGAAGGAGGTGGGGGGAGGGCAAAAGGGGTAAAGGGGCGCATGTGTATACTGATGGATGGAAATTAGACTTTTGGTGGTGAACACAATGGAGTCTATGCAGAAGCAGAAATATAATGATGTACTTCTGAAATTTACAATGTTATAAAACAATGTGCCCTCAGAAAATAACTAAAACAAACAAGCCAAACCAAACTTCTATGAGTAGCTAATAGGTGCCAGGAAATGTACTGTATGGTTTACATGTATTTCATTTAATCTTTATAAAAACGCTATAATACATACATTATTATTCTAAATCCATGAAAGAGGAAACCAAAATGCAGATTAGGTGGCTTTCTCAAAGTCATAGATAATAAGTAGTGAAATCAAGATTCAAATTCAAATCTGTTTCACTCTGCATCCTGTGTTACTTCTTCTACACCTTTCCATGTTCCATTGGAAAGAAATTTACCTTCAATTCATTAATTATTTCTTTAGCCACATCTAATCAACTTTTTATGCTCTTTGTTGATTTTTTAAAAATTTTCACAACTTCTTTTAAATTTCTAGTATTTACGCTTCCTTCTCTTGTAACAATGTGATTGTTTTTGTATCATGATCTTCTTTTGTTTTGTGTTTGGAATCATTTTCTCTTTCTAAATAGTTTATGTATAGTTGTAAAAATTCTTCCAAATTATAAAGATTCGTCCAAATTTCTTATTTGGATGAATTTCTCAGTTCACTTTTCTTCATTGGTTGGTCTCTAACCATATTTTTTGGTGTTGGACTTGCTCAAATTTTTGTGACATTTGTCTATGACCTCAGTTTCTAGAAAATTATCCTCTGAAAATGACATGTCCTTTGAGCTTCAGAGATCTTCTGATGTGGGCAATTTCAGAGTTACCTCTGTCGGGGTGCATAAAGTCATTAGATACAAATGAGGTTTTTCATTTATTTCCTGGGATTTCTATTCCACATGAGCATTATAAATGTAGTACTGATGTGTGCATCCTAAAAATGCCATGTCACATACGATCTGTGTGTCGAAGATTTGCTCCAGGTAGTAGAAATTTTCCATTTATCATTTGTGGGTAAGTCAACATTTTTCCAGGCCTCATTTCAATCAAAGAGCCCCATCTTGGCTGTGTGATACCCAATCCCATCACATTGCAGGCATTAAAACTCCAGTTCTTAGATTTATATCTGGCTCCTGGACCTTGGCGGCCAGCCATAGAGTTTCAATTCTTACTCATCTTAGAAGCTATGACTTTTCTTTTCTCTTTTTGGCGCTTGGATATTTCACTTTTTTGCTTTGAACTCAGCTATGAATTTTAATTCTTTAAATGCATTTTGCCAAGCATTTCTCTGTGTATAGAGTGGATGGGATGGGTCCCACATTTCTCAGTCCATCATCTTACAGAACATCCTCTCTATTTGTGAGGATCATTTATATGCATAATTTATTGTCCAAATTTTTTAGTAAAACTGGGCACTATTAATAACTATTCTGGGACAATAGAACTGTATTGGTTGGGGTAAATAGTCCCCCTATTTCTATGGAAATGAGTGTATCAGAACACTCTAAGAGAAGAGGTTTCAGAGGAAATCTTAATTGGTCTATTCACTGGAACTGAAGGAAATCTTAGAAACTGAGAAACCTGAACAACAGGGTTCCTTTGAGGGCATTTAAGAATTGAGGCTGCCTGATAATTCTCAGTGCCCATATACAGTCTGTACTCCCTGACAACGATGTTCTATATATAGTAGCTTCTGTTCATTAGACTCTTGAATACAAATCTGTGCTAGGGTAATTGAGAAGAACAGTCTACAGGGTAAGACAAGCATTATATGCTTCAATGTAATCACCACTCCCCAGTTCACTATTTAGCAAACAAAGTGTGAACTTCATTAAAAAAAAATTGAATGAATCCTTTATCACAGCTGCAGCCTTCATGGAAGGTACCAACTCACAAAAAAGTGGAAGGGAAATAAAACCAGTATGATTTTAGAATTTCCGTACTGGTGCTCTGAATCGGTTGTTCTAACTAATAATTTCCCTTTTCTTTAGAAGAAATGCATATTATAAGGAATATTTTTAAAACCCCATCTGCTGATTGGCTTATTTATTTATTTATATGTGTTCAACCTCATTTCACAAAAAAATTTTGAGGTGGAAGTAATTATGCTGGTCAGGTGTCCAGCAGAATTATAGTGGGGGGACCATTAGATGATATTACCACACAGAATTTTAGAGTTGGCAAGACCTTAGAGACTATATCATTTTCTGTGACCTTAATTAGGCAATCTGACTATTCATCATTATTTGAGGCCTTGGAGAAAATTCTTGCCTTCTCTAATCAGCATAAGTCTTTTATGTATCCCTGTTACTGCGGCTAGTCTTATAGGTCATTTGCAGCAGGCTGGGCTACTAATAACCATCAGTAATTACGGTACTATTGTCTCTACAAGACGCAGCCATTCCCAAAATGTGTAATGTGGTTTTACACCCCTATACAGTACGAAGCAACTTTTGATGCTGGAGGAGGGCTCATTCTGAGAATTTCAATCAAAGGTGGAGCTGTACATCAGCCCAACTAAGCTTCTTTGGCAGCTGTAAACCAGCACCTCCATGACTTGAGTGTGTTCTTTTCTCTCCCTGGGATGCATACATGCCTCTTCTCATCCTTGTACTGCTCACAATTTTGTTTATCATGCATGGACCAGTTTTCCTGTAGCCCAGTAACTCTACATTTTAGAATATATTCCTGAGAAACAATTCTAAATGTGAAAAATATTTCTGAACAGAAATGCTCCCGTCTAACTTAATTAAAATAGTCAAATATGGGGAAATCAACAAATTACCAGGGGATTTTATATAAATTATGGCATGATATGCCATATTAAATGTAGAAAACTAAAACAAGGAAGAACAGATTATTGTAACATGATTTTAATTTTTGCAGTATGTTTTTTGGTATTTTGTATGACATATGAATTGCTCTTTGAGAAAAAAAGTTTCTGAAAAAATGATGCTTATAAGACTGTGTAATTAAATGAAGACTTACTAATGGCCTAGTTTTGTTTTAAAACATTTCATGTACTTTGTGAATTTTTCTATATAAAAAATAAAGCCCTCTTGTACTGAAAACATAGAATTAAATATACCAACTGTTAACAAAGATTTTACTCTTTTTTTCTTACTTTTCTGTATTTTCTGATTTTTTAATGAACTTTGATTATTTTTATGATTTGAAAAACTCAAAATTTATTTAAAGATTTAGTTCAAGATCTCCCTTCTCTGCAAAGCCTTTCTTTAAAACTATATATGGCTATATCCACTCTGCTCCCACGTTACTTTAAGCATAGATCTTTACATCATTGGTCACATTGTATTTTGATGTTTTGTAAGCATAATTGTATTCCCCAAGGCTCCATCTGTTGTTCACTCTTAAACTTGGAGAGTCTAACATATTATCTGGTTTCGATTTAGAGTAGCTCAATATTTTGAATAAAGTCTAAACAAAAAGTCTTTTTGTCCAGTGCTTCCATTCTCCAATGATTGGCCTCATGGATAAGTCTTGTACAAATAACTTTTCTTTTTTTATAGTTATTTTTTATTTACTCACAGGGTTTAGCAAAACAGATAATGAAAATGAAGACTTTATAACTCAAAAGGCACAGTTATCCTGACTCCTGAAATTAGTTCTTAGTCAAAGGTTGTAATATTTAAAATATCTTCAAATATTTTAAAAGTAAATACTGTAAGTGTTTATTTCTATGTGAACATCACTAAAATATCTTGGAAAATATATTTTTAAATGGCTTAGATAAAAGTTATCAAAAGAAAAAATCATTTTTTAGAAGAAATTACAAATTAGACATTCAGTTTTTGATACTGCCTTATGTCAACTATTCTTTTAAAATAGCTCAGATTTATCTTTACGGAGAATAAATGTGAACCCCTAGTTTGAGGAAAATAATATTTTTATAGGTATATAGAACTTATTTTTAAGGCTTATAATAGTCATCATTTTTCATTTAAAAGTAATTTATTATTTCTGTGAATATAATTTACATGATGACAATGATTCATTGACTTGTTTCTGTTTTTATTGTTTTTTATTTGAAAACATGTTCCCTGTTTAAAGTTATATGTGTAGCCCTTAATCTCATTTGCTTACCTATTTGTCATGTTTGTTTAGATATTGGAAACCAGGTAGACTATAACTAAGCACACAGCACTTACTCATTTCATTCAGAAACCAGTGAGTGGAAGTATCTCCTTTCAGGACAAGTATATAAATCACTTAGATATAGGGTATCTGTGCTTATGAGGAAGGTTCTTGGCAGAAGAGGCCATCGGACAAAAGAAAAAGAGGAAGAGAAATCTAGACTATCATAATTCAAAGTCTTGAACATATTTTTAAAAAGTCACTAAGGCTGTTCCAGGGCCAATATCTAGGTAGGAGCCTTGGTATCCAATATGTCATTCATTCCGGGGTCCAGGACTGTGCAGAGAGGCTGCCCAGGATTTTCGGAAAAGAAGTGTATGTTTCTTGTTTAGCTGGCACCAGGACTGCTTACTCGGTAAGTTGTAATTATCAGCTTACTGCCACCTTTTAGTAATTATTGACATCAGGAGTCTTGGATCAACTAATAATAGTATATGAAGTTGAGTATAATTGTGTAATATTTAGACAGCTTTAAAAAAAAGACTAAATACCGCCAAAACCCTGGACTTTCCTGAAGGATTATAGAAAAGGAGAAATCAATGTGGAATATGCTTCCAAAAATATTTGCATTCATTTGAATAAGAGGCAATATTCATGCTGAAGTGGAGCACCCCAAACCACTCATCATTATCAATAAACACACAGACGTCCTCTAAACATGATAACATGGTTTCTCTGTATAATTCTATTTTATAATTTCAAACCTAGCGATGCAATTAGGACTATAAACTATGTAGATTTACCTGAGCATGTAACGACAGAGAGTGGATCAGATCAATTGCAGATACTATAGTTGGCCAATAAGACCCAAGGTCATCCAATGTCAACCTATGTCTGGTTACTAAGAATATCAAGCCATTTTCTTGTTGTTGTAATATTTATTACATTTCTCCTTCTCTAGAAGATTGATAAATTTAATGTGATTGTGAGAATGTGATTAACCTATATGAAGAGATCATGATCGCATAAGAAACTTGATATAACGATATCAAAGTCTTCATAAAAAACAGCATATTTAAACCAATTTCGAGATGGAAATATTAAATCCCTTCATCTTTTATAATTGTTAATTTGAAAATGACATTTCTTATAAGACAAAGTTATTTGGACACATAATGAAAATATGCCAGAGATACATCTTGCCTTTCTGAATAATTTAAAATGAAAAATATGTTATTTCAAAGCAAATATGATGTTTCATTTGGTGAATGAAGAAGAATCAAATTCATTTTTTTAAAGTCAAATAAAGCACAGTTTTTTTAAACCTTAGTATATTGTGTAGAGGTTTTAGTGTAATCGACAATTTTACCTTTTTAATTACAACGTTACTCATAATTTGCAAAATATATTTTTAATCTTTTTCTAAGTTTTTATCAGGCTTTTGGAGTCATTGCTTCGACTATAGCTTTGACATTTGAACTATATTCATTTAAGTGACCTAATATGTTGTGAAAAATAGAGAATCTTAGAAACCTATCATTTATCTTGATGTTTTCATTGTACTCTTAGGAAATGAGACACACAACAGTTCAATGGTGAGCTTTTCAGGCAGGTATAATTTTATTTGTCCTTCTCTTAAACATTATTTATCTTTCTTACCTAAGGTTTTCTTTTTCATTCAGTCAGTAAAGAGCTATTGACTATCTTGGAGCATGGCAATGTGAAAAATTTCACTAGAAGAACTCTAAAAATCAGAGAAGGTGCCTTTTGAATTGAAGCAACTTTGCCTCCCAGAAGCAAAGAAAGGAAAGTCAGATGTATTGACTACCCACTAAATGTTAGCTGTAATGCTCAGCATGTTATATACGTTATAAATTCTCAGCCCATGTTTCTGCAGAAGAATCTAGATTGGAATGGGGCTGAGATTTAGATATATCTACATCTGGTTTGTAGAGAAAAGTAATCCTTTGCCCCAGACTCTCACCAAACACCTGTTCGTATCTGCTAATTTAAGAGGATAGAGACGTTACTGGAGGAAACATACAAAACCAAACAAAAACTGAATGTGTGCCCTTAGTTAGAGTTTAGGCACATGCAGATGTGTCTGGTAAAGTTGGGAGGTTGCAGAAGTGATGGTGGGGGGCACGTACAGAACTGTATCAACCTGTTTGAGAGTTTGCTTTGGTAAGGAACCAGTTTGTGGCAAACTAGATTCAGCAGTAAGTTCTCACTGTTGGCAGGAAATTGTGGTTGTGGTGAGAGGGAGGCTGATGATAGCTCGATCCATCCTGTCACCATATTCATGATGACAGGAATACATGCGAGGGAAATTAATTTTATAATAATGATGGGACCAAGTAACTCATCATTGAGACCCCCATAGATGCGTATTCACAGTGGTGGGAGCCATTCAACTTCTTACTTTCCAGAACACTTTCCTCAGGCACGGTGAGGACTGAAGCCTAACCCCGAGGTGGCAGAGACCATGGCAATGGAGAGTCAGAGCACAGAGCTGAAGGGCCTCTACTGACCACGTAGTAGATCTGGAAACTGCACAAGCCACACTTGCCCATGAGTTGAGTAAGATTTGAAGAACTCATGGAGAAGGCCATGAGGTTCTGGGAGCTGGGGTCTAGGGGTATAAATGGACCTGGATTTGATGAAATTTGCTTTGAACTCTTCATCTTGGACTATACACCCAAAAGCTCATGAGGCAGAGGAAAATTTAGGCTACATGTATGTATGTATATATGTATTTTTTTAATCTTCTTCTTGTCCCAAGATGGTAGATTACAGAATTACCAATGATACGGTTTATTATTATTATTATTATTATTTTTTTAAAGATTTTATTTTTTCCTTTTTCTCCCCAAAGCCCCCCAGTACATAGTTGTATATTTCTTGTTGTGGGTTCCTCTAGTTGTGGTATGTGGGACGCCACCTCAGCGTGGTTCGATGAGCAGTGCCATGTCCGCGCCCAGGATTCGAACCAACGAAACACTGGGCCGCCTGCAGCGGAGCGTGCGAACTTAACCACTCGGCCACGGGGCCAGCCCCGGTTTATTATTATTTTTAAGTAATAAAAATGGGAGGAAAGAGAAAATAAGTTGAGGCAGAGGACAGGATTTAAGAAGATAAAGTACACTACAAAAAATAAAGACACAAAATAAAGGCAGAACTAAGATTTAAGCTCATTATGACCAACTTCAAAGTCCAAGGTATAATATCAATGAGGATTATGGATATAGTTTATTTAAAGCTATTTCGGTATGAGAGATTATGAGGTGGGGTGGAGAAAATGAAGGAAGAGCTGTGTGAATTTCTAAGGTTCATTGCTGTGAAGGTGCAAAGGTTTTCTGCTTTTTTTTCTGAATTTAAGGCTATTTCTTTATGCAAAAGTCATGCTGAATTTTATGATCAATATTTATTCTATACAAACCATTTATAAAGTAACTTCTGGATAGGGTATGTACCTATGAGTTTTCTTTATGTGACTTAAACATGGTACTTCACAATTCCAACCAATATATCATGTTCTTGAAATGCTGGGGCATTAGACCATCTTGATATATGAGTATAATACCTTAATGTGTTGTTCTCATGCTGTTATAATTGAAACAGGTACCAAACAAATAAGTAAAAAAGCTCTGGCCAATTTATGATTTATATCATAAACAGACATTAGGTCTATTAATAATAACAAGAATATTTTTAGATTGAAATATAAAAAATTAGGCCATTTAGCATAGAGGGAAGAAAATGATGTTGAACAGAATAAAAAGTATTTTTGCAACCTACCAGTTTTTACAATCATTACAGTAGAAAAGAAGTAGTTTCTATGTGATTTTTACAGATTGGAGATATGCTGCTTGGTTTTAAAAATTAGAAATATTTAAGAAAGTTATTTTGGATTATGTGCTAAATAAAAGTAAGATTGAACCAATAGTGTAATAACAAGTGCATAACTTTGAATCTGGACAGTCCTGGATCTGAACTGTCCATCGCTTATTTACTGTGACATCAAATTACTTAAATGCTCTGATCCTGAGTTTTATCATCTGTAAAATGGGTGTAATAATACTGTCATTGCTGGACTGCAGTAAGGATGAAATGGGACGATATATGGGAAGCATCAAGTTTTCCATAAACCATAGAGATTATATACTAAATGAAATAAACTTATCAAAATTAATCTGTTTGCCATACACTTAATTTTCTCTTTTCCTAACTATCCCTAGCTGTCCACACACATGAATCTCATTGTACTAAATGAAAGAGGGCAAGTGCAAGGTTACGTATCACATGATTCCATTTATATAATATTATGGAAAAGCCAAAACGACACAGAGAAAGATAAGTAAGTGGTTACCAGGAGGTGATGGTGGGGGAGGGGCTAACAACAAAGTTCCACGGGGCAATTTTGGGAGTGATGAAACTGATCTGTCTTTTGAATGTAGTGATGTTTACATGACATTTTTTTGCGTGCCCGAACTCACAGAGCTGTACTTTAAAAAGACTGATTTATCGTATGTCAATTATAATTTAATAAAAATAATTTTAAAAATTAAAAGAAATGAAAATTTCTAATTACTGTTTATTAGATAGTTGATGAAGTCACACTCCAGAAGAGAATCAGAGGCATCTTTGGGAAAAGGACACAACACGTAGAGTTTTTGTTTGCAAATTTGGAGCTTGGACCTACTGTTTGCAGCTAAAAAGCTCAGAGAGAACAAACACAAAGTCTATTCATAAAACTTCCAAATGGGATCAAGATGGCATGCAAGTGATAAAAACACCAGCAATCATAAAAATATAAGATGAGAAATTGAAATAATATTGGAAAAGGACAAAAGTAAAATATTCTTAAGGATGACAGGAGGAAAGTATCTACAGGAGGTAAACGCTGATTGTGTTCAAGACTTCGAGAAATAAGATACAACAACAATGAGTCAGCATTGGGAGTGCACTAGAGATTGAGAGGTGCTACTGAATATGTGGCTACCGGTAAACGGTGATAACGCAAGCATGACACCACAAATTCTGTGCAAACCTATTAAGGGAATTTGTGCTGCTCATCAGAGAGAACAGATGGCCAAAGCATCCTTTTTAAGCATTTGAAGGGCTAGATTGAACTGTGCTTTCCCTCTCTCTCACAATGAAAAGCAAACAGAAATAGCTCTAAATTATAGCTTAGATTATTCACTTTGGATATTTTCAAGGTGTAATCAGGAAGGTATGGCATAGAGAGGTCAAATAGTCCCTGGGAGGTAAATAGTGGGAGAGAAGAGCATGTACTGGTGAGTCAGAGAAATGTGAATTAATGTCCACTCTTTGCCATTTCATCAGTATTGATATTGGGGAAGTTCTGCAAAGACCCAGTGAGTTCTCAGCATCATTACACAGAGACACAGAGTTAGGACACAAGAAGCTATGGCCTTGGTGGACATGGGAGTGTGTCCTTCTGATCTTAGACTACAGGAGTGAGACTGATTTAGAGCCCTGCTTGTGGCTCTGAAATCCATTGCTGTGTTAGTGCCAATGACTGAATTTGGCAGGGATACTAAGGAAGGACCACTCCTGGGAGATGGGGGAGGGATGATGTGGCTCCTTCTGACAGGTGATTTTGGCTCAAGGACTCCTCAATAGCCTTGCTGAATTTTCCTTAAAACTGCACTGCAGTCTAAGATGCTTGCACCCAAGCTTCCTTTCTTCCTTCTCTCCTTCACTTGGGATCAGAAATGCATTGTGATTTGACGGCTCTCTCAACTTCTCCAGTTTTGTTCCCATCCCTTAAGATTTTCTTGCACATTGGACTCAATCTTGACGTCTGCTTTTCAGAGGTCCTCAGCTAACACAGAAGCCACTTGTTACTATCATTGATATTAATATGCTATTTCTGCTGGCAGTAATTGTTGAATTTAAGAATATATTCCATGGGAATTCTGTAGAGATCTTAGGGATTTTTTTTAAAGACAGTGAGTGTGCTAAACTATGGTGTCCTTGAGTAAGGTGGTCCCAAAGACAGGTAGATATGCTCCAAAAAGTGATTACAGATGAGTTCAATTTATGGCATGCCTTCCTTTCTCTCTTCTTGATCATATTCCTTCTCCCTTTTAGACTAAGCTTGAACACTTTTTCACACATTTTTCTAGTGCTTTTTACTTTCTTCTCATTTCGTTCATTTTTAGCTTTAGAAAGTAAGCAACAAAAATGTTAATTTGATTTAGAAAAAGGAAGAGAGAGAGAATAGGAGAGAAAAGCCCAGATCCTTACAGAATCACCAAAATGGAAAGACTTGAGAACTTCCTGGGTAAATGTTCCTTTAAGATTCTTTCTGGCCTTGTGATTCAAAGTCAGGTTCAGTCATCGCACCAGGAATTAAAGGATAGTAGAGGAGCAGGGGCTCATGATGGGAGTTGTAGTCTACACCCCTGCACTCTGACTCCAAAAGCACAAATAATCTGTAACAAATAATTTTCTATTCTTTTCTGAATTGCTTATCAATGTCCACCACTTACATGACCATCTATCTCACTATGGTCATTTTGATGGTAAATTATTCTTAAAATCTAATGGCAAGACCCTTTTAGTAGGGCCTCTTAGAATCCCCACAGATGCAGAGAACGACTTCATTCCATCCTTGAAGACTGTAATCAGGTCACTCTTTAGCATTTTTTGTTCTAGTCTAAAAAGCTAGTTTCATTTATTAATTTGTGTATTCATTTAGTGAGTAATTTTAGTGCCTTATTATACCAGATTTTTTTTTTTGCCAATTTCATTACTTGTGTTTGTATTTCTTGGGCCCTCTCCAGTTGTTCTAGAATCTTGGAAAGGCTGATGACCAATATTAGACACACTGTTATAATAAGGATCTCATTTGCCAAAAGTATTAGATGCTAAGTCTTTCATTTTAATGTTTTATTATCACCTAAAATACTATATCACTTCCCTTCCTCATATCCCACCCACCAACATGAACTCTGCCCCAACCACTAGAAAAGTATGTGCTAACATTGCATTTATGATCAAACACTACTTTTAGATCTTTTCTATATTACATTTAGTAATTTGTCTTAGTAGTTGTTTGTAATTTACCCATCCTATTTTGCAGTTTTTAGTACCAGCATGTGGCTAATTTATTCACAATATTTATTTTCTTTAAATTCTTTTTTATTTCATTAAACTCAGCTTGATATAAAATGAAGGTAAAAATCCAAGCTCTAGCACTTCTTAGCTGTCTTTGGACAAATTGCTTAACTCCTATATTTAGTAATCTGGAGGATGGAGGCAATCACATCTAAATAACAGGGACGATAGGAAGGAGGAAATGGCATAGTAACACAAAGTTAATGCAAAGTAAGTGGTCAAAATGTTAGTGTCCTTCTTACAGATGTGGGCAGTTACTTTATGCACACTGAATCAGAATAGGAGAAAGCTTAATTTGAGAGAGAATCTAGTGGAAAAAAACTTTCAGAAAATAAAAAAAGCTCAGAAAAGGAATATAATCTTAGCCCTTTTGGAGAAAACATATTTGACTAACTTAAAAGAGAAGGATCAGATATCATATTCTTTTCATATTTACTTTAATTTAGAGCAGGGCCACAGAGAAAATGTGTTTTTTCCCCCATTTAAACATCTGAGAAAATATTCCAATACAGAGGAAACATGCATTTAATTTTCTCAAAACGAAAGAGCTTTGTTTTTCATTAGACCAAGGGAGAAAAGACTAAAGGGGAAAAGCTCGGAAAAAAGAACCCTCACAGGCATAGGAGAGCTACCTACAATATTGGAAACGTTGTCACACGGAAGAGGGGCTCGTTTGGTCCGAGTGGACCAAGAACTGTGGTTGGTACAGGGATGAAAAGAGTCAAGAGAAAAGCCCTTTCTAACGCTGAAAGCCATTCAAAGATGGAATGGACCATCTCAGGATGGGTTAGTTTCAAATCCTAGAGACTGCAAAATTATTTTGTCGTAGAGAATTCAAGCTTTGAGCGTTGGCCTCATTGGACCTGTATTTCTCAAGCTAATCTATAATGCAGAGCAGGAAACTCCTTGAAAGACCTTCTGGGGACTATCAGAGTAAGGGTCCAGGGAGGAATGGAAGCAGAGAGAAGCTCCCTTGCAACTCCTGAGCCCTTAAAGATATGGAATAGAAAGGAACAGGTGGGAGGCCATACACGTTTGCCTTGCCCATTCTTGCACAGTGGTTGGCAAGCAGATATCTAAACGCACCCATTCTTTCAGGTGGTCCTGCTCCGTTGAAGGCACTAGGGTGAGAACAGGGAATAGTACAAGGCAGGGTCAGGGTTCCTGACCTTTTGAAGCATAAAGGTAGATTCAAATGGACCTGATTGACCAACCAGTGAAGAGATTATTAAATAGAAAAATTGTCAGTTTTGAGAGTGCCATAAAGGAAATAGGTGAGGGGCTCTGATAGAGAAACCTGGGGATGGGGGTGGAGTAGTCAGAGAAAACTTCTCTAAGGAGATGCCATTCATCAACCTGGGAGCTTTAGAAAATAGATCAAAGAAAAGAAAGGAAAAGGAGACAGAGATAGTGATATTGACCCTGATATCAGTTTCCCCACATTAAACCCAGCATATATGGGGTTAAAATCAAAACGCTCATTCCCTGCTTACTCTCTGGCTTCCTGGCTCCAGAATCCACTATCCTCCATGGAGATAGACACCATCAAGGACAAGCACCTGGATTATCTCCTCCCCACAAAGAGATACAGACTGGTGGGAAAGCTGCTGACTAGCAAGGTTACAGGCTTCCTCCTCTCTGCAAGTGTCTCAAGGCCAAAGACAGGCTGGTGGGACAGCTCTGACCAGCAAGGCCATATGCTCCCCCTCCCCTACCTAAAACACCAAATAAAAACCCTTCCTTTTAGCTTTTCAGGGAGTTTGGGATTTGAGCATTAGCTGCCCTCTCTCCTTGCTCAGTGCTGTGCAAAAATAAAATTCCTACTTTCTTCCGCCACCCCCGGTGTCAGAGATTGGCTTGCTGTGCAATGGGTGAGCGAACTCACTTCAGGTTCACTTCAGGATGGATGGATAGATAGACAAGTAGATAAGATAAATAGATAAGTAGATGATAGGTAGAGAGATGATGGATGATAGATAGATATGACAGATAGGTAGGTAGGTAGGTAGATAGATACATAGATAGATACATACATAGAGATGATAGATAGATAGACAGAAAACCAGCTTTACAAATAGAGAAAGAAGACCATCTCTGAGGCACAAAAGACCTTGGCATTTTCTTGAAAATGAAAGAAAACCAGTGTGATCACAAGATTTGCTCTGGGTGAGGCCTAGAGTTTGAGTCAGGGTCTTTTAGGTAATTAATTCTATCCTAAAAGAAAGGGAAACCATTGTAAGGGTTTAAGAGAAATAATCAGGGGCTGGCCTGGTGGGGCAGTGGTTAAGTTTGCACATTTCACTTCGGTGGCCCAGGGTTTGCTGGTTCGGATCTCGGGTGCGGACATGGCACCGCTTGGCAAGCCATGCTGTGGTAGGCATTCCACATATAAAGTAGAGGAAGATGGGCATGGGTGTTAGCTCAGGGCCAGTCTTCCTCAGCAAAAAGAGGCGGTTTGGCAGCAGATGTTAGCTCAGGGCTAATCTTCCTCAAAAAAAAAAAAAAAAAAGAAAGAAAGAAAGAATCAGAACAACTTATATTTTAACAAGATTGGTTTTTAAATATTTCTCTTTTTATTTTGAAAAAAATCAAACATAAAAAATTTGCAAGCATGGTACCATGAATTTCTTTATATTCTTGACCTAGATTTGTGACATCATATTTATTCTCTCTCTTTATATAGATAACTATGATTATTATTATTTTTACTACTATTGAATAATCCGGATCTGTTATAAACTGCATGACTCTTTACCCCCATGTAGTTCAAAATCTCCAAAGAAAAAGCGCATTCTCTTAGATAAGCCCAATACGATGACCAGATTCAATAAATGTAACATTGCCGCACTACTATTATCTGATACATAGAGCATATTTAAATTTCCTCTACTGTCTCTCTAATGTTCTTTACAGCAATTAATCACATTTCTGGATTCGGGATCTACACCAGGACCACGTACTGCATTTTGCTGTCACATATTCCTCATTTCCTGTGTTCTGGAACAGGTCTCTCAGCCTTTGTCCTCATTACAATGATGTTTTGAAGAGTACAGGCCAGTTGAGGTGCAAACTCAAAGTCCTTCAGTTTGGAACTGTCTGATACTTCACCACGATTAGATTCAAGTAATGCATTTTTGGCAAGAAGACCACAGAAGTAATGTCCTTTTACAGGAATAATACAGAAATGGTGACCTTCTCAGCACAGCACATCAGGAGATCCGTGATGTCACTTTCTCTTATTAATGGGTGATGCTAACTTGGACTATTTGGTTAAGGTGATATTTGCCAGATTTCTCCAATGAAAAGTTATCATTTTTCTCTTTCTTTTTGAGAATCTGTAAATATCCTGTTTTCTATTAAACTCTTACTCAGTAGTATTTAGCATTAATGATAATTGTTTTTTTTTTCTGCTTTATCTCCCCAAACCACCCCCGTACACAACTGTATATCTTAGTTGCAGGTCCTTCTGGTTGTGGGATGTGGGATGCGGCCTCAACGTGGCCTGACGAGTGGTGCCATGTCCGCGCCCAGGATCCGAACCCTGGGCCGCTGCAGTGGAGCACACGAACTTAGCCACTTGGCCACAGAGCCGGCCCCTACGTCCTTATTTATTTATTTATTTATTTATTTATTTCAGGAAGATTAGCCCGGAGGTCGCATATCCTGCCAATCCTCCTCTTTTTCCTGAGGAAGACTGACCCTGAGCTAACATCCATGTCCATCTTCCTCTACTTTCTAGGTGGGATGCCTGCCACAGCATGGCTTGATGAGTGGTGCGTGGGTCGGCACCCAGGATCTGAACCTGCGAATCCCAGGCGACTGAAGCAGAACATGCGAACTTAACCACTGCACCACCGGGCCGGCCCCCTTATTCATTTTCAAACTCAAATTGTCCCATATTGGGCCAGAGAATTTCTTTCAAACTGGCTCATTTGTCCTTTCAACAAGTCCCTTTCAGGTTTGAGCACTTCCTTAATTTTTGGCACCAAGGTTTCAAGTTCCTGCTCAACCCTAGTTCTTTTAGTGGAGAGTGGTGTTCTGAAGTCAATATCTGGAGGAGGTTCATTCTTGGAGCTGTGTGAGGAGTGTAGAATATTGCAGGGTAGAAGGCAATTGACCGAGCCGGTTGCAGTCCTCTGGGTGAAAGATCACCATGCCCTCATCCTAGGTAATGGGAATGGAGAGATGGAGACGAGGACATATATTTTGTATATAATTGGATATGTAATTAGATCTGGAAATTGCTGATATTTGGACATTTGGATGGTGAGATAATTGGATATGGAGGCAAGAAAAAAAAGGATTCAAGATAATCCCAGGCTGCTGAAACCCACAGCCAGTGAGGTGTGTATATTGCTCGTCTTTGATGCCGCTTGTGAGCTCACATGTTGATGATTCTACACCCTGGCAGCTGGGCGTTGTGATGCTGTCTTTTTGTTGACTGTGCGGATGTGACCAAACTTACGTCTGCATCTGTAGGGTCATGCTCACGCGTTGCCATGGCAACCTCCCAGGGTACAGCTGCATGATGGTTTCAGTGGCTTTCATGAATAGAAGCCTCTGGAATCAGCTGCCTGCAGGTACTTGGAGGTGACTCAGCTGATGCCAAATAGTGCGGGAACCTTAGTCTTGCGTTTAGAAATAGAGAATTAACACAGGGAATATTCTCAGGAGTTCTTGCATAGTGAAATGGTGATAAAAGTTTGAAATTTGGTTAAAGAAAAGGCCAGTTTGTGAATAAATATGAGCTGGTCTTCCTATTGGAAATATTTAATTAAAAATGGGAATACAAGTATAGGGAAAGCAGCAAGAAGAGATTTATGTGATTTATATATTTGATGTATGTGATGATAAACTTATCCTTCTTCATTTCATACTTAAATGAGATTTGATTGGCATTTATTAAGACAATTTCAAAACTAGGAACATTTATTTTGTCTCCTATCTTTCTCAGCTTGCACATACATAAGTGACAATCTTTTCAATCTATGATCAAAATATCGTAATACTCCAAAACTCTGGTTGATGTTTTTATGTGTAGACAAACTATGTGCCATTTTGACTTTTATAAAAATAAAGTATTCCATGTGTACAAGTTCAAAGAGCATTTCCTTGAAGGGAGAGATCTTCTGTTGTGTTTGGGAAAATGAAATATGATTCATGTAAGTGACCTTGCAGCTTTTTAGACGAGTGGTTTTTCTTTGGATGCAGACTTCTTTGTTTTGGGGGAATGGAATCCTTGTCTTTTTCTCCCGGGATGTCTGGTTTTGTAGCTCAGAGCAGTTTTATGGCTCATCTGCTGTCTTTGCAAAGCCCTGAAGTACCAGACACAAGTTCTAATCTCTCCCTCAGAAGTCCTCTCTGGATTACTGACCTACTTAGCATGTGGCCTTGGGTGTCTGAAATAGTTCTCTGGTGAATGTGCTTGGGGCGGACAGCCTACTCTGTTATAGTCTATTAAATGCTTTATATCAGGTTAGGTGTTTAAGAGGCTAAATTCTGCTTCCAAACCCTGTGGGCTTGAGGCCCAGCTCCATCCTCTCCTTTCTAACTCTGGGACTGCAGACAAGTTGCTAAAGTGTTCTGTTTTCTCAGCTATGAAATGAGGATAGTGGCAGTCCTTTATTCATCAAATTGTTTTGGGACTTCAAGGAATAACCTGTAAAAGGGCTTGACTTCCGGTCCTTAGTAAAAACTGAGTGAGTGGTGGTTATTTTAATAATAATATAGCTATCATTTTGTAATTGCTAAAAGTGCAAGGTCTATATGAACACTTTACTGATCTCCTCTCTTTTAATGTTTACAGCCACCCTGTGAGGTGGGTGCCGTTAATGATTCCGTTTTAGATCTGAAGACATTAGTACTCATAAAAAGTTAAGGAAATAGTCTAAGGCAGTGCTAGTTGAGCTGGAATTCAAACCAGCTCTGTCTGATTCCAGGTTTACATTCTCATTTAGAAAGCTATGCAACCTCTGCCCATACCCATGTCTGGCCTATCACAAAAAACAAGACTAGGTACTTTATGTTTGTTAATATAATAGCTAATGCTCATGGAGCACTCACTGTGTTAAATATTACCAATAACTAGTATGCACAGAATGTTGGCAATCTGTTGAGCTACATTGTTTATCTGGATTATCTCCTTTAATCCCCTTAACCAACGGATAGGTTAGGAATGAATTATTCTTATTTCACAGATGAGGAGATTGAGGTTTAGGGAGTTCCGTGCTTTGCGCAGTGTCCTGGAGACACTGAGGTCTGTCTGACTCCATGCCTAGCACATCTCACCACAAGTGACAGAATCAATTTCTACTGTTTTAAGCCACCAAGTTTCTTGTTGCAGCAGCCCTACAAAACCAAGACACCGCATACGCTCCCCATCTTTTCCCGGAACCTGGGACGTCCTGACCGAAGAAAAGAGGATGACGGGCTATGTATATTGCAAAATCTAATTTTAGGGAAATCGGCTGACAACTTTTGTATTTTGTCAAGATGAAAGAGACCTAGAGTTATAGAAAACAAAGCATTGTTTTATTACCTTAGCCTTAAGATATGCTAAGCTCAATTATTTCTCAGCTTCTCGGGGAAGGACGGTCTGATCATATATGACTGAGAAAAAAGCTCTGCTTGCAATGGGGATTGACAGAGACCAGGGACAGGGGAGGTATTGCAATTCCTGGCCAGGAGTAATGAATCACTAAACTATGGAAAAAAGGGGGAGGCAGTGAATGTAGAAGGTATAAATGCAAAAGATTTCATAGTGAAATTTATAGAAAATGATGCCCGATTAATTTTAGGTTGTGCTGAGAAAAAAATCAGTTAAAAAAAATAACTCAGCATTTTCTAGTTTGTCCAAAATTTCCAATTTAGTATAGGTCAGAGTATTAGTTTACTGGGGATGCTGTAACCAGTTACAAAAACTGAGTGGCTTAAAACAGTAGAAATTCATTCTCTCATAGTCTGGCGGCAACAAATCTGAAATTAAGGTGCAGCAGGGCCGTGCTCCCTTCGAAGATCCTGGAGGAGAATCCGTCCTTGCTTCTCCCAGCTTGTGGTGGCTCCCAGCCTTACCTTGCCTTGTGACTGCCTGACTCTCTCAGTCTTTCTGTGTCCTCTCCTTTACTTATAAGGACACTAGTCATGGAGTTTTGGGCCAAAAACTTCCACTGGCACCAAAGTCTTTGGGAGCCACATTCTGTTTTTTTTTATTCTCCTTTACAAAACTTTCTCCAAGGAGTTGTCTTTTGCTTTTCAACCCTGTTAAGTCTTGCTTTCTTATCAACTATTCCACTGAAACTGCTTGTGTCAAGGGTATCAATGACATCCATTTGTCCAATTCAGTAGACTAGTCTCTGATTTGTTATTATTCATATCCATTTCCCTTGATTTCTGCAACACTCACTCCTATCTCACTCATAACTCCTCAGTTTCTTGTTATCTCATGATCTCTACCCAAGCCCTAATTGTTGGAGCTCCTAGTGGGTGGGTTGTAGAACTTCTCTCTAGCTGTGTTCTCTCCTTCAGTGATCTCATCCATTCTTTTGGTTTTAATTACCATATATATGTTCATGATAGCCAATTTTTTGCTAAGACCTTGAATGTGAGTCCTGATTCTTGCATCCATGACTCTCCCCAAGAGTAGTCAAATTTAATATCTGAACTAGAATCCTCACCCCTCCTCCTCACAATACTGTTCCCCCGTGAGTCCTAGGAATCTCAGTAAATGACATCAAATGTTACCCAGTTGTTTATATGAAGACGTTAAATTAGTAAAATGGAAGCAACACAAAACTAAGTAAATTCTCAGAAAGTAGGAAAACACAGGGCAACGGGTTGAAAAAGAAAAGAATGAAGAAAACTAGAGAATCAATGCAGAAGATCAATGATTCCACTAATAGGAGCTACAGAAGAGAGGAAGACAAAAAAGGAGGGAAGGAAACTTGCAAAGAAATGATACAAGAAAAATTTTCTAGAACTGAAGTGAGCCAAACCATGACAGTGTATTTCCAACTTGTGCTTGGAGCTAGTATAATGTCTGCTCACATTCCATTAGCCAAAATAGTCCCAGGCAGTGGAGTGAAGGAATATACTTTTCCTGTAGTGAAGGATGAGAGGGACTAAATTGTTGTGGACTAGTTGTACAGTCCACCACAAAGGGAGTAGCCAACACATCCAGGAAACATGGTCTGAAAATAAAAATAAGAAATCTATATTTAGTAGAGGAAAGAAGCAAGTTGATTTCCAAGATGATGGTGAAGAGATAGTCCCAGGGTTTAACTACAGTAGATCAGGAGGCCAACAAATTGAGAATGGAGCTAGAGAATGAAGGGCTCTGAGAAGGAGGTGCACAGGAAAACAAAAAGAACTGATTGATAATCTGATAGGTTTGTATGGAAAATGGAACTAGAAACCCTTGAAATAATATTTTTTAAACAAATAAAATCCTGTCTTTCTCTCTTTAAAACTATTCAATGTCTCCCCACTTCTTTCAGAATAAAATTAAAAATCCGATAAGTCTTGTACATTTCAGCTACTACACGTGCCCTGGACTCGTTTCATACCACGTCCCATTTGTCCACTGAGCTTCAGCCATCCAGAAGCTTCCCGGATCCTCAGCCATGCCAAGTTCATTTTTGCCTGAAAACTTTTATGCCTGCTGACTACTGGGCGGACTGCTTTTAGCCCAGCATGTCAAATGACTGGCTAGATCTCATCCTTCATATCTCTTAGTTCAAATTTATTCCTGAATTGTCTTTTCTGATACCGTGTATAGAAGTCATTCACTTGTATTCTATCACAAGTCCCGTCACCCTGTATTTCCTTTTTAATAATTGGAACTTTCTTGATCTTATCTGTTATTTTTCCTGTTTACTCAATGTCTTCTTCCACTGGACCATAAGTTTTATGAGGACAATGGCTTCTGTTTTCTATCCCCTGTGTTTTGGACAGTGACTGGCATGGAGAAAACATTTAGGTAAATATTGAGTAAGTGAATAAGTAAATGAATGAAGTCATGATGAATGAAGAAGTATAGGGTTTCATAGAAACATTTAAGGGCAGCAGTAATCCAGGCTACAATGGTGAGGGTTTTGTCTGAGGGAGATAATGTCTGAACTGAAGTTTTAAGGGTGAGGAGTTCATCAATCACAATAGGGGAGAGAATATGCAGATAGATGGAGTAACTTGTACAAAGCCCAGAAGCCTTGAGATAACATGGCCTATTCAATAGATTCTAGGGTGAAAGTAGCAATTCTGCTGATGCTGAAACATTCAAGGGATGTGAAAAGACATCATAGAGACTCAATGGGCACTATGAATGAGGCACTTATGTATTGGCCATAATCAGTGTTAATACTTAGATGCTTATTATTTATAATGAGGGAAGGATCTTTGCTATATGTGACTTATCTTAAGATTATCAACAGCTGAGCCTCAAGGTTGTAGCAATGTTGCTAACAATTTTCTCTCATTTAGTACCATATCAAGTGAAACATCTTGAGTTAGGAATTTTTTTAGCTCCTGGAGTTTTCTGGTGCTTTCTAAATAATCATATTTGTAGAACCCCAGGTCTGACATTGTGTTTAGAGAATCTCTTGGTTAGGAGTCAACACAAGATTAACTTGAAGAGGTATATGCACCCCTGTGTTCATCGCAGCGTTATTTACGACAGCCAAGAAATGGAAACAACACAAGCGTCCATCGATGGATGAACGGATAAAGAAATTGTGGTATATATCTACAATGGAATATTGTTCAGGCATTAAAAAAAGAAATTTTACCGTTTACAACAGCATGGTTAGACCTCAAGGTCATTACGCTAAGTGAAATAAGTCAGACAGGGAAAGACAAATACTGTATGATCTCTCTCACGTGTGGAATCTAAAAAAAAAAAACAAACCTCATAAACACAGAGAACAGGTTGGTGGTTGCCAGAGGTGGGGGATGAGGGGTGGGAGAAATAGGAGAAGGGGGTCAAAAAGTAAAAAGAAAAAAAATTTAAAATAAAAAATAAAATGGGAAAACGGAAAGATTAGCTTGAGGAAAAACTTGGGGAATTGTAAAACATTTAATAGCTGTGCCATTACAGTCTGTGCTTCAAAAAATATTTGGAGTAATTGGTGATGTATTTTTTTTATTAAAAAAATTAAATTCTTAATTATGCCAATAAATGTAAACCTTTAGTTTCTTACCCAGTGATCACGACAGGATTCCTAAGAATTGGCCTTGTTTCTCAATCTGTGAGTGTGAGTGTGTCTGGTAACCTCTCAGAGCCACTTTTTCCTCCTCTGTAAATGGGGGAGCAGGTAATAAGATAATACCCTTCCCATACAGGTAGTGTGTGGATCAAGTGAGTTAATGTGGGTAGAAGTACATTGCACATTCTAAATTCCTAAAGCATGCTATATTATTACAAATTTGGAGAACATTGCCAAGTAAAAATGCACTAAACTGCCTGCCCAGATTATGTACTGCCAACTCCAATGAAAGGTTTCATGTGAAATATTTATCTTGCTCATCTTTTTGGGTTGAGAGAATTGAACCTGTGTACCTAAAATTAATCTATTAAGGTGGGTGTTGAAATAATGCCGTAAAAGAGAAATTGTCCAAGTTAGCTGTCATTCACTGGCTTTCAACACAGTTAGTCCAGCCATAGATCATATATTTTACAGAAAAATGGTATCCTAATTCTTGAAGGAGGTGGGACGATACAATAGCCCATATACACGCAACACACAAAAGAATAATGTGCTGAAAAGAAGTTACATCTGGTGTCATGAAATTGATCAATTATTGCATAGATTACCAGGCTACTTATTATAAATTCTCAAAGCCACTTCCTTTCCATGGGAAGCGACCATGTACTTACTGCCTCTTGTTGCTAGGACTGTTCAATACTTGAATCCTAATTTCCCAAACTGATTGAGGATTTCATGGAAGTGGAATCTGAGTTGTCTACTTCCTTGAATTCCCCAACAGAGTCTGAGACAGTGCCTTGCACTGTGGTGTGGATTGAGAAAATCAATCCTTACATTTGGTCAAACAGTGGATATATGTTTATTAAATTTAGGTTCCTTTTGTCTTTTGGGTACACTAATGTGTTCAGTATGGAAGATGCTTTGGGTACGAACTCATCTTGGCTTGGCATGTACTTCAGAGGCGAACTAAAGATGCTATCAGCCCCACTTTTTCATTTTGGTTTATTACAGTTATTCTTGAAATATCCGTAGTTGCTGAGATATTAATCTTGCAGGCATGAAATAATAGAACTTTCTTCATCTCTGTATTACCTGAGGGGAAATGAGTTGTAATAAAGAGCGTATATTTATTTTCAAAATTAATTTCAGAGGAAAACTTTTATTTTGGAAACGCATATTATTTTATTCAACAATGTACCTGGTAATGTGGAAAATGTCATTTCAACATATTGTGTTAGAAAAATAAACTCGGGCAAATGGGCGAGTAGGTGATTTGAAGGAACTTGTAGTAAAATGCTTCATGTTTAGGAATATTCTTTTAAGGCAACTTTATTTATTTCCAGATTCAAGGAAGAAAGCCACTTACTGTGAATTTCAGTGTATTTTGTTAAAATTTTCCATTTTTAATTGGTAAAAGAGTCTTCGTTAATTTTATAAAATTTAGAAAATGCTGAAAACAGTAAGAAGAAACTGACTATAACCGTACTCGATTCCCATCTCCTTGTCTGGAGATCACTAGTATTAATATTTTAGAGCATAAGCTTTTGGGTATGAGTGTGTATGTAAGTAAAACAAATTATGTCTGTATTTTGAGCATGATTCTATCTGTTCATTTTATATGATGTCATCATAACACTTAAATCCTAACATAGTGCTTACTTAATGCTGGGCACTGTTCTAAGCACTTTCTTTCTTCCTTTCTTTGTTTATCTAATCATTGTGACAGCACTATGAGTTTGGCACTATAATCATTCCCATTTCACAGATGAGCAAACAGGTAGGATCACAGAACTAAAACCCAGTTCCCTCTTTAACAAAATGCAGTTAGGTCTAGTATCCAATTCTTAGAAGTTTGAGAGGCAAGGTAAGGATGCAGTACAGTACTTGATAATTAAGGAGGATTCAATAAATGATACACTGTTATTATTATTATTGTGGTGGTGGTTATTCATAATTTTATCTCTAGTGTTTCATATAACTCCTAGAAATAGAAGTTGCTAGAAAATATCTATCACATGAATGACCTACAATGCTTTAGTTTCAACTTCCTTAAAATATGAATAGATGATTAGTAATTGATTATTAAGTCAGTACAGTTGAATTTCATTTCAATTTTTCTCTCAAGTGATATCTTTCCTGTTTTTTCCTGTTTTTCACAGATTCCCTTTTATCAACCTCCAAGCTTGTAGAAAATAACAAATGAGATGTTTCTCAAATCACTCTTATCCCCACGCTGTGATTGATACACGGGAGTAGATAAGCCACAGACAATTGATAAGGATACTTGATGTGCTTTTGTTGTTATCTTTTCTTCTTTTTTGTCTTCATCTTTCCAATCACATTCTAGTAATAGGCAGAAGTTTATTTTAATCAATTGATTTGGTATTATTGAAACATTACACTTTGAGAGTGGGTCACGGCTTTTTACATCAGATAATTGTTTCTTAATATTTCAGATGATTTCTTGGTAAGAGAAAGGTGTACCATATTGAGAGATGACAAATAGGATAGTGAGCTAAGCTGCATGACAATGAAAATACCTAGGTTGTGAGCAGGAACATGGCAGCAATCTTCATTAATAAGTACATTTATTAGGAGACTGTGAAATGTGTTTGCATTTCCTTACTGATGTGATCATGCATAATAGAAAGAATCCACAGCAAAATAGACAGAATAGAGCCATCAAAGGGTATCATTCAGAGGGACTAAATTTGATCATCACTTAGAAAATATGCTGCTAAGCTTATTGCCTGTATAAATACCAATTTTAGCCAATAGGACTCTTCATAACGGGGTATTAGTGGCTGAATAGGATCTTAAAATGGAAATGCTGAATGTCAGACAAAAAGAGCATGAATGATGATGATGATGCCTTGACATAAATATAACAGAAGCACCACGTTGTAATCAAGAAGTACAAGTTTCTTTCAACTTGATAGCTATTCCCACTGCTTATTAGATTGTTCAGTTGTGCAAGTACACAGAAAAACAAGATTTACCCTAAATACCATGATTTTTTTTTGCACAGTGTAAAAATCCTCAGTTTTAGGTCAGATGTTCCTGTTGAGTATACTTGGATAAAATGATTTGTTCCCCAACTGTATGTGGAAGGTACCAATAATTGCCCAACTCTTTAATCACAAAATTACGTATTTTTAATTTCACTATGTTCCTTCTTCATAGCTGTTTGGCTATCTCTACGACTGCTAGTAACTGAAGCTTTAATCTAATCCTCTATATAACCATTTTGTGAATAAAAGTTGAATTCAATTTGAATAAGACAAGCAAATTGACATGAATACCAGAAATCATTTTGAAAACATGAACCAAGTTAATTACCCAGTTTTGCAAATGGGTTATTATAGTTTGATGACTTTGCTTTGGAAAGCATATAAGGGATTAAAAATAAAAGAAAATAGGCAAACTATAGCCCATAGAGGAAAAGAAATCATTTTAATTAAAGGAAAATGTAGTAAAGTGAGAAAAATTATGTTTTTGATATATTAAATATTTCCAACTAGCAAAAAAGGAAGAGAATTAATGTTTACTGAGGATCTATTAAGTGTCAAACACTGCATTATATATTTACATATACTATCTCACAGAATTCATATACAGTACTTTATCTCATGTATTTAGAAAAAATTATTTTTCTATTACATATGTGATGGAAAGAATATTTAATGATACTGGTTTTACCTTTAAAAATTTGAAATAAAGTAAACTACAGAAAAATATAGTGTTACTTTATTCATTAATTAATTTAATGAATTTATTAAGTGCCTTCACTATACCAGTCACCTGACTAGGCACCTAGGAGCAACAGTGACTAATTTAGTCGTAGAAAATGAATGTGCCATTGTGTATCATATTTTAGATGTAACATGATGATTCAAAACTTTTGTGGTGCTTTATGTCTTAATAAATAATCTGAGCGAGGCAAGCAAAATAAAAACTATGCAGATTTTTCTGGCTAAGTGGTTGGTCTTCAGAATTACTCTGCTTTTCAATTACTAACAGCCTTTAAAGATCATTGCCAAAGTTTAGTTTCCCTTTCATTAAAAGAGCGTGCCAATGTTAGTGAGATGGTTTTTATTTTAATTCATTTGGAAAAAAATGGCAGTACAGCTAATGTTATTTAGGTAAAATAAGGCTAGAGTTGCAGTCCTAGGAAACTGAAGCAATGCAAGTCTCTAATTTATTGAGCCTTTAATATGTGGCAAGCAATGAGGGGACACCAAATAATTCAGGGAATTTCAGACCATACGTAGTTCAGACATCAGGATGCTCAGAGTTCATGTTACAGGAAGGCTGAACTTGAAGACTAAGGCCATTTTCATGGTCAAGTTTAAAGGGTAACAAAGGACTCTGGTGGAGAATGCCTTAGGAATCCAGATCTCCCATGTGTGCAACAATTATTTTGTGAATGTCCATTCACTACACTTGGGATTGTGTGCTTAATGCCAGAATTCCCTTCAAAACTCTAGACTCTGAGAGAGCAGGGCCCCTGTACACTTATTCACGAATGCATTCCTCACCGCCTAGTACGTAATGGAAGCTTCACAAATATTTGTGAAATTAGTGAAGACGTGGTCCCTGTGTTCAGAGAATTGATAACATATGAGAGGAGAAAGAAAAACAAATATTTTCTTTTCAATTTAAAAATGGGCACAATGATAATAAAGAATACTGTAGTTTCCCCACCACCTAACATATATACTCTATTCCCTATTTCTGTCTTTTTCCATAGCACTATTACTATCTAACATACTAAATTTATTTATTATATATTTTACTTATGTTCCATAAATAAATAAATAAATACATAGAACAAATAACACAGTCTTCTCAGTTCCGACAGTTTGGCAGCTGGTAGGGGCTCAAAATTGTCCCTTGAATCAATCAAAGGCAGTGGTAGGTACTAAGAGGAGAGAGGCGCTCAGGGGAGCTGTGCTAAGCTATGGTAGGGAAATGAGGTTCTCAGGAGAGTGAAGCTTCTGTCAGCACTGGAGTCATGAGTAGGGAGGTGACAACAGATCTAGGAGGAAGCTGGATGAGATCCATCCAAAAAGGAAGAGCATCAATCTCGACCCATTCAGATTGCTAAATGAAAATGAAATGAAATAAAAGCATATCAGTAGAAGCGTTCACTGGAAAGATATTCACCCAAGGGCAGGATAATCAGAGACCAATATAACTGGGCTTGCCATGCCTTGGCCCTCCTGAATTAGTTTGGCAGCTTCTATCTATAAGTGGTGGTCTCGGAGTACAGTGTGAGAGCAGGGGCTTAGCATTGGACGCAGCAGCCAATGAGAGCTCTGGGCTCCGTACTGGACATGTGATAGAGAGACTGGGCATTCAGCAACTTTTGAAGACCAAGTACACCCATCCCCTGCTATCTCTTTCTCTCTTCCCCAGAGTTAACCAGTATCCTCAACTTGGTTCACTTGTTGCTCATGCATGTTTTATGTATATATCCATTTATAAAATTTATATGAACAGTATTGCACTATCCATTCCCTCTTATACTTGCTTTCCCACTTAAAATTATTTTTTTACGATTTATCCGTATTGATCCATATAGAACTTATTTGTTTACTTCAACCGCAATATAGGATGCTATTGTATGTTTGCAGCATATTAATTACAAAATATTGGAGGAAGTCATCAAGAGGACCTGACTGCCAGCTGACCCACGAGCTGGACCTGGGAATCGGGGGCTCCTCACCCCCTCCTCTGTCCTTGGAATGTACTTTCTGCCCATTGTTCCCACTCTATGAGCCATTTTCAAGGACATAACCTTGAGAGAGCAAGGTGTTATTGAGACCATCTGGACTGTATATGTGACTGAACCTAGTTGGGGCCTCTAAATAAACTTTTTAGATTCTGGTGGGCAGGTGCAGAGACCTACTTGTCTTGTGGCACACACAACGAGCCTCGTAAGTAAGTTCCCTTTTGCTTATTAAACCTGCCACCCGCCAATCTGGAGTGGTCTGCCTCTTTCTTCAGTCTCTCCTTGCCCTCTGTGTGTGGGGGCCGGTTTTAATTTTACCCAGGAAGCTAGTGAGGTTGTGAGCCAACAAGAAATTGCTGAAGTACTATGGTAGACAAAATTCTAAGATGATCTCCAAGATCTCTGACTCCTAAACATGTCCTGCATAGTTCCCAGGACTATGAATATGATGGATTTTATGCCCATGATTAGGTTAGCTTAAATGGCCAGGTTGACTTTACAAAGGGAGATTATCTGGGTGGGCCTGACTTAATAACATGAGCCCTCTAAATCTGGGGCTAGAGGTCAGAGAGAGAGGAAGTCAGAGACTAAAAGCACAAGAAGGATGCTATGTTCTGTTGCTGGCTTGGAGAGGAGGGGCCACATGGCAAGGAAAGCAGACGATGGCTAGGAGCTGAGGGTAGCCCCTGGTTGACAGCCAGCAAGGAAACAGGGACCTCAGTCCTATGACCACAAAGAACTGGACTTCCAATAACAAGAATGAGTTTGGAAGCAGATTTTCATTTTCCCCAGAGTCTCCAGATGAGGATTCATCCCAACTCACACCTTGATTTCAGGCTTGGGACACTTGAGCAGAGAACACAGTCCTACTGCGCCAGACTTCTAACCTACAGAAATTACAAGATAATGCATTTCTGTTGTTTTAAGCCATTAAGTCTGTGGTAATTTGTTACACAATAACAGAAAATGAATATAAGCTTTAACGGAAAAATGTCAAAATTTGATAATCTGGGAAATGGAACTGGTTCTTTTTTTTTCTACACTTTTCTATGTGCTGGAAATTTTTCATGATTTTAAAGACACGGAGGTTGTAAGATTGAGGGGAAATGTCTATTAACTACATTAATAAAGAACCCAGGAGATCACAGGATTTGGAGTAAAGAGAGTGTGTATTATGGAAAGTGAGAGTAGATCCCTTCTTCTCTGGTCCACTCATTCTGCCTCCATCTTATATTAGCATCTTGTCTTCCCAGGATTGTTTTATGTGGTAATTCCCCCAAGTTGAGGTCCAGGTTTCAATTTAGATTTTCTTTTGTGGTACTTGTTACAGCACATATTCTATGTGAAAAAATGCAAGTCTCTTTGGAAAAGCTAGAATGAGGCATTAGATACTGATTCTCAGATATTAACATGTGGCAAGGATCTCATTCAGGAAAGAATCAGGAAGTAAGAACACCAACAGCGAAACTTTAGGAAAAGGAGACTAGACTGGGAGAGACAGCTACATAACGATAACGACACAGGCTGACTTCGGAAGAAATAGGGCAACTGGGAAATAATTAGCCATTGAAAAAGAATTTTAGAAGTCTACAAATGAGCAGCCTTGAAAGGCTAAACATGGTAGGGTAAAAAATAAGTAAATAAATAAGTAAAAGCAAAATTATAAAAGTTAATGATGTGAAAATGGTCATAAACAAATCGTGGGAATGATTTCAGAAGAAAAACCAGGTCAATAGGAGGCTATAATTCTTGAATTCACTCTAAATTTAATTTTAAAAGGCAGTTCTATGCTTTCCTTTTTTTTCCTACATGCACTATAAACTCAATTAAAGTTAATGGGAGTTATGGGCAGCATTTCTAAATCACAGCCTCTCGGAGGCTAATTATTTTCAACTGAATTGTTAAACAGCAACCTTTTCCTGGTTTGGTAATAAGCAAGATGGCAGCCTTGCTCACATTACATTCGATTGTAAGACAACATTCGTGAAAATATTTCTTCTAAACAGACTTTTTTCTGACCACCTAAATTGAAGAAACGTGTGAATTACTCTCTACATCTGACAAACGTTTCCATTCTGACAGAATTGGTAACTTAACTTTCTTAAAGTTATGAGATACCTCTTCCAGGATGTTTTGCCTTTAATGGGTAATTGCCATCTGTAAAGTCAGGAGGTTGAAGACTGATCTCCATACACCCAATTACTTCTCTCACAAAAGGATGTGATTGCTTAATTCCAATTATTTACCCCTTAGGTTTTTGAGAGCTCTACAAAGTAAAATATAAGGTCCAGGGTAATATTGAAATGAGGCCTAAGATGTGCTTATGGAAATTTATTCCTTCATTTATTAAATATTTGTTGGGAGTATTGGAGTCCCTAGCGCCTAGGCCAGGGTCACGCCAGAGCAGACCTTCCAAAAACATGTGTTGAGTTTGGGGGCACCTATATCTTGCTGGGCACATGGCTGGCTCCCAGGATACGGTGACAAACATTTGATATAATACTAAACGATGCACACCTAATGGACACAGGAACAACCTATTTATGGAATCTTGTTCAAGTGTCAAAGAAAAGGCACGTGCCGATTATCTTTGTTGGTGGTGTTTCAGTGCATGGACATATTAGGAAATGAGGCAGCAGGAACATTTGTCTCAGTAGTCAAGGACTCATTCTTGTTTGCGGTTTTTCTAAGACTGGGATGTGTAGCAAGCTTCTTAGAGGAACATGAAGCTCAGCAGTTTTAAGGATAAAATTTGAGCTCTAGAGATTCACCTTTTCTGGGGTCACTTATTCATATTTTCCAAGGGGAGGTTCTAATTGGATTGGCTTATCACCATCCAAGAAAGAGCACAACTATTGAGCACATTTTTGAGCTAAGGAATTTCTTAGGGACTTGGGAACCTCCTGTCCTTCTTTTAGGGGTCACCCTGTCTATCAAGCCACAGAAATACTCCTCCAACCCCTGCGTATTCCAAGAACCATGTGTTCAACCACAACATACTCACCCCACTCTGGCACAACCGTACCGAAATAACACACCACCTGCTGTGGCTGGAGGAGGCATTGCAGCAGTATCCTAAGTTGGCCTTGGTGCTCACAATCTGTGGGTTCTGCAATGCTTGAAATAAACAGCACCTCTAAATGTACCAACAGCTGAACAATACAGCAAAAGATAATTTTAAGCTGACAACAACTGGATCAACTGCTATTGTGCAATGAGGAGAAACAAATAAGGAAAAAAAGGCAAGGAAGTATCTCTCAAAGAAACGGTGGTAAATTCAATTCTGTATAGAGGTTAGGGAGGTAACATAAACGTGTAAATCTGGACAGGTGTAAGACAAACGTGAGAAATTCAACCTGTTTGAACAGGAGAGTAGGCAGCCTAGTGAAAGACATTTAAATTAAAATTTTAAAATGAAACCAGACACTGGGTGGGCCATCTTTGCTGGATTCAGCTCACTGGATGTCATTCTGAACCACTGATGACCAAATGTCCAGAGGAAAGCTTGGAAAGAAAGCTAAAATATGAGATAAATCTATGACATCATTTCTTTGAGAGATTATAATAGCAGAGGAGATGTCTGCAATTTCCTTCCTTCTCATTCATTCCCAATTTTTTTGCCTTGGCCAGGGTTCTAAGCCCAGGTACCTACACTTTCACTTCCAAAGGATTGGTTCACCGGTGGGCTGTCTTGTCTATTTAGGATTTTTGTGTTTTTATTACCTTTCATCATTGGACACAAAATGTGCTGTAGAGAGTCCCAAAGGGCTGGTTCCATAATAGCAACCATATCCCAGTGATGGAAGGCTCAGTCTTGCTCAGTCAAATCCACTCTACTTTTCCACTTGGTCCTCAGAAGCACTGGGTTTCAGTTTAATGGAAATATTATCATGGCTCCTAGTGAAGAGTCCTCCCATGACACTCAACTTCTTCAAGCAAGAACACTTGAACTTAAAAGGTGGTTAAAAATTAAACTGGGTCATAATTCAGTGTAAAGACACGCCCCTCTGCTGTCATTTGATGTCCAACTTTGTTTCCGGCCATAAAAGCAGAGAATATACCACATCCTGCAAGTCAGGACCTTGAGTTTCTTGGAAGAGTCGTCACCAATGGCATCATAGCTGGACGTGTTTTTACATTTTTCTTCAAAATTTTATCATGAAAAATTTCAAATATATAGATAGCAGAATTTAAAAAAAAGTACAGCGAACATTCATATACCCATCTCTAGATTCTGCATTTTAACGCCACCATCTTTATCCACTCGTCTAGCTATCCATCAATCTATCTTATTGTTGATGCATTTCTTTAATTGCAGATATCAGTGTACTTTTTCCTGAATACTTCAGTGTGCATATGTTAATAACTTTAATATTTGTTTAGACTGTTTAATTTTGATGTAAAATTTAGATACAATGAAGTGCACAAATCTTGTGTACATTTGCTGAGTTTTGACAAACACATCCGTCTGCTTAACTCATACTCTTTCATTACCTCAGAAAGTTCTGTCATGCTTCTTTCCTGGCAGTCTCCACCCTATACCTGCCAAAAACTACTGTTCTGATTACTTTTTCCCATAGATTAGTTTCAGGCCATCATATAAATGGAATTATACAGTATGTATGTTTTTTGTAAGACTTCTTTCACTCAGCCTGATGTTTTCGAGATTCATCCTCATTGTTGCATGTATCAGTAGTTTGTTTCCTTTTATTATTACACTATTATCCCACATTGTACCCAATCTTCTATTGATGACACCTCGGCTGTTTACAAGTTTTAGAAATACTGGTTCACAATATTTGAACAATTTCATGTCCCTTGCAGCAATGTATGAAATTTCTGGTTGCTTCACATTCTTGCCAGAGTTTGGTATTGTAAGTAATTCTTGATTTTTGGCCATTTAGATGAATGTGTAGAGTTATTTCACATGTGGTGGTTTTTTTTTTTTTTAATTTTCATGTCCCTGATGACTAATGATATGGAGTATTTTTTCTCATGTTTACTTTCAATTTGTATGTCTTCTTTAGGGATGAGTCTGTTCAAATCTCTTGTCCACTTTTAAATGCGGTGTGTGTCTTCTTCTTATCAAGTTGTAGGAGTTCTTTATTTGTCCTGGACACCAATCCTTTGTCAGATACGTGTGTTTGTAGCTGTATTGTTTTAATGGGCCATTTCATTACACCCTAAGTCCAGCCATGCATGAACTCTAGACCTCTTGCTAGGATGAACAAACTCCTTGACATTAGCCTACTGTTTCACTTCTTTTGAAATGAGTTCCTTTGCCATCAGAAGCCCACATTTAGAGATTTCTAGCTTCCTCTTCAAGTATAACATATGATACTTGAAAGATGTCTGTCCTTTCTAAACTGTTAGATTTTGTCTTACCTGAACCACCTATTTTAAAAGCTGGAAAAAAATGAAATGGGAGTTAAAATAACTTAGTAAATACCAATCTACCTCTTGTATTTTACAGCTTATGGTTTATAAATCCTTTCAAATATGTTATTTCATTTGACACTCATTGATAGTCCTTGAAGTAAGGCTATTAGCTTCATTTTGCAGATACATAAACTGAGCCTTAGTGAGGATAAAACTCTCGCTCAAGATCACCAAGCTGGTAAAAGGAAGAGTCAAATTCAGCTCTTCTGACTGCGCCCCTCCCCACTGCCTGGCGCCATGGTTGAAAGGCATCTTGGTGGTCAGTGTCAGAATTAGGAATGGAGGATCAGCATCTTACTATCTTCCTGGTAATGAAGACAGTAAGGATGATCCCTGTTAGTGAGTTGTTAATCCTGAATAGCCAGGCTTTGCTAAATGCACCCATCCTGTGTCCTATTTCTATGAATACAGGGCTTGTTTTGTAAAACAATTTGCCAAATAAATGGCAACTCAACTTGCAAAAGAACATAGTGACCAGTCAAATTCCCTTTTTAATTCTAGTGTTTTGAGGATTTGTACATGTTGGAAAAAAAGCAGTTTGGGTTAGTTCCTCAAGGGTTTATTTTTAGCAAAAGCTTAGTGGATGACATGCAGAAGACATTTGCTAAGATAAAATTATTCTTGTGGCATGAATCAGCTTATTGCTGCTCATCTCCTTTAAAATAATGGGTTCTTTACATTTGTTGGATTTATTTTAACACATTAAAGCATTTTCAAAAGTGAACGTCAATTTGAAAAATGACTCTCTCCATGTGTTCAGTAATGGAAGGGAAGCACGCAAGTGCACCATCAGCAAATATGCAAGGGTTTCTCTCATTAAGCGTTCCCATTGCATCAAAGCAGGTAAAGGGATTAGAAAACTTAATTCCTGCTTCTAATTCCGTTTCCATCAGAGCTTTAAATATTTAGTACCGCTCAGGAATCTTGCGTTTGGTAATCTTTGGAATCAGTTCTGTGTTTGGAATGATTGCGGAAGAGCACTACACAACAGCCTTATCCTTTGCATCTCTCTCCTCCTTCCAACCCCAGGCCCACTGAAAGTAGGTTAGTTAAACTAGATCAAACATAAGTCTAAATAATTGAAACTGGGCTTCCTCTGGGAGCAGATCAAATCCTGTTGTAAAGCTGGCAATATGACTGGAGAGAAAATTGTTCTGTAGTTTCGTTTTTCTTTAAGTAAAGTGTTTTCTTTTCCTTGACCATGTCTCTTGACAGATGTCCTGCACGTTGTAGGTACTCAGGAAGCATCTACAATTTGAAATTAAATCTATTCTTTCTTTGGGAGGCAGAATTTTCTTCTTTTTTTTCCTCCCAGCTTCTCTAAATATTCAGAATGTTAGATTAGAGTTTTAGACAGGATTTCTGAATTGGGACCAATGGATAGAATTCAAGGGTTCTGTGAACTTGGGTGGAAAATATTATATCTTTCTCATGACTAATCTTTAATTAGAAGTCAGCATTTCTTTCTATCGTGAATATAAGCCCCCTGTAAATATAGTAAAGCTAGTAGTATTCCTAAACATTTGCCATCCATAGAAATCACGGGTATTTTCAAATTACATTAAACTTTTGTGGCTATTTTGAAATATCATCATGTTCATCAATATTTCAGAACTATTGGGCTCACTAGAGGATTTTTTTTACTGCATTCTTAATAAAGTACATATATTACAATATCACATAATTTTATGATTTTTATTACTTTAATAATTGTATTTCAACACATTTAGTTTCCTTAGTAATCTCATGTATTTTATTTTAATGGATTTGAAAAGGGATGGGCCTAGGGCCCTGCAAGTGTATAAACTAGAGAGTGACTATTTCCTTGAGAGTGAGGTCCCATAGACTCAGGTCTATGCAAGGGCAGAGTCGGCACTTATAAGGATCTGAGAGTGAAAATGTTCCATTTTGCACCCTCAGCATCTCTTCTGTCTCACCCTAGTCCAGGACTATATTTGAAAATACTATGCTGAGAGGGATTTGCTTCTCAGTTGTCATTCTTCTTCTTCTTTTTTTTTTTTTGAGGAAGATTAGCCCTGAGATAACATTTGCTGCCAATCCTCCTCTTTTTGCTGAGGAAGACTGGCCCTGTGCTAACATCCATGCCCATTTTCCTCTACTTTATATGTGGGATGCCTGCCACAACATGGCTTGACAAGCAGTGTGTAGGTCTGCACCTGGAATCTGAACCTGCGAACCCCAGGCCGCCGAAGCAGAACATGCAAACTTAACCACTGCGCTACCAGGCTGGCCCCTCAGTTGTCATTCTTTAAGTGCCCTCATCCTTTAGTAAAGTCTGACATATCCACGGAGACTTGTATGGTGTTTGGAAAGAATGAAGGGACGCGGAGTCCAGAGAATGGTGGCTTTGCCAGCACTCAGCTTTCTCTTGTTGCCTTGGGAGATGGAACAATAGCCACGAAGGGCACTTGGGCCAAGAGTTGTGAGGGGCGGCCAAGTGCAACGTAAGAGGAGGTCACTGTGGCGCTGAGATCAGTGGGGGAGTTGCAGAACACCCTACTGCTGCGCTGATGACAATGAACTTTGGAAAGGATCTCTCAGAAGGGGTGCAAGACAGACCCAACACTTTCTGAATATCCACTAGAAGTAACTGCGTCCTCCGTAATCCCAGCAGCCTGTGACTATGGCTCTGCAAGATTATCCAGGTGGGTTTATTAGGAATATTATCCAAGGGAGATGGTTTCTTAAGCAGTATGAGAGCCCTTCAAAACAGGCAACCTCCTCCAGCTGATAGCAGAAGAGGAAGTCAGAGAAACCTAAAGCACGAGAGGATTTGATGCGCTGGTGCTGGCTTGAAGATGGAGGGATGGCAAGGAATGTAGGTGGTCTCTAGCTGAGAAAGACCCTCAATTGGCAGCCGGCAAAGAAACATGAGACTTGGTTCCACAAATACAAGGACTGAATTCTACCAACAACCGGAATGGGCTAGGAAGTAGATTTCTCCAAAGCTTCCAGATGAGCACTCAGCCCCGGCTGACACTTTGATTTCAGCCTGTGACATCCTGAGCAGAAAACCCAGTCTCACCGTGTCAGACTTCTGACCTACAGAACCATGAGGGTGTTGTTTTAAGCTGCTAAGTTTGTAATAATTTATTATACGGCAATAGAAAATGAGCACAGAATGCGACCACTAGAAAATGGGATGGGATGGAATGAATTTGTTTACACAATCGTACAATTAAGTAAAACTCTTTGCCAGACCAACTATTGTGTTACAGACTCCTCAAACCCTGAGTTTCCGTCTCTGTCCTTTTTCAAACTTCTTTTTACATAATTCCTACTGAATATGTGTGAATCAAGCAGCATGCAAATAAAAAGAGCTAACGCTAAGGATTTTCATTTCCGACTAAAAATGGATCTAATAGAATCTTAAAAAGGACATATATTGAGTTTAATCAGGACTTTGTAGTAAGCAAAAGAAACCTAAATGAAAATTGCTCCAAACAGAATCATTATGTTGTACACCAAAAACTAATATAACGTTATATGTCAATTATACCTCAATAAAAAAAATTTGCTCCAAACAATGGGGGGGGGGGGGAATTATTGGAGGATGCCATTGGAAAAGTGTAACAGCCACAACTCAGTGAAGACTCCGGGTCCAGGGATCTGCAATTCTCTTGGTGTGGTTCAATTTTTTCTGTTGCCTTAGTTCTCTGGCTGCTTCACCATGACTGCAAGATGAGAGCAAGCAGCAAGAATAGTCATGGCTTCCTCCATCTCATTCCTATGGAGGGAGCATTGCTTTATCAAAATAGCTAGCAAAAAAAACTCCTGTTGCTGTTAGGAAGGGAAAAGAGGGCAAATATTTGTAGATTATGCAACCAACAAATGCCTACATATTAGCATATGTTCAAATATGTTTAATATTTACAGACAAAATATTACACACTCCAGTTGTTTTGTGTTTTCTCATGGTATTTTGAACACTAAATAAAAATATAAAAACTGATTTAAAATGTCGGTAAATATTTATTGGATCTCTTTATAGGAAAAGACTTTTTTTTTTTTGAGGAAGATTAGCCCTGAGCTAACATTAGCTGCCAATCCTCCTCTTTTTGCTGAGGAAAATTGGCCCTGAGCTAACATCTGTGCCCATCTTCCTCTACCTTATATGTGAGATGCCTGCCACAGCACGGCTTGATAAGTGGTGCTAGGTCCGCACCCAGGATTTGAACTGGCAAACCTCGGGCTGCTGAAGCAGTGCTTGAGAACTTAACCAGCATGCCACTAGGCTGGCCCCGGAAAAGACTAAGTATAAAAACAATGGGCAAAATGAAAGAGAAAAAGATCACATTATTTTAAAGTTGTACATGAAAAATCCCTAAAAATAAAAAAACCAAATATAAATTAGGAAAAACAGTTGCCAGGAAAATGATGAAGAATTAATATTCTTCAAAATTAAAAGGTTTTTACACAACTGCAAAAATAACAAACCATCTTGTAGCAGGCACTGTGGACGCCTCAGCCCACTCTGCTTGGCTGTTACTGTGGAAGTGAAGCCAGAGCCTGGTCCTCCTCACCTGAGGATTGCACCCAGGGCAGGCTGGAAGAGCCAGGGAGTTAATCCCCAACCCCTGCAGCCCCTAAGCACAGGCTGGCAGGAGTTGCTGGAAATACCCCAGCTCCCTAGCCTGCGGTGGGATGATTTAGAGTGGGAACCTACTCAAAAACAGACCCTTTACCAGCTCCCTTCATTTCTCTGTGTCACTTTCCTCCTCTCAGACCAGGGTTATCCAGGATTACCAACCAAACCTACTGCTTCCACTGAGATACCACTTTCGGGAAAAGTTCCGATGAGAACCAAAAAGAAGAGGCGTCTCAATAATAATTTTTAAAAGTGAGTAAACCAACTACAAAACTCAACCCTTGCCTCCCTGTGCTCCAGAGCTTAGCTTGGCCTACCATGCTGTAACAATGTTTTCAATACCCCTCTGGCTTAGTTTTATGGCAGCCTGACGTAGTTAATGTGTTATCAACTGGTCTGACCATCACTGCTGGTCTCGTCGAGTCATCTTCTGCCCAGCTGCCAGTGATTCACCTAAACAGCAAAGATTAGCCACTCTGCTCCTCTGGTTAAAGCTTTAGGAGGCTGGCTGTGCTCTGGGCACTGGCTCCTCTTTGAATATGCCTTTCCTTACACTAGCCCAGTAAAAAAAAAAAAAAAAAAAAAGAAAGAAAAAAGTGAATGTGAATAAAACTTTACTTCTCAGTTACTAAAGAAATGAACATTTAAGGAAAATCCTGTTTTTCACTTAGATTCTCCAAGATTAAGAAACAAAATTCAGTGTTATAAAGGTATGACAGAGAATTCTCCCGTACTCTGCTGATGAAAATGTAATTCAATATAATCAGCACATAAAGAGATTCGGCAAAAAAGTATTTATATTTTCAAAAATGTTTGTGCCATTTGATTCAGTATGCCCACTTCTGTTCATTCTTTATTGATCTACTTGAAAATTGTATGCAGTAAACTAGAAAATACCTTGATTCCTTGCATCTTTCGTATTAGGTGTAAAATCAGAGGGGTGGGAAACCTGAGTACAGGGTCTCAGAGTGTTAGTTATGTTACTGGAAACTGGAAAGAGTAGAGGAGGTGAGGTTAATGGAGCAACAGACAAAGGTTCTCTGGATTTCTCCTCCATCCCTTCCTCTTGGCTCTGATGCTGTACTGGCCTCAAGGCCCTGGCTCTGATGCTCACCATTGCTTCAGTCTTGACATCTCCTTCTCGTGGCCTCTTTCCAGATCTTGACTCTTCCTGAGCTATGATATTGCATTTCTGGCACTGGTCTACCTCTCCTTTCCCAAATGTCTGACTTGGACCTCACCCAGTTTTCAATGTCACTTCTCTCATAATTCAAGGTAACCCGTCCTATATTGTGATTCATTATCACCCACACTATTGTTCTATTTGCTAGAATGCACTACCATGTCCTATGTCTAAATATCATGTACCATTTCAGTATTTACAACTGCTGTAATTGATATTAGGGTGGGTTGTGGGTTGATGACTGTAAATTGAAGGCCTTTATGGATGTATTATCCAGAATGTAAAAAGTAGATTTTTCATAAACACTGGATGTTGGCTTCACATTTCTGCAAAAATTCATTCTAAACCATGAAAATCACCAATAAATGGTAGGGACCCTTATTGCCTGTATCAGGCCAGACTGTCCCTCATTCTTTTTTGTTTTTATTTAACTCATATATATATTTTTTGCTGAGGAAGATTGGCCCTGAGCTAGCATCTGTTGCCAATCTTCCTCTTTTTGCTTGAGGAAGATTCGCTCTGAGCTAACTTCTGTGCCAATCTTCCTCTATTTTGTATGTGGCTTGCTGTCACAGCATGGCTGCTGATGAGTAGTGTAGGTCTGTGCCTGGGAACTGAACCCGGGCAGCAGAAGTGGAGTACACCAAACTTACCACTAGGCCACAGGTCCAGCCCCAACTGTCCCTCATTCTTCATTGGCTACTGTTCTACTATTGTGAGGATTCAATGACATTAAGCATACAAAAGTCCTCTGTAAATTTTGGATCAGTACGCCAAAGGATGTTTTACTATTGTATTGTATATATTACAGAGTCTAGTGCAGTAATTCTTTTTCTAGAGAGAGGCTGAACAACTTTTCATAATTCTGGACATAAGGTAGAGCCTCCACTTATTTTTATTCAAGTAATCACAAATGCATTTGATCCCTTTCTTGCTCCCTTTCACAAAATAGACTAATGTTATTTAGTAAAACTTTTCCTTTCATCTCGTACATTAAAAGACACGAGGAACCAATTTTTTCATTCTTAAAGGCGGAGAATCATTAGAAATCATGAGCGATATGTACAGTTAATTGAATTGCTGGGCTAAAACAATATTACTAATAAACAACTCAATGGCACATGGTTAAAATGAATTCATGACACGCAGACTATAATTATAAGGCATGATAAATCACACGCAGAGGTTAGCTCGACCATAAAGTAAATAACTGTCTCTTTCAGAACTGATTTGCTAAAATACTATCTGGAAAACCATTAAATATTCATTATTCATATTAAACACAAACTTCTGTCAGTAGAAGATTACCTTTTTCAAGGTCACCTGTGTTGGGAAGCACGAAGAAGAGGCAGCTTAGATACACTTATTCAGGTCCCTGTTAAACCACCAAGTTTTTGACCTCCAGCAAATTCCTGACTCGACTCTGTCCCATTTGGAAAGTGGAATTTTGGGTTTGCTGACTCCCTCTGCTTTGTAAGTATATTGCAAACGTAATGTGCAAGTAGTTCCTGGAAAGCATAAAACCTATTAAATATAAGGCACTCTTACCTCATTATTTCTAGTAGTTTTAAAAATACTTTTTTTGCCATATAACATTAAATGTCTCCCAAAGCATTTTCAATATGTGAAAGCGACTCAAATCCTTAGTCCTATCATGGGTATAATGGAAAAGCTCTAAATGTACCTGCACTGAGCATCATACATTGAAACATGAAGCGAAATGCAGTCTTCAGACATACTGAGATTTTTGATATGTCCGTTTAAGTCAGCATGACGCACTTTTAGAGGGGAAATTGCCTAAAGTTTGGTCCCACAAATCCATCACTAATCCAAAGAGATCGTTTAAATATATTTGTACCAGGAAGCTCAACACACTTTACCGCACAGCTTAGGTAGTGTTAAATGTGGTCGATTCTTTTACACATAACGAAAAGAAAATTTCATTTTTAAATAACTGGCAATAAATTTCAAACCCCGTTTATTTTCACAGTGGATTTGTTCCCTCTTTTACCTTCTTCCAGACTAACATGTAAATTTTCATTCACCAAGATGAGTCCGAGCTCAGAGTCCAACTCCCCAGCATTTCTTTGAACAGAACTTCTGCAGCAGCTCTGATCATCAGCCACAATTACATCTGTAAATCTGGTTCAGTGACATTGCTGCACCTCCCTGTAGACACCAGAACATCTTGGCAGGCAGCCAGTCGATCAAGCACTCATGAATCCCTGGGTATGTGGCTTCCAGGAGTGAACTCATCATTTGGAAACCTGGGACTCAGCAAAATTTCATTTTCCTACATAAGAACCTGGGAAGGTTTTGAGGTATCTTCAAAAGGCCTCATAATTAATGTTCTGAGGATGACAAAAAGCATCAGATTTTTATTTGTTGTGTGTAAAAAACTCAAACAGAAAAGTGCCATTATGAAAAATAAAAAGTTTCTGAGTAAAAAACAAACATACTGTGGGTCCTTACCATTAATTGCTGATTTTCGTGGTTTAGAATGAATTTTTGCAGAAAAAAGAAACTGATACCTACTGTTTAAGAAAAGCTAATTCTTAGACTCTGGAATATAAATGTGTAAAGTCCTTTCATTTTACCTTTTTTCCATCACCATTAAGCACATGAATTGTAAAATAGTGCAATTGGCATGTGGTTTTTAGACATGGGACATGATAGTGCGTTCTAGTAGATGGAGCATTAGTCTAGGTGAGAATGACTCACAAAATAGAATGGTTTACCATTGGAGTGTGGGAGGACCGACATTGAAAACTAGGAGAGATCTAAGTCAGATACCAGGGAAAGAACAGGTGGGTCAATGCCAGAAATGCAATATCACATCTCAGGAAGAGTCAAGATCTGGAAAGAGGCCAAGAGAAGGAGATGTCAAGACTGAAGCAATGGTGAGCATCAGAGCCAGGGCCTTGAGGCCAGTACAGCATCAGAGCCAAGAGGAAGGGATGGAGGAGAAATCCAGGGAACCTTTGTCTGTTCCTCCGTTAACCTCGTCTCCTCCACATTTACCAGTTTCCCATAACACAACCAACACTCTGAGAGCCTGTGCTCAGGTTCCCCTCCTCTCTGATTTTAACCTTGCATCATTACATTTTAATTAATTCAATTTAATTTGGTAAACAAATTAATAAGGAAGTGATAAAAGTGGACCCAATGAGCAAAAGGGCACAAACTTTTTAAAACTATATATTTTGCCAAATCTCCTTCTTCCATGATTTTATTAGTTTGTATTCTCATCAGCTGAGTATGGGAAGATTTTCTGAATGTATCTTTTATAACATTGAGGATTATTCTTTAATCTTGGACAATCTGATAAGTAAGAAAGAATTAGTTCTTCCTTTAATGTTCATTTCTTTGATAACTGTGAGGCAAAATTTTTCATGTTGATAACTTTTCTTCCTTTGTGATTTGTATCTTCATACTCTTTTTCGGGGAGTAGGGGAAATGCGTGTCTTAACTTGGGCTCCCCAGAAGTTGCCACGAGACCAGGATATGAGAACAAATAATTGATTTGGTTGGTGGTCCTGGAGAACCCTGGTAGGAGACTGAGGAAGTGAGATGGGGAGAGAACAAAGCCCATAACATGTACATTTTTGAGCATGTTATCAGCACATGTATGTAGACCTTAATCTCATCACTGAATGGGGAAATTCAGTTCCCACCACAGGGCCAGAGAGCTGGGATTCACATTCCTGTTATCCCTAGCTGGGGGCTACAGGGGTGGTGAATTTTACTCCCTAGAGCTTCCACCCATCACCAGGTGGAACAGAGAAAGACCTCGGGTGAAGAGATGCAGGTGCTGCCTTTTGGAAATTGTTCAGATTTCACTCAAATCATGTTGGCGCGATGAAGAAGAGGAGCAAAGGTAGAAATAAAAGGAACCGTTTCACTGGGTGTCTCTGTGAGACAAGTGCCCACAAACAGATGTGTTTCGGTTCTTAGTGACAGTATGCAACAGAGAGAGGTAGGGGGAGTCTGAAATCCCACACCTGGCGGAGACCTGGACCGTGAGGACTCCTGCGAATTAGCATCTAGGAGGTCTGTTGCTTCAAGGGGCAGAATTTGTGCTGTGGAAATCAATGTGTTAGTACAAGACACCAAAAGGCAAAAGTAGTGTGGAGTGGTGCCTTCAGTTGGCTTTAGCCCTAAAATGAGTGGAATGGCTCTGCATGAGGAGTTAAGGGAAAGTCCTGAGGCAGCAAGGGCAGAATGAATGAAGTTGAGGGTACCTAATAAAAGAGAAGGAGTTTCTTCTATACTGTAACAAGGGTAATTATTTTTTACTGGGAGTTGAACAGTATTTGTCATGTCCTTAAACAGATGTACATTCCAAAATAGATGAAGAACCTCTGTTCTGAAGGCAGCGCTCTAACTACGTATAATAAGAGAATGACCCATGTGCTGTTATTTCACAGGGTATTTAAAGTTTTCTGCCTGGGCCAGGAGAAGCTGTCTCCTTTCCTCTTCCATGCTCAGAGTTATCCCACTCTCCACCCACAGAAAGGAAATGAGAGAAGAATGATCCAGCCAAGTTATCGCCGTCACAAGAAAGTAGAAATTAAATCTAATTAATATTAATGAACAAAGGCTAATTATTAAGAAATTTTCCAAGGAGAAGGGCATTCAATGACATTCAATTCAATGCAGCAAATGTTTATCAGAACACTGGTCGGACCAAGCACTCAGCTGGGAATGGCCTGTGATTTTTTTTACCCTCTTTGAAAAAAGAAAGAAGCATTTTTCCCTTTCATCACTGATCATCCCAGGTAATGCAAAACTTAAATTTCTCTATACGACATCCCTTAGCAACTCCTTAGCAACCTTCAAATGAGCAAGCTTTTGCCAGCGGGGTCCACAGAAGCAAATTTTAAGAAAAAGCTTCTTCCTCTTGCCACTAAACCTTTCACTTCAAATGTTTTATATGAGAAATATAATAATATTTCCCATAAAGATTTAAATTGTTCATGATCAAGTGCTCCTTCCATCACAATATGTAGCATAATATTGTGAACAATAAATGTCCATTGAATTGAATCTCATTAAATGTAGTAAGGCTGGGAAAATCTAAGAGAAACATTACGCTTCTTTTCTTGTGTGGTAGGCAACGTGGCACTCCCCTCAAAAAAGATCTCCATGTCATGACCCCTGGAACATGTGAGTATGTTATTTTAGAATGCATGGGGGATTTATGATTGCAGATAGAATTAAGTTTGCTAGTCAGCGGACCTTGAAATGGACATATTGTCCTGGATTATTCAGGCGAGCCGAGTGTAATCACACTGGGGGAACACGGAGGCAGAAGAGTCCGAACCAGAGAGCTGGTATCACAAGAAGGATTCACTTGGGCATTGCTGGCTTTAAACATGGAAGGGGGCCACGTGCCAAGGACTGCAGGCAGCCTCTAGAAGCTGGAAAAAGCAAAAACTGAGAATCTCCCCTATAGCCTCCAGAAAGAAACACAATCTGCTGACACTTGATTTGAGCCCAATGAGACCCATTTGGATTTCTGAACTTCAGAAGTGTAGATAACACATCTGTGTTGTTTTAAGCCATAAAGGTGTTGGTAATTTGTTACAGCAGCAATAGAAAACATCTTTCAAAAACACGAATACTTGCATTTTGTACTATCACTTTCTGTCCTTTTCCTCATTGACGGTATTTACCTAATCCCTGATTGTCATCTAAGTAATTGAAGATTTGGTGCCTGAATAAGCTTCTACCCTGGGAAATTTTAACAATCCTGTTTATGAACCATCTACCATAGCCTTGAACTCCATTTATGTGATTTTCTTTCTTCGCCTCTGCTTCAGCCATTAAAAAACAAACTAACAAAGCAGAAACAGCCTGGCACTTTCCATCACATTCTACGTCACAAAAATTGTCAATATCTTACACTCTGACTATGGCTTCCTATCTTTCTAAATTGCTAATGCCCATGTTCCCATCCTTTGATCCAGGGGTGTGCTGGTAAATTGGCTGTCTGGAAAAAACAAGTCCCAATTTGTAGTGCTTGCCAAGTACTCCCACCAAGGCTTTTTTCAAGCTATCAACGTGAGGTCCTTGAAACAGAGTTGAAAGAGAGATGCACAATTTATATGTGCTAGCTTCCCAGATTCTAGCTAGCCAATGGGCCAATCTCTCCATTTTCTCTCTCTGAAAAAGCCCATTTATGGCCTTTCTCTTCTATCTTCCTGACTGCACTGCTTGGGTGATAACACGAATTTACTCTCTTAGAAGCTCCATCAGCGAACTTGCTCTCCTTTCCACCCAGCAAGACCTCAAGTCTGCAGTCAATGCAACAATCTACCCTTTGTCCAAAATCTGGGTTTCTGAGAGCTGTGTGAATGACAACTCAACTGGTTGGATTAGTGTCTCTGGAAGTGGATAGATTCTACTTGCTGTTAAATCCTTAATGCTGCTGGCCAACACTCTGGCTTCAGCTCTTTTGGAGCTTCATTGAATGGCCACTGATAACTCCAATTGCTCTCCTCAAGCTCAAGGATAATGTAGGATTCTAGAGAGAGTCATCGACACATGCCAGAGTCTTTTCCCTTCTGATTCATTTGGCTTTCTCCCATTTTTCATTCACTCCCTAGGTTGCCCTCCAACACACACACACACACATTCACATTGATTATTCTCACTCAAACCACCAATGATGTCTCAAATTCAGCATGTGTAGTACTTATCTAATCTGCGTCTCTCTGCCAAAAATAATCATTCATTTCCTTCTTCTTGAAATGCTCAATTTCTGTGATTTTTATGAACTATTACTTATATCTCTTTACCGTCTTTCCTCCTTCTGTGGTCTTATCCATTTATCCACTTTTTAAAGGTAGTCATGTCAACAAATACCCCTCTCTTCATTATAATATTTTTCTGGGCAATATTACCCACTTACGTGGTTTTAACTATCCATTTTTTAATTAGAGCGATCCCCAAAAACATATCTCCATCTTTTCTACTTTTTACATGGCTATTACATGTGAATTTCCACTCTAAAGGATCAAAAATGAGTTCATCTACTTTCTCCCCAAACCCATTTCCTTCCCTATCTTACCCGTCACACTTCATGTAACCAGTATCCATTCAGATAAAAAGCTTAGAAGTTGCCTTTGCATTCTTCCTCTCCCCTTGGTATCCCCATGCCCAATCAATCATGAAGCCCTAAGTATTTCTGGAGTCCGTGCATTTTTCCCCTTATTCAGGCTTTATTCATTTAATTAGAATTATTGCAGAGCTTCCGCATGGACTCTCTGCTTCCCCCCAAATCCTCCCTCCACACTGCTGTTGGGGTGTTCTAGCTAAACTATAAATCTTACGATGTTACATCCATGTTCAAAATGCTTGCCTATTTTGCATGGCCTACATGGTGAAGTCTAAGTTTTGCTCAGATCAAAAAGACTCACCCTGACCTGGTCTCTGATGTCTTTTCTCCTACCACATCTTATCTCAAATCTGGTGTGCTAGTAACTGTGAACTTCATGCAAGCCCCTAGTCATGGCATGCTCATTTCATCTCTACATTTATGCAAATTTTCCCTTCTACCTGGAGTCCCTTACCCGTTATTTATTTGGTTAACCACTTCATACCAACATTCAAACAGAAAACTTTTCCCAAAGCCTGCTTGCATGCCCCCTTCCCTGTGAGGTCCCGGGCTTCCTCTCTACAGTGAGCATGTCTCTATGATGCAACTCATTCCACTTTTTCAAAATCTTTGATTTACTTATCTGCCTTGTAGAATTAAGTTCTTCCACAGCAAGGAGGATGTCATATCAATAATGAAGCATGTGTAACACAGATCTTGTCACAGAGTTTACACTCCGTAAATGTTGGTTGTACTTGACGTCAGACTATTGGAAGGTGATAAACATCATTAAATTCTCTCTTCAGGATCAGCACAGAACTCTTGATGAATGTTGCACGGTTAGTAAGTGTGATGAGGCGAAATCATCATTCCTGTGGCTCCTAATACATCAAAAAGTAATGAAAGAAGGAAGGAAGGAAGAAAGGGAGAAAGGAAGGAAGGAAGGTGGGGAGGTAGGTAGGAAGGAAGGTGGGGAGGTAGGAAGGAAGGAAGGTGGGGAGGTAGGAAGGAAGGTGGGGAGGTAGGAAGGAAGGAAGGTGGGGAGGTTGGAATGAAGGAAGGAAAGAGCAGCAATGAGCTTTCTAATTGATTTTCTCCTTAAACTAGAATTAAAAATGGAACAAGGGTCAAGATCAGGGTGAATGTGATACAGAGGATGAGAGAAGGATGCTGAGGGCTCATTCTGACACCATTTTGCCCAAGCTTGGCCACAGACCTGACCTGGGGGTGCCAAATGCCCTAAGTGGTGACATGTGGTGAGGCCTGGATCAAGATCCATTGCTGTTTCTTCCATCAGCCAGCAGAGGGTGTGACAGAGCAAAAGGCGTAGGTTGACAACTTTACTCTTAATTGGGAAATACTGCTTCCTTTCCCAAGCACCTTCTGTCTCTCCAGGCCAGGGGCTATCTCTGGGGGGATTTCTACTATTGATAGCACTGTTTACTACCTTACCATCACACAGCCACTGAAGCCCATGGCAATTTTGCTGCTGTGTCAAAACAGGCAAAAAAAAAGGATGAGTTTCAATGATAAGGCTAAAGACACATTGGTTAACTGTGTATTAAGCTTCATTCATTAAGCTTTTTTTCGCTGTAACATCTTATTAAGTTAAGAAGGCTCATGAAGCAGGAGAGAAATGCCTTCATGGGGTGGCTCCAGTGGTTCCATGCCCGACACCCCCACAGAGGAAGAGGTGGGACCATGGGGACAGCTGCTGGCTACCTCTGTCCATCTCTCCCTCCATCCAGAGTCCCAGGGTATAGATTCTCCAGGGCAGGAAGTCATTAGTGGGAGGTAGGGTAAGAAGACAGCAGCTGGGTCCATGCCTCTCCCACCAGAGTCAGCCCTGCCAGAGCCACTGCTGGGCCTCCACTAGACCCCCAGGGCAGGGTCATGGGCCCTGAAGCCCAAGCAGACAGCTGGACACAGATAGGGAGCCAGTGTTAGAGGCATACGGCTACCAGAAATTGCTTTTGTCTTAAAAGGTATAACGCTTGGGGAAACAAAAAGATTTTACAGTCCTGAAGGGGACAAGCTCATTGGCTTGATTCTGCTGTTTCTCACCTGCTTGGACTGCCAGCCCTCAGTCACAGTGAACTTGATGTGTGTGTCCCAGCAGGAAATAAGGTGACAGGTCCATTCTCCAGTCCTGGTTGGGGGGCCTGGAGAACAAGAGCAAGGCGTGAGGAACTCCTGTTTTCTTCCCTCCTGGAGCCATGGCAGGCTAGTCTGGCTGCCTCCAAGCCCGTCTTCACCAGCATCAGTAACATGTAAACTCAGGGGTGACTAGTATCCATCCCTCTGGCTGGACCTTGCCTGCTTCCCTTTCCTACCCGCTGCCTACTCCTAAGGCCCAGCTACGGGCAGTTCACAATCAGCAGAGGTGCCTTCAAGCTTCTTCATTCTAAGGTCAAGGATGAGTGGATGTGCAAAGTTTATTTTAAAACCCCCTCTGCCTGATCTTCATAGGGCAATGGAACCATGCCCATATTCCAAGCTCTCTTTCATCTCCCCATCCCCCCATCAATTCTGCCATTGCTAGTACATGAGTCAACCAGCCTCTTCAATCACCACATGCTTTTAGTGTCATTTCCAGTCTGCAGCTCTGCAAACAACTCAGTTGTCAACAGAGACAGATCTGGGCATAATATCACTTGCAAGTGATTTATTCCATAAAGTACATAAAAATGCATTTTGAGCTCCTAAGCTTATTGTTCCCATAGTAAACAACGGTGTAAAGAGAACTCTTAATTTGTTCGCAGTGTGAGAAATGTCAAGGGGAAGTCATATTCCGTTTAACATCTTTTGCATTATCTGTTGACTAATATGGTTGATGGGGAAAAAAAGCCACTTGAATTAAGTGATTGGAATTAATCTCACTGTGAAGATAGGATGCTGAAGATGGAAGGCAAAAATCCGGATGAAATTAATCTCTCTCCATTTCCTTTATTTCTCCTAAATGCTATTTTGTTTTGTTTTGCTTTGTTACAGTGGCACTACTCCGTGCAGCCTAAATGAAGCTGGATGCAGTTCTTTTAAGATATTTCACTACAGAAAAGGAGAGAGGATCACTTGAAATAAAGGAAAAAGGATCTCCTACCAGTGTTTTTCAATGAGACCATATTGGCATTTTGGGTAAGACTATTCTTTATGAGAAAGGCTGTGTCTTGCATCCTTGGGCATTTCGCATCCTTGTTTCCCACCATTAAGTACCAAGAGCATGCTATAGCTATCATCAGAATGAACAGCACACATCTCAAAACAGTTCTTTGAGGGACAAAATGGACTCCATCCAAGAAAGACACTTGGAAATCCAAGTGGTCCCACTTGGAAATATCTCATACTATGTCAGTTCATCATGAAAGCTTGTTTATCAAAAGTGTTTTATTTAACACCACTGACAAACATGGGGATAAAAGCCTTGAAGAGATATGAAGCCTCTAAATAACACATGAAAAGAGGCTAGATACCACATGGTAGGTATTTATAAATGGTGGTTAATATTATTGTAAGGAAATGTGCAAGATGTAATGACGAATATGCCCTCCTTGACCTCAAAGGACAATTTAGTGGAGAAAACATACATGCAGATATGTACCCAGATAATAAAATGAGTGAATCCAATAGTTAGGGATATCAGGGTTGGAAAAGAGCTGAGTGCAAATTGCGTTTGTGCTGTCTAGCTTCTACATCTGAAAAGAGTACTGATGCTCAGTCGAGTGAAGGAGTGATTTTAATCTCCTGGTACCAAGGATGTAATTTCCACCCATATTTTGAGGTGGGAGCAGAAGATGGAATTGATCTTAAATTCCAATCGGGTATATGGCTGATACTTAGATATAGCCAGAGGGGAAAAATTCCAAACTGTTTTAGGAAATTGATGTTGAGTTTTTGTTTTAATCTCCGTTAAGAGGAATAATTTTTGACTTCAAGTAAAATGGACATTGACTTTGTTGCACTGCAAATTCTTATGCATGTTCTCCCTCAATTTATGGTTAATACCAAATGTTTCACTTGCCAGTATTTTTAATGTAATTTGATTCCTGGACTCGTGTGTACCCTTGGATTATCTAAGGCATTTCACATCTTTTCTGGTTTTGTTTTCCTGTGTGTGTTTATTTATGATTATGACTCCCGATCCCATTGCGCTTTGTAAGGTATTTTAGTTTTTACTTTTGTTCCTATACATAAGTCCATCTGTTCTGTGCTTAACCATATTCACATTTATTTGACTGAATGCATACCACCAGAAGCTAGGATATTTATTCATAGCTTTGAGGGGCTATAATGTATAGTAATAAGGTCATGTAGGTACTAGTTATAAATCTAACATAAAAAGAAATAAGTATGCATTTGGTGAAATTCTCAATTGAGCATTAATATATCTTTTCTAGAGTCAACTGAGTCTCTGGGTGTTTTTAAAACTGAGGTTTACTGTTTTAATTACTTTCAATTAGGGAATATTCAATACCATAGCATGTTTTGGTAGAGTAAATTAAAACCATTCTCTGAGATACATAGTGTGAATTTCCTTCTTCTCCGGTTACTGGAAGAAAAAGACAGCAAGAAAGATAGCAATCCAACTTTAAATTCTACGTAACATACAACCCTTTTGCCTTATCTTAGGCTAAATTAGCATATTTCAAATTTTCTAAACCATACAGTGACAAAAAAGGATGGTGATTTCTGAGAAATATCAGTTAGTGATGCAGCAGTCAGCCAGCTGTTAACCTACAGTTTCTTTCCAGAATGAATGATTTGACAGTGATTGGTCACTCAAAGACTGTCTTGGCATCCAAGAAATACAAAAGCTTAATGCAGTGAAATCTGATCTCTCAGGCCCCAATTCTCTCTGCAAATCAAGGGAACCATTTGACCATTGAAATCTGGGGCTGTGGAGTCCGACAGCGCTGGGTTCAAATCCCCATTATTACTGAGTCACTGTCTGAAGACAAAATTCTTCTTCTGCAGTGTGTTTTGGTGTCCAAGAATGGTGCTCTTTTCACTGAGCTTAGAGCGTCCTCAGATTCTTCTTAACATAAACCTCCAGGCAGAATTAGAAGACCAAATATTAAAGTTGAAAAATAACTACGTAATTAGGTATGTTATTTGTGACTCGAAGGAATTTTTCTCTACACCTCCTTCCATTCCTATGGTAACAACCCCCACACTATCAACACAACACACACCCTTCTAGCTCTCAATATGTGCCACTCACGGTCTAAATTCTTCAGATATGATATGTCGACTCATTCATTCCTTATTACAACCTAAGGAAGTAGATCATTTTATGTTATACCATGCTTTTTAGAAGTTACTAAATATATTTCTAAATTTTCTCAGGAAGAAATAGGAAAACTTGAATGCTTGATTTGGAGATCCAGTAGCAATAAAAATCTAAATTCTGAAAAAATAATGCTTAGCTGGAAAGTGAACCAATGACTCAAAGACTCAATAACTCCAAAATGAACAACTAATGCATAACATACAGTTTTCCTATTGTAGCAGAGATAAAAGAGAAAAATAAAGATGGTATAAAAATGACAGGCATCTCTCATAATTTGGCATACTCAGCTAATGCAGCAAACCCCACTTGCCCTACCCTACAGACATTTTGGATAAAATACAACAACAGTAAATCTATATCTATATTTAATATCATTTTATATCTAATATCATTTTATCTCTAATATCATCCTATATCGCTTATACCTTGTATCTCATACCATCTTATATCTATATCTATATCTGTGTCTATGCATTTGTCTATATCTTTATCTCACATCCATATCTGGAACTATAATTTCTAGTAGAAAACTGTCCTGTATATTAGGTGTTTGCACTCCCTTGGTCAGGAAAAATATCTTCAAGTAGAGTCAAGGGCGTTTACAGCAATCAGTCTTTGGGCATGTAGATATGAGTTCTAGAGGATATGGGCAGCCTCTACTATACTGACTACACACAGCAATCAAGTGAGAAAAAGTTGTGCCTGCCAGTCTAAGAGATTATATTGATTTTTCAACTACTTGGATGTTATACTAGTTAATCTAGTTGTGCTCATAAATGGCCAAAGGCAACAATGAAAAAAGGGAAAAATAATAATCACATTGTACCTACTAATGGCTAATACAGAATCTTTTCAATAGTGTTGTCACACCGACTATAAGCAAAGAAACATGTGTATAATTCCAAGTGGATTAGCCAAATGGAATTCTGCCAGTTTTCTAAAATTAGTGAGTCATGCACATGAATAGGGCTTGTTTATTTATTTATTCATTTATTTTTGATGGGTTTCCTCAACAAAAAGTCATGGCAGACAGGCAGAGTAATCCTCACTCATCAGCCCAGGGCTGACAATATCGTTCAACCCTTATGCATTCCTATCTTGTGCCTTTTGTGTGTTTTCAGAGTCCAAGAACCCCATTTTTGACCGCTCTTTGGAAACAGAGGTATCATAAAACCAACAGAATCAACCTCTTGATTAATTGTGGTCCATTAACTAATTGTGCTGACAACTGGGACACAGCTTGTGGGCCCAGCATCACAGTGTGAAGACATAGAAAGAGCCACCTACAATCCTGAGAATCTCTTAAGTGATGTGCCTGAGGCCCTTCTCCTAACCTAGAACTGAAAGTTATGAAGTCTGACTTACAGTTACTATGATTCACCACTGGGAAAACCATCATTCATTTTGCATTTTTTCTACTGATGAGAAGGTCAAAACTGTTGATTTAACTTGCCTTTGTTCACATAGGCTGAATTATCTTCTAATGGCACTTTATAAAATATATATTTTTTTACCTTTATTGGCAGAGATTTTTTTTAACAATACAAAATACAAAAGTAATTTTTATTATTACTCTTGTGATCTGTATGAACATTTTCTTTGAACATTGAGGAAAAATTATTGGCATCTGACATTGACATTTTTGGTGGAATATTTGTCAGGGAACAGAGAGGGGTAAAGCAGTCAATTAATGAAAGCATTTGAAAGCATCATTTGTGTTGGCTTCCATTTGCCTGTGGGATGAAGCAATCTACCACCCCTTGCTACATGTCAAGGTTTTCACAATTTGGACCCAAGCTCTCTCAGCTTCTCGGCTCCCACCACTCCCTGCCTCTCCTTTTGTTATATTCCTAATTGGACTTACTAAGTTTCTCATAGTTTCATGACTTTAAAATCCCCCTATATTTGCCCATGCTGGTCCCTCTGCCTGAAGTTACCTTCCTATCAGTCTCCATTTGGAGAACACTCTCTTTCAAAGTGAAACTCAAATATCACCTCCTCTGATAATTCTGACATATTCCATCCTTCATCATCACTTCCTTTCCTGGACTCCCTAAAAACCCTTACGCCTTCTCTCTAACATGCTCTTTTAAGCAAACAGTCAACCTGATTGCCTTGCCCAATGAATTATGATGTCCTTGAAAGATGGGGCTATGGAATGTATCTTAATATTCCTCAATAACAAGCATAGTATCTGGCACACAGGGCAATCCATAGTAGACAATCAATTGTTTATAGCTGGTGTAAGGAACCACAAAGATGTGCAAAAAGCTTTATCAGACTCACATGAGGTTGCAACAGGCCTAAGAGGAATAGGGCACAGTGTTTATTAAATTTTTAAAAAATGGCTGACATTGCTTTAGGTGTTTCACATGTGAAGCAAAATAATGCTCTGAAATATTAATCTTTGTACTTTGCTTTTCAGCATCTCTTGTACTTGAGTCTTTTCCTAGTTGGGTCAGTGGCATCCATTTTGCCTTGAGGAGACTTAAAATCATTACAAAATGGAAAAATGAGAGAAGGAACTGTATTTGATTTTTAAAACGTACAAAACACACTCGTAGGTACCATAACAGAAATAATACCCTGAAAGCTGAAGTTTTTCGTTTGAAATAAAATAAATTTTTTTAAGGGAAGAGAAAGCTTTTGGGATAGCCCCAAAGGTAGCAGGGCATTGAGTTTATGTCACAATATATTAGAAAGAGAATACAAGAAGGCCCATCCTAGCTCACTGCCGGAAAGGTAGGATGGGAACGAACTGGGCTGGGCAGGAGATGGTGGGGAGAGCAGGAAGGGGTATGACCTTGGGTGGAGATCTATGAACTAGAATCAGAGGGGACCCACAGAGGGAGGTTCAGGTCAATATTCACATCCTGTTGCACTCACTCCATGCCTCCCCTAGAAGGAACACATTGCTGCAGCTCAGTGGTCCGAACACTCCATTAGGGTTCAGGTGAGCTCTTCACTTTGCCTGTGTTCATTTTTGCTTTTCTTTTTGCAACCTGATGAAGACCACCCATCAATAGCTTTCCAAATATTTCCTATGGATCCTCCAGCAGAAGTGATTCCCCACCGTGAAGTTGGCATTGGCATTCCCAAACTTCCCATTTAAACTTTTCAGCAAGGATGTGCCCATTTTTAAAGTCTTGCCTATAGTCCTAAAATGGAGGATGGAGTCTCTGAAATGGAAAGGCAGTGATGGTAGGGCCAGGAAAGTCCGGAGTATATGTGCTTGGATAGGACTGGACGGTGGTAAAACTCATATCCTTTACATAGGAAGAATTTTATTTAATCTGCACAAGAATTATATGACGTAGGAATTACCATCTGAGTTTTACAGATAAATAAACTGAGGCCCAAAGAGTTTGAATAATTTGTCCTGGAGTGTCAGAATAAGATGACAAACAGAAGCAGTCATGACTCCACTATGCTGTGTATCCTTTTTTTTTTTCACCAGTGTGTGTGTGTGTGTGTGTATGTGTGTGTTTGTGAATGTGTTTGTGTACATGTGTATGTATGTGTGTGTGATGCTGATGGTTCATGCTACCTATGGAAATTGCCAGATAGATTCATGCCTGTCTTTTCTACCCTGAGCCCTTGTACAAAAATTAAGTGGATCCATAACCTTCTCTCAACTCTCCTTCCCTTCTTCCCTCTCTCTTTTCTTTGTTCCTTCCTTTCTCTTCTCTCTCCTCATTTTCTAGGGTCACAGTTCACTGACAAGGCAAGGAGAAGAGTGTATTTAGAACAACACTAACGATTCTGGCCGCTAGCTGGGAATCTGATCTTCTGGGCTCTTTTCCCAGCTCTCCCACCATGTGATTTTAAACTTGATTGAGCTCCTGTTTACCCAACTGTAAAATACAGGTAATACATTCCTACCTCATGAGGGCCAAGAAAGAATCCTGTTATATGCAGTGCTTTATGATCCAGAGACAAAAGGTATAAGCAATGACAACTTCATTATGTTGAAAGTGTTTTCAAACTTGTACGCTTCTTTCTCTTGGCATTAGTACCATCCTAGAGGTGAAAGTGTAAGATTGCTCCTTTCCTAGAGATGCATGGAATTTTCAAGAGCTTATAATTCTTATGTAAAATGGTTTTTCTCCAATGCAAGGAAAGCACAAATTTTAATAAAATTTTATTTTCTGACTTTAAGAATAGAAATTTTGAAGTCTTAAAAATTACCTTTGACTGTCTACAAATGATTTTTTTTAATTAGCTATTGCCGCAGAAGACACAAATCCCACATCCTAAACCCAACCAAGTTATTGATCCTTAAGAAATCCCTGGCAGTGTCGCTTAATCTCAAAATCATAATCACACATTGATCAAGTAAATGTGTCTATTGCTTTTAGGTGTCCTTGAGCTGTTTCCTTGATTTGAATAATAAACCAGAAAAAAAAATGAGTCAAGAGAAAAAACGGTACAGAAGCCAAATAGTATACTTTTCTAGAAGGAAAATGAATGGATGATAGCTTTGCCAATGTGCTGACTTCTGTCATTCTCATGTTCAGTGACAAGCACCATATGAATGATTCCACTCCGCTGATTCTGGAGAGCACCAAAATGAACAGATTGTCAGAGCTGCAATTTGACTAGCGTGCCACTGCCGTTCACCACAGTGTCGGCAACGAGTATGAAGAGCGTGCACTTGTTTATTCCTGAAAATGCACGGCCCTGCCAGAAATTTTATTTTAGCAAATTTATAGCCAGCAAATTTGAACATTAATGAGTATAATTGCTTTTCATTCTATCTTGGGACAAAGAAGCCTGCAGGTTATGAATACGTATTTTCAAAATCTGATTTGGGGCAAAGAGAGAAAACAACATGGTAGGAGAGTTTCTTGTTCATGAGAAAAATAGAAAACAACTATGACTACTAAACGATTCTTCAGATTATTTATGTCCCCAAATTAACTCATCATCATCACATCAGACTCAAAACTTGATGAAAGAGGCTTGAAGCCTGATAGTTATCATTAGGTCATTCTCTTGTCACACAGAAATATCAGTGTTTGTGTACCACAGATTCTACACATACAGCATTAGTCAAAGCCACCCCTTACTCTTCACACTTACTACCCTATCCTGAACTCTACTATTATCACAGCCTCTTAGTTGGTCTCCAGATTCTATTCTTTTTCCACCATAAATCATCCCATGTTTGCCGCTAGACTCATCTTTATAAAAGTTGCTCTCATTCTTAACAGTCAAGAGTTCCCAATTTTCTACCAGATTAAAGAACAATATCCTTCTGTGAAGCCCCTCCTCAACCTGATATCAACTAACTTCCAGCTTCATCTTTAGTTCTTGCATATTATACCGCCAGAAAACTAAGTCAACTCCTCCATACAACTCTGTGCTTTAGTCGTCTTCTTCCATCATTCTGTTTTCTACTCTTGGAATGTTTACTTTTCCACCTCTTTATGCTAGATCCTGCATTTGTCCTTAAAAACCCAAGCCATATGGCATTTCCATTCAACGGTGGCTTCATGAACATCTCCTGTGTTCCAGGTTCTGTTCCAAGTGCTCCAACATGGTACTTTAGTTATTTTTCTGGGTTGAGATAATATTGCTTTTCTGAATTCTGATTCATACTCTTGGTACTTTTCCCTGCTTTGTGATGTAGCTATGGCTGTAGGTGCTATATTGTCCTGAATGGATTGGCACCTCTCTGAGAGAGGCTGTCAGTGTTTGTAGTCTCCATAAAGCCTGAAGAACATCCACTACACAGCAAGTGCTTCATAAGGATCTTTGGATTCAAAGAAGCAGCACAACATTGTCTATGAGACACGGCAAAGCCTAGAACAAATATCTGAAGCCACGAGTTGTAAAATTATGAATTCAGCTAGTTTTCTGTATTTTATTAGTCAACTTCAATGGAGACCCCAGAATTGTTGGATTTTTTTTTAACATCCATGTTAACAGTGGGGCAAGTTTATCCAGTTCTCCTGAAACTAGAGTTAATTTAACATGTTTATGTGGGAATACCTGTATCTCAGTATATATATATAAAATGTAAATCAGGCTGGTATTTCAGAAAATTTCTATGCAAATTTGAGTAGGTAAAGGATGAATAGTTTCTCATTCAGTTTCTCCTATTTAATTTTCTATGTAAAGTATATTTAAATGCATGCATGAATTTCTTTTTAAAGAAGTGGCAATAACTGACACTATACTAAGGATATATTTGGGATATAACAAGACAGTCTCTACTGAAAACTACAGATTTTCTTCAGATGACGTAGACTTGAATCTTAAAACTGCTATAGTGTCTTCATCCTCAGAGCACAGCCCTTGGGCAAGAAACTTTGGTCTCAGTAGCATCTAACATTAGTTATTAGAAATGCAAGTGCTCAGGCCCCACCCTTGACCCATGGAATCTGACACTGTGGATGGAGCCCAGGTCTGTGTTTTAAACAACTCTCCAGGTGATTTTTACGCGTGTTAAAATTTGGAAAGCAGGTGTTAGAGAATTAACATTCAGAAGCCCACTGCTTGAGTAAAATTCAACATGGAAATTAAAGGAGGTGATTTAATGTGCTGTAAATCAGGATTATCAGAGTTTTAGGAAAAAGGAAGAAAATGTTATTTTATACAAGCAGGATTCAGTTAACAACGCATACATTGCTTAGGACCTAGTCTCACAAAACCTCCTGGTGACATTTTGCTGGAAAAAAAGATGGAAGCTGTATGGGGCAGGAATTTTAAAGAACCAGTGTTTGTTCTTACTCACCTGAAGAAGATTTCAAAAACTCTACATTTCTCTTAGTACCCTATTGCTGACCTTACACATATATCAACAACACCAAACCAAGTTAAAGCATGGCATTCTAAACCACTCCAAAACTTGCATAAAGAAGATTAAAAAAATAACTTGCGCCATGGACTGTCTTGTTTTCCTAAACTTTGGAGCAATCCACTAGTTTTGAAGACATTTTTCTTTGTCCGCTATCTCATATTAGTTTTCTATTGTAAGTCCCCTGTTTAAGACATTTGGAGAAAATCTTGCTGTTGATAATATTTTAATTAGATTTTCTGTATTTTGGGGGTTTGTTATGTATTCTGAGGTATGATAGTTCTTTATGCAGAAACTTCTTTATACGTGAAAGCAGGTCCTTTTGGACTTGGGAAATGTTTGGGTGGGTGAAATTGAAACCTTCTTAGCCCTCTTTCTCTCAGCTTCTTCTTAGGTTCACACGATACACCACTCAGAGATTTGAATAACTAAAGAAGTGGATTCACTAAGATTGCAGAGTTCAGTACTAAATTTCAGCACAAAATAGAGGATAACACGGGAAATGGATCCACAAAATACAATAAAATAAAAAAACAGGAAAACCAAAGCAATAAAAACAAGTATTCACCAATCTACATTATTTGTAAAATATGGGTTTATAGTCTTGCATACGTGTCTCAAAATGGAGTAAGGCCAGGATTTGATTTCTCTCTTCCTTCCCTCCTTTCTTCCTTCCTTCCATCCTTCCTTCCCTCCTTTCCTTCCTTCCTCTTTTGGTGAAATTGTACACGCAATCACTTTGAAAAGAATTTAGGCTGGAATGAAAGCAATCTGAACATAAATAAAAAGAAATGCCAATAAATTAGCCAACATTTCTGTCTCGTCTAGACTTTGGTTTTTATCCTGTAGACTGGAAAGATCCACAAATTAACACCCTTCTGTCCAAAGAAAAGTGAAATTATTCTTGGAAAAGACAACTAATGTATTTTTCCTCCTACCAATATTTGTTGGGTTCAGTTCTTGTCTAGATTTTGAGTTCTAATTTTCTCTTGGTCAGTTTTGTATTTTGCCATGTTTATTTCTTGATCTCAAATGGCCGTGAATTCTCATTACAAATGGTATCAGGTGTGGAACAGAGAGCAGGAGAAGTTAGTGGCTCAGTGCACTGCAACGCAGAAATGCCCAGAGGCTCAGGGCAATGAGCATATTTTCATAATTCTCAGGAATATTATTATGATATTTTCATATAGTGAAGAATTGTTTCCTCCACTAACAGTACACTATGTTCCTTTGTATAACAGGTTAGTAATGGCAAAGTGAGCTGCACAGCATCCCATTCAGCTGCTGCAATTTTTATATTCTTCAGATCATTGGGTATAATGGCAAGAGTGGTTTTGAGTTTTTTGGATGGAAAAGTAACTAGTAATTTAAGAGAGGTAATGGATATTTTAATCACTTGGATTTCTACTGCAAATTGTGACAAGTTCATCCTCTTCTTTGCTGTACAAAGACCATATATTCAGTTTTAATGACACGTAAGTGGCTTGGCCTTTGTTTTGTACAACTTTTTAGAGGAACGTTTTGCAAGGAGTTTTTTGTCAGGAGTAGTAGATGACCCCATTGGAATTCCTCTTTCTCAAGGAAAGCAGAGGTTTATCTTATTCAAACATTTACCGTTGAACTCAAATCCGTGTTCTTCGAATTTTGTCTTTAATTGTCAGGTGAGAATGTTTACAGCCTTCATGTGAGGGTACGTCCTTGTCCTCTTTACAAAAACTGACCAGAAGATTGTTAGTGACCAGCCTAAGCACATGAAACCTTTGAAGAAATGCAAAACAACTTTTAAATGAAAGCTTTCCTTTCAATACAAGAGCTGATAGAGAAAATACATGAATCCAAAAATATCTCATTATGTGTGACAATTATGAAACTTTTAATAAAATCTCTGTAGGATTACACCAATATAGGAGAATAAAGATTATATAGTATTTTCAGTGGGATGATTTTGGTTGAAGATTTTGCATAGTGTAGCCAAACTGAAGTAATTAGAAAGGGCTATTAATGTGAAAGTTGAAGGGGCACTGTTAAAACCCTTCTAACTTTCCAACTTCCAATTTGGAAGGGCACAATTAAATATGCACATTAAATATTCATAAAGGAGGTGGACACAGTGTAAAGAAAACTAGGTTGGGAGAGAGATCAGTGTTCTAATTCTAGCTCTATCACTGAGTTCAACATCACATTGACTAGGGCAGTGTTAAAATGCTCACAAAGTCTTGACATTCCTCCCATTAAGAAGGGGGTTTATGTCCTTGCACCTTGACTCTGAGTTGGTCTTAGTGATTTCCTTCTAACCAAAAGAATGCAGTGAATGTGACAGCATAGAACATTCTAGATCACAAGAGCCCAGAATCAAGCTACCCTCTGATTCTTTAGTAGTCCTGGAAGAGCTCAGATTACCTGAGGCTGCCATGTAGAGTGGCCACATGCAGCTGCCCCAGATAACTCTGGCTGAGCTCACAGGCAATAGTCAACACCAACTGCCAGTCATGCGAGTACACCATCTTGGGTAGCCTACCCAGCTGAGTCTTTGAGTGACTGCAGCCTCAGCCAATGCCTAATTGCAACTTCATGAGAGCCCCCACCCAAGGGCTGCCCAGCTATGCTATTCCCAAAATTACAAGCAAAATAAAATGGTTGTTTTAAACAGCTACATTTTGAGATTTTTCTTTGGTGTGTTCATTTTATTTTATTTACTTTAATTTTATTATTTTATTTGTTTCTTAAATACTTTTTTTAAAGCAGTTTTAGTTTTACAACAAATTGAGAGGAAAGTATAGAGATTCCCCATATACTTCTTGCCCTCACACATGCATAGTCTCTTCCATTATCAACCTCACTCACCAGATTATACCAGAAAAGGCACAGTTTGTACCAAGGATGAACCTACATTAACACATCATTATCACCTAAAGTCCATAGTTTACCTCAGGGTTCACCCTTGGTGTTTTACAGTCTACGGGTTTGGACAAAAGTGTAATGACATATACCCATCATTGTAATATCATACGGATCCTTGTTACTGCCCTAAAGATCTTCTGCGCTCTGCCTATTTGTCTCTACCCCTACCCTACACCACTCCTGGCAGCCACTGACCTTTTTATTGTCTCCATAGTTTTGTCTTTTCCAGAAGGTCATAGAGTTGGAATCATACATATGTAGCCTTCTAAGATCGGTTTCTTTCATTTAGTAATATGCATTTGAGTTTCCTCCATGTCTTTTCATGGCTTGAAAGCTCGTTTTTTTTTTTTTTTTTAATGCTGAATAATATTCCATTGTTTGGATGTACCATGATTTATCTCTTCACTTATTGAAGAACACCCTGGTTGGTTCCAATATGGGGCAATTATGAATAAAGCTGCTATATACATCTGTGTGCAGGTTTTTGAGTGGACATAAGTTTTTAACTCCTTTGAGTAAATATCCAGGAGTGCAATTCTGGATTATATAGTGAGAGCATGTTTCATTTTGTAAGAAATTGCCAAGCTGTCTTCCAAAGTGCTGTACCATTTTGCATTCCCACCAGCAATATACGAGAGCTCCTGCTGCTCCACAGTCTCACCAGCATTTGGTGTTAGTGTTTTGGGTTTTGGCCATTCTGATAGGTGTGGAGTGGTATCTCATTGTTGTCTTAATTTGCATTTCCCTGATGACATATGATGTGAAGTATCTTTTCATATACTTGTTTGCCATATATCTCTCTTCTTTGGTGAGGTGTCTATTAAGGTCTTTGAGCCATTTTTTTAATGGAGTTGTTTGTTTTCTCATCATTGACTACTGTATGATTCCATTTATATGATGTTCTAGAAAAATGAAAACTATGGGGGAGCAGAAATAAAATAGCAGATTGCCTCCACTGGGGTTGAGGAGAGGAGACTGAATGCCAAGGGGCATGAGAAAATTCTTGGAGGTAATGGACGTATTCTATATCTTGATTGTGGTAATGGTGAGTACCACACCACTACAGTCATGCATTGCTTAACAACGAGGACACTTTCTGAGAAATGCATTGTTAGCTGATTTGGTCACTGTGTGAACATGATAGAGTGTATTTACACAAACCTAGATGGTATAGCCTACTACACACCTAGGCTATGTGTTATACTAATCTTATGAGACCACCGTCCTATATGTGGCCTGCCATTGACTGAAACGTCGTTATGTGATGCATGACTGTACATGGCTGCATATATTTGTCAAAGTATGTCACCTTAAAAAGAGTAAATTTTACTCTACGTAGATTTACCATAATAAACCTGAGTTTAAAAAATTACACAAAAGATGGTTTAGAGTCTTTGGAAGATAGTAAAGAAGAGTAACACTATAAATCTTATTGTTGGAGATTTATTTACTGTTGAGGTTTTCAAGATGCAGTATTTACAGTTTTGTCCCTTCGGGTTTGTGGTTTCTATTTTTCATAATTACTAAACTATTGAATTTGATGGCAGCACATTGTTGTTTGGTTTTCTTGACTATTTTCCCCTTTTAGAGAGGCTAATTAATGCCACTGTATTCCTTTTAAGGAACTGTGTTGATCAGAAGTGTTTTCACTTCTCTATTTCCCCAGAAGAACCTGCTCATGTAAGTGCTTTGCTCCAAGTTTTGCAAATCACCTCTTATTTTACAGGCATTGATGAAGTAGTGTTGAAGGGAACAATTTGTTGAAGCCTTTTATATGTTGAATATCAATTTTGTAATATACAAAGTTTCCCCTTGACTTTTTTTTGTAGTTTTTGCATATTATTATTTCCTTAGAGCAGGATACGCTTGAATAGGCTTATGATTCATCAACGTGTCAACAGTCAAGTTGGAGGGTCTCGTAAGGCCACATGGTAACTAGCGTTTTAAGCAGAGCCAAATCTCCTGTTTTACACCATGGAGACCTCAAGACAAATAGCTTTGAGGTATTGTCTTTTTCCAAAATTTGGCCTCTCTGCCGTGCTGACATTCTAACCAATGCTTTCTCCCTTATCCTTGACTCCCATCCTTGGTACTAGGGTTTGCCGTCTCTTATTTTAATCTCCCTCTTTGATTTGGTAATGCATTCAAGCAACCTTCTGGGGAGGAGTCACCTTGTCCCTTGATTTTTTCTAGTGGTTTCCAAGGCTGGAGTAGAGATACTCCCTTTCTCCCTCTGCCCAAACCTCAGACTCATGGGAGTGCTTTCCTGGATCCTCTCCCATCCCCCAAATACCTTGGAGCAGAGGTTCTCAAAGTGTAGTCTGTGGACCCTGGTAGTTGAAGAAACACCTTCAGGGATTCCAAGAGGTCAAAACTGTTTTCATTAACAGTAAGATATTATCTGCCTTTTCCACTGTATTAATATTTGAACAGATGGTGCAAAAGCAATATGTGCAAAACTGTCAGTACCTTTGCATGAATTAAGACAGTGGTGCCAAACTATAGTAATACTTGAGTTGGTCATCACCACACGCTACCAAAAAAAAAGTCAATTTTATTTAGAAATGTTCTTGATAAAACAGTGTAAGGTATTAATTTTATAATTTGATGAAATTTTAAGATTGAATACGTATTTTAATTTTCTAATCTATATGATGAAATGGGAAGTCTATAAAGCACTTTTGCTGCATATAAAGTTTGATATTGTCTTGAAGGAAGGATTAGTGTGATTGTACTAGATGTGAGCTGAACTAGCTTCCCTTATTTTTTCAATTATACTTGAAAAACTGTCAGACAAATTGTGATGATCAGATTTGGGTATGTGGCAGACATTTTCTAAAAAGGAAATGAATTAAGCCCATCCATTCACAGCGAATAACTGACAATATTTATTGTGATATTTTTATTGGTTCATTGTGATATTTATTGGTGGGGTCATTAACAAATGTGGCATTTTGGATATTGTATATTAAAATATGTCAACATTTGGAAGATCATCATAACTCAGTGAGCCACCATTTTCCAATTGACCTATGCATGTTGTTACAAAATTATGTATGGTTACAAGACCCATCCAAAGTGCAAAATAGACCACGTGGACTTCAATGTAAGAGAGCACAAAAAATCATTGATGTGATTTTAGAGTCCACATTGCAAAACAAAAACTTTAAGAAATATCTCTTGTCAAATTTCAGTGTAGTATCAAAGATGAATATCCATAGTCATCTGAAAAGCTATTGAAATATTTTTCCTTTTCTTAACTATGGATTTAACACAGAACAGATATGAGAATCTAGCTGTTTTCTGTCAAGCAAGATATTAAAGGGATTTCAAGAAATGTAAAACAATGTCACTTTCTCAGTATATTTTGGTTTAGAAATATATTTCTTAAAAGTTTATTACTTCTGTTACCATGAAATCTATTATTATTTTAAGTAAATCACAAATATTTTATGATTTCTCAACTTTAATTTCTAGTATAGCAAATATTGATAGATATAATCCATATAAACAAAAGCTCTTTGAGTTTCTTAATAATTTTTATGAGTGCAAAAACTTCCTGAGACGAACATATTTAAAAACTGCTGTCCCAGAGATTTCTATACTAGAAGTCTCTACGCATGATTTACTCAGTCTCAGTGGATTCATTGAAACTAAACTATAAGTTATGTAGAATTATAGAACCAACACTTAGAACCCATCATCTAGTTGATGAAAAAATTGACCGAGTGTCAGGAGCATGGACTTTCACAATGCTCACTGCTAATGCCTCACACGTGCCTATTCCTTCCATCGCTTGAGATTTCTGTTGGGTTGCCCAGCTTCTTGATGGAATCCAATTTACACAGCTTGCTTTAGGGCTCCTAGTTCAGAGAAGACCCTACCTATAGGACAGTTCTATCTCTTTTTTTAGGTGGCACTAAGCAATATCTGTTTCTTCTATTCGACTGGGGAGACAGTTACTCAGCGTTCACCTTGCAAATCACGTTTATTAGCCCCAGCCAACACAACAAAGCCCAAATCATGATTTTCTCTATCTATTGGATTATCTTATTGGGGTACAATTTACAGCTGAATATATCAGCATATTACTTGAAATAATATTGTATCCAGTTCCGAAAAGACTTGGGAAACTAGAAGACAGACTGTCCAAAGTGACAAAATGGCCAAAAAAGAGACCACATAGAATTTCTTGTAAAGCTAGAAGAGGAGATTTGGATTCATTCAAACTTTCTGCTGGAGTTTGGATTGGGAGAAGATCCCACAGGTTCTTTTCTGCCCACAGCCACTAATTTAGACCATAAGAAATAAATCAACCTCATGGGATCTTGTGGAGAGTGAAAGAATTTAGTGTGTAAAGGCAAGAAGATAAGAGCTCAGTATCAAAGTTGTGTTTGACATTTCATACAATCATATGTTCATATATTCATATATACATATATTAAGTTGCCTTAACAATAATAATAACGAGAAATCATGATGTTGGATAATTAAAAAACTTCTAGAATTTTTATTTATTTTTTATCATAAGTGATGTAAGTGCCTAAGAGCTATGGATACACAAAATCGATGTGATGTTGAATTTATTCATGCACAATGAAGACACAGGTCAGCAGAGCAAAGTTCTCTTCTTTTTCGCTATTTTGATGTAAATCGATGTTCTCAATCATGTTGTTCAAAGGCTGCATTTTCAAATGGCTAAAAATAAGATCCTTGAATTAATCAGCCAAGCCAGCCTGAGCCAAGGCTAGCGGTGTAGGGCAGGGTGTGCATCCTAGAGTAAATTAGGCTTGGAGAAAGGCCCGGAAATCAGTGTAAAGGTGGAGTCTGGGCCTGAAACTAGAGAATCAGTCCTATGTGTGGGTATAAAAGGACAGGCTTTTTGTGAAACAGGAGCCCTGATGTTTGAGTAAGGCTCAGAGGTAAAACAGGTTTGCCACATTCAGGTAATGTTACAATGTAAATAAGACACCCTGCAGAATATATTGTAAACCTGGAAAAATTAAAAATAATTCTAAAGAATATTCTCATGTGTTATTGTCCCCTCTCCAAAGCATTTTATTATTGTTGGAAGATGTCATCAAGAAGACGTGACCACTGGGTGACCCGCAAGCTGGACAATTGAAGGGTCCTCACTCCTTCCCCTGTCTTTGGAATGTACATTCTGCCTGATATTCCCATGCTAGCAGCCACTTCAAGGACATGGCCTTGGGAGAGTAAGATGTTGGTAAGACCTTCTGGACGGAATATGTGACTGAACCCGGACAAAGTCTCTACACAAACTTTAAGATTCTGGTGGGCGGGTATGGCAATCTACTTGGCTTATGGCCGCCTGAGAAAACCGTCATATGTAAGTTCTCATGCTTGTTAACACTGGCATCCATCAATCTGAAGTGGTCTGCCTCTTTCTTTGGTCTCTTCTTGCCCTCCATGTATGGGGGCCAGTTTCAAATTTCACTCAGGGAGCTCCCAAGGTTAGGAACAAACAATTAGTAAGTTATCATTCCGTGGTAGAACACTTTGCCTGAAATATACTTGTCATATATGCTCAATAATTTTTAAATAAATGGATACAATGAAATAAGAAATTGCCCCTTATGAAACAAGACTGTGTGGTCGGCTGAATAATGGCACCAAAAGATATCTGTGTCCCAGTCCCTAGACCCTGTGAAGGTTAACTTATACGGCAAAAGGGACTTGGTAGATGAGATACAGTTAGGGATCTTGAGGTGGGGGATTATTCTGGATTATCCAGGTGAGCGCTAAATGCAATCACAAGTGTTCTTACAAGACAGGGACAGAGGGAGATTTGACCACAGAAGAGGAGGAGGGAGATATGAGGATAGAAGCAAGAGGTTGGAGTGATGCTAGGAAGGAAAGCAGGTAGCCTCTAGAAGCTCAAAAAGATGAGGATTCTCTTCTGAAGCCTCTAGAAGGACCAACCCTTCTGGTCACCAACTAGTTGCCCAGAGGAACACAAGGGTGGGTTTGGAAGCATTTAACTGTTTTTCCAAATTGTTCTTTTTCCTTTTGTTATGTTAATGAGATGCAAACACCACCCACCCTGAACCAGACCAAGCTTTACCACAAGAGCTAAGCCTTTGACCTTTGCCTTATTTTTAATGCTAAGATCTCTCCAGGAGGAGCTTAGGTCTTTTTACCATCACCCACAGTGTGAGTGGAGGCATGTTTTCCAACTGAGCCTGTACAAGAGGCTATCCACCTTTCCCTTTTGAATATTCATTCCTCATCCAAAATAAATGTCCCTGCTTCCCTTTGTTCCGGATGCCATGACTCTGGATATGATTTGGCACGGTCTCCTATTTGCTGCAAATATACCTTCCTTTGTGAAACAACTGCTTCCTGGAGAGTCTGATTTGACTCACCAGGAGGGAACCCCCTTTGGTTTTGGTAACATGCTGACACATTGACTTTAACACCGTGAAACTGATTTTGGACTTCCGGCTTCCAGAACTGGAAGAGAACAGACTTACATTCTTTTGAGGCCCCAAGTTTGTACTAAGTAGTTACAGCAGCAATAGGAAACTAATACAACTGGCAAAATAAGATATTTATGAATATAGAGCTTAAGTAGCTTTTTCCTTTTGCTGAAGATGATTCACCTTGAGCTAATATCTGTGCCAATCTTTGTCTGTTGTGTATGTGGGTTGCCACCGCAGCATGGCTGCCAACAAGTGGTATTAGTTTGTGCCTGGGAACCGATTCTGGGCCGCCAAAGCACAGTGCACCAAACTTAACCATTAGGCCATGGGGCTGGTAGGTAGCCTTTCTAAAGCCAGTTAGTGGCAACTTCTTTTAGAGCTTAGGGGGGAAAAAAATCTGTGCATGTATAAAGAAGTTTCATTGGAAAAGAATAAAGCATACACAGAAGTTTCTTAGTTTGGGTTTCTAAGAACCCTTTCCCTTACTGCTTGGACATATTATCTTCTCTTCTCATCTTTTCCTTTCTTCTCTTGACCAGAGAGGGATGATTCCTTTCTTTAAGAGTTTACAATTAAGAAAACTTAAAGATGTGATATTTCTGTAATAGAATAGGTTTAAGAAAATTCAAAACACTTCACGGACCAGGTCAAATATTCAAGAAGCATACTGATATTGAAAGAGCAATCCAAAAAGATGCACAAAGGATGCTAGAAACATATTAAAAGAGCATGTGAGAGCTAATTTTGTGCATCAAGATGGGAATTAAGGGCCGGCCCAGTGGCTCAGGGGTTAAGTTCGCATGTTCCGCCTCAGTGGCCTGGGGTTCGATGGTTCGGATCCCGGGTGCTGACGTGGTACCACTTGGCAAGCTATGCCGTGGTAGGCGTCCCACATATAAAGCAGAGGAAGATGGCCATGGATGTTAGCTCAGGGCCAGTCTTCCTCAGCAAAAAGAGGAGGATTGGCAGCAGTTAGCTCAGAGCTAATCTTCCTAAAAAAAAAAAAAGATGGGAATTAGAGATACTCCCAGAACAAGAGGCTAAAGAGTAATGCAAATAGTATAGGACTTTCAATTTTAGAAGCATAACTTTTTACACCTGATTTCTAGCACTTAACTTATTTTCTTGCAAAAAGTCTTCAAATGTGCATGGGGGTAGGGGAAATAAAACTAATGGGAACTTTGCCTTGCAAAGTTGCATCCACAGTAGGACTTAGTCAATCTAATTTGAATTGCAAGCCACTCTGGATCATCCATTTCTGTCTCTGCCTCACCACCTCTCCCCTTCTTTACTCCCAACAGGGTCTAAATTGATTCAGTCATTAGCATCTTTGAGCTAGACGATGTGGTGGGTGTGAATGTTACAATCCATTTGTGAACAATATAAATCTCAGTCATGCACACAAATAACTGTACGCAAATAGAAGAAGATGAAGAGAACCCAAAGGGAGGGGAGTTTGGAATAGGAACCTAGAGAGGGTAGTATTTTTCGAGCTGAAGGGATTAGAGCAGACTTTGTGGAAGAAGTGCACTTGCCCTGAGCCTTGACTTCAGTAGGTGCTAAAGGAGGGGACAGATCTTTCATATGAGAAAAAAGGAAATAAGGAGCAGAAGCTAGCTACAATAGGCTACAATATGGAAGGGGAAGCAAAAGAAGGTAAATTCAAGGGGATGTGTTTGCCAGACAGTGGGGACCTTGCCAGGGAGTTTTGACCTCATACTGGAGGTGAAAAGGATGCTAAGCAGGACGTTATAAAGAAGATCCAAACAAAATAATGTAGGGTGGATTGGAAAAAGGAGTGTGTGGCAGAGGACCTTGTTGAGAGGTTATTACAACAAACTAGATAAAAATAAGAAATATTAGATTTAGACAGTGTCTGAGAAATTAGGAAGGAGAAGAACGACATAACATTATGATAATATAATATTAAAATAATGTTATTAAAATGATGCTACTCTCCAACTTAAACTGGAGAAACTTAAATTTAAGTTTTATCATGCACACTTTAAATACATAATCATTAGTTTAGTGTGAACTTTTAATAACAATAGCTAAACTTTAGCATTTTCTAACCATTTGTGTGGTACTTAATATTAATTGTCTAATTTAACCCCTAAAGCAATCCTAGAGGCGAGCACTTTAATATTATTCCCATTTTACAGATGAGGAAATAGAAGAACAGAAAGGTTAAGTAACTTACCCAGGGTCACACAGCTAATAACTGGCAAAGCCAGGATTTGAACCAGCCTAGTTGACTCTAGAGCTCTGGCTCTTAGCTGCCATTCTCTACCATCCCTGTTTTATTTATGGTTTGTCTAAATATAGCTATTTACTAAGTGATGAAACATTATACCATTAACACTAATGTTTTGGAGGGTGACGTCAGCAAGATGGTGGGCTGGGAGGTCCCATTGCTCATCTCCCCGACAAAGCAACAAAAACAGTAAATAAATGACTACAAACTAATGAAAATAGCTCTGGAGAACTCTGGACTACAAAGAAGCACGAACAGAAACGCTGAAGAGCTCAAAAGCCCAGAAAGCATTTTATCCGTGTCACTCCATCCTCTAGTCCAGAGCAGCTTAGCACCCAGAAGGAGTCCTTGTGAGGGAATTTTAGCCTATGGGGAAAAGGAGAGCAAGAGAATGGGAGCAAGCCTTGTCCCCACTGTGGACATTTGCAGCCTTTGCTACTGAGGACCCCACAGTCTTCACTAACGCTGGACCCAGCTGAGGGAGCTGCCCAGAGTCCCAGCCACTGCATCTCCTCCCTGGGCTGGGGCTGTCACCACGGTGTGACCTGTTCCGTCTTGTTCTCCTCCCTGCCTGCTCTTCATGTTGTGTGAGAAATTTCAACCAGCCCCAGCAGCTTCCAGGATTTCAAAGTCTTATTGGTTGCTCGTCCTTGCCTTGGGGGATGGAAGAGAAAAAAGAGGAAGATATTCAGGACAAAGTTAAAGAGAAAAGTAAAATGTTCTATAAAGTATCAGAAAAATGTTTTGTATGAGAATCATAAGTAATTTCCTCTTTTATCTATTTTTCCTTGATGTCATTATTATTTTTGAATCTTTTGAAATTTCACTAAAGGGGCAGCCCCATGGGGTAGTGGTTAAGTTTGCACACTCCATTTCAGCGGCCCTGAGTTTGCAGATTCAGATCCCAGGTGCAGACCTACACACCACTCATCAAGCCATGCTATGGCAGAGTCCCACATACAAAATGGAGGAAGATTGGCACAGATGATAGCTCAGGGCCAATCTTCCTCACCAAAGAAAAGAAAAAAATCACTAAAGGAACAAAGCCAAAATAATAGAAGAGGAAAACAAATATTAGAGGAGAAAAACAATAAGGAACGAAAGGATGAAAATGCAGCATAACATTGGAATTAGAAATAAGAATACAAATCAGATAAAAATTGGGAATATATAAAAAGCTAGCAAAATTAAACAAGCTAAAGATGCATTAGAAGACAAAATAGATGAATGATTAAAAGTAAGAAAAAAAGAGTAAGGAAGGTGCGCTCTGGTTATTGAGTGGAAAAGCATACAAACGGGGGATGAAGGATACAGTCAGGGGCGCAAAGTTGGGATGCGGGTGAAAGGAAGAGCCCCAGGAAGATTTATGAGGGAGAGATGGAAAGAGCGGGGCAGGAGAGAGCGGTCAGAGAGTGAGTAGGAGGCGCTGTGGATGAATGCAGCCTTTCTCACTTAGAGGAAGGTCAGGATGCTAAGGATGCTGTTACCTCTGTCTACTGTCTATTGTCTGTTCTCTATTGTCTGCCTCTTACTGCCTTGCTCATCAGTGGAAGAGGCTGCTTCTTGAAAGGTTGGCAGTGGAGGGAGCCAAGTGCACTAACAGGCAAAAGTAGTTCACAGCTTTTAAGATCAAGTTATGGGAGGGTGAAAGAACCGGACAACCACAAACACGGAGAAGCCTGTGGCCAGCCCAGGGGGAGACACAAGATATAAGGTGAGTCTTGAAAAGAAATGGTATCCTCAAACTTTGCTCTGAGCAGGAATGGGTTAGAAGTAACCTTCATCATCAAATTGATCCCTTATTTGTGCGTTAATTCTATGCAACTATTTTACTGCCATTTACCTTTAAATGATTTCTAAATACCCAAAGTAAATGTTTACTAGGCAAATAAGCACTCTTGCTTTTTTTTTTTTTTTTTTAAGATTTTATTTTTTTCCTTTTTCTCTCCAAAGCCCCCCGGTACATAGTTGTATATTCTTCGTTGTGGGTCCTTCTAGTTGTGGCATGTGAGACGCTGCCTCAGCGTGGTCTGATGAGCAGTGCCATGTCCGCGCCCAGGATTTGAACCAACGAAACACTGGGCCGCCTGCAGCGGAGCGCGCGAACTTAACCACTCAGCCACGGGGCCAGCCCCGCACTCTTGCTTTTATTAACCTAATTTCCCAAATTCAAATGCAGGTTTAAGTTTAATTGTTAATGACTTGCTGGAAGCATAAATTCTGTGTTTTATTTCTCAGTTGTCTTCTTTACACAATAGAGTGATTTACTTTGTTAGAATGATAAGCAGGATTACAGGGTGGCTCTGTCACAGAGGGTTTGTAATGAATAGGTGAATTATGAGGTATAGAGACCATCTGTTCTATTCTATTTTGTTCAAGTCTATCCTTTTCACTCTCCTCTATTTTTCAATAATGCAACATTTCTTTTTTTTGGAGACCCCTTTGCATGAGGTTTAGATGGGACTGAAGCTGCCCTTTAGCCACAAGTGTGAGGATATGACTTCAGGCCTACTTACGCACCATGCTACTCTCTGGGAACGCTGTTCTTGAGTGATGTGGAGTTCAGTTTAAAAGCTAAACTAGTTGCACAGAAAATGAATGAAAATATTATGATGCACATGCTGAGTAGTTGACAAATGGTGATATTTCAGATCGAAGGATGTGTGACCAAGGAGACTGAAGTCTTCTAGGAGAGCACTATGAAGGAGCTGGGATCTGCATTAGGGCCAGACCTTGAAGAAAGAGTTGTCATTAGTGCTGTGGAGTGGATTCCAATTCCTAGCGAACCTGTGTACCTTCCTGGTCTTTCGGCGCCATCGTCTTACCTTCTGGGCGCTGTATCAGACAATGCTCTTGGGCTATTCACAGGGCTTTCATGGCCAATATTTTCCCAGGTCCTTCTTCCTAGTCTCTCTGGTGAAGCCTGTCCACCATGAATGACCCTGCTGGCATTTGAAATCCTGGTGGCATACCTTTCAGCATCACAGCAACACACAGCCACCCTAGTGTGACAACCAACAGACAGGTGATGTGCTTCCCTGACTGGGAGGGAAATGAATCTGAGTGTGGTGGTGAGAGCGCCGAATCTTAACCACTAGACCACCAGGGCTGGCTAATGAAGAAAGGGTAAGCCTTTGAAAAAATGGTGAAGACAAGAAACGCATTCTAGCTGGGGTTTTGGGGAGGGCAGAGGTGGGGAGGATCAATGTGAGCAAAGCAATCAAAGTGGAATCAAGTAAAGAAAGCAGAAATTGATGCTAGAAAAGGGAGGATGAAGGATGAGGGGGAGACACATTCAGTTCATATTTATGTCAGACACTGTTTTAGATAGTTTTTACATACTATAGTTCCTTGAGGAGAATAATAGAAAATAAGAGTCATAAGGTGTTTAGAGTCCTACTGAAAGACTTACATGCCAGCTTACAGAGTTTCACATGGGCATGAACTTGCCCAGAGAGAAACATGGTAGGCAAGTGGATCTGGGGCTCAATAAATGTGTGTTATCAGTAGCAATGATCCTCATTCTCAGATCAATTGAAGACAAGTACAAAGAACCATTTGAGAAGACTAATAGGACAGTGATGTTTAGGAAAATCACCAATGCCTCCCAATTCTAGCTCTTACAAATCTCACAAATCCGCTCACTTCTCTCCATCCCCACCACGCTCTCCTTAGTCCCAGCTACCATTAGCTAAGTCCCCTACTATTTTAATATCCTCCTAAATTATTTACCTGGATCTGCTCTACTCTCCCTCGCATCCATGTGGAGCCAGAGGGAATTTTCAAGTCACCCCCCACCCTCAGTTGCCTTCCTACTGCTCTTGGGTTGAAGGCAGAACTTTTTCCCTTGGCTCACAAAGTCAGGCGTGCACAGTTCTCTGCTCTTCCCTCCAGCTTTCCCTGGGCTCTTGCTTCCACAGGCCTTGTAATCAAGACACATTGGTCCTCTCCTTTCCTGCTGCCTCCCTCGACAGGAGTATTGTACATCTGTATCCTCTGTCTGGGATGCACCCCTGCTCCTTGCCTACTGAACTCCTAATCATCCTGTAGCTCTTAGCTCAAACACTCCTCAGTGAGGCATCCCAGAAATCCACAGGGCCAGGTCCAATCCCCCCATTGAAGCACCTCCACTCCCACCCCTGCTCCCATAAAACTGCACCTTCTCCTGCCCGGCACTAAGCCATTGGCAATTTTCCATTTTTCGTGTGTGTCTTTTGATTGATTCTCTTCTGTGAACCTGCTTGTAAGGTTATTGAGGACAAAAATTATATCTCTTTCAATTCTTCACTGTAGTTTTAGAACCTAGCAGAGGGCATATAGTGGGCACCAGAAAATAGTATTAATGAATTAAAGAATTGGATGGAAGAGAGAAAGGAAGCAGGTAGAGAAGACTGGAGTCTTTGGCAATACTTCAAGTGTAAGGTAGTTGCACGTAAGACCAGGGAGTGAGTTACAGAGGGTGTTTTAAAGCTTCTTTTGTAATTTGTTGTAGATATTGAATTGGAAAATAGACCATTTTCATGGTATATAATTAACTTACTAGAATCTGTGGACATTAATTAAAATGATTTGACTCTATACTACAATAGCAATTTTAAGGTCAATGGCCTTTTCAAATATTTTTTAAGAATAGCTTAAAGTAAAAGCCTTTACAGAAAGAAGAATGAAATATAAAGGAGTGAAAGAATTGTTTCCAGATACTTATGTGACATCATTATTATGAGAGGGAGAAATTTGATGCGTATTAACTTCAAACATCAGAAAGAGGAGATTTATCCAGGCCTTGATTATAGAAGGATCATGGAAGCCATTCTGACTTGCTCTTAACTGCTGTAGTGGACTTATCTGGCTGACTGAGTTGTGAGAAAAAAGATTCTTATCTCAGGCAATTTAATCAGGTCTTAGGATGGTTATCAAATATAATATTTCAAGGATCTCTAGAATGACAAAAAATCAGTGCTGACAAGCAATTCCCTAAAGGTCCATGGTGTGAACTGATAATAAAAGGAAGGAGAGGTTACTGTAACGACTAAAAATTAAGTGCTAAGCTTTATTGGTGAACAATTTGTTGAGAAATAGTTCAGTAGATCTTTGTCACAACCAGGTTTCTTTGTAACTTAAAAGAAAGGGTCAAATTAATTTTAAACCCCGAAATCAATCTATCTATATGGCCTTAGATTTTTTTCATCAGAGAAGCTGGGATTAGGTGTCCCAAAGTAGGCATTAACCTTAGTGGCCCAGATGTATGTAGAAGACTCGAAGAGCAACATTAGATAATGAAGAATACAGACCAAAATCTGACAATTACAGCCACCAACTTACAGTTTGCTTATTATTTTCAGAAAAGCAGTTAGAGGAAGAAGATATAATTATCTATAGAGGGAGGAGAATGTGCCATGGAAAAAAATTATGATACAATTATCCCATTATCCAGTCCATGCTAAGGCCATCAGATGACCACGTAGGTTTAGGACCACTCATGTTTCATATATAACATGAACCCAAACAAATGGATTTACTAGATGCTGCCAAACGTGGCAGGTAGAGGAAGACCCTTCCGCCTTCATTTATGAAGATGGCTACATCATTTAAAAGGTGGCTACTTCGTAGCTCTCTACATAAGGACTCACATTTGGCCCAGATTTAGTTGATCATGTGACATTAGGAGGGGTGGAATATTCTCCCAAATTCAAAAAGGTGCTTCAAAATACCATTTCATCACTGGCCATCATTATATCATTATTTTACAAATATAGAAAATGATACTCTGGAAATTTAAGGGCATTTGCAAAGTTCTGCTAGTAAAACTACTTCATTTCATTTTATTGAAGTGAATAAAATAAAGAGAAGTTATTCTCTCCTAAAACTCACAGGCACCCATCATGTTTTCTGGTTGACATTATCTTCTGCTGTGACATGGGCCATACCTAGACCGTCTAGCTTTATGTCATTCTTGCTAGACCAGGTTGTTTTCAAAACATTAGGAAAGAGGTCATCTCATCAATATTCTGGTTTTAAAATACACTGAAAACTAAGAAAATAAGGCAAGCATTGACACTAAGTTAATTCTCTACTCAACAAACGAAAAAGATTCCTACACAATCTGACTTGTGGTATAATATGATGGTCAATTAAGAATGTAGCCATGGTTAGTGGATGGAATCCAAAATATACTCTTGAGTCAGGTTTGTTTTTCCTGCATTAATAAGAGCTGTATTTGGGAATGATAAATATTTTGTATATAGCTGGGAAATCATATATATACATATATACACACATGTATATATAATATGTATACATATGTCTATATATATATATGTAACTAAACTTAGATGTTTCATACTTACTCTTAAAATTTTCTCTCTGCAAGTATCTTTTACTTTCATTTGGAAGATGTAAGTATTGGACTCATGGCCAAATTGTCTTGTTATTTGTCATTTAAAGTATGCTTCATAATATTATTATCCGAGTTTAGTTTGCTGCCCTAATTATCATAATAGTTAGAATTACCAGACTGTGCTAGGTGCTTTAAATATATTGTAGCATTTAATCCTGCTGAGACCTTCTCCAAGGTCTCATGGCTAGCAAATGGTCGAGACAGCGTTAGAACCCAGGTCCCCCTCACTCCACAGCCCATCTTCCTGATCTTTATTTTGCTTCCACGCTGAGATGTGTGACGGCTGTGCTTCTCTAACTTAATGGGATTATGAATCACTGTGGATCCTGTTAAAATGCAGATTCTGAATCACTGAGTCTGGGGAAGGAGCTGAGAGTCTGCATTTCTAACCAGCTCCCAAGTGATGCTGGTGCTGTTGGTCTGTGAAACACACCTTGGGCAGCAAGGCATCATATCATCCTGAACCCGGAGAAGATCACCTCTCTTGGTTTGTTTTTTACTTCTATACCAGAATATGCACAGTGATGTTTTTTATAATACATCAAGTAGTCTCTAGGTAAGCAGTGCTCTGTGGAGAAATGAGAATCAGGCTCTGCCACCATTTCTCCAGGGATCCTTGACATTTGATTTCTTTGAAAAATGAGTAGGTTAGGATAAGTCATCATCGTTGTCTCCACCACCATCATCATCATCTTCATTTAAGGTTTACTGAGTGCCTATTACAAGCCTTGAACCATGCTGAGTGCTTTACATTGATTCTATCATTTAATCCTCAAAATAATTTCAGGAAGTAAATTGAGGCACTATGAGACTAAACCACGTTCAATAAATGCCCATGGTTCTAAGTGATTCTGTTAACTTAAAGAATTACATATGCCTGAAATAACTAACCAGAATTTATAGTTATAAGAATAAGATGAAATCAGATAAGTTATGGAAGATACATGTGAAATTGTGGCCTCAAATCTGAGTCCTTTGCTTACTTTGGGCAATTATGTAAACTCTTTTAGCCTCTGTATCCTCATCCATAGAGATAGGAGAGCATTTTCTAAGTTAAAAGTATATTTGTGAGAATTAGATGGAATAGTTCATGCCAAGAATCTACTGTTTTGCCTGATAGATAATCAAATAGCATTGGCTGTGGTCATCATAACATTAGTGAGAGAATTAAAATATTATGATTGCCTCTTGTCTTATTTCACTGAATGTTTAAAGAAGCAATGAACTGCATGTGGTCTCTGCCAACTTTCTTCCTTAAAATCTGACACAACATATCAAGATCTTGGCTCTTAGGTTTCCCTCTAGAATTATAGCCCTGTCCTTGATGAGTTCCCACCTTAAGGTGATAAAAATATAGAGGCCAAGTTTTTTCAGAACTTTCACAATTTGCAATTGCTATTTTCATCCAAACTATCCAAGTTCCAAGTTTAATTTTTTTAAAATTTGCTTAACTCCAATTGAATTGTAATAATAGAAATATAGCCATTACAAAGATTGAAGTGAATTAACTGTGAAGTTATCTTTTCAGAAGCAAATTATGGCACTTACTTGGATGAACAGATCATTGACTTTGGGTATTAAAGTGACCTATTTGTTTAAATGTATTAAAACCTAATTACTAAAATAGCCATGCGTGGCATTAGTAGATAGTTAGAGCCTTAGTTCTTGATAATTGAAAACACCAAACTTCCAAACTGGTTTCTGATGAAGTTCAATGAAAGTATTCCAAAGGGGTATTAGGGCAGGAAATAACAATTTCATTCAATCCTCCTCTCATTCATCCCATACTCACGGAGCACCTACGTAAAGCCAGGTGTCTGACAAAGCATGGAATGGAAAGATGAATAAGTTGTGCAAAACCTTAAGGAACTCACTTTTTTTAGTCTGGCATATATAAATATGGCAAATATATTAGGGGAAATTAGGATACAACTTGTATCATAAGAAAGGATATATTACAATGCCAACACGTAGGTTGACTGGGGGCATTGGCATCCCCAGCACCTTCATCAGCATAAAACATAGGGCAGAATCCACGTACTCATTATGTAAACAGAGCTTCAAGATAAATCTCCTTACCTTCTCCCATTGTCCGTCCCTTTCAAATGGATTGAGCTGAGCTCCCCACACGCAAGTTCTGGAATCACCCAGATAGGTATTGTGATACTAAATCAGGTTAGTTCACTCTCTTTGGAGAGGAGCTAAACTTAAAGTGAGACTTAAAGGCCAAATGAGAATTTTTCAGTCAAAGAATTGGGTATAGGGCACTCCACACTGGAGAAATGACAAAGATTTTAAGCCAGGCAACACCATCAATCATGGCCATGTGCCTGGACAATTTCCTTTTCCTCTGTTTCTTTGTCTACAAAATAGAAAACATAATTTTTACATCTTTGTAATGTTGTGCAGATTACATGCTTGGAAAATTGAATGTGCTCAACAAATGCTAATTCTGATATTCTTTCCTGTGCTGGAAGAACGTCATATGCAAATTTACACGAGCAAGAAAAGAAATGATATGTTGAGGGAATGTTCTGGGTTGGTAGAAAACGAGTTTGGTGTGGTAGGGGAGGGGATGAGGCAAGAGGGAGGATGGTTGAGATTACATCCTTACCTTAGACTGGAAGCAAATCATGCAAAGATTTTCATGCCATAGTAAGGAGTTTTATCTATTCTATTGGCACAAAGAAACAATGGAGATTTTGTCTTTTTATTTATTTTTTTAAAGCAAAACAATTAGATAGTCCAATTTAAAAACTTAGAAAAATCATTCTGCCAAGAGGAGGAGAATAAATAGAACTAGGAGGATGAAACCAGGGAGACCAACTGAAGGCTCTTGCAACAATTTAGGAAAGAGAGAATGAGAATCAGTTAATAAGGCAACGGAAAGGAGGAGGGAAGAAATGAGAGATTTGGAAACCTTGTCTGATGGCTAAATTGATAGGGCTGTGATCAGTTGAAGGTTGGAGTGGCAGGGAAATAAGAGAAATACAAGCATTTGGGAAAGACAGAACGTGGCTAGGTAGATAGTAATGCCCAAACCTCCCTGTTCCTGTTATCAAAAGCACTAGCATATTGAGGTTATTTCATCCTAGAGTATTTTTATGGCACATGGGAGAACAAAACAATAAGGGATCTTCTTGGCCTTTTCCCTGGTCTGCAGTTCTCACAGGGACAGAAAGGGGAGGGAAGAGGAAGGAAACTGCATGACTGGGAAGAGTTTGAGGCTGCCTCGCTTCCTGTTTCCAGCTCCTCGTCCCACCTGCTTACTGATTGCTGGTTCTGGTGGGGGTTGGGGGAGGCTGAGCTTAGACAGTGCAGGGGTACTGGTTTTGGGGGCTGCTGACTACTGAATAGTAATTGTCTACTTGCAGCAGAGATGAAATAATTCTTTAGTTCTCTCAGGAATGTGTCAGAGATCATGATGCATTGGTGCCCTCCAAGGAGAGCTGTGCATATGGTTCTTCTCCTTGATTTTTCTGTCTGGAAATTTTGGAAAAGATGATTGCTAAAGGATTTATAAGTGAATGAGTTGCTGACATGTTAGGTTAAACTGGATCTTAAAGTTAAATTAGAGTTCAGGATAATTTATAAATACATTTTGAACATGTTTCATTCTGAGGACACCTGAATAATTTTCTCAACTTGGAATCTTTATTAATTGGTTTAAGAATGAAATCTGCATGTGATTATAATTATTTCTGACACTTTTTACCCAGACTGAGATATTCAATGTTACTTTTAGTTTGCAGCAACTTCAAAAAGGTTGCCTAATTCTCAAATATAAAAACTCAGAAAGAAAACTCAGACAAATGGCTAACTATCCAGCTAATTAGCTAGCTAAAGAATCAACCTAAGAATAAGAATTCAGGTAACTTTTTAAAAACTATGAGAAATACTATACAGTCTGTATATAAAAACATAAAAAAATAAGTGAAGGGCAACTTGAACAGATAAAAAGCATTTTATTTTTAACACGTCAATAAAAAATAAGTGTACAAACATTACATAGAAGAAAATGAAAGTAAGAAAAGCACTGAAATATTAATAGTATTTAATAGTGTTTTAATTTGTATGATAAAATTATGAATGACAGTTTCCCACCCTTTTTTCCTGCAATTTTATTTCTCCTAATAACTCATTACTTCTAGAATAGAAACAGATGGGAAAATATACAGATCAAATCAATAAAGCCAAAGGAAAGTAAGTATATATTTCAGTGATCAAATAACCTTAAGTACTATGTACTGTCAGTCACGATCATGATGAGAAAGAACAGAGGAGGAAGAGGAGAAGAAGGAGGGAGCTATGTAATATTTATCGAGCAGTTACTATATGCCAACATTGTGTTTGTGCTTTCATGGATTACCTCACTTCACAACACTCTATGTAAGACACATTGTTATCCCTACTTTGGACGTCAGTAAGCTGAGGTTTAGAGAAGTGAAAAGTCTCCCAAAGGACACAAAGAATTCGAAATTCAACCACAAGCAAGTGATTCAAGGACCTATGTAACCTCTAGGTCACAACTGCTTCCTGGTGATGGCAAGGGAGACAATTTCATCTTTTATGCCTATAGGATCATCTCGTCAAGTATTTATAGGCTATCCGATGCAGACTGAACAAAGCAGGACTTCTATCCTTGAGAATATGTTTTTAGGTAACGGAGAAGCCAAATTAAAAGAACTCTTGCTTCTTTCTCATTTTGCTTTCTAAAACGTCATTCAGTCCCTCCTTTGTCTTAAATAGGTGTTTCTATAATCTACACTTGATTAAGGGAGGCATGCTGACATTGACTGATCCTATACTGATTCTTGCTTTTCCTAAAATAGCCTGTAACCCTGAATCATTACAAAGGATCATGTCTCCTCTAAGGCTAATAAAGAGCCAACCATGACTACAGTGTACTCTGGGACTCTCTCATATGTCGTTCACTCATCCATGATAGAGGCTCCCTTTTCTTGCATATTCCTTGGAGCACTCACCCCCGTGCTTCAGTCACCCTATAGCGGACATTTGTCTGTTTGTTTTCTTGGAAGCTCTGTGTTGATTCCCCCTCTTTAGATAGGAGCAACACAAATTTTGATAGAAACTACCTCCCTCTCATTTCAGGTAACATGTTTCAGAGAGGGCTCCACTTCTGACTGCAGAGAGAGAGTATGAAACACAGGCTTAACTGTGGAACCTGAATACTTCTCTCTATCATAATTGGTTCAGGGGTGGGTTCAGGAATACAGGACCCAAGCTAGCCAACTGGAATGACTGCCAGAGATTAAACATGGCCTTTCTAAAGAGACTTGCTCTGCTATTTTAACTTGTCCTTGGGATAATGTTAGCTTGGAATTGAAAGGGGCCCAAAACATGGGACCTGAGAATGAAGCCAGCACAGCAAAAGACAGAGCCGAGAGATGGAAAGAAACCAAGTCCTGGTGACATCATCAAGCCACTCCTTGACTTTGTCCTATCTCCAGAACATTTCAGTCACATGACTCAGTACATTTGCTCTTTTCCTTAGTTTACTTTGTGTTGGGGCTTCTATCACCTGCAACAGAAAGTACAGTGACATTCCATTCCAAGCTAACTCTTCCTTTCTAGGGTCCAATGGAGAGAACTGAGTTAAGATAATTCGAGAAAATACTGGAGAAAGCACAATGTCATAAAATATCCCACAAATTAGAAGCATGGGACACAGATCCAATTCAACTCCGAGGCAGAGAACCAGAGATTTGAAGAAGTCAAATGGCTCCTCAGAGCCTTCAGACAAGAATCTGATATGATAAAGCACCCCTTTACCACAATAGTTCTCCGTCTTAGCTGCTCACAGGAATCTCCTTGGAAGCTTCATAAACATGCTGATGTCTGGGTTCCACAGCCAGAGATCCTGATTTAGTTGGTCTGAAGTAGGGCCTGGGGACTGAGTTGTATAAAAGCACCCAAGGTGATTTCAATGTGAAGCCATGGTTGAGGACCACTGCTTTAAAGAAATTGGTGTAGAATAACGAAAAGCTGCGGATAAGGAGTACATAATGATTAGTCATATACCAAAAACACCTCATCAGGCATCTAAAACATTCATAAATCTGCAACAAAGACTTTTCTAATGATTAACAGTATGGCCACCATGCTCCTTTTAAATGAATGGCAGCCGTGTATTTAGGAGGCAGGATTAGCAGGACAGGGAACAACAATGCAAAGGTCAAGCTCAATATCCAACAGGACAAATGGCCAGCCTTGCCCTTTCAGAAGAGCGTTTAACCAAACAGAGTAGAGAAGTTAGTTCCGTACTGATAGAGCAACATTTTTAAAAATCAGTTGAAATCCTCTCTCCATAACCCTCACCCCATCAGTGCTTTCGAGTCAGAGTGCTAATCAATGAACCCTTCCAATTTATGTTAGGATACTTGAAACATAGATCTTGGTAACTGCTGGAGAAGTGCTTAGAGGGACTCATTAGGAAGTCATACTATTTAGAAGGAGCTTGACTTTTAATTTAATTTTAAAAACAGAATTATTTAGAATCTAACCAAGACTCTCTCGTGAGCTGGATGTTGAATCAACCACATATCTTTTGCACTTGATCTTTGAAATTTACTAGATGTATAAAGGCCCAGAAGGAAAATGAGACATAGATGAAGCTAATTCATGTGGAAGGATATTTTGAAATTAGTCTTTGAATTCTTGGAAAGTGCAACAATGACAGGAGGCAATTCTTGTACCTGTAATTATCTTGAAAAGTTTGTCCTAAGATGTTGAGCAGAAGCAATTTAACACCTAAATTTCTGTGCTATATTTCCTCCATAGGCTCAACTAATTTTTATTATTTGGGATTATTTGTATTATTTGTTATTTTGGAACGTTTTTATTAGTTGTGTTGCAAATATAGTATCAGTTACAGTAAAAGTGTAGGTATAAGTTAGAGTCTTATACTATTATATATACTATACTATTATATACTATACTATTATACTTATATTTCTGTCTTCTGTTAATAACTTGTTAAGACTCACAATAATGACCATGTCAGAAAAATGAAATCATTCCACTACAAATACTTTGCATGTGTTTACGTGGGGCTAAGTTCATCCTATGATGGATTTAAAGAGCTAGAAGTTTGGTATTGTCTACAGAAACTTTTTTTAATTAAGTAGTACAATACAATTCATCACGTTTAAATGCCTTGAAATCCGGTTCTAGCAAATCCTGTCAGTTAGGTTGCCTAACAGTATTCCCTATTACCCTCTAGTCTAGTCATGCCAGTGTCCATGATTACCAATAACCCAGCATGTTGCTTCTTACCTCTTTGTTTTTCTCTATGCTGTTACTCTTCCTGGAATAATGTTTCATAGTCAAGTCCTTCTCTGTAAAATCTATCATTCCTCAAAATTGCATTAAGTCTCACTTCCTTTATGAACCCTTCCAGGATTTATTTATATCCCTGGGCTTTTAATCCTTATACTACTGATATTTAATGATTACATTATGCCTATAAAATCCGCTGTTGTTTCACGTGTTTTGCTCTTAGACATGGAAACACTTTGTTTCTTGAGTGTAGGGATTTTGTTTCACGTCTATGTTCTCCATAAGGCCTCGTGCAGTGCTTAAACTTGGTAGGGACTTATTGAGTAGTTAGAGTTGTAATCATATAAACAAGGAAGAAAACTGGGAAAATTTTCAAGTCTATTAAATATAGTACCAAATATATTGACCACGCTGAATACATCTATACTTTTAATTATGTAATAGTTTCTTCCACAAGCATTTATTCATTTGCCATTCAATCCAATGGATTTGTTATTTTCAAATCAAATATTTTTTACATACATTAAAAAAGTGCTCTACCATCGTAGGCAATGAAGATTTAATAAACACTTTGGGTGCAAAAGGTGGAAAAAGTACACTGGTCTGCTGCAAAATATCTTGAATTTTATATTAATAATACAGTGTCAATTCATTCATTATAAATGCACAGCCATTTGTTGGTGAAAAGAAAACAAGATGTCAAGGGCAAATAAAGAATTCATTGGTGAAGCAGGCTCGTGGACAGGAACTTCTATTTGTCTAATGTTCTGTGTGACTTTAATAGTACTCAGCAGTTGGTGATCTAGAGTGGTTCTAGCAATGAGTGGATTGTCTTTTCTTCGTTTGCCTTGCAAATGAAGCCTGTTTGCAATATTGAAAAGCGCACACATGTACGGACACACGCACCATAGCAAAAACCCTGCCCCAAGGATACTATATGGCAGGGGCCCTGTACCTGAAACCCAAACAAAGCCAATAGCAACAGATTCAGTGTTTTTCTTTGGCTGAGAATGTGGGCTGACATCAATTATACTTTTGAGCCTGGACTGAATTCAATGTAAGCTTGTCAGTTGGCACTTTAGAAGAATGAATTAAACTAAGCCTGTGTTTCCTTATCACTGAGTTTACCAGCCAAACTCTTTTGTACACATCTTTGACATTTTAATTGGAGGAAATAGGAGGGCTTTCTTCAAAGCTCTTCTTGAACAGGTGAGCAAAATGCATATTGTTTCCTGGGTGTATGATTTACATAGTTCAAATAGTTTTGCCAAGAGATCAGGGCTGCACAATGGAAAATCAGCTAATAAAAAAATAAAGCTATAAAAATTTTAGCTAATCATTTGAATTATAGATATTTTTGTTGCTGTTTTGTTTTATGTTGTTTGTTTTCAATCAGGTCCAAAAGCTTTTTAGGAAACAGTTGGAGAGGCTGTTTTGCCAAATTTAGGATAGCCACAGGCTTACATTTTTTTCAATGAAATTTAATTTTAGAATATTATGGTAAATTGCTTCTCAACTGAATATCCACTTCAGCTTTATAAGATGATTTTTAGATACATTTCCAAGTGTTATGTAACTCTTCACATGTTTATATTGCCAGCAACAGATATTTTTAAACTAAAGATAGAAAAACAAGCAGCTATATTAGGTATTTTTATGAATCTTGAAGAGGTAAGATTTCTTTAAAATATTCATTTGTTTACCACCATAATTGTACTCATTTCTTATATTTAATCTCCCTTCCTCTAACTAATTCTTTATCTATTTTTGAAATTCCTGTTGTGAAAGAAAACGAGATTCTTTGAAAAGTTATGTGCTGAAAATGTGTATTTCCTACATCAGAAAGTATAGTGAGCATATATTTAGAAACATTGGATTTTAATAAACACTATAAAATCATACAGCCCATTAAAACACACTTTCTGGGCTTCAAACAATTTTATATGATAATACAATGTATTCTCTTCTTAAAATGTAACCAAGGTTTCTAGAATAAATTTTATTAGAAATAAACATTTTCTAGGAAAACATTATTTTAAATTTTGGCTTAGGGGTGTGTTAGGACTGAAAATGTTTTAAATAAGATGGAAGATGATACTGGAAATTGTGAACTGATCAATTTCTTGTGAGGGTATATATAATTTCTTTTTATTTTTCCCATAATATCAGTGAAAAACATAGTTTTAAGAATTCATAAAGTTTTTTTCAAAATGCCACGTTTCTCACTACATGGGACAGAATTCTTGGTCAATTGATAATTTTGCTGATGCAGAAGGCATAAGCATTGGTGGTTTGTCTTCTAGATCTGCACTTCCAATATAGAAACCAGTAGCTCCATATGGCTATTTAAATTTAGAATTAATTTCATCTAGTTAAGTGACAGTTGAGCACTTGAAAGTGGCTAGTTGAATTAAAAAACTGATTTTTCAATTGGGCAGTGCAGATGTAGAACATTTCCATCAACATAGAAAATTCTACTCGACAGTGTTGTTCGATAGTTTGTGGTGGTATTGGTTTCCACTTACAATTCAAACATCCTTGCCATTTACATTGCTTAGTCCTAATCCTCTAAGAAGAGTGTAAAACAATACCCCTGACTGAGAAGTAAACTGAAGTGCTGAGTGGTTGAGTAAGTTCCCAGAATGTCTCATGGAAGATCGAGGGATAGAATAAATGTGTGGATACATGATTATAAGACTGTAGTGCTTCAAACATCAATGTTCTGTCTTGATTATATGGGAAAAACACATCATGTCGAATAGTTTCAGGTTTATCCAAAATAGCTAGCATTGTTATGCATATGGTGATTATTGTTACCTGTTATGAGTCACGATTTGTTCCACCCCTCAGCCCTAGACCTCCCAGGAATGAGAAATTAATACATTTTTCTCAAACATATTGGAAAATAAGAGTGATTTTGACTTGGAAATGCAGTATTAGAGAAACTGTATCTGAAATTTAACTTCCTTTCTGGTTTGCCTTAGTCACTTTCTCTTAAACTGTGAATAAGAAATACAACTTCTCTCTTAACCTCTGTAGTTCCACCTTCTGTCCTTTACTCAGTTTCACTTGGTTGGACATAACAAGATGATGGAGGGTAAAACGTTTTTAAAATTCGTACGTCGGGAGAGGTTTTGTCTTTTGAGAGCCGATTGTTAGCATCTCCTCCCAAATCTGCATTTAGTGACATCACATTGGTGGCTGGAAATCATCCATAACCGGAGCATTTACATCATGGAAATCAGCAAATGCTACGAATCAGAGCAGCTCCCCAAAGCACTGGCAGCATGTCACCGACTTTGAAGATATGGAGAAACTCTTACTACAAGTAACAGCCTACTTTTCTATTCTGCTTCTCTACTCTGTCTACCAAGAATTAGGAATCCATTGATTTTGGCAGAAATCTTGAGTGGAAAATAACATAAAGACACCAGTCAGGAAATATTGAGTCATAAAAGTTATGGTTAGGTCTCTCTTATCGTTGGTTTGATAAATGGAGATTCACAACTCGATTTCTGTAAATCCAAGAATTGAAGGGATGGAGGTTCATGTTGACGTTCATGATCAACACTTTAGCATAATATCTCAGACAAGGACACTCCATCATCTAGGTATTTATTGTTTACCCATGCAGCCACTTTATGTGTATATACTATGTTGATCCAAAGTAGCTAATTGGTGCCTGCCAGGCATTAAGACAGGCTTCATCATTGTTCTTGCCTAAAACAGGTTTGTGAGGGCAGGAGACAAAGCTAAAATTGAGATGTGCATACTTTCTCTGAATGGTTAATGTACAGATCCATTTCATTAAACAAAATCCTACAATTTCCTTAAAAAAAATCTCTGCCTTACTCCAGAAGAGGAAAGAAAGGCAGGAAAGCAATACTTCTTTTTGCAATAAATGAAAGAATGCAAAATATGTTTTCCTAACCCCAGGCTTCTAGTGCCTTCCACATCTCTGGCTTATATTCTAGGGATGTCTAAAAGGAGTAAAGAAACAAATTACCACGAAGTTCAACTCCCATGTTTCTGGTTATTATAAAACTTCCACAGCTAAAGGTATTGATAATCAAGAGAACAAATATCATGTTAATACATTAGGTCTCCTCTGTGCTGAAGCACATAGAAGCATGTCTTGCAGAATTGGCAATCAGATGTCATTAGATGTGCATGCAGAATGGCTGATTTAGAAGACATAGTATGTGATTGGAGTCATTAAAGGGAAGAGTCATGTAAGCTGGTGGCCCTGATACTTTCCTGGGATATTTGTGAGTCTTGAGTCTGCTTAAAATAGCTCATTAATGCTGGTCACTGTTGAAGGAGAATACATCACATGCTGGTGTGTTATAGTCCACTGGCCCATAGTAACTATAAAGCTCAAAATAAGTTGCATTAGTACAGGAAACTAAAAACAGACCTAAGCTTTTTGTGTGTGTGTGAGGAACAGTGTCATCGAGATAACATCTATGCCAATCTTCCTTTATTTTACGTGGGATGCTGCCGCAGCATGGCTTGACCAGCAGTGCTAGCTCAGTTCTTGGATCTGAACCTGCAAACCCCTGGCCACCGAAGAAGGGTGTGTGACATTAACCACTATGCCACCAGCCTGGCCCCTAGACCTAACTTTCATATTATAACATTGTTCTGATTTGCAAGAAATGGAAACCATGTGTTTAGATGTATATTGTATTAAAATTTTGTGTATTTAAATGCTTCTTGCTTCCCCATACCATCTCAGTACAGACAGTTTTACTTATTCTCTCTTTGGACTTTATGACAAATTTTTCAGTAAAAGAAACCTCAGGAAAAAACAAGAGCTGTCCCAGATGTAGCACTCTTCATGTACAAGAACTACAGGAACCAAGGAAATTTACTTACAAAACTATTCAAGCCAATAGATGGATGACAGCCTTCTTAACCCTAGTGGATTCAAAATTATCAGCAGTTACTCCAAAGATTGGTTGAAATTTTCAAATTGGTCAAAATCTTGCAAACTGTAAACATGAATTACAATTCTCCATTTTTAGCCTCTGGCCTTGTTTTAAAATATGGTATAATTATACTGAAATTTAAGGATATTAAAAGTAGGGATTGAAAGACAAGAGGAAAAATTTTAGAGAATTTATCCTTTAGGAATAAACGCATCAGTGTCTAAGGATGTATGTATAAAGATCTCCATTAAAACATTGTTTGCAGTGTCCAAAGCAGGAAATAATCTGAATGCTCATTAATAAGGGAAGGCTGGATTTTTAACACATCCATTTTATGAAACATCTTTCAGCTACTGAAAAGAATGAGTTAGATCTAAGCTACTGTTCTGGAAAGATGGCAATTATGTGTCATTATATGAGTAAAGCAAGCTGCTTATAAATATATATTGGATAATTTCATTTATATAAAACAAATGACCAAAAACACACATAAAGTAGTTTTTTCAACTGTTTCCACTTGACTGCTGTACCTAATTCATCTATGTTATCCATTCCTTCTTTAAAAAGTGTAAAAGGCACATGGAATGCTCCCTGAAGTTGGTTTCTATAAGTTTATCCCTACAATTCTCTTCCTACCTTTAACCATTTACTTACTAAGGGTCAGATGTGTTTGTTACCAAATCACTTTGTGTCATGGTATTGCTATTGTACTTTGACATTTAATACAATGTGATACAAAGCAACTATAAATAAATGTGATAAGAAAGCATTGCTGCTTCATGAAAGCAAAGTTAAAAACTTTGGAAAAACTTTATAAGTGAAAGTCACTGAAATATGTATTGAGAGTCTAGGCATGGGCAAGACCACTGTGAAAAGAGCAGGGAAGAAAATTATAAAAATATAGGAAAGTTCTACATGAAATTGCTTAGCAAATGTCTTCAAAAGATTGATCCACTTGAAAGAAGCCCAAACTGGAAGTTTTGATGTGATTGATGAAAGAAAATATAAAATCAGCTGGCTCATACTCTTAGGAAGCATATATAACGTGTTTGAATATGTGATTAAATTAATGATACATTCAAGTTACGTATGTATAAGTTTTATGCTCTCCATTTACTGAACAACTACCAATTCTGATTAATGAGATAAGAGATCTCTGATCAGGTATATCTGTTTATACTTTTGAGTATAGAAGAAGGTGTGAAAGGAGATAGGTCAATTTGTTACCATTAGGCACCATGGGTAGGAGGCTAGGGAGTGAAAAAGAAGGGATAGAAGAAAGACAAGAAAAAAATGTTGTGGCAGAATAGCAACACATGCATGGTGTTTCATATAGAATAACATTCTGTCTACAGTATTGCCATATACATATAAAAATAGAACTTGCAAGTTCAAGAGCCACCACGAATAAAGACATGGATTTCTTTAGGCGATGGAACAGTGGGTAATTTTTGTTCTGGCTTTTAGTTATTCCAATGCAGTGTTCTCATTAAAGTAAAAGAAGTTAAAGGGCCAGCCTGGTGGTATGGCGGTTGAGTTCATGTGGCTTGCCGTTTCGGATCCCTGCCGAGGACCTACATGCTGCTTATCAATCCATACTGTGGCAAGGTCCCACATACAAAGAAAAAAGTAGAGGAAAATGGGCATAGATGTTAGCTCAGGGCTCAATCTTTCTCAGCAAAACGAGGAGGCTTGGTGGTGGATGTTAGCTCAGGGCTAATCTTCCTCAAAAACAAAACAAAAAAAACAGAAGTTAAATTTTTGAAAAAATAAAGTGGAAATAAAAAAATGTAAACTTTTAACTTTACTTCACTGGAAGTTTTGGAGATTTTACTATACCTTTCTGTAGGATACTAATTTTGCTTTGAGGAATAGTACATCACTGGTTTTAAGACATATAACCTATGGGGAGGGGGATTACCTATTTTAAAATTTCTTGAGGGAGGAAATTAAATGGCAAGGCAATAAAAAAGTACTATTGAGAGGAGAACACACACTGTTTCTATTCCCTACTTTAGTGCTGATGGCATTAATGGCCCAAAAAAGTGACAATGTCAGATTGTTCAATGAGGATTGAGAGCTGAATTAAGTAAATGAGTTGATATACACGCTTTTCACCCTTCTAAAGGGAAGGGATGAATAATTTAACCTCCAAAAACTAGATCTTGGGAGTGGATGTTAAGGCTGCAAAGTGTTCCCTGTGACACTTGTTTACCAATTTTATTTCATGGTAGAGTCCTGAAAGAATTTCAAATACAGTTTTGATCAAAGCAAAAAGAATTTTTGATGTTAATCTATTGAAAGGTATAAGGAGTTGTTCACATAGAAAAACTTCCATTGGATCTAATATTTCACATTGAAAAATAACTTCCATATGGTTCTTCGTTGTTTCTTTGCTGGATATTAAAAGAAGTGTTTCTATTTCTCTGTTCCTAACCTCTTTGATGCTTAGAAAACAAACAACAAAATGAGAACGACCCTCTACTCATGCTTCATTAGAAGTCTGCACTTACTCATAGCAAAATTCAGCATTTTTATAACTTTTTAATATGATTTGAAACTTACAGAAAAGTTTCAAAGATCACATAAGGAACTCACATATACTCTTTACCTGAGTTTACAAAACTCTTTTTAAAGGTATGCTTTTTTTGGGGTGAGGAAGATTAGCCCTGAACCAACATCTGTTGCCAATCCACCCCTTATTTTTCTCCCCAAAGCCCCAGTACATAGTTGTATATCCTAGTTGTAATTCATTCTAGTTCTTCCATGTGGGACACTGCCACAGCACGGCTTGATGAGTGGTGGGTAGGTCCATGCTCAGGATCCGAACTGGCTAACCCGTGGCTGCTGAAGTGGAGTGTGTGAACTTAACCACTCAGCCATGGGGCCGGCCCCCTGAGTTTACAAATTTTTAACATTTTACACGAATTACTTTACATCGTCTGTCTCTCTTACTATCTATCTCTCTATCTGTCATCTATCTAATCTATTGCATGTCTCTATTTCAGAATTGTTGGAGAGTAAGCTGCAGAAATCATATGACTTTTCTCCTAAAACACCAATGAGTATTTCCTAAGAGCAAGGGCCTTCTCTCACATGACCGTAGTATCATTATCAAAAACAGAAAATTTAACATTGATTCTGTATTGTCATCTAATCAGCAGTCCATGTTCAAATTTTACCAGTTGTCTCCATAATGGCCTTTCTCACAAATTTTTCCCTGCTTCAGGATCCAATCCAGGATCATACATTGCATTTAGTTGTCAAATTTCCTTAATTTCTTTAAATCTGGAATTGATCCTCCGACTTTCTTTGCCTTTTGTTACCCTGATATTTTTGAAGAGTACACGCCAGCTATCTTCTAGAATGCACATCAATTTGAGTTGATTTGATGTTTCCTCACTATTCGATTCAGGCTCTGCATTTCCTTTTCAGCAATACCATAGGAATGATTCTCAATGCATCATATCAGGAGACCCATAACATCTGTTGGTCCCATTACTGGTGATGTTAACTTTGATTATTGATTAAGATGGTGTCTGCAAGTTTTCTTTCACCTCTACGTAAGGAGAGTTACAATTTTTCCCTGTGTTATTAATAAGCATTTTATTATTTTTCTTTTAAATTGTTTGCATCCCTTTATCTTAGGTTTTTCCCTTAAAACAGAACTTATTTAGATCTTTACCCAATCTTAGAGTTGCGTTATTGAATTGGCATGTTCAACACATTTCTATTTATTTCTGTAATTGATATGTATGTCTAAAATCTCCCGTTCCTTCCATGATTCTTCACGATGATTTTTGAAGTCCATGTATAATTCTGATGACTTTTTGCCTTACACTGCCAAGTATCTAACCACTTGTTACGTACCACAAATACAGTACTTAGCTTATTATGTTGGAATTATTGTGTGGGTGCGTGTGCATATCTGCGTGTGAGTGGGTACACGTGTGTTTGTATTTCTGCCTCAAAATGTGATTTTTCTGAGGACAGTAGCTCTACTATTCCCAGGCCTTGAAACAGTTCTCTTCATATATAAATGGCACATGAGCCACCTCCTGTGTCATAGCTCCAGAAGTTACCACTCACATCAGTGTCTGTGAATGGACCCTAGTGGAGTACAACTCCTTAGAGAATGATGGCTCCCAGAATTGTGCAATGCAATGACTCTGAATGGCACTCAGCAATGAATGGATAATTAGATACTTATTTTTCCAGTGCTTGTCTTATCTAGACACAGTGCTACAGACATATAGTGATCTTGATTTATTAGATCAATTAAAATTATTTTCTTAATTTCATTTTCAGATTGTTCATTGCTAGTGTGCAAAAGTACAATATATATTTGTATATTGATTTGGTATCCTGCAGCCTTGTTGAAATCATTTATATGTTCTAATAGTTTGTGTGAGTATGTATAAAAACCCTATATAGTTTATTTCTGGTGAAATATATAAACATTTTTCTACTATACCACAAAATACTTTAACTCCTTTACCAACACTACAGAAGATTTTTCACCCAAATATAGTACTCTATTTTGGGGGGGGGGGGAAAGCTTCACATTTTCATGAAATACACATTTTTTAAACATTTAGAAAAAAATTTAATTTCAGGTTTTAGTAAATTTACTTCAGGGTTTAGTAAATGAAGGTTTTACTTCATTCCATATGGAATAACTACCAAATCTTGTCCTCAGGGGAACATTAGGAGGTTTTTGTTGTTTTGTTTTAGGGTTTTTTTTGGTGGCATAGGTGTTTTCAACAAAAATATTCCAGAAGACACCATTCAGCATATTTCTCATTGCTGAAGTAGACACTTTTCGGCACGGTTTCTCAAGCTCGTGGGATTACAAACCACAACAAAGCCTTGGCTTGTAGATCTGGTCTCTATCTTACCAGACTCATCTCAGGAATATGTGCAATCCTTCGGTTTCTACTAAGACCGTCTCCACTTAAGTCATTCTAGCATCCTCTACCTTCTCTGATTTGAGCTAATAAACTGATTTTGAACATTTTCTCCAATCTTTAGTCAAAAACAGAAAAACTATCTCTGAACAGATTGCAGATCCCTACTCAACGTGTTCAGCACTCGTTGCTGATGGTGGAGAAAATGGTTTAGAATAAGAGTGAAATAGCCTGCCATCCCTGCCTCCCCTTCCTCTCACACCCCGACTCTAGTCCAGACTTGGTGCATGGAAGGGAGTTTTCACATTAGACTCTTGGCCATGTTAGGGCCTGGTACTGATGCAGGAAGGAAAAGAAAGAGAAAACATACCATATTTCTGACATTTATGGGTTTGTTTTAGATTAGCTCTCTCAATTGAAAAGCATGGACCAGCGGGCTAATATCTATCATCAGAATTTCTCACTTCATGCTTTCACCAAGAGGAAGGAGAAGGAAAGAACCTAGGAATGTACAGAGAAAAATCCCTCTTCCTAGAAACTTTTGCATATAAACTGTCCTTTGTTTGGAAGAGTTTAGGCCCACCAGGCTGTGACGCCCTTGTGTTACCTCAAAGGCAGCATAGTCTTCCTGATTATCTCCCCCTTCTGGTCCTATCATTCCACTCCCATGTCTACTAAGCAACAATCCCAGACTCCAGTCTCATAGGTTGTGAATCTTCATCTACCTATGTAATGGGTACCATTCCCTTTTCTCAAGCCTTTATTGCACTTGTAGGATCTGTCAAATTGACTGGAAGTAAGTTCCCTGACCTCTGATTCAGGTAGAATCTCCGTCCTAGAAACCCCTTTTCTGCTCTTCACCCCTTCTCCCAACCTTGCATTTGTTGTATACCTTATTTAGCTCTTGGCCTCTCCTTGGAAGACATTTTTCGCCAACCCACCCAGCTAGCCTTGGCTCATTCTTTCTTTCCTTCCAGGAGTGATCAGCTTATGTTCCAAAGTGGCTGTGCCATATTCCTGTGAGTGACTTGTGGAAATCAGTGTCATCGTCCTTAAATCACCATTATCGTTATCATTAAACCACAAAGGACTTGCTCCCTATGCCCAAGAACCTCAACCAACTGTCAAGAAAAAATATTGAGAAAACAAAGCCTTATGTAATTAATCGATAATTTAGGTTGTATAAACTCTATGTTCTGTAGTAATTCAGAGGAATGGGAGTTTGTGGAAGTTTTAATGACGGAGAGAAGATTATAATGGAGAATTTGAGTTTTTAAATTGACCTCCAAATCAAATTTTTGATTTGCAAATACAGAGAGGTGTCAGACAAGTGATCACAAACAGTGTGAGCCAGCAAGGCTTTTTGAACCCAGGTATAACATGCACAAGTGATATTAATGGAGATTATCTGAGATCATGCTTGACACTAATTCAAAAAGGACAACTCAGAAATCAGAGGTGGGGAGGAGGATGTCAGGCAGGAGGCTGTTAGAGTAATCCAGGGAAAAGTCTATTAAGGTGTTGTACTTGAAAAATGACAGTGTAAATATAAAGGATTATGTGAATATGGAACAATTGAAAGGAAAAATCAATAGGTCTTAGTGACTGGATGAATACAGGAAATTAAGGAAAATGATTATTCAAAATGACGTGAGCACTTATAGCTCAGGAAATTGAGAAAATGGTAATAGCCTCTGACAAAACACAACAGTTAGGATCGGAGGTTCTTTTGGGGCTGTGCATGTGTGGAGAATTTAGTTGTGGACATTATGCTTTTAAGAAGTGCCTGATTGGCATTTTGAGTCCTGGCCTTGAGTAGGAGGAGCAGATTGGAGAGAAGGATTTGGCAGTTTTCATAGAGGTGCTAGGTGAATCCATGACGAAGGGATCTGTCTCAAGGAAGAAAATTTGGAGATTAGCAGAGGCTAAATAATGAGTTTTGAAGAAGACCCATATTTAGCGAGTGGGTAGAGAAAGATGGGCTAGGAAAGGAATGAGAAATTTAATACTTCCGGTAGTTACCATTAATGAGCCAATATGTTATCAAGCGCCAGGACAAATGTGATGAGTGAAGTTCTTTTAATTCTTAAGAATCCCTGCTGGTTTCTGATAACGATTAGTCCTAAGGATAAAAGACTGGGCTACCATGACCTAGAGCACTTGTTCCAAGCCTGAATGTCTAGACTGGGGTGTCTCCTGGATTGTCCTCTTTACTGAACCCTTTAGGTATAAACTGGATTAATTTTAGAGCCTCAAGTTGGTCCTGGAGTTGATGTTAATTTCAGAATTTCTTTCAAGCTAGGAATAACATGAACTTAAAGAATTAGTTCCAATGTTCATTTGCATTAGAACCAAACCAATTTCAGAAGGGAATCTGGGGCAGGAAGCCCATGTGGGGAAATGAAGACCGTGATTTATCTTTCATGAAATTTTGTCTTGCAGCCTGGTAGCCAAGTAGCCGTATGTACCTGGCATCTTTTAATTTCTCCTTATTTTAGTCCTTTACTTCCTTCTCTAGAATTATTATATATTTTAAGGGTATTTTGGTTTGTTTTTGCTTTGTTATGATCTTACATATACCTCTTTTACAACCTAATATTTTTTTTTTTGCCATTTGGGAAAGGATGAAAGAAAGCAAATCACAAAACACATACATTTTCTATAACTTACTTAGGAATAACATAATACATGTTAAAGTGTCTTTTAGGTACTTATAATGAACTAAAAGAGAAAGGAATTGTGGAACAGTGGTTCTTTGAAAACAGCTCAGTCGCTTTCTCCAAACCTAATGCTTGAGAAGGAGCATCGCCTAACAACTATTTCAGGGAAAGGCGAAGGAGAAAGGAAGGACCTCATTAGCCCACATGCACAGACTTCAGCTGAAGCATCACAAGGGGGGTCTCCTCCACGCACATGATGGGAACAACTATATGTTTTGTCTGCATTTTGGATAACTGAATGCACCTGGATAATTAAAAAGGGGTGTCTCATTAAATCACGTATGTTAGGTAATACCATACACAGACTCTTAAAAGCTCTGTTTTCAAAGTATTTTTCCCCCTCTTTCTTTTATGTTGGCCAGGGGAAATAAGTTTTGAAAATAATCAAATACGATCCATCAAGAAAGGAGCAAGAGGGGCTGGCCCCATGGCCAAGTGGTTGAGTTTGTGCACTGTGCTTTGGTGGCCCAGAGTTTCGCCAGTTCGAATCCTAGGCGCGGACATAGCACCACTCATCAAGCCATGCTTAGGTGGCGTCCCTCATGCCACAGCTAGAAGGACCCATAACTAAAAATACACAACTATGTACTAGGGGGCTTTGGGAGAAAAAGGAAAAATAAAATCTTTAGGGGGAAAAAAAAAAGAAAGGAGCAAGAATGTTGATCATGGCAATTATTTGACAAGAAGCCTGCAAACACAAGCAGCTAGGGAATTATATTTTTATCAGCTTCATTGAGATAAAATTCACACATAATACAATTCACCCATTTAAAGGACACAATTCAATGGCTTTTAGTGTATTCATAGAGTTGTATCACTACAATCAATTTTAGAACACTTTTATCACCCCAAAAAGAATCCCACGCTCTTTAGTCAGTAACTTCCCAATCCATGACTATCTCTCCCCATGTGGGAATGCCATACATATAAATAACAAATGTTTCTCCTATAATGCTTCAACACTCTTCAAATTATGTAATGGAGTTAACTGGTAAAAAAAGCCAAACCAAAAAAGTCTTAAGTTGCTAACTGAAATGCAGTTGCCCTTATCAACAGAATACTATACTATTTCTCTTGAGTATTTGGCAATGCTTTTTCATTCCAAGAGGAATTGTTTTCGTTATTCTCTCCCTAGAATTATTGACTCCTCTGGGCAGGACTGAACCTGGGCAGCTGAATTATAAAATTATGTCATAAGCAATTCCATCAGTATCTCAGTGCAAGTTCAGAGGTTGAAGAGTAAAGTTCACTGGAAAATTTCTAGCAGGAATAGATCTCCTTTATACAGTCACAGATTCATCCTGGAATTGATTACTGCCTTTTACTCTAAGAGCCCCTGATGGTCGGGGCTTTTGCAGGAACTCCAGTAGCTTTGTAATATCCCAGAGCTCCCAGCGCAGTGTCCTGCATGCACTGGGGCTCAAGAAAGGTTAACACCTGACTGACAGTGCATCCCTGGATGCCCAGACTGAGAGATTTGCAAAGCGTTTAAGTTTGTAGCTGCCACAGTGATCAAAGGAGACCAGAAGGGAAGGTTTCCCTTTGAGGTCAGCTTTCAGCTGCTATAAATTAGTCATGGATCACAATAGGAAAGGGAAAGAAGAGAGTTGTGTGTAATGAGAATGTGGGAAGGTCCAGGGAGCCTATATATTACTCACCACTGTATCTTCTTGGTCATATGTTTTATCTAACTGATCAAATCAATGGAAAGTGTCAGCTGGGCATTACCATCCATTTGTATATATCTGCGACTAGACTTCTAGTCATAATTAATAGAGGCATTTAGATGAAACTTGTTTTGTGGCCAACACTGGGAAATTAAATATCCTTTATAGTATGTAATCATTTTGTTCTCCATATTATTCTGGGTAACTATAATTAAACCATTGTTAAGTATCAGAAACATCCAAGGAAAGAGGAACCGATAATGTGGTTGGGAAATGACATAAGATAGATGAATAATGAAGCTTAGCAGATAAGAAGTAATAATGTCACCTTCATTTTTTTATTACTATTTTTGCATGAACAGAAAATTCACTTCACCTCTCATATCATATCCTCTCTGAGTAACAATGGTGATCAAAATTCTGATTAATAAAAGGGCCACACAAACTTTGTTCCTTAGATTTCTATGAAAGTAATGGAACATTATGCATTCCATTTCTAAACTTTTTTGATTGCTGAAATACTGTATATAAATTTGGGTGTGGAAAAGTTAACACGAATAGCGCTTGGAAAACATCATAAATAGATAATTATTCAGATTTCAGGTTTTTTGGCTCCTTTTTTCTGGAAACATCTTTCCTATAATTTCTTGATTATAGTTTTAATTAAAAACGCCACATCATCCATTATTTCTGATTATGTTAATAGCAACGTGAATTTAAAAAACATTTTAGAATATTTTCTTAAGAATCTGACGCCACCTTGCAAGTCTCCTTTCATTTTCCCATGTATTTTACTCTTAATTTTATCAGCTCTAATATTCTTGAACTCTCCTATCTCCCATTATTGTAACCTACATTGCACAATAAAGCTTGAAATTTATCAATCATAATTATAAGGCATTTTCTGGAGAGCAGCAGTGCACAAGCCCCCTCACTTAAGTCTGTTCCCTCCAAGGCCCTATCATAAATGGAATATTTCCAAATTACTTGGATGAGCATTCCGAGGTTTCACATTGATAGACTTGACTGTAAAACTGATTAATTTTGGTGGAATAAGCAAATAGATGCACATATCTCCACACTAAGCCCCCCAAAATAAGAAGTAACTAGGGCAAAACCAGGGAAACTACAGGTAATGAGATTTTTTACTCCCCAAATTAACCTAGTGCCTGATCTATGGAATCCCACAGCACTTTTATTTTTCTAATTTTCTTTGCAGTTAGGACGTTTGTAATTACCTGTTTAATGCCTCTCTTGCCTGCTAGAATATGAGAGACTATCAATTCTGAAGGTAGAGAACACATTCATCTTATCATCTGTCCTTTGCTATACTATGTATATATCTCTCAAACACCTAGCGTAGTGCCGGGCACACAGCTAACATCAAAGAGTATGAGTTTATACTGCCTTGATATCTTGCTGTGATATTTTTAATGTATGTAAAGGCCAGGTGGTATCCTACCAGAAGGTAAACCTCTATGAGGCAGGGAAGCTTAATGCACTGGGTGTGTTCAGTGCTTAAATCTTTGTGAATGCTCAATAAATATTGACAACAGCAGGTTGTAAGCCTCGGGGGAGTGGTGAACAACTGTCAGTAAAATGGATAATGATCATATATTTAATCAATTTACATTACCAGTGGTTTAACCAAAGATTCATTCATTCATTGAGCGAATACACCTCTAGAAGTTAATATATAGAGGGCATCATGCTCAGCACTATTAATTTAAAACCTCAGTAACTAACTTTTTTACTTTCTATTTAGGAGTAGAGCAATCAAATATGTTGTTCTCACATATTAAGTAAACAAAAAAGTTTTAAAGCTTTTTATAATTTCTTTTGGTGAACATAACTATTTTTTATGCCATCTGCATTCAGATGTTTGTTAATATATGCTAAAGGGAATTGTTACTTAGGTCTTAACTCTAATTAACTGCAAAACTGCATGTCATCAGTACTAGTATCATGTTAATTATATTTACTAAGATAAGAAAGTGTATTGAAATGGTTTAGAAATGTTTTTTAATAGCAAATCTTAAAATTCTAACAAAGACTTTGTGAGTTATTTCTAAAATAACTAGAAAATTAAGTAAATATATTAGATAAATATAAATATATAATTAGCCATATTTTGAACAGTAAGGCTTAAAAAAGCCTTTAATTATAACGAGAAAAATAGTGTTATCCTTAACATTTTAGTTAGTGCTGTTACCACTATGTAATGTTTTATATGATCTCATTTAAGGAAGAGTGAACTATATTTTAATGACAATACATTTCTTCTCAGGGATGGAGGAGAAATTGATAGTGAAACTCAGATATCCATCCATATTTTGTGGAATTTCTACTTCTGTATCTACTTATTATAAGTGAAGGAAATAACTTCTATTAGAATGGTTTGAAAGATAAATATTGGATCTGGATTGAAATTTTCTTGACACATCAATCCAGTTATCAATATTGACATAAATTATATTCATTCTCGACTTAAAATTCTAAGCTGCTCCCTACTCTATTCAATTGCCTACAGGGTAAACTTCAAACCCTTTACGAGATCCAATCTGCAGTTTTTAAGCTTTATCTACTGCCATTTCTACCTGTCCTCACCAGCAGTCTGTTTTATTCCAACTACACTAGCCTATTTGCTATTCCCCAGTATAAGAAAGTGCTTCACTCTCAAATACCTTTGCACACATACATGTGTCCCTTTGACAAACTTCTTCCCATTCTCCATTCATCAAATTCTTGTTTAAAAGGTCAATTAAAATAACAGTTCTTCTTTGAGCTCTTCCTGCATCACCCAGTTCATGCTCTCCTCTGTGCCATGTGGCTCATTTTACACTTCTCATTTTGGTTTCAAATTAATTATGCTTCTGTGTCCCTAACAGAACGTGGACTCCCTAAAACAGGGCACACACCTCAGAGGCTTTTTAAATACTTCATTGCCATTCGTTCTTCAGACCATCCTAGACTTTATAGTTATGATACCCTCTAGTGATCTCAAAGGGGGAGGAACTCAAGAGATTTTTCCTCCACTAACATGGAGTCACATTCCTAACACTGACCTAAAGGAAACAAACAAAAAAGTCGTTTGGCCACCCCATTGCTTCTGATATTCTGACTAAATTTCTTGGTCATTAACTTGAATATATTAGCAAAGATGTCCTATCCCATTTTTTTTTCCCCAATTTGCTACGTTCTATGCTCAATTGGCCCGTTTGTGGCAGAGACTGCCACATCTGCTCTTTGGTACTACCAGTTGTCTCCAAAAGAGGACTGACTTTGATGTCATTACAGTAACACATAGAGTTTTTGTTTACCATCATTACTAACTGTCTGAAAGAAATATGTTAATTAAATCTAGTAATGATGCTAAATTGGATGATTTGAATTCACAAGTGAGGGTGGAAGGAAAATACAAGAACGATCTGAGGAGGTTAGAAATGTGGCCACGAAATTTTTTTAAAAAGCTTCATGTTGGAAACATGCAAACTAATACCTGTGGGGGAAATTAAGCAGAATTCACTGCTCTGTATGGGTTAAGATGGAGTATAAATTTCTAACTCTTTGAGGTGCTGTGTAAATGCCAGGACGTTATTAGTTTTCAACAAAGTAATAATATTTTCTATTAATGGGGAAATTTTTAATAGGCAAATCTCAGAACACATAATATACACTGAGACATATCATTGTTTGAGATCACTAAATGGAAAATGGTATTAACCCTGGTTTATAGACCGCGAAAACTTTTAACTTAAAGAAGAATTATACAATTTGTTCAAGGTCGCTGGAAGAGCTATTGACTCCTATTCTTAACAGATAATTACTAAGATTGTGTTTAAATACATTCGCTAATTGCAATTGCACATTTTCCTAGTTTACTTCTTCCATTTACCTAACACTCTATTTAGATACTAAGGCTATCTTCTAAGATCTAATTAAATTTTAGCATCACAACAGCTTAATCTACTCCATCCAACTTGCTGGACATCCCTAAACTGGCAATTTATTTCCCATAGACTTGGAAACAAAGGAATTGAAAAGAATGCTGGGTTTGAGGTATTGGCATTAGAGGATATATCATATCTTTGTTAGACAAAGTGCTGGTTATTCCTCGTGAGGGAACAGTACCCTATTACTGCATACCATTTATGGCCCTTGGACTATTTGGAAATGTTTACACCCAATTGGAAATGGGTAAAAACAAATGTGGGCCTGAGTTGCTTCATACACACACACACCTGCCTTGTAGAAACTGGCATGACTGGGTGAAGATTGCCTCTGGGAAGAGCTTACAGGAAATGCATCCGGGGGTAAACCAAGCCAGGGAGGAGAGAGGAAAGAGCTTGGCCGTGAGCCTACCCCAAGATTGGAAACGAGGAAAGAGAGGATTCTTCCTCAAGAGAAAGGGGCAAGCAATGAACACACTTCAGAGTCCCTGAAGTAGGAGAGAGAACAGATGAGAATTGAATAAAGCAGATGAAGCTGAACGCTGTAGGGAAGCTCAGTCCACAGGCCTTCACAATGTGCCAAAACAGGAGGGGCATGGTGGAAAGAAGAGGACAAAGTTGTCCTGGGAAATTTTCCAGAGTTAGTATAATTTCCAAAAGGAAAATATTCTGTGTGTTAGACATGATCCTGAAGAAAGAGATTAAAATTAATCATGGATGATAATTTTCTATTTCCAGAATTTTCTAGATTTTTTTTCTTTTTGAGGAAAGTTAGCCATGAGCTAACATCCGTGCCCATCTTCCTCTACTTTATATGTGGGACACCTGCCACAGCAGCGGTGCATAGGTCCTGGCCTGGGATCTGAACCAGGAACCCTGGGCTGCCAAAGTGGATTGTGTGAACTTAACCGGTACACCATCAGGCCAGGCCCTAGAATTTTCCAGATTTTGATCTTTCATTATCTCTCAAATTATAGCACACCATCCTCCTCCCATTATTCTCTATTATACCTTTTATAGTAATTTATTTTCTTCATAGTACTTATCACAATCTGTAATGGTATTGTTCATTTATTCATTTATTTTTGCCTTTCTCAATTACAATAGAATGTAATTCCCACAAAAGTGGAGCTCTCAGTCATTTTGTTCACTACTGTAATACCAGTGACTAGCACAAAGTTAGTATGTACTACTCAATATATATAGTAAAAGAAGGAGTGAATAAATATTAAATATATATATTATTATATTTTGCATATGGAGCTATGTAAAAGATAGGGCTATTCTTTTCTCTTCTGAAAGTAGAGAATACTAAGAGGAAAAAGGGCTTTTTTTTCCTGATAATCAACTCACAAAATGGTTCAGTCCTATTCTCTTTTCTTTGTATTACCTCTGAGTGACAATAGCTTTTTTCACATGCGAGAATTTTTAAGTAGCTAGGGGAAGTATTTATATTTCCATAATTTTTTATTCTTTACTTCAAAAAAAATTAGGGCAGCTTGATTGATGATGCAAAGGCTAGAACCTGAGGCAGAAGAAAATGAGATTCCAGGTGCTCATTTTGAATGCCAATTGTGTTTAAAAATATTTTAAGAATCCCACTGCCCTTACATGGTGGGGCAGCAGGCAGAACTTGGAAAAGCCTCCCTAAGATGCCTGGGTCACTCCACACACATCCTTTCTGTCTGGCTTGCCTTGTCTTTCTTCCTTCACACCACCAATGAGGGAGCTGTCAGAGCATAAATGATGGCCAACCTACCCGGGCATATTTGCAACAGGAGAAATCTCTCCGCTATTGATGATATTATTTCTTGCCTTTTCCCCAGGATTTTTTTTTTTTTTAGTGAGTGAGACAGAATTCCAAAGTAACTATTTTAAAAATATTGGTTGTGAGCATCTTTGTCTTGTGTCAATCGACACTATGGAATTAAAATAAGAGAACTTAACCATTCATTTATTCAGTCATTTATTCATTCAACAGTTATCACTTCCTAAGTACCAGGCACTGTTCTGGACACTGGGGCTACAATAAGCTCATGCTGCATGAATAAAAAAGAATTTCAGGATAAAAAGGGAACCACTAAAGTAGGGGAGGCCTCCCTGAAGAGGGGACATGTGGAATGAGATGACCAGGTCAAAATCTGCGGGCAGGACATTGTAAGTGGATGTATGAGCAAAAGCCAAAATTAGAATAAGATGCAAAGCATGGAAAAAAACAGTGTTGTTAGAACACATTGGGAAGGAATATGAGATGCTCGATATTGTGATTCCTTAGATACCCATGACTTTATAGCACATCTAGTAAAAGACTAGTGAGTTCCAACTCATCCTATTTCTGGTACAAAGGTAGTTGGTCATATGCCTAGCTAACATATTATACAGAATATTTAGCCTAATAAAGACACACACGGTTTCACAATGAATTACTTAAAGAGTCTACTTTGTTACTGTTCTTTATGCTTTTAATATTACCAAAATCTTTTCAGTTGCCTTTTTCAATTAAGCCTTTTCCTTTACTTCCTGCTAATAGTGTGATGATATATTTATAATAGCTATTTGCAGGAGTACTATTAACAAATATTACAGTGTAGATTCAAAGGAAATAAAAACTTTATTAATAAAATAGGAGATTTTGCAAAATCATCAAACCAAACTCCCTTTTTAACTGCCTTGCCAACAGTTATAACAATACTCTTGAGCACATTAATTCTTTCTATCTCTCTAGGGACTCACACGCATACACCTCCGTCTGTGGGGTAGATCAGAGATTCACAAGCAACATTATTCCATTACAAGAAAAGAAGATTTTCATAATATACAGATATTAACAAACTAACCTGTACCCAAGTTACTTCCTTCCAAATACAGCATAAGAAAAAGCTCATTCACCTGGATGTGGTACAAACTGACACACCACAAGAAGCTGTGTTAAGGAGCTAGTGCTTCTGAGGTCAGGCACACCACTGCCAACCTCAGATTAAGAGGTTCCATTATTTCATCAAGTGCGCTTAGTGTTTTATTCGTATGGTCTTGGATGTAGTTCATAGCAAACCCATGAAGCTCAGGCAATTCTCCTACTCAGGTAAGGTGGGTATCGTGGGTAGAAAACTAACCTCAAATAACCTCAGTCTGGAACACCATGCCATAAAATTTACAAATGAGGTATCAAGGTTGTTATTTACAAATGAGGAATCAAGGTTCAGAGCAGTGGCTTATTCAGGGTCACTCAGCTAGTTAGTGCTAGAGTTAAGACTGCAATCAGCCAGAATATATGTTATATATTCTTTACCCCCAGAATATAGTCTCTGTTCTAAGTTTGTTGCCATTTTTATTCTAGAATGAGGAAGAACTTGCAAATTATTTTATTTAAAAATTGGAACCTGGGAGCAGGTCTGTTGGTGTAGTAGTTAAGTTCTCACACTGCGCTTCGGCGGCCGGGGGATCACCGGTTCGGATCCAGGGGGCAGACTTGTGCTTATTGAGTCATGCTGTAGTAGGCGTCCCACATATAAAGTAGAGGAAGATGGGCACAGATGTTAGCTCAGGGCCAGTCTTCCTCAGCAAAAAGAGGAGGATTGGTGGTGGATGTCAGCTCAGAGCTAATCTTCTTCTTCAAAAAAAAATTGGAACCTTAAAAAGGTATTTTAAAAACTCCCCTGAGCAAAGAATTCAGGGCATTGACATCTTGAGGGCTAGTTTTGGGAAATCCTCCTTGGGGGACTTCCTGTCCCCATTCCATATCCAATTCCACTTATCCTTTTCTCCATCCAATGCTGAAAAAAATCTAATGTTGGCAACTTGTACATATCTTGTCACTCTGCTATTCCTCACTATGATGTTTGTGTTTCAGTTTTGTCTTTAAGGAAGAATAAGAGGCTTTGCATCTTTCAGAGAAATTCCAGGGGACGTTGGAAGTGGTAGAGTAACCGCTTCGCTGGGTTTGAGGCATTCTTTCACTGTTAATATTATGTCATATGGCAATCATAATAATAGCCTATTTGAATTCATCTTTATACAATAAAATAACTTCACAAGTGTTATTTCAGCATCAGAAAAATTCTGTGAGATTATAATTACCTGGCTTTACTAATCAAAATACTAAAGCATGGGGGAAGATTATTTATTTAAATAAAAAGAAACAAAAGCCAAACTCCCAAATCAATAAGCTTTAAATCCAAAATGTATTCTTGAATCTTCATTCATTCAACGTTACTGTGTTATTGTCCACACATGCAAGGAGCATCACCCACGTCCAAAGCCCTGGGGATTTATGCCAAGACACACTATTTGCACAGATGGAGCTCACGATTCAGAGGGAGATGCCGCCGAGTGAACATACTTATGTGATGTGTTAGCGACCATATTAAAAGCATTATAACAACAATATATGGACACTCATTGTCTTTTACATTAGGCTTCCCAGCCACTGTATTTTGTCTGGGAAATTGTCAGTAGGGCTTTATCAGAGATTTTAGAACTTGGATATTTTAGGAAGCCAGAAGCACCCACTTCTCCAATTTCCAAGCATATTTTTATTAAAGATTTTATCAACATTTGGGCAGAATTAAAAAGATTAAAAAATGATGAAGACTGTTTTCCTTCATTAGATGTGGATGAGAGAGAGAGAGACAGGGAGAAAAATATTGAAATTATTATCCAAACAATATCAAGGACTAAAACTGGCCTAGCCTGAGGAATGAGTCCTCATGGGAGGATCTATACTAGTAGATTTTTATTTTGCCTTTAGTAGGCAGCCCATGAATTAAAACTCATCACTTTTTTTGACTACATAGCCATTCTGGTCGTTGGCAGTTCGCTAAGATAACTCAGGAAAATTGGCTGTTGGATTTTTCTGGAATTCAAAGGTTTGCTTTTATAATTGCTACACTAGTAAAATGCTCTATATTAAGAATTTTCAGCTTGAACTTAATATTTTGATTATGTCTCTCCTTGCTGAAAGAGAGTTGAAATGTCCTGATTTTTACACACCTCCATGGTCAAGACCATTCAATTCATAAAATTTCACCGATGTCTCCTTAAATTTGAAAAGGAACTTCAAAAACATTTCATCCAGCCTCTTCATTTTTCAGATCAGAAAACTGAACCCCAATGAATCAAAATGAATTGCTGCAGACATTGGTGACAAATCCAGAAATACAACTCCGTTATGTTCCCAGGCCAATATTCTTTTCACTACAAACCCTGCCTCATTTGCAGCTTTTCAAGGGTAATTTTGAATTATTTGCTTATGTTGTGAATTTCTGAGTTCATTATCATTGTCTAAAATAATGTGTGAAATAAGAGCCTAAGCAAACCTTCTATAACAAAGCAACTGAATTTATTTTGAAATGCCATTCAGTTAAGCCAAGTTTCAGAGGGGTTTCAAAACTATCGCATTCCAAGATATTTTTAGATGGGAAGAGAATAGAATCCTGGAAACACAGACCTTCTTGTTAAACAACTTGATACCAGTCTCCTAAGAAACCAATTTAGGTTGTTAAATTGATTCTCGAAGGACATACTAAGAGTGCTGGTATTTTCTTTCCTCATGACCTCTAGAACTATCTTTCCCCTCTACTCACCCCCTAAAAATACTACATTGGAACTTAGTCTTTTGTTTGGAAATTTTTGAAGACAAAATAAATATGAAAACATGAGATTTCTAGACACTGTGAATACAAATCTCAAAGGAAAACTTGTTTGTCTTATTTCCTCAGAATTTTATTATAAAATGTTATAAGAATTTTATTGAATGATCATTGAAATACACATAGTAGGTAAATCTATGTTAGAATATCAATATTCTAATTCCCTAAGAATTCCCTTATTTTATTTATTCTATTACTAAAAATGTAACACATCTTCGTATTGGAAGATTACCCACAGGCCTACCACCCAGAGAGGGCTTCTGCTAATCATTCTATGTGCTTTTTCTCCAGTATTTCTTTCAGAGTATCTATCCGTGTATTCATATCCTTCTCTCCCTCTCTCTTAACAAAGTCTGTACCACCCTCTATACAATTCTTATGTTACTTTTCTCTACCACTTACCTTTTTTTTGCACATCCTTAAATATTCTTCAAATACATGATTTTAATTTTGGCATATTGATCTCTTTGGAAGTATCACAATTAAATCAGTCGATTCTCTTTTTTCCTGAACAGTCATATTATTTTTGTGTGCAATTTTGATGTAATAAAAACAGCACCTATTAAGCACTCACTGAGTTAAACGTAACGCTAGGTTCTTTGTATATCTCAATTTATTAGCTCACTGAAATGATTTAAGACATAAATACTTTAAGTCCTATTTTGGAAAGAAAGTCCAAGGGCTTTAGAAGGTAAATAACTTGCCCAAGGTCACGCTGTTGGTAAATGGAAGAATCTGAGTTTAAGACTCCAAAATCAAAAGTCTGTGTTTTTAACCATGCTGTAGTACTACCACATGGATATTTCTCTTTTAAATACTTTCAAGTCCTTTGCCTACTCGTTAATTGATTTGATAGTCTTTTGCGTATTCATTTAAGAATAACATATATTGAATACTTCTCTTCTCTTAGATATGCCCTCCCATCTTTATTTTGTACTAAATCCAGACTCGTTGACTAGATTTCTAATTTGTCAATATTTTGATAATTACAGTTAGTACAGCTTAATATCAGCATGACTAGATTTCTAATTTGTCAATATTTTGATTATTATGGTTAGTACAATTTAATATCAGCAAAGCCAGATTGTCCCCCTGCTTTTATGTTTTCAATGACTTTGGCTGTTTTAACCCATTTAGATGAAGTTGAGGTTCATTTTGTTAAATCTCAAATCATTTCCAGCTGGGAATTACATTCGCCCTAGTAGTTAACTTGAGAACAATAAGCATTTGTTCCTTCAGTCACCCAACAGATATTGATTGAATTCCTACTGTGTGTCAGGCACCGCTCTCTGAGCCAGATCTCCTACCGTGAACAATGCAGACAAAAATTCCAGCAATCACAGAGCTTACGTTCTTGTTGGGAGATACACAAAACAAACCAGTAAATAACTAAAATATGTGGTTTGTCAGCAGGTAATGAGTGTTCTGGAGAAGAGCAAGGCAAACGAGGGAATTGGGAGAGCTGATGGTCAGGTGCAGCCTCTAGAACATTAAATTTGCACATCTCCTTTGATTCTTATGAATTTTTAAAGTTTTTATACAGACATTTGGACATGGTAAACTTAGATGCTTTTACTGCTATTAAAATGGGATCGTTATTGTATTATCACAGTTAATTGAAAGTAATATTCATTTAAAAAGAATTCGTTTCTGGCTATCTTATTGATTACTCTTGTGTAAGTGTGGTTCTGTTTATTCTCCAGGTGTTTAAGTTATCCTATTATGTCATCTGGAAATAATAAAAAGTTTTACTTCTCTGCTCTAATGATCGTATTTATTTTTAGGTCTCTTGTCTTCTTGTGTTGTCTAGATTCTAGACTCCAGAAAAGGAGTTGGCAAGATATTTGCCAAGGGCCAAATCCAGTCTTTAACCTGCTTTTGTAAAAAAGTTTTAATGGAACATGGCCACACCCATTTGCTTAAACACTGTCTATGTCTACTTGGTGCTATACCAGCAGAGCTCAATAGTTGGGACAGAGACCACACGGCTGCATAGCCTTTGCCTACCCCTGCTCTGGGATATTGTCTGGAACTAACTTCAAATGTGCATTAGAACCACCTGCAGGGCTGGTTAAAACACAGATTGCTGCCCCTGCCCTGCACCCTCTGCCAGAGTTTATCATTCAGTAGGAATCAGGAAAGGCTCAAGAATTTGCATTTCTAACAGCTTCCCAGGAGATGCTCACACTCCTGGTCCATGGAACACCCCTTGAGAAACACTAGTCTGGAACTTCTAGGGGAATGCTAAATAGTGGTGGTTGGGGGCATTCTTATCTTGTTCCTGATTTTGTTGGAGTTGTCTTTAGCTGAAGCTTTAGAGAAGTTGATTCTTTATCTAAGATAGATGTTTAAAAATGTAGAGAGGTTTTCTACTTCTATTTTACTCAATGCTTTTTTGTTTATTTTCTTTTTGTTTATGAAATCAGGAATGGCATTTATTTTTTATTCACAATTTTTGAGCATTTATTAATTTGAAATTTTATTCCTATATTGATATGTTTTCAAATAGTCAACTCTCATTGAATTTCTGAAATAAAACATTTATATATGATGTATCATCCTTTATACACAGACACGTGTGTGCATGGGGGCGGCTAAGACGGCCTTGACATTCCCCTAAGTTTGACTAAATTTGAGACACTTTTTTTCTTGACTCTTGGCTCCTGACATTCACTTTTTTAGAGCTTCTACTTTAGAAAACTTGCAACTGTAAATTTTCTCCACCTCTTCCTCTTACCAGTTTTAGAACCCAGGGATGTCTTTCTCAAGGACCTGGGAGCTGTCTCTTTGAAATGTAATTATCAGGAAAGATGGCGCCCCAGTCTCCAGCCTCTGTGGGAGGGCAGGAGCCTAACTTTGATGAGCACCAAGTAGCAAACACAAATGGCCTAATCACATTGACCAATGCCCCCACCCCCAGTGCCCCAGATGTACTTTTTCACTTGCTCATCCCAGTGATTAAAAACTCTATCTTTTGTTTCAAAGGATTTGAGTTCAATCTCTCTCTTCTATTGCGATAGTCTTGAATAGTCTTCCTTGCTTGTTTAAATCTGTCCAGTGCAATTTTTCTTTAATACAAATATATATACATATATATATATATATATATGGTTTTGACTTTTTCTTTTCACTTTAGTATTTATGCCCCTGATTGCATTGGTAAGAATGCTCTAATGCCATTTTTTTTAAAGATTGGCACCTGAGCTAACAACTGTTGCCAATCTTCTTTTTTTTTTCTGCTTTTTCTCCCCAAATCCCCCCAGTACATAGTTGTATATTTTAGTTGTGGGTCCTTCTAGTTGTGGCATGTGGGACGCCACCTCAGGATGGCCTGATGAGCGGTGCCATGTCCAAACCCAGGATCCTAACCAGCAAAACCCCAGGCCACCGAAGGGGAGTGCGCGAACTTAACCACTCAGCCATGGGGCCGGCCCCTCTAATGCCATTTTTATATCATTCTCAAGTTAAAATATTGTCTCTACTGTGCTCATCATATGAATTGAGAAATTTTGGATTCTTTTATTGCGTTCTGATCCAGGTTATATAATACAGAAATTATATTTTCTTTTAAAAGCTTAAGCAATTTCATCTGCGTACATCTGCCCCCAGATCCTCAATTGAAAGCAATTCTTTGTAACTTTAAAAAAATGTCTATGGTTATAGGTCTCTTCATTTTTTTCTTTTTCTTTTTTTTTTTTAAAGATTTTCTTTTTTCGTTTTTCTCTCCAAAGCCCCCAGGTACATAGTTGTACATTCTTCGTTGTGGGTCCTTCTAGCTGTGGCATGTGGGACGCTGCCTCAGCGTGGTTTGATGAGCAGTGCCATGTCCACGTCCAAGATACGAACCAAGGAAACACTGGGCTGCCTGCAGCGGAGCGCTCGAACTTAACCACTCGGCCACGGGGCCAGACCCTCTTCATTTTTTTCTTACAGCTTGATATAGGTGTCAATTATGATCATTTAAAATTTCCCTAGACACCCATCTATTTTACACAGAATGGTAACTATTATCTGCTGACTTTAAAAATGCTGTTGACTTTTTAAAAAGTTTCCTCCTATTTTATTCCAAATTTTGTGTACCTGTTTTTATCTTTGCATTTTTATTGAACTTGCCACAGGTTTGTCTATTTGATTGTTTGAATTGTGTATGTTTATGAGTTCTCTCCTCCCTTGGAAGGAACCATCACTTATCTTTTCTAATATGTTACTTTTTGCATATCTGCTTTATTCGTCCATGTTTCCTCACTTTTTAATTATTTTCACACAGCTTCTTTAAATTGTCAATATCTGAGTACATTTAAAAAAGCATCCAATTTATATGACTTTTACTGGGATGCAGCTATAACTCACAGAGATTTAAAGATGTGCTTTTAATCAATTTACACTAAGAATGCTATTTTCGTTTTATATTGTCCGCAAAATCCAAAGGAAATCTGATACTGGCCTTTTTCTTCAAATGTTACTACTATTTATAGAATTACTACTATGGTGTTATATATTTAACAGAAAGGATGTACTTTATCTTTTCAATATTTAGTTTTAATAGGTAGCCTATGTTTTGCACCATTTTAAGGTAATTTCATACTTAACAATTCATGTTTAAACACTTTGCATGCTAAAATGTATTAATTCCACAAGAGTTGCCTGGATTTTTAAACTTCATAATATTGTAGCTAAAGCTGGAATAGATGCTGTTAAAATCCAGAATAAAGCAGTAGGACATAATTTGCCTGTTTCAGCTAATGTTTGAGAGAGTATGTTTGCTAATAAACAATGCCCCAGACTGGGATAAATATTGTTTCCCTTTATTTCCTCTCTATTGTCTTTTTACTTCAATGTAACTATTACCATCGTTATTTTTGATATTAGTCTTTAACTTTTACTTCTTTAGGCTACCAGGGAAATTAGGGGCAATAAGAAAACGAATGTCTTTCTTAATGAGAGTAAGTAAATTTGCAGGAAACTTTCATTATGAAGTCTATTTTGTGTGTCCCATTTGAAGCTAATAGCCACGTTCTAGCACTCAAGGAAGAACAGGCTTAGTTTGTGGCATGAGTACGTCTGTTCTTGCGTTCAACTGCGCTTATCCCCTATTCTTATTGGAACAGAGACATTACTGAAATCCCAGGAGGGAATCCAATATGTAACTATTGACTCCTCATCATTTGCTTAATTCATTTTACTTGGTTTAGGAAAATGTGCACTTCATATGTCATTATCTTTTATGAGCTTCTCAAGGAGGCTGTTTCTACTGTGAAGTCATTTGGGTTTGAAGAAACTTCTTGTTATCAGGTTGCCTTATGCACAGGAGGAGGCCAGTGTCCCTTATCCCAAACTGTGGTTAATTGATGACAATTGTGATTGACCTTCACTGAGAACAAACCCACAATTCCCTGGGAACATTTGTGCCAGCGCCTCAAAGGTTGTCTCAAGTCATTATTTTGCAACAAGTCAAATGTGATTAGTCTGCATACCTCACCCTCATGAAGGACCCTTGGCATGATGTTTTCTCCTCACATTGTAGAAATCGATATAAAACCAGCAACTCTTAAGAGATCCCACCTGTCTGCTAATGAAATCAAACACAATCTTGTATTAAAATTCACATCTCCAAATATTGCTTCATACAATATTTCTGTAGATTTAAACATATTCTGTAACAATTTGGAAACTTAAAAAAAAATCTTTCATTACTAGATTCCAATTTATATAAACAAAAGCCGCCCTGGTTAAGGTATTAACAGAGTGATTGTCAGCCTGCCAGCACTTTCAAGCCTGTAATCGTCTAAATTATATTAGTGGCTTTTGCATTACAACATAGCATCTGTACTTCTAAGCATTTAACATTTTAGCAAAAATTGGCTGGTTTCTTTTATTTGTATAAATGTATATAAAACCATATTTTCAGCACTTTTAAAAATTGAAACTACCATTATTTGGCAGTCAGAATTGTTAATGGTACAACTAAAGACAAAGAAATTCGGGCCAGCCCTGTGGTGTCGGGGGTAAGTTCACATGCTCCACTTCGGCCGCCTGGGGTTCGCCAGTTTGGTTTCTGGGCATGGACCTACACAGTGCCCATCAAGCCATGCTGTGGCGGCATCCCACATAGAAGAACTAGAATGATTTACAACTAGAGAATACAACTATATACTGGGCCTTGGGGAGGAAAAAACAAAAAAGAGGAAGATTGGCCACAGATGTTAGCTCAGTGCCAAACTTCCTCACCAAAATAATAAAAAAAAGACAAAGAAACCACAAAAATATTATGGACGTGCAGCTAGGTACCGGTGCCTACTATTGAAGCTAGCTCTCCTTGGTACAAGCAAACATATGCCAGGTCCAAATTAAGACTGTCTCAGCCCCTTAATTAGACAGAGATGTAGTGAATGTAAAAAAGAATGACTTTTCCACCATGTGAATTAATGCTCTTTAACACCACCTAAAACACCAAGCTCTACCTGTGATGGAGAAACACCAGTTTAGATGGGGTCCTTTGATTGTTGCCAGAAAGAAAAGAGGAAAAGAGATTTGATTGGCGTATTCTTCTGCCAGAGGAAAAAAAGTGAGTGAACCAATCTGGACCTGAATTACATGGTTAATAGGCAAGCAATAGCAGATTAGCAGAAGGAAGAGGTTGATTATAATGTATGATAATGACCCTAAGGAGGATTAAAAGAACGTGTCAACAAGTAGCACTTGCTTTTCCTCTTTTGTTTGAAATAGCCACTTGCAGGTTTGGAGACAGTAGTGAAATAAGCATTGGCATCTTTAGTTTCTATCACAAAGAAAATAAAGACATAAAGACCACAGTTTCTTCTGATTGTTTGTGGTTGTTAGTGCCAGCCAGTCGATTCTGACTCCTAGTTCCCCTGTGGACAGCAGGGCAGGACCCTGCCTGGTCTTTTTGCACCATCCTCTCGCCTTCCAGCACTCTATCAGACAATGCTGTGTTGCTATTCATAGGGTTTTAGTGGCCAATTTTTTCTAAAGTGAGTGGCCAGGTCCTTCTTCCCAGTTTGCATAGGCTAGAAGCTCCACTGAAACCCGTCCACCATGGGTGACCTTGCTGGTATTTGAAATCCCAGTGGCATAGCTTTCAGCATCATGTAGCCACCACAGTATGACAACGGACAGATGGGTGGTGTGGTTCCCTGACCAGGAAATGAACACTGGGCTGCAGCAGTGAGAGTGTCGAATCTTAACTACTCGACCATCAGGCTTGGCCTTCATATTGTAGCAGGAAGATAACAACATCGAAAAGGAACCATAGGGGACATATTTAGTTTGGTCTTCCCCATGTCTGTTCTCCCTTTTCTATAACAACACTCCAATTTTGTTTGGGGTACGACTGCTCAACTCTCAGTCAATGTGGAACAGGCAGGGCTAACCCCAGTCCTGGCTCCAGGAATAATCATGTGACCTAAACCAGGACAACCAGAGCATCACACACTCACTCCACATCACATTCTCTGTGCCAGAGTTGTCTATACCTGTGCAAAGATTGGCTCACCTGGAATTTTGCTGGCACAATAAGAAAAAGGGGGATCTCTTTCCATAAGGGTTGATGCTCCAGTAACCAGTGAGAGGATGTAACCAGCTCCAGGATGACTGAAGCTGCCAGACCACCACATTGAGAGGACTGTTCAAAAACAAATTGAACATGAGGCTGGCCTGTTGCCTAGTGGTTAAATTCGGCATGCCCTCCTTCAGCAGCCTGGGTTCACTTCCTGGGCACAGACATACACCACTCGCTGGCTGCCATGCTATGACAGCAACCCACAAACAAAATAGAGGAAGATCGGCACAGATGTCAGCTCAGAGTGAATCTTCCTCCGGAAAAAAAAAACAAAGAAACGAAAAAACAAATTGAACATAGAAGAGAGCACAGCTGAGACCTGGAGCGATTGATTCCTGATGAGTCATTCCAGATGCAGCCATGCTGAGGCTTCTTCCACTGACCTTAGCAGCTACAGAAGCCAAAATTTCCTTCCTTTGCTTATGCTGCTTTGAGTTGGATTTTTGCCACTCATAAACAAAATAATCGAGTAATTCAGAAATACTGACAACAGTTTGAAAGTTTTCTGACATTCTTGGGAGTACTTCCACTCTCTCCACACAGACTTCAATAATCTACTTGCTTGAGCTGTGCTGCCACTTTCTCTGTCTCATGCATTTCTTATTCTTTTTTTCATTTATTAATCCATCAATTTACTTTTTTTTTTAAGCCAGGTAATCACCTACTGTGTTTCAGGCCCTGGGAACATAGTTTAATAAGACACAAATATTCACCCCCCCCCCATAGTTCAAAATTTAGTGAGAAAACAGAAAATAAACAAGCAATTGGGAAAGGATAGAGGATTAATAAGGTACTCTGAGAGTCCAAGAGTGGGTGTCTGTGCACATAAGAGTCAGACAAGGCTTTGGAGAGGTGGCTGTGATGGGGAGATGAGAGGAGGAGTTTCCCCGGTGAAGAAGGATTCTGAACGTATGTTAGAGACAGCAGATGCAAAAAAATAGGAAGGAGAGAGAGAGGACGTAAGACGGCATGTTGAGAAATAAGCAAGAATTCTGATGGAATGAAGCCTAGGATGCATGATGGGCAATGCCAGGATAAGAAGTTGGACAAGTCTGTTCTTTACTTTCTCAAAAATGGCTGTGCCAAATTTCACCTTTGTACCTTAGATCACTTCATCTTTCTAGGTGAAATTTTTTTACCTGTTCTTCAGCTGGCCATATTATGTTCTCTGTGAAAGACCTACCTAAACCATAATGATTCTCTCATCCACACTGTTCTGTCTCAAAAATGAATTCCTCCCTAGCTTTTCATCCACAAACTCATGCGGGTTGAGGAAGCACCTATCACCTGTGGGGGAGGCACCTGCTGTGATCATGATAACTGATGAGTCAGCTTCTGCCCCTGCTGCCTTCAGACTGGCAGTGAAGTAGGCATGCTTGAGAATGCACTTTCCTCATCCAAGCTTGGAAACAGACTAACACAGTATGAGAGGGCCTTTGTACACCTGAAAACTGGACAGGGGCAGAGGAGCTTCACTTCAATGCTGGTGTAAATTCAGAAATGATCTTCTTGTCAGACAGAGAAGGAGTATTAGAGAATCATTGAAATATTTAAATACCATATTCTATACTTACATATATATGCATTTTTCAGATACATGTATTTAAATAATACCTTATATATTTTTATATATCTGTATAGTGTTATACGCACAAACTATCCATGCCTTGATGGATTTTCAAGGGTAATTTTTGACTATATAGCATCTGTTCCTTATTTGTTTCATTGTGGAGGGGAATATCAAGTGAAATCAAGGGATGCAAGAGTATTCTGCAGTTATGGGTCAATGAGAAAAGAATCCATTATTGTATGGCCCCGTGCTGTCCAATGGGGTATTCTTCAATTAAAGAAACGTTCTGTATTTGTGCTGTCCAATGTGTTGGCCACTAACCACATGTGGCTACTGAGTGTGTAAAATGCAGCTAAGTGTGATTGATGGACTGAATTTCCACTTTTCATTAATTTTAATGAATTCTATACAAATCAAAATAAACACACCTGGTTAGTGACTACCGTATTACACAGAATATTCATGATGTTATTGGGGACGAATAAATAAATGCCTAAAGCAGCCGGCTGTCTAACTGACGCTGTTTGAATGTGTATGCCTGGGCAGATGTGAGCAAATGAAACTGTCTTAGGAGCTTGGATTAGTCAGGATCCTCCAGAGAAACAGAACCAACACACATATACACGCATGAAAAGATTTATTATAAGGAATTGGCTCACACAATTATGGAGGCCAAGAAATCCCAAGACCTGCAGTTGGCAAGCTAGAGACTCAGAAGATCTGATGTGTAGTTCCAGTCTAAGTCCAAAAGTCTAAGAACCACGAGAGCTGAGGGTATAAGCTCCAGTCCAAAAGCCAGCTGGCTCGAGACCCAAGAAGAGCTGATGTTTCAGTGGGAGTCTGAAGGCTGGAGAAGACCTATGTTCTAGCTCAACAGTCAGGCAGGAGGAATTACTCAGCTTTTTTGTTCTATTCATGTCTTCAACTGATTGGATGAGGCCCACCCACATTAGGGAGGACCATTTGCTTTCCCTGTTCTATTAATTCACATCTCATCCAGAAGCACCCTGATAGACACACCCACAGAATAATGTTTGACTGGATGTCTAGGCATCCTGTAGCTCAGTCGAATTGACACATAAAATTATCCACCACAGAGTATTGCTACTTTAACCTTACAGAGACAAATTACTTTGGGAAGCTGAGGTAACAGGCAAGACAACAGTATAAAATCTATCTGTAGCTTCCTAGTCCTATAAACAGAGAGGAGGATGGAGGTATTATATGAAGATTAGACAACGCTTTCTAATCACTCGAAGTTTTTGCTCTTTTCACGTCTTGCTTTCTTGACCCCCGTCCACTCCCCTATTTTGTTGACCTGGAAAAATTATCTAAGCACTTAAACATTTGTGCCACGTGAAAATAAAATATTTTCCCAGGGATTTTATTACCCACAGTTATGTAATTTACTGGAAGACTTATTTTTATACACTTTTCCATTTCAACAAAGCATCAATTAAACATCACCTCTCATTTTCCATGCAGCCTGGTCTCTGCATGGAAATGGCAGTTCAAAAACTTATATGTTAGTAATTGAAGACAACAGAAATTTATATTTAGTGGCATGACACCAGAAAGCGTGAGGAAGAGAGATTCATTCTTAACTCATGGCAAACCACCTTAAAAATCCACTTTGTCCATTCCTGCCGCTATCAATATCTGGGCGGAGTGCAATAGCTCCTTATAAAACTCTCTGTCTTCCCCATTCCCAAACTCCAGCCACAGACCCTCTTCTGGACAAGCTCAGTTCATACTCTTTTGTCTTCCCTCTGCCTTTGACACGGTTTATAAGAGAGAGTATGTGACCCTCAGTGCCGGTCAATGAAGCGTCTCCTCACTATCTTTTGTGTGTTTGTTTATGACCCAGGACTGGTCAACACATTGTGAGGAGTGCCTTCTGGGAAAGGTTTCCCTGCCCTTTAAAATTACATAGAAATACATCATCTCTTCTTTTTGCTAAACATTTTCACATTTGGATGCTTTTTCTGGAACTTGTTGTTGGAGGAGGTCATTGAAAAAACACAACCACTGCTTGACCCGTGAGCTGGACCCAGGCAATCAGAGGCTTCTCCTCCCCTCTCCTGTCTTTGAAATGCACTTCTTCCCACTATTGCCACAGTGGGAGCCATGTTTGAGGACATAGCTGGGAGAGAGAAAGGTGTTCTTGAGATCATCTGGGTGGTGTATGTGACTGAATGCAGCTAAGGCCTCTATAGAAGCTTTTAAGATTCTGGCAGGCAGGCGCAGAGATCTTGTGGGCGCCCAAGACAAGCCTCGTATGTGAGTTCCTTTGCTTATTAAACCTGCCACCTACCAATCTGGAGCGATCTGCCTCTTTCTTTGCTCTTTCCTTGCCCTCCATGCATGGTCCCAGTTTGCAAACCAACACTTCTGCAGCCATCTCACTCCCAGACTGAGATCAAAGCCAACACACAGAAAAAGGCAGAGCAAAAAGAATCACAGAGAAGCAGCGCGGGAGCCCAGATGTACGCCTGCGGTCTACCCTATCTCTAGTCTTCTTGTTACGAGATGGTCAAGATCTGTGAAGGGTCTGCAAATTTATCGTTCTTGCTAGTCCAAAAGTTAGCCTACCACAGTTTCGTGGATGCTGGCAGCAGACATAAGATTTCTGACTAAGTAACGAAGGATGATTTAGTTCTTAAAGCAATAGCGGCAGCCAGAGTGTCAGCATGTGCACTCGTTCCCCAGGCCTCCAATTCCCACGGATGACCTGAAGAGGGCCAGGTGTTACCTGCTCTCACAGTCGCTTGTGCTATAGGAGAAGAACCCTGACCTTAGGGAACCAGAATCTTTGTAATGAGCAGCTAGCATGCCCTTTGCTCAGGAAGGAGACATTATTTTTATTATACGGTATGATAAATTAAGCCTGCTGATGACTTTGGAGGGAGACAATGTCTCTACCTTCCAAGGCTATTTGCCGTGCAAACATCCTTGAAAAGACAGGCTGGAAGAAAGACAGGCAGTACCTCTGCTTGCAATATACACAGAGACAAAAGAGACCCATCAAGAATTTTCTCCCAACAAAGACATAAGTTCCAGTATAGTTTAGGCCACTTTGGGTTGGTATTTTCTGTCACGGGCTGGCTACAACAATCATCCTTACTGTTACACAGCGACAGGTTACACAAGTCAATATCACGGGAACGGATATACTCTTGAGTGCCTGCTCAAATTCACTGCGTGTGCTGTGTGAATGAGACCTGTGTATCTTACTCTCTAAGAGTGAAGGCAGACATTTCACATCCTGTGAAGGTACTCAGTGATGTATCTCACCCACCAATCTTGCACTGACTGCTGGCTGAAATTCAGGGTTTCTCATCTCTTAGGCTAATATGTGAGAGGAGAATGCAGAAAGAAATAGAAAGGGAGTTGATTTCCTTCACTCCTCCAGGGTGTTTCTGTATTCTTCAGAGCTTGAGGGGTGCAGATAGAAGTGAAGAGATCATAGAAGAACATGATCAACTCTTTGCTTTCAATTTAATTGCTAAAATGAGCGTTTGTCTCCCAAAGTGTCTATAATCAATGGTGAGCGTTTATATTTATGACGTTGCCTTTTCAAACTGTTTTCCCCTGGAGTTGGACTTACTATATTTTCCGTAGGAAATTAACCCAAGCTTTGAACCACCTCGCTCCTGTGTAAAAGTTAAGTTGCTACATAGGTTGTCAAGGGATCATAGCGATGAGTCAAGATCTAATGATTATCCTTGGAAAATGTTTTATGAAAACTACAGCTACATTATTCAAAATAATTGTTTTTCCTTGGTTAAGAAAAAAAGGTCCTTGTGGGTTTTGACAGCGAAAATGAGTTATTTACTTTTAATGAATAAAAACTATTAAATAGGATAAGCATGTTAATTTTTAATGATGCTCACACCTAAGTTTAATGAAAAGCACGTGGGGATTTGAATGACAAAGAGCTAGACATTTTTGTGTGATGTTTTACATTTCTCTAGTAAGGAGAAGAACTTATACTTGGCTAAGTAAAATATTGAAATGAGGACAATAAAAGTAAGATCCAGGCTATTTTCCTTAAGTTGATCCTGACTTTATCATATATTGCAAAATGGAAGTTAAAATTGGGGAAAAAAAGCTTTAGTCTTATTTGTATCAATTCACTCAACCGATACTTTCTTTCAAAGCAAATGACACTCTTTGGTTTCCTGCAATGAACAAACCAAGGAAGTCTCTGCTCTCAGAGAACTTAAATTCTGTAGGTGAACATCCAACCCTTCAAATCCAATCTGTCAATCAAATTTGTTCCTTTGACGTATTCGCTTAAAAGAAACATGACAGGGTCAGCCTGGTGGTGTAGTGGTTAATTTCTCGCTCTCCAATTCGGTGGCCCAGGGTTCACAGCTTTGGATCCTGGGTGCAGCCCTAGCACAGTTCATCAAGCCATACTGTGGTGGCATCCCACATAAAATAGAGGACGATCGGCGTAGATGTTAGCTCAGCGACAACCTTCCTCAAGTAAAAACAAAGAGGAAGATTGGCAACAGATGTTAGCTCAGGGCCGATCTTCCTCACCAAAAAAGAAAGAAAGAAAGAAAGAAAGAAAGAAAGAAAGAAAGAAAGGAAGAAAGAAAGAAAGAAAACCAACCTCAATGACTTGGTATATGAAACATAGTGGCAATAACTCGAAACATGAAATACTGACTACTTCTTTGACTACCTGACATAAAAGAAAACCACCTGAAAACATAAACATTCAATTCTTTAATGAGTTACTTTAAATCTTCTCTTCTATCCTCAGATTTATGCTTTCTACCTGACTCCCCAGATTTGCACTAAGTTCACACCAAAGAAAGAGACTCGACATTTTGACCTTTGTCTTGGCAGTGAGGAGATTATCCCGCCCTGCGTTAACCCAGTTGGAAAGCTTCTTGTTTGTATTTCCTGCCTCTGACGGCAAAGAGCAACAAACGACTTCGGGTGATCTGGCGGAGAGTTGAAGCTGAGACTCACGAGGGCTCTGCTCTGGTTTTAGGGGAGGACAAAGAGGTGGACAAGCGGCATGCTTAGGCGGAAGACGGTGAAGAACACTCTCCAGTTTCTGGCAGCATTCCCAATTTCCCCGTAAACTTCAAGGTAGACCATAGATGTCATTGGGGAGTGTTTTATATTTTGCCATCTCCCAAAAGAGGCTGAAGAGGGGACCCCCAGCTGAGGCTGCGATTGGACTTAGGGGAAGTGGCCAGGCTCCACAGTCTCAGCCTCTAAGAATGCTGTGTGGAATCCTATTTGGGCACCCACGGCTATGTCACCTGTCAAAATATGAAAGTAGAAAATATCAGAGATAATGAGAGAGCCACACCAAGACATGACTAGCTAGACCAGTCAACACCAGAGACCAGAGTCCACGAGGATTCTAGTAGAGGATGCAGGCCAAGAAGAGCTATGTGGAACCAAACATTACCCTTTCTACCCTGAGATGCAGCTGATCACCCAAGCAGACAGTTGGATCCCTCCTTTACCTTCTGGGTGAGGGTCTCATTTAAATTACATGAAATTGGAAGCTGAATCAGAGGAACAAGAGATGAAAATCTTTGCCAGTGGAGAGTAAGTGCTGAGGTGGGAATTTTGTACTGGCTAGAGACAGAGAGAATTACTTAATGTGACACCCAGAGCTAACTGGTTGTATAGAGTTTGCCAGCATGGTCTAGAATCAATTGTCATTAGATATACTTGGAGTTGGAATGACGTAGGGTATTAGGATTAGGCTACAATATTTCTATCTAAGAAACCACTCCCAAATGCAACAGTATGCATCTATTTTTCTCACTCATGGGTCTGCGGGTCACCTGGAAACGTTCTATTTCAGACGGCTGTACATCAGTTGGGTTGGTTTGGGTTGGTTCTGCTTCATGTGAGAAGAGCAGCGGCTGCCTGGGGTATGCTTTTCTCATGTCCATCCTAAGAGTGCGTGAACACAAGCCAAACCACATGTGCACATGTAAAGTTTCTGCTTGGACCACATCTGCTCACTGTCCAAGGATCAACGGAGGTCACATGGCCAAACCCAAAGTCACTGAGATAAGGAAGGACTCCACCTTAAAGAAAGTGTGGGGAGTAAATAATGGGTGAACAGTAACGCAATCTACGACAAGAAGAGACCATTCGGAACCAAGAAAACCATAATCAATTACTAAATACAATTATTGGAGATAATTGTATTTGTTTGTGATGGTTTGGCTTATACCTGCTTTGGGTGTTTTATATCTTGGTATTTACGAGAATTTACTATGCCGTGCTTCAGTTGCCAATTGGGGGCTTCTCGATGTTCAGCACCTTGAGGAGGATTGTGTTGTACATTACAGATTCATTGGAGTGTTGTTTTATCTTAGTTATGGGGAATGTAGCTGTCAATGGGCACTGGGGAGAAAGGCTAATGAAAACACTGGTAGACCATTAACTATAGCCCTGTTGATGAGTGGTATAATATTTTTTCTTTTTAATTTTAAAGGTGAATTAGTTCTCCAAATCTTTGCCATGGTTGTGACAATTTCAGAATTTTATTGCTATCCAAAAGATGTCAGAAGTGACTTAAAAATCTACTATTTTTTCTAATGCTCTCCCCAAAATAGTAATCAAAACTTTAAAATATATTTTTTTTAAATTTGTGGCTTTGTTTCTTTTTCTTTTAAAGTTTCTTAGTTCACTCATAAAAAGAATTCCACTGATGAAGAAATAGAGGTTATAACTGCTTGCTAACTATACTTCCACCCCCCGGAGCAGGTTGAGGGCCTTTCACTCACAATTTTAATAAAGCATTTCAGGAAGGCCAGGTGTCTAAAACCTCTCAGGAAGGAATCTTGATATGCAGAGCTCCCAATCCCATCCACCATTGCTGGATCGGATCCCCGAGGTTGTTAGAAAGCCGCGTGAGAAGGATGGGTCCCTCTCCCCTCTCTCCCACTGTGCTGGCAGCTGAGGCAGGGGTCCACAATGCTTGAAACGTTAACTTAAAGAGCAAAGTTTCCTGGGGGATCTAAAAGCTGAAATCTCTTGGCATCATGTCGCCAGCCAAAGCACAAATGTTTTTGAAAATGGTTTTATTGTTAAATGTTTGTTTAAAAACCAAAGCGGTTAAGACTATGGACTTAGGCTCGGTCATATTTAGATTCTCATCTTGCTTCTGCTGTTTACATAATGGTGTGATGCTTTACAACTGAGCCCTTGTCTGTAAAATTGGGGCAGCTTAGAGCCACTCTTTAGAGTGGTTTGAGATTTCAGCGGATGCACATAAAATATTTCACATGGGTCTTGGAACATTATAAATGCTCCATATATTATAACCATTATTGGTAGATGAACATTTCTCCCATTAATTTGGTAATAAATCTCTCTCTAAACTCTGATCCATTAGCATTGCAATTGTCAGATCAGGCAAGTGGGGATTTTGATGGGCAAGGCTTGTGAAAACGCATCATTAAGCTTTTTAATGGTATGTTTGAATTGTAACAGGGCCAATTCTATCCTTGAGTAGAGACAACCTTCCTTTCCCCTTGAAGGCGATTTTGGTATCCATATTTATTAAAGCTCCACCCTGTCTACAGGGCTCTACTTCTTTAATAGAACGTGTAACTGAAGTCACCGGGCTTCTGCTCCGTACAGTAAATCGGAGCTGCTCAGGCCGCAAGCTCATTGTTACACCTAAGCTTTCTGGCAGCTACTTGCATCCCTGGTCTGTAAGGCATGGACATGGGCCACCTGGATTAAAAGCATAGTCCTTACGTGTACCCATTGTCTCTCGCCAAGTTCCCAAAAAAGAGAAATAGGGAGTAAAGTTAGCAAGGACATTTTCTTTTAAAGAAAACCAAATTGACCTGAAATGCTTTAAGGAAAGGTCACTAGAGAGAAGTGAGAATTTAAAGCTGTCTTTTGCCTACAGCAGTGGCTCTTAGAGAGCAAAATATCCAAGGAATGTAAACACTCGATTAACCAAAAGCTTTTTTATTTGTTTGTTCTTTCTGTCCGCAGACATTCTCAAAACTTCTGTAATGCTTCTGTTCGTTTGTTTTGACACTACAAGAGGGGATCTCCCAGTCACATGATCCCGTTATTAAGAGGCATCTCTCCAGCATCAAGATCACTCTTTGGAAAACGCTCACTTATTGGGTATATTCCCAGAAAATGCTGATAATCTGACCCCTCCCTTCCTCTTCAACCACCTATCTGAATGAGATATGACTCATTCTTCTTTCCTCCCTAACTCCCTTTACTGCCCTGTCCCCAGATAGGCTGGGGTCTCTCGAAGTTTCATTCCTTTGTATTCCTCACTGCTTCTGCTAGAGATGGCATTTTAGGAACAGTCAACATGATGGTACCATGATACCTCTTTATCAGCTAAATTTCTCCTCAAGTTTGGATCCTCTATGAAGTTATTCTGTTGATCGCACACGGTCTTGTGCCCCCCTGGTATACCCTAAGATAATTCTGTGACAGCACCCTTACAGCTTGATTGCCCTTCTTTGTCCTTGTCAGCTTGAAATATTTTTCAAGTTCTAATTTATGAAATGTGAAATGCACAGACACAAAGTGTACAGCTCAATGAGTCTGACAAATACATATACCCAAGTATTCCCTATTTCATCACTCCGGGTACTCCAATATTTCTCATATAAAAAAATTCCAAGCATTCTTGTGCCTCTTTCCGAGGTATCCCTGCCACTTGCCATCTGCCACCGCCACGTTTGAGGAAACTGATTTCTGTAAGCATAGCTTAGTTTTGCTTGTTCTGGTGCTTCATCTAAATGGAATCATATACTATGTAGTTTCTGTGTCTAGATTTCTTTGCTGAGCCTAATGTTTTTGACATCCATCCATGTTGTATATCTGAAATTTGTCCTTTTTAATTGAAAGTAATATGCCATTGCATAAATATATCACAACTTGTTTTTCCGTTCTTTTGTTGATAGGTGTTTGAGTTGTTTCCCATTTTGGGCTATTATGATTAAAGATGCCATGAAAATTCCTGTACAAGTGTTTTTTGTACATATGCTTCCTTTTTTCTTGGTAAAAACCTACGAGTAGAGCAGCTGGCTCATAGGGTAGGTGTAAGTTTAACTTAAAAAGAAATTATTAAACTGTTTTCAAAGGAGGTGTACCATTTTATATTCCCACCAGCAATGTCAGAGAGTTCCACTTGCTCCATGTTTTCTCTTACATTTGGTATTGTAAGGCGGGTGTTAATTTTAGCCATTGTAACGAGAATATTGTAGTATCTCCTCTGGCTTCCATTTGCATTTCCCTGATGAGAGTATAGCTAAGTACCTCTTCATGTGATTGTTGGCCATTCACATACCAGCCAGCTTTCTAAGCTCAGGCTCACACTAGACTCCCAGCTCCAAACCCAGGAGGGAGCATACTGTTAGTGTTCATTAAAAAGTCTAGGTATGACGAAATAAATTAAAGAGTGAAATTAACCAAATAATGTATGCTATGAGTTGATTGTTTCCTAGGTTAGTCATTGAAGAGCAGAGATCGACAGCAGAGCCCAGGGAACCCCTGATTCAAATCCCTGTCTTCCCTGTTCTAGCTAAAACCTTAGACAAGTCACTACACCTACATCTGGTTTCTTCATCTTTATAACCTGATTAATTAAAGTCCCTATGCTCATAGGACTGTTGAATGGATAACATGAGAAGATGCTTGGAAGTGGTTTACCAACATGGTTCCCCAAACCGTGCCCTGAGGTGCTGAGTGCTATTGCAAACTCAAAGGAGAGATTTTGAATTTTTCAAGGGAAAGCAGACATCACACAAACTATTGGCTTCCCAGTTTCAACATCAGATTGCACCATCTGACTTTTGGTGGTGGTAAAGCAAGTCTTATGATGAAACTGGTATGCAATAGAAAATGAGGGTGGCAGTGCCCAAACTGATTTTAAGTTTTGAGAAAACGTGTTGCCCAATATCTGCATATGACATCTCAGTAAATAATTGGGGGAGAGGGGTAGGGGCAAAGATGGAATAGGTGAAGGGACTAAGTGGCACCAACTTCCAGTTATAAAGTGAATGACTCGTGGAGATGTAATGTACAGCATGGGGAATATAGCCAATAATATTGTAATGACTTGGGTGGTGACAGATGGTAACTGGACTTATCGTGATGATCATCTCATAGCGTATATTGCTATGATGTACACCTGAAATTAACAGAATATTGTAGGACAATTACACTTCAATTAAAAACAAAGTGAAGGGCCTTTCCTGGCTGTCATCAGAGGGAGATGTAATTATGGAAGAAAGGCACAGGGCACAGAGAGAAGGAAGGTTGCTGATTTTGAAGACAGAGGGAGGGCCACACAGCAGCTCTTGAAGCTGGAGAGGCAAGGAAATGGATTCCCCCCTAGACCTGCCAGCAAGAACGCAGCCCCGCTGACACGTGGGTTTTAGTCCGGGAAGACAGTCAGACTTCTAGGCTACAGAACTGTCACAGAATAAATCTGTGTTATTTTAAGCCCCCTAATAATAATAATTACGAATAGTTTAGAATGAAATAAAATATTATTTTTTTTCAATATATGTGGTCAGTTTTTCAAATTGCAACTAAGTTGTTACAATATAAATAGTTACTACAACGTTTAAATGTACCCATTTACAGGGCCGGCCCAGTGGCGCAACGGTTAAGTTTGCACGTTCTGCTTCTTGGCGGCCCAGGGGTTCGCTGGTCCGGATCCCGGATGCGGACATGGCACCACTTGGCATACCATGCTATGGTAGGCATCCCACATACAAAGTAGAGGAAGATGGGCAAAGATGCTAGCTCAGGGCCAGGCTTTCTCAGCAAAAAAGAGGAGGAGTGGCAGTAGTTAGCTCAGGGCTAATCTTCCTCAAAAAAATAAAAATAAAAAAATAAGTGTACCCATTTACTAAATGGAACTGTTAGGTATTTCTTTTGGCCTGTAGATGCCACGAAAAAGTTGCTGAGATATGAACGGCTTCAAGAACTGAGAAAGTGTGGGGGCCTCTGCTTAGCACAGTGGTGATCGTGACAACTCAATGAATATTATATATTGAGATATTAATTTGTATTTTGCACTTTGTCTATTTTTCCTCTTATTTCATTCCCTTTCCAAGAACGCATCCCAGGGCCTGGTGTTTTGGTACTCCAGGGAAAGTCCACGGCAGAGCACAAAGCTTTTATGCAGAGGACTTCCTAGGGTGGCTTTGAAGGCCCAAGCTTATTATGCCAGTTTTCTCAGAGAGAAGAGAGGGATGTGTGCTTTGAGGGAACAAGGTGGGGGGAGGGTTACCCCAATCTTAGAACAAAGATGGAAATCTACAGGTCTCTTGAATCGTGATGGCCTACGCTGACCTCTTGCAGTGCTCCAGGGAGATGTGTGTGAGAGGAATCTTTCTGAACCTATTAAAGGCCAACTGGTCTTTCTCAGGTTAAGTGGAACCCAAGCACTAATGGCCCAGGAGAGTAGAAGGAGTAATTGAGCTATCCCTGAAAGAACCACGCTCTCTGCATACCTGAATACTCCACTTGTTTCCGACAGAGACCTCTGCAAATCTTTAGCAAATAATAAATACCATGTATTGAGCTCATTTTTTATTCCAAGCACTTGCATAACCTCTTTATATGTGCTGTTTCATCTAACATTAGCAAAACCTTGAGTTAAGGTGCAATTATGATGCTCATTTCAGAAACAGAGAAACTGGAGGTCAGAAAAAGTATGTAACTTGTCCCAGGTCTAGTTAGTGGTAGAGATCAGATGTCAATTCTAGAGCCCAGGCTCACGCTGAATATTTGTAGGAAAATTCTCATTCCAAGTGGCAGAAACCTAATTTGAGCGGGTTTAAATTTAAAACACAAAAATTGTCTATTGACAAAGTTTGGGGGTACAATATTGTTCCAACTGGACCCAACTCTCAAATGATGCAATTGGCAGTCTGTGTCCTACATCTCTTGGCTGTACGTTCCTTTGTGCTGGCTTCTTTCCGAGCAAGTTATGTCCACAGGAGGCAAGGTGGCCACCAACCACCTCTGATGGACCTCCAGCTGACTAAGGTAGCCCAGCAGAAAGAGAGTTCCTCTTTCCCGAAAGATCCAAAAGAAGTCCCCAAATGAGTCTCATTGTCCTGGCTTTGTCATATGCCCAATCCTGAGCCAGCTGAGGGAAATGAAATATGCTGATTGCCTCATTCTGGATCACTTGCTCATTCTAGTGGCAGGCTGGATCCAGCCCATGTGAACAACAAGGATTGAGAGTGAAGAAAGAGTAGTTTCTCAGAAGATCAAATTTTATTGATTGCCAAAAGAGAGAAGGGAGGCTGGTAGGCAAAACATGACATTTACTCAATAAAAACTATCTACATTTTTATTTTTATTTTTTGGTGAGGAAGATTGGTCCTGAGCTAACATCTGTTGCCAATCTCCCTCATTTTGCTTTAGGAAGGTTGTCGCTGAGCCAACATCTGTGCCAATCTTCCTCTTTTTCACATGTGGGATGCTGCCACAGTATGGCTTGATGAGCAGTATGCCAGTCTGCGCCAGGGATCCGAACTCACAAACTCTGGGCTGCCAAAGCAGAGGGCACGAACCTAACCACTACGCCACTGGGCCAGCCCCTACATTTTTATTTTTTAACAACAGAAGACTTTGAGGTTAGTAAAGCCTATTTATATTTCTATAATCATCTGGATGTGGTGCAACTTGCAGCTGTGGATTTCCCACGTTGTTACTGACACTTTATGACGTCTGCACTTTTTCATTCTCTCACAATGAAAAAAGGTGCGAGAAATTTGTCCAACAAAACACCCTTAACTGGTATTCTGGCTCTGTGTAGGGACACAAAAACCATGACTTCATCTTGAATTCTATTCAGTTACCAGGATGGAGGAGCAAACGTCCTCAGGCAACAAGTGGGTCTTTACCTGCTTGTGGTCTGGGTGCTGTCTTGGCTGGGCTGCTTAGGCTGCATTCATAATAACTCCTCTGCGTGGTAACTAACTCCACGAGGATTCAGTTGCCATGCAACTGCATGGTATTTCTCCGTAATACTGCCTTTCCTATGATTACAGAGTGAGGAGCTTTTATAGTCATAATAATACCTTATGCTCGTGCCAGGCCTTTTACATAAGAGGATCCCAATAGGGTGAATAGAGGCGCTCTTTATGTAAGTCCTTTCAACAAGCACTAAAAATACCCATGCTTCCAATTTAGCTATGTGGCAGCCATCCTCTCCCAGTTAAAATATACAATGGCTATTTTGGCAGGAGGTGATATGGAGGATTATGCACCAGATTTGAAATGCAAAAGATATTTAGGTGGACATAATAGAAACATCTCCGTTAGGGAAGATCTTGGGTACCATGTCAGGGATGCTCCTATGCTGACAGCCATTTTGGGGGTGTCTCTGATGTGGGTTCCTGGAAGAGATTTGATCGTTTCTGCTTTTTGTATGAAATGAGAGGAACAATTGAAAAGTACATGGGGTCAGGTTCTGCTGAATGACTCAGCTGCTCCCAGGTCTGAAATAGGTACTTAGGATAAGCAGCCAGTGCGGCTTCACTGGAGTGCCATTTGCCATTTGTTGGAGAAAATTACTTTTCGTTTCTAATGTCTTATTTTTCACCCAGTGAGTAGTTACTCACCTGGCAGGATCCAGAACATTATTTTTAATCTCTTAATAAGAGGCTTTCAGAATTCAGCTGTTATTACCAAAGAAACAATATTCTCTCGGAAAACAAGGACAAACATATCCATTAACCTTTTAAATAAAACCACTGTAATGCAATGAAGGAAACCAAAATGAAGCCTGCTTAGTCTTAATTTTAATTAGCTAGCTAAATGTGTTATGAAAAATAATTTGAAAGTAAAAGCCTTATTTGCAGTAACAAGGTAAATTTTTTTGAGACATCTTCAAAAATCTCCTGCCTTTTTTGGGAAACCACACTTTTGGTTCATTTCTGTTTCTACTCCGGTTCCATCGATCTAACGATGCTTGAGTTGTTATCGCGTCTTCATTGTCATAATTGTTTGGTGTGAATTGTCCTCTGATTTCCATAGCACTCTTCTTCCTTTAAAAGTATCCTTAAAATATATGTGGACACATAGCTCCCCTGGTTAAGACGTGTTTTCCAGTCTTTCTTGCAGCTAAGTTTGGCCATGAGACTAAATTCTGACTTGCAGGATGTGAGCAGAAGTGATTCGCCCATCTTTCAGGTTATGCCTTTAAAGGGAAGAGATATGTCCGCTACTTTCCCCTCCCTTTTCCCCTGGAACTTCAAAAATGGATAATTTGTCTCGGTGATGAGGACTGCGAGCTATGAGACTTGGGAACTCTTGGCAGCCATGTCTCCTGAGATGTAGAAAAATCCAGTCTACAGTAGAGGACACTCTAGCCAAGATTCAGCAGAGGGAGAGAGAGACTCTCCTCTTGGCATTTGAGCTGTCTAGCTGTCTCGGATGCTCATCCATCCCTGGCTCTCTCACCATTGGTTATTCAGGTTCTCGGTGGTGATGGAATAAACCATAGTATTTTTTCAATAACTCTCCTCTCTTTTTTTCCGGGTAAATTTAAGTCTTGTTTCTGTCACAAGCAAAAATGTTGATTCATAAATCAAGATAGACTTTATAACAAAAATAATTGACCTTGTGAATATATTCTCGTGAAATTGCCTTGTCATCATCCAAAACCACCACATTTTTAACAGTGCGAGAAAATGTATGTCCTCCTGAAGTGACTTGAAGTGAAAGCTTGGGGGAAGGATTAACTAAACATTTGGAGTCAAATGATTGCATCTAAGTTTACTATATAGAAAGAAGTGGAGGAGTTTAGGAGATATAAAATTTACATATATATATGAAAACAAAATCTCTCGATCAATTAAGTACTTGTTTAGGTTGTATAAATTATTTTGCTGCATATGATTATTTGTTATCAACTTCAGTTTTAAGACCTGAGTATAAAGAGAATACTAAGCTATAGCTTAAAATAGTTTATAGTGGGTTTAAAACATAAGATTTGTAACAGCATAATCTTTCCATTGAAAATATACAACTTATTTAAATGATTGGAAAATAGGCAAAATCGATATATCCTAAGTAGCTTTAAATGACATTTTTAGATGATTTTACATCTTTTTCTTTAAAAAAATACTAAAACTTATTTAACTTTTCACAAAGGATACAGATTAAAATAGGCTGTGTCAGGGGCTGGCCCTATTGCCTAGTGGTTAAGTTCACCGTGCTCCGCTTCAGCTGCCCAGGTTTGCAAGCACAGACCTACACCACTCATCAGCCATGTTATGGTGGCAACTCACAGAAAAAATAGAGGAAGATTAGCAACAGATGTTAGCTCAGGACTAACCTTCCTCAGCAAAAAAAGAAAAAGAAAAAAAAAAAAAAAGGCTATGTGAACCCAGTGCCTTGGATTTTGGTTTTGCTTTACCAGAGCATCCCTCCATTTGTGTGTTTTCTCTTAACATGGGTAGAAAAATTAATCAGTAGACAATACTCTGACTATTTTAAATGAGATAAGAGTATCCATTCAAAATAAAGTTACTAAAAATCACTTGTAATTACACTAACTTTTACTACATTTCTACTAATGGCTCAGCCATACTAGACTATTTTCCCTAATTCCAATTCTATTTAATAAAATGAAATTTATAGCATCTACTAAAAACTAATTTGTGTCAAATTCCAAGTCTTAGTCAAATTTTACGTTAACGTTCAAACAGGTAGAATTTAAAATTATGGCAGTGCATAGACTTCATTTAAGAACTTTATAGTATATATATGGAGATATACATATATATGAATATATATAGACATACAAATATACGGAGATGTACACACACACATATACTTGTGTGAGTATGTATATAAATATTTATACATTGCATTTAAGAGTTTACTCAAATTGGATCATTTCAAGGTGTGGTTTGATATTCTTCTGACTTCTGTTTTTGCTATTGTTTTTAATAGAGTCAGAAAGAGTTGAAGAAAATTCATGACGCCAAGTCAATAAGCAGGAATTCAAGAGAACAATAGTTTCACAAAATTTGTCTTCCCCCATGTCAGTTGCATACACTTTGCAGTGAGCTGTTCACTATGTGATTTCCCAGGTGAACGCACCTAGGAACACACCTGAGCCAAAATATTTCCTAGGTGAAGAGCTAGAAGTTTGGTCACCGTTCCTCCAGATGCTGTCCATGTACGTCTTCTCTCTGGGGGAAAGAGCACCAAACTGGGAGTCAAAATACTGGATTCTTTTTAGAACTTTTTCCAGGCTTATTGAAACATAATTTACAAATAAAAACCGTAAACATTTAGGTTATACAATGTCATTTTTAAGGTGTATGATGTAATGATTTAATATACACGTACATTGTGAAATGATTACCACAATAAAGTTCATTAATACATCCATCATCTTACACATAGTTACTATTTTTTTCTGTGCTCAGATCACCTAAAATTTTGTCTATTAGGAAATTTCAAGTGTGCAATGCAATATTATTAACTATAGTCACCATGCTGTACATCAGACCCCCAGAACTTCTTCACTTATTTCATCTCCTTTAGATGTATACCCAGAAGTGGGATTGCTGGGTCATGTGGTAGTTGTATTTTTAATTTTCGAGAAAACTCCATACTGTTTTCCATAATGACTATACCAGAACATTAGATTCTGACCACTGGTTTATCATTGATGGACTTTGCACAAATCACAAGTTTCTCTGGCCTCATATTCTTCATTTATAAAATAAAGATATTGGAAAAAATTAATTTTATGTATTTATTTTATGTTATGTAGATTAATTTCATGTGATTTTCTTATAATAATATTCCTGTAATTTTGATATGGCTGTATTTTGTTGTGTAGACAAAGTAATTTATATCTCGTATTTTATTATTAGGGAATAAAAACACAGTTTATTAAAATGACTCATTCAAACATCAGCACATAAGTGAAAATTTAATAGATGTCTTCATACTATATCAGCTTCTAAACTGTAAAATAAATGGAATGTGATGCTATTCTCTTCTGACCTTTGTCTTTCCCCTCTTCATCTCAAAACTTCTTCACTGTATGCCGAGTAGAACTCATCCATAAAAATTTGTTTTAGTTCATTGCTTATTTTTTGCCCCTACTACTTACAACCATACTTGATAGCCAAAAGAAATATAAAAATAGCAACAATGATAATAATGAATAAGAATAAGAAGAAATTAGAAATAGTCCATTGTCCTTATTCTGTACAGTCATTTTATAATAAGTAGTATTTATTGGATGCTTGTTGAATGTAGCCCACAGGCTAGGACGCCATCTACATCTATGTAATCAAAAGTTTTTCCACTTCTAAAGTCAGCTCTTCACATTTCCTTGACTCTGGTGATTGCATATGGCTGGCCTGGTTCTCTCTCCTTCCTTCTTATTATTGCTAATCTCTTAAAATCTCTTACATTTTCAGTCAGATGTGAATTAAACTTGGAAAGTAGTTGAATTATTTTAATTCTTGGCTTTTTTCTAAAGATAGTATATTTCGTTTCCCAAGGAACATTTTTTTTGTATATCCTTTTGTTAATTGAAATTCTATTCCACATTCATTTCTCTCAAGTGAAAGGAGAAAAAAGTTACAATTTGAAGAAATTTATAAAAATATAAAGTTTTAATAGGTGCAAATTGGTGAACTGAGTTTCCTCCACATTTCATTTCTATCTTCTTGTCAGTAGTGCTGTCTGGGTACTTACATAAATATTGGCAACATGATTAGCGGATTATAAACACAAATTTTGCTTTTGTTGTCAGAGGCTTATCTACAATGAGAAAAGGTATTAAACTAGTTGATACACCAAAAGTTAGAATTCACCTGTGTATGAACATAAACTCCTCAGGGCAAGTATTTGGTAACCTCTGGGAAAGGCAGAGCTTAAGTGAAGAAAAGAACAGAATTTCAGAAATTATTGTAGGTCACTTGGGAAAATCATCTGGAGAAGGGACGCTTCTCAGTGCTCACAGGTGACTCATGTAGACACAGAATTGGGGCCACCGGTCCACATGGGTCTACAATGCCCTTCACCCCCTCTTTACGGAGGCTGGAAACACCTTTAATCAAAACATAGCTTTAGGGGCCAGCCAGGTGGCACAGTGGTTAAGTTCACACATTCCACTTCGGCAGCCCAGGGTTCACCAGTTCGGATCCCAGGTGTGGACGTGGCACCGCTTGGCGAGACATGCTGTGGTAGGCTTCACACGTATAAAGTAGAGGAAGATGGGCACGGATTAGCTCAGGGCCAGTCTTCCTCAGCAAAAAGAGGAGGATTGGCAGCAGTTAGCTCAGGGCTAATCTTCCTCAAAAAACAAACAAACAAACAAACAAAAAACAGTTTAATTCAATGGTTAGAAATAAGGCTTAGACTGAAGGGGCCTGAGAGCATACTGAAGTACACAGAACTGTGAATAACTACCAGTTACTTAACAAATATTTATTAATACTTAATAAATATTTATTTCTCTTTGCCAAGAAATTTTCTGAATACTTGAGATAAAAGATGAAAAGGAAACTTGAATTCTCTGCTCTGCTACAATTTTATTACAACAGTAAAGACGAACAGTAAATAAGTTAATAAATAAGTAAATCTACTATTAAGATAGTAACCTATAATAAAATTTTTGAAAGGAAATAAAATAGGATAATAGGAGTCGCTGCTTTGCATTTCACAACTCTATGAGGTAGGTCCTTTTACAATTTTTCCAATGAGGAAATTGAAGCACAAAGAAGTAAACTAATTGTTCAAGAGTGCACAGCTAACTAAGACTAAAGCCAAGCTGTAACCCAGGTGAACGTAGCAGCAAGATAACAACAGAGGTTGGACGCTCAGGAGAGAGGCCGGACGGAGTATTGAGAAGGACCACATGGAAGATCTTGTCAAATAGAGGGAAGCATGAAAGCAAACTGGAATAATAGTAGATTCTCTCTTGAGGGTAGTCTAGGAGGCAGGCAGACGACGGTAGGCTCTTGGCTGGGTGTGTAAAATGGAGTTAGGATGGAGAAAGTCTGAAAGTCTGAAAGGACTCCTGGGATGGCCAGAAAACTGCCTCACAATTTTACCCGAGGCCTGCCTAGTGCATCTCAGATCCCAATGGAGGCGTCATGTCTGCTTCACCTCTCTACAAAGTCAGTTTTACTCTCTGATTACATTTGAAATATGCTCCTTTATTCTTCCTAAATTCCTGGGAAAAGAGCTAAAATAAATATCCACAAATGAAAATAGAGCGTTGTACACTAGAAAGAGAACTAAGTAGTTCTGGCCACCCAAAGAAGCTGTGTGCTCTTAGGTAATCTGTCTAATGTTCTATTTTCAACTTCCTGACCTGTTTAGTGAAGGGATTCGACTGGATTATCTCCAAAGTCCTATTTCTTATTTAAATTTGCCCTCAGAATGATGGGCAGCCACCCAGAGAGAGCATTATAGCACAATCATTTTGAACCTTTCCACTAGTACCTAAGGTTTAATTCACAGTCAACCTAGAGTTAGAAAAGATCAGATGTTTAAGAATGATAATCTGGAATTTATTATTTTTGTTGATTACTATGTTTTGAGAGAGTGTTGGTGCCTCATGCCTTAGTTTAGTGATAAATTCCCCACGGCTCCTTCATCTTCCTTAAAGTTCCCTCAGATGGCTTTCTTTGGATTAACTAAATGAGTAAGGAAATGGATTCAGAGGAGCATATATTGTAGGCAGCAGCTTCCATTTGTTTCTTCCACTGTTCTCTCTAATTACTGATGGGTATTTTCAAATACTTATTAACTCTGTGTGAGCTTAAATAACACTAAAACGTCTCCATTCAGGCAAGACAGGCATCAGTATTTTGTGTGGCAGAAGCTGAAAAAGTAGGCAAGACTTGGCTCGGTACCAGCTTAAGGCAGTGCTGGACCAGCAATCTGCCCCCAATGCTGAAGGACATCATCTCCTGAATATTGTCTGAAATATTTTCATTAGACTGGTGTGCTTCCACCTGCCATCCCTTTCTTCTTTATAGCTTTTCCCCAAGTCCTATCTGGCCAATACACTACTCATACTCATTTTTGAATTTTTATCTCTTTGTTGCAGGTATCACCCACTTGGTAATGCATGGCGACATTTCCACTCCACCAATCCTCCTGACCCAGACTTCTCATCTTAAAATAAGTGGAAACTCACAGATTCCCAAGGTTCTCTTTCAGGGGGAATTTTGTGAGCATAGAATTTTACGTTTCCCCCCAAATTACCATATAAAATTATTATTAAAATAGTATATACTTATTTGAGAATACTACACAACACGTAACATCTATTTTTTAAAAGTAAAAAACCCGCAACTCAGATATAAACACAATTACACCATTTTTTCCTGTACCATTAATTTCCCTCTGCATAGAATAGTTGTGTAACCTTAGACAAATCACTTAAACTCTGCCTCAATATTCTAATTTGTAAAGTGAAGGAAATTAGAGTGCCTACCTTGTAAGATTGGTGTGGTGACTGAATGAGTTGATTTAAGTAGAATCCACAATAAACATTATGCATGTGTTTGCTATTACTGTTGTTGTTATGAATATTATGTTTATTCATCAGCATTATATATGTATGCATATATCATGTTATGTTATTTCTTATGTAATATAGTTGTTCAATAAATTTCTAAATATGAGCCACTGCTCTATTTGCTGGGATGTAGAGATGAGCAGTCACTTGAAAGTACCTATTCTCATGAGGCTTGTATTCTAGTAAGAAGAAACTGATAAAATTAAAACAGTAGTAAAAATGTACTCAATATATATGTGTGTGCATAAACATGATAATATCTAATAGTGATAAAAATTTGCAGAGAAAGCAATTGGTTAATGTGATAATGAGTGTCTGGATTGGTTTTCTTTCTTAAATTGGAAGATTAGGAAGAAAATATGAACAGGATGAGACAGAGGGCTGGACCTGAGGTCTGGGGCATTCCAAGGATTAGAACTCAAGCAGAGAAGTTAGCCAGCAAAGGAGATGAGGAAGGCGAAGTCATCGAAATAAGAGGGAAAACAGAATACAATGTCATGGAAGATAAGATAAAATAGTACTTCAAGTGGGATGACAGAGGAACAGAAATGGCAACTGGTTTGAACACATGAACTAATGAGTTCTAGACATAGTACTATTTATCTTTCCAAGTACTGCTGAGTATTACTATGATTACTAAGAACAGCCAGCATTTATGGTACACATTAAGCGCTAAACACAGTTTCCTTACATAGACTTTTACATAGATTAACTAATTTAATCTTCATAATAAATTATTAACTTTGGACTAACAGTATCGTCATTTTTCAGATCAATAAACTGAGGCAGGGAGGGGTTACATAGTTTGCCCGTTGTCACTCAGTTAGGTTATAGGGGTCAGCAATATATCAGCCCAACAATTTCTTTGCAGAATCAGTGTTCTTGCTCTCCTTACAGTAATCATATTCATATAAATAAATACAGATCTATATCATAATTTTAATTCTTGCATAATAATTTATTTTTAAATCACCTGTTGTTGAATATGTAGGAAGGTTTCAAATTTCTCCTATTACAAACCATGGATAACCTCAAACATAGAGTTTTGCACACTTATCATGTCCTTAAAGTAGAATTATTTCAGCCTGTGCTCATTAAAAAAAATTAAAACTATCAGATTTCTCTTCGTGTTGGTTGCATACATTTATATAACTCTTCATTTCTCCACATGTTTACCAGCATGGGAAATTATAAAAAATTAAGCCTGATTTATGATGTAATTTGCATTTTATTATTACCAGGGTTAAATATCTTTTTGTGTATTTGTTTGCCATTTCAAATTTTATTTTGTGAATGACCTATTCCTATCCTTTATCTGCAGTGTTTATTTCTTGCTTATTTTTAAGTTTTTCTTTCTTTGTTTTTTTACTAATATAGGAGAACGTATAACTGCTTAGCTCTTACATATGTTGCCAATAATTTCCCAATTGTGTACTTTAATGATAACTTTATTTATAATCTTTTCCCATTTAAATCATTTACGTTTTTATGTATTCAATTCTCTTGGTTGTCACTTAATTTTCCCCAGCTTTGATGTTATCTTTGGATGAGTCATCGCCACCCCAAGATAATATTAAAGTTTCTTTCAGTAAATTAATGTTTTTTGCATGCCAATATTTCAGAGGAAGATCTAGAGCTGCATTGTCCAAATGGCAGCCACGGCCCACCTGTGGATTTTAATTTAAATTAATTCAAATAAAATTTAAAATCGAGTCCTTCAATGGCACTAACCACACAGTCCTTATGTTCAATAACCACGTGTAGCTAGTGGCTATCATTTTTGACAGCGCAGTTATAGACCATTTCCATTGTTGTAGGAATTTTTATTGGACAGAGCTTCTCAACTGTTAATACGCACACCAATCACCTAGGCAGGTGTTAAAATGCACCTCCTGACTCAGATGATCTGGCAAGAGACCAGAGCTTCACATGTTTTCAACAAGCCCCCAGATATGCCAAAGCTAAAGCTTCCTGGACCACACAGAGTAGCAAGCATCTAGATTTATTTTTATGCAAAAGTTGTAAAAATTCTTTATGTGCAGATGCATGCATTTCTCTGTTTATTTAATTGTATTACTTATTGATATGGAATGCCATATTTATCATGTGCTAAATACTTATGTACGCTTTTCCTGGACTTTCCAACCCCTTCTATTGATTCACAGTCCATTCCTATCACAAACTATGATAAAATCAATGTAGCTTTGCAGAATGTTTTACTATTTAGTCAAGAAAATACCTGTCAATAGCTTTTCAAATTCCACCAAACATCATATTTTATTTAAATTGAAATTACATTCACTTTGAAGCAAATTATTTGAAGAAATAATTATTCACACAATTGATTCTTTCTATTCCAGAAGAAGGGGTTTCTCTATATTCCCATGTCTTCTATGTCTCTGTTATGGACTGAATGTTTGTGTCCCCCCCAAATTCACATGTTTAAACCCTAACCCCCAGAGTGATGGTATTTGAAGATGGGGCCTCTGGGAGGTAGGTAGGTTTAGATGAGGTCATGAAGGTGGGCCCCTCATGATGAGATTAGTGTCCTTATGAGAAGAGGAAGGGAGACTGGAGTTCTCACTCTCTCTGCTCTATGAGGACACAGCAAGAAGGAAGCTGTCTTCAAGCCAGAGAAAGGGCCCTTTCTAGGAACCAAATCAACCAGCACCTTGATCTTGGACTTCTCAGCTTCTGAAACTGTGAGAAATAAATGTCTGTTGTTTAAGTACCCAATCTATCATATTTTGTTATAGCAGCTTGAGTTGACTAAGGCAGTCTCTCAGAAAACTTTTGTTATTGGTAAATATAATCCTTATGTTTTTATATTTAATTGGTCTTTCTGTGGTACAGTCTCATTATTTCTAGTCAGTTTCAAATGGACTATTTTGGAATTTTCAAGTAGAAAAATATGGAGTCCCTTTGGAAAGATTTTTCCCTCCTCAAATATTTGAGGTTTCAGGTGGGTTATTTCTATTTTTTAATTTTGATATGGAATTTTATTTTTAAGAAGAGAATTTCATGTTCAGTATATAAGTACTTTAGAAGTTTTCTACTCATGCAGGCATGCCATCAGTTAAGATCTGGAGTCATGCATTCAGCAAAAAAAATCTCTGCCACTGGTCAGATGCAGTCAACATGCTGGGGCCCTGGGATCAGAATGAAAGGATCCCACTCCTTCAAGACTGACTAGCGTGCTTGGAGAATGAAATAGTCATCTTCGGTAGAGTATGAAAAAATCTCATGACTTTATTTTTTTATTGATGAGGTATTCCATAACACAGAGAAAAAGCATCAAAGTTTTACTGTGGTAAGTCAGGACGGATTACGAGAGTAAGATAAACCTAATTTTTTAAACTCAAGTAGATATTATCCATTCAAAGAAGGGAGATGTTTGGTTGGACTGGGAGTGTCTGATTTGCTAGACCATGTAGATCATCTTTTAGCAATTTTTAAAATTAGTTTTGAGTGGAGAGATAAATACATTTATTATAAATTTAAAATCTTCTGAAATCTTTACTGGAAATTATCTGCTGCACAAAACAAAGGAGGGATGCTGGGGTCAATTCATAAGTTTCCTGCCACAAGAATATTTCACTTATTGCCAGTTTGCTCCCTTGACTGCATACGTGTAGATTTTGTCTATATTATTAGACAATAAATATTTTTTTTTCTACAAGTTACTCAGTATTCTGGATCCTGGAGCACCACATCATTATCTGCTGCTCCATGATCTTTAAATCATCTGTGGAACTTCTGTTGCCATCTATGTTGCTGTATAGGCAAAAATCATGAGGAACACATGATTCTCATTCTACCAAGACTTTCATTTCATGCTGTTACTAGAATGCTTAGAAACCTTGATTGTATGAGAAGGAGATTAGCTTTTTCCCTGGTGGAATAATTTCATTTTAACAGAAGTGTCATCTCCCTGAGCTAAATGTGGAAAGAATAATAGAAAGATTACAGATCATGGAAAAAACTAGAAAGGCGTTATTATAAATTATGACATGACTTCAGAGAGTACATCTTGATATATTTAAATAAACTCCTTAAAATTGAGGTAACTTGATTGCTCGGTTTCAATTGTCACATTTCTCATTTGCATCACTTTGATACAAAAGCACTCCCCACCATCTGGCTGATTTATAGACTTGGAAGCCCATTGAGGGTTCTGACTCTCCTTGCCTATCTGAGTTCACAGAAGGGACCTCTCTAACCTCAATAGCATCAGCTCTGTAGGTCAGTAGAGTATAACAGAAAGAGCCAAACTCTACCCTGACTTAAGAACTTGAAAAAAAAATAATAAGTCATGAAGCATTTCAATGACTGGATTTCTACTGATGTCAGAAAAATCTATGTATTTTATGAAGATGCTCAAGAAATTAACCAACACATAACTATGATTTGAGCTTTGTTAGTTTCTCTATACATACATTTTTACTATAAGAATTTTCAACTTTAATTTCGCCCAATGTACTTTTCTCTGGATGTTATTGAAATGAGCAGAAGTGAATTTTATGTTTGTTTCAGTGATTATTTGAAAGTATAGATCCTTTTCTGTTTCATTCAGGGGGAATTAAAGAAGTAGTTCTGGGGACCTTCTAGACACCAACTCCCAAAGGTGCCATAAATGCCTGTACACTAATATACCTCCAGAGAAGAAATTGCCCAAACAATAGACCCTGTGGCCTCGAATAAGGAACAGCTTGGATTGAGGAGATGGGGTTGATATAACATCATGGTTCCCAAACCTTATTCTGTGAAAAGAAGAAAAGAAAAAGAAGAGAAAGAAACACAACAATTGTAAATTTTCCTAAAGCTGAAGATATTAAAATTAAAGGACCACACATTATTATAAATATGCCCTCCCTATTCTTTTGGGATAAAACTCCCTTTTACGTTTGGAATTTTTGTGGTAAAAAATGATGGGTTCTTTATATAGTTAGCAACCATATGTCAGTCTCTCGTTACTTTATTTAAAATTATCCTGGTATGTGGTATCAAGGTGACTGAGAACCACTGTGTTGGCCACAGATGATGAGATGCACATTCAGTCCAGTGACCTTGGATCCTAATCCCAATGAGCCAATAAGTGTGAGGCCTAAAGCAAGTGAGTATACTTCCCTGAGCATTAATTTTTCATGTGTAGAAATGGGCTTTACACAAGTGTCTACTCAAGCTGTCTATAATTCAAAAATATAGCCCCCCAAACCTGATAGAATTAACAGTCATGGTGAAGTATTTCTACTTTCTAGAATATCTGTCATGTAATTTCCTGATAAAGAATCTTTTCTGCTTTTAGTCATGTGCTGAAAGACAACTTTTATGAGAACTCTTGACTACCAAAGGTAATCATCCATTTACTCAACCTCTTGATCAAAGTGTGGTGTCTGCTCCTAGTTTGTAAGTGGTACTTGAGGCACTTTTCTTTTCTACCAGGTGTTAAGTTTTTTGAATCTTCACAAGACAGAGAAGGAGAGAGAGAGTGAGTGTGTGGGGGAGAGAGAGGGAGAGAGAGATGTCACCTCTTCTCTTTCCCAATTATATTTTCCTTCCTTCTTTTCATCTATCTAACCTTCTAGAGTGCATTAAACAGATGTCCTGTTCCACCAAAAAGCAATACACAAAGACCAGAAAATAAGTGACATACATGATGCACTTTAGGAATGCACTTTAGGACCTGTGAAAAGTGAACATCTTATAGTAATGAAATACGTTGATCTTATTTCCCCCAGATATTTACAAGTTAAGAAAACAAAATTCCCAAAATTGTACTATGGTCTCAGATGGTATTTAAGAATCAGGAAGGTGAACTTAAATTTAGTATTTTTTGTAGTCTGTTGATGCATGAAAAATTACTTTACATTCAGAACACATTTTTCTAAGAAATTAGTTATGAATTTAGATGTTTAGGATAAGCCTGGGGAAAATCAGCTTGCGAGTGAAGGTAATTTGCGATAAGAGTTATTGGAAAAGAATGTGACAGGAAAAAATCTACAGGTCACTATTGAATAATAAGCTCATTTTTTTCCTCTCAGAATTGATATTTTAGCCCAAATTAAGCAGAAATGTATTGCTTATTGTTATTTTTACCATGGTACCAACTTACACTTTAAACATCTACATTATACTTCGTTACACTTTTTACTCTAAGGAAAAGTAGGTTAAATAAAAACCTAGGACTTGATGTATATATATGTGTGTGTGTATGTGTGCACAAAATATATTTATATATGCACACACATACATACGCACACACATATACATATATATAGGTTGTATTATATAACATGGTATATGTGTGTATATTCAGCTGGATAGTAAGGACAGAATGAGGATAGTCCTCAGGAAATGTAAGAAATAGGATGACCAAATAATTTCAACAGTGAGTCTATAGGAGTTAGTACACACATGCCATGGTTAATCCACATCTTATTTTCTTTAATAAAATAACATGCACTCCGAGTGAGACCTTTCTTCAACATACGTGTGCCCTGTGCATGTTCTTTCTAAGTGGGCTAGTTTTGTTCTCATGCCATGGGAGCAGGTGGCATGAAGCTGTTTTGATGAGGTTAAAAGGCTCCTCCCCTCTTTCCCCAAGCAGCAGCCTGAGGTACGTCAGCAGTAATTGTGTGCCTGGCTCCGCTGTGCAGGGAGGGTGGAGGCAAAATTGATATCAAATAAGGGTATCAAACTGAGATCTGGATGTTCCTTTTAAGTTGTTGCTCATTTTCATTAGCCATGCCAGGGGTGAAAAGCTTATAACTTAAACATCCTCTGTAGTAAGAACATTTATTTTTGATGGATTTATATTTTTCTTCTCCATAAAGACTGAATTAGTGTTGTAGTGGATATAAATGAAGGGGTTTCTTTATCCTCTTTTCATTTTATTATCTACTAATCAGACTTCAGCTCAGATAGATAAAAGAGAGAGGTTCTGTTGCCTAGATGTGAGGCCTTTAATGAGGATGGGAAGCCCCAGGGAGCCGAAATCCGAAGTAGAACGATGCTGCTTTCGGGTTTCTTGTCATTTCTTCAGTTGCTTCTTCTCCTCCCTTTTCCAATGGGCCTAGTAAGCAGGAACTATCCAAGGTGCTAGAATGCTGGCAGCTTTGCCGTTCAATGCAGACGGAGTGCAGAAACAGAGAAGAAAGCTTACTGCTTATTTCAGAAGGTAGGTTCTTTGTTTCAGAATCCCTGATTAATCAGCAGCAGCATCAACAGACTAAGGCAGCTGGAGAGGAGAGAGAGAAGCAGGAAGGGAGGGAGTCAGGGGCACGGAGGGAGGGAGGGGAGAGAGAGAGAGAATGAGAGAGAGAGAGCTGGTTGTCACGGGGGAGGGACGATGCCACAAGCTAGGCTGCTCCAAACCTTCTGTATGTAAGTGGCAATGAGAAAGAGCATCTTTTTGGCTGAAAGGAGATATTTAGAAAGGATGTTTCTGATTTTTTGTTTTCATTTATTTTTGTCTTCACAGAATATAATCAAATGAGGCACCTTAGCCAGCCTGGGTGATTGCTTCGAGTCTTGTAATCATCTGTGTAGCAAAGTGGGTAAAATCATTCAATTTCTTTCCTGCTGGACCTGGAAGGAGAGGGGCTCTGTGTTCATCCCCACCCATTAGCTATGCCCTCTTTTCTCTGAATGTCGATTTAAGGAAGCAAGCACCTGTCTTCTGCCACCGCATTTTCCTAGCAAACTTTAAAGGCCATTTTATCTGATAGGAAGACCATCAAGAATGCTCTGATCTCTAGTGATGAAGAATCCGGGAGTGGACACTTTTCCCATCCAGGTACAATGCACTTTAATTGAAGAAAAACTGAGCTGAACTACAAGTCTATTTCTTATGGTGCTGGATTACTCCTACAGAACTGCCCTGAGATCAACCGTGAGAGAGGGCTCTGACAGACACAAGTCACCTTCTGATTATTGCACTTAGCTCTCCCTGGGGACTTAAATTTTGGTATGTATCTCATTTTTCAGATTCTCTAAGCATGCTAATTGAATCCAGCACTAAATAGATCAAGCAATCTGGTTATGAAATGGAATGGATTTTAGCTGGATATACTTAATGCTGAAGTTTGCCTGTCTTATTAGGTGGAGCAGAAATAAAGCCACAGCAAAGGCATCCAGGGCTTTAATGAGCCTCAGGCTGTTTTGTATCTTCTTATTCACTTTGTTACACTACCACAGAAATAGTTAAAATAGATTTTCCTTGGTAAAATAAGCCATGTTGAATTATTAAAAGCATTGAAAATATTTCCAGAGTATTAATTGGCATTCATGTTGTGCATGCTAGCTATTTATCTGTTATTCCATACCATAAATATTTTACACCAGTCTCTTTGCACCTTTGTGTCAGCCCAATTTAGTGTTCTCAAAAAAAAAAGGCACAGTATCAAAAAAAAAAAAATCCAAATCAGACATACACCAAAGCTGCAACTGCTTCTTCCTAACTAGTTAGACAGAAACCTCTTTGAGAAGCGCGTATTTTAATACCACTCTACATCTGGAAGATATCGTTATTCTCATCACAATAAATATTTTCTATAGACCTTTAGGGGAACTTGTTTTACTTGAGACACACTTACTTTGTTGGGGTGCCTCTATTCTAATTTTTCCAACTGCCAGCAATATTTTAAATGTAAGAAATGTAGGTATTTCCTATCAGGAAGAACTATTACAAGAAATAATATTGTTCATTTCCATTAGGAAATCCTAAAGTTGTTTTGGTATCGTAGAACTGAATTTTTTTTTCTAGATATAGCCCCCAAATAAGGGAATCCAATTGAAGAGGTTACAAAATGTAGTTTTGGTTATTTTTAACATGCACGAATTTATAACAAAGTACCGTGGAATAATGACTGTAGAACCAGAGTGAAAACTAACTCCTCTCCTAATTCTTCACATTTTAAACAGTTCTCCAATTTATTTTCCATATTGTTAAGTGGTAAATAAATTAATATGATAAAATGTGAGCCACAAATGCTGAAAATATTTAGTTTTTCTGTGGAAAGTGCAACATATGTTTGCCAACTCAGCAAAGACGGGGATTCTGTGAAGGACATTGGCAGCTGAGAAAATTAGTGGAAATAGACCTGAGGAAAACACCACAACTTCACAAGGAACTACAGAGAAGCCCAAGGACTTGAAGCATCTGTAAAGTTTAGAGAGAGAAGAGTAAATACCCTAGAGACACAAAGGTTGGATATTGTTTTAAAAAATAAATAAGTCATAGGCTCCCAATTCACTTAGATGGTTTCTATTGTAGCTCCAGTCAGCAATTATACTGACTATGTCTACTTTGCAAATACTGCCTTGTAAGCATTTGGAAACAGTTGGCGGAAGGCTCAAAAAAGTACTTAGCCGTTGACATTTTGCATGAGTCCTTAAGACTAGTGAAATGTGCAGTCTTTTTAGACCATAAGCAAATAGCACCATGACAACCTGGAAGTTGGGAGGAATATCCGATTTATGATGATACTACATGATCTATGCTCATTTTACCCATTTTGGGAAGGGAGATAGTGGAGAAAAACTCTCTACAGAGTAATCTGCTTTCCGGGAAAAAGCAATCAGTGTCTTTGTAGCTACTTCAACAAGCTCTCTTGGTTTTAACTCTAACATTTCCCATTTTGGGCAGACAGCTGCATTTTGATGACAGTGGAATGAGAAAATGAGCGTGACCATTTTGGGGTGGAGGGTAGGATTTCAAGCAAAATCAAAGTGAAATTATAGGACTTATTTTTGACATTATAAGATTTTATCAGAAAAACAATTTTGACATGGTTTACATAGGTTATGGATTAGAACTAGGCAATTTAGTCTGTTGATTTGTTCCTATGTGAAGTCAGCAGATTTTAGATATTAATTTGCATACATATTTTACATATGTATATGAAGCCTGATTATTTAAATACTTATATTTTCACAATGTGTTTTCAAATCGGTCTGAGTACATGCAGAAAATGTAAAAGATCTTTTTCTCCTGCTGAACAAAAATATAGTCAAAATTGCCTTGGGAAACTTTTATTTGGATAAACTGATACTACTAGGCAAAGTAGAATTCTTTCCCGGAGAAGATGCAATGATTCAAGTGGGAGGAAAAATCAAATTTTAATAACTCAAATTCTAGTAACTTCCACACAGCAATGAGACAGGTGTGGTTTGGAACCTCAGAAATGAGTAGGAGTGGGGACTGGAAAACTTTCCCATGTGCAAATAAAATGAAAAACATAAGTGTGAAATGAAGGCAAAATGTCTAGGCTTTCCATCGGGAAATTTATTTCCTTGGATGTATTTTGTTTTTCCCAGTTAACACAAATAGCAGCATAATGATGGCACAAAATAAGCTTCACCTTATTTTAGCTAGAACGTTATCTTACAGGGTTAATCGTGACTGAAAATGTAAGAAACTTATAGAACTTTAAGAATTTGGGAACAGTTCTCTCCCAAAGAAGAGATTTTTCTTCCTCTACAGCTCAGTATATGTAGAAATTATCTGGATTAATGGAGTTTTCACAACTTTGTATCTTGGAAAATCAAAGTTTCAGATGGAGAACAGCTCCACTTCAGAAACACTGAGCAAACATTTTAAGAAGAGCAAAAAGAACTAGTCCCCGTGAGGGCCAGTGGACTAATTCACAGATGATACAGTTATCTTAGAATCCTGCTTTTGGTAAATGATGGTAAATGGTCGACAGAAAGGCTCTATCTGAGAAGTCAGTGTCCACACCCACCTGAGGCAGTCCTTAAGGAGCCAGAGTGGTTGATGTCACACTGCATGAAGTTACACTAAAGGAGGAATTTGTTCCGAAGTTTAAGAAAAGGAAAGCGAAATACGTTAACATGTATGAGAAAATGGCATGCCTAATATTTATTTGACTCTCTTGTACACCTTTTCTTCAAAAACAGCCTATAATTATTAACCAAAAGCCTCTCTACTATGGGGGTACCCAAGATCGACACCAGTTAGTGCCACATTAAATATCCTCTGGTAAATTGAGGCCACACAAAATTGATTCCTTAATCTACAAAGAGAATAACCCATGTAAATGTATGATTTTAGTTAATGTTTTTGCATACATTTATTTCTCAAAATATACCCCAATTTTTTTTGCTTTACCACTAAAAGTCATGTAGTATCTCAGCTTCTTGAGTTTCCTGGATGCAAGCTGTGACTACAGAAAGAGAAAAAAGGAAGTGAATGTTTTATTTTCTATGGATTCTATTTGGATATCCTTAGGTATATTTTACGCTCTGCATATATATGTAATGGATACTTTTATTTCAGTGGAAACAATTATATAGAAGTGCAATGTTACTTTCGGCTCTGGGCTCAGCATTGGTGAGGCACAGTGAGGATTTTACACAAAAGAAATAAGGAAATGGTTAATTCCATAAAAAGTTAAAATGCTTAATATTTTAAATATGATCTGAATCACACCATTTTAAGTTGGTTCATCTTAGCTGAGTGGAGTGAGATTTCAAATTTTGGGAAGAGTCAGAGTATTATACAAAGTAATCTTTCTGAAGGGTGTGGTCAATAGGAAATAACAAAAGTGAAAGAATAAAATAAAATAAAGCTGAACAGTTAAACATATAGTTGTATGTAAACCAACATCTGTAGCTTTTATTAGAATGGCAATGATTCTAAATACAGTAATTCAGAAACTAGACAAAAGGAATCTCTTATGAATGCAGAATACAGCAGTGAAAGATAGGTGTAAAGTGAAGACATGAAGCTATCTGTGATTTGTGAATTCTGATCTCGGTCATTTTAGGTGCTCTCCTGGGAGAGTTTTTATTTTAAATATTTTTTTAAAATATTGGTCACAACTTCCAAGAAAAAAAACACATACACAAAAGTCTTGCACTGTTTGAATCAATGCCGTTCCAAAGAAAACATATCTGCCTTTTGGGTGAAGACTATGGATGTTCGCTTCCAACCAATGCTCTAGGGGGGGCTAAAATGTCTAATTTGTTTTCAGCAAAAATGGCTACAGTCACCTACCTGTTCAAATGAAAGGGCTACTCGTAAAAATGCAAAAGTTTCCCTTCAATCTTACCCACTCTGTTGTTACAAATATCCCACAAAATAACTTGAGGTCTAGTAGGGTAGACTCTCTTATTTATTGTGATATATCTAGAGATGCTGCCTTAAGGAGAGGAGCCCACGTGCTTCTTAACTACAGTCTTCTAAGATGCCGACGTTAGGAATTAGGTGCTCAAGACAAGCCTCTATAAACGGCTGTATACAGTATAGGATTGTTGTTCAAGGGCCAGAAATGAACTTAATTTAACATCCAACAGTCAAAATTCAGCCAAGTCTTTAGTGGTAACAAACATACCTCATTCAATATCTATCTTAGCCATAAACATCAATTTCTGAAAGACAAAAAGATTTTTGAGCATACTTGTCCATAGGATCTCACTGCATGGAAATGGTAGCAGTTGTAATGACGTAGACACTGAACATAAGGTCTGCTCTCCTTTAGTGAGGCCATGAGTCTCTTTATTCATAGTTCAGTTGCCTGAGAAACAACCTTTGGCTTGGAAGGGTGGAGTCCAAATGTTTGAGAGGTGTGATGAGCTTTGTGGTTCTTATGTCCCAAAGTCCTTATTTTCTAGATGTGGAAAATGGGGCAGAATGGATAAGTGGTCTGTCTACACTGTGCCTTTGGTTAGTGGACAAATCTGTTAATTACTTTCATGGCTTCCATTTGCACATCAATGACTAAGAAAGTTGAAATACACTAAACATTCTGTTCACGTATGTTTCAAAGTAAAAATATGTTTATCGAGGAGTTATTACTAAACGTAATCTTGGCCACAGTTGAGAATTATGGAAAATATCTAATAGTAATGTTAGTGACTGATAATTAAGGTCATAGTTATTGACCACTTGCGTATATTTTCTAGCTGAATCCTCACAACATAAGGAGGTAACTGGTCTTCCAACCACAAGTTTTAAAAACGTGGAAACTGCAGTTTAACTTGCACAAAGTCATAGATCTAGGGGTGCCTTCGTTGGGATGTTTAGGCCATCCCGCTCAAATTCTCATCTATGTTCTTCAGGAGTGCCTCACTGCCCCCCTACATTGCAAACTACCTTTCACTTGTAGACAGGGAAGCCGATAAGTGTGATGCTTAAACGTTGGCAGCGCTCTTCCATTTTTAATTTTTATTCTTATTTTTGATGACTCGATATAACTGTTGAAAAGTATTCCATGTTCATCCCCAAGAATAGTGATCGTAACCATGACAAACTAATGAATGCCACTATTGCCACCTGAATCAGCGCCCTTGTCATACTGTATTGCAATTGTTTATTTATTGTGCTCTTATGCTGCAATGTGAGTGTCTATAGGGACGCAATTCTGCCTTTATCAGCACCTAGTTCATAACAGACACTCAAGAAATACTTGAGTGAACCAGTGACCATAGAGTCAGATATTGCTCTAACCTGGAAGACGTAAGCATGTTCACATTCATCCATTTTTCATTACTATCAGGTTTGGCTAGATTTCATCCCCCAAATTTTCATCTCAACTTAAAAAAAAATCTCATAATACAACTTTCCACAGCACAAATTTTTTTTGATAATGTTATTTAATATTTTCTCAGACTAAACATAATTTAAACTGCAGGCAATTTGAAAGACCACTTAGGAAGATCATTAATTTTCAGAGGGACACAATTAACCTAGCTAATATTTGGATTATATAAACTGTATAAAGAATCTCTGGTGTTCCTTGGAAGGGAGGAAAAGTTAAGGAAAGAAATAAAAACTTTTGGGCAATGCCACACACAATGGGAAATAGACAGTTTTGCTCCAGGGCCAAGTGGGCGTGATCACCTTCCACCCCGAGGCATTGTCTCTAAAATCCTTGTAATACTGACTTGCTTGCTTCGCTATGGAAGAATTAATTGCCAGAAAGTTATGCAGGTCTTTTTTTTTATCCAGGCGCTCCTCGTCCTGAAGTCCTTAGGAGAAGTGAATTGCCAATAACGGTAATGCTTTAGCTCTCTGACAATCATGTTCTTGTATTTTTTCCCAAAAATCGCAATCATTGGCCACTGTAATTTTTTATTCCTATGAATGCCCAGCACTTAATCATCTAATCTGATGGACTGATATTAAAATACAATTCAGTTACATTAGATGGTTGGTATTAAAGGACTATTTCGTTTGCCAAGCCATTATGGCTTAAAAGCAAAACAAATATAATAAAACTTAAAACAAACATCATGAATCAACAAACAATTCGTCTATTCTCTAATTCCAACAATTTCTTACAGATTGGGAAATAAATCCTCAAATTCAGAAGAGGTTTCAAATAACGTATGGATTGACTGGCAGCTGAAATGATAAGCAGTGAAGTTTCCATAGCTACGATCTAGGTTATGGAACACAATTATACTTGTAAAAAAACCAGAATGAAAATGATTTGTAATGGTAAGAATGAAAGTCGAGGACTTCTACATTAACTAGTTGAGGTGATATTTTAAAAATATCTTTCTGAGTGTTTTAAAGAAAGTAAAAGATGTAAAGGTAATTTGCAATTTTTAAATGGCCAACTCTTTTCCCTTGTTAATTGATTTCGCTTTTGATTTTTCAATCTGACTCAATTATAGTAGTTTCCTATACCACCGTGAATATGCAGTTGAACACAGTAAGCCTTATTAAGCTGGAAGGATAAAACTCTCATCTTGTATGTAATTAATTAAACTTCGGTTCTATTTTTGATTGATTACAGCATAATTTCTCTATCCCCTGGCTTCATTGATTTCCATGATTCATTGGATATCTCTGCTTCAAGGCATGCTGATTTTCTTAACATGCTGGTTATCCATCCACCCATCCATCTATACACATATACACATTTGACATTACTATTGCTGCCAATCTTCCTGTTGTACTTTTATTATGATAATATTTGCTAACCTTATTATATGCTTATTACCATTGAGTTCTATGCAAAACTCTTTACAGTTATCATCTCTCTTAATCTTCACATCTATAGGAGGTCGGAGTTATTATTTCATCATTTTATAGGTGAGGGGAGTATGTATTGGCTCAAAGGCCTATGTTTTTGTTGTTGTGTTGATTTGGTTTTGGTTTTTAGGTGATCCTTTCTGTGCCTCAGTTTTTAGATCTTCATGTAGCAACAATAATGACAGTTGTCACTGCTTGAATTATCAGACTGGTCATTGATTAACGTGGCCCTGGTGATCTATGATGTTTGAGTTAGAGTATGAAGCCATTATAGAGCACCATTTTGGAAAATAATGGAGGGTCCAAAAGGGATTATTTACAAAAGGATTTATATCAGAAATCTGTATTTCCTTGATTACTGCTATAGTTCACATGAATGGTTCAGATTCATAAATCTTAATTTAAAATTGTAAGGAAAACTTAGAATAAGAAAGTTCATTCCAAATAATTATATCATTTTTTTTAAAGATTTTATTTTTTTCCTTTTTCTCCCCAAAGCCCCCCAGTACATAGTTGTATATTCTTCATTGTGGGTCCTTCTAGTTGTGGCATGTGGGATGTTGCCTCAGTGTGGTTTGATGAGCAGGGCCATGTCGGCGCCCAGGATTTGAACCAACGAAACACTGGGCCACCTTCAGCAGAGCAGAACTTAACCACTTGGCCACGGGGCCAGCCCCAATAATTATATCATTTTACTTGAACAAAAAAGGCATTATGCTATCAGAAATAAATGAAGCTTGGATCTGATATATCTTATTGGTATAAAAACACATTTTTGAGAAACAAAATCATGACTCTAATTATGTAAACCAAACGTTTATCTTCTCACGTAATATTTGCACTCTCACATTACCTTTCAGCTCAAGACCTTTGCCCTTTGATCTGTTAATTTCGCTGCTCTGAGGGAGTGTTTTCTACTCAGGCAACATTCATTTCATGTTATTTCAACTCCTCCGATTGTTATTTCTGTTGAAATATTTTCTCCAAGTAGATTCTACATAAGCTTTGGAGTTTGGGGCTGACAAGATAGTAGGGAGAATAAACAGCACCTTGCTTTCATTACCACTCTTGATAAGGGCAAAATGTATTCTCACCCCACAGGAAGTGTTCCTTTTTCATGATATCCTCCAAGATGATGAGTTCCAATCCTGAGGAAGACCCTTTGGACTCATTTCTCCAGTATATCGAGGATATGGGGATGAAGGCCTATGATGGCTTGGTTATTCAGAATGCATCAGACATTGCTCGAGAGAATGATCGCTTGAGAAATGAAACAAACCTGGCCTACTTGAAGGAGAAGAATGAAAAACGCCGAAGACAAGAAGAAGCAATAAAACGGTAAATATAAATAAAATTATTCCGAGTTTGTGCACAGAAGGGAATCTGTGAGTTCTGCAAAGGCTGTGATGTTGTCAACTGGTCAAGAAGAGGCTTGTCAAAGTTAGACTTGATGAGACAAAGTGAAAATGGTACCTCAACTATAACAAAAACGCAATCCACAGGATCCTCGCCTTAGCTAACAAAAGTAGTTTATTTGTGTGTTGTGCATATGCAGGTGTGGATGGGATGGGAAAAGAGCTCAATATTCTCTAGGTAAAAGTTCATACCGAACAATCTTTTGATAGCCCAAGGGAACACACAATCACTTTAATAGCCAATATTTGAGGGGAACTTCTCACCTTTAATGGTATTTGTTTGTAGTTCTTACCTTATAATAGAGTTCATCTTCTTCCTAGATTATGAAAAGACTTGTCAATAATTAGAATTCTGGGAGCCTCTGAGGGCAGGTGGAACCCTCAGTGTGTGCTCTCTGTGCAGAATTTTATGGCTGTTACATCTCTTGTCTGGTACCAAGTGCCCCAGTTTGGTCCAAATGAAACGATTTTTATGCTGGAAAACCTACCAGCTACGAGCAAATGAGCCCCAGATTGCAGCTTCCAGATGGAGGCTAAGTTTCCTAGGACACTGAGGCCAAAAGAAGGATGTACATCTTTTGAGTTTTCAAAAGAATGTTACAGAGTTTTGTATGTGTGTGTTTGTGTCTGTGTGAGTGTGTTTTATAGACGTCCAGCTAGAGACATGTTGTGTTTGATGAAGTCCTGTTTCTTCAGTAGAGTCCATTTGCTATGTGGAAAGATGCAGAATTTAGAAAATTAATTCATGTCAATTAGCTGGATAACTGAATAATAATGGTTAAGCTATATTGATAGTTGGTGGATTTTTCGTCTGATCTGGCATTAATACTTTTGCTTACTCTCTGTGAACATTATAATATTAAGGAAAAGAAAATATTATTTTAAGATGAACTCTTTATTCTTATAAAGAAGCTGGGTAAGGATGTAGTACTCCAATCATTTGATGGCAAATAACTTTATATGAGAGGATGGAGGGGGAGAGGGAGAGAGATTTACAAATAAAAAATAAAAATTTTGTAGAGGATTATTTTGAAGGAGGGTAATCATTTTTCCCTGGACTATTAAAATGGAAATCTATTCTATTGCCAGGGATAAAAGTGTTTGTAAAATTGTGTCCTTGATAAACATGTTCACAACTGCATATATTTGCCTTTAAGTCAATTAATTTGTTGTTCAGGACTATGTTATCTGTTATTTCTACATAATTTCACTTAGGATCACAGATTCCTTTCTGGAATATACTAAGTGTCCTTTCTTAAGACAATTTTTTTCTTTGGAGTACTCTGATGGAAGTACTTCTGTGTGTATGTGAGCATTTTACTTTACTTTTATGAGTCTCGGTTTTCTAAAGTTCAAAACAAAGGAGGGCTGGCCTGGTGATGTAATGGTTAAGTTTGTGCCCTCTGCTTTGGTGGCCCATGGTTCATAGGTTGGGATCCCAGGCACGGACCTAGCCCTCCTTGTCAAGCCATGCTGTGGTAGCATCCCACACAAAATAGAAGAAGATTGACACAGATGTTAGCTCAGGACCAATCTTCCTCACACACGAAAAAGCAATGGGGTAGGCTACGTGATTTCTGAAGTAACATCACCTCTAAAACCTAAAGTTTCTCAATTTTGGCATTAAAACTCAACAATTTCTTCTTTTCTATAAACACATAAACAGAATTATTTGTTGAGTAGTTCTATTAGATTTTATGGAGCACTCACAGTGTGTGCTTAACACCGTACTATTCACTTCTGTGTTTCATCAACAACCTTCAGAAAGTTTCTATTGAAAGATTCCTAGATACTAAGACAGCAAAATTGGCGCATTTTTAGGTGATGTACTGTTGAGCGTTCAAAGGGGCAAAACCAACAACAATTCCAAAGCAGTCTAAAGTCCAAGGGATGGGAGCAGTAATATAGGTAGATGGAGACACAGTAAAACCCTGTCACTACATAGTAAGTGAGGTCCAGGAAATCCACTTGTGTGATCTGAGTTAGTTCCTGCTAGATAATAAAGCAATATTTTCTAGAATTATGTGACAAGGCATAAAAGTAAAGATAGTTCAAATCACACATTGAACTGAAGAAGTCCCAAATGATCTCGAGACATTTACCTCCACATCACCGCCTCAGCACAAGATAAAACTTTAATCCTATTTGGAATAGAGCAAAAGACAGGAGTAAGTCACCCACCGTGTGTATGTGTGTGTGTGTGTTTTTAATCTGCATCTATGGTTCATTTGAAATAGTTCTTTCGAGTGCGAGCGTTCTTTCTTGTATCAAATGAGTGAAGACTCAAAGTGGGGAGAGAAAAACCTGTCAGTTTGAAATTCACAGTTTGTCTTTCTATAACTAGACTAGGAGAAAAATGAAGAAGCCACTGGTAACAGGAGGAAGCAAGAGTCTTTTAGGGTCTGGCATTTGATGAGATAAATATTCAGTTATTGTACATTTCCATTATTTCCGTGGCAGAACGTATAGCAAAGACTTGGGAACACACATGCCTGAAGCCAGGTCCCTCTTATTCCATAACTAGGTTGCTTTCAGAGCTGTTGTTGCCACAGTAATTGGTGTTATTGACAGGAGAGTTATAAAGGGTTGTACTTTATGTCAGAGTGACCTAGTGGCAGTAGGATTTTAGACGATAAGGCCGTTCAGAATTTGTCCCTAGATGTGGGTATAGTTGAAGAATAAACCAACTTCCCAGACATGAGGACACCAACCAGAGGTAAACAGACTGCCACGTCCTGGCAAAGTGGGCTTATGTTCAAGTTGAATTTTGACCCCACCCATGAAATAGGGGTAAAGCAGAAAGACTTAAATCCTGGAAACAAGAAACGACACTGAGCCAAGTAAGATAGACAGGGCATCTCTCACCTGAGGCCAAGGTGACTAGAGGCAATGAGTTAACGACGCATGCAAGTGACATGGTTGCTGATGTCCAAGCTACAAGGTAGGTTTCATGAGAAGAACGACTCTATTTTTCTACACAATTCTTGAACAAAACCTAAAGCCGACTTATTGCTCAATAAATACTTGCTGTTAAATGTATTCATTGATTGGAGAAATATTTATTGAAATTTTACTAAGTGCCAGGCAGTGTTCTAGATCTTAATGAGATAGCAGTGGACAGAACAAAGTCCCTGGTTATAAGGGAATTACATTCTGAGAGAAGAGTAAAGGAGAGATAACACAAAACAAATAGGTATGTATAAATATATATCACAGGTGGGTAATAATTTTTTACACTGTAAAACGAAACAAGGCAAAGGAGATAAAAACAGCAACCAGACAAGGCCACTTAAGTCAAATGACTTTTGAGCAGAGATGTGAGACACTGGAAGTGTACTGCTAGAGATGTGAGCCACATGGCCACCTGCGGGAAGAGAATTCTAGGCAGAGGGAACAACACATCTGATGTGTTCCGAGAAGAGGACAAGGCATCATGTAGTGACCAAGGCAAAGACTGGGGGGTTGTATGTTCAGACTGTAGTGGGCTGCCAGGTAAAGTAAAGTCTTAGAAGCTCTTGTGTTTTATTCTGAAGGAGAAAAAAATCGTTGAAGGTTTTTGAGCAGATGTGCAACACGCCTTAAATGAACATTTTACAAGAATTACTCTGGTTTCTGTGTGTTGAATAGATGAGTGGGGCAAAGCTAGATGCAAGAAATGCAGAGAGAAAGCTTTTGCAATAATTCAGGTGAGAGAGGATGATGGTTTGGACTAAGGTAGTGGCAGTAAAGGTGGTGTAAAATGATCAAATTATGGGCATTATTAGAATTTTATAATTAATGAGATGTAAGTGTTGAGTAAGAGAGAGGAACTGAGGATGGTTATCGAGTTTGCTTTGTCGTTGTTGATGTTGTGTTTTGCTTTTTTCTGAACAACTAGAATGATGTTTCCGCTAAATGATCTGGTAAAGACTAGAAGAGGAGTAAGTTTAGGTGAAATGGTGGGGGAATAGGAACTCAGCTTTGGTATGCCAATTTTGTGAGCCCTTTTGGATATCCAAGCAGAGAATTCTGTGTAGACAGTTGGATCCAAGATTTATAGTAGAGTTCAAAGCTGGAGGTATAAATATGAGAGTCATATTCTATAGATTTCACAGTCATGAACCTAGTTGAGGATACCTAGGACCTAAAATAAGATGGAGATGATAAAAGCACCCATGATTGTTCCTTCAGGCACCTAATTGCTTACGTAATAGGAACAGTAGAAGAATCTAGTAAGAATAGCCAGCAAGAGAAGAACCACAAAGGAGAGTGACTCTTTAGAGTGAAGTGACAAAAGTGATTAAAGAAGAGAGAGAGATTTTACTGATAGAGCAAATATGTTGAAGCATGAGAATTGACCAATGCCTTTTACCACGTCGGTGTTGTTGACAAGAACAGCTTCAGTGGAGTGCAGAGAGTAAAACCCAGTGGGATTATCTTCATGAGAAAGTGGGAAGAAAGGAATTGAAACAGAATATAGAGAACTATTTTGAGGACTTCTGAGGTTAAAAAAAATTCAAAAATATGGAGAGTAGTTGAAGGGGGAAGTGGGGTCTATGGAAGTTTTGTTTTCCTATTTTCATCCTTTAAGAAGAGAGAAAACTGGATTATTTAAAATGTTGATATGAATGATTACAATAGAAGGGGAAACATTAATGAATTAGGAGAGGGAAGGAAAAATTACTGTGATTATGTCCTTGAGTAGGTGGGAAGGGACGGGATCTAAAGATAGGAGCACAGATTACCCAACCTTTGTAGGAGAAGGAATGCCACAATATATAGATTGAATGAATGATGAATGAATGAATGATGGATCTCGCATGAAAAGGCCCCAAACCTGGCTGATCCTATACTAAACTCCATTTCATTATTGTGTCCACAGCTGTTACATGTGCTAGGAATGGAAAGATGTAGTGTGTGTCTTGCTATCAATAACTCTTCCCACTCTTTCCTACACTCCTTCCCCCAAATATTTTTCTGAAATCCTAATTTAAAGTGCAAATATCTTTAGAAGGGACAAAATCCTAGTAAAGCCTCCTCAATTGGTGAGATTTCTCTGATGTCTTTCTTTCCCAAAAGTAGAGCCCATGTACAGTGTGAAGACGTAGAAGTCTCTGGATGTTGTTGGGAGTGGGGTTGGAGAGAGAAAAGTGAAAGGAGCCACAAATGATTGGACAAAAGGAAGAGGAGACCAAAGGCCTTGCACGACATTATGACAAGACGGGCAATGGATATCTCAAGTTATCCTGTCTCAGTATCCATTGTAATGTCCAAATTCAATTTTATTTTATTCATATGGTGACCACTATCCTGGGATTCTGACAATTAAAAATATAATAGTCTTACATATTATGGAAACCTTTACAGTACGTTTTTAGAATTACTTCAACTTTCCTACTAGAAAACATATTTTTAGCATTTTTGAAAACTCCATAGCAAGAATCTGGTCTCACAGGCATTTTGGGGTTCCAAGGACAGGGACAAAAGCAAAATATCCACATCTAAATTTCACACATATTTTAATATACAATTTATGTCAAATTGTACAGAAAATTCAACATGATGTTAATGAACACAGTCTAATCTATTAAAATTCTTTATCATATCTGCTGAATGCCTTCTTTAATATATACTATGATTTAATATATAGAATGTAAATGCTAAAAATCTAAAGATGGGGCATGTTTGACCTTGAAAAGGCATTGATGATAATTCTCTGTGAAATATGCCAGTTGCAATTTCAGAAATGTGCAGACTGCCAAAGATTGCTTAAAAAATGGAAATAGGATTTTGTATGATTGACCTTCTGGATCACATATGTGCTGAAATGCCTTTGTGCTGAAGCTAGGAAGCTTAAAACACTGAGTTCTTAGAAAAAAAATACCCTCATCACTTTCTCAGTGTTCTAAGTCATTCAGGCTTCTTGAGCCCGATTATTTATTTTTAAACGAACTTGAGCCCTTTGTCACTACAAACTTTCTTGTGCGTTCACTTCCATTTCTCAACTGGGATTTTACTGACGAGGCTTACTGGGTGAAAAATGCTAAATAATAAAAAGTGATATTGTTAGTGCTTTTCTTAACAACTCCAAATAACATTTGGGGAGAAAGAAAGGAAGAGAAAGACTTAAAGGAGAAAAGTTAATGGAGAATGAAAAAATTATTTCAGTAGCTCATCGTTTCTGCTATTTTAAATCCTAATGGTTTTGTGCAGGCACTGTTAAATGAGATTTACTTTTTATTAAAAAGCCTATAAGAAAACAAACAGCCAAAACCTACAGCTTCAAACAAGTGAGCTCAATCTAGATAGGTCATAAAACCCTAGTTTGGTGTGTGGGGTGGTGAAAAGGGATGTTTAGGAAACGGCAACGATAGGTGTGTTGAATCATTAATGCAGTGCAAGCACCAGCCATTAAGAAGGCGACTACCAATGAGAACAGTGTCCGGCCACAAACAACCTGTAAGGCAGCACCTGCGTGTGCTCGTAACCATACGGCCTGTTTTGAAAGTTCACTACATACAGGTAACACCTTGTTTGGGACATCAAGTCAGGATATTCACTAACGAAGATGGACAATTAAAAGACCATCTGGTATACCAAAAGCACACTTAGGTTTGAGACTTCCCTTCCAGTAAATTTTTCTTTCTGGATTCTGGAACTGGTCCCTGCACTGTCTAATTTTACTGTTAGCACAGTATTTCGAAAACAGAATAAGAAATATCCCTTAAACAAAAAGAAACAAGAAAATTTGTTCCCAGTACATGTCTTTCTGAGTATGTTTTCTATTATAGGAAGAGGTTGGATTTTTTTTTTTTCTAATGAAACAAATGCTACATTAGCGAAATTTTCCCAAACATTGCAAGTCTGGAAGACAGCTCTTAACTGTAGCAAAGTGGCTCTGACACAAAGGACGACATAGGCTGATTAGGAAAGTCTCTATTCCCAGTGGATTCCCTCAAGGGATCTATATGAGGTTATATTTCCTCTTTAAAAGTGACAGTCAGAAATGGAATTAGATTACTCACAGCTCCTTTAAAAAACGCATGCAATTGTATTTTAGTATATATACTTGGAAACTATATTTGAAGGTTTTGATATTTCTGTTAGTTAAAGAGGAACAAAGGACCATTAAACTCCATCCTTTAGACCAGAGAGAAAAAGAAAGTAAAAATAAAAATAAAGCATTTGCTTTTCCTTCACTGAAACATTGCTACCTAAAAGACAAATAATTACAATACCAAAGTTTCAAATTGGTTAATATTTTAAATGATTATCCAAAGACATAGTTACAGAAAGCTCTTATTAGATAAATGTTAACACTTACATAAATCCTCTTTAGATAGTTATGGCTTCTGGAATCATACTCGTGATTTGTGGAAGAAGACATCATGGAAATAGCATTTATTGAAGTGCATTTTAGTGAATGATACATCCATTCAGTACAGCAGGAATAGCTACTTCGGTCACAAACAGATAGTCTCATTGGGCTTATTTGAATTGGAAACGTAGCAAAATGAAATATCCTCTTTGCATATCAAAACAGATGTCGAAGTACCATCGCTCAGGTGAAGTGAGGACAGTTAAATGAACCAGGGTTCAGAAACAAACACAACTGTGTCAACTTTTAAAAATACTCTACAGCTCGTCTTAGAATATTTAGAAACAGTCTATGAACAGCTATCGCTTCTATGGTTAGAGCATAGGAAACAAACCCCAAAAGCCCTCAGCCATACTCCCATCTAGAATGAAACGCAAATCTGTAGCTTGTCAGGGTTTTGCTGGAATGAATCAGCTGATCTGATCTGATGTGAATTTCTGACCTAATTTTGCTGTAGGACTCGGTGCTCAGGCAGAGAAAACAAGGTTAATGTGTTGATAAGGGGCGAGATTAAACAGCAGACAGTATCTTAATAACCCTCTCTAATTTCAGCTTCCTTTTGCGTTTGTGATTAATTCCAATCACTTTTCTATTAATCATTTTAGAGGACCACAAGCTGCTTTGCTTGTTTTTATGTTAAAATTGTGCACCCAGATTTTCTTTTTTTCAAAGCTAAACAAGATGTCCAGACGTTGGGGTAATCTTGGCTACAATGTCAAATGCAGAGGGAGATTTTTATTCATAGAACCCTACGATTAGAAGAGAGAATTCAATAATTCGCCTTGTCCATCCCTCGCTGACTGCTCTTTATTGAGCCAGAAGCCAAATTTACAAGGCTGATCCTAAATGAATTGATTTATTAAAAGTGTTCTATTTTCTTTCCAGCGCTAGTGGGGAGAGTTAATATTAATGAGCATATATCTAAGGACACCACTTATGCTCATTAATATTAACTTTCCCCACTTAGCCTAAGGACATCACATTTGTCCATTTTGGCTGTTGTGCCAGTTCACTTTGTAAGTCAAAATGGTGTCTGTCCCGCAGGCCTACAGTTTTCAGTAAGGGTTACCACAGTCTTAAGATGATTAATACATACTTTAGCGTTCAGCTACTCACCATTCACATTGCACCCACATAGAGGCGATTTTATGTTTTTCATTCAATCACCTGCCAGGACAGATTAGAGGCCACATAAAGAGGACTCTTTAAGGGTTCATTTTAGGGTAAGCTTCCTTCTTCTCACATACCTTTCTGAGAGCTATTTATACTTTTGGTTGTTTCAACTTTAACTATATCCTGGACTTAGCGCTGACTTCATATTTTACGAATGCCAGTGTCTGTTCCATATCTGAAATAAATAGACAGATGTCGGCAAGAGGAGGGGCTTTTCAGAACATAACCCCATATGGGCCAGTCAGTCGGCATGAGAATTAAGCTCTTCTAATGCTGAGGAAATTTCAGTGAAGGGTAGACCTTCCAAACAGCCAAATCTGTGGCATCCTGAACAATTGAAAAGAATCCCGTTGGAAAATTTAAGGTAATCGTTCTTTTAGAAGTCGTGTTAAATATTTATAATGGTTACAGATTAATTGGGCAATAGTTTTTAGTCTAGGCGGTTTCTTATACTCTTCAGGCTATCGGAGGATATTCTCAATCTTTAACTAAACATGGCCGTTGTGAAATGTTCAAAGACCCAGATAAGGGAATGGAATTATTATGGAGCAAGGCTATGAATCAGGGGATTTTTTAACTACCAAAAATGCAATATGGCTTAGAGAACGTGTCTAATGTAACAGATGAAACTGCTAGAGTGGAGACTGAGCATGTTAATAAAATAGCTCCAAGGCTTCTGTCCAACTTTGAGGTAGCCAGAAGAAAACGTCTTCATTATAAATTTATGGGTCACCTTGAAATTAATTTTAATCATGAATTGAGGAGAAGGAAAATCAGGTCCCCTCCAAAAGTGAATCTCTGCTCAAAACACATGCCTCTAGTTAAAAGTTATTCTCAATAAATTTCTTATTTGGAGATACATGGCAGAATATTCATGTTCGTGCTAGAATATAAATGTAACTAGCCTGCCAGGAAGCAAGGGAAAAACATCTTTTTTTTTTTTAAGAAAAGCATTTCCAATAAAATATTTAAGGGAGATGCTTTAAAAAGAAAAAGGCCAACATTTAAAATCCATTATTTTAATTAGTAAATTGCATTTTAGTCTTTGATCTGGGGTTAAGTATACCATTCTGCAAATCCTGATGTTTGAATAAGAAGTGAGGGGGTTCAGCAACGGAGAAGAGCGTTACCAAGGAGACTTCTTAATTTCCTATTAGACTGATGTTTGTGTGTGTTGCATAGCTATTTTGTTTCTATGTGAAGATTTTCATTAAGCATTTATTGAATGTCTATTATATATCAGCTATTGTTTTAGGTGCTTGGGATAAAGCAATGAACAAAATAGTAAAGAGATTGTCCTCATGGGATTTACGATCTGGTGGGGGTAGGGTGAGGAGACAGACAACAAACAGATAAGTGTAGAGTAAGTTAAAATGTGATGAGTTCTATGAAGAAAACTGAATCGGGGCACCGAGGGTCAGTGGTGTGCAATTTTACATAGGTTGGTCAAGGAAAGGCTCACTGAGGCTGTCAAATTGTAGTAAAGACCTGAAGTAAGAGAGAGACTAAGCCATGCAAATCTCCAGGGCAACAGATTTCCAAGAAGAAGGAGCATATAGAGAAGAGGTGATAGTGGGAGCATCCCCGCTATGTTGGAGAAACTGCATGGAGATCAGTGTGTCTGCAACAGAGCAAGTGAGGTGGACAGGGTTAGAAGATCAGGTCAGAACTAGTAAGGTCAGATCTTATCAGGACATGGAGCTCACTGTCAGGACATTGCCTGTCACTCACTTGAGACGAGATGAGACATCGGTTGTGGTGTTTTGAAAGGAAGAATGCCGTCATCTGACTTCTGTAATGAAAATGAGGATCATTCTGGCTGCTACATGGAGCAGCAAAAGCAGAAGCAGGAACCTCAGTTGGGAGGCTGTAAAAGCAATCGTGAGGAGGGAAGATGGTGGCGCGAACCAGAGTTCATGGACAGGGAAATGTGATGGAATTCGAGATGCATTTTGAAAGCAGAGTTGACGGAATTTGGTGACAGATTGGATGTGGGGTGTGAGAGCAAGATAAAAGCATAGCATTCCCACTAACTGGGTTGGGGAAGGCCGCGGAAGAAGGGTTTGGGTGAGAAAGGCTTTGGATCTATTAATTTTGAGATGTCTAGTAGGCTTCGAATGATTTGTTATTTGTAAGAATTTCACGTTTCATCTTTGATAATTTATAGGTAAGAGATTGAGTAATTTTACAGAAATTTGAAATACTTTTATAAAACTTATACACCAACACATTTAAGTTTGAAGAAAGAGTTTTAAAAAACGTTTGTCCAGGGACGGGCCTAGTGGCGCAGCGGTTAAGTTCGCACATTCCACTTCTTGGCGGCCCGGGGGTCACCAGTTCGGATCCCGAGTGCGGACACGGCACCGCTTGGCAAAAGCCATGCTGTGGTAGGCGTCCCACCTATAAAGCAGAGGAAGATGGGCATGGATGTTAGCTCAGGGCCAGTCTTCCTCAGCAAAAATAGGAGGATTGGCAGTATTTAGCTCAGGGTTAATCTTCCTCAAAAAAAAAAAAGTTTGTCCAGAGGAGAGCAAGCATGGAGATTAACCCAAGCGGATGAACAATTGCCTGCAGGTCTCTGCCTTTGTACAGAGTTAGTGGAGTTAGTGATCTTGATTCTAAGAGCTACATGATCCACACTCTCATGTGCCTTCTAGTTTAGGGCAGAGATAATAGTCTTAGTCCTAAAATGTAAGAAGCAAGATAAAAGGCAGATGTAGGACTGCAGAATACTTGACATTCTTGAAAAGAAAAAATGCTCTGACAACGGGTAGATTCAATCCTTAGCGTTGATAACGTTTACCTCTGGGCTTTTTGCAATGATGGAGATATTGATAACTAGTTTGTTAATTGTTGCATATTGGGCACTTTTTCTGTTCTTGAGTATTTCAATAAACCTGTAGATTATTACCCCACTGTAAGATGGAAATTTGGAGTAACAATGTGTGTGTGGATAGTGGGAGGGTAACTGAGTAGTGGGGAAGTCTTATTTCCTGGATAAAAATAAAAGGTGGAATTTCTTTCATTTCCTAGCTTTAGTGAGACCTGTAAAAAGCTCCTTAACTCTTAAAGTTAAGTTTACTCGTTTGTTAATTAGCAATGATTTTTTTGGTGCATTGTTACGAGAAATAAAGATACAATACACATGGAGCAACTAGTGGTGGAGCCAACACATTGTAGCTGCTTAGAATTGATATCTGCTATTACTTTGAATATTATTATTACTATGCTTGCTTTTACTCCAGTATTACCTTCATCATCATCACATAATATGGTTACATTAATAATGAAAAATGGCACAATGTCCAAAAAGTTTTTACCTCCGTTCAGGGTAGAAACCAACACAGGGAAAGAAATAGGATTGTTTGCTTTGAGCATTTGCAAATGGCATGTGTACCCAGACCCCAAATGTGAATTTCCTACTTTACCATTTTGTTTCATCTTCTCCGTGTACACATAGTTTTGTTCTTTCTCCTAAAATAGTTAAAATTACATGAGGGCTGAAAGAATTTTGGCAAGTGAATAGATTCAAAAGGATGCAATAATTGGTAGTTTGGGTCTTTATTATTAAATTGGCTTCCAAGAGCAGAGAAACTGTCTCCTGTGCACAATAGGTTTTGAAACATTTGTCAACTCAGATTGCATTGCACTTGCTCGGTACACAGACATTGGTTTTCCCAAGGGTATAGTAAATAAGCTGGCATAGCATGTGATATTTTAAATGTAATTCAATAATGAATTTCCAGATATTTTCAGGGAACTACTTTGAAAGTTTTCCTTCTTGGCATATGAGCTGCTAAATTTTTACTCTTTGCATGGAAATGCATATTTTCTGTGAAACTGCTATAACATTTAGGCTAAAGCTAAACAGAGAAAGAAATAATGAATCATGACGATAAAATGACTACTTTATATCAACAAGAGCAAACCAACTAAAACGATTTTTTTAAGGAAAAATGTTTTGTTGTTTGATTTCTTTTCTTTTCTGGAGATTACTGTATTTGCAATATTGCAGTACAAATGCTGCTCAATGGTTTCAGCTTCATATTGGTTTGAGTATTTTGGGAGAGGCCGGCCCAATGATAGCCTCTAACTGCCTTTTGCATAGGAAAGAGCTCTTCTTTCTTTCATACCAGTTGAAGCAGTAATTCTAACTCTGACCTATCCAGCTCTTTTTCAAAGGGAACCAGAATTGCGTAAAGAAACCTGAACCTTTAGGAATTTTCCCAGAGGGATTCTTAACCTCCTAGGATGCTTGTTTGATTGTCACATGTAATTTAAAAAATTGCTCAGATGCCTGTTGTAATACACAACTGAAATAGTATCTGTTTTGGCGATGAGTGATGCAACAGGACTAGAAATCACTTGTCAAGCAAGTTATTTTATAGATCATTTTTAAGGAAACATTATTCTTTCAGCAGCTGGTATTTTATTTTATTTTGGGGAGAGACGACATTTTGTGATTTACCAAAAATTGAATAGTAATGGAAAAATCTTTTAAAAAGATAATGGGAAAATATCTTTAAAATGATCAGAGTATATATGAACTCTTCTCTCAGGAGAAAAGGGATGATTTCATTTTTTTACCCTCCTCCCACACCAGCTATGAAATTATATAGTAGGAAATGTTTGATCAGGGTAAGACTAGAGTCAGAAATAATTTACCCTTATGTCACCTTTAAAATGTTTTAGAAAATACTCATTGTAATTAATGTAAGTTATTCTCTTCTGCCTAGTGGCCTCTGGATAATGAAACAAATGGTTAAGAGGTGGGTAGTTTGTGACTTTTCTCTGGATTTTTACTGAGTTTGTTTGAAGCCCTGAAACCTCAGCAACTCCCAACTCTCAGCAGATCAATACAAATAACATATCTTATTTAGAAAGAAATCCCATGTGCTTTATAACCCCTGTTAGTATAGACACATTCATTTCTAGAAATTAGTCCTTTCAAATGTCAACTTTGTTCTTAGATTCTTTCCTTTTTTCCTATAATTTTACTTTTATTTCTTCTTGGTAACATCTTAGGATTTTACTTCTTTTTCTTCGTTTCTGTGTTTTATAATACATTTCGATTCCAATCTGGTTTGCGTGTGTTTTCTCTGTTCCATTTGTGCACAATTATTTAAAAAGCCTAGATATTTCAAATAAAAAGAGAGGAGAGAAACACATTTTCAAAACCTAGTACATGGTTCAACAGATTACATAGGATAAAGAGACATGGGGGAAGGGGACAGAAAATGACTGCCCAGTAAAAGCCTTTTTAGCAAATCATACTGAATCTCATTAATAAAGAATACATCCACTAAAGCTGTACAATCAATCTGCTATGTGCATTAGTGATGTCTAGTCCAATTCAGGTAGATAAATTGTTCCCTAAGTGTTGGTCGGCTGCCACTCAAATCACAATACCAACAACACACGCCATGCTGAATTTCTCCTGACTCATGAAGAAATTTTTTCACAGGGTTAGATGGGTCTAAACAGGTAAAGGCGAAGGCTGATGTCTGTCTGAATGAACAGCACCACCAACAACCAGCAGAAAAGGATAGATCACTGGAGAGAGAAGCGATAGACAAGGGCGCTGGGAAACTGTCTACCAAAAATAAACCGGCAGGAAGTAATGCAACTAAACACCATTGCCAAAAGTGTCAGCTAAAAATACAACAGGAAAAGTGTAGTCAATACAGACCTCGCACAGTCAGATGAGAGCATTACTATAGTGTAGAGAGATCCATCATGGGAAAGCAGGCATGAGACACGGAGGATAAAAGAGAACAGGACGCAGAGTAACTAAATACTTCCATGAATATTTTAATTATGGCATCTTAGTCCGGTTTCTACCCATGAACAAGTCTATCTAATGATGGATACCATGACTAATATCCTTCCCTATGGCTAGCTGTCAGAAGCATTCATTATTATAAACAGACACTTTTTAAAGACCCAATATAATATGCTCTTGTGAAACTCTTTGGTTTGAATCAACACCACATAATTTTTCTAAGAAGTCCATCGGTTTCACATATGACCTGAAAATAAAAGCAAGTGCTTTTGAACCTATGGTGGAAGGGAAAGTATTCTATCACTTCTTACAAGATTAAAAGTCTCCAAGGAGATATCGTGCGTGGAAGCGAGCATTTTGAAATGAGGTGGAAACACTAAGCCTGTGCTGTTATGTGATTGCATTAAAGGGGAGGAATGAAAGATTAGGGTGGGATTGGGTTTTAGGAAGGAATGCGCTTGTGGATTTGTCATTAATGCAGTGACCCTATCTGCCCAGCCTTTCCCTTTCAATGTGACTTAGAATTCTAAAAAGAAGTCGGCTTAAGGGTGTCAACACAGTTCCCTGTGTAAGTTGCCTTCAGCAAAGAACCTCTATCTTTAATTTAACACAGTTGGCAATCTTGGTTTGAGACAGACTGTGATTTAGTTAACATGAAAGCAGGATGACCCCTGTCACCCCAGAGTTGAATGAGGAGCTCAGTGCAGGCTTGATGGCATATATGAACTATTGCAGGAACGACAACGTGGCAACAAAATGAAATGACCTCGGTGAACATGTGGAGGAAGGGACAAATCCCTCCTATCGTGGCCTGATCTTCTCCTAGACGAAAGTATGCGTGTTTGTTTTATAATGACATGCTTTAGTAACGCATGCGTGTTATATTATCTGAGTCACACAGGTAAAACCTCGTTTTAATGAACAGGCTCAGAATGATCAACCTGTTGACATAAAACTATCTGCATGTGCCAGCCAACAGGTCTTGTTAGTTCCTGATAAGGATGCAACATACTGCGGCAGACAAGAAATAGCGTGCAGTAGAAACATTCACTACTTTTTTTTTTTTTTCCTTTTTCTCCCCAAAGCCCCCCGATACATAGTTGTATATTCTTCGTTGTGGATCCTTCTAGTTGTGGCATATGGGACGCTGCCTCAACATGGTTTGATGAGCAGTGCCATGTCCACGCCCAGGATTCGAACCAACGAAACACTGGGCTGCCTGCAGAGGAGCGCACGAACTTAACCACTCGGCCACGGGGTCAGCCCCTAAACATTCACTACTTTTAACTTCTGGAGCAGTCAATTTTGTTAATAAAAACTTCATCCTTTTACTACATGAATCATGAAGATATTATCAATGGTGGAAATGAGTGATATTTTTACAAAATTTTCTAAGATAAAGATTGGGAAACATTTTATTCTTCATGTGGACAATGCAGTCACTAAGATCCTTGATGAAATGCAATGTCATTCATTTAAGATCAGACCTGATAAATCTCAAAGAAAACATCTTATTTAATTCTTGTTTACATTCCTGCCTGAATTTTGGAGAAAAAGGGAGTTTCACTTCTTTTAAGTTCATTAAAATAGATTTAAAGATGAACTAAGAAAACGTTATTTTGTCTTAAAAATGATAGTGGGACAACGAATTAATTCAAGTTTTCATCATATTACTTTTCTCCTCAGGTGTAAGTACTTCAAATAAATCAAACGTCCTCTTTGCACACCTTCTCTAAATGTTCTCCAGCCTCAATTTGTATTATTCAAACCCTAATTATCGTCTCTGGGTAAAATAAATAACCACATAAATAATACAGCCCATACTCATATATGCTGTGGGAAGAATCTTCCATTGTATGTGGCTTGTAAATTAGGATAGAAATTTTTAAAATTTTGAACAATGTCTTTTGACGCCTAGCGTTACACTCTACTATTACTTTATTGAGGCCATAGAAGGAATATAAAAATAAGTATAAAAATATAAAATATAAATATATATTTTATACATAAATATAATATATATTTAATTTATATATATAATATAATATATAAAAATATATATTTATATATAAATATAAAATATAAAAAATATAAAATGATATAAAGTAAGGAGAAAAGTGAAAAGGAAAAGTAGAGGTCAAGGAAATTTTAGCCTAGTCACTAAAACGCCAGACTTTGTTCCCTTCTTCTTTAGTCTCTGAATTTATATGTAAGTTTGCAAAATGCTTGCTGGGGTTAATCGTGAAAAGAATCCTTGCAGTTTTGCAAAGTAAGCCAAAATTAATTTGAAGCTATTTCCGTCATACTAAAAGTTGTATGCACTTACTTGCTACGGGAACATTGCTTTTCTAGAGGCCTAACTTTTGACAACTTCGATAGAAATCAATGTTTTTAAGGGAGAGAACTTGCATAAAAGGGAGACAGAAACATATCAGGTGCCTGGCAAGTTCATGTCTATGGAGGGCCATCCTCTCCCACTATGGAGTCGGTGAGGCAGAGCTCTAACAGCTACAGGATAAGGGAGCACGTGCACTCATGCAAAGGTTCCGTCATCTGCCAGACAGTTTATTATTTCAAACTAGTCAGCTTGGCGTATCAGAATTTCTATTTTTGTTTTAGTCTGTGTGTGTGTGAATGTGTGTGTGAGTGTGTGTGTGTGCGTGTGTGTTTGATCCATTGATATTTTGATGGATTGCCCATAGAGCATTTCTCACCAGGAATTTATCCAACAAGTAAGGGCACTTTGGTTATTAAATTGAAGTCTCATGTTAGAGGCCATTAAGCAAATTATTTAGTGCATTCTGCTTTAGAAGGCAAGGGCACAAGTACAATATTTTATAACTAGTTAATTTCATGCTGCAATTAAATTCTTGACACACGCTTGGAATGGGAAACAATGTGAAGGGGAAAATTAAAGAGGGCTTTCTATAGTCAAGTTTCTGTTTGAAAACGGACTTTTAAAAAGAAGTCTATCTAATACATTTAAGAATTCACATCTTGTTCCCTCCAGTGGGATGGAACCTACCTGTTGTGTAGAGAATAATCCAAGCAGAAATAAATGTTTTGATTTTTAGATTTGTTTTATTTTTAGATTTTATACAACCAGTCAGAGTTATATTATAATAGATTTTAGCAGACAATTTAATGAAGATAATTTCATAGGCAAATCTTTGTTTAATAACGAAATTGAGCTAATTCAATATACTTGTTATATATAAATGTCTAATTTTCTGTTTGATGACTGAATTAGGAGAAACTGGAATTATTAGTGTATGTGTGTAAGTGTATGTTTGTGAGTGTGAGAGAGAGGGAGAGAGAGAAGAATATTGACACATAAACTCAAGTTTAAATTCATTACATTGGGAAATATCCAGATGAAGAAAAAATAAACAGGTAATTTGTCAGGAATAAATTTTTAATAATTGAAATCAAAAGAAAGTTGTAATGTTCTCTGGAAAATTAGTTACATGTTATATTTATCTCTTGTTTACTTTTTTCTACTTATGTAGTATTTTCATCTGAAACTGGAAGATAGCATAGCAGTTAAAAGTGTCATCTATACCATCAGACTTCCTTCCAGGTCAAATTTTGTCCTTAATTCCTCTGGCTGTGTGATCATGGACAAATTACTCAAACTCTCTGGGCTGCTGTTTTCTCCATGACAAAGTAATGGTGATAACAATAGTACCTACAGTTTAGGATGTCATAGGAAATCAATGACATTTGGCATATTGAGGGCTTAAAACAGAACTCACAGTAAGCACTAAGCGAGTGTTAACTCTTGTCCACTGAAATACACACGCCATGAGGACAGGCGCTTTGCATGGCCCACTACCCTATCCTCAGCATCTAGAACAGTAGGCACTCAATAAGTATATTTGAATAATTTATTGAGTGATTGATTGATATTGTGAGACTATTTATGAATTAATAGGAACTTAGTAATATGATGTAATTTGAAAGAATGCTAACAACGCTCACTCTGTGAAAGTATCTCCTTTGATATAACTGATGCCATAAATCCCAAAATTATAAAATTATTCTTTTGGCTTGCATACTCTTTATAATGCAAATGAAGAGACAACATATTAGTATTAGTCAATTTTGCCTTACTTTGAAGGACTTGTTACATCCCTTTCTGATAAACAGTTAGAGAGCACTGTTCTTTTAAGGGGACACATAAGTGGCAAAGAGATTGCAAATTGAAAGAAGTGGGCAATGAGCTGGTAACAAACTCCCTACTTTACAATTTTTCTCAGATTTAGATTAATATGTAATGTCAGCCAGCAGGAAAGTGGGTTCCCTGAAGTCATAAAGCAACTTGTCGCTAAATTTAGAAAGAGAAGCAAGATTGGTTTCCTGGTGCAACAGACCCAAATTATCTCATTTAGTTTAGATTTTTATTGGACACAGAAACAGTTGGGCAGTAAAACGTGGAATCTTTGGATAAGAGAAAAGGAAAGTTTAAAAACCTGCTAAAGATCTCTGAACAGAAAAATTGCCTCTCATCCTAAGATTCTCTCCACAAAACTCCAAATAGATGGACAAATGTTAAGGAATAACCAGATTGGCCAAATTTTCAGTGTGCCCAGATAATTACCATTCAATATTTCACACTTAGGAAATTGTCAACAAATGGGTCATTTTTTATACAATACTTAAGTGAAATACAAATAACGGCACTCCATCAAACTGCAATTTTAGTTAAACTTATTTATCCTCAACGTATCTCAGTTTCCACATCCATGAAAATCTCAATCATAATGCCCACCTTGCTAAAATGTAGTGAAGGCTAATGGAATAGCAATATTGCTAGAGGGGCCACTATCTCCAGCCGTAGAGGAGGTGTGTTTCAGGTCTGCTCTTGCTTGTGCGTCTTTGCACCATTCGCGACCCTGAGTCTTGAACAGGTCCTCTGATTCCTTCAGGACTCAGCTCAAGCAGGATCTCTCTGAAACCTTCACTGGTCTTCACAGACGTTACTGGTTGTTCTCTCTTATTTGCTCTCACAGCAGTTTCTATAATTCTATTCTAGCATTGAGTGCATCTTCTGTAACGATCTCCATATGTAAAATTAAAACTGAGTCAAATAGTGGCCAGACCCTGGCAGAATCCCATTCAAACAAATGAGAGTTCAACAAGTTGGAATATTTATAAAGTGATACAAATCTTTGCTGGAGTCTCTCAAAGAACAGCCAAAGGGTCATTTCATTCAGAAAACCCAACACAACGACTCTCCTTCCCATCTATAAACTACTGACAGTCCCCACGCTCTCCCCTTCCCCTCCTCTCTCTGGCTAAGCTCTTTATTGTGTAGATTAAGGTAACCTCTCTGGATTTGGGGGTCTGATGGGGAAGCAGGAGAGGATGGTTTTTCTCCTTCATTTTCTGTGCAGTACCTGAACTCTGCACAAAAAGCAGCTCCCTGGGCTGGCTTAGCAACTTGGCATTCTTCTTCCTTGGGAAGTAAGGAAAAGAATAAAGGTCATGATCATTTATAGTTTAAAGTCTTCACTTTTGTCCCAGCAGCAGTTGACTATTCCTCTCCACTGTTAGATTGTGTTCCTTCTCAATATAGGTATCAAGATGAAGCTTGGAAAAATGACTGAAAAATGGAGGGGTTTTTTGTTTTTTGTTTTTTTTGAGGAAGATTAGCCCTGAGATAACTACTGCCAGTCCTACTCTTTTTGCTGATGAAGCCTGGCCCTGAGCTAACATCCGTGCCCATCTTCCTCTACTTTATACATGGGTCGCCTACCACAGCATGGCATGCCAAGCGGTGCCATGTCCCCACCGGGATCCGAACAAGCGAACCCCAGGCTGCCGAGAAGCAGAACATGCGAACTTAACCACTGCAGCACCGGGCCGGCCCCAAAAATGGAATTTTGAACACCATTTGGCAGCTCTGCTTTTTCAGAACCTTCTCCCTCTACCAGTACCCTCTAGTTCGTGGGTCAGCAAACATTTTCAGATAGTGGTTATTTTAGGCTCTGCACTCAACCCTGCTGTTATAGTGTGAAAACACCCTTGATAGTACCTAAACCAATGAGCATGAGAGTGTTCCAATAAAACTTTATTTACAAAAACAGGTGGAGGGACAAATTTGACCTGCAGGCGATGGTTTTCCAAACCCTGCTGGTCCATCCATTGATTCTGTTGACCTAATTGTCAACATCCAGACCAATTCTTCTGAAGGGAATTTCACTAGTATTCTGCCCTCCCCAAACAAGTTATTTGGGATAGCAGAAGGAAATTGAGCTTTAGAATTGTATTCCCTTTGAGTTCTCTAGTTGGATTATTGATTCAGATGCAAATAAAACTTCAGAGCACTTTGGGGGAATTTTTGAAGTTCTGTAATAGCTATTTTTCTTTTTCTTTTTTGAGGAAGATAAGCCCTGAGCTAACATCTGCCCCCAATCCTCCTCTTTTTGCTGAGGAAGATTGGCTCTGAGCTAACATCCGTGCCTATCTTCCTCTATTTTATGTGGGATGCCTGCCACAGCACGGCTTGACGAGCAGTGCTAGGTCTGTGCCCAGGATCTGAACCCATGAACTCCGGGCCACCAAAGCAGAGTGTGTGAACTTAACTGCTATGTCACAGGGCTGGAACCATAGGATAGTTATTTTTCAAGAATGTGCATAATGTAAGAAAGAAAGATGTAAGGAGTCATAAAAAGCTAACATTGATTTAGAGCTTATTTCATGCCAGACCCTATACACGTTTTACCCACTATGTTCCCATTCCCATAAGGTAGATTCTACCATTTGCTCCCTTTCACAGGTGAAAAAGCTGAGCCTTAAAGACTTTACGAAATTTACTGAGATCACGTAGTGAATGGCAGAGTGGAGGTAGAGCTCAGGTGCATCTGACTGCAAAGAACAGCTCTGAGAAAGAGAAGAGAACAAGAAGAGTAGGCAAGAATGCATTATTTAGGGGGTAGGATTTAGGCCTCAAGTAATTGCTTCTGCTTGAGCCAAGTAGATCTGGCAGGTTGCAGGGGCAGCTCCAGCAGGATTCCAAACTAATAATCGGAGTGCTGGACTTGCCTTTCACGTAGTGATTCTGCAGAGAGCTGAGTGGACCTTCTGAGCACTCGGAAAGCCAGGACGTCTCCAAACCCATGCTCCAGTTCTCAGGGCAGCTTTGATGTCAAATCCATGGTGATGTCTTCAGATTTTCACCAAGTCCAACACACCTGGAATTTCTTGCAGTGTCTGTGCTATTTTGAGGAACAGCAACAGAAAGGATCGTTCTCTTTTGAAATCAAACATCTTCAGCTAGCTAAAAACTCCTCTGTGATGTAAGCCTCAACATAACAAATGAAGAAACAATGAAACTGTGCTTTGTATGTTTTTAAATTACATACTAGTAACCCAGATAAACTCTACATTTGAGAAAAAGTAATAAGTGGACGTAGCACATTTGCTTACAGAATCTAGCATAAATGCTGAATATTTAACCCAAGCCCCATAAAGCTTCCTCCTCCGATGATTTTCTTACAGCATTAATTTGAATTCTGGTGCATCTATGCTAGAGCAGCATATCAGAAAAAAATAACTCAGTCACACACTATGTACTTACCATGGCAACCCCAGCGTCACATGGTGCACATGCTAGTCTGGAGGCAAAGAGCTTCACAGGCTCTTAAGCAGACACACACCAGCCTCCTGGCCATGTGACTTTGCCTACAGTCAGCAGCCTTTGCCAAGGAAATGTGTCAGTGTAAACTGATAAACTCCGGGTTTTCTGACTCCTGCAATTCTCTGCTTTCTTTAGATCTGCTCACTCATCTTCTCCCTCTCTCTGCCTTATTTTTGCTTATCTTAGATATAGACTGCAATAGTTCAAGGTTTATTTACCATGTGAGACTGTCTCGAAATAATCCTTTCTATTAAATTCTCCACGACTAGAAAAAAATGTTTTACAATGTTTAAGACCTTATTAATTCCCTCATCAGTATCTTAGAATATGAATAGCATGCAGCCTTTTCAAAGACTGACAAAAACTAGAAATGTCCACGGCATAAGTGATTGAAATCTGTACAAGTTATTTAGATTGTCTTCTTCAGTTTAATGAGGGGATATTATTTGCTCAGCCATTATTTTAACAGCATCAAAGTTATTTATTAAGTAAAAAGCGATTTATTCATTTGTCTAAAACCAAAAACAAAGGTAAATACAGGCACAAGTCAGAAAACGCAGCAAATAAAACAAAAACACATTTTAGACCATGTGATGCATATCAATTCTATCTCTTGAAAACAGTGATAAAAAAATACAATGGCTCCATATTTTTCAAAAGTTATTTCACATCCCAGAATAGCATTTTAATCCGCTTGGATTAAACACATCCCAGTTACAAGCTCCCCATATGCCACCGCGATGGAAGAATCAAACCACATGAACGACCGGTACACTTTTGCCATTCTTTCAGAGTTTCAGTTGACGTATTGGTTTAATTAACAAGATTCTGTGTTTTAATTCCTTGCTGGGACTCTGCCCCTCTCTAGTTTAGCTTCAAGAATATAAAGGCAGCAGATTTTACAAACAGGCAACTCCCAAGATCCTATGTAGAGTAATTAATGAATCTTGTGATTTGTAGTAAAGCTTTTGAACTTCAAGGGAGCCCATTTTCAATTTCCAATGCCCGTCAATCAGACTCCAGTGCTATTTCCCAAGTAATCACGTTTATGTGCAAATGTTTTTAGTTAACAGCCATTGAATAATTGCCTGCCTCTATACTCTCTCTCTTTCTCTCTCTCTCTCACTCTTGCTCTCTCTCTCAAATGAGCTTGTTTGCTTGTGACCATTTTGGAAATGATCCAGAACAAAATATCATTAGCATGTTCCGGGAACTCATTTGTAAATGCATTTATGCATTAAGGAGCCCACTTATAAGACAAGCAGGGCCATGTTGCATCTACTGGGAAAACAGAAAGGTTGAGGAGCCGAACGTAGGAAGGGTTGACCAAAAGTTCCCATCAGTGAGCAAAGTCTGAGGTTCACAAAAAATAGAATTAAATGTGAGACAATAATAAACAATGTTTCTAAGATATATCCTGCTGATGCTTATGTGAAGTCATAGAATGTATAAAGATAATAGTTTTTAAAGGTCTTCACTGTAGAGGCTGGTCATTGATCTTGTAAACACATTTGTACTGTGTTATATGTATGTGTTCAGATTTGTTCGATTAAAAAAAGATAATATAAATAAAATCATCTTGCTATCTGTGTTCAAATATCTCTATCTATCTATCTATATCTATATCTCTTCTCTACTAGACAAGCTTTTTGAGAGCTGGAGCAAGCTCTAATTAGTTCTACATCTTCCAAAAATCTTACGAAACTAGTTCAACTTTTTGTAAAAAGGACAAAATACCTTCATTTAAATAAGGTGAAAGGTGCTTGCCCTGGCTTACTCTGCCTGTGACAGTCCAAGTATAGACAGTCCAGGGTTGATATGGCATCTCCACCATGTTTTGGATCCAGACTCCTTCATGTTTTTGTGTTTTGTTCATCTATCTTAGTGTAATTTCCCTCCTGTGACGTAAGATCCATCTCTGCTCCATCTCCTGCTGCTGTATCTGCATGTTAGCCACTGGGAAGGCGGGGGGAGGGTCAAGTTTCTTGACTTTAAGGCATGACCCCAAACTGTGCACTTCCCTTTCACTCAAAACCTAAGAACCATGACCTAGTCACACGACCACAGCAAGGCACTTTGGGAAATGTAGTTTTTAGCTGGGCAGGAAAATGGATATTAATCGAACATCTTGAAGTCGCTACCACAGACATATTCTAGGGTAGACATGTCATATGCAATGCTTAGGGCATGTAAGTGTCTCAAGGCCTAAAGAAGTTTTGCAAATGGGAGAAGTTTATTGGCTCCAAAATACAAAAAAACCCTGCAAAATATATCAAGTATAATTTAATAAATATCTAATAACATATCTATGATCTGTAACTAGGCCACATTCATTCATTGTTTAATTCAGTATTCACAAAAAACTGTTTCTTTTGAAAACAATATTTACATTGAATTTCCTCCCTTTGCCAAAATCCTAAAATATACACATTTTCTGAAAAATTATAGTCAATCATAAACTAAACAAGAAATATATGGCCAAATATTTTCAAAGGGCAAATTAAAAATATTTTTAAATTTTACTACAAATATTATATTAAATGAGGCATATGTATACCTTTTAGTTTGTTCCATCAAGGTTGAGTAGGGGAAAGTCCCAAAACTAAGTGATTTAATGATCTTCAAATGGTCCTGAATAAATGATTTAACAAATTGTTATAGTCAAGCGGTATAAGTCATAACATGTCAGCTGTTTCGTTGAGCCGTATTTTGCAAAGATCAGTATTTAGAGATGTAAAACTGACTGTGAATAGAATGAGTGAGAATAACACCTATCCTATAATTATCAAACCATGGGCTAATGTATTTTCATAAAAAGATGACTATCATCCGACTGCCTGTGACTTTGTCGTGTTCAGTGATAAGGGAAGTTTTGCATGAGTATCAGAGAGAAGTGCTCTTTGCATTACCTTCAGAAGAGTTAGGGAGGAGAACATGGCAAGGTGCATCTTCTGTAATGTAAAGGATGCTGCATAAAGACAACGAGTACCCAGTGAGAGTGCTGTAAGGGATGAGTTCAGAAGCAGCTTGAGTGGCCTCGGGGACAGCTGCCACTCCACCCTCTGTTACAACAGCTTCCTAGGGGTCTTGAAAGCTGCTTAGGAATTTCTATCAGCCAACAGCCACGGCAGCACGAATCTTTCCACACATGAATTAGGGGGATAAATTTCTTTCTTTCTCAGAATTCTAGCACAACTGAGTATTTGGAGGCAAGAGGGGGCTGTTCTTTGAGTTAGGAAGTGTGATAATTGTGCAATTAAAATAAGAAATTTGGGGAAAAAATACTGCTAGGTTTCCACAACGGGAAAAGAAATTCCTTTATTTTGCAAATGTTCATGCGTTCAACCAACACTGATTGTCCATTCTGTGCCTGCATTAATAATAGGCACTGGAATGTGTAACATGAACTTGGAGGGGCTCTATTAAACCAGCTGGTATTTCCTGATAATGAATTTTCTTTGTGAGCCTTCTCCTCTGAAGACTGTATACCATGTTATTTCATAATAGAGAAACATATACACGGTGCCATCTCTGTAGATAGCACAAGGCATTATGTTATAATTTAACATATTTGATGTGTTTGTTTCGATAAATCAAAGCACTATTTTATATATACACACATATATGTGGAAAATTGATACTGGTATGATTAAAAAGCAACTTGAGACCCTTCAGTTACAATCAGACTTGCCTATCTGTGCCAGACATCAATGCTGAACCAATCCTTAATTGGGTGGAACACTATTGTTCTCAGGAGCTATTGTACAACTGGCTAAGAATGTCTCTGAGACAAGCCCCAAAAGTGTCCTGGGATGTAAAATCGTTATTTTATCTCACGTTATTGCTCTTCCTGCATCCTGACCCATGGTTTGTGACTTCTTTACCAGCCTTTTATGTATATATTACTTTTTTCTTTGTTTTACTTTTTTTGGTGACATTTCTCTCTGAATTTCCAGTCCAGAGAGTTCTTATTCGCCCTCAAAGATCTTCAGTAATCAAGTAAACATTGAAGGTAAACTGAGAAAAGACATAACTAAATGAAGGTATTTTATTTTATTCAGTACATCTGGCGGTAAAGGATTAGGTAAGAAAAGAAAGGTGACCTATGTAAAAAGATAAAAAATATGTCTACTGAAACCCAGCTGTACTTGTATTGTAAATACAAATGAGGGTGAATTGGAATGTAGAGTCGTGAGGGTCAAATGACATGCGACATAGTAAAGTTTTCAAAAGCAGTAGTCATTGAAGGTTAAATGTGCTCAATTTTTTATTTGATTTAATTGGTCAAATACTCAAATCTCCTAATGCCCATAGCTACGATCTGCTTCTTGATTTAGTTTCCTTTTAGCAGAATAAATTGTATATTATTTCTAATAATTAAAATACTTATGAATTTTCTACACATTGATATTCCTTTTACTAATTAATTTCCTTGTAAATCATCCACTTCGATAACTTAAAGGAATGAATCTATATTATAGCAGTTACCTTCCTTGGCTTTATTTCTCTGTCATACTTACGCAGATACACACAAACACAAGCATATACACACATTTGTTCGGTTATTAAACATAAATTTATTATAGGACCATATATGATAGTGGTAAAGAACTTGGGTTCTGGAAATAGACAGATCTGGATTTAATTTTTGGATCCACCACTCACTCCTTTTGAGCATCAGTTTGCTTATTGTAAAAGGGAGATGTTGATGCTACCTCCCTTATGGGATGTTTGCAAGAATTCAAAGAGGTGGTCCATGCAATATGCCACATATTAAGTTCTAGCAAATGTAAGATAAGATTACTTATTGATCACCTACTAGGTGCCAGGTGTTCTGCTTGCAATTGTGCTGTGGACTCCTTACTGGACTCCTTGTCTCTAGTTTCTATACCTCACATTTAGTCAATTTAACATGCAGTGGCCAAATTAATTGGTCAGATCAGATCTCTTACCTGACATTTTCCTTTTGCCTATAAAATAAAGGACAAACACTCTTTAGTCCAACATTCAGAATACATCAGTTTGCTCAAGCTGCCATAAGAAAGTACAGCAAACTGAGAATGGCTTAAACTATAGAAATTTATTGTCTCACAATAATATATCTCACAAATAAATATCTGGAAGATAGAAGTCTGAGACGAAGGTTGGCAGTGTTGATTCTTTCTGAGGGCTGTGAGGGCAAGATCTAATGCATGCCTTTTTCCTAGCTTTGTGTCTTGCTGGCAATCATTGGCATTTCTTGACTTGTAGATGCATCACCCTGATCTCTGCCTTAATGTTTTGTTTTTTTTGAGGAAGATTAGCCCTGAGCTAATATCTGCTGTCAATACTCCTCTTTTTGCTGAGGAAGACTGGCCCTGAGCTAATATCAGTGCCCATCTTCCTCTACTTTATATGAGGGATGCCTGTCACAGTATGGTGGGCCAAGCAGTCCCATGTCTGCACCCGGGATCCGAACCGGCGAACCCCAGGCCACCGAGAAGCTGAACGTGCGAACTAAACCCCTGTGCCACCAGGCCGGCCCCTGTCTTCATGTTCAATGGTGTTCTCCCTGTGTGTCTGTATCCAAATTTCCCCTTTTTATAAGGACTCCAGTCATACTGGAGTAGGGCGGGCCTTAACTAATGACATCTTAACTAATTACATCTAGAATGACCCTATTTGCAAATAAGGTCACATTCTGAGGTACTAGAATTTAGAACTTCAACATATAATTTTTTCTTGAGCCGGCACACAATTCAATTCTTAACATAAAATTTGCCATACTCTGGTCCCAAAACCTAACTCCAATTGTTTCCCTCCATACAGTAAAACAAAAACAAAAACAAAAACAAAACAAAACGAAAAAACAAAAAAAACTTGCTAGCCTCCACACACACCATACTTTCCTGCATTTCTGCCTTTTATAGGCATAAAAGATGTCAGAGTGCCCTTTTCAATATTTCTAGTTCTCAGGTCAAATTCTGCCTGCTTCATGTGCAGTCTTTGTCCCTCTCTCCACCTCTGTCTTTTCTTACGTCCTATCACTACTTAAAAGACTCCCCATGTCTGAACTTCTTCCATATCAGAGCCTCATTTCCTCA